>NC_080091.1:3863510-5063510 GCF_950005125.1 Chionomys nivalis | reverse complement strand
TTTAAGCTAAGCTTGGGATTGTGGGGGAACAAAAGCCTTGCATTATACCCCCGCTTCAGAACCCCAGACGGAAACTAGCCTGTCTGATTCGAGACTGCTGATGGCCCATGGTATGGGGGAGGGCCTGCCCCATATCTGTGTGTACAAGGACCCGGAAAATGGCTCCTTTCAGTGCCCCACGGTTATTTGGAAGAAAGGATGCGTTGAGGACTAGGACTCCCGAGGACCTTTCTTTAGGGTGGGCATTCATAAATGGACATAGGTCAGCCATGGACACGGCCCACTCCGTAGCTCCAACACTTGGGAGGCCGAGGCAAGATTTCCTTTATTCTTGGCTGGCTGGGGTCATGTATGTTATATCAAGACCCTGCCTCCACAGGCCTGTAGCTCAGGGCGAGTGCTCCCCTAGCATGTAGAAGGCCCTGGGTACTGTTCTTGGCACCGCATAAGCCAGTGGCCCATGCCTGTGATTTCAGAGCAGGAGATGGAAATCAGATAATGGAGAGGCCCTCGGCCCAGTTGCTAGACACACCATGTTAGCCAGGGCCACTTCTGTAGATGGTGGAAGCCTTGGGATTTATAGGAACTCCCTCCTTGCCCCCTCCCACCCACCATGTTGTCTTTTTGTCTAGGTGAACGGCCCTTTGCCTGTGACTGGCCTGGCTGCGACAAGAAATTTGCTCGTTCGGATGAGTTGGCCCGCCACCACCGGACGCACACAGGCGAGAAGCGGTTTCCCTGTCCCCTGTGTACCAAGCGCTTCACCCGCAGTGACCATCTAACCAAGCACGCCCGACGCCACCCCGGCTTCCGCCCGGAACTACTGCGACGACCTGGTGCCCGGAGCACCTCGCCCAGCGACTCACTGCCCCGCAGCCTGACTGGCAGTCCTGCACCGAGCCCTGTCCCTAGCCCCGCTCCTGCCAGCTTATAGAGCCCTGGTCTGTCCACCCTGAGAGTGGCCTGCTTGCTAGGCCTCGGCAGGGATTTCCATCGAGGGACATCTGCCCTCTGGAGAGCCCGTGTTCTGGAGTCCCAGCCCATATCAAGGAAGCCTCAAGGGGACTGAGAATGGACTTGGGTCACCAGGGGGCCTGGGAGGTGGTCTCGGGCTCTGTGTAAATAACCATGATTAACTGTCCCATCCTCTCTGCAGGAACCCCCAAATGGGCAGTCAGCAGGTCCGTGTCCCCTGCTGCCATTTCTGCCTTTTCTCCTGGGTGGCACTGGGCATGAAGCCTGGCCACAATCCCACTCCTTAATCTTCAGCCCCCTTGTCACTCCTCCAGGTTGGGACACAGGTACACAGCCATAGGTGACTGGGGCTTCCCGTGGGCCCCGACCTGCCCGCACCCCACTGAAAGCCATTGGCGGAAGTTCAGGGAAATGGAGAGGGTGCAGCCTGGCTGACCCTCCAACATGGGTACTCAAATCTCAGGTGTCCACAGGTTCTGCCCTCATTAAGGGCCACCCACATCCCCAGCCCTGGGAAGATAGGAGGCACTGCAGTTTTCAGAGGACTTCGGGTTGAGGGCGTAGGTGGGGTGTGGAGGTGCCCTCATCGAGCGTCAGCACCCACTGTGGGGTGTGCTGTTGGGCAGGTGGGAAACAAATTATTTATTGTCCTCTCTGACTGTTGGCATGGGGGGCCTGGCCCCCCATCTGGGTGTGTGTATGTGTGAGAGAGACAGTGGGCGTCTGGTGCCTGGGGCCCTGCCTCCCTACTCCCGCTGGACTAGGGTCCCTGAGTTGGGCCTTTGTGGCCTTGCGTCTCAGACAATCTTCTATAGGACTGTGTGGTCATCAGGCGAGAGCTGCAGGGCTCTGCCCCGCCCTTCATGTCCTCCACACTCCTGGGTGTCTGCTGAGGTGGTCTTGGACTCCAGGACTGGAAGCAGGGGCTCAGCTCCTGGGCCTTCTGGGACAGCTCGGGTTTTTTGTTTTGTTTTTGTTTTTATTTGTTTTGGTTTTGCTGGGATAGACTATTTTTTCAGGCTCCAGTTCCTTGTTTCAGGGGCCCCCTTGTGTGGCCACTATCCTCAGGGGTATGAGTGTTGGGGGGAGGTCTCACCTGAACATGAGGGTTGGTTGGGTGGTCTCTCCCGGAAGAATCTCTCTTAGGGTTCTTTGGGAACCCAGAGAAAGTTGAGCTGCCCTATATTGGCTGTAGGAGGTTTCTGGCATTTTCATTTGTTCCAGAACCTTCCATTATCCAATGAGGGAGACTGTAGGTACAGCCACCTTCCCCTGAGCCTACCTGGAGGGACGCCTCCCTTCTGGAGCTGGGCTCGGAGGGTCCTAGGCCAGCCACCCTCCCAGGTACTTCCATCTGCCCCTTCTCTTTGGACACAGAAATGAGATGCCTTAGTTGGTGGAGTAGGGGTTGGGACCCTATTCTTTTTGTGTCTTTTGGATGTATCTTGCTCCATCCCGGCTCCTGGTCCCATGCCCTTCCTGTAACAGGGGAAAGGTCTTAGGGTCCCAGGACTTTGGGAGGAAGCTCCCCCTCACTTCAGGTTCTGGTAGGTCACTGGAACTTGGGTCTAACCATTGAGAGGTAGTGTCTGTGACACAGGCAAGGCAGGAGTCCTAAGGGGTTTGTCCTTTCTGGGAGGGGCACTCCTCTTTCATCCCGCCTGGCCTCTCACCCATGTATTTAATTAAAGAAGCCCTTTTTAGAAAACCTGCCCTGGTGTCTGTCTGATTGGTTCCCATGTCCCACCCCCATCAGTATGCCCTTCAAGGTTCTTAGTTACATTCTGGGGAAACTGAGGGAGCCTGCTGATATATTGAGGAATGGCCTAGGACCCTCTGAGACCTTGGAAGGGGGCTGCCTGCGCAGCCTGTGCACAACACAAAGTCACCCACGCCTGGTGCAGCTGCACACCCGTTACCCAGCAACCAGAGATCGGTGACAGGGCTCCTGGGGGCGTCGGCCACCGCCCCCTTCCGGAGCCAGCAGGAGGGGTGGGGGTGGGGATAGACCCCCTAGAGCTGAACATAGTGGAGTAACTCAAGCTCAAAAGGTGCCTTGGGACCTCTCCCGCCACACCGGCCTTGCTATGTCATCCCATTGTCCACAAGTTGAAGGCCCACTGCATACCCTCTTGGTGCAGGACGGGTGTGAGTGGGGATTCGAGAGGCTGGGAGCTTTCAGGAGCTGATGGGAGCTTAAATCCCTGTTGGAGAGGACACCAGATCCCAGGGGTCTGCAGAGCTCTGGGGGTGGGGAGGGGTAGGGCGGGGCTGAGCTGCCCCGGTGCACCTGCTGTGCCAGAGGAGGCGCTGCACCCCACCTAGTGGCCAGAGCTAGTACTGTGGGTCGGAGCCTGCTGGGGAATTGCTCCTAGGGGGTCTGCTTAACTGGCTCCCTGGAGAACTTGGGCGGAGCACGTCCCCAGCTCCAGGCATTCGTGAACACTTAGGCTTCTCCAGCTTCCTCATGGTTCTCTGACCTCTCTAGTGTCCTTGGTACTTTAGCAGTGCATGCTCCCAACGGTTTTAAGCTTCCTCATAAGACCAAAAGACACCATCTTTGTTTGACTCCTTGAATGTCCACCTGCAACTCCTTAGATGCCTCCAACTGTTAACTTCATCGCCCCGCCCTTATCACGCTGGCCCCATGCCTGTCACAATGTTCACCCCATGGTCTTTGTAACACTCCACAGTTTCGTGCTGTGCAGTTGAGTGCGGAGAGCTTGAGTAGCGCTTTTGAGGCTCCACGAAATACCGATCCAAATTCTTCGTCTTTTTAAAACTATTTTGACGGGGCTGGGGATGGAATCCAATCCCTTGCATATATACTAGAGGGGGCTCTACCTCTTGGCCACGCCCCAGCCCCTCACTAGGGATTGTAGGCGGGGCTTCACCCTGACCACGCCCCAGCCCCTCATTGAGAGACTCTAGGCGGGGCTCCCCTGACCACTCCCCAGCCCCTCATTGAGGTACTCTAGGTGGGGCTCCCCTGACCACGCCCCAGCCCCTCATTGAGGGACTCTAGGCGGGGCTCCCCTGACCACGCCCCAGCCCCTCATTGAGGTACTCTAGGCCAGCACCAATCACTGGTGCCCCAGACACGTCTTCACATCTGCTTTGTTGCACGCATCATCACTAATTGGTTTATTTTTTCTTTTTCTTTTTGGTTTCTCTGCATACCTTTGGCTGTCCTGGAACTAACTGTAGACCAGGCTGGCCATGAACTCAGAGATCCACCCACCTTTGTCTCCCGAGTGCTGGGAATAAGGTGTGTGCCACCAGTGCCTAGCCAAGAACATTCTTTATGCGAAAATCAGCCCCTGCCCCTCTAACTGCCATCGCCTCCCCTCAGCAGCACGATGCTCGGATGCTCATCTCAGATCTGCACTCCCAGCTCTGGCCGTTCTCTGTGTGGTCCACACTACGCTTTGCTTTTCCGCGTGGTTGTCTCGCTGAGCATGTTTTCCAGAGCCCATATCGACATCATGTTTCCTAAGAGTAGCAAAATTAGCCAGACAAGGTGGCCTGCACCTTTAATCCCAGCACTCAGGAGGCAAAGGCAACAACAAACAAGCAAAACAGTAGCATAATTACAGTTAGGGAGTAGCAGCAAAAATAATTTTATGGTTGGGGGTCACCACAACTTGAACTATATTAAAGGGTGGTAACAAGGGGTTGGAGAGATGGTTTAATGGTTAATCGCACTGGCTGCCTCTCCAGAGGTCCTGAGTTCAATTCCTGGCAACCACACGGTGGCTCACAACCATCTGTAATGGGATCTAATGCCCTCTGCCAGCCTGCAGGCATACACATGCAGACAGAGCACTCACACCTAAAAAGATACATACATAAATAAAAAGTTTAAAAAACAGAATACAAGTAAGGGATGATTGCATTAGGCTGCGGAGCCTGCTCTAGACCGCCAGACTCCAGTGTGGATGGATCAGGCAGGCTGTGGAGCCTGCTCTAGACCGCCAGACTCCAGTGTGGATGGATCAGGCAGGCTGCGGAGCCTGCTCTAGACCGCCAGACTCCAGTGTGGATGGATCAGGCAGGCTGCGGAGCCTGCTCTAGACCGCCAGACTCCAGTGTGGATGGATCAGGCAGGCTGCGGAGCCTGCTCTAGACCGCCAGACTCCAGTGTGGAGGACTGTGCTGTGCTCATCACCTACCCATGTATGGATTGTGGGTGCTATTCAAAGTTTGAATCCTGCGATTAATGCTGATAAGAACACTAATACTTAAGTTCCTGGATAGAAGTGTGTTTTTATTTCTCTTTGGTAAGCATCTAAGGAACTACTGGCAAGACTTTATGGTACCCTCTCCATCTCTCTTGCTGAGCTTATTTCGTAGATACCCTTCTGAGACTCCCTCAGAGGGGCAGGGTGCGTGGCTGAGTGGTGCCCGCCTAGCTTACATAATAAGTCCCTGCATGCCAATTTCTTTCCTGGGGGAAAAATTAAGAAAGAAAAGAAAAGAAAAGCTGGCTCTGGAGGCATTGTGTTGTTCTCTCTGCCTGCGGCTCTTCTCACAATCATAAATGTGGCTAAAGTGGGCTAGGGATGTGCAGACCACACATTTAATCCCAGCATCCAGGAGGGAGAGGCAGGGTGATCTCTGTGAGTTAGAGGCCAGCCTGGTCTACAGAGTGAGTTCCAAGACAGGCTCCACAGCTGCTAGGAAACCCTGTCTCAAAAAACAAAAACAAAAACAAAACAAAATGTTATGTGTAATTGCACACAGGTCTGCCATCTTCCTTCTCAGGAGGCCAGGCAGAATGGCTGTCAGTTCAAGGCCAGACAAAAGGAAAATATTGTCCTGTCCCTAATCACAGCCACACCAGATGTGGACTTTTGTAGTCGCTGGTTCAGTGAACAGATGGATGCTGAGTACCCTGGGACACAAGGACTTGAACGCTGGCTCGGAGGGCGTTGGAGAGGAGTCATGTACTAGTGAGTTAACTATGCTCTCAGATGGCAAGATGTCTGGGAAGGTGCTGAGAAGTAATGTCCCCAGGGATACAAACTGTCAGATGGAGAAACACAGCTGAGAGCTTTACCTGTCAGGGACAGTTCAGGCTCTCCATCGTTCTCCTGCCTTGGCTGACATGCAATCTCCCAGCATCCCCGCCTTGCTTTACCTGAGGACTTTGTGAGAAAAAGACTATTCCTGGAACACCTCTCTTGTAGACCCCAGCACCCCATTGCCAACCTCACTGTGGCTCTATACAGGCACCCTGACATGGGGGTCACTACGGCTTCTGTCCTAGGGCACATGGCACACGGAGTCAGGCTTTGGGTCTGGGGTCACACCGGGTTCTCTATACCCACGGAGCCAGGCTTTGGGTCTGGGGTCACCCCGGGTTCTCTATGCCCACGGAGCCAGGCTTTGGGTGTGGGGTCACACCGGGTTCTCTATACCCACGGAGTCAGGCTTTGGGTGTGGGGTCACACCGGGTTCTCTATGTCCACGGAGTCAGGCTTTGGGTGTGGGGTCACCCCGGGTTCTCTATGCCCACGGAGCCAGGCTTTGGGTGTGGGGTCACCCCGGGTTCTCTATGCCCCTCTCATTGCTCTGCTTCCTATTTGTTTATAATTATTGCAGAAAATACACTTAACCCTCACTTCCACACATGGCCTGGACCATGGAACCCACGCACAGGGCTGTGCGGCGGTCCCCACACTCCTACCTCCCACACTGAAGCTGTCCCGACCCTAGTCCCCACCCACCACACTACTCTCTGTCTTACTGGCTCCTGGGAGTGGAGCTCCGTAGTACATCTAAGTGTGCCTAATGCCGTCTAAAACAACAAATCTTTATTTACTTCTTTTTCTTTTTTTTCCCTTTCTTCTCTCTCCTCTTCCATTCCTACGCCACACTGACCAGCAATTTAATTACTTTTAAATACCAGTTTCCAGGTAACCCAGGCTGGCCTTGAATTCTTTAGGTAACTGAGAATGATCTTGAATGCCATTGTATTGAGATTACAGGTATGGACCACAAGAATTTCCTTTTTTTTTTTTTTTTTTGGCTTTTTGAGGCAGGGTTTCTCTGTAGCTTTGGAGCAAGTCCTGTAACTATCTCTTGTAGACCAGGCTGGCCTCGAACTCACAGAGATCCGCCTGCCTCTGCCTCCCAAGTGCTGGGATTAAAGGAGTGTGCCACCACTGCCCGGCAGAATTTCCTTTTTAGGCTATGTAATATTCTAGTACGTGTATCTGTCATGCATCAGTACTTATCTAGGTTATTTCTATCTGTGAGATGTTTTAAATAATGGTAGGTGACATGAGTGTTGAAATAGCCTTTCAAAATTGCATGTGTTGGCTCATGCCTGTAATCCCGGGGCCCTGGAAGCTGAGGCTGGTTGTTGGATTTCATGGAATTTAAAAAGCCTGGAAGTCGGGCAGTGGTGGCACACGCCTTTAATCCCAGCACTCCGGAGGCAGAGGCAGGCGGATCTCTGTGAGTTCGAGACCAGCCTGGTCTACAAGAGATAGTTACAGGACAAGCTCCAAAGCTACAGAGAAATCCTGTCTCGAAAAACCAAAAAAAAAAAAAAAAAAAAAGAAAAAAAAAAGAAAGAGGGGGCTGGAGAGATGGCTCAGAGGTTAAGAGCATTGCCTGCTCTTCCAAAGGTCCTGAGTTCAATTCCCAGCAACCACATGATGGCTCACAACCATCTGTAATGGGGTTTGGTGCCCTCTTCTGGCCTGCAGGCATACACACAGACAGAATATTGTATACATAATAAATAAATAAATAAAAGAAAAGAAAAGAAAAAGAAAAGCTGGTTGTTTATGTGTGCAGGCAACCCTAGCCTCGTCGGCAGATGGAGGCAGATCCTGGAAGCCCGAGGGCCAGATAGAGTAGCGGAAGTACTTTGGTAAGAAGCCTATCTCAAAAGAAGACAAAAGAAAAAAAGGAGGGGGGGGGGACAAACGGTGGAAAGCTATACCTTCCTAGCCTCTGCATCTGAGCGCACAGTCCTGCACCCCTCAACTGCACCCCTCAAAACACTTCTCCACCCAACAAAAATAAAACGAAACAAAAAAATCAAAAAAGTTTCCGGAGTGGCTCAGTGGTCGAGTGCTAGTCTAGTGTATCCAGGCACTGCAAAATTAAGAAATGTCCCGTTTCACGGTTAGGTGAATATTTGAGCGTCAACTCAGACAGGCGTGGGTCTCTCAACACTAAGACCCTGGCTAGTGAGTTGGCTCCGTGGTGAAGAGCACTTGCTGCTTGCTGCTCTTGCAGAAGACTTGGGTTCTATTTCCAGTACTCACATGGTCGTTCGCAACCATCTGTAGCTGCAATTCCAGGGGATTAGACTCCGTCTTCTGTCTTCTGCGAGCATCAGGTACAGTCATGTTTGCACATACATACGAACACAAAGTAAATCGAGAGAGAGAGAGAGAGAGAGAGAGAGAGAGAGGGAGGGAGGGAGGGAGGGAGGGAGGGAGGGAGGGAGGGAGGGAGGGAGGGAGAGGGAGAGAGAGACTCGACCGTAATACTCTTCTCGTCCCGTCCTCCATGGGGCGCACGAAGTCATTATGTAGCGAAATGAAAATAAGCACAGTCCGGGCCCAATAAATACACAGCCGCGACCCGAGGAACATTTTCAGTCAGGCGCGCTCTGGACAGTCCAGGCTCCTCAGGGCCTTGAGGTTCAAGATAACGAGGCTGTATCCGCGGAAGACGGGTGCCGAAAGGTTCTTAGGGACCAGGAACAGATAATTAAGCTTTCTTTAGAGCTTCGCTTGTCTTAGACCTGCGTCGGCGACTATTCCAAGGGAGCCGATATTGCAAGCAGGCGCACTTCGGGCAGCCTTTCCCGGCGTCCCTAGCGACAGCGTCCCGGGGGCCTCTGGGGGCCTCGGAGCAAGATGGCGGCGGCGACGGGGTCCAAGAGGCGCGAGCGGCGGCCTCCGGAGCGAGTGTGAGGAGGGGTCCCGGGGTCCCGGGTAGCTCCGGGCCGGGGCCCCGCTGAGGAACGGACCATGCTACGTTCTACCGGCTTCTTCCGCTCCATCGATTGCCCATACTGGGCAGGAGCTCCCGGGGGGCCTTGCCGGCGGCCCTACTGCCACTTCCGGCACCGCGGAGCTCGGGGCCCCGGCAGCGGAGGCGCGGCGTCTCCCGCAGCAGGTAAAGCCCGCACGACTGCGCCCGGTTCCGCAGCTTGACCAGCGCGCCCGTGCTGCATGTTCCCCTTGTGCAGCCTGGTCGCACACCCTCACAAGTACTGTCCCTCCTCCTCTAGTCGCTGTCGCGATGCTGTGCAAGTGTCTAGGCCTCTCTGATCACTGAGTAAAACGTAAATCCCGACTCGGGGGAGGGAGAGACAGTGTAGGCGTCCGAGCCTGCCTTGTCCGTTGGTGCAGTCGGTGCGATTCCCCCGGTCCTCATTCCGTCCTCATTGTTTGAAACGGGATGTCATTTCCGTCCTGTCACCGAACACCCAATCCTATGCGCTTGTGGTACATCTTGTTTATGATCGCGACACTTTCGGGCGTCTCCAGTAGTTGGAAACACAAGGCCCTAGGGGCACCTGCTGTTTGTCAAGCTGAAAACCCGCTTGGCTTGGATGAGTGTAGACTTTCAGTTTGTTGGGGAGCGTGTTGCAGTGACTGGTGTGATGGTGCTTCTGAAGGCCTCGAGGATTAGGCAGTGTGGAGGAGGTACTGTATTAGAAGAAACAGTGGGAGATATTAGGATTTTGTTAATTAGTGTTTTGTTTGTTTTTACTGAGTAGGCCTGACTAGCTTGGGACCCAGGATCCTCAGTTCCAATCTAGCGAGTTCTGGGATGACATTGTGGGACTGGAGAGATGGCTCATATTTGCCGTTTTGACTGGGAGCGTGGGCGGGGGCACGTCTTTAGTCCCACGGAACTCAGGAGGCATAGCCAGGTGGACCTCTTGAGTTTGAGTCCAGCCTGGTCTACATGAGGATTTGTTCCAGAAAAACCATAGATAGTGAGATCCTGTGGGGTTGGGTAGGGGGAGCACACTTGCTACTATTGCAGAGACCCGGGATTGGGTTCCCAGCATCCATATAACTTCCAGTTCCAGTACCTGATGCAGTCCGGTTCTGCGCACCAGACAGGTGTGGTGCAAATCCATACATCCAGACAAAACTCTTATGCACGAAATTAATAAAAAAATACAAAAAACTTAAAAAGTGGCACTGCCCCCAGGCATCGTGACCTTTTATCCCAGCACCAGAGAGGCAGAGGCAGGTGAATTTCTTTTGAGTTCAAGGCTGGCCTGAGTTACATATGTGGCCATCTCTAAAACAGAAAGACGGGCAGACATTAGGAGGAAAAGGCTGGGAGAAGGGCTTATTGAATAGAGTTCTGTTTAGACCCCTGGTGACCTCTGTCCCTTCAGAGGGCCTCTCCTCTGTTTTATTTATACATTTGCGGCAGGTCTCATGTAGTGCAGGCTGGCCTCAGAGTCTGCACAGCCAAGGATGCCCCCTGCTGACATGACAAGTGCATCATTCCAGCTGCTTTGTTGCTGCAGCCCTGGGGACAGGCGCACACTCACATGTGAGAGGCGAGCCTCAGCACTGGCTTCATCTCCAGTTCCCAGATTGATTTCAGATACCAGTCTGTCTCAGTCTGTTTTTCTTTTTTTTTTCTTTTTTTTATTTTTTATTTTTTGGTTTTTTCGAGACAGGGTTTCTCTGTGGTTTTGGAGCCTGTCCTGGAACTAGCTCTTGTAGACCAGGCTGGTCTCGAACTCAAAGAGATCCGCCTGCCTCTGCCTCCCAAGTGCTGGGATTAAAGGCGTGCGCCACCACCGCCCAGCAGTCTGTTTTTCTTTAAGTAAATATTTATTTGAAAGTGTTGAAGCCGGGCTGTGGTGGCGCACGCCTTTAATCCCAGCACTTGGGAGGCAGAGGCAGGCGAATCTCTGTGAGTTCGAGGCCAGCCTGGTCTACAAGAGCTAGTTCCGGGACAGGCTTCAAAGCCACAGAGAAACCCTGTCTCGAAAAACAAACAAACAAACAAAAAATCAGTGAAAGTGTTGTAACAATCCCCCCAAAAATAAGTCTGATGGTAGCACACACCTTTAATCTCAGGAGTAGAGACAGGTGGATCTCTGAGTTCCAGGCCAGCCTGGTCTACAGAGTGAGTTCCAGGACAGCCAGGGCTACATAGAGAAACCCTGTCTCTACCAGAACCAAACAACATGTATGTATGTATGTGTTCCAAATGTGTGCAGTGTCCAAGAGGCCGAAGAGAGCATTGGATCCCTTGGCACTGGAGTTAGGGGTGGTGGTGAGCCGCTATGTGGGGTGCTAGGAATCCAACTCGGGTTCTCTGCAAGAGCAGCTGGTGTCCTCAAGCCGTGAGCCATCTCTCTAAGCCCTGCTGGTGTGTTTCTATGAACTTGTGATCCTTCTGTCTCTGCCTCCTGAGCACTGGGATGCCAGGCATGAACTGCCAAATCTACCTGTTGTTTTTGAGTCCAGTTTTATGCATACACCGGCTTAAAGCACCTGCAGTGGTCTTCGTCCTTAGTGGTTAGGCTCCTCATCTGGCCCTCAGCTGGGTACTCCACCCAGGCACTGGGGAAGCTGCCATGGAGGAGCAAGGACACAGCTCTGCAGATCTTAGCCCAGGGGTGGACACTGAGTGTCTGGTGTACGTGGCATGCAGTGTCTTTTGTTTCCTTTTTATATGTATGTATGTTCCTGTTTGTCTCCGTGTCTGTCACCTGGGTGGTTTCTGCAGAGGCCAGAGGGAGGTATTGGATCCCCTAGAGCTGGAGTTCCAGGTACTTGTCAGCCTCCAGACATGAGAGCTGAGAGTTCAGGCCCTCCAAAAGAGCAGCTAGTGCTCCTAACTACTCAGCCACAGGCCTCACTGTGTAGCCCTGTCTGTCCTGGAACTGGCTATGTAGACCAGGCTGGCCTGGATTGCTTCTGCCTCCCGAGTGCTGGGGTTAAAGATGCAGGTTCTGGACCTCAAGGGACCATTGTGTCAGCATGCGACACATCCTTTGGTCTAGGGATATCTTGACTTTTAGCATTTACTTCTTTTTTCCTGTGTGAGGATGGAAGGCAGAGCCTCCTGCATGGCCGTTGTGTGCCGAGCTGTACCCAGTCAGCTCCATCTCTGAGCAGAGTGTTGGTCCTCAGCTTCCCTCCATGCTGCTCTTCACATGCTGTCTTGTGCCACAGAGGGTCGTGTTGGAGGTCTGTCCTATGCACCCGACCGTCCCCTTTACACCCTGCTCTTTGGTTTTGAGGACAGGCATCTTCTACTGTCTCTAACCCAGACAGAGCCCAGCCCAGCCCTTCCTGCTCTGGGGACCTTTGTGACCTGCTGTCCTCTCCTTGGGGCACCACAGCAGCCCTCTGAAGAGGCCTGGGCCTGGGCGACTCTGGGCTAGGATAGGGTCCAAATGCCTCAACCTTGGTGGCTTCCTTTGGGCTCGCTGGAGTAGCCCTCCATGGCCTTTGTGCCCACAGCAAAGCAAACCCACATGTGGCTGGCCTCCAGCGGCTCAGAACTGCAGCTGAAGGTACCACAGAGACAACTGGCCATGCAGCCCTGCTGGGCTGGTCTTTTGCTCAGCTGGAGAGACATGGTTAGCCTTTTGAGACATGGTTGAGTGCTGTGCCAGGGAGACAGGCTGAGGGACACCAGTGAGGCAGGTTAGAGCTGGGGAGTTGAGTGACAGGGCCGGGCTTGGGTTTTTCTGGGGACTCATGATGGCTTGGGTTTTTGGGCTGTTTGGGTCTGACTGGTATACATAGAGGGACTGGTACAGTGGCCTCACAGAGCCAAGCCGCTCCCGCCCCCCACCCCCCCCCCCGCTGGCTTCACTTGTTGGAGGTGAGGACGCTGGTCTTTTCCTTATATTTCCCTTATTATAATGGACAAACTCAGAATAGGATGAGGAGTCCAACCTCAGGTGTGTGACACAAGAATCAGAGAGCAAGCACAGGGCAGGCCTGTGGTTTTCTCTGGGTACCAAAAGGTCATGCTCTAACCTGGTCTAATCTCTTAAAGGTCACTGACTGACAGAGGTTCCCCATCACCTCCCCCTTTTTTCTAAATAAGAGAATACCAAGCCAGGTGCACGCCTTTAATCCCAGCACTTGGGAGGCAGAACTTACTATGTGAGTTCAAGGCCAACCTGGTCTCCAAGCTAATTCCAGGACTGCCTCCTGAGCAACACAGAAACCCCGCCTCAGAAAAACCAAACAGAACACACAGGAGAGTTCCAAACCCCATACAAACTACATACACTAGGAACAGACACCAGCTATAGGATTAGGATCACAACCAGCATAAACAATATTAAGCAAGGAAGGAATGCTAAATGTTTTAACAGACATTCTATCCTAAGGAGTCTAAGTCTTGTACTGGAGATGACTTGACTTGATCATGAGAGGAAGGTAACTATGACATCTCCAGCCCCATCGAAGGCCTGAGAAGGAGATAATGTTACTTGAGTAGGCAGGAAGTGCAGTCAAGCAGCTTCCAAAATGCACAGTAGATGACAGAGACAACTGGCTCCTTGGGCAATCACCCAAAGTCTCATTTGCAATGTTGAAGCGACCAACTTTGGCTAAGGCCTGGAGTAACTGACAGACCGTTTTCAGAGGCAGGAGCGTCTCCAGAACCGTCTCACTCTGTCTTGGCTAGGTGTGGCAGTTTTTCTTGCATCTTGTTTGCCCAGTCCAGTCACCATTCACTTTGTCAGTGGTCAAGGCATGGGCAGTTCCTTGCCCGAAGGCCAATTGTGCCAAGAAGAGTGTCTTTGGTGCTCAACATTCTCTCAAGAACAGATCAGTGCTGTCAGGAGCAATCCTGTCTCATGTCAACAGCAGCCTAAGTTATTTAGATGCCATGTTCACAGCTACCGTCTGCTAAGGGCGGTAGGGTGAGAGGAGCAGAAATGAGAAATCAGGGTGTCTGGGCTAGAGAGTTACTCCCACCCCTGCTACCGCATGTCTTCAGGGCACCTGAACCTCCTTTTGAGATTCCCCAGCCGTGTGGTGTGGGTGGCAGCCAGGAATGAAGTGCCGGGATTCTACACACACACCCAGCAGGAATCATTCCCAGATAGGTGCCAAGGGACAGGTCCAGAGCAATAGCTGTGGAGCTTTCTAGAAGGAGTAGGGTTTGTTCAAGCAAAGGAGAAGGAGAATGTTCCTGGGGGGGGGGGTGGAGAGAGGGACAGGAAAGTGGCCGTGGCTATGGCCTCTGTGGGCTCCTGGATCCCAGTCCAGTTCCCATAGTACATGCTTGAGCAGTAAGGGTCAGAGGGGCCAAGCGCTGCTGGCCTCTTCCCACTGACCTCGGCTACCCACACATGGGACCTGTGACTTCCTGTTGTCCTGGCAGACCAGCCTTGGCTCACTGCCAGGGAGCTTTCCTTGTCTGAGGGACCTCTACCAGCCGCTGGCAGCCTGCACTCCTGCCACTTGGGCTCCTTCCTAGGGGAAGATCCATTTTGCCAGGAAACGCCAGCAGAGGGTGCCCCAGGCCAGAGCATCTAGCCAGCTGTGCCTTCCAAAAGGTCCAATCAGGGGTAGTTGGCACTGTGGGTGTGTGGGTACACCTGTGTGTTAGAAGGTGAGACGTCACTCCCCGGCCACCGTACTCCAGTTGCACGGTGACTGCCTTCCCGTCTGCCTCTTCCAGGCCCAGTCCTGCCCTTCACGGCCACCTGTTGGTGCTGGGCAGCTGGCTCCACTGGTCCAGCATTGCAGGGGAAGGTGGCTTGGAGGGCAGAAGGCTGTTGTGGTAAAAGCAAGACAGAATGCTTCCTCCTGCTGCTCAGCTGGCACATGTGCCTGGTGCTGTCTTGTTTTAAAGATTTATGTATTTATGATGTATACAGTATTCCCCTGCTTGTGCGCCTATATATCAGATGAGGGGCCAGGTCTCATCACATTGACCTCAGGACCTCTGGAAGAGCAGGCAGTGCTCTTAACTGCTGAGCCGTCTCTCCAGCCCCAACCAGTGCTGTCTTTAGAGTGCTTTTTGTGGGTGCCTGATGAGTGTAGAAGAGTCCCCAAGCCACCCATCCTGCACCTGTCCTATACCTGCCTTTGGCCGTGGCTCCTCTCTGTTCATCATGACCACTTTGTTCCCTGCGAGTTCAGCTGGCCCCTTTGACCTGGTTCTGTGGCCTGTCTGTCCTGGTGCCGTTTACACAAGAGATTTGGAATTTACACAAGGGACTGCTAGTGAGTAGCACTAGTAACGCTGACACCCTCTCTTGAGGACACCCTCTCACAGAGGCGGGGGCATTGGATTGAGTCTGTCTGGAATTGGTAGGCCTGCAAGGGGGAGGCCTTGACGTATGGCCTCTGCAGGGACTTCTTCCCTGCCAAGCCTTAAACAGGGCCTGTGGTGTCAGGAGACCCATGGGAGAGAATTAGGGCACACTCCATCCCTTGAGGGTGACTTGTCCCTGGGACCTATAGCGCGCCAGTGTTTTCTGGAAGCAGCCCCTTCCCCACCAAGAATGGACTTCTGCCCCACAGCAGCCTGGGGGTGTTCTCCGGCCCTGCTTCACTTTGCCAGAGACTCTGGAGTGGTAGTGGTCTGGGCACGTGTACCCCGAGGCTTTCTGAAGATCTTTCTGGCTATTATAGACTCAGTTTATACCTATGGGACCCTGTGGGAAGAGGACAGGCAGGCCTGCATACTGGCTCTGTCTGCTTCTGGGAAAGAGTAGCTAAGAATCTAGAATTTTCTTCGTTGTACTGGAAAGTACTTTACCGGGAAAGGAAGGCCACCTCTATCTAACCTTGCCCAGGGTGTTGTTAGCCTGCTTATCAGCTCCTCTGAGCTCTAGTGTGTGTGTGTGTGTGTGTGTGTGTGTGTGTGTGTGTGTGTGCCCACAGTGGCTCATACCTGTCCCTGCCCCAGAGAGCCCAGCATCCTAGGAATTCAAGGCAGCTGTCTCCTTTACCCCACTGAGTGACCACACCTGCCTGGAAGCTATCACCCTAAAGCACTGACCTTGTAGAGTCACGAGAAGGTTCTAGAGGGTGACCTGGGGACACAGGGATCCTGGGCACATTCCTTAAAGGTGACTGCCTAGGAAAAGACTTGTGCACCCATCTGAGGCTGAGGGGCACTCCTTAAGCCTGGTGTCACCCTCTTTGGCCAGACTCATACTTGTGTGCAGCTTCCCATAGCTTTTTTTCTGGTGTCCTGCTGCAATGTGTGTGGTTTCTGTGCGTGAGTCCAAGGTAGCCTTGGAGCTTAACCCTGCTTGAGTGACCTCATCCGTCCAGTGGTTGTTGGTGGAGCGGTGGGGCTGCATCCCCGGCACCCAGCCGCCCACATGGCTAGCTTATGCCCCGAGATAACACACAAACTGTATTCTTTTAAACACTGCTTGGCCCATTATATCTAGCTTCTTCTTGGCTAACTCTCGCACCTGGACTAGCCCATTTCTAATAATGTGTGTAGCACCCCAAGGTGCGCTTACCGGGAAGATTCTAGCCTACGTCTATCCTGGGTTGTAGCTTCATCGTGTCTGCCTCAGAGAGGAGAGCTATGGAGTCTGAGCTCACTTCCTCTTCCTCCCAGCATTCTGTTCTGTTTACTCCACCCACCTATGTTCTAACCTATGAGGGCCAAGGCAGTTTCTTTATTAGCCAATGACCTTCCTCCATCAAGTGGTGTTGAGCGCAGAGGAATGTAGGTGCCTGGAATGTATGTGGGAAGGCCCAGAAAGATGGCTCACAGTCCTCAGTGGGGGCCTTGGGCAGTGTGGCCATCTATTCTGGAGCTGCTGTTCAGAACTGTGCCAGTCAGAATCCAAATCCATCTGAGACAGCCCAGAGTGGACTTAGCACCCAGCACTGGCCACAATGCCTCTTCTCCCTAAGGTGTATATGGACTGTCCTTCTCCGCTGCAGGGCTGGACGCTCTTATCACCCCAGGGCTGGACTGGACGCTAAGCAGTCCCTTAGCTTTAGCAGTCCTTTGGCCTTGAGTGGAAGCCCCCAGGTGCTGGCTGAGGGCTGACTTCCTGTTAGCAGGAGAGGCCCAGTGAGACTTGGCTGCCCATGGTGTGACCTGACGGTCACCCAGGAGAATGCTGCTTGGCTCGGCCTCTCTGTGTCTCTCCTCCCACAGACAGTCCGAACTTGCTCCAGGCGTCCTATTCCAGCCTGAGGACCCAGTTTCCTGTCCAGCGGTCTGTCAGGTGGGGAGTGCAGGTGCTGTGTGAATCCTACCCCATCTAGGACTTCGAGACCCTCCCCTGCAGGTGGGGAATTTCCAAGAGCCCAGCCCACTCTCCAGAGATCACCATGTACACCACATTTACACAGAAGGCTCCTCCTTTGTCACTGTAGATTTTTGAGACGCCATCTCATTATGAAGCCTAGGGTGGTGTGATCCTCCTGCCTCAACTGGGATAACAGGTGTGATTACTCCTGGAGTCAACATCTGTATTAGTGATGTGTGTGACAAAACACTTGGCGGCGACAGCTTAGGAGGGTTATTCTGGCTCACAGCTGGAGCTGCGGTCCACCATAGCAGGCAGGCATGGGGGCAGTTTGGGGCCCCAGCCCATGCAGTGGTGTCCCCAAGTGTAGGGCGGGTCTTCTCACAGCCCATGCGATGAACATTGGATGTCTCAGCACTTGCCACTAAGCCAATTGAAGCCCTGGAGCCCACTTGGTGGAGGGAGAGGACGGACTCAAGCTGTCCTCTGACCTCTACTTGCAAAATAAGAAGCCATTCTCCAAATAACAAAGCCAGGCAGAGTATCCCACATCCGGGTGTCTTCCCTGCCCATGCTCACTGGGCTTAAATAGGGCATTGCTTGCAGGAGGCCCTGGGCAATAACATTCATTTTAGCCCTGGCTGAATGGTTTAGTTTGTAGTTTACCCCCACCCCTTTCTCCTCATCCCCCCTCTTCCTCCCCTTTCCCAGGGGCTCGGGGCGTGCTATGCAGGCTCTTTGCTACTGAACCCCCCACCCACTTTAATCTTTTTGAGATGGGGCCTTGCTGGCCTAAGCTGTCCTTGAACTTCTGATCCTCCTACCTCAGTCTCCTGCTGCTGGCCCACTACCTCTAATCATTGGAATGTTACTTTCTGAAAAAGTAAGCACCCAGGAGGTGGAGGCGGGAGGACAGGAAGTTCAAGGTCATCCTCAGCTGCATATTCAGGCCAGCTAGGGCTACACCACTGTGAGATCCCACCTCAGATAACTAAGGGACTAGTGAGAAGGCAGCTCACCTGTTTCCTGGTTTTCCCCAGTCCCTTCCAAGGCCAGTGGGCTCTGGCTGGGTCCCAGTGTGTGCTGGGTTCTTGTCCCCAAGCCCTTGCTTTTCTAGGCAACAGGGGCTTAGAGTGAGCACCCCATCTTTTGTCCTTCAAGTTGCAGATGTGAAGTCCCCTGCCGTGTCCCCTGAGACCACCTTGTGGAGGCATGAGGCCCTTGCTGATGAGGGATGGTTCCCAGCTCAGGGTCATCAGCCACAGGCTCTGGGGACAGGACAGGATATCAGTTGGAGGCAGCCACAAGGAACTGCCATGGGGTCACCTCGTGAACTGAGCGTGTCTGAATGCGTGACCGTTCTGCAGGGCTGTCTGGGCTCTTGTGACAACCTGCCCTCCCTGACCCTGCAGCTCACTTGGGGACAGTGCCTGGAGAGGGATAGCAATGATGTGTCTGGGCCCCACCTCTTCCAACAATGATTGGGTTGTACAATTTTACTGGTGGGACTACATAGTTGCTTTATTAAGGCTTAAAAATGGTTTTTACTTTTCATATGTGAGTGTGTGTGTGGGCTGTGTGAGTCAGGCCCCCATGGAGGGTAGGGTCAGCTAGACCCGTCTGCAGTGCGGAGGAGTTCTTACTCCTCCCTTCAGGTCCTCTACAAAGGTGTACAATGCATGAGGGGCTCAGTGAAGGGTGGCCACTCCAGAAAAGCTGGTCGCAGTGGGGTGCACTTGTGACCATGGCACTGGGGAGGTGGAGCCCCAGGAGCTTGAGTTGGCCGTTGAACCAAGTGAGACCTACTTGGCTAAGAGCAGGGCTGCAGGCCGGCCAGAGCCTTTAGCTGTGGGGTTAATTCCTGGTAGACCCTGTGGGTAGTGTGTCCACCTTGGGGTCTCCAGGCCATGCCAAGAGGTCCTTGGGAACCTCGCTTCTCTGCACCCCCTTCTGACATAGGATCTCATGCAGCCCAGGCTAGCTTTGAATTATGTAGCTAAGGCTTACCTTTAACTCCTACCCCTCTTCCTTCCTGCCTGTACCTTCCTAGAGCTGGGTGATGGGCGTGAGCCACCATGACTGGTCTACGTGGTGCTGGGGTGAAGCCTGTGCATTCCTGGCAGTGCTCTGCTCGCAAAGACCCAGACCCACCCCACACACTCACACGTACCGGCACCCTTCTGTCATTTTCTGCACAGGTCCTGCCATAGGGCAGGTGATTCCCAACACAGCAGCATCACGGTGTCATGGTAGGGATGTCCTGGGGGCCCAAGCCTGGTGTGCAGTAGGCTGTGGAAACCTGGTTCTCTTACCTTGCCCATCTCTGGCAGGCTTGCTCAGTGGTTATTCCATGTTCTCTTACCTTCCAGGGCTTGGCTATGACCCGTACAACCCAGAGCTGCCTCAGCCTCCTGCACAGAGGGAGAATGGTACTCTGGGCCAAGGTGATGGCATGCTGGAGCTGGAGCTGGTCAACCAGGCCATTGAGGCTGTGCGTGGTGAGGTGGAGCTGGAGCAGAGGCGCTACCAGGAGCTCTTGGAGACAGCACGGGGGCACAGCACCGGGTCTTCAACCCTGGTGCCCTGCAGCCCTGCCATGAGCCTGGATGACGATGACACCTTTTCTCTGGCCCTCACCTATACACCAGGTGGCCTGCTGAGCCCAGACTCAGGCTATCAGCCCACCCCACTGGCCGCCCCTGCTGAGCCAGGTCACAAGTACTCACTGGCCCCTTCAGAGAGGGGTCAGAGCAGAGCTGGAGGGGGCACCAGTGCCCTGGAGTATATCCCCAAGGCTGTGAGCCAGCCGCGCCGCTGTGGCCGACCCGTGTCTGGTGGCAAGTACGTAGTGGACAGCTCAAAGCCATCCACAGATCTGGAGTATGACCCACTGTCCAACTACTCAGCTCGGCACCTTGGCAGGGTCAGTGCCAGGGATGAGAGAGCTACCAAGCGACCACGAGGCTCCCGGGGTGCTGAGCCCTACACACCTGCCATTAAGAAGCCCTGTGACCCTTTTGGTGGCTGTGAGGCCAGGTTCTCAGACTCAGAAGACGATGTGGCCAGCCCACCGAAGGCTGATGCAGGCAGCCCTAAGGCTGAAGCTGACTCTGAAAGCAAGGCACCTGGGAAACGTGCCTCCGAGGAGGGCAGTCTGCGGGGCACCAAGGAGATGGCTGTGCAGTATGACGTGGAAGACCTTGGGCAGCCTCCCAAAGCAGCAGATACAGTGGCCTTGGCCAAGCTTGGCTCCCCAGCCAGGGCATCTCAAGATGTTGGGGTCCCCAAGGATGGCAAAGCCAAGAAGAAGAAAAGTGGGACACTGGCCAGCCTCAGCCACAAGGACAAGGCCCGCAAAAAAGACAAGAAAAAAGACAAGGACCCAAGACGGCCCCGGGAGAAGGAGAAGCTGTGTGCAGACAAGAAGAAATCACAAGCTGGCAGCCCTCGGGGCAAGACCCAGGGCTCTGAAGGGACCAAGAAAAAGCCATCCAACACCACCACTGTAGCCAGCTCAGGAAAAGGGGGACCAGGTCGCTCCTCCAGTGGAGGGCCGCAACCCCAAGACTCTGGGCCTGGTCTTCACCCGCCACTGGCCTGTAAAGGTAGCAGCGCTAGGAAGTCATCATCGGGGAAGTTAATGGACCGCAAGACCCGCTCCCTGGATGAGGGTGCCTCCCAGAGCACCCCTAAGCTCAAGAAACGGGCCCTGAGCCACGCTGAATTGTTTGGGGATGAGAGTGAGGAGGAGGAGGACTCGGGCCTGGGGGCCAGGGCACTCCGGGTTTGGCCCCCCACCCTGCCCAACCTCAGCTCAGACTCAGATTCAGACTCTGACTCCAGCCTGGGCCTGGGGGAGACGCAGGTACCCAAGCGTCTCAAGGCCGTGCCACCCACATCCCCTGTACCGCCCTCCCCATTGTCCTCCTCCTCCTCTGGCGCCAGCCAGTGTGCAGAGGAGGATGTGGACTACTCGGCCCTGGAGAAGGAGGTGGACTTCGATGCGGACCCCATGGAGGAGTGCCTGCGGATCTTCAATGAGTCCACCAGTGTGAAGGCAGAGGACAAGGGCCGGCTGGCCCGGCAGGTGAGGGCGCTGGCCCTGCAGGCAAGGGGACACTCCATCCCGCAGCCAGCTCCAGCCAGCTCCAGCCTCTGCAACCCAGGCGGAAGCCATTCCTTCAGCACCGGCCTCTTAACTCCATCCAAAATTCAGGAACCCTCGGTGGCCGCCTGCTGCCCCCCTGCACCCTGCCCAGAACGAGGATGCTGGCTTTCTACCCACCCAGCCGGCTTCCCATGGCAGCGTCCGACTGACTGTTCAGACTGACCGGCAAAGGGGTACCGGGCCCTCCCGCCCCAAGCCTGCCTCACACTTCCTGTCCCCAGTTCCTTGGCTTTTCTTACCCCCCCAACTCTTGCTCCTTTTCTGGCCTCTGTCCCGCTTCTCTCCCCTTCTCCCTGGCTTGCCTGCTCAGGCCAACCTTGATCCATCTGGGTGTCCTTCTTCCTATGTCCCCATGTTGGCCACCAGGGGGTGCTCACCCTGAGCAGACAAAGATGGACTTGGTCAGTTCCCTCCAGCACCAGGCCTATGGGATGCCCTTGATTGGCACTCCATATCTGAGCCATCATCCTGGGCTGGGTGTGGGGCAGCAGTAGGGGCCATGCCCACTTGTTCTCCTGTTCACAGAATTGCTGTCCTAGCCTATGAGACAGGTGCTGGGGTGGGCCTTGGGCCTGAGATCTGGTGGTGACATGAGGCCGGGTGGAAAGGCAGGAGTGTGACCCACAGAGGCACCCAGAGTGAGGAATGCATGTGTGTTTTCAGACCCCCAAGGAGGCAGCCTCGGAGAAGGAGCATGCCGGCCTGACCACTTTGTTCCCGGGGCAGAAGAGGAGGGTCTCACATCTCTGCAAGCAAGGCAAGGAGGTAAGACCCAGATTTGGGGATAAGGGCAGGCAGCTGGAGGGAGAAGGTCTGCCACCCCAGTCTAGATCCCAGGCCCCCTGCTGCTGGCCTTTGGTAAGCTGGTGTGTCCTGTAGAGAAACATGTCCTGACCCCTGTCTGTCCTGCTGTCCCTCACTTGGTCATGGGGACGGTGTAGGGAAGTGTGGGGCGAGGCCAGGCTGCCCCAGCTGTGGCCGGAAGGCAACGAGGACCCAGGAGAGAGAAGCCTGCCCAGGGCTGTGATGACAAGCTCAGGACTCATTCTTAGAGCCTCCCTAGGAGGTGGGGCAGGGTCCCAGGTGCAAACAAGGAAGGGTTCATCTGAGGAGATGGTACCGACAGCTCACAGGCCCCACCGCTGCCCTGCACTGCTGGGCAGAAGCCAAGGGAGGCTGGGGTGGGGGTGTCCTCCCTACCCTGGGACTTGCTCCTCATTCAACCCACCTTGAATGCTCTGGACTCAGAGCTGGGCTCCAGGACCTGTGTTCTTTCAGACAGAGGCCTCAAGGAGGGTTCCTGTGGCTCCCCCAGCACGGCCCCCCACTGCTCAGGAGGTGTGCTACCGGCGAGCACAGCAGGCACAGAGGGACTCCGCTAGCTGGCTACAGGGTGCCCCAAAACCGACAGACAGGCTCTCCTCTGTGCATATCTCGGCCCCTGGGGAAAAGAGGAGGATCGCTCACGTACCCAACCCCCGCCTAGCCACCGGTAAGTCCTGGCCCCACCCTCTTATATTGCCAACCCCAGCATCTGAGGTACAAGAGGCAGCACCCTGAGAAGTTCCTGATAGACTTGCGCACTGCCCTCCTGGGACCTTGGCGACTTACTGTGGAGTAGGGACAGAATGGCAGCCTCCTTGCTTCCTCCCAGATCCAGTCCCCTGGGACACTGGAGCCAGTGGTTGGTGGGACTTGCCTGGGCCTACGTGGAGTGGGCAGCAACTCTGAAGGTCAGGTGTGGGATAGTCCTGTCTGTGCCGAGTGGTGGTCCCAATCCAGGAGGGACAGTGAGGTGTCACCATCGTCTTCCGGCTCCGAGGGCGGGTCTTGCCGTCAGGACAGACCAGGTCTCACTAGTCACTGTGTGCACCTGTGACCAGTCAGGAAGAGCTGCCTGGCCTGGGCCTCCCCTTCCTTCCCCAGGGCTACAGCACCCGGAATTCTCTGTTCTTGTTCATGTCCTGGCCCAGCCACAGCATGGCTTGTTAGCGGCTGCTCTGGTTCTGCTACTCTCCTTGTCCTCCAGGGGTGCACCTTGATCTGCTTCAGTGCTCCCGCTATAGCTTGTGCACAGGGCTGGGCATCACCCCTGTAGGTGTGCCCTCCTCCCCGGGGGAACCCTCCTCCCTAGGGAACCCCTTCGTGGTTGGCAAGTACTGCCTTGGGCTTGTTCCAGAGAGGATAGCAGAGGTAGCCTGGTCTTGCCTCCGAGCCCTATCCAGAGACATTCCCGACTAGGGACAGGGACTCTGATGGTCAGGCACCCTACACCCCTTGCATGGACAATTAGGGGGCATCCCTGACCACCTCGGGCCAGGGCGGAGACTATGTATGGTTTGTGACCTCATTACAGGGACAGGCAGGTAGCCTGTCACAATGAACAGGTCAGGGCATCCCAGGCCCTCTGGTCCTGTGCCTAGGAGCCAGGGTTACCCCTCAGACGTCAATGCCTCAGAGTTGGGGACTGGAACATGCGGCAGAGGCCTCAGCCACGCCACGCCATTCGCCAGACTGCCCCGACCGTGGCATTGCCTGAGCCGGCCTCCACAGCCGTGTTGCCCTTCCCTACCTCCATGGACTTGCTCCAGAGCAGCTAGAGTCCCATGTCCTTCCGCACCCCAAGCCCGGTGCCCCGGCCCCCGCTGCGCTGCGAGATGCGCATCCTGCTCACACTCAGCGACCGCAGCTTCCTGGTGCTCCGCAGCTCCGTCATGGGCCTGCTGTCCTCCTGTACTCATGTCCCCTGTCCCCCACCAGCCCCGACAGGTGCCAAGAGGGCGCTACCTACTAGCAGCAGCCAGGTGTCCCATGGTCCTGAGCCTGGCAGCCAGCCGCTAAAGACACGTACGTTGTCAGGAATGGCATCCAAGACCACCACCACCGTCACCCCTAAGCGCATCGCCCACAGCCCGTCACTCCAGGTACCGTGCACCAGCTGGTGCCTCCCGACCTCACTGCGGGACTCTGAGGGGCCAAGGGCTATTCTTGGCTCATACTGTCCCCAGTAGGGTTCCGTGTCGGCCTTACAGTGTGTTGTTTCCTAGTAGGGAGGGCGAGCGAGAGTTCATGCAAACTGCAATCCTCCAGCCCTGTCGTCTAGAGTTCATGCTGGCCTCGTGCTGTGGACAACCCTTTCCTATGTAGAAGCTCTGTGTCCTAACCCCACTCCCACCCTGACCCCCTTCCTGGGTCTCTTTCCTCCAGAGTCTAAAGAAGCCCATTATCCCAAAAGAATTTGGCGGCAAGGTCCCCACTGTGGTCCGCCAGCGCTATCTCAACCTGTTCATCGAGGAGTGCCTCAAGTTCTGCTCGTCCAACCAGGAGGCCATTGAGAAGGTGGGCCCTGGAGTGCATGTCCCTTAGCAGGCGGAACGGGGCCCTGGGCACTGTGGCCTTGAGCTGGAGCCAGGAAGGCCTGTTTGTCTCCCTGGCTCTCACCCAGGCATCTCGGTCCAGACTGACTGCCTGTACTACTTCCTCGTGGGCAGCAGGTTCTTCCTAGCCAGTGTTCCCTGAGTCCACGGCAGAGACTTGTGTGGGGCGCACCCTGGCCCTGCAGCCCCTGCTGTCACCCCAGTTGAGCTCACCTTCTGCTCATGCTCCTTGTGCCACTGTGTCCTCCGCAGGCACTGAACGAGGAAAAGGTGGCCTACGAGCGCAGTCCCAGCAAGAACATATACCTGAACGTGGCTGTGAACACCCTCAAGAAGCTGCGGGGCTTGGTCCCCAACACTGTGCCCAGCCTCAGCAGTGAGTGGCAGCTCTGCAGGGAGGGGACTGTCCCCAGTACCCCACATGGAGGCTGCCGCCTGAGGTTCCCTCTGTCCCCCCCCCTCCCTCCCACCCTCCCTCCCACCCACTCACCGAGGGCCTCCGCTAATGGTGTGCGGCCTCTTCACAGGGAGTGCTTGAGCACTGCCTTTGCTGGGAGACAGGGTTAAGATGTTTCATTCCGTCCCTTGAGAGGCCACGTAAAGCAGTCACTACAGTGATCTTGCTTGCCTGTACAGCCCCTAGCCTCCGCTAGCTTCTCCCCTACCCACTGGAAGGGTCTGGGTGGCCGTTGGAGGCAGTGACAGCTCAAAGCCGATTCATTAGTTATCTTCCTGAGTAACTGCAGCGTGCCCCTGCCTCACACCTTCCGTTAGGAACAGTGGGCCCGTCCTGTCCACCCGGAGCATGGATTGGGAAACTGCTCAGTCCTGGGGTGACTTGTCCTGCCTTCCCTTCCCAGCGGGGACTCTGTAGGCAGGAGAAGGTAGTGTACATGTGATGGGTGCTGGCTAGGAGACAGCAGTGAGGTGACTGAGGGCTGAGTGCAGCTGGCTCACCCACCCCCACCCCTGCCTTCTCTGCACTTCCTTCTAGAAGCCAGTGGCCGCAGGGTTGTGTCCCATGAGGTGGTGCTGGGGGGCAAATTGGCAGCCAAGACCAGCTTCTCACTGAGCCGCCCCAGCAGCCCCCGGGTGGAGGATCTGAAAGGTGAGTTGGCACCTCTGCTGACGCACACCTCCCTCTGTGCGTCCTGACCCTGCCCTCTTCCATATCTTGTCCCCCTCCTCTGCAGTAGGGACTGCCCAGTGCAGCAGTGTGTATGCATGTGTGTGCGCATGTCCCCTATCCCCTGCAGCACCGACACCCAGTGTCCCCACAGGGAATGCCCTGTACAGCCGTCTCAGGGAATACCTGCTCACCCAGGAGCAGCTCAAGGAGAATGGCTATCCTTTCCCCCACCCAGAGCGCCCAGGGGGCGCTGTCATCTTCACAGCTGAGGAGAAGAAGCCCAAAGACCGTGAGTCTCCTCCTGTTGGGCCCTCAGCCAGGAACACTGAGTGGGGAGCTGCCCGCCGAGTTGGGGCATCAGGGGTGCTAGGTGCCAGCCTCTCGCCCACGTGCTCTCTGTCCATCTGTCCTCACCCCCAGCCTCCTGCAGAATTTGCTGTCGCTGTGGCACCGAGTACCTTGTGTCCTCCTCAGGCCGCTGTGTGCGCAGTGAGGAGTGTCACTACCACTGGGGGCGACTGCGGCGGAACCGAGGTGAGGCTGGGCCACTGGGCCACAGACAGCCCTGCCTACACCCTCCTGGCCACCCCACCCCACTTCCATGGGAAGGCCCTGGCCTTCTGTGATCTAGATTTTCCTCCAGAGCAGCTCTGCTTTGGCTCCAAGGGGGACCTTCCCCCGGCCTGCAGCAGCTTGAGACACTGTTGGCCAGGTGCCTTCCCTGGATCCTGCTCCCTGACTGGGTGCGCAAGGCTCCCTGCCCGGGGCCCTGAACACCATTGCTCTCTCTCTGCAGTGGCTGGGGGCTGGGAGACCCAGTATGTGTGTTGCTCCGCTGCGGTTGGCTCTGTGGGCTGTCAGGTCGCCAAGGTAAGGCCTGCTGTGGCCACGCCCTGCTCTTAGCTTCTGCACTGGGGTTGAGGGACACATCTGAGCGCTATGTACGGGCTTGTTATGTGGCCCTTCCGGTGAGGAGCACACTGGGCCCACCCGCCTCCACAGGCACCTGGTCCCAGGCCTAGCCAGGGCAGGGAAGTCCCCAAGCCTCGCTTGTGGCCTGTGCTGGCCCTGCTGCTCACTCCCCTATTCCCCAGCAACACGTGCAGGACGGCCGGAAGGAGAACCTGGAGGGCTTTGTGCGCACCTTCCAGAAGGAGCTGCCGGAAGATTCCCACGCAGGGGTCTTCGCCCTCGACTGTGAGATGGTGAGTTTGGGGTCTCAGGAACCTGGGTGCTTTGTGCGGCTAGGTCCCCTCTGGGAAGGTGAGGAAGGGAAGCTGGCCAAGAGCTGTCACCGATGCCCTGTCTCAATGGCTGTCTTGCACTATCAGGCTAGTGACCTGGGGTCGGGGCAGTCTTCTCAGCCCACTTGAGAAGGCTTCTCTGAGTTTCCAGCCCACGCCTCTCTCTGCTGTGTTGCCCTCCTGGCGTCATCTGGGGTCTGAGCAGCCGCCATGGCTAGCCACAGCGGGGAGAGGTGAGCCGGGCAGCTGACTGCATTGGTGTTGCATTGGTGTCCGTCTCATGCCCGCAGTCCTACACTACATACGGCCTGGAGCTGACGCGCGTCACAGTCGTGGACACAGACATGCAGGTCGTGTACGACACCTTTGTCAAGCCAGACAATGAAGTTGTTGACTACAACACCAGGTGTGTCCCGGCCCACCGCGGGGCTCAGCCTCGCTTCTGTCCTGCCTGGCCCAATGCCCCTCTCACATCCGGCCCTCTGCAGGTTCTCAGGGGTGACTGAGGCCGACCTTGTAGACACGAGTATCACACTGCGGGATGTGCAGGCTGTCCTGCTGAGCATGTTCAGTGCTGACACCATCCTCATCGGACATAGCCTGGAGAGCGACCTACTGGCCCTCAAGGTATCTGTGCCTTCTGTGGCTAAGGATGGAAGGCCATGCCTACCAGGTCCCATCCATTATCCACCCTCCTCCCTGTAGGTGATCCATGGCACGGTGGTGGACACGTCAGTGCTGTTCCCACACCGCCTGGGCCTGCCCTACAAGCGCTCCCTGCGGAACCTCATGGCCGACTACCTCAGACAGATCATCCAAGACAATGGTGCGGAGCCTGGGTCCAGGGTGGGGGCTGGGGGAACATACAGAAAGTCAGGACTGTGCTTGCCATGTCTGCCCTGCAGTGGATGGGCACAGCTCCAGCGAGGACGCCAGCGCCTGCATGCACCTTGTCATCTGGAAGATCCGAGAAGACGCCAAGACCAAGCGATGACTCCCTACCCGCCACCGCCACTACCGTGCCCCTCCCTTCCTACGACCCTGGCTGCCCTTAGCCCCTATGCCCCGTGGCCTCTTTTCAAACTGTGTAATAAAACATGACAGCTGACCATGCGCTTCCGAGCTCAGGCTCCAGGTCTGCAGTGGCCCTGAGCTGGGGCTGAGACCGAGCAGCCCTGAGCCCTACACAGTCCCACGTGTCACCCACCCCCCACTTCTGTCCCTGAGCCTGCAGCTGCCCAGGATAGAGCTGGCCTGGCCCCCGTGCCCAGTCAGCCCCCACCCCTCCTGCTGCTCGAGGCAGTGGCCCTCCCTCCCTCCTTTGTATATAACACAGGCGACAGGACAAGCCCTCGTGGTTTGAGACAGGGGGTTGTCTTTTTTTACTTTATACTGTTATTTTTATTAATTTTTAATTTAAACCTGCTGACCTGCACAACTCCTCAGCAGAGGAGTTTAGCCCTGGTGCCATTGGGATCCACACAGTCAGTCCCATGGGCCTGGATGTCTGCCCTGTCTTGTGGGGTAGCTTCCAGAACTCACCCCAATCCACCAGAGCTCTCCAGCCTCAGAGCCACGCCAGCCCCAAGGCCGTCTTCCGGGAGGGGGCGCCTGCTGCCTCTCTCCATGGGTACAAACAGAATAAATGTTTGTATGAAGTTTAGATTTCATATGTGTGGTGCTTTGGCCAGGCAGGACACCTTCTTGTGGCCCCTGTCCTATTGGCCAGGGTTGACAAAACAATTTATTCCCTTGCCCAAGAGGGCCCTTGCCATCCTGTTCTGGGGACCTTTGTGAGACAGCCCTCTCTTGAGTGTCCCTGGTGCAGGCTGGTGGTGTGTGGTCCGTGCCTCTTTGCTTGGTATAAACCCAGCTACTCAGTGTCCCAGGGTGGAGACCAGGGACCCCTGCCTCCTGAGAAGGGGCCTATAACCATCAAGGTTTTCTGATTTCTATGACCAGAAAACAATTTTCCACATGACCTTGGTTGGTTGGCCTCCTCTTGGCAGTTGTCTGCAGCACAGTGAGATCTGGAGTGGGCAGGCCCTGGTTCGGCTGCAGTTAGAGCCATGTAGGGACACACCCCACTGTGATGGTCAGAGCCCTGTTTGAGCCTAGTCCAAATGCTCCCCAGGCCCATGGCGGCAGCAGCCTGGGGGTGTGTGTGTCTATTTGGTGGACAGGGAACTGCAGGATCTATGGGAGCTTTCTTGGTTAAGCTGGGCAGTCTACCCTCAGGAGTTCTCTTGACCAATTTGTCCCCTTTTACCTTCTATAAACAAGTTTTTTTAAAAAAATAAATGGTGCCGATGTATTCACAGAAGTCCAAGTGTCTGCCTTGGGTGCTTTGGTGTATGTGTCTGCCTGGACGTGTCAAGGTCCCCTGGAGGTTCGCCCCTTTTTGTTAGCCTACCCTGGCTCTGCATTGGAGGAGCCCCTGCCTCACTGTAATTACCCCTTCCCCTGGAGAGTCAGGTAGGGGGGTCTCCCAGATAAAGGCCATCCAAAAGGGTATAAATGCATCCCATAGTTAGACCAGTGGTTCTCAATCTGGGTCTTGAGGCCCTGCAGAACGAAGCCCACTGACCCCAACATCGGGTCCCTTCCTGATATCTCAGGGATGCCCTGCCCTGGTAGCTCCCCGTCCATTTGCAGCCTGCCTCCTGGGCCATGACGTCACCCTTTCACAATTTTCCTAAGTCTGGCCTCGCCCTCAGAGGCTGCAAGCAGACCCCTGCCTGACCTTTCAGCAAAGCTTCCTTGCCCAAACCCCCGCTCTGGTTTCAGGCCCATGGTGGGCCTTTCTCCATGAGGCATAGCTCCACCCATGAGACATGACACCACCCACTAGGCGTGGCTTTATCCACAATCCATAGAAGCCCACGAAACCTGGCCTCCACCCATGATGGTCCAGTCCATTCTTGGCCCACCTACAAGCATGGCCGTGCCCACAAGACCTGGCCACACCACACTGACCTGGTCCTTCTCACAACACTGCCCGGCCCTTACATCCATGCCACTCGACTAAGCCCCACCTTCTCCAGGCCCCGTCCAGCTGCCTGCGCCCCCTTCCCCTCCCTTAAGGCCCTGGTAGGCCCCGCCCCTTCTCAATGCTCCGCCCCCCAAGCCCGTGCCGCCCGTTTCAGACCCGTTGGCACCAGGCTAACAGCTCCCACAACATCGGTGGCCCTGGACGCCGCTGGCGGCCCACCCTAGGCAGCCCGGCCCCACCAAGCCCGGCCCTCGCAGGTAAGCACCGATACTCACGAGCTGTGCATCCCAGGACATATGTGTGACCTGTCAGGGCTCTGCAGGTCACAGGGTTGGGGTGTCAGCATTGGGTGCAGGAGATGGTGCCCCCTAGAGGCTCATAAAATCAGACACCGAATTGGGGGTTACTGACCCGACAGTCTGGTGACCACTAGATGGAGTTTACTGGGACTGTGCATTGTGGCCACCAATGGCGTGTCTGGTAAAAGTGGGCAGTGTTCCTGCCCTAGATGCTCTTTGGAGAGGGCGTCTCTTGACTCGGACAGGTCAGGACCCCTTAGGATTGCCTAAGACCATCGGAAAACACAGATATTAACTTTACAATCTCATAATAATAGTAAAATTACAGTTATGAAATAGTAACAAAATAATGGAGCTGGGCCAGGTGAGGGCGCCCGCCTTTAATCCCAGCACTAAGAGGCAGAAACAGGAGGATTTCTGAGAGCCAGGACAGCCAGAGCTACACAGTGAAACCCTGTCTCGAAAAAAACAAAAATACTAGTATTATTATCACCAGTAAAATTATAATACTATAATAATAATAATTTTATGGTTTGGGGTCACCACAACACGTGGAACCTACTCTAAAGGGTCGCAGCATCAGGAAGGTTGAGAACCGCTCGCCTATGGGTCCCCTAGAATCCCAGCTGCCTGGCGGGCCTCCTCACCCCATCCCTCCCACATCCTTCCCTAGCCTCAGTTTTCCTCTGATGATCAGGGAAAGGCAGGACTCAGTCTCCCAGGACAGACCTGGTACTGAGCCAGGAGGATGCCCTGGGGACACACGTGACTCAGACGTCCACAGTCCCTGTCCCTTGGAGAGAAGCGGGGTGCAGCTGACTCAGCCTGTGAAAGCTCTAGAAGAGGTGACTAGAGGCAGGATGGGGGATGCCCCAGCTACTCAGGAAGCCCCGAGGAGGCGCAGGATCCCAACTGGCTGGTCTGGGAAGTACAGAGTGAGAAGTGAAGGGTGAGGAACCTATCAGGGAGGGGAGGATGTTGAGGGGGGGTACACAGCACACCTGGACAAGCTAGGAGATTGCTGTAGTGTGGGGGTATGGGGGTGAAGTGTTCCCGGGGTGGGGGGTCACCTGCTGGTTGCCTAGGTACAATTTGTATAGACTTAAGTGGGAACTAGGGTCCCTAGCTACAACACCAGGCTCAAGTTTCCAAACCAGTCAGGTGTGGTAGCATCCCTCTCTCGCCCTAGCTATTCCAGGAGCCTGAGGCAGGAGAATCATGAGTTCAAGGCCAGCCTGGTCAGTGTAGTGAGCCCCTGCCTCAAAAAATAAACCATCATGCTGGGCAGTGGTGGCTCACGCCTTTAATCCCAGCACTTGGGAGGCAGAGGCATGCGGATCTCTGTGACAGTCTGGTCTACAGAGAGAGTTCCAGGACAGCTAGGGCTGTACAGAGAAACCCTGTCTCAAAAAACATAAATAAATCATGAGAAAGGTTATCAGGTTGACATCTGTCACTACACTTAGCAGTCAGACCACAGAGATCCACCTGCCTCCATGTCCCAAGTGCTGGAATTAAAGGCATGGCCACCACACCAGGCAAGATCTATGTTTAAATGGCTGTATGCTCACATACACGGACTGTGAGGTGATGTCACACACACGCACACACACACACGCACATGCCTCGGCCCCATTGGGTCAGCCCATGAACATGAGTTGAGCATGTGTGGGGAGCAAGTGGAACAAGAGGGGCATGGGGGAGACTGGAGGGCAGCCAGGCTGCCTTGCTGTGGCTGGAGGCCACAGCATCTCAGCAATGCTGTCCCTCATCCTGGGTGCTGGGGATAGATGGGGGACGTAAGGCCGACTGCTCAGATGGACAAGAGGGGTGAGCGAGATAAATGTCTCCCCTAAGCGACGCCCAAGACAGGGGCTTGCTATGCAACCCACGTTGAGCTGGACCGTGAAGCAATTCTGCTTCAGCGCCAGGCAGGGGATTTTGGGTGAGGCACTCTTAGAGAGGAGACCTCGAGGTCCTTGAGCAGTGACAGACACTACCCGGAAGAAGTGTGGAGACGAGACAGAGTGATTGTGACTTAGGGCTCTTTCCTCCCAATCCCACAGCCCCACCAGCATGGATGATGTTCACCTTGGGGAAGACCTAGAGGATAAAGACACAGGTGCGGTCCTGTGTCCCCAGTAAGGCAGTGTGGAGAGGGAGGCGCTGGGTGACGGGTATACCCTCAGCTCGTACCACATACCAGAGTGGGCCGCCAGGGCTGGAGTTCCTGGGACCCTACTCCCTGATGGCTTGGGGGTAAGCCATCTGTCACTGCACCTACAGCCCGCCTCTAGGCACAGAGACCACTGGGCTCCCAGTGGCTCCCCTGTCCAGCCTGGTGTTTACCAAGTTCCAGGCCTGAGATGGGCATCACTGTACCTGGAGCCCCCGGGGGCCTATTAGCCCTCAGGCTCCAAGGTGATACGCTAGCAGTTGTCCCTGGTGGAACCCCAGCAGCACCAGCCATCCCGCCCTCTCCCCCCTCCCCCGCAGCATTCACCTGGGAGGTGAAGGCCAACAACCGTGCCTACCACAAGCAGTTCATAAAGAAAGGCTTCCTGTGCTGGAGACAGAAGAAGTACAAGGTGAGTCGTCCCTGACAGCTGCACCCCAGGGCCCCCGCCCAGCACCTGACCCTATGGTGAGCCAGGATCCACCCTGAGAGTCTCAGAGTTGTTTTTTTGAAAGGAGATCTCACTAGGTACCCTGACTTGCACTTTTTAACTCCGGATCCTTCTGCCTCAGCTTCTCCAGTACTAGGGAATTTATTGTAGGATTAGAACTGGAACCAAAGACCTCTGAATCCCTTGAGCCACGCCCCCAGCCCCTCACTGGGGATTCTAGGCAGGGCTCCACCCTGACCACGCTCCCCAGCCCCCCACTAGATGATTCTAGGCTGGGCCCCACCCTGACCACACCCCCAGCCCTTCACTGGAGGATTCTAGGCGGGGCTCCACCCGGACCACGCCCCCAGCTCCTCACTGGGGGATTCTGGGCGGGGCTTCATCACTGACCACGCCCTCAGCCCCCTCACTGGGGGATTCTAGGCGGGGCTCCACACTAGAGCACACATTTACCCTTTATACAAATATAGGGTGACCTTCAGTTCCCTCTGTCAGCCAGGCAGGATCCTTCTGCGCAGCCTCCTGAGTGCTGGGATGACATGCCTGTGTTACCAGGCATTCTGCCGCACTTATTTTAACCATGATGACAGTGATGTCACTCTAAGTCCCTGATTCCACTTCCTTCCTGGTGCTAATCCAACAGCCGCCAGTTCAGGACTCCCACCAGGCCTACCCACAGTCCCTCGCTATGTCTCACTCAGCTCCACGCCCTAAGTAGAGCCTCAGACAATGCCTTTTGAAGGCCTTGCTCTCAGCTGGCACTCCATCAAGACCTTGCCCTCAGGAGGTGCTCAGTAGATGCTGGCTGGAAGCCTCGTGGTTTCCTAATCCCCAAGGCCTGTAGGCATTCGGTACTGGCATGGTGTATGCTGTTGATGTTGCCAAGGCCTCGGGGGAGTCTGCAGGGTGGGACAGGTGGGGAGCCAGGTGCCGTGGGCAGGGCCGGCGAGGGCTGCTGTACCGGGGTAGCAGGTACTGCTTGCCGACAACTGATAGCTCTCGTTCTAGAGCAACGCCATCCACACAGCCAAGTACAACTTCTTCACCTTCCTGCCTCTGAACCTGTTTGAGCAGTTTCATCGTATGTCCAATCTCTACTTCCTTCTCATCATCATCCTACAGGTGGGCGGGGCGGGGTGGGGCGAGTGGGGCGGGGCGAGGTGGTGGGCGGATGTGAAGTGGGACCTCAGGGTCACAGGAACCACCTTAGGTGGGGGCTTCTCTCCGAAGACGGTGTGATGGGCGGCTTTAAAGTCGCTCCACCTCCCCTCTTCTGTGCTAACAGTCCCGGGCAGGGAGGAGGGGTATCATGTATGCTGAAAGCCAAAGGTGGGTGCGGGAGAGAGGTTTTGTATTCAGCAAACACTGTCCTGGGGCCTTGTATTCAGCAAGCACTCAGTACATGCTGGTTGCGGGATCAGGAAGGACTTAGCACTGTGGGGCTTCACAGGCTTCCCGCGGCCCCACCCACCTGCCAGGGCTCTGAGAATGGCGTGGGCGCCCTCCACTGGGACAGGTCCTGGCACCTGGTTGATGCCTGGCCTAGGGGTGCGCCCTGGGTGGAGGTGCCTCCCCTCCCAGCTGTGAATAGGGTACACCCCTACTAGTCCGGCACCTCACTTCTGCTCTGCTTTAACCTGTCAAATTACAAAACATGTATGGAGTACCTGCTGTGTGCAGGAGTCAGCCAGGCCCTGTCCGTCATGGCCTCTGTTTGCCAGAGGACAGGCTCAGGTCTGAAGGAAGAGGAACCTGGCTTCTGGGAGAGGACAAGACAGAAAGGGAATGTTAGGGTGATCTGGGGAGAGAAGAGGCTAGTGTGACTTCCTGGCCCCTCCAGGGCATCCCTGAGATCTCCACACTGCCCTGGTTCACGCTCTTTGCCCCTCTGGTCTGTCTGCTTTTGATCCGAGCCACCCGTGACCTGGTTGATGACATTGTGAGTGAGGCGAGGGTGGCATGGGCCAGGGTATGGGAGGTTGGGACTGTCCCCAGACCACACACAGGGAGCAGAGTGAGCCCAGGGGGCCTCGGGCAGGGTGTGCTGGGCCTCCAGGCTCGACCAGGAGCACTTGTAGACAGGTACCCTCTGCCTCTACCCCTCTCTTGGGGATCTGCTCTGGGGTGGAGTGGGGACAGGGGACAGGACTGCCTCTCAGATCCTCATTTGTTGGTCCAGGGTCGACACAGGAGTGATAACATCATCAACAACAGGCCCTGCCAGATCCTGAAAGGGAAGAGGTGAGGGCTGGGGACATCTGAGGACAAGGAGACTAACCCTGGGGGAGCTGCTGAGCGGCTAACACCTTCCCACACTGCCCTAGTTGGGTTTCTGTGGCTGTGATAAAGGCCACGACAAAAGCGGCTTGCGAGGAAAGCCTTCACTTCAGCTCACGGCTCCAGCCCATCATGAGGGAAGGCGGGCAGAGCCTCAAGGCAGAGCTGAAGCAGAGGCCCCGGAGGACACTGCTTACGGACCTGTTCCCGGGGCGTGTTGGGACTGCCGCCCTGCACAGTTCAGAGCCACAGTGGGCGGGCCGGGGCGGGGGGAGGGGCGGGGGACCCTCCCACATCAATCATCCATCAAGATAAAGACCTGCCCGTGGGCCAATACGATGGGTGCTTTTTTCTTAGCTAGTCCATCCCAGCTGAGGGGAGGTGGCTCTCGGATGGGGACCTGGCAGTTTGCTCTGTAGATTGTGGAGTTGAAACATAGGGGGTTCCCCTTGAAGGAAGGCTAGGAAGGACATATGTGGGGCTGGAGCACATCGCACGGAGACATGACCCTGGCTGAGGGCAGAAGCAGGTTGGGGAAGGTTTTCTTGGGGCAGTGGCTACCGACCTGGGCCTTGCAGGGTGGTGACTCAGTAAGATCGAGGGCTCCAGAGGTGGCAGCTGCAGCTCCGGGAGAGGCACATGGGGGAGTAAGCCACGCCCACGCCGTGACTCCACCCCCTCCTTGCAGTTTCCTGTGGAGGAAATGGAAGAATCTGTGTGTGGGGGATGTGGTGTGTCTCAGTAAAGACAGCATCGTCCCGGTGAGCCCCCACGAGCGCCCCTAGGGGAGGGTCTGCTGTGGGGGATGCGGTGTGTCTCAGTAAAGACAGCATCGTCCCGGTGAGCCCCCACGAGCGCCCCTAGGGGAGGGTCTGCTGTGGGGGATGCGGTGTGTCTCAGCAAAGACAGCATCGTCCCGGTGAGCCCCCTCCCACGAGCTCCCCTAGGGGAGGGTCTGCTGTGGGGGATGCGGTGTGTCTCAGCAAAGACAGCATCGTCCCGGTGAGCCCCCCCACGAGCGCCCCTAGGGGAGGGTCTGCCAACAGAGCCTTTCTGCCCCACCACAGGCTGACTTGCTCCTGCTGGCCAGTACAGAGCCCAGTAGCCTGTGCTATGTGGAAACCGCAGACATTGATGGGTAAGAGGCCATGGCTTCCCTGGGGGCTTGGCGACAAAGCAACCCTTCTTCTCCTGTGGCTGAAAGAGATAGCCAGGTAGTCTAGCTAACCCTTCAGGGTACCAGTGTGTCTGTATCCAGGGCAGACAACCACAGCGCAGCCCTGACTCAGGGAGCAGGTGTGCTATGTGACCTCAGACAAGGCCTCTCCTTCTCTGGGCGTCATCTTTCTGTGGATACAGCAGGCACTTAGCAAAAGTGGTCAAGGGTCTGGAGGAAGTACAACTTCTCAACACAGGGTGTCATCCACGGCCGTATTTTCATTGACTCTACACCTTGCTCTTGTCCCCAGGGAGACCAACTTGAAGTTCAGACAGGCTTTGATGGTCACACACCGGGAGCTTACTAGCCCGAAGAAGATGGCTTCCTTCCAGGGTGAGGGAAGGAGGCAACCTGTGTGCCTCTCTCCGCCTCCCTTGCTGGGTCCACATGAATGGTGGGTGGGGCCCTGCACAGCTCAGTGTGCCACCCATGGAGAGGGACCCCTGCCCCTCTGCAGTTCCTCCTCTACCTCAGAAAGTGCCCACGCTGCTGGAGGTGTTTTTACGGTTCTATCTTAAAGGCCAATTAGGAGGTTTGACCTTTTGCTGTCTTAGCGCTAAGTGGTGTAGACTCAGCCATTCTCTCAAAGCACAGCACCCCGGCTGGCTTTCTCCAACCTTCCTCAGAACTTAGCAATAATTCTAGCACCCAGGAGGCTGAGGCAGGAGGAACCCAGGACTGAGGGCTGGACAGGTGACTCGGGTTAACAGAGGACCTAGGTTTGGTTCTCACTGGCTCACCACAGCCAGTAACTCCGGCCCCAAGGGGCCCAGTGCCTCTGGGCTCCACAGGCTCCTGCACACATGTGCGCACACCTGTGCATAGATGTGCACACACCTGTGCACACACCTGTGCACGCATGTGCACACACATGTGTATACACATGTGCGCAGCATGTGCACACATGTACATACATTGCACAATCTGTGCGTGGATGTGCACACACCTGTACATGCATGTGCACACACCCGTGCATACATGTGCACACACCCGTGCACACATGTGCACACACCTATGCACAGGCTGCACACACCTGTACATGCATGTGCACACATCTGTGCATACATGTGCACATACCTGTGCATAGATGTGTAATTTAAAATTTATGGTTGCGGGGGAGGGGGCTGGAGAGATGGCTCAGCAGTTAGGAGCACAGGCTGCTCTTCCAGAGGACCCAGGTTCAATTCCCAGCAACCACATGGTAGCTTACACCCATCTGTAACTCCAGTTCCAGGGGATCTGACACCTTCACACCAGTGCATATGTGCATATAAAGTATATATATATATATATATATATATATATATATATATTAAGGTTGGGCATGCCTTTAATCCCAGCATTGGGGAAGTAGAGGCACGTGGAACTCTGTGAGTTCAAGGTCAACCTGGTCTACAGAATGAGTTCAGTACAATCAGGGCTGTTACACAGAAAAACCCTATGTCAGTCAAAAAACAGAACAAAAAGATATGTTCTATAAATTGACTAAGGAAAAAAAAAACAATTACAGTAAGGGTCTGGGAAAGGATTCAGAGTGGCCTTTGGCCTCAGGGCGCAAAGGTCACCAGCTCTGGGAAAACTGTGTGAATTCCCTCCCCTGAAGGAACCGGCTGCTGTGTTTCACATTCCAGGCCTTCCTGGTGCTTATCTAGGAAAACAAAGACCTCTGCCTCCTACCACCCTCCATCAGGCAGTGACCCCAGGCCCCGCAGGCCTAGCACCTGGCACACAGTACACGCTCATTTAGTGTGTCAGGTGAGAAGGGAAAGTTCCATAGGAGACCCTCTGTGGTGGCTGAAGCACGCCATTGATCGCCCCGTCTTTGGGTCTCTTTCTCTGAAGGACAGAGCTGCCCCCTACTGGAATGTTTGGTGATCAACAAGTCAGGACCCTAAGAAACCGTCCATGCCAAACATCTCAGGTGTCTGGGTTCCAGGGAAAATGCCAAACACTGAGTCCCTGCCTATTATCTCTACCTGTTCCTCCTTACGAAACACATGACTACTAGGCACTCCTCTCTCTCTCTCTCTCTCTCTCTCTCTCTCTCTCTCTCTCTCTCTCTCTCTCTCTCTCTCTTTTAGTTTTTTGAGACAGGATTTCTCTGTGTAGGCTGTCCTGGAACTCTCTGTAGAGCAGGCTGGCCTCACAGAGATCTGCCTGCCTCTGCCTCTCGAGTGCCATAATTAAAGGTGCGTGCCGTCATCTTTCTAGAACATCTCTTTATGGGCTTCACAGAGTTTGAATGCAGACCTATCTTGCTCCTCAAGGACATTTATCTATGCACTGTCGCGCACACAGAATTGAGTTAATTACTACCAGAATAAGTTTTCACCAAATTGTGCCATACTTAAATATGCCTAAAATAAATGGTTCCATGGGTGAGACTCGAGAAGTCTGAAGCATCTCTGGCTACGATGTCGCACTGAGCAGAGCTGCCTTCCTGCTTCCTGTGGGTCACCTCTCTGCAGGCCTGGGAAGGTCACAGACACCAATGTCATCAAAGGCATGGGCATTGCAGCAATGTCCATCCAATTTTCAGCCACAGGGGAGGGGGCTAGAGAGGGAGGGAGGGCAGGAAATTGGGCTGCAGAAGAGTAGGAAATGCAAAAGTCCTGAGGCCATGATGGGTCATCTCTGGTGCATTTCGAGGAAGCTGGGAGATGGTGCTGGGTGCCGGGAGGGTGGCCTGGGTTGGATGGTGACAGCAATGTGGCAGGAAACTGCAGGACCAGCACCAGTGCTAAGGCCATGTGGCTGCCGCTCACTGGGTCCCACAGGTACAGTGACTTGTGAGGAACCCAACAGCCGGATGCATCATTTCGTGGGGAGCCTTGAGTGGAACAACAGGAAGTACTCGCTGGACATCGGGAACCTCCTCCTACGTGGCTGCAAAATCCGCAACACAGACACCTGCTACGGCCTGGTCATCTACGCTGGTACAGCGCACTGGGCTTCTGCATGGGGAACTAACTAAGGGAGGACTGTGAAGCTGGTGAGGGACCTCAACGCCTACATAATGTGGGCCCTGGGTGCTGTCAGATGGGCTAGTGGTCAGCACTCTGGTTGGATGAGTGGGTGGGTGGGTGGATGGGTGGGTGGGTGGATGGGTGGGTGGGTGGATGCATGGGTGGATAGATGCATGGATGCATGGGTGGATTGGTGCATGGGTGGATGCATGGAGAAGTGGATGGGTACATGCATGGACGTTTGAATGTTATGAGGTAGATAATAGATGGGAATAAATCTTGCAGGTTTAGACACGAAGATCATGAAGAACTGTGGGAAGATTCATATGAAGAGAACCAAGCTGGACCTGCTGATGAACAAGCTGGTGATCTGGGTAAGGCGTCCGGGAGAGCCTGTGGGGACTCCCAATGAGGGAGACGATGCTTCCAGTCCCCTGTGGCCTCCTCATTCTCCGTCCATCCTCCTTCCTTTTCCTCCTGTTTTTTTTTTTTTCTAAAAATTCTGGGCTAATTTTTTTTTAATTTATTTATTTATTATGTATATTCTGTCTGCGTGCCAGAAGAGGGAAGCTGATCAAATTACAGATGGTTGTGAGCCACCATATGACCCCTGGAAGGGCAGCTAGTGCTCTTAACCTCTGAGCCATCTCTCCAGCCCCTCTGGACTAATTTTGAACTTTCCTCCAGTCTGCACCCAGCGCTAAGGTGACAGGCCTACCCTGGGCTCCTTTTGTATTGTGCTTTATGGTAGCCCAGATACAGGAGGATCAGGACTCAGAGGCCAGCTTGGATTAAAGACAAAGAGCCCCAAAGCCAGACTAGGACTCCGAGAGCCCTCTTGCTGTCTTGTCCTCCCTTAGCCCGGGCAGCCCCTGGATAAATCCCCACGTGCAGGTCCTCCACCCGTCTCCGTCCACTCCACAGATCTTCATATCCCTCGTGATTGTGTCCCTGCTGCTAACACTGGGCTTCGCCTTCATGGTGAAGGAATTCAAAGGCAAACACCACTATGTGTTGGCGCTGCATGCGCGCACGGAGGTCGTGGAGTCTTTCTTCATTTTCTGGGGCTTCCTCATCCTGCTGAGCGTCATGGTGCCCATGGCCATGTTCATCATGTAAGCTTCAGGGCAGGCCTGGGGGGCCCTGTCCACAGGGTGTGGAACCTGAAGCGAAACTGACTTGAACGTGGACTTGGCCGTTCGCAGTGCCGAGTTCATCTACCTAGGCAACAGCTTTTTCATCAACTGGGACCTTAATATGTACTACGAGCCCCTGGACATGCCGGCTAAGGCCCGCAGCACCAGTCTCAACGACCAGCTGGGGCAGGTGCAGTACATCTTCTCTGACAAGACAGGGACGCTGACCCAGAACATCATGACTTTCAAGAAGTGCTGTGTCAATGGCTGCATCTACGGTGACGCCCCCAGCCACGCCCCCCCCAGCTTCCCAGGGTGCCCTGGGGATCTGCTAATGAGCACCTGAGCTCAGAACCAGACCAATGGTCACGTGGTCCCAAGGTATTCCCTCCCCCCCCGGAAGTCTGAAGTTGGAGCAGGAACCAGGGAATCCTAAGTGTGGCCTCCAGGGAAGCCAAATCCTGAAGCAGGTTTCTTCCCCAGATTCGGATGATGAGCATGGGATTCTCCGGAAGGTGAGCCCTGTGGAGCCTGCCTCGCTGCCGCTGCCGCTGTTGCAGCCTAGTAGGCCTAGGTGAGGTGAGTGCCAGATCACCTAACCCTGCCTGCACCCTGCCGTCTCTCAGCGAAACCCATATGCCTGGAACCCGTTCGCCGACGGCAAACTCCAGTTCTACAATAAGGAGCTGGAACACATGGTACAAAGCCAGCAGGACACAGTCGTACAGGAGTTCTGGCGTCTGCTCGCCATCTGCCACACGGTGATGGTACACGAGAATGACAGTGAGTGGCCAGGCAGCCTGCTCTCCGCCTGCTGCCCCATCCAAGGGGCTGGGAGACGGCGCCTTCTCACCCCACCCCTCCCCTTCTCACCCCACTCCTCCCTTCTCACCCCACCCCTCCCCTCCCCTTCTCATCCCACCCCTCCCCTTCTCACCCCACCCCTCCCCTTCCCACCCCACTCCTCCCCTTCTCACCCCACCCCTTCCCTTCCCACCCCACCCCTCCCCTTCTCACCCTACCCCTCCCCTTCTCACTCCATCCCTTCTCACCCCACTCCCCCCCTTTTTTTTTTTTGATTTTTCGAGACAGGGTTTCTCCTTAGCTTTTTTGGTTCCCGTCCTGGAACTAGCTCTTGTAGACCAGGCTGGCCTCGAACTCACAGAGATCCGCCTGCCTCTGCCTCCCGAGTGCTGGGATTAAAGGCGTGCGCCACCACCGCCCAGCCACCCCTCCCCCTTTTCACCCCACCCCTTCTCACCCCACCCCTCCCCTTCTCACTCCATCCCTTCTCACCCCACCCCTCCCCTTCTCACCCCCACGCTCCCTTTCTCTGTCAGACCAGCTGCTGTATCAGGCAGCCTCCCCTGATGAGGAGGCACTGGTCACTGCTGCTCGGAACTTTGGCTACGTGTTTCGGTCTCGGACCCAGGACACCATCACCCTGGTGGAGCTGGGGGAGGAACGGGTCTACCAGGTTCTGGCCATGATGGATTTCAACAGCATTCGAAAACGGATGTCAGTGCTTGGTGAGCCCCAGGCCTCTCCCTGCTACTCCTGTGCCTTGCACAGTAGCAAGCAGACGTCAGAACCTTACCGCCCCCCGCAGTCCGAAACCCAGAGGGCTCCATCTGCCTCTACACCAAGGGTGCTGACACAGTCATCCTGGAGCGGCTTCACAAGAAGGGCGCCGTGGAGACCACCACAGAGGAAGCCTTGGCCGTGAGTCTCCTGCTGGGGGAGGCCAGTGTGCACGGCTATAGACAGGCGTAGTCAGAGTCCAGGGCTCCATCAGATAGATGGACTTTCCTGCGCGGGTGGGTAAGCGGAGGTCCAGTGAAGAGCACCAGCCTGTCTGAAGTGACCCAGTGTGACAGTCAAGCCTAAGCTCCCACCCTAACCAAATCCCCGTCAGCCATAGCCGTGGTCCTGGCTCCCAGGGCCATCACAGGACAGGGACAGAAGGCCATGGGAAGGGTGAGCGCTCTTCCCTGGAGCCCTGGCCTTCAGGAGTGACATGTTCCAGACATGCTTGGAGGCCTGAGAGGAGGACCCTCCCCATGGTGATGTTAGGAGGAGTCTTGGGACAGGGACCCTGAGAGGGGGTAGGACCTTAAAATCACTGAGCAGCTGGGGTGTGGACACATACCTGCCAGCCCAGCTCTGCAGAGCTGAGGCAGGAGGGTGAGGAACTCAGTCTAGCCTGGGCTATCAAGTCTTAGGAAAGAGCTGGCTGAGCCGTACATACATGCAGAGGGTATGAGAGAGGGCGCCCTCTGTGCAAAGGTCCAGAGGCACCAAGGCACTGGTGACTTGGGATGAGAAGGGCCCTGAGGACCGGTGGTCGGTCGCCTGTGCCCACAGGCCTTCGCGGAGCAGACCCTGCGCACCCTGTGCCTGGCTTACAAGAAGGTGGCGGAGGAGGCCTATAAGCAATGGGAACCGGAGCACCAGGAGGCCACCCTCCTGCTGCAGAACCGGGCTCAGGCCCTGCACCAGGTGTATAACAAGATGGAGCAGAACCTGCAGGTGGGTGATGGGGGGGGACGACGACGATGACGACACGGGATGGGACAGGACACGACACCGGACCGGCCACTGGGCTCCTGCTGTGTGGGTCTTGGTGCCTGAACCCATGCTCGCCTTCCCCAGCTGCTGGGAGCCACAGCCATTGAAGACAAACTGCAAGACGGTGTCCCTGAGACCATCAAGTGCCTCAAAAAGGGGAACATTAAAATCTGGGTGCTGACCGGGGACAAGCCAGGTGGGTCCCTGGCACTGTTGCCACAGAATACGTGCTGCACCTGGGGTACTGCACCCGCGGCAGGAGTGGGACACGTGCCTCGCACAACCTCTGCGCTCCCAGAGTTTCATCGTGACCATCACACAGCCGGGTGGGGACCCCTTACACCCTTGGAGACACACCTGCCCTGAGGTGACCTGTTGGCCTCCATCCAGGTCAGCGTTGAGGCGCTCCCTAGGGCCCATGTAGAGACATGTCCCCTCTGACAATTTTTGAGGTTTTTAATTTTGTTTTTTTTTTCCAATTTTCTTTTTGACTTTTCGCTTCTGACTTTCAAATAAATTTGACATTTTCGTGTTTGCTTAAAATGTGGTGGGCCTCAGGATCCCGGCTCCACCCCATCTCCCTGGTACCCCTCGCATCCAAGCCCAGCAGCCAAAGTCCCACGGCTACTTCTGATTGGCCGGTTCTGTTATGACATGGAGCCGCTTCGAGCCAATCACTGCGGCCAGCCAGGAGGTGGGGCGGGGGAGGCTGCAAGGGACGAGGACCTCCACGGTGAGCGGGGCCTGCGGGGCGGGGCTCCTGGACCCGGTGCTGAGACAGAGTGCGTGCACCCGGATGGGTTTACAGAGACTGCGGTGAACATCGGCTTCGCGTGCAGGCTGCTGTCGGAGAACATGCTCATTTTGGAAGATAAGGACATCAAGTAAGCAGGCGCTCTCCGGCACTCTCACGCCGTCCCACGGCTAGGACGATGGCGCCACTTTTCCAACTATCCTTGTCCCCACAGACGTTTACTGGAGAACTATTGGAACGAAAGCGAACAGCAGAGGGCGTTCAAGATGATGACCCACCACAACATAGCCTTGGTTATCAACGGGGAGTTCCTGGTGAGTGGTGGGGGCCAGGAGCAGTGGGGCTGGGTAAACCTGGGGGGGGGCATACTAAGAACAGGGATGCAGGCCTAGTGACCCAAGCCCCTTCGCCCCCTTCCCATCCCCTACACCCGACACTAGGATCAGCTGCTCCTGTCCTTGCGCAAGGAGCCCCGAGCTCTGGTCCAGAATGCAGTGGTGGATGAGGCCCCTGAGGAGCCGGTTATGTCCAGGATGGACTTCCTCCAGGCGCGGAGGATCTCCCAGATGTGGCGAAACATTGGATCCTCCCTGACACAGTCCCCGTCAGCTGCCTCTAAGACCCACGAAAGCCCCGAGGTCCGGCGGGAGAGGGCCTTTGTGGACCTGGCCTCCAAGTGCCGAGCTGTCATCTGCTGCAGGGTGACGCCCAAGCAGAAGGCCCTGGTGGTGGCCTTGGTGAAGAAATACCAGCAGGTGGTGACGCTGGCCATCGGAGATGGAGCCAACGACGTGAACATGATCAAGAGTGGGTGGCGGACCTGTATAGCTGGGGCTGGGGTGGGAGAGTCTGGAGCCTGGGGATTAGGCCCCCCAATGGCTGACGTGGGCTGACATGGCCCCTGCAGCTGCAGACATCGGCGTGGGGCTGGCAGGTCAGGAGGGCATGCAGGCGGTTCAGAACAGCGACTACGTGCTGGCCCAATTCTGCTACCTGCAGCGACTGCTCCTTGTACACGGGCGCTGGTCCTACATGCGCGTCTGCAAGTTCCTGCGTTACTTTTTCTACAAGACGGTTGCCAGCATGATGGCTCAGATATGGTTCTCCATGTTCAACGGCTTTACAGCACAGGTGTGTGGTGGTGTGAGGGCTGAGGCAGGAGGATTGCCACTAGTCTAAGACCACCTGGGCAGATCAGGTGTGGTGGTGCACGCCTATCATGACAGTTTGGGGGATTATGAGGCACAAAGATTACCATGGGCTCAAAATAGCTAAATTAAGTCTGGTGGTGGTGCAGGCCTTTAATACCAGCACTTGGAGGCAGAGGCAGGCAGGTCTCTGTGAGTTCGAGGCCAGCCTGGTCCACAGAGTGAGTTCCAAGGCAGTCAGGAGTATACAGAGAAACCCTGTCTTAAAAAACCAAAAAATAAAATATAACTAGGCAGTTGGTTAGACCTTGGTTCAGAACTACAAAATGGGGGGCTGGAGAGATGGCTCAGAGGTTAAGAGCATTGCCTGCTCTTCCAAAGGTCCTGAGTTCAATTCCCAGCAACCACATGGTGGCTCACAACCATCTGTAATGGGGTCTGGTGCCTTCTCTGGCCTGCAGGCATACACACAGACAGAATATTGTATACATAATAAATAAATAAATATTTAAAAAAAAAAAAAAAGAACTACAAAATGAGTGGCGGGGCTGTAGCTGTGCAGAGAACCTGGGGGAGGAACCAAGCCTCTTCATGTGCGGCTGGACACGGAATCAGGTGAGCGCTTGCCAGCCGTAGACCAGGCTGGCCTCCAACTGGACATCCTCCTGTATCAGCTTCCGCAGGGTTGGGATGCTTGGACTCTGGGTTCCTGCTGTTTGTTTTTAGCTCAGTTAGCTCCAAGAGAAGAACTGGTCTGGCTGGGTCTCTCCTAGCTCTTTAGCCTCTAGTTCCCCTCATCAGAATCAAATCTGATGCAATTCTAAAACAATCTAGAAGCTCATCCTCTCTCCAAAGCTTTACACAGTGCAGACATCAAACTTGGGTGTCTGTCTTTGCTGGTCGCCTGTCCCGGGTGCCAGCCATCGGCTGCAGGGCCCCTAGTGAAGCTGTCACTTCTCTTGCAGCCCCTGTATGAAGGCTGGTTCCTGGCTCTCTTTAATCTGCTGTACTCCACACTCCCGGTTCTGTACATCGGTCTGTTTGAGCAGGTGAGTGCACACAGGGGGGTCTGCGGGAGGGGGACTTCTGGCTGGAGAGGTTCCTGCACCCCAAGAACCAGATCTTGTGTCTGGCCTTCTGTGTAATAAGAAGGGGGTACCAGAAGGAAGAGCCCATGCTGTGCCTCCCTTCCATGATCCAGAGTGATACCGCCAGGGGGGTTAATTTGGGTGAGGAACAGGGAGACTGGAGCAAGAGTTTCAGTTCCATCTCACATTTAAAATTGAAATATTTAGTTGTTGGTGGGAGGAAAATTGGGCCATCTTTTTTTTTTAAATATTTATTTATTTATTATGTATACAGTATTCTGTCTGTGTATATGCCTGCAGGCCAGAAGAGGGCACCAGACCCTGTTACAGATGGTTGTGAGCCACCATGTGGTTGCTGGGAATTGAACTCAGAACCTTTGGAAGAGCAGGCAATGCTCTTAACCTCTGAGCCATCTCTCCAGTCCCAAATTGGGCCATCTTGCATGAATATGTGTTTCCACATGCTGAGTGAACTTTTACAGACACTCTTAGAATCCCCACCCGCGGACTCCCCCACCCGCGGACTCCCTCCCCTCACACCCCAGCCAGCAGACTCCAGACCCCACTAAGAGCCTCTGGCTCCTGTCCAGGATGTGACTGCGGAGAAGAGCCTAAAGATGCCTGAGTTGTACGTGGCCGGCCAGAAAGATGAGTTGTTCAACTATAGCATCTTTCTGCAAGCCATCGTCCACGGCATGCTTACATCGCTCATCAACTTCTTCTTGCCAGTGCTCGTCAGCAGTGACTTTTCCAAGTTTGGCAGTTCTAGTGACTACCAGTCCTTTGGGGTACTGGTGGCGATATCTGGGCTACTGTCTATCACCCTGGAGGTAGGTGGACCATGACACCTGAGAAACCATGGAGGCATCTGCCTCACACTGACTATTCTAGCCTTAAAAAAAAAAAAAAAATTAAAAACAAAAAAGTTGTGTTTCACCAGGGTCATGGTGGTTGGTGCACCAGACCTTGGGAGGCCAAGGCAGGTGGATCTCTGTGAGCTCAAGGCCAGCCTGGTCTATAGAGGGAGTTCCAGGACAGCCAGGCCTACCCAGAGAACCTTGTCTCAGAAAACAAACAAACAAACAAATAGATGCATTTCATTTTAGCTGTGCTCTCCAAGAGCACTAAGGACTCTTAACTGCTGAGCCATCTCTCCAGGCTGCTCTCTAGAAATATATATATATATATATATATATATATATATATATATATATATATTGAGTTTTTATTTCTTTTCTTCCTCTCTTTTATTTATTTGTTTATTGAGATGAAGTCTCATTATGTAGCTCCGACTGATCTAGGGTTCAGTAGATAGACCAGGCTGGTCTTGAAGTCAGAGAGATCCACTGCCTCTGCCTTCAGACATCTGGGATTAAATATATACACCATCATGCCCAACTCAGAAAAGCTTTTAGAGGCTGTGCATACGTGTGCTCTGACTGAGGCATGGTCTTGCTCATTGCTACTGTCATGTGAGAAGACACCTGTCTACTCGCCCCAGATAGGGAGCCCCAACAGGCCCGAGTAGAGATTCCACTGAAGTCCAGCATGGTGAACCAGTGCAAGCCCACCCCAGTCTGGGTGACAGCTCCCGAAAGCTGGAGTGCACCGCAGACAGGCCGACTCCTCAGCAGGTGTCTGTGTCTTCCAGGCTGGCTGCTGGTCTCACTCTGGGAGGCAGGGACCTAGTGAATCTGGTCAGTTTCAGGGACTTCCTGAAGCTTTTTGTGTTGTCTGGCTTCCTGCTCATGGAGTTTCCTGCAGGATAGAGCACTTCTGTCTGGAAGCAAACAATTACAGAACAGCTGCAGACATGGTCAGGTCGCCTGGCCACGGCCTCCCATCTAGCCACGGGCTGGCCAGGACGGCAGGTGTACGTGCTCACACCCAGCCAGCAGCCCTATGCGGGTCCTCAGGCTGACACAGCCAGTGCTTTATTCGCTGATGTCTCCTGGGACTCCTCAGCCTCCAGTCTGAGACCGCTTCTCCCATTGAGCACTGAGTATTGGCCCATCCTCAGGCACCCCTGCCCCAGTCCTGGGGTTCAGCATGCAGAGCACACTCTCAGCTTCCACATGGGTGTTGGAGATTGGAACTCGGGTCCTCAGCCCAGACTCACGTGCTGACCTGGGGGCTCTGCGTCCTGCCCCCTGTTACTGACCTCCTGGCTTCCCGTCAGGTTATTCTTGTCATTAAGTACTGGACGCTCCTGTGTGTGGGCTGCATCGTGATCAGCCTTGGCTCCTATGTCATCATGACAAGCCTCACTCAGAGTCTATGGTTGTTCAAGATCTCACCAAAGACCTTCCCATTCCTGTGTGAGCTTCCTTCGTGTGTATGGGGAGGCCTGGCCAGGAGGGTTGCAGGGACCCCTGGTGTCACCTGGAGGGAGGAACCTGAGGGGTGGGAGGGACGCCTGAGCTCGCCCCACCCGTCTGCTTCTCCGTCGTCTCCAGTTGCTGACTACAACGTGCTGAGCCACCCCAGCAGCCTGCTGGTGATTGTCCTCAACGTGGCCCTGAGCACACTGCCAGTCCTGGCTCTGCGTGTCATCCACAGAGTTGTTTCCAAACTGCGTCCCAAGGTGAGGCTGAGCAGGGGACCCCAGCCCCTCCCAGCTGTCACAGACACTGACCGTGTCCTGCCTGGGACAGTGTCCTGGGGGCTCAAATCCCTGAGCACAACCATATCTTAACACTCCTGACACCTTGGGGTCTTTGCCATGTGTCATTAAGAGCCCCGGGAGGTAGGAAGACAGCTTTGGCGTAGTTTAGGCCAGAAGGGAAGTAGGCTCCCGTATCCATCCGTGGTCTGACATGTGGCCTGGTCACGTGCCCCAAAGAGAAGGACCCCAGAGACGCTGTGGTCAGCGAGAGAGGCAGACAGAAAGGACACACAGTGTGGGACTCTATGCAGGGGAATGGTGGGCAGTGGATCACTGGGTGACGAGGGCTGCAGAGAAGGCAGCCGAATGAGGCTTCATTGGAGATGATGGAAGGTTCTGGAAGTAACAGGTGGACAACTTTCTGAATGTGTTTAGAGCCAGAAAACGCCCTTAAATGAGGCTAAGGTGGCAATTGGGGAAAAAAACTTTAAGATTTATTTATTTTTTTATTTGTAGTGTGTGTGGATGTTTTGTCTGTGCAGTTATGTGTACCATGTGTGGGCCCAGCACCCACAGAGGCTGGAGGCGTCGGCTCTCTTCTTTTCTTTCTTTCTTTCTTTCTTTCTTTCTTTCTTTCTTTCTTTCTTTTTTTGTTTTTCAAGACAGGGTTTCTCTGTAGCTCTGATTGTCCTGGAACTAGCTCTTGTAGACCAGGCTGGCCTCGAATTCACAGAGGTCTGCCTGCCTCTGCCTCCAGAGTGCTGGGATTAAAGGTGTGCGCCACCACAGCCCATCTAAAATTTTGTTATCAGATATAAAATTCTGAGTCAGGTCCCAGGGAAAGACTGCTGATTGCCCAGTGGGGGTGGGTCACAGAAGGATTCTCTCTAAATTTACATCTCTGTGTGTTGTGTGTGTCGGGGGATGGGAGCATGATGGCCGCTCTGCGCCCCTGGCTCTGCTGTACAGGAGGAGGAGGTCCCGAGTGAGGAAGAGGAAGTGGCTGTGGAGCCCGCCGTGAGGCATCTTCGCCGCGGCATCCCTGCCCGCCGATCCAGCTATGCCTTCTCCCACCGTGAGGGCTACGCAGACTTGATCACCCAGGGCACCATCCTGCGCAAGTCCATGGAGGAACCCATCAGCAAGTCCCCGAACCCGTCTGAAGAAGACCTACCCCCACAGCAATCCCCACACCACAGGGAGTCGATATTTAATCCGCGAAGGATCTCCATCCTTGCTAAGATGAAACTGCAGCATCATGCTAAAGCATCCCAGGAGGAGGTCCACCCCGACACAAGCTTCCAGACAGAGAAACAGGCCACTCTGCACTTGGACCCCTCTGACACTCTGAAGCCACCCTCCTCCCCAAGCGCCACGTCGGTGTCCTCCTCTGATGACCAGGCCTTCCACAGTGTACCTTCAAGATACACCCTGGAGAGCCAACCAGAGCGCTTGGACGTCAGGTCCACCTCTTAGAAGGGACTTCCCTGGAAGGACCCACCCTCTCCTAAGCCGAGCCAACTGGAAGTCCCCAAGAAGCAACATAGCCACACCTCCAGTTGACCAGAAGTCCGGCGCTGGGAGATCCCCAGTCATCCAGTACAGTGGAACCGTCACCTGGGAGTGAGCAGAAGGCCAAGGCACAGCCCCGGCAGCAAGGCGGGCGCCAGGGACCTTTCAAGTCAGATCTCCATCCTGCTCAAGTATACAGCAACTACCCCCGTCCCAGCCCCAACAGGAGTAGGCAGAGACAGTCAACAAACAGCATCCAAAGACAAGGGGGGCCGCACCCTTGCCTTTCTAATAAAACAGGGTCCCTCTGACCCCAGGGCTGCTTTGGGCTCTCTCCTTCTCCAACTCCTCTTTTGGTAAAAGCCAGGGAACATTCCTTTCCAGACTTAAAAAAGAAATATCCGCCGGACAGTGGTGGCGCAGGCCTTTAATTCCAGCACTCGGGAGTTCGAGGCCAGCCTGGTCTACAGAGCTAGTTACAGGACAGGCTCCAAAGCTACAGAGAAACCCTGGCTTGAAAAACAAACAAAAATACCAACCCCAGCAACCCCCAAATCATCAAAACACTGACCCCTACTGGTCAAGTAGTTAAATTTCAGGAAACATTTTGTGGGCTTTTCTTTTATCCCCCTTCTAAATTCATGGGGCTCTGTTGCTTTTGAGAAAGGAAAACGCTCGGTCTCTACCCCACCCACCTGGGCCCCTTCCTCCTCCAGGCCACCTCCCTTGTTGAAGCAGGTCCTGGTGTGGTGTGCCCACCTCAAGGTCTCCCCTGCCTTGCTACCTTCTGGGTGGCGGCGCCCCATTCTTCCCGGTCTGTACCAGTCCACAGTTGGGCAGCACACCTATGTAGCTGAATGACCAGGGAATACTTTATTGAAGGAAAAACCAAAAGAACAAAAGCAGCACAGCGTGGTTAATGGCAGACGGCTTCTCTTCCCTGTGGATGGTTAATGGTGGATGCCTGTCACCCAAGGGCAGGGTGGGGACCTGCTGCCCTTCTGTCTTCCTCTAGGGGTTGGAGCCTTTGACTGATTCCTTCTCTGAAAATACTGAATACTGAATTCTCAATACCCTCACACCACTCTGGCCTGAGATCACTCCCAACACCACACTCGGGGAGCCGTACAGGCCCCCCAGGATAAGCCCTATACCTGATGGCCAAACTTTGGTTGAACCATTTTGGGGTAATCCTGCAGGTGGGAGACTGAGCTCTTCTTTCACCCCAATCCTATGACATGGGATCTGTCCTTAGAAGTCACCTTTTGTCCCACATCCTTGAGACCTCCCTGGGAAGGGTCGGAGCAAAAAGCACAGGAATCACAAGGTGGCCTGCACCCCACTTCTTTCTCCACTGATGGGGTTGCACAGAGCCCTGTTCTCCAGGGTCCCCACGTGACTTCAGAAAGGTACTACTCATGCTGGGGAAGCTGAGTCTCAGGATAGGTGACTGGGCTTCTGGAAGGCTTTTTGCATCTGGGGAAGTTGGGGTGCACCCAAGCTTCTTGACTACACTTACAAATTTTTTAGTTGTGGGAAGTTTGTGCTCAAGTGAACCCCACCTGGGTGGGGCAAGGGGTCCACAGCCACCCACGCGCTCCCCGGGTGCAACGGAGGAGGGGAAGCGATGGCCCTCCCTCCGCCAGGATGGACACACAGCTGGCGGGATCGGAGGAGAGGAAGCGATGGCCATGGTGCTCAGGTCTGGCTTGCTCCAGGAGCCACAGGGCCTTGCCAGTGCGGTGGAGTGGGCCCATAAGCAGAGGGTCCCGGGACAGGGCCAATGATAACGCAATACCCCCTCCACGTTTCGTCATCAGAATATATGAGACATGAGTCAAATTCCATCACCTTTTTGGTTTTCATTTTTCTTATTTTTTTTTCTTAAATTACATTTGAACACGGAACACATAGAATCATAAATACTCTTAGAAGACTTGACTCCATAAAACAAGGAAACAGAAGAAGCCAGGGAGAGGTACAGCCGTGGAGCACGCCTTTCTCTCTTTCCTAAGAGACTCTTGTACATAGGAAATCTGTGAAGGCCACCGGTCCCCCCTCACCCTCACAGGGACCACCGGCTTCGCTGCCCTGACATTCAGTGCGTCTCCCACGGAACCGATCAGAGATAAACATGCCATTATTTGCAAAATTATAATTTAACGGTATAAAGCTTTGAGTCACATGTTCCCAAAACTAGCTAAGGTTTTTTTTTTTGTTTTGTTTTTAGCACATAAACTATACATTAAATATTTTGAGGTATTTCAGAGAGAATTGTCAAAGGCTAGAAGGAATTGTGCTGGACTGTGGGCTCCCTCTGTAGGAAAGATCTTTGGTAGGGAAGGACCAAAAGGTGTGTGGGGCAAAGTGGGAGGATGGAGGTCCATCGGGGCCTGGAGAGGGTCCTGATGTGCGTGCGTGTATGTGTGCGTGCGTGCATGCGAGTGTGTGTGTGTGTGATGGTATTTGGAAGGTTCCATTGGTGGCTCGGGTGGAGCCCCACCTAGAATCCCCCAATGTGGGTTGGGGGCATGGTCAGGAGGTAGAGGGGCTGGGGCGTGGTCAAGGGTAAATACTTGCCTAAAATATACTAGCTCCTAGATTCCAACCCCATCACCACTAGAAACAAAAGAAAAAGAAAGGAAAGCAAAAAAGCAAAAGACAAAGAGAAAAACAAAACTCAGTCTGATTGCTGCCCCACGCTTGTGGTCCTAGTCTTCAGGAGGCTGGGGGAGGGGGCGCTCAGCCTGAACAGTAGCCTCGGCTGCAGAGCAAGACCTTGCCCTCAAACATACAGAAGCAGATGCACACATATATTGGTCTTTTCTAACTTGAGTCATAGATCTTTTGAGGCAGGGTCTTACCTAATGTGAACTCAGAAATCCTCCTGCCTCTGCCTCCTGAATGCTGGCATTAAAGTTGTGACCACCACACCAGGCTCCGTCTATTCCCCTGCATCACAAGTGTGGGAGCGAGGGAAGGGGAGGACTCAGTGCTAGTGCAGGTGGGAGGGGCGCCTGAGTCCTCACAGATGGGAGCTAGCGGGTGTGTTTTAAAAGATTTACTTTTAGCTGGGCCGTGGTAGCACACCCAGGACTCTGAGGCAGAGGCAGGCGGATCTCTGAGTTCAAGGCCAGCCTGGTCTTCAGAGTGAGTTCCAGGACAGCCAGGGCTACACAGAGAAATGCTGTCTCAAACAAACAAACAAACAAAAAACCCATATTTTATTTTTGATCGTGTGTGAGTATGTAAGAGTGCAGGTGCCTGGGAGGACCAGAAGAGGGTGCTGAGTCCTTTGGAACTAGAGTTCCGGATGATTTTATGTGTGTGTGTGTGTGTGTGTGTGTGTGTGTGAGCGTGCGCGCACCGGCCTACCAGCCGGGGTGTGTTTGGTGTGTGTGTCTCAGTGTGTCTGTGGGGGGGAGACCTGTCTCTTGCTGAGTGGGAACAGGGGGGCTCTTTTCACTCTGAGCATTCTGTCTCACACCAGAAGGGTCTAGAAGCATCCATCCAAGTTGCTTCCATGGGAGAGCAGCCAGTCATTAAGGACAGAGGACTCTCTACACACATCTTTGGTTCAATAAAAAGGCACTCACCGACCTCGCTGTCCTCTTGTCTCTCTCTCTCTCTCTCTCTCTCTCTCTCTCTCTCTCTCTCTCTCTCTTTCTCTCTCTCTCTCGGGTGGGGACAGCCATGGGGTGAGGGTGGGGACACCCTGGCTTCCAGCACAAACCCTTGGGGGGTGGGGGAATCTTTGGTATCAGACGTGATATTTGAATCACAGCATGGACTCAGTGAGGTAGCCTTTACAGGACGGGAGGTTCCTTTTCTTCTTCTCACTAGAAAGGTCTCTTGCATTCTCTAGGGAAACGGAGGGTATGCCCTTCCTGGGAGCAGCCATGGGATAGGGTTCAGAAGAGAGTAGTTCCCAGGATCTTGAACCCCCAGAGGGGGAGGGGGAGAGGCAGCCTCCTGGATCTGACTCCCAGGCAAGGGGAGGACTGAGCAGCGGGGTGGGGGTGCCCCCTTGCTTCTGACCCTTCCCCATTGTACATTTTTGGCAAAACAACGGAGCAAGCAGTTTCTCCTCTGAGAGAGGCGTCACCAAGGCGAGGCTTACCCCGAATGTCCTCTGGTGTGTGGGGTGCCCAGGTGTGCACCCCCAAGCAACCAGAAACCAGGAGATGAGTTCCAGAGATTTCCAGAGCTTTGCATCCAAGGGCCCCCCAGATCTGGAGACTCTGATGTGCCCCCAAGATCTGAGGTGTCGTTTTTTGCTTTCTGGTGACATTGTTCCCTGTGTAGCTTTCTTCACGTAGCAAGGTGCTCATAGCGAACTCAACCAGGGGCGCTGAGGCGAGGTGGCCATGGCGACCCTCATCTCCACATCTGCCACTGTCTCCTTGGAGACAGGGGGCTTGCGTAGCTCCCCTCCCCAGCTTAAGGCAGGGGACTGTTGGCACAGGATTTGCAGGCCGCTGAGGTGGGGGTGGCGGCCAGGGTCTCCACGGTGAGGGGCTTTCCTGCCTCGAGAGGGCTTGGTTTGGAGCAAGGTTTGGGGATGGGTGCTGTAAGGATCCGGCTTACTGTCAGTTTTTGGCCACTTGGGACGAGTCTCAGTTCCTGGGAAGGGGCAAGGGGACAGAGACCTGGCCTGGAGGAGGGCGGCGGGGGGGGGGGGGTGGAGAAATAGGCAGTTGTCTGCTTTCCCCCTTTTGAGGAGGTCTGGGATCTGGGAAGGAAAGGTTCTCTATTTAATTTTTTTTTTTTTTTAAATACCCGGGTTTTGTTTGTAAGGTGTGCTTGATTCTTGACCCACTCTTCCCTAGAGGTTCCTTTAGTGTCCAAAACTGAAGGGGGCTCGGGTGGGTCCCTGTCCCCTGGGTGGGTGGGATTTCCTTTGGTTGGGTGGGGGAGGGGTCCCCATGCCCGGGGCTGGGGTGTGCGATTCCCTGGGGCTGGGGTGGGGGTGGGGGGTGGAAGGCTCAGGCTTTGGAGAAGGTGGCAGTGGCTGTCGCGGTGCCCGGAGTGGCACCCGGCTCCTCGGCCCAGCGGTTCATGCAGCGGCGTCGGGCGTTCATGAAGAAGTTGCTGACGGTGTTGAGCTCCAGGCCCAGCTGCTGTGAAATGGTGGCCTGCATCTCCTTGGACGGTCGCTTGTTCTCCTTGAAGATGGCGATCAGCGTGCGGCGCTGCAGGTCGGTGAACACCAGCCGCTGTTTCTTGGGCTGTAGAGCCCTGTCCTTCTGTTGATCCTGCTCCTTGCGCTTGCAGGCTGTAGGAGGGACAGGGGCGAGGGAGGACACCACGGGGCGGGGTAGTGAGGGGACGGGGACCGGAGCACGGGGACAGGGCAGGATGAAGGGACATAGGGAGGAAGGGGGCGTGGGTCACCCAGGAAGGGAAGGGAAGCGGACCAGAGTACCAGGGCCAGGGAGGTGCAGGGTGCAGGAGCCAGGACGAGTCAGGGAACACAGAGCAGAAGGGTTGGTCAGGGCGCAGAGGGCGCACATCGGAAAGGTTCAGAGGATGGAGAAAAAGGAGGGGAGAAGAAGGAAGAGAAGGGTCGTTAGTAGTGTGAACAGGACCAGGGTGGGAGATATGCAGCCACAAACGGAGGACGGAGCCAAGCAATGCATCTAGTCAACACAAGCATGTCACAGCAAAGCCTCCCTCCCGGGGTGACCAGTCCCAGCTTCCTACTGCCAATCCTTCCAATCCAGTCGATCCCAACATGACCTCTTCCTTCAAAGACTGGATGCAGGTGCCGAGGGCATAGCCCCCTGCTGTGCTACAATCCCACCTGGGGACTGTTGGGGACAGGATGGGATTCCTGACAGTGAGATGGTTGAACTCTAGGCCTCAAGTCTCAGCAAGCAAGACACAGACCTGACCCCCTCAGGAGCAGATGACACTGAGTTCCCGGCCCTTGTCTTCTGCTAGCCTAGAACCCCCCAGGGAGGGGGCTGGGGAGTGTGGCTCAGAGCTAGAAGGCCTACACATTGGAGTTAGCATGCTTGTCATCGGGTCTCGATGACACTCACAACCAGATCAAACAGACGATCGGCTAAGGGAGGAAAGAGGGCCATACCGCAGAGGGTGAAAGAACTTGCCACCCAGGCCTAGTGACCAGAGTCAATCCTTGGAACTTGCACAGAGGTAGAAGAAGAGAAGCAACCCTAGAACGATGTTCTCTGAGCTCCGTCTGTGCGCCATGGCCGGTGTATCCACACACACACCACAACAGTAATAAATAAGATAAAATGTAAATATATAGGCCTGATGGTTGAAGTATTGTCAGATCGACAGACCCTAGAATCACCCAGGAGCTGAGTGTCTTGGTTTGGGGGGGTGGGGGGTGACACCTGCCCACTATGGGTAGTCCGGCCCCTGGGCTGGATCCTGGCTGATGGTGGAAGTGAGCTGAGTCCCAGCACGCATGCGTTCCCTGACTTCTGGCTGTGGATGTGGTGTGAGCATCTCCCCGAGCGCCTACAGTCTCTCTTCCCCGTGGTGATGAACCCTTGCTCCCTGGAGTGGCCTTTGCAAGGAGGACTCCAGGACTGAAGAACACAAGTGGACAAGACACAGACAGACATCTCTGGGAACAGACAGACATTTCCTAAAGCTTCTGAAAAGGAAAGGCAGGGAAACATCCAGAATCAGGATGGCTTTGGGGGAGCTCAGAATCTAGGAGAAAAAATTCCAGGGCCAGAGCTGGAGGCAGCACTTGTTGCCCTCGCAGGGACCCGAGTCCAGGTCTCAGTCAACACTCCAGATCTGTGACGGGTGCTCTGGGGAGTCTCCTCCCTCTTCTGGCCTTGGTTAGAACTGACACACGCAGAGACACACTCATACACATAATTTAAAATAAGAGCCAGGCAGTGGTGGCACACCCCTTAAATCCAAGCAGTTAGGAAAGCAGAGGCAGGTGGATGGATCTGAGTTCCAGCCTGGTCTACAGAGGAAGTTCAAGGATAGCCAGGGCTACACAAAGAAACCCTGTCTTGAAAAACCAAAACCCAGGGGTTGGAGAGATGGCTCAGAGGTTAAGAGCACTGTCTGCTCTTCCAAAGGTCCTGAGTTCAATTCCCAGCAACCACATGGTGGTTCACAACCATCTCTAATGAGGTCTGGTGCCCTCTTCTGGCCAGCAGGCATACACACAGACAGAATACTGTATACTTAATAAATAAATATTTTTTTTTTCCGAGACAGGGTTTCTCTGTGGTTTTGGAGCCTGTCCTGGAACTAGCTCTTGTAGACCAGGCTGGCCTCGAACTCCCAGAGATCCGCCTGCCTCTGCCTCCCGAGTGCTGGGATTAAAGGCGTGCGCCACCACCGCCCGGCTAATTTTTTTTTTTTAAAAAAAGAAAAACCAAAACCCAAACAAAACAGATCTTTAAATTAAAGGTGTGTGCCACCATGGCCTGGCATAAGTTATTTTAAATTTATTTTTATTTTATGATCATTGGTTTTACCTGCATGTGTGTCTATGTGAGGGTGTCAGAAACCCTGGAACTGGACTTACAGACAGGTGTGAGCTGCCATGTGGGTGCTGGGGATTGAACCCGGGTCCTCTGGAAGAACAGTCAGTGCTCTTAACCTCTGAGCCGCCTCACCAGCCCCTATTTCCAAAAGTCTTAATGAGTTGGCTTTGGATCCTGTTTGGGAATGTCGAGGGAATTGGCATGGCTCCAAGTGACTACAGGTCTGTAGAGAGTTTTACAAGAAGAAATGCAGTCTTGAACGGGAGAGACGGCTCAGAGGTTAGGAGCACTGGCTGCTCTTCCTGAACACCCAGGTTCAATTCCCAGCAGCCCCAACGAGGCTCACAACCATCTGTAATGAGATCTGGTGCCCTCTTCTGGCCTGCAGGAATACATGCAGGCAGAACACTGTATACATAATAAATAAATCTTTAACCGGGCGTTGGTGGCGCACTCCTTTAATCCCAGCACTCGGGAGATAGAGGCAGGCGAATCTCTGTGAGTTCAAGTCCAGCCTGGTCTACAAGAGCTAGTTCCAGGACAGGCTCCAAAACCACAGAGAAACCCTGTCTCGAAAAACCAAAATAAATAAATAAATAAATAAATAAATAAATCTTTAAAAAAAGCTATGCTCTATAGGAAAGAAAGGAAGGAAGGAAGGAAGGAAGGAAAGAAAAGAAAGAAAGAAAGAAAGAAAGAAAGGAAAGAAAGAAAGAAGAAAGAAAGAAATAAAGAAAGAAAGAAAGAAAAAAAGAAAGAAAGAAAAAGAAAGGCAATCCTAACAGTCCATGCGGCTCAGCCGAGGGCAGCATTCACAGGAACCATGATCAAACCATAAGTGTCCAATGACCTGACATCCTCTCTAACCCCCGATGGGGCCAACAACACATGTGGTGCACAAACATGCATGCGGGCAAAATACTCAAATGTATCAAATAGAAATAAACAAGGTGGGGGGCTGGAGAGATGGCTCAGAGGTTAAGAGCATTGCCTGCTCTTCCAAAGGTCCTGAGTTCAATTCCCAGCAACCACATGGTGGCTCACAACCATCTGTAATGAGGTCTGGTGCCCTCTTCTGGCCAGCAGGCATACACACAGACAGAATATTGTATACATAATAAATAAATATTTAAAAAAAAAAGAAATAAACAAGGTGGCGAGGGATTCAGGCAGCCCTCTGACCTCACGTGCGCATGCGCGAACATAACGCGCCTAGGCGCTGAAGCACCGAGCTCTGCGGTTCATTTCTATGGCTGTAATAAAGTACCCTGAGAAAAATAAACTCGAGGGGAAAACGAGTTCATGACTACCCAGCTTGCAAGATGCTTGTGCTCAAATGCCCTTTTCCACTCTTTGTGTTTAAATTTTTATTTCATTTTTAGATTTGTGCGCTCACGTACACACATGGGCATATGTAAGTGCAATGCCTGTTTAGGCCAGAAGGGGGCATCAGATTTCCCCTGGAACTGGAGTTACAGGCAGCTGCCTGCTGTGGGATCTGGGAACCGAATCCCTGTCTTTGGAGGAGTACCAGGTGCTCTTAAACACTGAGGCATCTCCACAGTCCAGGACCCAAACCCGGTGACTGTTGGTATTCACAAAGGACAGGTCTTCCCACCTAAGGTAACAACAGGACAGAGACAATCCCATTGCCTGTGGTGGTAGCACATACCTTTAATCCTAGCACTCAGGAGGCAGAGGCTGGTTTGAGTTTGAGGCCAGAGCGAATTCCAGGACAGCAAGGGCACATGATACAGAGACCCTGACTCAAACAAAAGACAGCAATAAAACACAAAGAGTTTGCCTCAAGACTGGTCCACAGCCACCCTGATCCACACGGTCCTCCACTGAGACTCCCTCCCACGTGGTCCTGTGTTGCTGTCAATGCAAGCTGCTGCGTGGTGAGCCCCATATGTATGCACATAGATTTGGTCACGGTAGAGCAGGAGGGTGGACGGAAGGGGCCACTCTCGCGGGAGGCTCCTCCAGATCTGACTGTGCTACTGTGCTCACAGGAGACCAGGTGCTCATCCCTGGACGAGGGCACAACTGGAGCCAGCAAGGTGAGGAGAGCATCAATAGCCCCAGCTTTTAAATTCTACCCACCACCCACCATCCATCCATCCATCCATCCATCCATCCATCCATCCATCCACCCAGCCACCCATCCATTCATCCACCCACCCCCTCCACGAGTTCTCTTAGACAGGGAGCCTTCTCTCCAGCCCCTCACCTTATTTTTTAAGACAGTCTCTCTCATTTGGACCTGGAGTTTGTAGGTTAGCTAGACCGGCCCAGCATCTCCTGTTGCTGTGTCTAAAGAACACAGAATACGACCAAGTGCCTCCACTCCCTGGCTTTAAACCTTACATTCATTCCTTCTTACGTTCGTTCATTCATTCATTCGCGTGCCCATCCACCTCGCCCATCGTCTTGCAGTTCCCATTGTGTCCAGCAGAGGGAAGCCGCCCCCGTCTTTCGGGTTGTGTCCTGGAGGAATACCTTGGAGTTTTGGGGGGAATCTGCTTAGAATCCTGGATTTGCACGGAGGGTGCCTGGGTTTCTTGTTTTTCTAGAGACACTAGGGTGCACAGATCACCCCAGGTCCAGATCCGACACATGGCTGTTCTGGGGTTCCCAGGCAGGACTCCCTTTTTTCCATTGCTAGGCAGTGGAAGAAAAATATTTAATGAAATGGGGAAGAGAAGAGGCCCCCCAGATTCACAGGGGGGCTGTGTCTGAGAAGAGGTGAGACCTGGGTCTCATATCTCATGTTGCCGTGAGGACCAGTTATTAGCAAGGTCTCACACTTGCCAGCTTTCTGGGATCTTCCCTTAGGAGTCGCAGGAACTGACTGGACAGCTCCTATGCACCCCAAAGCCCAGCCGCATCGGCCCCTGCCCCAGGAAGCTCTTTCTGTCGCTGCCTGAAAAGCTTTGGCTCCATCGCTGTAAAAACTGGTCCCAGGCCTGGGGCTCAGTGGGAAGAGTGCTTGCCCAGCCTGCATGAAGCCCTGGTTCCATTCCCAGCATTAAATAAAACAGTGACGCATGCCTGTCTGGTCTCCTCTCAGTCTTGGAGAGGAAGACAAAGACAAATCAGTTCAAGGTCTATCCTTGGCTACTTAGGGAATTGGGGGCCTGCCTGGGCTATATGAGACCCTGCCTCATAATCCAGTTTTTTTTTAAAAAAAAGCAAGCAGGTGTCCCTTCCCAGGCCCCCATGTGCACCGTGCCCCACAGGTGCCCCAAATCACTCTCACCCACACCGTCTCCCCCCAACTGCCCACCAAGGCTGTGAGCAGCAGCAATGGCGTGCCTGTTCCCTCCCCACACTCCTGCAGCGGACAACTCAATACCAGCCTGGTCTCCGGCTGGGATGATGGCCGGTTTCCTTGGCGACAAGTCCTGCCCCACCATCAGCTGCAGGATCGGGGCAGGTGTTGGGACCAAGGATCCCTCCCCATCAGGGTGACTCAGCCGGGCTGCGCTCCCCCCACCCTCCCAGCCTGGCGGGCGACTCTGCCAGGGTCACAAGTCCCCAGGGCGGTTAGAAAGGCTCTTGAGGCGCCTTAGTCGGTCCCACTGCCCTCCCGCCGGCCTGCTCTCCCTGCGCTCTCCCACTCCTTCCCTTCCAAAGGGTTTTAAGGGCTCCATTTTTCAAACTCTTATCTGGAACCAACAGTCCACACCCACCTGGCCTACCCCTCCAGGATGAGGGGCACTTGGGAGCTGAAGGGTCACAGGGCGGGATTACCCACCGGGAGTAGCCAGGGGTAAACCGAGTCAGCGAAGAGCACACCCCCCAAAACTTGGATACACACACACACTATACACACATATACATGTATATATACACACATATATGTATACACACATATATGTACACATATATATGTATATACACACACATTTATATATATATGTTCTCATGCCTGTATCCCAAGCTAGCCTAGAACTCCCGGCCATCCTTCGGTCTCCCCAAAGCTGACAGGCCTGTGCCACCGCGCCAGCCTGAGCTCCGCAGTTTAAAGAGTCATTTGCAGGAGGCAAGGTGGCAGCTGGGAGAAGAATTAGAAAAAGATGGCTGGAAAGGAAACAGGTGACTAGGAAGGCAAAGAAAAGCTGACCCAGAACAGGCTGGGCAGTGAGTGAGCAGATCAATTGTTTGTGAATTAATCCACTGATGAGGGCTCCGCATCCCCGGAAGTACGTCCTGGCACCCAAGGGTGGCCACAGTTTTCAAACACCTGACTGTGGGCCGGGCTGGAGCCCAGCAGTGAGAAGCCGCGGGCGGCTGGCTCTGGGGAACCTAGGACGCTCCCCAGCTGAGCATCCATCCGGACCCTGCAGAATCCGGAAAAGTAAAATAATAATAGTAATAATAATAATAACAATAATAATAATGCACATGCCAAGAGTTTATCTTCAACTGCACTGAGGTGGGGTTTAAGGTTAGGGTTAGGTCTATAGGAGACTCTCTCAAAAACAAATCGGAATTACTTTTGAGAGATTTGTGCGGCCCAGCCAAAGGGAGGAGGAAGGGCAGGTGCAGCGGGGAGGAGGGTAGGCTGAGGGCTGTGCCCCCTCCCAGCAGCGGGGATCCCCAGGCTCTCTGCTCAGTCAGTGCACTAACTGCCTTGGCTTTCCGGGCTCCAGAGCTGGCGACTTCCCCACGGCCGCAGGGCGGTGTTGAGGGGTCGCCCCAGGCTCTGGACATGGGGGGTGTCCCAGGCTCTGGACGTGAGGGACGCCCCAGGCTCTGGTCGTGAGGGATGCCCAGGCTCTGGACGTGGGGGGCACCCTAGGCTCTGGACGTGAGGGATGCCCAGGCTCTGGACGTGGGGGGTACCCTAGGCTCTGGACGTGAGGGACGCCCCAGGCTCTGGTCGTGAGGGATGCCCAGGCTCTGGATGTGGGGGGCACCCCAGGCTCTGGACGTGAGGGACGCCCCAGACTCTGGACATGGGGGGCGCCCCAGGCTTTAGATGTGGGAGGCGCCCCAGGCTCTGGACGTGGGGAGGCGCCCAGGGCTTTGGACGTGTGGGGGGGACGCCGACTCAGAGTGGGGGGCACCGTCTCAGAGTGGGGCGTCTGGGTGTAAACGGAGGATTGGATCGCCTACTGGCAGCCTGGGCACAGCGTCTCAAATAGAATAATCAATCCTGTTACCCCAACAACACAGGGTCCCCAGGCCTCTTCCCTTGGGGTGTCCACACCAGGGACCTCCTGCCGCCTCTTTAGCCGGTTCTCTTTCTCTCTATGGTTTTTCAACGTGACCATAATTCTGTCAGTCTCTCCGCTGTCTCCACTGGCAGGGCTCCCAGATGAGGGAGGGTCCGGGTCACTTTGCCTAGGGGAAACTGGGGCCACAGGTGTCACAGAGCAGCCTCAGGATCACGTGACTCTCTCAGTCACCACCCCCCTCCGGGCCCAGCCCCGCCCCTCCCCCCTCCAGCACAGCCTAGGGTATTGATCACGGCCTATTTTTAATTAAAAACTTGATTCAAACCAGCTTGAACTCCCTGGTTAAAGCAGGCTGTGTGCAGGCTAATACAAAGGGGCCGCGGGGCCGGCCAGCTTCCGGCAGCCTCCGCGACTTTGCTGCCTCCTGGCTTTTGTTCCTCACCTGTCCCATGCCAGCCCTGTCCTCCGGGAGGACTGAGGAAGCTGCAGGCAAAAGGCTGTCCTGGGAAGATGCCTCAGGCAACTTAGGGGCTCTGGCCCGGTGGGGAGTGCAGTCAAGGGATCAGCTGGGAGAAAATCGTCGTTTGTGCTTCAGGTTGAACAGGGGGTAGCTGATAGATCTACAGGGCCTTAGTTCAGGTGAGGAATTTAGTTGAAAGGGGCTTAAGTTTTTCTGTTCTTTTTGTTGTTTGTTTTGTTTTGTTTTCTGAGACAGGGTTTCTCTGTGTAGTTCTGACCGTCCTGGAACCCGCATTATAGACCAGGCTGTCCTCAAACTCACAGAAATCCTCCTGCCTCGGCATCCTAAGCACTGGGATTAAAGGCATCAGCCACCTCTGCTCAGCTAAAACTACATTTTGTTTTGTGTGTATGTGAATGTGGCTGGGGTCACAAACTCGTAGGAGTGGGTTCTCTCCCACCATGTGGGTCCCCAGGATTGACCCCAAGTCCTCAGACTTGGCCTTTCCCCACTGAGCCATGTAAACTCCCCGTCAAGTCAGCCCAGCCTCTTGCCAAGCAGTCATGGGGTCAATTGTCTACCTGTCTGTCTACCAGACTCTGGTGTGGCCACAGGAAGTGGCTATTGGGTCTGAAGGAAGGTGTGAACTTGGCCTCAGACACTGGCATCAGGAGGGGACAGGAAGTTACAGTGTCCTTCTCCCCTGAGGGTCTCTGAGGACTCCTGGGCAGTGTGCGCATGTGCGTGCGAGGGGCAGGCGCGCGCGCATGTGTTTGTGTGTACCTGTGTTTCTGTGTTCCAGGACAACTCACCAGTGCCTGGATACTGTCACCTTCGTGAGAGCTGGAGGCCAAACACAGGCCTCAAAACCACTGTGATTGCTCGGCGTGTCAAGGACCACCAGCTACTGCTCCGTAAAGGACCACGTCTTTCCCAGTGAGGGGCTGGGGGCGTGGTCAGGATGGAGCCCCGCCCAGAAGCCCCGGTGAGGGGCTGGGGGCGCGGTCGGGTGTTAGCATGCTGAGGAGGCCTTGGTCTCTGTGCTGTGAGAAGCTGTAAATCTTTCCATTGCAATCTTCGCGGAACTAGCAGGTCAGCAGGTCCTTATCCTGAGCAGATTCGGGACTTCCAGCATCCCCTTGGGAATGGTTAGCCCTGGCGACATGACCTCCAGCTGCTGTGTATTCTCTGTGGCACCTGCAATGGCTCCACTTTTGTTGCTGTTGTTTTTCCAGACAGGGTTTCTCTGTAACTTTAGAGCCTGTCCTGGAACTTGCTCCGTAGACCAGGTTGGCCTCGAACTCACAGAGATCTGCCTGCCTCTGCCTCCCACGTGCTGGTATCAGAGTGTGCCACCACAGCCCAAATAGTGTCTTCACTTTTTCCCCATGTGGGCTTGTGCCACCCACCCACCCGGTACCTTCCCAGAGTCCCTGCCGCTCTCTCAGGCGCTTGTGCGACTGTTCCCATTTCTCAGATTAGGAAACCGAGGCTGAGACCTTTGTCTACAGTCGGTCAAGGATGAGACAGAGGTGAATACAGTCTTCAAAACAGTCTTTCTAACCCCTGCGGGGGGGGGGCCCTGGGGGGGGTGTCTGTCAGTCAGAGCATCTGATGTTTACACAAGGACTCCTGGCCTTTAAGAAAGAGAGGCAGGACCGTAGCTCAGTGGGGAGCGTCCTGGCCTGACACGCATGGGGTCCTAGGCCCAGCCCAACGCCACATAAACCAGATATGATGGCATATGCCTGTCATCCCAGCACTCAGGAGGTGTAGGCAGGAGGGAGGATCAAGAGTTCAGGGTCAGCCTCAGCTAGCCTGGATTACCAGGAAACCCTGTCTCACGCGGTACACAAGGGACCCTGCAGCTGGCCCCATCTCCTTGGGTCGCAGGCCTTCCTGTCCACTGCTGATGGCCAGCTGCCTCTGCCCCAGCCCCCTGTGGCCTCCCAGAGAATCAAGCATCCCACAGATCCACCATCATTTCCTGCCTCAACTTCTTCTCCATGCTCTTCCCGCCTGTCCACACACAGGTTCTGTTTCCCTTCCCAGTGTGTAGCGACCTAAGGCGGAGGCTGAAGAAGGGTGTGTGTTTTCATGCATGTGTGTATGGTGTCTATGTGTAAGTATGGTGGTGTGGTGTGTGTTCATGCATGTGTATACAGAGTGTGTATGGTATGTGTATGTATGGCGTGTGTATGTTGTGTATGGTTTGTGGTGTGTGCATGCAAGTGTGTGTGTGCATGCATGTGTGTGTATGGTGTGTATGGTTTGTGGGGGGGGTGCGCATGCATGTATGTGTGCATGCATATGGTGAGTGTGTGATGAGTATGATTTGTGGTGTGTGTGCCTGAGTGTGTGTGTGTGAATTCCTGTCCCCTTCTTTGAATGTCTTATTATATATGTATATTTTTTTCTGATCAGTTACAAAAAAAGAATTTTTTTTCAGTCCAGAGTTGCAATTTAAACAATATTTGAAGCCGGCCGAGGCTATCGACCTGCACGGTGATGAATCACAGACGGTAATTCGAATTCATCGACCGCCCCACCCGCCAGGAGCCTCCCCTCCCCCAGCTGGCTCCCATAGTCACAGTCGCTGTTGCTGGGGTATCTGTGGGGGGAGCGCAGCTCAGAGAGGGGACTCTGGGGTGGGATGGGAGCAGATACAAATGTCCCCCCAGCATGGTGGGAAAAGTGTTTAGGGGGGCAGAGTCTGGACCCCAGTGGCTCCCCCCATACACACAATGGATATTTTACATTGGGGAAACTGAGGCTTGGGAGGACAATGCACAGTGAGGTAGGGATGGGCTTCTGGGGCTCTTTGCTGTGTTACCTGGGAAGGACAAAGAAAGGAATGACCCTCAGTGGTCTCCAAATGAGGAAAGAGAAGGCTGTGATGTTTTCCTGGAGCTGGGGGGCAGGAGCAGCCAGGGGACCCCGGCTTGAGCTCAGCCACCTTAGGCGCCATGGCTCCTCCCTTTCTTTGTCTCCAGTCTTCCTTTCTGTTTCTTTCTGCTTTGGTCTCTTTCCCTCTCTCCATCCCTCTATATTTTCTCTGTCTCTCCAACTCAGCTCTCTCCACCTCTCTTTCTCCCTCTCTCTTTGACTCATTTCTCTCCATCTCTTTCTCTTTTCTCTGTCTCTTCTCTTCCACCTTTCATTTCTTCTCCATCTCTCTCTACTCTGTCTTTCTGTCCATCCGTCCATCCATCTATCTGCCTATCTATCAATCATCTATCTATCTGTCGCATCCATCCGTCCATCCATCCATCCATCCATCCATCCATCCATCCATCCTCTATCATCTACCCTCCACACCTTGTCCCCACACCATCCCTTTCTCTCACTGTTTTTTGCTTTGCAGGATACTCTTAGGTTGGTAGCATTGGGGACAATGTTTTCCTAGTGAGGCTGTGACTTGCAAGGAGAATTTCCCTCATGGGCTCATGGAAGCAAGGTCCATTTTGCCCCAAGTAGACACACAAGGGGGTGATGCTCCAGGTCTGGCACTGGTGTGGGGACACCTGCAAGCCTCGGGCTGCCACCAAGACACAGTATGTTGAAGGGACTTGCCTGGCGCCTCCCCCACTCCCTAAACACCACAATTTACCGCCACTTAACTGCTTTCCATTTGTGCAGGACCAGAACTAAAGACTGGGCCCTAATGACCCTGACCGGGCTGGCTGTCACTTCTGGCTGCAGTGCCAGAGTGTGGGCCCTAAGGTAGGTCTGGGATAGGCCAAGTCTACCAGCTTCATTATCCGCAACAGTGCGCGCCCAGTGCTCAGCGTCCAGCACCTCACGTGATATAGTCCCCAGGAGGAGAAGACAAGGATGAGTCTGGCCTCAGTTTCCTGTCTGTAATAATACAGAGGGCCAGCGGCCTTGGTGTTGATGTGAATTTAGACTTAAGGCTCCGGGACCCTGCACCCAAGAGATGTCCCAAGGCACCTGCCGTGCGGTTGCCTTTTGTATGGTGTCCACAAAAAACCAACTGAAACGCTACCTTGGCCAGCATGGCCGCTGAGGGGTGCAGGGCAGGGAGTGTCCCTGTGTCACAGAACACAGAACGAGGGGACAGTCACCCAGCAGCTTGTGGCCCTGACTGCACTGGTCCCTGGCGATCCCACTTGAGGACAATCAGCGAGGTGAAGGAGAGGGGCTGTGGTTGAGACGTGCCGATATCCCAGTCAGGTCACCAGCAAGGGCCCTCAGATAAACCTGTGTTTCTCGCCTGCCTACCTACCCATCTCAAGTAGTCATCACACGGAACACTCCCGAGGGAGGGGAAACTGAGGCTGGCTTGGAATGTTGGGATAGGAGCAGGTGTCTAAGGCTTCAACCAGGTCGGCTTCTACCCACCCTGTACCACCCAGTATTCCTGCTTCTCTGCACCGCGCCCCCCCATGCTTGCAGGGTGGCCTGGGGATACAGTCAACCTGGTGCTCAGCTAGCTGGCTTGCTCGTGCCTCAGGGGCGCCTTACCGAGCCCCGGCTGCCCCGCCCCTCTCTGTGTTTGTGTGCAATGGGATCGATGACTCTCTGGAAACCGCTATTGTCCCTAGAACGGGGTACACAACTCCCTCCCCATCATGCTCTACCTAGACCACCGGCTCTCTGGCACCCCGCAAACAGACGGGATGTAGGGTACTTGACACATACCCACTCACAGATAGGGTGGGAGCAGATAGATTAGACCAAAGGAGGAGAGAACTGGTTCCCCAGGGGCTGGCTGGTATGCGTGTGTGGGAGAGTCTCAGGCAAGACACGAGGGAAGGAAAGAATAAAGAGAGCGCCGGTCCAAAGAGAGCGACTGCCATTTGTCCCGGTGGAAGGGGACAGAGAAACCAAGGAGAGCAAGGCCCGGGGAGCCACCGCGGGTGTGAAGGCCTCTGCTGGATGCCACGGAACCCAGGGTCCCATGGGTCGCCCCTCCCCCAATCTCAAATGACCTTTGCCAGCAGCCAGAGGGGGGAGGGAGAGGGGACTAGCGGATCGATCGGTGGCAGGGGTTGAGCTACACAGGAAGAGAGATCGGTGCTGGGGCTGGGGGCCGAGCGGTGGCCAGGCCTTGGCTGAGCATAGTCAGCCACCGGGCGCTTTTTGACTGGGTGCAGGGAGGCGCCGGTGGGCCCTCTTGCAGGTGGCTATGAGGAGGGGAGTGGCACCTTCTGGTCGCGGGGGACACACTGGATCACGAACCGAAGGAGTGTGCCACGCTCGCGCGCGCATACACGGGTCTATGCGAGGGCTGTTTTACTTTAGCGCCAAAGACACTAGACACCTACACAGTCCCCCAAAGACACCAGACACCCTACACAGTCCCCCAAGACCAGGGACGGGGACGACGGTGCGATCTTGGCGGTGCAGACCCGAGGTCAGCCTCCTAGGCCAGGGGAACTCCCCCCCCCAGCCGACCGAAACGCACTCTCCGGGGGCCCTAGATAGTCCCTCACCCTAAGCCAAGTGTGTCCCCCCCAGGGCCAAGCCTCTGGGGCCCTCGTCCCTACCTGCCAGGCGCAGCGCCGACATGCGCTGGAACTCCGGCTCCTGCAGCCACTTCCACATCCTGCGGAAGGTCTCGCGACCGGACTTGAGCTTGCTCCAAGGCTTGGGGTTGCGCAGCAGGTCGGAGAGAGTGCCCTGCGAGCGGCACAGGATGCGCTGCGCGAAGATGGCCTGTGGGATGCTGTAGCGCTTCAGCTCGGCGGTGATGCGCTGGGCCACCTCTTTGGTGTTGATCTCTTCGGCCGCGGCGCCGGCTCCCGGGCCGCTGCCGCCTCCGCCGGCGCCACCGCCCCCTCCGGGGCCACCACCACCTGAGTGAGGCCCGTGAGCCCCAGCCGCGGCCAACCCGCCCAGCGGAGCCAGCAAACCCGCGGCCGCCCCGCCAGCCGCCCCGCCGCCTCCCGCGCCGCCGCCGCCTCCAGGAAGCCCTCGGGCCAGCGCGTCCTCCGCGCGTCCCAGCAACGCGGCGTGTGGCTCGAAGGCGGCGGGTGGCAGTAGTTTGTCCCCGGCCAAGTGGCCTGGAGCCCCGTAAGCGGCGAGCGGCGGCGGAGGAGGCGGTGGCGGCTGCGGGGCGCTATGCAGAGCCGGGGGCAGCGCGCTGGGCAGCGGCGACAGTGGCGACCCCATGGTGGGCAGCTCCTTGCCGTAGGGCCCGTAGAGGTGGCCCACCGAGGCCAGCGCCGCCCGCTCGTCGCGCATGAGGGTGAAGCTGCCGCTCACGCTGGCCGCCAGGCGCTGCGGAGGGGGCGGTGGCGGCGCGGTGGCCGGGTGAGGGTGCGCGTGCGGGTGGCCTCCGTGCGCCCCGGCCACCGCGTGCTGGTGGAACTTGTCGGCTACGGCGGCCAGCGGCGGCAGGTGCTGCAAGGGCGTGAGCGTGGTGTAGGTGCCACCCAAACCTGGGCCCTCGCACGCCATACCCATGGCCGGGTGCAGGGGACCAGCTAGCTCCCCACGGAAGTCAGGGCCACCACCCGCGGCCCCTGCAGCTCCCGCGCCCCCGGCGCCTCCGCCCCCGGCGCCACCACCGTCCAGCAGGCTAGCCATGCCCGCCACCAGGCCCGGGCGTCCCGATGCCACCAGGCTTCGGTGTTGGGCCGCAGCGGAGCGCGCGTGGCCGGGACTCAGCAGCTCGCCAGCTTGAGTGTGTGTCACCCCGTGCAGCCCCCCGAGGCTCTCCAGGCTCAGCTCCATCCTGGGCGCCCCTCCGTGCGCGCTCAAGGCCGCTGCATGTTCCCCACCCACTGGCCGACGCTCCAGGTGGCCGCGGCTGCTGTCCCAGTCGCTCAGTGCTCTCGCCCGGCTTCGGCTGCTGCGAGCAGCGGCCACCAGGATGTGGCGGGGCGGCCGCCGCCGGCGCCCGGGCCCGGGTCTGACGTCAGCGCCCCCGCCCATTGCTCCGCCTGCACCCGCCAAACCCCCTGGAGCTCCGGGCTGGCTCCTTGGTCCCCCCATTTTGCTTGCCAAGAGAACCCGAGGGATTGGGGGAGGCGCCCTAGCTGAGGCTGGGTATATGTGTCTCATCTTTGTGCCTTTTAATCTCTGGCCCGTATGGCCCTTCTGGCACACCCCGTGAATCCTTGGGGTATGATCACACGTACCCCGAACTCAGTTGATACCCCACAAGAAAGACGTGGCTCTTTTTCAGGCTCAACCCCGTATGCATAAAATAATAATAAACCCCTGCGGGGGTGAAGTGGGGAAGTGCGGAGGTTCTCAGAACAATCACGATCTATATTGACTTCAAGTACAAGGAGAAGCGGGTCTGGGGCTCAGTTTCCTCAGTTGTGGAACTGCCCAGCCTCGGGACTTTCAGAAATCCCTCTGGAGCGAGGGGGGGGGCGTGGGGGGGCGTGTATCTTTAATCCCAGCACTCGAGGCAGGGCAGAGGCAGGCGGATTTCGGTGAGTCCATGGTCAGCCTGGGCTACACAGCGAATTGTTGTGCAGCCAGGGTTACTTAGTAAGACCGTCTATCAAAACAATAGAAAACCTTCCCAGTGGGTAGGGGGACATGTTGGCGCACACCTTTAATCCCAGTATGCCGGAGGCAGAGGCAGGTGGATCCCTGAGTTCGAGGCCAGTCTGGTTTACAGAGTGAGTTCCAGAACAGCCAGGGCTACAAGAGAAACCCTACAAGAGAAAAAGAAAGCAAAAGGAAGGAGGGAAGGAGGGAAGGAGGGAAGGAGGGAAGGAAGGAAGGAAGGAAGGAAGGAAGGAAGGAAGAAGAAATTCCTTCTAAATCTAGACTGTGACGACCCTCCTGCCCACACTGTGCCTGGGTTCTAGGAATATCTTGGCTGAGGTCACCTGCATGCAGACCTGCTTGGGTTTTTCCTGAGACTAAGGGAGCCTAGGAACTCTTTCCGCAGCCTTTAGACAGAGAGGGAGGGAGGAGGGCTCACAGGGGGCATATCTTCCGGCCCAAGGCACCTGGAAACAAAATCCCTCATGAATGGGTAGAAAAGAGTCCCTAGAATGGCCAAGCCAGGTCCTAGGGGGTCCAGAGTCTAGGTCAGGAGGGGACCCCAACTTTGTTCCAGCTCTCTCTCCCTTCTTTTCCCTGCCCTAAAATCACAGGTACCCACTTACTTGAGCACACCTGCCCCCAGCAATGGCTTGGTCTTGGGCTACTGGACTGAAGAGACCATCCCAATAGAGGATGTGAGACAGCTACGTTGTGTCCTTGCTCCAGGTCCTACCAGAGGACTTTCCACTCTGACCCCGTGGGAGCAGAGGAGCTGTGGAGGAAGGAACAGCCACTAGTGTGTGTGTGTGTGTCTCGGACCCAGGGCTTCCTGCTCACAGACTCAGGTGACAGGGCAGAAGAGGATCAGCAGGTAGAGTTCCACATTTTCCCGGTCCCCACCCATCACATCTGCCTGCTGCTGACTTGGTTCCTGTGGGGCAGGGTTGCAGAGTGTACTCTTTTCTGTCTTTACCCAGCCACCTCCCCAAAGGTCAGAAGCCTGAGGGTGTTCTCATCTGGGGTGTCTAGACAATTTTGGGGTACACACATCTTCCAGATAGAATGGCGGAGGCGAGGATAGGGACCGATCTCACCACTTGGGTTTCCTCTACATGTGGTGATGAGGTAGGGGGTACCGGCTGTGGCCAGGCTCACAGTCAAGTCTGAGGTCCCCAAGTCTACTCTGCCACATTACAGATAATTAAAAATAATCGTGGGGTGTGGAAATCAATCCTCCACCGTTAGCCGATAACATCCAGGGCTTCAGGAAGCGAAGAGCAGAGCCGTGGGAGCTTAGCAGGCAGGGGGCTGACTGGGGTGTTTATGAATGGAGAAACAAGAGGAGGCTAGAAGCCCTTTTAAAGGCTTGCCACCCAGGGATGCTCCTGTGGACGGGTCGGGTTGGGACGATGCTAGCCACCTGCGGTGGGGGGCTCCTGCGGAGGGGGTCAGGATGATACAACCCCGTCTTCATTCCCTCCTGTGCTGGTTCTTGTTTTAAGTAATAACCAAGGTGGATTTTCCTCCTGTTGAGGGAGGGATCCATTTTGAGGGAAAAAAGAAGTTGACGGGTGACTTTGAGATGAGGGGGTTATTTCTGTTGAATCAGAACACCCTCGGGTGCCACACACCCCCTTTTGAACTGCCTAGATTTAGAAGGGGCCTCTCAGCCCCACGAAGGGACTTTTTCTGGCGTGTGTCCAGCCTGTGCTTAAATCTTCTCTCTGCAGGGTCTGTGGAGAGATGGAATAAAAATCTAGGGGTCCCTTCAGAACCGCACCGCTTCATCACCCCCCTCCGCCCCAGAACTGCCCCACCCCAGTTAGTAATTAGTAAAATAGAATTGAGTGGGGCCACGGGGGCGTGCGAGTGGCTGGGGCCTGATCGATCTTGGGTCATTAGCAAATTGAGGGTGGAGGAGGAGAGGGCTGGAGGGGGGCAGGGCGCCCCCATCTCCATATCCGTGGGGACCTAAGACAACTCATGGAAGCTCCCAGTAGGAAAATCAGAGGTGGAGTCCAGGAGCCCTGGAAAATGGGCTCTGGGTGTCTGGGGTGTGCTGGGCTGCTCCAGGCTGACGCCAGCTGTCTCTGTGCTCAGCCCAAGTATGGGAGGTTTCGGGGTCTCGATTTCCGGGAGGGCTGTGAAGGTCGAGTGAGCACAAGCGACAAGAGTGTTGGGGGACCCGCACGGGCTGCGCGGGAGGAGCAGTCGGCTGCCCCTTCAGCCTCCAGGACTCCTCACCGGTCCTTGTCTGACGTCCTCATTTTAGCTAAAAATGGATGCAGGGGCTTGAAACACCCAAAGTTGTGCCTTGAGCCGGGTCACCCAGTCTCCTCTGACAGGCCACGGTTTATTATTTCTCACGGAAATGAGAATCTCACCCGCTGCACACCTGTCCCCGCTATTCTCACCGGGGACGCTAGCGACTGTCTTCTCCAGTTCAGTAAGAGCTGGATGGCCCTCAGGTCCCCGGGCCAGCCTTCCCCAAACCTGCAAGCTTTGCGGTTCTGTTCCCCACAGCGCAGCGCCTGGCTTCTTCCGTTGGGGATGTGCTGAGGGTGGGTGTGAGATGCATGTGATGGGGACAGACGAGAGGTGTCGGGTCTGGGGTGGTCCCGAGGTTCTCTGTCGGGTGTGGGGTTGCACACATATTCTGAGTGTGGTGCATCGGGGCTCACCCAGGGCGCACGCGGCACCCCGAGATTCCTTGCACCGCCCGGGCCTGTGCCAGTTTCGCCTGTGGCAGCTCCCCGGGGCTGCTCCGCGACAGCTGCGCCCGATCGATCCCCGAAGGCCCCGCGTCTCCATCGAATCCGCATCGCTCTGGGCCGCGGCGCTGCGCAAACACCCGCTTGTTTGCAGCGGCCCCAGGGGCTGCGCGACCGCATGCCGGTGCAAGGACCCTCAACCTCTCAGGTTCCAGGACCGCAGTGGCGGAGAGAGATTCCCCATTCTGGACCCGGATCTGCGCGCTACCCTGCTGCTCGGTTTCCCACCCAGAAAGCAGCCGCTGGCTCTGTGGGACCCCAGAGGAGAGAGAGGGCCCAATGCTGAGAGAGAGAGAGAGGGAAGCCACCTGATGCTTCCCTCCTCTGATCGCTCTTCCTTTGTCCTTCCCCGCTTCCTTCTCTGACAGGGTCTCCTGTAGCCCAGGCTGCCCTCAACCAGGCTCCTGACCTTCCAGCCTCCTCCTGGGGTGAGGACTGCATGCAGATCCCGCTTGTCTCCAATCTCACCACCATGAGCTTGGGGAAAATGAACTGTCCTTACGGTGGGGGTTGGGAAACTGAGAGAGGCCTGATCTGGAGCTACCGGAGGGCGGGCAGGAGCAGGGGCCATGTAGGGGCCTCCTGGATGCCCCCACTCTGGGGTTCGCGTCCACTTGGGTTGGACAAGGAACCCCCGCGGCGAGGTGCTGCCAGGCCGGGACCAAGCGCTGTGCCGGGCTGAGGGGACTCCGGAGACCCCCTGCGCACACCTCCAAGGCAAGGCTCCCGTAGGTTAATAAAGCACAGCGTCCTGCCCCGCTTGGCCCCGCGGGTCTCTCACGGGAAAGACACCCTGAAGTGTCCCACAGTGGCTGGGGAGGTCTGCCGGAGCCCTAGCCCGGGAGAGGACCCACAGCCAGGCGCACGTGGGCCACCCCGGATGGCGTCTGTCCCTGAGCCTCCACAGCTTGGCTGGAGGCAGAGAGCGGGTGAGGCCCGGCTGGAACGCGCCATCAACGCGTCATTTATCAGAACACACCCGGCCCTTTCCGCCGGCCCAGCGGGTGGGGAAGGAAGGCGCGTCCCTGAGGACAGCTTGGCGAGGCTCCTACGTCTGTCTTCCCTTTGGGATTGAGCGAAAGGGGTACAGTTCGGTGGGACAGGAACTGCACCTGCAGAGTTGGCGGAGGAGGTCGCTACCCACGGTAGAGAACGGTCCTCTCCCCTCCCTTGCTGGGGAGGGGAGGACAAACACTACCCCTCCACCCCAGAGGACTAGGACAGCAGCCTTTCCCTTTCTGGAGCCAGAGGTCCTAGTGGCTGGGTTTTGTAGGGTGTGTAGGAGTTTGGGTCCGCAGAAGGGGCTAAGAGCATTGAAAGCAGAGGTCTACCAGCAGCCTAGTTCAGGGATCTTACCGGCCCACGTCAGGAAATGTTTGGTGAGTGAGTCAATCAGATAAAGCCAGGAACTAGACTGGGGTGGGCCAGACGGAGAGCCAGGTTCTGCATGGTGCCGAGCTCACACAGAGGACAAGGGGTGGACCGCTGGCCCCCTGGGGTATCCAGGTCGACCCAGGCTGGTGGGTCAGTCTCGGCTGGCACCATGCCCCCTCCCGCCACCCACCAGTCGGAAGACAGCAGCCTGAAATGAGACGTCCCCAGTGTCTCCATGTCCTGGACCTGCTTGTCAGGTGGATCAGCCCCCGATGGGGCCACAGCCACAGGGGGAGGAGTGGAGAGGAGGCCCTGGGGACAGACCCCGGAGCTGTGGGCTGCAGGGCCGTCCTTCTCCCTGGCCTCAGTTTCTCCCACTGGGCAAGCAGAGAGACAGACCACGGGCATGTTGGGGGGCTGGTGACCCATCTTACCTCCCTCTTCTCCCCCTCCCCTCCTCCCTCCTCCCCAACAAGCTCTGTCGTCTAGGCTAAGTCGCAATCCCTGTGACAAACCCCTGGCTCCCCTCTTCCTTCCCTCCACCTCTAGGAGACTGCAGGGTGGTGGGGACAGGGCACATAAGGCAACCTCTTGGTTATTTTACAGGTGGGTAACTGAGGCACACCCAATCACCTGCTTCCTAGAGCAGGTACCTCTCAACTGAAGGCCCATGGGGAACAACACCACAGCCCTGCACCCCTGCAGGAACAATGGGGAGACTGTTCCAGCTGACCCGCAGGCTCTGTCCGCAGGAGTCCCTGCTGCCTAGGATTTGATCTCAGAGAGTCAAGCATTCACAGGCGGCCCAGACCACGGACCCCTGTGGAGCCTCCTTTTCTCCTTTTCTGGACTAGCACCGTCCCAGCCTCCGCTGGGGATGCTTGCTAGAGACTCAGGAAAGATTTGTGGCAAATGGGGCCTCCCAGGTCCGCCCAGCCTCAAGGGGAGAGAACCACGCAGTGGAAGGGTCGGCAGGAGTGGGGGTGGGCGGTGGGGTGGGAACTTCACCCCAGCCCCTGGCATCCAGGTACCCAGAGAGTCTTGAATGCTCAGGTGGAAACTCCATCCCAATCTCCCTCCCCACTCTCTCTCCAAACCCTGCTGCACCTCAGAAAGCTCTCGCCAGAGATGCTCAAGACCTCGCCCACCAGAAAACAGACACATGATTCTGTCTCTTCCTTTCCTGTTTCCTCTCTGGGGGCCTGGAAAATCACCCAGGGGCGCTGTACCCATTAAACCTGGGCTTTTTCTAATTTGGTTCGATTTGGTCTGATTTGGATTGCTGTGTCAGCAGAGAGGCTTATGGGGTACACAAGCTTTTCATGGAGGCTGGGAGGATGGGACTGGGAGGGTGAAGGAGGCTGGGAGAGTGGAGGCTGGGAGGATGGGACTGGGAGGGTGGAGGCTGGGAGGGTGGAGGCTGGGAGGATGGAGGCTGGGAGGGTGGAGGAGGCTGGGAGGATAGGACTGGGAGAATGGAGGCTGGGAGGGTGGGACTGGGAGGATGGAGGAGGCTGGGAGGGTGGAGGAGGCTGGGAGGATGGGACTGGGAGGGTGGAGGCTGGGAGGGTGGAGGCTGGGAGGGTGGGACTGGGAGGATGGAGGCTGGGAGGGTGGAGGAGGCTGGGAGGATGGGACTGGGAGGGTGGAGGCTGGGAGGATGGGACTGGGAGGGTGGAGGCTGGGAGGATGGGACTGGGAGGATGGAGGCTGGGAGGGTGGGACTGGGAGGATGGAGGCTGGGAGGGTGGAGGAGGCTGGGAGGATGGGACTGGGAGGGTGGAGGCTGGGAGGGTGGAGGCTGGGAGGGTGGAGGGTGGGACTGGGAAGATAGAAGCTGAGAGAGAGCAGGCTGGGGAGGGTGGAGGCTGGAAGGGTGGAAGCTCCCAGAGGAGCCCTGCAGCTGGGATTGATTCTCCCATCGATCTTAGGGGAGCTGGAGCCAGCAAGGATGGCTCCACACTGGGAGGCAGGGGGAGGAGAAGGGGAGGGAGGGGGACAGGGAGGCACCTCCTTCCTCATCCAGGCCCAGCAGAGCCTCATTGGAGAGCATCAGGGGACAGATTCTGAGGGGGCAGCAATGCTGCCCCTACCCTGGCAGGGTTGAGGCTTCCTGTTGTGGCCTGCTGGGTTCTTCCAGACCCCACTTCTGCCCTGTGTTCACCCTGATTTTCCCAAGAGACCTTTCTTCGATTTCTCTCCTCTTCATCTCCTCTGTCTTAAGTAGCCCAGGCTGGCCCCAAATGCACTAAGTAGCTAGGGATGACCTGAACTCCTGATCCTCCTGCCTCAGGCTCTGATAAACAGTGAATTCCAGTCCTGTCTGGGTTTTGTGGGTGCTGAGCCAACCCTCCAGCCCGACTGCATGAATTTTCAACGCCGTGTTCCCACTGGAGGGGTCTCAGCATGTTGAGAGCCTGTGGGCGTGTCTGTGTGAGCCTGTGGGCGTGTCTGTGTGAGCCTGTGGGCGTGTCTGTGTGAGCCTGTGGGCGTGTCTGTGTGAGCCTGTGGGCGTGCCCTGTGAGCCTGTGGGCGTGTCCATGTGTCCCTGTGTACTCATCTGGGAAGAATCTTTTTTCAAAATTGCTTTATTTTCTGTGTATTACACCACATGCATGCAGTACCCATCATGGCCAGAAGGGGGGCGCAGGGTCCTCTGGCGTTGAGTGACAGCAGGTTGAGAAGCTGTCTGTGGGTGCAGGGAATCGAACTCCTATGCTCTGCAGAGCAGTGAGCATTCCCAACTGTGAGCCCGCCCTCCAGCCCTGGGATCTTTTCTCTTTGCTTTTTGAGAGGTGATCACCACGAAAAGATGTAGCCCTGGCTGTCTGGGAATTTGCCTCAAAGACCAGGTTGACCTTGAACTCACAGAGAGCCTCCTGCCCCTGCTGGGATTAAAGGTGTGTGCCACCACCGCCCTACAAGGGCACGGGTGTTACCTGCCTCCTCCTTAGGAGTCAAAGAGATGGAAGTGGGAGACACAACACAAGAACTAAGACAAGGTAGCCGTACAAAATAAGACAGGATCGCGGTGGAGACATGGTGTTGGGGAAACCAGCCCTTCAAACCCACAGCAGCCGCTGTGAAAGGCTGGACACCAATGGTCTGAGCTCCCCAGCAGGCAAGGCCTTTGAAAGGCTTGTGGCCTGGGTCCCAGAAGCCATCTCTCGGGTGTGGACAGTTAGACCCCGTCACTGTCAAGGTGACCCAAACCGGAACCACCTGGGAACTGGGACGTCAGTCAGACTGGCGTTTCCTTCTTTGCTAACTGATGTTGGAGACCGGTGATGCTGTCCTTGGGCCCGTGGGCTGGCTGTGTCAGAGGACAAGCTGAGCTAGCCTTGGGGTGCGGACTGGACACAGAAGCGCCCTCCAGGGCCTCAGCTCAGCTCCTTCCTTGCTGGAATGTGAGCCTTAAGTCAGATAAATGCTCTTCTCCCTGTGTGCTCCCCACCAAAGGGGAAGAAGCCTTTCGCCATCCACACAGGAACAAAACCTTTTTCCTCTGCTCCTCTCTCACTGCCTGGTACAGTGAGCTCCAACACAAGGAGCGGAGCGCACACGCACACACACACACACATACAAGGAGTGCACACTCACATACAAGGACCGGAGTGCGCACACACACACACACAGAGCGGAGTGCACACACAAGGAGCGGAGTGCACACACACAAGGAGTGCACACACACAAGGACCGGAGTGCACACACACACACACAAGGAGTGCACACACAAGGAGTGGAGTGCACACACAAGGAGTGGAGTGCACACACAAGGAGTGGAGTGCACACACACATACAAGGAGTGCACACACACATACAAGGACTGGCGTGCACACACACACATACAAGGAGCGAGGTGCACACACACACACAAGGACCAGAGTGCACACACACATACAAGGAGCAGAATGCACATACACACACAAGGAGAGGAGTGACACACACACAAGGCGTGCACACACACATACAAGGACTGGCGTGCACACACACATACAAGGAGTGAAGTGCACACACACACACAGACCAGAGTGCACACACACACACACACAAGGAGCAGAATGCACATACACACACAAGGAGAGGAGTGACACACACACAAGGCGTGCACACACATACAAGGACTGGCGTGCACACACACATACAAGGAACGAAGTGCACACACACACACACGGACCAGAGTGCACACACACACACACAAGGAGCAGAATGCACATACACACACAAGGAGAGGAGTGACACACACACACAAGGCGTGCACACACACACACAAGGACCGGAGTGCGCACACACACAAGAGCGGAGTGCACACACACACACAAGGAGTGCACACACATGAACCCTTCTCATTGTTCTTCCCACACTACACAGAGTCTGGTGCCTCAGTTCTCACAGCTGCTCAAACACTCCCAATCACCCAGAGATGATTTCCATCTTTAGCCCAGGCTAACCTTGAACTCACTATGCAGCTGAGGAGGACATTGAATTTCTGAACCTGCTGGGGTGTGTGCCCAGCCCTCACCAAGAGGTGATCTGAGGTCATGGGACGATGGTCACAGTTCTCAGTGGACACAGAGCCACCGCGCACTGGGAACCCCGTTATCCGTGAGACTGATGTCACACCGGTGCCCAGAGGGGGGTCTCCAGATCACAGTGTCTCTGGTGATCCCACACCGGTGCCCAGAGGGGGGTCTCCAGATCACAGTGTCTCTGGTGATCCCACACCGGTGCCCAGAGGGGGGTCTCCAGCTCACAGTGTCTCTGGTGATCCCACACCGGTGCCCAGAGGGGGGTCTCCAGATCACAGTGTCTCTGGTGATCCCACACCGGTGCCCAGAGGGGGGTCTCCAGATCACAGTGTCTCTGGTGATCCCACACTGGTGCCCAGAGGGGGGTCTCCAGCTCACAGTGTCTCTGGTGATCCCACACCGGTGCCCAGAGGGGGGTCTCCAGATCACAGTGTCTCTGGTGATCCCACACTGGTGCCCAGAGGGGGGTCTCCAGATCACAGTGTCTCTGGTGATCCCACACCGGTGCCCAGAGGGGGGTCTCCAGATCACAGTGTCTCTGGTGATCCCACACCGGTGCCCAGAGGGGGGTCTCCAGCTCACAGTGTGAGGTGGGGAGCCTGTGGCACAGTAGAACAATGAGCAAGCGCTTGGTACCATGAGACAGGGTAATTCTCAGCTGCACAGTTAGCTGGAGGCCTAACTGGCTACATTGGACCCTGTGGGATTTTGTTTGTTTGTTTAAGGCCTGGTATGGTGGCTCATGCCTTTGATCCCAGGACTCTGGAAGCAGGGGCAGGCGGGTCTCTGTGAGTTCCAGGATGGCCAGGACTACACAAAGAGACCCTGTCTCAAAGACATACAAAGAACAAAGACAAAGTCTCACTATTTAACTCACGCTGGCCATGAACTCACAGCTGGTCTCCTACCTCAGCTTCCACGCGCTGGAACATAGGTGCCTCCCGCTCCTCTCGGGACTCTTGCATCTCCAAGAACCCCTTACCAGGTTTCACCAGTTTCTAGTCACACTCGTTGGGGCTGTTTGTTTGGGTTTATATTTATTTATGCGTGTGGGTGGACGTGCCATGGCTGGCATATGACACCAGAGGACAAATTCTGGGAGTCGGTGTGCTCTGCCATAGGAGCGTGGGGGACTTGAACTCAGATTGTGAGGCTTGGCAGCAAGCCCCTTCCCTTGCTGAGCCCACTCGCCTAGCCTCCTCTGCTGTCTCTGAGGATGGAGGGGCCTGTATGTCCTGCCAGGGGCTTGACACACAGTAGGGACACACAGTAGGAGCCAGTCACTGCAGGCCACGGACTGAAGGTTCCTACCTTCCTGCATCTCCAAGGCTGGAGAAGAAAAAGAAGCAAATTTTAGACAGACTGAGTGGGAGCGGTAAGCTGTGGCTCCCCAGGCGGGACATCGACCCAGCTAGGGGCGGGCGTCTGGCTTTGTTTGGGCGGAGGTGGGGGGCTTGGGGTGGGGGCGTCCCTGCAGACAGGGCTGCCTCTGCAGCGAGTGCTCTCTCTCTCTCTACACACACAAAAGCAGGAAGCGCGCATTAAGTCCATTATCAATATTTTGCCTGGAAAAAAATACGAAAAGCATTTTCTTCTCTGAAAAATTAATAACCTAGAAGGAGGGGGTGGGGAGCCACGCTTGAGCCTGGGAGGGAGAGGGAGGGCCCTGGCTTCTCTCCACACAGAGTACCAGGGTGACTCCTCCAACACCTGACTGTGCCCCCCTCCCCCGGGCTTCCAGTCTCCACGAGATGGTCCTGCCACCTCCACCTCCAGCCTCCCCCTCTGAAGATGGGCATCTTCCACACTAGGTCAGACACCAGCTCCCACCTCCCCACAACAATCCTGCCTCTCCAGGAAACTACTCTATCTGCAAAGCCCATTGCTGGTACTGGCCACAGTGGCCTTATACCCACCTGTGCATCTCCCTCTGTTCCCACATCTGGGCATCCAGGAGCATCCTGGGAGCCCCAATCACTTTCGGAACCTGAGTATCACCTGTATATACATCAAGTCATCAAGACAAAGAACAATGCCCTGTGTGTCCCTTGCTTGTCCTGGAGAGAAGATTCTAAAACACGTTTGGAGGGAGGGAGGGAAAAACACCTTCTTCCTGGGTCCCAAGTTTCTTTTCTTGTGACAGGATCTTGCTGTGTAACCAGGCTGGCCTCAAACTCACAACAACCCCTACCTCAGCACCTGGAGTCCTAGGATGATGGCTGTGTAACACTGTATCTGGCCTCAGCCTCCGAGGGGTTCTGAACGGTCCGATCTTGTTGGGTCATGGACTGAGCCTTCTGTTCCTGCGACCCTGGTGGAGCCCCCTTATGTGGAGAGACTGCAGTGTTCTGGAATAATTCAGCTGCTGCAAAACCTCACAGGCAGCATCTACAGCCAGACACAGTGGCGCTCCCCGCTTATCACCACAGTAGGAAGGAGAGAGGATTGGGGTTCAAGGACATCCTCTGGCATCATGAGTGTGAGGCCAGCCTGGGCTACATGGGACCCTGTCTCAAAGCAAAACAGTAATACTGTATGCCCACAATCCTCCTGGCCTCCCAGAGGACAGGTGTGAGGCCAGTTTTTGGGGGACTCAAAGGCCCAAGTAGGATCCGAGAGTCCCCAAATCACCAAGGTTAAGTTGTTGCTGCTTGGAACCCCTCTTATAGGGGCCCCCGACTCTGGTTTCCCCAACTTATAAGGCATCCTGGGACATCCAGAGAAGCCCAAAGCAGTTCTCAGGGCTGTGGCTGGGAGCAAGGGGTCTGGTTTGGGGGTACCTTCTATACCTGTCCACCTTGTCCATCCTGAGCCCCCACCTACGGTGTGCTCTGGATCTCCATCTCCCCTCTCCACACAGGCTGAACCTTTACTTGTCCCTGAGACCCAGCTCCCTGTCCTGGGCATAGCCTTGCCTCTTCATTATGGATGAGGGGGGGGTTGCATTGAGATGTCTCTGCAAGACCCCACACAGCTCCCCGAATCCAGCTGTGCCCAGGTCACCAAGGCACAGAAAACAGCACCACCCTCCTCTTCCTCTTGTCTCACATCCAGGCTAGCCTAAAACTCATAGCAATCCTCCGGCCTCAGCCTCTCAAGTGCACCATCACACTGGGCTGAGAGTATAGACTTTTAACCTGTGGTGGGGTGATCTGGGAGGGCTTTCCTGGGAGGTGACTGCATCTGAGGTTGGCGATGGTTCTCCTCACTCCCAACCTTGACCCAGTCCTGTTGGGTAGACAGACTACCTCAGGACAGGGGTCCTGGACCTGCCTCTGTGGAGCACAGCCTGGGGATGCGCAGGGGAGGGCTGCCTGACAGGAGGGAACATTTTTTCCGAGGCGGCTGCCACGTCTCTTCTAAGGCCGATATTGAACCTTCTTGTCAATGCTGGAGCTGTAAGTGGAAGAAAAAAAAATCGCTTAATGGGCTTCTGGAGGCTGGCGCAGGCGGTGGGCGCCCGGGCCGCCAAAAAGGAGGTGGCGCTGAGCCCTTGAAAAGGGAGCTTCACACATCCGCTAATCACCTCCCAGGCGCTCACCCCATTTGCGCCCCCCACGCCCACGCGACGGAGGAACTTCCATGTCCCTAGCCCCATCTCCGATGAGGACTTGAGTACTCTCCCTCCACGGATGGTGTGCGGAGCCTGGAGCAGGGTGTGGGGTGATGGGCTGGAGGCGGGGGTCTCGGTCTGAAACGCAGAGAGGAGAGGGAGCCCTGGGGTTGCATCTGGGGGAAGAAGGGAACCCAGTGTAGACTGAAGACTAGAAGGTCACTAAGCAAGGGTTAGACGGGTTAAGGGCAGGGAAGGCGGGGGGGGGGGGGGAATAAGGGACACCTCCACTCCCACCCCACCCACCCCCTCCAGCTAAGGGAAGTAACAAGAACCAGAGGCTTTCTTCTTTTTCTTTCTGGAACTGCGGATGAAGCCAGAACCTTGCACAAGGCTAAAAAGTCATTCAACCCCTGACCACGCCCTCAGTCCCCCAACTGGGGTCTTCTGGGAGGGCTCTACCTCTGACCACACCCCAACCCTTCCCTGGGGGACTTCTCAGCGGGATTCTACTTCTGACCTGGCCCCCCAACCCCTCATTGGATAATTCCAGGCAGGCCCTCCACCACTAAGCCGCAGTCGGACACCAGATTCGACTTCAGAACGTTTTTTATCTCTACAGAAGCCTTCCCTGCGCAAGCTATTTTGCAGGTGCAATTGAAGCACCCAAGTGACTGAGGAAGATTGCCCAAACCTGGAAGTCAGCCTTAGCTACAGACTTATACCTTATTTTAAGAAGGCAAAGTCTTGGGCGGTGGTGGCACATGCCTTTAACTCTGGCAATCATGAGGCAGAGGCAGGCGGATCTCTGTGATTCTGAGGCCAGCCTAGTTTTCAGAGTGTGTTCCAGGACAGCCAGGACTACACAGACCAACAGACAAACAAGCAAAATAAGAGGGAGAAGGCTTTTTTTTTTTTAATATTTTTGGCCTAATCTTTGGTTGAGACAGGGTCTCCTACACAGCCAGGCTTGTAGCCCAGGGTGACCTTGAACTCCGGATTCTCCTGCCTCCACTTCCAGAGTCCTGGGATGATGGCTGACACACCTGGCACCATCCAGATTTTATGACTGCCTTTTAAATTCTGCCGGTGAGTGTGTATTGCTTTCTAGAAAGATCCAGCAGGAGAGATCCAGCCGGCAGCAGCCTCTGAAAGAATTGATTGGAATGTAGTATGATCTTCGGCTAAGAGGATCTAGCACGCCCCTTCCTAGGGACACTGTAGCTGGAGATGGGGGTGGGGCAGCAAGCGGACTTAGTCAATCACCTGACCCATCCAACTGGGTTAATAAAAGCCAGCTGGGGAAACACCTTCGGAAATCCATACACCTGGCAATGTCCGGGGGGACACCGTGCTAGGGCACCAACCAAGGCTCATCCGGATGCGGGGGACACGCCCTGGGTGTGTGACGTGTGTGTGCTAGGAGTCTGGATGATGTCCGTGGGACACGGTCCACAGTCATTTTCTTCTGTCACCCAGAGCTCAGTTGTCAGTCCTGGGGACTAAGCAATGTTCACAGTGACCTGGGCTTTCATCCCAGCACTCGGGAGGCTGAGGCAGAAGGATTGCAGAGAGTTTGAGGTCAGCCCTGGATAGGAAGGAGATGAACATAGCTGAACTCCGAAGCAAGACCCTGTCTCAAAAACAAACAAGCAAGCAGGGGCTGTTGAGATGGTGAACTCAGTGCCCTGCATTACCCTCTGACCTTCACGTGAGCAGGCTCATACACATGCACACCAAAGCTGAATAACTGTCATTTTAGAGACTTTCAGCAAACAGCATGGGCTAAGGAGATGGCTGACTTCAGATATCCAGCACCCACATAAAAAGCTAGGTCACGCAAGGCTGCCACCCCAAACAAGACAGGTACCTCCACTTTTTGCACACTGGGGTGACAGGCATGTACCACCATACCTAGCTGCTTTTGTTCATTTGAGACAGGATCTCACTGTGTAGTGCTGTTTGGTCTCAAAATTTCAGCCATCTTCCTGTCTCAAGCCTCCACAATGTCACCATTTTATTTTAGTTTTTTTGTTTTGTTTTGAGTCAAGATCTCTTTGAGTGATTCTAGCTGTCCTGGAACTCACCTATAGACCAGGCTGACCTCGAACTCACAGAGATCCACCTGCCTCTGCCTCCCGAGTGCTGAGATTAAAGGCTGTGCCACCACCACCTGAGTGGTATTAATCTGTAAATTAACTAATGTATTTTGTGTATGAGATAGACAGCATGGTACATGTGTAGACATCAGAGACAGTTTTGGGGAACGGGTTCTCTCCTTCTACCGTGTGGATCCTGGGATCTAAGTCAGGTCACCAAACTTGGCACTCACCTCACTTGTATTTTATATGTACATTCGTGCGTGCGTGTGTGTGTGTGTGTGTGTGTATGTATGAGTGCCTGTGTGTTTGTGCGTGTGTGTGCCTGTGTGTATTGTGTGTGTGCATGTGCATGTATGTGCCTGTGTGTGCATGTGCGTTTGCATGTGTGCGTGCCCCTGTATGTTCGTGTCTGTGTGTGAATGTGTGTGTGTGCACGTGGTGTGGGGAGAGAGTTCGGCATCAGTACCTTCTCCAAGGACTTTTCATTCATTCATTGTAATTTTACTCTGTATGAATGGGAGCTTTGCCTGGGCACCATGTGTGTTCAGTATCTGCAGAAGCCAGCAGAGGGCGCCAGCAGAGGGCGCCAGCAGAGGGCGCCAGCAGAGGGCGCCAGCAGAGGGCGCCAGCAGAGGGCGCCAGCAGAGGGCGCCGGATCCCTGGGAACTGGAGTCCCAGACAGTTGTGAGCTGCCATGTGGGTGCTGGGAACCAAACCTAGGTCCTCTACAGGAGAAGGCAGTGCTCTTGGCGGCTGATCCATCTCTCCAGCCTTATTTTGCTTTATTTTGTTTTGTTTGAGACAAGTTCTCACTCTAGACCAGACTGACCAGAGAGAGCCACCTGTCCCTGCCTCCTGAGTGCTGGAATTAAAGGTGTGTGTCACCGCACTCCACTCCGATTTTGTTTGTTGGAGACAAGGTCTCAGTCTATAGCCCAGGTGGCTATATAACCCAGCAAGTCTCCAGCCTTGGACTTTCAGAGTGCTGGGGTTACAGAGGCTGTATGGGTTGCAGCTGCAGCATGCATGGGGGTTACAGAGGTTGTGTGGGTTGCAGCTGCAGCATGCATGGGGGTTACAGAGGCTGTGTGGGTTGCAGCTGCACCATGCGTGTTCAGGCACAAATGTGGAGCTGCCAAGAGGGCCTGCGCACTCACGCGCACTCTGGCTCTAAGCTTCCCCAAGCTCTCAAAGACAATCTCCTCCAGCCCACCACGTCCATTAGAAGGGACATCAGCCAGTTGCCAACCAGTTAGTCCTTTGATGAGAGCTGTCTTTTATCTTCAGCACGCCCCGCCAGCTCCCGCCTCCCTCCCCATCCCCACTCGATAACCAGGTTAAGATAAAAATTGAATCCCAGTGTCTGCATTCAGAAATAACCCTGCAGAGCCCGGTCAGCAGCTCATGCTTCAGCCCTGAGAAGCCGAGCCCAGAAACCAGGGAGGGGTGGGTGCAGGGGGGACCAGAGAGGAGCAGAGGAGCTTACAGGGGAGCAGGGGGAACAGGGGAAGCAAGGGAAGCAAGGGAAGCAGGGGGAGCAGAGGAGCAGGGGGAGCAGGGGGAGCAGAGGGGAGCAGAGGAGAGCAGGGGGAGCAGAGGGGAGCAGAGGAGAGCAGGGAAAGCAGGGGAGCAGGGGGGGCAGAGGGGAGCAGAGGGGAGCAGAGGAGCAGGGGGAGCAGAAGGGAGCAGAGGAGCAGGGGGAGCAGAGGGGAGAAGGGGGAGCAGAGGGGAGCAGAGGAGAGTAGAGGAGCAGGGGGAGCAGAGGAGAGCAGGGTGAGCAGAGGAGCAGGGGGAGCAGAGGAGAGCAGGGGGAGCAGAGGGGAGCAGAGGAGCAGGGGGAGCAGAGGGGAGCAGAGGAGCAGGGGGAGCAGAGGAGCAGAAGGGATCAGAGGAGCAGGGGGAGCAGAGGGGAGCAGAGGAGCAGGGGGAGCAGAGGGGAGCAGGGGGAGCAGAGGAGCAGGGGGAGCAGAGGGGAGCAGATGAGCAGGGGGTGCAGAGAGGGAGCAGAGAGGAGCAGGGGGAGCAGAGGGGACCAGGGGAGCAGAGGAGCAGGGGGAGCAGAGGAGAGCAGAGGAGCAGGGGGGCAGAGGAGCAGGGGGAGCAGAGGAGCAGGGGGAGCAGAGGGGAGCAGGGGGAGCAGAGGGGAGCAGGGGGAGCAGAGGGGAGCAGGGAAGCAGAGGTGGCGAGAGGGAAAACAGCAAATGTTGTGTCTCCTAGACCAGGGCAGAGCCTCAGCCAGGTCAGGAGACTATGGAGCTGGTGCCCACGGAGTGGTGACCCACACAGTGTCCTTTTCTTTCTTCTTCCTTTTTACATTTTCCTTTATTTTGCATGTGTTCTGGAGGTCAGATGACAACCTGCATGTCTCTCCTTCCACCATGTCCCAGGGATCAAAATCAGGTCATCAGGTTCAATGGCCCTGTGCCAACACTGGCCCTTACGTTTCATTTTTTTTTTTAATTTTTAAATTTTATTTATTTATTTTTATTTTTTCTTACGTTTCATTTTGACACAGGGTTTTTACTAAAGGTTTCTCTGTAGTTTGGTTCCTGTCCTGGAACTCATGCTATAGACCAGGCTGGTCTCGAACTCACAGAGATTCGCCTGCCTCTGCCTCCCGAGTGCTTGGATTAAAGGCGTGCGCCACCACTGCCCGGCGCCCGGCTTATTTTTTGAGACAGGGTCTCACTATGTACCCCTGACTGTCCTGGAACTCACTCTGTAGATCAGGCTGAAATCAAACTCATAAAGATCATGCCTCTGCCTCCAGAGTTCCAGTATTAAAGACGTGTGCCACCAACGCCTGGACTAGCTTTTGATGATCTATGCTACATTTTGTTGTATTATTTTGGTTCTGGGGATGGAACTAGGTCCTCTCGGCTGACTACACACTGAGCTCCTACCCCCAAAACATATTTCTGTTTTATTTTGCATACCTGGCAAGGGCTTTACCACAAACAGGGCATTTGGCGGGTTGTTTAGTTTTTCTGTTTTGAGACATCCATAATCCAGGTTGGCTTTAATCCTCCTGCCTCAGCTTCTGAGGGCTGAGATTATCAAAACGGACCTGTGAGATGGTTCAGTGGGTAAAGTGCCTTGCCAACAAGCTGGCCACAGGGTTCAATTCCCACATTGTGGAGACAGACACCTGACCTCCACACACATGACATAGCACATACAGGTAAACAAATACAATCCACAAAACTTTTATATAGGTCAGTGTGAACCATGGTGCCCGACTGTCCCCGCGCACAGCCGAGGACAGTGGGCTGGGGGTCCCTGGTGTGGCAGAGATGCCCCAGGCCCTGGGCGCGAGCCTCTGACTACGGCCCCGCCCCCGTGCACTCTGACCTCACCCTGACGGGGTCGCATCTGCAAAGACTGTCTGCACCCCAGGGGAATGAGGGCGAAGTCCGAAGGTTTTAAACACGGAGGGCTTCACTCAAGTGGCCTCACGGGACGCTCCTCCTCCCGCCTCCTCTGGGGTATCAGGTCCCCGCCGCGCTCTCCCGCTCTCGGTTCTCCGGCTCTCCCGCCCCGCACCCTCTCCGGCCTGCATCCCGGAGATAAGAAACAGGTCAATAAAGTTTCTCGGCCGCGATCCACGCCGCGCGTCCCGGGAAGGTCAGGGGACGGCGGCATCGACCCGCGCCCGGAGCCAGGCCCGGGGCCGCGCTGACCGGCTGACCGCACCCGGAGCCGTCGGCCAATGGGAGCGCGCACACCGCGGTTGCCTAGCAACGCGTTGGCGGAGGGGCGGGGCTGGCGGGGATGCCGGCGCAGTCGATGCGGAGCATGCGCGGTGGGGGCGGGCGGGAGCTCGGCGCCCGCGGGCCATCGATTGCCCGCGCGGCTCCAGGAGAAGGACCCGTTGGCAGGCGCCCGGCGAGCCGCCCCCTCGGCAGCCCCCGACAACGAGGGTTCGAATCCCGCCGCCCCGACTGGGGCGTGTTCGTCTCAGAGGAGGACCTAAGGGACAGGGACAGCGGGGTGACCTCTCCCCAGCTTCCTCGTTCTCTCTCCTTCCTTCCTCCCTACCTTTTCATTACTTCTCTTCTTCCTCTGTCTCTTCATATTTCTCTGTGTGGGTTTCCTGGGTTGGTGCTCATGTTGTTCTGCATGGGCTTTGGACGTTGGAGAGAAGCTCCACAGACCTCGTTGAGCCCACAGCGACACTCCTCCAGTTCCCAACAGGTTCTTGCTGATCCTCTTCAAACCAAGCAGAGTTGGGGCATGGGAGGGGCAATAATGAGACTCTGGTGGGACTGGGACTGGGGGTGTCCCCCTGCCGCTCCTCCTGGGGGCTAGCCTTCTTTGGCTTGTGCGTGCGTCCTTCTGCAACCTCTGCCTCTTTTTCTAAGGACTCAAGCCGTTGTCCCAAGCTCCTCCTCCAGGCATTCTGATAGCATCCAGACTGGGCCACATCTCTAAATACCTGTGGACCCCAGGAACCGTTGTCAGAGCCTAAAGCCCCAGCAGTTGTGAGTTTTACATAAGCAGCCCTGATGACACCCCTACTTGCCCTGCCCACTTCAGGAGCTTGGGGTGAACCCTGCTAGTATTTCTCGACTGCCTCTCCGTCCAGGGAGAGACAGTCGTCCCTGAGGCTTGTGCTGCAGGCAAGTAACAGAGAATTTGTTTGGTCAAACAGCAAGACAGCTGCATCGGGGTGGGGTGGTGATGGTTGAACGTAAAGACCCCTCACTCCCGACCACGTACAAAGGCAGATTGTTGCCCACCTCCCTAAAATGCATACACAGTGATATCCTGGGCTATAATGAGATGAAATTCATGTAACAAAAAGTTAATGATTTCAAAAGCAAAAGTCGCAGGCATTTTAGTTTAATCGCGAGGTCGTATGGCAATACCATTATCTAGTTCCAGGGTATTCCCTGCCTCTAGAGGAAGCCCCATCTGGACGACTATCATCCTGTCCCCCTCAGCCTCTCATGGTCACACATCTACTCCTTGCTTCCCGTCTGCATGGTTCCTGTCGCAGAGGCCACAGTGTGGCTCTTGGGTCTGAAGCTCTCCTGCAGCAGGATGTCCTCGAGGCCCCTCCGCCGATCTTGCTCATGGCTGAGTAGCCCTTGGTGTATGGATGGACCACTCTTTAGTGTCTGTCACTGATGGACTTGCGTCCCTCTTGGCCGGTCAGTGTCTGTCAGTGTCTAGACAAATCTAGGAAGAGGGAAGACCAGTTGAGGAAGCTCCTCCATCAGATTGGCCAGTGGTCAGGTCTGTGGGCATTTTTTTTTTGCTTGAGCATAGATGTGGGAAGGCCCAGCACACACAGGGTGCCATCCCTTAGCTGGTAAGGAAGCAGGCTGAGCAAGCCATAGGGAGTAAACTCTCCACGGCCTCTGCTTGAGCGGCTGCCTCCAGGGTCCTGGCCTGACTTCCCTCGGGGATGGGGCTGCCCCGAGAGCTGAGCAGAAGTCTGTCCTCCACAAGTGGCCTCAGGTCAGTGTTTTCTCTCAGTGAGACAGCAGTCAACCACATCCCTTCCTGCTCCGGTGAACACGGCTCTCTGCGAGGTTTGCTCAGGTGACAAATGGGCCCCACCCGCCTGAGACAGAGCTTCGAGTTGGAGACCCAGGGAAGGTGACATGGGACAGGTCTTGCTCAGCTGCAGGCTTGGACGGGAGGAACGCACTTGGCTCTGTGTCCCTACGCCAGTAGCCCTTAGGTGGGTGGGTGCTGTTGGTTTGTTTGATTTGTAGATTAGGTCTTCTCTCTGTAGCCCAGAGCTCAGAATCCTCCTGCCTCAGCCTGTACCACTGTGACTAGCTTTGAAAAGACAAGCTTGTTTCTTAGTTTATGGAGGCAGGCTCTCAGGCAGCGCAGGCTGGCCCCAAGCTCACTAAGTACCTCAGGATGACCCTGAGCTCCTGATCCTGCTGCCTCCACTTTCTGAGTCCTGGGCCTGTGTCCCCCAAACCTGGTTTCTGCAGTGTTGGGGATGCACCAGGGTTCCTGGCGTAGCAGGAGTGCATTCTACCCATTGAACCGGAACCACAGCCCATGATAAAGATTTTTTTTTTTTTTTGAGACAGGGATTTCCTGTATAACGGCCCTGGCTGACCTGGAACCCACTCTGTAGACCAGGCTGGCCTAGAACTCAGAGATCTGCCTGCCTCTGCCTCCTGAGTGCTGGGACTAAAGGTGTGCGCCACCACACAGATTAAGGAACCTCAAACCCTTGCTCTGCCTCCTCTTCCTCTCAGGTTCCCTTCCATGTGTCTTAGACCATGGAATTCTCTTGATTGTCCCAAATCCCGAAGATATCCATTTTCTTCAACTGCTACTCATTCGGGACCAAGAGACAGGAGTGAGTGTAACCCCGTGATTCTAGCAGAGAGGGTGAAGGTGGGGTAGGGAGGCCCTGGACTCCAGATGGGGTCAGAGGGGTCAGAAGGTAGCCCGGCTGGGAAAGTCTGGACAGGGGCTGGGAGGCATGGAGGGGCTAATGACCTTCCTGCTCCTTCCCTCTGGCTGTGCTCAAAGGCAGGAGGGGCACAGGGGTCAGGATGCCCTGTGACGTGTGCCTCATTTCCCATAGCTGCTGGAGCAAGCTTTTGGCTTTTGAATCTGGTTTATTCTTCAAATTCACAGGTGACCTTCATCCCCACCCTGACATTCCTGGGGTTCCCTTACTTGACCAGAAAGAGAGAGCCGTGTAGCCCAAAATCTGGGGAGACCTGCCTTCAAGAAAATGGGGGGGCCCTGCCAGGCATAGTGGTCCAAGGACTTGGACTCGTCATGGGGAGCTGCAGATGTCTAGAGCAGCAGATGGAGGTTGTGGGTGGGAGCAGAAAAGAAACATTAAGGAACGTGCATTCATTCGACATCCGAGGCACAGAGAGGTTAAGGAACCCATTCAAAGTCACACAGCCACACAGTAGACCAGCCTTCACGTGTGTGAGGGTCAAAGGTCAGCGTCAGGCTTCTTCCTCCAACCTAAGATTTTCGTTTGTTTTGAGACAGGGCTCCACTATCGCTATGGCTTCGAAGTCATAGTGATCCTCCTGCTTCTACCTCCAGAGAGCTGAGATTAAAGTGTGTACCACACGACAGCCCCCCCTACTTTTTTTCAGACAGTCCCTGACTGAACCTGGAGTATATAGGTTTGGCTAAATGCCGGTCAGCCAGCCCTGGCATTTAGTGGGTGGAGGAGCCTCCGAATGCAGGTCCTGAGGTTTCCGTGGCAAGTACCAAGCCAGTTCCCAGCCCTACTCTTTCTCCTCTGTGCCACCCAAAACAGCCAGGGACGGCATGTGGTTATTTATTTACAATCGGGATCTCCTGAGTCTTAAACCGACCTTTTCCCAGTCCTCACATAGTCGAGGATGACCTTGGATTCCCGGTCCTCCTGCCTCCCCTTTCCCAGCTCTGGTTTGTCTGGTGCTGGGGATGGAGCCCAGGTTTTGGTTCATTCTGTGAAAACAACCCTGGCCCTGGGGAAGAATTCTGAAATGCCCACGGCCCCCCGCCCCCGGTACAGGTGGAAGCTAGGGACAATCTTGCTTGAACCCCAGCTCCAACTGGCATAGGTACAGACCTGCTGTTGCAGCCTGTGTGAGGCCCGGGGATCTGGGGGGGGGCTGCGCTCCCCTGCTCCCCCTCCCTGCCCGGGCCTCTGCCCACCTCCCCCAGCCCACTGCAGAGGCGCCGATCAGCAGCCCCAATCGATCGTATTGAGCACTTTTCAAGCTCGGGTGAGTTTTGCGGATTCAGTGTAAACCGCAGGCTGGCCCCCCCCACTCCTCCCTGCTCGCATCGACCTGGGCGAGGGAGCCCCCTCCTCGCTGCCGCACTGACAACTCCGCACCCCGTGCAGGGCGCCCCAATCCTCCCAGGACCCTGCAGAGAGAAGGAGGGGGCTGCACCAGGGGACAGGGCAGTGTGCACGTCGGGAACATGGCAGCCCTGGAGGATGGTACACAGAGAGGGAGGTCTCTCGCTAGGGAGGTGCAGAGGCTGGGGCACACAACTGCCTTCCTCAGTAACCATAACTTCCTGCCTAAATGTCTTCTGCACCCACCTGACCCGATCTTGTGACTCAGCCAGAGTGACAGGCCTCCAGGTTGCTGTCCCCATTCCTGCTCAGGCCTCATCAGAGCTGTCCATGTGGGTTCAGTGCCAGACACATAAGATGTGCTTGGAAAGAGTGGAGGGAAGCTAAGGACCACGCCAGTCACGGGAGCAAAAGATTAGCCATAACTTCATACATCCATGCTGCCCACTTCTCCCCAAACTTCCCTCAAACACCACTCCAGGCTCCCTGTCCTCATGCATCCATCTATTCCTCAATCCACCCATCTACCCACTCATCCATCTACCCATCCATCCACCCAACCACCCACCCATCCATCCATCCATCCACCCACCCATCCGTCTGTCCATCCGTCCTTCCATCCATCCACCCACCCACCCACCCACCCATCCATCCATCCATCCATCCATCCACCCACCCATCCATTTGACCATCCACCCACCCACCCACCCATCCATCCACCCATCCACCCACCCATCCACCCATCCATCCACCCACCCATCCATCCACCCATCCACCCACCCACCCACCCACCCACCCATCCACCCACCCACCCATCCACCCACCCACCCATCCACCCACCCATCCACCCACCCACCCATCCACCCACCCACCCATCCATCCACCCACCCACCCACCCATCCACCCACCCACCCACCCACCCATCCACCCACCCATCCACCCACCCATCCACCCATCCACCCACCCATCCACCCATCCACCCATCCATCCACCCACCCATCCATCCACCCACCCATCCACCCATCCACCCACCCATCCACCCACCCACCCATCCACCCACCCACCCACCCACCCATCCATCCACCCACCCATCCATCCACCCACCCATCCACCCACCCATCCATCCACCCATCCACCTAACCGTCCATTTGTCCATCCACACATCCATTCATCTGTCTCCCTGCCCACCCATCATGAATGCACCACCCATCTCTTGAGATGTTACTCCATGCCACCCTTGTCCGGGATGAATCTGGCTGTGTTCTGTAAGGAATGTAGTTGAAAATTCTCACACTGTAGCCTACAGTTCCTTCCAGTTGAAGGCAATGCTCTGGTGGATATGGCTGCTCTCCTCTTCCTCTCTTCCACAGAACACAGGCCAGTCTCGTCTGTGTCTCCAACTCTGCAACCGTATCTGTGAAGCTGGGTGTGGTGCACACTTTTAATCCTAGCACTCCGGAGGCAGAGCCAGGAGAATTTCTTAAGTTCAAGGCCAGCCTGGTCTACAGAGCTAGTTCCAGCACAGGCTCCAAAGCTACGGAGAAACCCTGTCTCGAAAAACAAAACAAAACAAGAAACCATGAACGCTTGTGAAAGGACTAATGGATGAGAGAAATGAAAGACAGATGGGTGGATGACAGTCTGCTAAATGGGCAGACAGATGGACAGATGGACAGGTGGATGGAGAATGAGTGGAGAGAACAGGTGAACAAAGAGATGCCTAGGTAGTTGTTGTAACTGTTTGTGGATGGGTGGGTGGAGGGGTGGAGGGGTGGAGAGATGAGAGATGAGGGGTAGATGGTGGACAGTGGAGAGGACGCTACAGGGGTGGATAGATGAGAGACGAGGGGTAGATGGTGGACGGTGGAGAGGGCCCTGCAGGGGTGGATAGATGAGAGACGAGGGGTAGATGGTGGACAGTGGAGAGGACGCTACAGGGGTGGATTGATGAGAGACGAGGGGTAGATGGTGGACGGTGGAGAGGACGCTGCAGGGGTGGATAGATGAGAGACGAGGGGTAGATGGTGGACAGTGGAGAGAGCACTGCAGGGGTGGATAGATGAGAGACGAGGGGTAGATGGTGGACAGTGGAGAGGACGCTGCAGGGGTGGATAGATGAGAGACGAGGGGTATATGGAATATGGTGGAGAGGGCATGCAGGGGTGGGTAGATGAGAGACGAGGGGTAGATGGTGGACAGTGGAGAGGACGCTGCAGGGGTGGATAAATGAGAGAGATGAGGGGTAGATGGTGGACAGTGGAGAGTGCCCTGCAGGGGTGGATAGATGAGAGACGAGGGGTAGATGGTGGACAGTGGAGAGGACGCTGCAGAGGTGGATAGATGAGAGAGACAAGGGGTAGATGGTGGACGGTGGAGAGGGCCCTGCAGGGGTGGATAGATGAGAGAGACAAGGGGTAGATGGTGGACGGTGAAGAGAGCCCTGCAGGGGTGGATAGATGAGAGACGAGGGGTAGATGGTGGACAGTGGAGAGGACGCTGCAGGGGTGGATAGATGAGAGACGAGGGGTAGATGGTGGACAGTGGAGAGGACGCTGCAGGGGTGGATAGATGAGAGACGAGGGGTAGATGGTGGATGGTGGAGAGGGCACTGCAGGGGTGGATAGATGAGAGACGAGGGGTAGATGGTGGATGGTGGAGAGGGCACTGCAGGGGTGGATAGATGTGTGTGTGGGTAGATGGTGGGCAGTGGTGAGTGGTGCTGTTCCTCATGCTCCTGGCATCTTTACCTCAGGCTGGCCCAGCGCCTTCCGTGGATGTGGAGAAGAGCAGCCGTGCTGAGCGCCACTCAAGTTCTAGGCAAGACTGAAGGAAAAGCAGACACAAGAGCGAGTTACTCGCTGTGGGGCAGACTCCAGCTCCTGGTGCACGGGCAAGGCTGAGCGTCCCTCAGCCTCCTCCTGGTGGGGGTACAGACTTTGGGAACCACAGTCCTAGCCACCAGGAAGCAGGCGATGGGGTATCTAGACTGCTGTGTCCTGGCACAGGCAAGAGCTGGCAGCTCTGAGATCCCCTTCATAATTAATAAATGAAGACGCTTGTTCATCGACGGAGCTGTGAAGAGAATATTGATTTTTAACCCAGTGCTGGGCGTGTGTGTGTGTGTGTGTGCGTGTGTGTGGTTTAGCTTTTTACACCTCATTTGGAAGTAGGCTTCCCTGAGGAGTTTTAAAACCAAAAGATACTTGCAAGACCCAGCAGGATGGGAGTGGGGAGCAACATCAGCCATGGGCTATGAAAAAATGGTGAGATGGGTAGGGGTGGGACCGGGAGCCAAAAGAGGCAAGAAAGTCTCATTTATTGTGGAAGTCGCTGGTGCTGAGGCTGCCGGCCTCGCAGAGCATATTTGAATATCTGATTGAGGATCAATTATTGGCTGAGTGGAGAAAGTTCACTGGGCAGTTCCCACCAGGCCATGGGGGAGGCTTAGGGGTGAGAAATGGTGCTGTGGTTTTTATTTTTTTTGTTCCACCCACAGTGCATGGTGAAGGGTGTGCACTATGGTAAAATAAACTCGATTGATGAGCACAAACCCACGGAAATGTACCAGGCCCCTATCTCTGAGAGCATTGTGAGGTGTCAAGGGCATGTGGATTGTGTGGGGAAAGGGAGTTCACGAAATCAGCCAGAGATGAAACCACCATCCCCGTCACCATGCCTGGCTGCTCTTTCTTTCTGATGGAAGAGAAACACACCACGGGGAGGAAAGGGAAGGGAAGTAGAGCCATGTGAAGGAGGAGGATATTGGCATTGTTTCTGGAAGATGCGCTGAAGCCTGGTCCGGACCCAGGGAGGGGCGTAGAAGGATAAGGAGTCCCAGCCCTGAACTACATCACAAGCCAGAGATTAGCCTGGGCTACATCTTACGGGCTCTGAGGCTGAGGACGCTTGCTGCCCTTGCAGAGGACCCAGGGTTCGGTTTTCAGCTCCCACGTCAGGCAGCTCACAAGTGTTTGCCACTCCAGTCCTCTTGTGGCCCCCACAGGTGCCAACACACTTGTGGCCCACACTCACACAGGCAGTTTTTTAATTTTAAAGAAAACGGTACCACAAATCAGTGCACTCCTCCCGTTCCTTTTTGTTTGTTTTCCTTGGCTAGGTTTCGAGACTGGGTCTCTCTGTAGCCCTGGCTGTCCTGGAGCTCACTCTGTAGACCAGGCTGGCCTGGAACTCACGGAGATCCACCTGCCTCTGCCTCTAGAGTGGGAATGAAGATGTTCACCGTGCCTGGCTTCCACCTGGTTTGTGTGTGCCTGTGTGTGTCTGTGTCCATATCTAGTGTGTGTGTGTGTGTGTGTGTACATATGTGTGCATGCCTGTGTGTTTCCATGTTCACATGCACACTTGTGGTATGGGGGGTGGGGACAGAGCCTGGAGCTCCCTGAGTCAGTCAGGCCTCTCAGCCAGCCCCAAAGGCCCCTCCTTTCTTTGCCTCCTCAGAGCTGAGGCTGCAGGGAGCACTACCGCAGCTGACCCTTCTGTGGGTGCTGGGGATTTGAACTCGGGTCCTCATGCTTGTGCATGTCTTCCCAGTCCCTCTTTCTGGACTTTCTCCCTGCCTTAGCGTCCTGGGTACTAGGAAAACAGGCGTGAGCCACAGAGTGTGAGGTGATACTTATGCCGGTGACTGCATGGCCAAATTCTTAAAACTTATTCCCATCTTTATATTATGTGCTTGTTGTTTGTCTGCATGTCTGGGTACCACCTGTGTGCCCGGTGCCCCACAGAGGCCAGAAGAGGACGTTGGAGCCAACATGTGGGTGCCGGGAACCTTTGCAAGGGCAGGCGCCGCTCTGACCACTGAGCAACCTCCCCAGCACACACTCCATCCCAAACTCTGACTGAGCCCTTGTCTACAATGTCCCAGTGAGGTGCCCAGATAGGAGGATCAAGTGGGCAAGGTCATTCTGCCACAGATGGAGTTCGGGACTGACGGCTACACGAGACTGCCTCAGAACAAGATAAATAGCAGTTTCCATGGCTCAGCGGTGGACACTGCCCATCTGCCAGGTGTGGCGGGAGAGGTTGAGAATCCCTGTTGCTGTATTGTCGCAGCAAATGTCTTCCTACCAGAAATAACAGATCTCACTGTCTCTTCAGCTAGTCCACGCTTGTTAGCTTTCAGACCAACAGGATTGGAATCTGTACCTGTCTACAGCTGAGGCTGGAGAGATTGCTCAGTGGTTAGAGCACTGGCTGTTCTTGGAGAGGACCCAATTGTGGTCCCAGCACACATCCGGCCGTCCATGACCACCTGTGACACCAAGGGATGTGACATCTTCTCCTGGCCTCCAGAGACACCTACACAGACATACAATACATTTTAAAATTAAATTAGCTGGGCATGATGGCGCACGCCTTCAACTCCAACACTTGGGAGGCAGAGGCAGGTGGATCTCTGTGAATTTGAGGCCAGCCTGGGCTACAGAGCGAGTTCCAAGACAGCCAGGGCTACACAGAAATCCTGTCCCAAAAAACCAAACAAAACATTTGGTGGCTTCAAGTATGTAATTTTCACCTCTGTGTGGTCGTTCCTGAACTGAGGTGTACGTGGGAGTCTGAGCCATCTCACTGGGCTCATCTGGACACAGCCGGCCTGGGGCTTGCAATCGTCTTGCCTCGGTCTCCCCCGGAGTTGGGCTCACAAGTGTCCTCATGCCCAGCACACATGTGAATTTTAGCATAATTTTATTGTTGCCCCTCTATAGAAAAGAAAAAAGCAAGACTACACTTGATTCCCCCCACAAAGAGGCCAACACGGGGGACATGGAGCTGGATCTGTGACTGACAGTGAAATGGAAACGTGTGGATTTGTAGCGAGGGGAATGACATTTCTGCGTCTCTGGTGCCCTTTCACCTCGTACACGCGCTCCGTGTTCGTCTCTGGCTTCTCAGAAGTCTTTCCACTGCATCATCATTGACCTCTAACCAACAAAACTGTATTTAAAGCGTTTTCTTCTGGTTTTAAAATTTATTCATTCATGTGTGTGTGTGTGTGTGTGTGTATGCGCGTGAGTGCATGCACATACAATGCGTGTGCACAGTGCCCACAGAGGTCAGAAGAGGATGTCAGATCCTCTGAAACTAGATGCTAAGTGAGCCGTCATGTGGGTGCTGGGAACCAAGCCCAGGTTATTTCTTGCACTAACCGCTGGACCACTTTTCCAGTCCCTTGATTTGCTTTGTTTTTTGAGGTAGGATTTCACCACGCCCCCTGCATCTGCCTCCTAAGTTCTGGGACAGTGGGCACTCGCCTCCACACCCCACCACGGAAATTGTCTGGAATGAGTGATGGACAGCTCCTCCTGGGCTCTCTTCTGGTGGGAAGGTGCCCGGTTCCGTGACACTGGCCCTCCCTGGAATGAGTGACAGCTGAGTGCATGTCCAAATGCAGTTGTTACGGTCTCTCTGGGAGACATCCCAACTGTCTGGGGACGAAGTCTCTGCGCTTCTCTTGTTTCCAGCCTTCCTCCTGTGTAGGCTCTCCTTCCTGAAGGTGCAGAATTCAGCAGACAACCAAACCACTGTGTATGTCCTGGGCCCTGGAGGATCACGAGCCACAGGGTCAGCCACGCTGGAAGGACCCAGTGGTCTCCACCGTCAAGCCAGGTGCACGGCAGTTAAAGACGATGCTGCGGGGGGGGGGGGGCTTTCTTCTGATGGTTGGGCTTTGGTCCCAGCCCTTCCCCCTCACCTCCCCAGAACCCATCCATCCCTGGATCCCTGTTACGGAGCGGAGCGTCACACTTCATGGCCCTTTGTGTCTGGGTCTCTCCCACAGCAGCCTGTCCTCAAGTTCCTTCCAGCCCATGGGCAGCGTTAAGAGCCTCCCTCCTGTTCACGGCCCAGTGACACTCCAGTTGCCGTGGGTCACACGGAACACACTGTTCACATGTCACCAGCTGCGGACCGTGTGACAGTGAACATCAGTGCAAATGATTTGGTGCTGTGGATGTTCTTAAACTCCAGCTTCTGCTTCCTCGCGTCTCACCTCAGCATTCGCTTGCCATTCCCAGATTCCCTTCCTTTGCATGTGTGCGTGTCCACACATGTGCGTGGCCATGTGGGTCAGAGCACAGCCTCTTGTCTGAGGCAGTGTCTCTGACTGGCCTGTGTACTCCACACAACTAGAGTCACAGAGACGAGGGGACCTGGTGCGAGAACCTGGGCAGGGCCCGCATCAATTTTGTTTTGTTTTGTTTTGTTTTGTTTTTCAAGACAGGGTTTGTCTGTGTAGCCCTTGTTGTCCTGGAACTCGCTCTGTAACCCAGACTGGCCTCGAACTCAGAGACCCACCTGCCTCTGCCTCCAGAGCGCTGGGATTAAAGGCGTGGCCACTACCTTACCGCCACATCAATTAATAATCCCACACAGACACACTCACAGGCCGGTGGCAGTCCCTGGAGAGACTTTCTTCCCAGGAAATCCTAAATGTGTCAAGTTGACAGTGTAAGATGACATCATTACTGTTACAAGTTCGGAACCCCCGTATCCTGACTCTTCTTGAGTTCTTGGAGGTCACACTCAGGACAAGCTTTTCAGCCACTGAGATTTCCCTTGACCTTTTCTGCTTCAGGCATTGTTTCAGACTTATTTATGAATTGTGCTGCTTTTCTCCCTCCCATGCTGTTCGTCTGGCCCTTCACCTCAGTTCATGCGTCCTCTGCTCACCCTGGCTCATGAGTCCTTCTTACCCCGATTTCCTGGAGTTTTCGCTGTTCCCGGTTTTCCCTGGGGCAGCATCAGCACTTGGGGGGATTGATTCACAGACAGAATCAACGCTGTGTCTCAATCGGGCAAACTCCTGCCCCAGCGACTGCTAACCGTTCCGCAGTGCCAACCCCACGACCATTCTTTTTCATACTTTGTGTTAATTTTTGATTTATTGGAGATTTATTTTTGTTTTGTCTTCTCAAGACAAGGTTTCTCTGTGTAGCCTTGGCTGTACTGAAACTCACACTGTAGCCCAGGCTGGCCTGGAACTCACAGCAATTCTCCTGCCTCAGCTTCCCACACTTTGAGATGACCCATATGTGTCACCAAATCTCACTAACATTTTCACTGCAGAGCACTGTACACCAAGCACACACACACGCAAATCCTATAAGTCTTTTTGTTTGTTTTTGTTTTTCGAGACAGGGTTTCTCTTTAGCTTTGGAGCCTGTCCTGGAACTAACTCTTGTAGACCAGGTTGGCCTCGAACTCACAGAGATCTGCCTGCCTCTGCCTCCTGAGTGCTGGGATTAAAGGTGTGTACCACCACCACCTGGCATTTTTTTTGTTTTGTTTTGTTTTGTTTTTGAAGCAGAGTTTCTCTGTGTAGCTTTGAATTAAAGGCCGCGCCACCGACTGCATCCCCTGTAGGTCTTAAGTACTCTTTCCATAGCGAGGAAACAGTCCTTCATCAAAACTGACTCTGAGTGAGTAGTGGTGGCACAGGCCTTTAATCCCACCCCCCGGGAGGTGGAGGTAAGCGGATCTCTGAGTTCGAGGTCAGCCTGGTCTACAGACTGAGTTCCAGGACAGCCAGGGCCACACAGAGAGACCCTGTCTTGAGGAGAGTGTGGAAGCTGGGGCATTGGCCAGTCTTGATGACCTGAGTTCAGTCTCCAAGACCTCCAGGAAGGAGTGAGTGGACTACTGCAAACTGTCCTTTGATATTTCCCTCCTGTCCCTGTGAGTGTGTCTCAGACACACATAAAAACACAATAAATAAATTATTTTATAATAAAAACAAAAGTGAGAAACAGGAGACACTTGACGTGTACTCCCACTGGCTCCTGCACGTGTGTGTACTCCTAAGGTGGAGATGGGGTTTGTTCATCAGTGCGCCCCGTGGGGCATTGACTGAACTCGAGTGTTCTGTTCTATCACCAGCCACATGGGACCTCACCGCTCACTCCAGCAGAGCCTCGTGTCCATCCCTAGTCCCTCTGGACTGCATCTGCCTCACTGTGGGCTCCTCAGACCACAGACTGGTACAGCCAAAACCACAGAGAGGGAATTCCGGGAACAGCCCAAACCAGTGAGACAACAGACAGACGGGCCTCGGTGGATGAGGGCCCCAGGGACAGCTTGAGAGGGTCATTCCCTCCGCTTGCGGTCCTCCCGTCTACCTCCACAGCCCAGGGCTTCCGGCATCAGGTGATCTGAGCCCCAGTCCTCTGAATTTTCTCCAGATCTCAGCTTGTCCTTCAGGTCCAAGAGGCACAAAGAAGACATTTAGATAAGCCGTGCACAGTGATGTGCCTGTTATCCCAGTGCTCGGGAAGCTGATGCAGGAGGATTGCTGTGAGTTCCAGTCTGAGCTACAGAGTGACCCCGTGACTCAGGGAACCAAAACAACAGAGAGGGAGAGAGAACGTGAACAGGAAAGATATGCAGTGGAGGATGGAGAGAGGGGAGGAGAGGGACAAGGAGAACCTTCCAGAACTCTCAGAAAGCCAGAGAGCCCCATGGGGAGCCTGCAGAGCTCCCCATCTGCAGATCTGCGGACATCAGGACATTTGCCCCAGCTTCGTCATCAGACGCCACAGCCCTGTCAACATGCTGGGCCGCTCACAACCTCCGCTTCAACCTCTCTGATCAATCACCCTAAAGAAGCCTTACAGGAGCTTTGGGTAAAGTCCTGGGAATTGGAAGTCTGGAGACTTACCCTGGGTCTCCCTAGTCCCAGCTCAGCCCTCAGAACCAGGCAGAACTGGATCTCAAGACTACTTAGCATGCCTGCGGGTGGCAGACAAGCTTCCTGTTCACTCCTGTGCAAGGGGAGCGTGCCCACGCAGATGGAGTTTGGCTGCGGTGGCTGTCGTCCAGGCTGCTCATGTCCCGTGTCTGTGACCTGGAGAAGTGTCCCTGGGGATGAGGGAACCCTTGCCTTCTACGACTCCCAGGCTCCAGGCCAGCGAGTCGGGTTCATCTGCACCTGTACCAAGGTATTCCACGCATGGCACCCAGCTCAGGAGAGAACGCAGCGTGAACCACGTGGGTCATCTGGCCTGCAGGGAATCTGGATTCTCTTGTAAATGACACGTCTGGACATGTGCAACTCCACACCCTTCCTCCCTATCCATGCCTGGTGTAAGGGCAGGGGAGCAAGAGGCTGGGGCCAGCCTGAGCTAGAGACCGTGGTCCTGTTTCAAACAATGACAGGAATATATGTTTTAAATACAAGATACCTGATGGAAGGTGGTGGCGCACACCTTTAATCGCAGCACTCGGGAGCATCCCTGGAGCGCTCTGGTCAGCTTAGCTGAATCGGTGAGTTCCAGGACGGTGAGAGGACAAGGCAGGCAGAGATGGAGGGAGACACGTGATGTTGGCCCCCACCACCCACATGCACATACACACATGCGCACACAGGCATGAACACATGCACACACACATGTATAAACATGTTCTCAGTGTTGAGGTTTAAGCCCCAGCTCAGAGACAAGCTGGAGCATGGGAGAGGTGACCCAGAGGGACGCAGACATCGTCCACGCTGCTGTGTGCCGGGGCCCCACCTTAGGATCTGTGTCCAGCACTGCCCCAAAGCGGCCTAAACTTCTCCACACCCAGCCATCTCCAGGATCTCAGGACTTGGCTCCCAGCCACCCACAGGCTCTTCTCGGTGACTATCTGGCCAACTGTCACCTCCATCAGTGCGTAAAAGTTATCAGGCCCCACTTCCCAGGCCCTGGTCGTAAAGAACCAATTCCCTGGGGTCCCAGTGGAGGGATGAGCTGCACCCCTCACATCGCCTCCTTCAGCTGTGTCCCCAGTGCCCGGCCCATCCTTCCACTCCCAGCCTCATCCCCAATCGATTTAATGAAGGGAGCTGCGGGTTCGCCGGTGTTTCCGGCAGTTATACACCCCGTTTAAAAATTCTTAATTAAGCAGGGTATTTTCTTTCTGTTTACACTCCAACTAATTACGCTTTTAAAACCAACAATAAAACATTAAGTCCCAGCTATTAAAGGCCTCGATGTGGACCTGCGGCGCGGCCCGTGGGGCAATTTAGGGACCGGCCACTTCCACTGGAGATAGGGTGCCCAGCGTCCCTCAAGAGGGTTCCTGGGCCTTATCCGTTCCCTGGAGGGTGGAGATGGGCCTGACTTCCGCTGGACCTGCACTGATGGAGTTATTGATCGGCTGGCCCGGGCTCGGCCCACCTTCCTGCCATCCTTGGAGCATCACCGTCTGTGCCAGGAAGAGATAGGCAAAGGCACGGCGAGGCCCGAGAGACGGGGAGCCTGAAGGGCCCCAGCTCTGGACTCAGGTCTGTGAGCCCCATGTGGATTCTCCAGGCATGGACTGTGGGAATTTCTGTGGTTTTGCTCCTGGGGGGGATTTCAAAGGTGCCGCTGGGGACTGTAGGGGTATGGCCACGGTGAATGTGCACAGTGCACAAGTGTGAGGGAGCCCAGAGCAACAAGTGAAAGAAAGGGTGGCTGACGTGGCCACACACACCTGTAAGCCTGGTGCTGGGCACCGGGGACGGGGGGGATCCCTGGCACTTGCTGTCCACCAGTTTGGTCACCCCAGGTTCAGTGAGAGACCCTGTCTCAAGGAACAGGGTGGAGATTGACAGCAGGGTCCCCAGAGCCTTTGTCTCCTTCACAGCTGTGGGCAAACATACCCACACTCGCGCGTGTTTGTAAGCAGAGGGCGACGGGGACAAGCTAATTGCAAATCTTTGAAAAAACTCATTCCACCTCAGAAAAGTGGGTGGGACCTTTGTCTACGCCGTGCCAATCTGGGAAAGGCCTAAAACAGAGCAGGTAAAGATGCTGTATGTACGAAAAGGTTCCCCAGAATGAGTGTTGGGGAAAGAAGTCTAGAAGACACAAAACTATGGGCCAAGGGCCACATCTGACCCCTGGTTTGTTTCTTTGTTTTGAATAAAGTTTTATTGTTCCATGGTTGCATTCGCTTACATGACATCTACAGTGCTTCTGATGGACCAGCAGAGACCCTCCAGCCTGAAAGCATAAAGCTTGCCAGACGTAGAGTAGGAAGGCCCTCCTAGGAGCCAGAACGTGAGGACAGTGGGAAGGGAGACCGAGATGGGAATGTTGAAACAGCTAAACTAGGAGGCAGGGAAGGAGAGGAGACAGGCTCGGCTGTGGGATGCTCACTGAGATGAAGGCGTCTGTGGGACCTCCGGGTCAGCTGAGCCTCTCTGGGCCAAGAGTGTGGTTCTCACCTGGGGCCCAGGTATAAAAAGCAAAGTGCTGGAGCCCTCTGTGGAGCTTCGCCAGTGTGAGCAGGAGCTCTTGGTGACCACTGGAAACACTGATGGCTGACACTCACCTTCCCAGAAGCATGTGAGCGCCCACCAGGGTCCCCAGTACCCCTTGGTGCACAGCAGGCCATCGACCCGAGCTTGGCACAGGGGGCACCATGAACCGCATACATGGATCACGGCTGACAAAGAATTTGAGTAAGTGACTCGGGAGAGGTGACCATAGGGCAGGAAAGGTGGGGCCTGGATTCAGCTTCAGCTGCTCAGGGGCCCACAGGAACGCTGGGATCTGTGCAGTGAGCACCCTTCGTTATCTGTGTATGTTCACGTGTGTGCATGTGTATGGGGGTATGTGCACATGTGGGGTTCATGCTTGTATGTGTATGCATGCAGTGGCCAGAAATCAACCTTAGACCTCATTTCTCCAGTACTGGTCACCGTGGTTTTTTGATTTGAGACAGTTTCCAAATACATTTAGTTTTTTGTTTTGAGACAAGGTTTATCTAGCCCAGGCCACCCACAAACTCACCCTGAGCTGAAGGTGGCCGAGTTCCCCTCCTGGGCCGCGCAGAAATGCCCTACTGGGCAGAAGAAGCCCCTCATTCTAGCTTAGCCCTAGAGGCTGAGCTGTGGGAAGGACAGACTCCAAGTTTGAAGGCATCCGGCGGGTGTGGAAAAGGAACACCGGTGAGAAGCTCCGAACACCCCCAAAGTCACAAAGGAGGGACAGGACACAAGGCCAGCCGCCTAGGGCTGGCACAGTCCACTCAAGGCACAGCGGTTCTGTGGGGGATTTTGAGAGGAGGATGGCCCTGGGGAGAGCATGGCACCTTTGAGGACAGACATGAGGCTTGGCTAGCCCTTCAAGACACCAGAGCCTGGATATCTCACCACAGGGAGGTCTCTGTTTCTGAGGAGCCCAGGGCTTCTGAGGACGTGGCTCACAAAGGCCTATGTCCCCGTTGTAGCTTGACACACCTGGGGATCCTATAGGAGCTTACCACTCCAGCCTAAGCCCACGACCTCAGAAACACGCCAGTCCCCTTACCACGACTGACTTATCAGTTTCCAAACACCGTTTTCGTTTTGAGATGGGGTTTCATCAAGCCCAGGTCAACCACAAACTCACCATGACCTTGAACTCCTCACCCTCCTGCGCCACCCTCGGCTCACGGGTGTAGGATGCGCCACCACGCCTGGTTCACACGCTGCTGTGAGTGGAGCCTACCTAGGGCCTTGTGCGTGCTGGCTGAACATTCTGTCCACTGCCCTCCAGCCTTACACACAGCTCCTACCCAGCGGCTCAGCCCCCGAGTCCAAGAAGCCTGGTTCATGAATGATTTACCTGAAGCCCTGTGGTGGTCAGTGTCCTGGTGCTGCCTGACCGGGGTCAGCTGCTAGGACTTGTGTCAGGCCTGGTTGTGTTCCCATTGACCCTAGATGATGACCCTGGACTAGCAGTTTTTCTGAGGCAGGGTCTCATGGAGCCTAAACTGGCCCTGAACCTGTGATTTAGCCAACACAAGCCTCAAACTCACTACGTAGCCCAGACTGGCCTCCAACTCAGTGTGTTTTAAAGAATGGCCTTGAACTTGCTGTGCTGCCAGACTGGCCCCCAGCCTTGAACCTTCCGCACAGGCTATTATCAAATTCTCTATGCAGAACTGGGGAAATGGCTCAGTGGGTGAGAGCATTCACTGACTAGCCCTGACTACCTGGAATAGATCCCCAGAACCCACACAAACCGTGCAGGTCTGTGACTCATCCCTTCTCCAGAGAGACGGGGACAGAACTGACCAGGGCCACCTAGCAGCAAGCCTGGAACATACAACACGGAAGAGTCAAGAGAAAACCTTCTTCAACAAGATGAAAACACAGCCAACTCTGAAAGTTGTTTCCTGACCCCCACCTACATAGACACCACACCCCAGCTGTGTGGCATATTCCTTTAATCCTGGCAGAGACAGGCAGACCTGAGAGTCCACATAGTACAAAGGTCCAAGTCTGCCAAGGATACATAGTGAGACTCAGTCCCCAAATAACTAACTAAATAAATGAATAAATAGCCAGGTGATGGTGGCGCATACCTTTAATCCCAGAACTCTGGAAACAGAAGCAGGGAGATCTCTGAGTTCAAGGCCAGCCTGGGCTACAGAGTGAGTTCCAGGACAGTCAGAGCTACACAATGAAACCCTGCCTCAAAAACAGACAATTGAAAACAAACCCTCCCTCTGTAGCCCAAGCTGACCTCGATCTCACCCAGTAGCTCAGGCTGGCCCGGAACTGCAGGCTCTTGACTAGCCTCCTAAGCTCCAAGGAACACCATGTTACCATGTTTACAGATATGGCCAGAGTGTCTGAGGAGGACTGTCTTATGCCCAGACTCCTCTGTCCACCCTCCCTCACTGCCTGGCTGGAAAAGATAAAGCCGTTAGCATCTGGCCTGTGGTGACGGATGGATGGGCCGGACTGTCCGGGAATCGCCGAGCGACACATCGATCGTTCGGGCCTCCGTGGCTGGCCATGGTTAATTTACGTAGGGCTGGAGAACGCTAATCAAGACTGTTTACAGGAAGTTAACTTTACTGCCCTGACCGCCAGGTACTTCAGAGGAAGACCCAGCTTATTTCCTCAGGAAAAACAAGGCCACCCAGACCCACTGCCAACCTCTGTGCCTGCACACGTGTGATCTGGGCCACACTGAGCTGCCTGCCCTGTGCGTGCGCAGTGTAGACAGCCCGAGACCTGCCTGGCAGATGATGACAAGGACGCGCACCAAGCCAGTCACTCCATCCCCACCCCATGGGCATTGGAACAACATATACAGTAGGTGCTTAATCAATGCGAGCTGAGACAAAGGTCACTCTTTTGTTTTCCCTTCCTTTCGTTTTTTTGAGGCAAGGCTTCCCTGTGTAGGCCTGGCTGTCCTGGAACTCGCTCTGTAGCCCAGGCTGGTCTCCAACTCAGAGATCCGCTTGCCTCTGCCTCCTGAGTGCTGGGATTAAAGGCGTGCGCCACCACCGCCCATGCCACAGGTTTCTAAGTAGCTCATACAATTACTTGCCCAGTGGTGAGACATTGCTTGAGAACAAACCCGGACACCTCTGTCCTGCTGACATTCCCGAGACACTCCACGGCTCTGTCTGGCCTCACCCTGCTTCCTGAGACCACCCAGGGAGGATTCCCGAAGCCCTGTGGGCTGTCTGATGGGGTGAGAGCTGCCATTGCGAGGCACTGGGGCCCTACTGTTACTGTTACCATTAACTATCACTGTCTTTATAAGTTTTTGTTCAAGACAGGGTTTCTCTGTGTATCCTTGGCTGTCCCTGGAACTCAGTCTGTAGACCAGGCTGGTCTCAAACTGACAGAGATCTGCCTGCTTCTGCCTCCTAGGTGCTGAGATTAAAGGCGTGCGCCATCACCGCCTGGTTAAAATAAATATTTTTTTAAAAAAATAAATAAATAACAGCAGGGTGTGGTGATTGATACCTTTAATATCAACACTCAAGAGGCAGAGGCAGGCAGATCTCTGAGCTCCAGGACAGTCGGGGCTACACAGAGAAACCTTGCCTTGAAACAAGAAAGAAAGATAAAGGAAGGAAGGAAGGAAGGAAGGAAGGAAGGAAGGAAGGAAACAAAGAAAGAAAGAAAGAAAGAAAGAAAGAAAGAAAGAAAGAAAGAAAGAAAGAAAGAAAGAAGAACCCATGGAGCCATGTTCTGAGTGGAGACCACAGTTCTAGGTCTACAAACTCAGGCAGCTGAGGAGACTTCTCTGTGCTGCTACCTTGACCCCATTGCTCTTTCTCCTCCCCTATGTAGCCCAGGCTAGTTCCTCCTTCAGCCTCACAGGTGTGTCCCTGGCCTTTGTGTCCCTCACCCGGTGTCATCAGAAGCAAAGACAGCCTGGTGGCATGGCACACACCTGTCTCATCGGAGCCACAGAGAGACCCAGGCTCACAGAATCCGAAGCATCGAATGAATTAAGAGATGGCGTGGGACCTGATCTTCCTGGGAACGCGGGCGCACTGGCAGGTGTTGTGGATGCTGTGACCCACGGTGAAGAAGATCCTGAGGTTGGGGTGAGAGAAGGGAGGACAAGGGAGGAAGAAGCCGGTTTAGCCAATGAGAGAGGCTTTTCTCCCCAGGGCACTAGGAAGTCAAGGTGGCTCTGGAACAGGGGAGGGATGAAATAAGATTTTTTTTTTTTTTATAGAACCATGTAACCTACGCAGGCCTCGAACCTCTGTATGACTCGGCACCGCACCCGGCGTGGCTGGTATTTGCACCGCACCCGGCGTGGCTGGTATTTGTGCCGCACCCGGTCTAATTCTTGTGTGTGCGCGCACGTGCTTCTGTGTGGGCCACGACCCACACATGAAGGGCAGAGGACGACTTGATTATTGCCACTTTTATGTGAGTTCCAGGACTTGAGCTCAGATTGCCAGGCCTTTACCCTCTGAGCATTCTGTCATGCGCATGCGTGAAGTGTTCATGAAAAGGGCGTTGGATCCAGCGGAACCAGGGTCACGGATGGTTGTAAGCTGCCATGTGGGTGCTGGGAACCAAACCTGGGTCTTCTGGGAGCGAAGCCAGTGCTCTTAACCGCCAAGTTGTCTCTCCAGCTCAGCTGCTGTTCTTAAATGTCTCCTGATGACAAACCCACCAGGCAGTGGCTCAGATGCCGTCTTTTGCAGCGTGCAGGCAGCAGTATGCCTTCCTGGGGCAGGGTAGAAGAATGGTCTCGGAGACCACTGAGTCAGATGGTCACGACGGCTGCCCCAGTCCTCTCCAGCTACATACAGTGCCCAGGACGCTGCCCCTGTTGTGGTCTTGGCCTCATTCCTGCACAAGTGGGACATTCAGGTGGGGTATTCCCGCCACCCAACCTCCTTGGTTATCTCTGAAAACACCCCTCGCCTGCATCGCGGCCCCACCACCCGCCTGCCTCCCCTCTCAGACAACATCTTCATTACAGGACCGAGTTGTTTAAATAAATGAATTAATATTGACGAGCCATCAGTGACCTAATAAATGATTAGTTAAGGCACACATACATCACACCGTGGGGATGCCCAGAGCCCTTAATTACTGCTGCAGCGGGGCTAGCAACCCTGCTAGTGCTCAGCAGTCAGGGTACCCCAGAATCCACTAAGGAGTACCCCTGGGGGGGCCCTTAGGGCGTGGATAGGAAGTCCGCACTACTACCCCATCCTGGACACATCTGCACGAAGTTCAGGACCCATGTGTTGTCATCAGACCCCCCAGCTTAGCCACCTTCCGAGGGACTGATAGGATCTGGTTTACAGGTGAAACTCCTGCCAAAAACCTCAGTGAGGGGCTGGGGGCGTGGTCAGTGGTCAGGGTGGAGCCCCGCCTAGAATCCCCAGTGAGGGGCTGGGGACGTGGTCAGTGGTCAGGGTGGAGCCCCCTAGAATCCTCCAGTGAGGGGCTGGGGGCGTGGTCAGGGTGGAGCCCCGCCTAGAATCCCCAGTGAAGGGTTGGGGCGTGGCCAGGGGGGTAGAGCCCCCCCCACAAGCTAGTGCGAGCCCTGGGTACTTCCTCTCACTTTTCAGTACACGCCAGAGGAAGAGCCTCTTCGGCATGTGCGCAAGATCGCAGACAACAGGACCCTCTTCTCTCAAATTCTCTGTCCTGCTGCCAAGAATTCAGCTCTTCTTATGCAACAACATAAAATTCCTCCTTCAGGGGCTAGCGCCGTGGCTCACAGAACCATTTGTAACTCCAATCCCAAGGAATTCAGTGCCTCTTTCTAGACGGCACCCTGGGCACAGGTGTAGTTGTGACTCCCTTACATACACACTGGAAAACACCAGGACACACAGTGTTTTAGACTCCCTCTTCCAGGAAGCGCTCCCAGACCCCAACTGCCTTGGAGGTTCCAGGTCTTCTCTTCCGGTGTTTAAATGGCTCCCTCTTTGATCAGTTGCTAGGGATCCACTGGGACCTTGGTCTTCTGGATGCTTTAAAAACAGAAAGGGCCGGGCGGTGGTGGCGCACACCTTTAATCCCAGCACTCGGGAGGCAGAGGCAGGTGGATCTCTGTGAGTTCCAGGCCAGCCTGGTCAGGACATGCAGGGGGAGGGGGCTGTGACAGGGGTTTGGGTTCAATGATAGAGCATATGTTTGCCTGGCATGAACAAAGGCCTGAATTCCACGCCAGCACCATAGAAGCCACGTGCTGAGGCCTGTCTCTGCCATCACAGTGTTGGGAGGTGCTTTTCCTTGGAGCCCTCCCGGGTGGGTGGAGGGCAGTGTAGAGGCTGCTGACTGTTGGCAGGGGCCCTGATGCCTCCTGAGCCTTCTCTGTCCCTCGTTCCTATTCGAGATCCCTGAGTCTGAAGGGGACACAGCGATGGGAAGGGAACGCACGAGAGGCACACGCGTCTTCACAGCTCCGATCCTCGTTCTCTCCAGTTGTGTTGGCTCCAGACATTGGCGGCTGCCCTAGGAGGCGCTTCCTGGCTGGTGACAATCCACCAGGGCCCCACGAGGGAGTCTGTGAGGGACTAGCACACAGTTCAGCCTTTGGGGGGGTGGGTAGGAACCTTAGAAAGTTGTGGAAGAATGCAGGGTCCCTTTCAAATCTAGAGGGGGGGTGTCCAAGGCTGGACCAGGACTTGTCGTCCAGCTGCATATAGGGCCTTCCAAACATCTCACCTAGACAGCGTAGGAGACACACAGAGCCACCTCCCGTAAGGACATCAGTTCCCACCATCCCAGGCACACACAGTCCAACGAGGCTGGAGAATCAAACAATTGTTTGAGGATTGTTCTAATACCCCAGGCTTACCGTACACCAAACACCCCACTAATGCCACTTTCTGGCCAAGCTACTTTGGAGAAAGAGGCAGAGCCCCCTCTGTGCCTCAGTTTCCAAACCAAGGGTCCTGGGGAACAGGAGTCTGGGGAGGCCCCCAGAAATGAGCCCCTAGTACCCGGGGGAGCCTTTTACAAGAAGCCATCCTCTTTCCCAGGCCCCCAGGCTGCAGTTCTCAGCCCAATAATCTAATCTCGTTTCCAAGGCTCCGATCAATAACCCCTGGGCAGCGCCAAACCGAGGTTCTTAAAGGGCCAGCCGTCTGCCTGGCCATTGGGGATGGTTCCCTTAGCCTCAGCCAGCAAAAATTGTCCTCCATGGCTCCACCCTCTGGCTACATGGTCCCAGGCAAGTGGCCTGGCCTATGAGAAATGTCAGGGCCCGTGGGACTCATACTCTGTCTGTGGGTCTGAGGGAAGAGGGTGGGCATTACTTTTGTCCCCACCCTGCAGCCTGTGTCTTCTTCACCCCCCATCCCAGGGTCTATACCAGGTCAGGTGCTTTTCAGCTCCCTCAACCGGGACCAGGACAGTCCAGACACCTGCCAGCTCCCAAAAGGGACGGCACAAACCCCCACACCTGCATCCCTGTCTTGGTCTCTGGAGGGACCCTCTGTGCAGAGAGGGAAGGGTAGAAGCTTCCAGGACCAGCAGCTGTGGAAATTTCTGGAAGCTGAGATGCAATGTTGCTCCAGAGTTGGGCCGATAGAATCTTCTAGAAATAGCAACGGTAGCCTACTGGGAACAATAATGACAAAATCTTGTTGGATTGTTCTAGAAGTACCCACAGTTGTCCACTTGAGCAATAACAGTGATGGAATCTGCTAGAAACAGCAGCTCTGTTGATGGCTCAGGAGACACGGTGTTCCGCTGGCCTCCAGTGACCCTGTGACCCTGCTCACCCAACAGCAACTGGGATTAAGACTGAGCCTCCCTCCAGCCAGACCACTGTCCACACAGCAAGTGACCAGGCCTGGACGTAGAGTCTAGAGGTCAGAGAGGCTGAATGTATGGGGAAACTGAGGCCCCGGGGAGCCACTGAGATGCAGGCGCCCTCTGACCCTGCTGACCCCTGACACCCTGGCTGACCACCCACCTCATCATCTTCCAGGTCCAGTGTTGGGGTTGTAAGGATGAGCTGCGGTCGATGGCACAGCTGACCCGGTGGCTGCCGTTACCAAGGAGATGGCCTATGACCACCAGGGGTGACAGCGGACACGGGAGGAAGAGAATGTGACCAGAACAGGCCGGCCCATATCAGAGCACCCAGACCGCTTCCTCCCTGTGTGATGCCCGTCACTGAGGACTCTGGGAATGGGCACCCACGCACCTCTGGTGGTCCACTGACCCGATAGAAATGGGTCCCAGCCTGCAGGCTCAGTCCACCAGCAGCCACCCAGAGGCACCCGGGAGATGACGTGCAGCCTGATTTTCTCCGATAGCCTGAACTGCATTCAGCCCAGAAATCCACACAAGGCGTTCTAGATGGAAGGCTAGTCTCCCAGGACCGTGCAGAAGGAGAAGATCCCTCCCTCCGTGGGCCCCAAGCCTGGTTCCCTCCTGAAAACCATGCTGTGGCGCCGAGTCAAGCAGATTTCCATGATCACCTCAGCGGCTGAGCGCGTCCCTTAGCCAGCCATCCTCAGGGTTACTAGGTGCAAGGGTGCACTGGAGCCCCACTCTGGCTTCTCGGAAGTGTTAGGATTCACGTGGAGGAAATCGGTGTGACAGAGGTAACCTAAGGCATGGACTATGCTCACGATCGAGTTTATGGTGAGCCAAGACAAGGGACATGTGAATCTGTGGGGAAATCTTGAGGCACATGAGCTGAGGTAATGGATGTGCCCGCTGCAGCTGGTGAGTCCCTGAGGGCCCAGCACACACATGGCGACGTTCCCAGCACAAAGATCGCCCAGCACAGAGGACACGCGGGCTTATACATGTACTGTGAGCACGGTTTGACATCCAGGACACAAATGCTGCACAACATGCATGTGCGGGCACCAACACACGGTGTAAACACAAGCTCGCGTGGGTGTGCGCACGCCTGTTAAGATACCCTCTAGCAGGACAGGCTCCAAAATCACAGAGAAACCCTGTCTTGAAAAAACAAAAACAACAACAACAACAACAACAAAAAAGATACCCTCTAGCGTGGTGAATCCCCATGTGAGCGTCGCTCTCGGCATGCACGAAGCACGCTTTCACTATCTGAACACGAGAGATCCGAGCCCACGGGCTGCACGGGTGCCTTGGGCACACGGACGAACTGCGTGTGCGTTTCTGAGTGTCGCGCGCCATCTAGTGGACAGGAGCTGAACTGCAGTCAGTTCCATCCGGGGAAGCAGGGGGAAGGAGGTGGTCCCAGTACGACCTCTACCTCCCTCCTGGGGACCAGTGTGTGGCATAAGAGCGGGAAGGAACTGAGTCAAGACTAGGGACTTCAGGAGTCAAAGGCAGGGCAGACACCGCTTGGGTCTGGATGGTCTCTGATTTGGGGGAGTCAGCTTTGTATCCCCGAGACTTTCCTGGCCCGCCTCTCTCCTGGAGGGGTGGTAGGGCTCTGACCTGGTTAGTTTTTGTCACCCTGACACAAGCCAGAGTCATTTGGGAGCAGGGACTCTCAGCTGAGGAAAAACGAAAACAGAAACGCGCGCATCATATTGGACCGTGGCCATGTCTTTATCTTGATGGATGACTGATGTGGGAGGGTCCCGCGGGTCCCGCCCCGGCCGCCCACTGTGGCTCTGAGCTGTGCAGGGCAGCAGGCCCAGCACGCCCGGGAACAGGTCCCTAAGCAGTGTCCTCTGCCTCAGCTCTGCCTTGAAGCTCTGCCCGCCTTCCCTCATGATGGGCTGGAGCTGTGAGCTGAAGTGAAGGCTTTCCTCGCAAGCCGCTTTTGTCGTGGCCTTTATCACAGCCACAGAAACCCTAAGACAGGATCCCATTCTCAGGGAGCCCATAGCCACGTAGGCAGACACCAGGAGGTGTCATGGGTCCGGATGCAGACAGGAGGCCTGGATCCGGCTCCGTAGCCTCAGTCTACTAAGAGTCCAGGGGACTGGATTAGTCTGCGGCCTCAGTGGGTATGGACCAACCTGATCTAAAACGACCAGGGGGGGGGCCTTTTCAGAAAGAGTAGGTGTGGAGGCAGGGACAAAGGCCCTGCTGTGTGACTTCCCCTCCAAGGCCTGGGTAGATTTCAAGGCTGGGCTGCTGAGGGGCCCCAGACTTCTGTCCTGAATGCAGGAGGTGGGGACACTGGACGTGGGACCCCCGAGGTGTCTCTTCTCAGCTTCCCCAAAGTTGAAGTTTTCAGAAGAGACAGCTTGAAAAATCTTCAGAACTCTAGTTCCCCTGGTGGGAGCAGAGGTGGCAATCCCAGGACCAAGATGGGAGGCCGGCCCCTGAGAACCTCGGGAAAGTGAGATTGAGGTCCCCATAGGGCCAGAGACCCCATAACTCCAGGCCGAGCACTTGCAAATTCCAGCCTTGGGCAGCAAAAGTTGCAGCTGCCCAACAATCTGCAAACCTGCAAATGAGGCATAATTAAGGTAATTATGCCACACACGCCCCCCCCCTGACTCTGTTGGCTGTAAGAGCTTAGGGTGTTGCTGTAAGGGGATGTGGGATGCAGCTCCCTTTAAGGACTTTAGTGGGGGCAGCACCGCACCCCAACCCCCGCCCCACTGTGGGAGCTGAGGTGGGAAAGAGAACTCGGTCAAGGATCCTCCCTGACATTGCCTGGCATCAGCCCCACCCAGGCTCAGCCTCACCTAGACACAGCTTCCAATGTCTGTGACGTGACCTGAGTGTCCCCATGCTTCTCCAAAAGCCAAGAACCAGCCGGGCGGTGGTGGCGCACGCCTCTAATCCCAGCACTCGGGAGGCAGAGGCAGGCGGATCTCTGCGATTTCGAGGCCAGCCTGGTCTGCAAGAGCTATTTCCAGGACAGCTAGAACTGTTGCACAGAGCAACACTGTCACAAATAAAAAGAAGAAGAAAGAAAGAAAAGAAAAGAAAAAAGGAAAAGAAAAAGTCATGAATCATAAAGTAGGAATAACCCTGTCTCTCAGCGCAGAGAACATCCTGCAGACACCAGACTCAGATTGCACAAGGTCCAGGCCCACAGCCAGGAAAGAGACCTTCATGGTCACCTGAGGCTGGGTCAGCTCCGTCACCCACACAGGGCAGCACCGAGAAAGAGAGTGTGCGGAATGAGGATGCCTGTGCTGTGCGATGGATGAAGATGGACCCAGATGCCAGCGGGGGACAGATACAGACAGGGACAGAGACTACAGAGATGCACACTAACGGCTGTGGGTGCATGCCTGCATCACCTCTCCGCAAACGGAGGGGGGGTCAGGAGTTCAAGGTCATCCTTGGCTAGGCTGAGAGTCCGAGGCCAGCCTGAACCTGTCTCACGTGAGAGGGTGGGAGAAGCCCTGCGAGGCCGCAGCAGCCCCGCCGAGGCCCCAGCAGCCCTTTCCCTCGGGCTGGGCGCCAGCCACCCGCTGCCACTTGGGCTCCCCTCCCCCTCCTGTGGGGGCGGGCGGCCCAGCTGCTGGAGGCCACACACGACACAGGGCTCTCAGCCCCTGCAGCTGCTGAGCTCCCTGCCTGGGACCTCAAAGTTCACTGTACCCAGAAGCTGGGGCTGTGTGGCCTCCAGATTCATTCTTGAGAGCTTTGATTTCCTCCTCAGTGAAATTGGAAGCCTCCATTGTCCTCCTGTTCTCCCACTGAGTGCAGGGGGCTGCAAAGGGTATGCAAGCCGCTGGGTAGGAAGTAAAAACAGCAATAAGGGCCAGAGAGGGCTCAGCGGGGAGAGGTGCTTGCTGTCAAGTCTGATGACCTGAGTTCGATTCCCAGAAATAACCTGGCAGTAGGAAAAAAAAACAATTTTTGCCCATGTTCCACACACTTATATAGATAAAATTAAAAATCACATTTTTATTATCTAATAACCAGCAGGTGGCCAGCTGGCCAGGGGGTACAAGTGGCAGGGTTGCTTTGGGGCCAGAAAATACAAAGGTCCCGTGTTCAGCAGAGACCAGGACAACCAGGAATCAGGAAGAGGAAGGACATAGGATCACATACTCTTGGAGAATGACCTTGAACTCCCGACCCTCTTGTCTGTCAGTTATTTTGAGACAAGGTTACAATCTGTTTGTAGCCCAGGCTGGCCCAGAGCTCATGGCAATCCTCCTGCCTCAGCCTATGTCACAGAGTTTATATGCTAGGCTGGGACTTGGAGCTCTACCTAGGGGCCATCTGTCCAGGATGTCCAGGAAGGGACCTGGAAATCCCTGTCCCTGTGGCAACAGCCAGAGGTCAAGGAGGTCGCAGGGACGCAGGGACGGTGCAGAGAGGTCTGATGTTAGCCTCTCCTTCCATTGCCTTCTCGTAAGATTATTTGTTTATTTATATGTACATGAAAGTGTTTGCCACTTGAGTGCAGTATTCCTGAAGGCCAGAAGAGGGCGCTGGATCCCTGGAAGCTGGATCCCTGGAAGCTGGTTATGGGCTGCCTGCTGCAGGGGCTGGGATTAGAACTCAGGTCCTTGGAAGTGCAGCAAGAGTTCTCAGCCTTCCTAGGCGATCAACAGTAAGACCCGAACCCTGGGTCCTACAGCCCACTTCCTCTTGTGTGGCCACAGGGGCCCTCCCTAGGCTCACAGGCTTCTTAAGGGACTGCCCCTCCTCAGTCGCCAGGCACCTGCAGCCTCCACAGCCGAGACCAGGACCCCTGTGACTTCCCACAGCCCCGTTACCTGGCTGTCCTGGACTCTGTTTCTTCCTCTGAATGAAAAACCAGCAAAGGCGGGCCACATCTGTGTCCCCAGCGCTTGGGGGGCTGTGGCAGGAGGGTACTGCCTTCCAGATCAGCCTGGGCTACATAGTGAGACCCTGTCTCAAAAAAGGGGGAGGGGGCCGGGCGGTGGTGGCGCACGCCTTTAATCCCAGCACTTGGGAGGCAGAGGCAGGCGGATCTCTGTGAGTTCGAGACCAGCCTGGTCTACAGAGCTAGTTCCAGGACAGGCTCCAAAACCACAGAGAAACCCTGTCTCGAAAAACCAAAAAAAAAAAAAACCAAAAAAAAGGGGGGGGTGCACAGTCAGTAAACCCTAGTTTCAGCCCCCAACCCCACTGGAAAGTTGACTAGGGCGCTGCACACTTGGGGAACAGGGCCGGAAGGCCCCCAGGCACTTGCTGGCCGTTCAGCCTAGCAGCCCTGAGGAGCTCAGGGCTCAGTAAGAGGTCCAGTCTCAAAAGCCTAAGTGATGGAGAGTTACTTTCATTTAATAAAGAAACTGCCTTGGCCCATTTATAGGCCATCCCTTAGGTGGGTGGAGTAGACAGAAGAGAATGCTGGGAGAAAGAAGCTGAGTCAGAGAGTCGCCATGATTCTCCCACTCCAGACAGACGCAGGTTAAGATCTTTCCTGGTAAGCCAGCTCGTGGTGCTACACAGAATATTAGAAATGGGTTAGATCAATATGTAAGAGCTAGCCAATAAGAGACTGGAACTAATGGGCCAGGCAGTGATTAAAAGAATACAGTTTCCGTGTAATTATTTCGGGCATAAGCTAGCCATGTGGGCGGCCGGGTGCCGGGGACGCAGCCCCGCCGCTCATATTACAACACCTAAGTTGGAGGTCCTAGGTGAACTGAATTTGGTGGCCGGTGAGGACAGAGGCCCACAGTGTAGAGTCCTTGCTACACTGGCATGGTGGAGCATGCGCATGTACACACGTGAATAATAAAGACTTTTTTTTATTTATCTATTCATTCATTCTTTCTTTCTTTATTTATTTATTTAGATACAAAGTCTCACTATTTAGCCTTGTAGCCCAGGCTACCCAGGAACTCACTCTGCCTCTTGAGTACTGGGATTGAGGGCATCACCACACATGGTGAATATGTGTGTGTGTGTGTGTGTGTGTGTGTGTGTGTGTGTGTGTGTGTTTTGAGACAGGGTTTCTCTGTTTTGGAGCCTGTCCTGGAACTAGTTCTTTTTTTTTTTTTGGTTTTTCGAGACAGGGTTTCTCTGTGGCTTTGGAGTTGAACTAGTTCTTGTAGTCCAGGCTGACTTCAAACTCACAGAGATCCGCCTGCCTCTGCCTCCCGAGTGCTGGGATTAAAGTTGTGCACCATGACTGCCTGACCAATTTTTTTTTTTTTTTTTTTTTTTTTTTTTTTGGTTTTTTCGAGACAGGGTTTCTCTGTGGCTTTGGAGCCTGTCCTGGAACTAGCTCTGTAGACCAGGCTGGTCTCGAACTCACAGAGATCCGCCTGCCTCTGCCTCCCGAGTGCTGGGATTAAAGGCGTGCGCCACCACCGCCCGGCCCTGACCAATTTTTTAAATGTATAAATAAGTCGGTGACAGTAAAGGAAGCCAACCAATGTTGACCTCTGACCTCTACGGGCTTCATTGTGCCCAAGTCAGGTCTGCCCAACTGTCATGTCTCTCTAGCTCCTGGTTAGCTACGGTTTGAAACATTAAATGTTTAGTCGTTTTGTTGTTTATTTGAGATAGAGTCCAGCTCTGTAGCCCAGGCTGGCCTGTGACTGGGGATCCCATTGCCTCCATCAGCCTCCTGAGAGCTGGAACCCCAGGGTGAGCTGCCACGCCCTCTTCCTCCGCACCCCCCCCCCCCAGCTGCATCTTCTTTGGTAGATCTGGGTTTGAGCCTTTTTTTTTTTTTCTGTCCTGGGCAGAGGGCAAGGAGCCCGAGAATACAGGGAGCTCATCTGACAGCAGACATTTTCAGCCCACCATTTTGTATGCGTGCATGTGTGTGTGTGCATGTGTGTGTATGTATCTGCATGTGTGTTTGCGTGTGTGGGTGTGTGTGCATGTGTGCACCTGTATGTGAGTTGCAAGTGTGTGCATGTGTGAGGTGTATGCACGTGTGTGTGTGTGTGGCTGTCCCTTGTGTGGTTGTACATGTGTGTGCATGGTGTGGTTATGCGCGTGTGTCCATGTTCATGCATATTTGTGTGCGTGTCTGTGCATGCATATGGGTGTGTGTGTGTGTGCACACATGTGTGTATGCACATGTTCCTTGGGTGGCATCCCTTATAAGGGAGCCATCAACTTTATTACTTATTTTTTAGCCCTTTAAAGGTTTGTTTGTCTACATCAGACAGCACATCAGTTGAGGTCAGGGGACAATGCGCAGGAATCTGTTACTTCCACTGTGCGGATCCTGGCATTGAACTCAGGTCATCAGGTTTGGCAGCAATCACCCTTACCAGCTGAGCCATCTTGTCAGCCTCCTCCCTGGAATCATAGAGCTCTTTGGTGGTGTCATAATAGCAAGACAGGCGTCTCTGCCTTGCAGGGGTGGGGGATCATGTCTGCCAGCAACCACAGGAGATTAATACTGAGCCATGAGGGGGGCTGGGAGGCCTCTAGGCAGTGGCAGGGAGAGGGACAAGGCCTGGCAGGGGACCAAGGGCTTGGGTGAGAAGGGTGTGAGGTTGCAGGCACATGGCTGCCTCTGGGTGTTCAGAACTGAACTGAACTAAGGTCGTGAGGGAGGCTGGGAGGCTGGTTACAACAGGATGACCCGCACTGAAAGGGGACATCGGTCAGTTGGTTGGTTGGTGGTGACCATCGGTGATGACCTCCTGTCACCAGTTCCTCCCAGGCCCCGAGTCTCCATCTTGAATTCAGCCCGCACTGCAGATTTGGGTATCTGTGCCCCATTTACCCCACCACATGGTCTTGGGAACTTTCTCATTGTCTGTCATTCTTTCACTCACCCTGATATCACGGCCACAGTTCTGTTGACATGTGGTCGCTTGTGCCTTTGTGTCCCCAGGATCTTTGAGTAACCCCACAAGTCCTCAGCACTAGGAGGTGGCTGGCAATGACTTCTGACCTTTGCTCTTTGTCCCACAGGACCCATAGCCCAGACACCTCTTCCCTCCTCTGTGTAGGCGGATGAGCCAAGACAAAGAGAATCTGACATAGGAGCCCAGCCCACCCTCAAGCGAGGGACCTGACTGTGGTGCTTGGCGTCCCCACATGAATGGGGATGGTTTGCTTAGTCCCCCAGAATAAGTCCTGAGAAGAAGATGGGCACCCTGATATTGACCCAAAGCAGATACCCACAGCTCTGCAAGTAGCGGTCAGCAGAGATGTCCCGTGGGTTGGTGCGTTTCTCGTCCCTTGCTGTGCTTCCCCTGGGGTCACTAGGCCGGATGGTGCCGTGGGGGCTGACGGGGAGGCGCCGGTGTTTGTACATGCCGTCCTGGAATGCGGCAGAGCAGGCCCCAGGGGCCCTGAGTCAGGCCCTGAGGTAGCTGGCCAGGAGCTAGGCTGCTGTCTTCCTAGGCAGGTGACACCATTCTGAGGTGCATGAGGAGGCGCTGGGGGGCCATGGCGGGGTCTCCTCAGCCTGCTATCAAGATGAACTGGGCTCAAATTCAAACTGTGTTGGGGTTGGGGTTCACACTGAGGCCAGGGCAGGGTCAAAGGGCAGGACTACAGAGAGGGCTCCGCAGTTAAGTGCATTCATAGCGTTTATAGAGGACCCAATTCAATTCCCAACTCCATAGGAAGGCTCATGACCATCTGCAAGGCTAGTTCTGGGAGATCTGACGCCCTTTTTGGGCCTCTGAGGGCTCCTATACACACCTGGTTTACATAATACACTACAGCGCGCACATCTCCATAAAAATAAATAAATACTAGAAGAAGAAGAAGAAGAAGAAGAAGAAGAAGAAGAAGAAGAAGAAGAAGAAGAAGAAGAAGAAGAAGAAGAAGAAGAAGAAACCAGGCCAGGGCTCGGGGGCATGGCTGTGCTCCTTGGGTAGAGGTCAGACACATGGAGGATGCGTGAAGCTCAGGGTTCCATTCCCAGTGCCACGGAAGTCATATGTGGTGGCGCACCCCTCATCAACACTGAGGAGGTGGGGACTGTGGGATCAGGAGCTCAAAGTCACCCTTGGTTACTTCACGAATGACTGTCTAAAATAAAAGGAGAAATCAAGCCCACTCTCCCCGTCGTTCTTCTGAAGAGGCCTCTCTCTCAGTCTCTTTCCTCCCTTTTACCCTTTTTTTTTTTTTTTTTTTTTTTTTTTTTTTTTTGGTTTTTCGAGACAGGGTATCTCTGTGGTTTTGGAGCCTGTCCTGGAACTAGCTCTTGTAGTTCAGGCTGGTCTCGAACTCACAGAGATCCGCCTGCCTCTGCCTCCCAAGTGCTGGGATTAAAGGCGTGCGCCACCAACGCCCGGCTCCCTTTTACCCTTTAAAAAAAAAAAAAACAATCAAGGCCAGCCTGTGCTACTGAGACTGTCTCTAAACAAAAGAAAAACTGGGGCTCAGCCTGGTGCGAGGCTTGTGCAGTGTTGGGGACCCACTGTAACCCGCTCCTCACGCAGCCCTCCTGGCTTACCCCTGCCTCCACCTCCGCACCACCAAGCCCTGCTTCCCGTCCTCCCTTTCCCAGGACCCTAAGCCAAGCTCACGCGGGGACTCTCACTTCCCACGAGCGCCGACCTCCCTGTCCAGACGGAGGATTCAACTCTCCTTCAGATCCACTTTGCAGCCCTCCCACTTTTTCTGTCTTGATTCGGGGCTTTCTCAGACCCTGCCCAAGTCCCGGGCCGGGGGAGTCCGGAGTCCAGCTGTCCTTCACCCTACACTAATCCGCAGAATCGGCTGCTAGATTCTGCGACCAGATGCCTGGCTTTCTTATATCGCCGTGCCTGTCGCTCAGCACCCACTTCTGGGGATGGAGCCCACGGCCCCCCAGCTCACACAAGCCCTCAAGGCCTTGCTGGGGGATTTTAGGAGACCACGCCCTCATCACCTGGATGGGGGAATTCTAGAGGGGGCTCCACCCTGACCACGCCCCCGATCTTCACTGGGGTCCTCTAAGCAGGAGCTGCCGCTGAGCAACACCCCCAGCCTTCTTTTAGCTTTTCAGACTACCGTCACCCAGAAATTCACCAGGCTGCCCTTGAACTTGGGCTTCTTCCTCAGTCTCCCGAGCAGCGGAGCTGAAGGGCCTGCACAGAGGCCCAGCTGCCCAATCTCCTAGTCTGTCTGCCCTCTTCGCGGACTGGAATTTTCCTTGGTGCCAGCGGAACACTCCACACGCCTTCGAAAATGACTTTAGATTCCAGGTTGGACACACAGTTCCTACGGCTGGAATGGGAAGGGTTCCGAGGTAGGTGGACAGCTTCCCCAGCATCCACAGCAGAACAAAAGGCACAGTCAGGAGTGCGGGGGCCAGCAGGCCGTGGGCCGCCCTGCAGGGGCCCTGGCTCCAGCCCCTGGCAGCTTGTCCTCCTGCCAGGGCACACCCAAGCCTCAGGACTGGGCAGAGGTGGCAGCCCAGAGAGGGCTCCCCACCATGGGCTGTTCCACCCGGTGACTTAGCCCCAAGATGGGCCTCCCGGGGGAAGACAATGGTGGCTTGTGGGTGTCTGGAGAGCTTCCCTACAGGTGTGTGGCCCTGGGGGTGGAGTGGGGACTCTCGGAACCTCAGTCTCTCTCTGAGGACAATGGACTCACTCTCTGAAGGACGTGACGGCTTGTGATTGGAAGGCGCACCTGGAGCAGTCGAAGTAGGGGGCTTTGGATGACAGGGACTAGAGGGACTACAGCCACACACACACACACACACACACACACACACACACACCGCACCCGATGAGGCCCACGCAAAGCATGCTGCATGCCCTCAAATTCATGGAATCAGGGTTGAGCCACGGGAAGAACTTAAGGCTGCAAGGACAGCGATTCAATCAGAGACCCAAGTCCCTCAGCAGGGACACGAAGGACCGAGTAGGAACTAGTGGAGTGACACCTTCTGTGAGCCCGTGATTGTACCCACCCATTTTCCTTATGGGTAAACCGTGTCCCAGCAAGTAGGATTCTGAGATATGGCAGAAAGAAAAAGGATTGGAGCTGGGGCATCAGGCTAAGGAAGCAGAGAGCTCCCTCAGGGTATATGAAGTCGGGGTTTAATCCCAGCTCCGCACAACCAGAACTTGTAGCACTAGGTCGGGGCACGTGTGGGGCGACAAGAGTTCAGAGTCCCTGGGCGGTGATGGCGCACACCTTTATCCCAGCACTCTGGAGGCAGAGGCAGGTGGATCTCTGTGAGTTCGAGGCCAGCCTGATCTACAGAACAAGTTCCAGAACAGGCTGCAATGCTACAGAGAAACCTTGTCTCAAAAGGAACAAAGACAACAACAAACAGTTCAGGGTCATCCTTGGCTACTTAGGAAGTTGGAGGCCAGCCTGGCTTACAGGAGATCCTTCCTTAACTCTCTACCCCTGCCAGCCGGGAAAGGATTAGAACTTGGAGTTCTGATTCACAGCAGCCCCTAGACCCGTGTGCTGCTGGGGCACGTCCTTGGTATCTGGACGCCACTCTTCTGGCTTCCTTTGAGCTGTTTTCATCAGGCTGACATGGGACACAGCTAGGGCAGAGGCTAGGGAGGAGGGACAGAGGGACATTTCTCTCTAGAGCCCTTAGGGGAGGTGGAAAGTGTTTATTCACTAATTGGTTCTTGTATAGCTCCAACTGGCCTGCAACTATAGCTACCCACTGGCCTCAGACTCAGAGACCCGCGTACCTAAGCCTCCCCTCCAGAGAGCTGGGATTAAAGGCGTGCGCCACAACACCTGGCCTCATTATTTTTTTTATTTTATTTTCATTTAAAAATTTTTGTTTTGCTTTCCGAGAGAGGGTTTCTCTGCGTAGGCCTGGCTGTCCCAGAAACCTAATTCAGAGATCCGCCTGCCTCTGCCTCCCGAGTGCTGGGATTAAATGCTTGCGCCACCACGGCCAGCATTTTTTATTATCCCTATCCCGGAACATCTGTTTTCAAGAGAAGGAAAAGCCGATCCACGTGGGGGTCCCTCTGCAGGAAACAGAATGACCCATAGTTTCCTAACCTTACATTAAGGATCTGATATCCCCTCCCGACTTTGATATACCCGCTCGCAACACATAAGACCCAGGGTCGACCCTAGAAACTCAAATAGAACCCACTCGACGTGGCGGTGCCGGCGGGCATACCAACCAGAAAATAAATTCCAACCTCCGCCCTTCCACCGCCTTCCCCTCGAGAGAGCGTCTCGCCGACTCTCGCTCTGAGAATCCCGCCTCTGCCGTGGGGGGCGGGAATGCAGCCGGGAGTTCATGATGAATGGCGAAAGCCGCTGCCAATCAAAGCTTCCCGTCTGTCCATTGGCTACCTGTGGTGGGCCTTCTCGTGCAATCTCATGGTCCTTCCCGCTTGCGTCATGACGCTTTGCTCAGTGTCTGTATTCCACCGCGTAGGAAGATAGTCCCTGAGGCTTTACCGCGGTCTGGTGGATAATACCTCCGCCGGAAGCACTTTAGTATTAGATACTGGTTGATTCTGGGTGTCATGGTAATCTCTGTGGGTGTTTTGACAGTGGACTGTTGTGAGGTGGTGTGTATTAGTGTCGCCTCAAGAGGTAGTGGAGGGATCCGCGGCGTGCATCCGGTCGGGGCGCGGCTGCGGCGACTCGGGGGAGGTGGCTTTCGGATGATGGGGGCGTGGCTTCCAGGGGGCGTGGCTTCCGCGACGCGGGGCGGGGTGGGGGGGCGGAACATGTCTCCCGCCGCAGGAAGATGAGGCAGCGCCGGCGGCTGCGGGCGTAGCGGGCCACCGCGGGCCACCGCCGCGCGCCGCCGCCTCTGCTACGGTCCCTTCCCGCGGGGCCTGGTCTGCGAGAAGCTCGAGAGAGGCCAGGCGACGCGAACGCGAGTGGGGAGAAGGAGGAGGAGGAAGGACGCGCGCCCCCGAGCCCTGCGCGCTCCCGCCGCCCACGCGCGACCCTCGGGGACGCGCCCGCCACCCTTTTGTCCCCGGGGTCCCCGAGGGCGGTGGGCAGCAGGGAGCCCGGTGTACCCGGTGCATGCCCCCGCCCAGCAGGTGAGCGCACGCGGAGGGGCCCCGGGCGCGCGCGTGGGGCGCACGGGGACGCGCTCATGGTGGGGACCCCCCCCTTCTCTGCTTAGTGCATGGGAAAAAAAAGTTGCCTCCGGGTCTCTCTCGGGTCCGCGGGGAAGCTGGGGATGGGGTGAGCCCCCGGGGGAGAGTTGCACGCGTCCCCCTTGCACAGGGCCCCGGGCCCAGCGGCGCATTGTTCTCTGCCTTCAACTTTGCGCGCCTGGAGAGGGGGCGACGTGGAGGGGACGCGCGTACTTGGGAGCAAACTTTGCCCAGGCCTCTTTTGTGACGGTTCTCTTCGAACGGTCACCCAACTTCATCAGATAGGGGTTCGCTAACTCATGGGGAGTTTGGGAGCGGTGTTTCCTTACCACCTACCCTCAACCTCCATCCTCAGGGAGGGGTCCCCCGATCGGAACTGGAGTTAGGAGGGGAGAGAAAGGACCATCTCCTTATTCCAAGGTTAGGGGTGCCCCAACTCGTGGGTATCTTAGGGGAGGTATCCCCTTACCGCCGACCTCCACCCCTTCATTTGAAAACATACCTTTTAATCCTGAGTGGAGTTTGGAGGGATGAGGTTTATCCCCCTACTCCACAAACTAGGGTTCTCTAACTCTTGGGGATTTTGAGGGAGGTGTCCCTTTCCCACCCACCCTCTGCCAGGGAGGCCCCCCAACCCTGCATCCGAGTTGAAAGTTTGGAAGGAAGAGCGAGGATAATCACTTCGTTAGCTAGGGGTTCCCCAACTCCTGGGGACCTTAGGAGACACCTCTTCCCCCAATACACACTCAGAAATGGGCCCCCTGATTCAAGCTAGAGTTCTGAGGGAAAAAAGAACAGGTCCTTTTGTCTGCTACAAGAAAGGGACCCCTGGGTACAGAGAAGGTGGGGAGACATGGGGACCCCAACATGGGAACATCTGCTCTGTGTTAATGTGGGGCGCGGCACAGCCTGGGTTTGGAACACAGTGGTGGCCTGCCTTCCAGCCTCAGAGAGCTTCCAGCCTCCCTCCCTCCCTCGCTGCTGGAGTGGGGGAGGGAGGAAAGGGAGGGTTGTCCCCCATTCTTCCCTCTTAACGATCCAAGAAGTCTCAGGTAGTCTCACTCCACCCTTCCCCACAGTGTTTGTGGGGCCTCTACCCCTGGGGTTACCTAGAAAAATCGGTTTCAAGTACCCCACAAAAAAAAAGTGTGGTTTCGTACAACTTAGAAGAAAAAAAAAGTTAGTTTCACAGTCTTCCAAAAAAGATAAAAAAGAAAAAGAAAAGAAACAGCAGGGGGAAGGGGTACTCCAGGCTGTTTCATGTGCCCCTCTCTGAGTTGGCAAACAGAAGAGTTAGGGTCCTTGAACTTCTGGACTCGGGTCCTCCTCAGCCCCAGAACCTCCTTCTCCATCCACCTTGTGGTTTCTCGGGTCACCCCTGCCTTCTCTCCTTTCTGGGGAACACTGGGAAAAAGTTAATTTCTTTAATGTGTGGTGAGCTCCTGGGCTTTCCTCTCCTCCCTGAGCTGTGTTTTGGGATGTGGCCTGGCAGGTGGATACTCCCACCCCTGCTGATGGAACAGAGCCCCCGTACCTAAAGGGGAATCCCAGTTCTTGGCACCCCCTGCCCCCAGGGTGATGTTGGTAAAAGGGTGTTTTCAAACTTTGTTCTGAATATTCCCAGATATGTCCTGACAGACAGACTGCTTGGCTTGGTTTTGTCTTTTAACTTTTCTGAATGAGTTTAGGTTTTGGGGGTAAGGGAGAATTTGTGGGTCCCAGGCAAAACATCCATCTGTTCCACCAGTGAAGTCTTGAATTTGGGGGTGACGGGTTTTGAGTGTTCTGTGACAGTTGCTGAATGAGAAGGTGCCACCAAATTTATGGAGGGGGCAGGGCCCAGGCCTTTCTCCCTTCCTCGATGGGGCCCATGGACCCCAGGGGAGTTGATAGGAGTGTTCCCAGCCCCCCAACACCGTTTTAAGATGTGAAACATCATGCTCTGATGTTCTTATGTGTACCCCCTCTATTATTGAAGGTTCTACAGGGGATCCCCCAAAATCCAGGTTGCTTGCTGCCTCCCTCCTGGGCCCCATTGACCCCCCCCAGCCCTTGCCTGTAGTCCCTACTTGTTCACGGTCTCATACCTCTCTCCCCACCTGTCTCTGGTATCACCACACAGGGCTGTCTCTAGGCCTGGGGAGCCCACCCCAGTTCCCACGCCTGTGGCCCTGGCTGGACGATGAACCAGTCTCAGAGAATGGCACCTGTGGGCTCCGACAAAGAGCTCAGTGATCTCCTGGACTTCAGCATGGTGAGCTGCCCCTAATGCCTTCCCCTGCTCCCAGGCTGGAGAGTACTACCAAAGGGGGAGGGGTGTGTGCCAGTAGGCGTGGGGCCCCCAGCTCCCAAAGGTGGGAATGAAGGATTGGGACCCCCCCAACAGGTAGGGTGACACCCACAAAAGAAATGGACTCGCCTACCACTTCAAATGGGGGAACTGAGCCCAGGGAGGAGGTCTTCAGCCTCTCCTTTGCCTTGCTCACTGCAGGAGCCCAGTGTGGCCGTGGGGGGCTGGTGGCATTGACTATAGTCAGGAAAGTGACCATCAGAGTTAGAAATGGTGAGAATGAGGTCCCAGGCTCTGGGGACCTCAGAGACACCCTGTTCCATTAGCATGTCACCGTCAGCCGTGGTTGGGGAGAGGCGGGCAGTTCTTGCCCATTCTGTGGCAGTCCTTCCTTTCCAGCTGTGTGAATGCCCAGAGAGATTGCCGGCTGGCAGAAGTCAGAGCACAGAGACACCCAGGAATGAGCTGGTGGGCATATCCCCACAACTAGGCCCCTGGCTCATCCGTATATGCGGCAGGCACCTTGTGGGACGCTGGGCCTGGGCTTCAGGACCCAGCATCCTTTTCTGAGCTTGTAGAGTCTGGAGTCTTGCTCTCAGCCCCACCCCCAGGAGCACCACTGTGCCCTGAAAGCTCCTAGGCCGACTTCCGGCCTGAATTCCCCTGCTCCTCCCCACAAGGCACCCAGGCCGCAGAATTATGCCAAAAACAAGAGTGCCCATACCGAAACAGCACCAGGCAGCCGGCCTGCGGAAATGCAGCCCAGGGTACGGAGCCCCCAAGGCTCCGGAAGGCCCTGCCGATATTTTTAAGGTCCATCTTATTTTTGCCTCCCTGGCTGAGTAGGCAGAGGCCCGGTCTGCTTGTTTCTTTTCTTTTTTGTTATTGTTAAACTGACAGGTCACGGCCTAGTGGCCCGGAACACACAGCTTGGGGGTGCAGCTCAGCTCTGTTGGACCCAAGGGAACACCCTGAGCCTCCGGGCCACCTCCTCTTTAGTCCAAAGGACCCAGGGTTTCCCCTGATGTAGGTCAGAGAGCATCCTGAGGCACAGAGGAGAAACTGAGACCTAAGGAGGTAGGAGTCACCAGGCAGGAGTCACCTCCTGCAGCAGGGCCTCATGTGGTCGTGTTGGGTGGTAGGTCCCTGTTTGGAAGGCTTTGTTTTTGAGGTGGGATCTCATGTAGCATCCAAGTGTTGGGAAGATGGGGCATGTGCACCTTGTCCTGTCTTTTATTCTTTTTTTTTTTTTTTTTTTTTGGTTTTTCGAGACAGGGTTTCTCTGTGGTTTTGGAGCCTGTCCTGGAACTAGCTCTTGTAGACCAGGCTGGTCTCGAACTCACAGAGATCCGCCTGCCTCTGCCTCCCGAGTGCTGGGATTAAAGGCGTGAGCCACCACCTCCCGGCTTGTCTTTCATTCTTAACTTTTCTCCCTGGTGTGTGTCTGTGTACCCCATTTGTGCCCGGTGCGCTCGGGTCAGAAGAGCAGGGTATCAGATCCTGGAACTGGAGACAGATGCTTGTGAGCCACCACGTAGGTGATGGGAACCGAACCCAGGTCCTCTGGAAGAGCAGCCAGTGTGTTAACCGCTGAGCTGTCCCTCTGGCCTTGCCCCTCTTAGGTGTTCTGAGACAGAATCTCACCCTGCAGCTTGTGCTGGCCCCAAACGGAGCTGCACTCCTTCTGTAGTGGGGGTGGGACGGTGGCCGCTGCGCCTGCCCGACTGTGGGGCTGCGCTGTCAGTGTCTCGTTGTCTAGGGAAAGTTTAGAGGGTGGTGTGGGTAGCCTGGACCTCCGCACCACACAGGTTGGGGGTTAACTGTCTGTGCCTTGGAGCCTTTAATATGCAGAGACTGAGTGCTCTGGGCACGGAAGAGCTGGGAGGGGTCAAGATCCTGCCAGTAAGAGGCTCCCTCCAAGACCCTCACACACATGCCCAGTTCTGCCACCTAGTGCCTCAGTCCCCTCTCCCTTTTTTGTTTGAGACTAGGTCTCATGTGACTTCTAACTCCCTATGTAGCCACGGATGACCTTATTCTCCTGCCTCTGCTTTTCAAGTGCTGGGGGGACAACCTCAGTTTCCCCTTAGTAGGGGCTGGGCCACACTTCCTGGCAGTGTGTGTCTTAAGTGGGGGGCCGCCATGGTGTTTGGGACGTCCACATGCACCGAGACGCTGGCCAGGGGGTGAGGACTCTTGCCTGGCCACCTGCTGAACAGAAGCGTGTTGCAGTCATGCTGGGGTGGGAAGAAACACGTGACCTAAAGTAGATGGTTCAGGCGCTGGACCTGTCATCTACCAGCGCTCTTGTAACTGAAGCAGGAGGGTCATAAACTCAAGGCCAGCCTGGACTACGGAGTGAGTTTCAGGACAGTCTAAAAAGCTACAGAGAATCCCTGTCTTGAAAAACCAAAAAAAAAAAAAAAAAAAAAGAAGAAGAATCAAAAAACAAAGACAAGATGGCCCTACACTTTTTAACCCCAGTACTCAATCAGGAGGCAGAGGCAGGTGAATCCCTGTGAATTCAAGGCCAGCCTTGGCTACATAGCAATTTCCAGGCTAGCCAGGGCTATACAGAGAAACCCTCCTGAGAAATGACACCTAGGATTGGGCTCCCACAAAAACAAATTGTAAGTCATACCCTCTATCAAGTGGGACCCCGTCCCTCCCCTTTAGCCTAGTGTCCTTTCAGCTTCAGAGTTGGCTGCGGTCTCCTTCCAAGCATGTCCTGCCATGGGGTCCCCCGTCCCCAGAGCTCCGAGTTCTGCTCTGCCACTCACTGTTCTCTTCTGTCCCCACAGATGTTTCCACTGCCTGTGGCCAACGGGAAGGGCCGGCCTGCCTCCCTGGCCGGAACCCAGTTTGCAGGCTCAGGTAGGACTGAGGGACGCATCGTCTGTGGGTCGGCCTGTGGACAGTGGCATTTCCTCACACGTGCCCCGCCAGAGTGTGGTTGTTATAGAGCCCATTGGGTTGGACTGACTGGAGCCTAGACCTCTAGGCCCACAGTGTGGCCTGGCCTCCCCAAGTGATTGCACTTTGAACATATATTAGCTGCATGACCGAGCCTGGTTAGCAGGGACGGCAGGGGCTGGGGGCTTCCTAGGACCCAGGACTTGTGAGGTCTCAGATCCCAGCTGGCTGGCTTTTGCTAAGCGAGGGTCCTTCTGGGCCATGTGGAAGGATACATCTGGGAAGCTGGTATGGGTGGTTCTTGCTTACCCCTCCCAAAAGCAAGGCCATCAGTCACTACCCTGCTGGTCTTCCCCTCGGCCTGAGGAAGTGGATGGAAGGCCATCTGGGCACTCCTGAAGGCCTGGAAATCCCCACAGGCTCCCGTCACCCCGGAAGCAGCCCCCAGTCCTCAGTGTCCAGGCTTCCGGCCACGATAGGGGTAAGGTCGGGTTGGCAGCTATTGTGAGGCTGGGATGGGCTGCCCTCTTGGCAGCACGGCTCTCCAGACTCTTTTTCCCTGGTTGCCAAGGCCTGCTCCGGGGCCTGGAGGTGGCTCCCTGAGGAGGGCACTACCTGACGGAAATCTCACTGCCAGGCAGGCTCAGCAGGATGGGACCTTGAAGATACCACTCTCTGGTTTCTATGGTTCCTGTGCAGCCCTCTCAGCTCCAGACCCATGCCCTTGGACTCTCGGGGACCAGGCTTATGTTCAGGCCCTGAGAAGCCTGGCATGTGACCTTGGGGCTGTGTGACTCTGTCCTGGGGACACGATTTTGTGGCCTAGAGCCCAACGTCCTCAGGGGATAGAGATCACATGGGCCATTTTAGGGGACAGCACTTCTATCAGTCTGGGCTGCAGGAAGGGTGTTTGCCCTATTCTTGAAGATTGAGGTACATACAGGGGGATGGGGTGCATACGGCAGGTCCCCCGGCACTGTCGGTACAGGATGGGTGGCAGTTAAGGATCACAGACCTGTCAGTCTTGTGGTGAGTTCCTTCCATGGCTTGAGCCCGCCTGTGTTTGATGAGTTTCTTTTTTCTTGGTAGGGTTTCATTTTGGAATTACTCTTCACAAGCAATGCTGACTTGCAGTGTCTTTTCACATAGGAACCTGTGTGATACATGTTGGCTTGCGGATGCTCTTTGCATAGGAAGGAGCTCTGCTTCTAATCTCTCTCTCTCTCTCTCTCTCTCTCTCTCTCTCTCTCTCTCTCTCTCTCATCTCTGATCCCACCTCTGCTGCATGCATGGAGTCCTCTTGAAGTGTGCCTCGAGGCACTCAGGACGGTTCCTCAGAGACACATCCCTCCCTTTATCACTGCCTGGCCAGGTGTGGAGGTGCACACCTTTAATCTCACCACTCAGGAGGCAGAGGCCAGCCTGGTCTGCACAGGGAACTCCAGGTTTCCAGGGAATGTAGTGAAGTCCTATCATAAAAACAAAAACCCACCAAGGCTTTAGAAAAATTTCTACCATCGTTTCTAAAGCACTGTGTGTTACAGGGTGACTTCGGGGGGTGTTCTTAGAGTTCTGGGTCCTCCCGGGTGCAGAGCATTGAGGCAGTGGTTACCCCGTGGTGGTGATCAGGAGGCTGCAACGTGGGTGCTTTGCCTGCATGTGTATCTGTACCTCACGTCTGTGCCTGGTACCTCTCGTGGCCAGAAGAGGGTGTCAGGTCCCCAGGGTCTGGAGTTGCAGACAGCCGCATGTGGGTGCTGGGAGCTGAACCTGGGTCCTCTGCAAGATCAGTGCTGTCATCTGGCCCAGTGGGTTTATTCTGTTTTATTTGCTGCTGGGGACTGGATCAGGAGTCTCCAAGTAGAGGGCTAGAATTTGGTTGCTGCCAGGCATGGTGGACAACCCCAGCACTAGGTGAAGGAGGGAGGGGGATGAGCAGTTCAGGTCATTCTCTGCTAGATAACAAATGGAAGGCCAGCTTTGGCTTGTGAGTCTCTGTCCCGCCGGCCAGCTCTCAAATAATCACAGGGAGACTTACTAATTATGAAAGCCTTGGCTGATGGCCTAGGCTTGTTCTAGCGCATGCTGGTACCCTCTTCCATCTTGTACTTTCTGTTTCCTCCATGGCTTCTGTGGCCTACATTCCTCTGCTTTCTCTCCCTGGAAGTCCCTCCTCTACCTCCTGCTTAGCTATTGGCCATTCAGCTTTTTATGACACCAATCACAGCAACACATCTTCATGCAGCGCACAAGTATCCCACAGCAGCCTTCCTTCCCAACCTGTGATGTTGACTGGTGTTTCCAGAGCTGTCCTGTGCTGTGTTGGCTCCACATAAGACTGGGTCTGCCAAGGTGGTGGCCAATGCCTGTAATCCCAACACTCCAGAGGCAGAGGTAGGAGGATCTCTTGAATTCAAGACCAGTTTGGTCTACAGAGTTTGAGGACAGCCAGGGCTACACTGAGAAACCCTGTCTCAAACTGCAATGGCTGACCCGTGTCATATTGGGTCTTAGAGAATCCTAGGACGCTTACTGTCACCGTGGCAAATACGGTGACCAAAACCAGCATGGGGAGGACAGTGTTTTGTGTGGCTCATACTTCTACATCATGAGGGGCAGGAACCTGGAGGCAGGAGCTGAAGCAGAGGCCGTGAAGGGGGCACAGCTTCCTGGTTGGCTGGGAGCTCTCTGTGGCTATTCAACCTGCCTTCCTGCTTGCTTTTCTTGTTGGGTTTTTGTTGTTGTTGTTGTTGTTGTTGAGACAGGGTTTCTCTGTAAGTCAGACTGACTTCGAACTCAGAGATCCACCTATATTGCCCTGGATGCTGGGATTAAAGGTGTGCAGCACCACCACCCAGCTCCAAACAGGGTTTCTACAACTGATGCTCTCCTAACCAGCCAAGCTGGCCGGCCCCTGGGCTCAAGGGATCTTCCTGTCTCTACCTCTCCAGTACTAGTAGGCATCATGCCTGGCTTTTTAGGTGGGTTCTGGGACTCGAACTCAAGTCCTCGTGTTTGTGAAATGCGCCTCTGTGTCCTCTCACTGAAACAGCCTGGTCAGTGGGCCAGCCAGTCCCTCAAAGATCAGCCATTCCCACTCAGGAAAAGAGTGTGGGGGTGGGAGCCTGTCATCCCAGCACTCAGAAGGGGGCAGAGCGGTTTGTGAGTTCAGGCCAGTTTGGCCGTGTGCGCCCCACTCCTCAAAACAGAGCCATCTGTTCTCACCCCGTTTCTAATGTTCCATAGCTGCCTGTAAAGTTGCCTTCCTGCCTCTGTCCCTTTGTCCTTGCCTGTCTCCTGGTCTGTTGTATTGATCTTTGTCCTTGGAGAAGAATCGATATTTGCCATCGACTCCTTTCTACTTTCACCTTAATTCCTCTTTGAAAAGTTCTTATCTTACCTTTCTCTGCCGGAGTTTAGGATTCATGTGTTCACTGGTCATTTCGATTTGATGGGGGAGGGTGTTAGGATGGAGTCCAGGGCCTCAAACATGCTAGGCAGACGCAAACTGCCTAGTCTGCCCTCTGCCTGAGTCTTGACTTTGAGGGCCTGTGGGCGTGGTCACAGTGGAGCCCCGCCCAGAATCCCCAGTGAGGGCCTGTGGGCGTGGTCACGGTGGAGCCCCGCCTAGAATCCCCAGTGAGGGCCTGTGGGCGTGGTCACGGTGGAGCCCCGCCTAGAATCCCCAGTGAGGGGGCTGTGGGCGTGGTCAGGGTGAAACCCCGCCTAGAATCCCCAGTGAGGGCCTGTGGGCGTGGTTACGGTGGAGCCCCGCCTAGAATCCCCAGTGAGGGGGCTGTGGGCATGGTCACGGTGCAGCCCCCGCCTAGAATCCCCCAGTGAGGCGCTAGAGCCATTGGTGGGGGTGGAACTCTGCCTAAAATTCTCAGACTTTCTCTACTGAGTTTTTTTTCTGCGTATATATCATGACCATATTATTCATGCAGCTATTTTTTTTTTTTTTTTTTTTTGGTTTTTCGAGACAGGGTTTCTCTGTGGTTTTGGAGCCTGTCCTGGAACTAGCTCTTGTAGACCAGGCTGGTCTCGAACTCACAGAGATTCACCTGCCTCTGCCTCCCGAGTGCTGGGATTAAAGGCGTGCGCCACCACCGCCCGGCTATATTTTTTGTATTTTGTTTACTTTCACTATTTTTCAATGATGTGCGAGTGTGCACATGCATATACGAGTGCGGTACCCTGGGAAGCGAGAAGCCAGAGGCCTAGGGATTCCCGGAACTGCTGATCTTCCATGTGGGTGCTAGGAAGTGAACTCAGGACCTCTGGAACCACCGAGCCATCTCTCCAGCCTTCGTTTTGGGTCTCTTGAGATGTGTGACCAGACTTGTCTCAAACTTGCTTCTGCTCTCGTGACTTTGTCTTCCGGCATCGTGAGTGGAGGTAGTAGGAGGGAAGGCAGGTTGTGTCCTTTGTCCTGCTTGCTTGGGCATCGTCCCTGTTGAGTGGACTGTGGAAGCAAGGAAGAAATGGTGGCGATGGGTGCTGTGAGCCGATGTCCACCCCTGTGAGTTCCACCGTACCGTAGACTGCTCTACACCAGGGCAGGTGATCGTCTCCATGATGGGCTTCATAACGAAAGCCTTGTCATGAATACAGCTGTAGACAGCACGTGACCAGGAGAGCCGTGTGCCAGAAAACTTTATTTATAAAAGCAAGTTGGGAGCCAGAGTGCCAACAGTGCTTCAGAAGAACAGAGCTCTAAATATGGGCCTTCTTTTAAGTTGTCTGGGTGTCATTGAGCCTGGCTCTGGATGGAGGTAGCCGTTTCCTGGTGCTCTGTGGAGCACACCTGACATCAACATCTTCCGTTAGAATGTTTTAATTAGTGTGTATGAATATTCATGATAGGTTATTAAGATGCATAATTTATCAGCTGGGGTGATTTTAATAACTATTAATGGGGTGGGGGAAGGGCTCCCGAGTTTTGTCATTTTCAGAGGGAAGAGACAAGGCTTGTGCTGGAAGGTCTTGGGTTCTCGGGGATCCTTAACATTGCCAGGCTCTGGGATGGAACAATTGTATGCTGAGTTCAGGGGTCACCCAGGCTGGGTCTGGGCTTCCAGAACATCCTGTATGACCCTGGGGTTTATGTTGAATAAGGATTGGTGGGATCACAACAATGTGGGTACTGGCTGCCCATCCGCCCCAGACTGCACCTGATGCTAGTGGTAGTGCCTGTAGCCCCCCTCCCTGCACACTGGAGCTTTACCAGGAAACAAGAAGGTGTAATGAGAGGTGAATATTCATGAGGTGGAGAGATTAATATGTATAATTATGCAAATTAACCACAATTAAACACGATTCTCCAGGGAGGGGATGATGAGCACAGAGGCTCGTAATAAAGTCTCTAGGGTTAGAGAGTTCCTGGTGCAGAGCCTGGGCGGCATTGGGGGCTCATAGGGTACGCGGTGTGGGGAAGGCCCAGGAGGTCCCCCCAGCCCAGAATGTGGACACTTCAGTCCTCCTCTGCCTGTCCATCCAGTTTCACAGTAGGGAAACTGAGGCACACTATGTGACCATGTGGCCAAGTTGGGTGGAGTCAAGGCTGGACCCTGTGGTCCCTGTGTGGGGATGGCCTAGGGGTCAGGAAGGAGAGTTTGCTGTGGGTGGAGTGGCCGTTAGCTGCTCCTGAGGTGTTGGGGGAGATAAGGGCCCAGCCCTGGTTTACTCCGCCCTTCGGGACAAGGTCCTCTGGGCTCCAGGCTCGTTAACCCCTGTCTTACCACATAAACCCTTGACCTTCCTATGAGGCTGCAGAGCCCGAGCCAGGTGTACCACTGTCCCTGTCTGACAGTGTCTGCCTTTTCCCACTGAGCTAGTCGGCTCCCAGGTGGAGCCCCTGCCAGGGAGACCCTGCTTCTCTGCACTTTTGCCAACCTCTCTGACTCAGATGCCCAGTCCTGCACAATCACACATAGACCTGAACAAGAGCCCTGGCCATGGGATTGAGTCGGCACGGTAGCTGAGGTTTTCACAGATGAGTTCCAGGCTGCGCAGGATGGAGGCGGCTGTGCTCATTGCTGTTAGGCGTATCTGGGGGGGTGGGGTTGACCCAAAGCCTTCTGAGTCTCCTGAGAACGGGGCTAGGCTTCCCTTTGCCTTCTACAGGGCTTGAGGACCGTCCCAGCTCAGGCTCCTGGGGCAGCAGTGACCAGAACAGCTCTTCCTTCGACCCCAGCCGGGTGAGACACCTTTGCAAGGCCCAGGTCCCCGGGTTTCCCTTCCCTCTGGGACAGCTGTCTCACCCGCACCCCCCACCCTGCCTGTCTCCCCTAGACTTACAGTGAAGGCACCCACTTCAGTGAATCACACAGCAGCCTGCCTTCTTCCACGTTCCTAGGAGTTGGGCTTGGAGGTGAGTGTGGCCACTCTGTGCACAGTGGGGTGCGGTCACAGCCCTGGCTTCTGCCCCGCCTGAGAGTGAGCCTTGCCTGCTTCCTGGGGGACTACGGAGACCAATCACTGGGCAGTGGGTCAGGAGGCCTGAAAAACCGTGAAGGTTTAACTCAAGAGTGGGATGTTTCTAGAATTCGGAATTGGTCAGCGCTGACCCCTGACCCCAGCTCCTTCCACCATGTCCCAACGTGGCCTCTGAAATTGTGGGGGTGCATGTTCCCTTTTGGGCTTCCTTCTCCTGCCTCTTCCTCGGGTGTCCTGCCTGACAGGATGGCAGGGCCAGAGGGCAGTTCCCATAGAGGCCAGCTGTGTCTGTTCCAACCCATCCTGTGTCATCTCCCTCTCCCCCCAGGGTGGACCCTGGGAGCACTAAGTGCTGGCAGGGTCAGCAGCCCTCAGAATCCAGCCACTCAGGAGGCTGAAGCAGGATGATTAGGAAGTCAATCAGGGCTGGAGAGATGGCTCAGCAGTTAAGAGTGCTTGTTGTTCTTACAGAGGACCTGGGCTCAGTCCAGGTACCCGTGTGGTAGCACACAGCAACCATAACTCCAGTCCAAGGAATCTTCCAATCCCAAGGAACCCCTCTTCCAGGCACCTGCATGGTGCATAGACATACACGCAGTCAAAACCCTCAACCCATCTTACACAAAGAAAAAAAGAACAGAGAAGTGTGTAGATAGTTTGCCCCGCCATTGCTCGGTTCCCCTTGTCCTCTCTCCTGTATCTAGGGGGACTGGGTAGCTGGGCTATCCAGGCAGGGCCCTGCCAGAGGCCCACCATTTACAACTTCCCACTGTCTGGGGGACCCTCCTGAGGTCTCTCGTGACTTCCTTCTATCCCTTGCAGGCAAGGGCAGTGAGCGGAGCGCCTATGCCACCTTCGGGAGAGAAACCAGTGTTGGGGCACTGAGTCAGGTAAACTAAGGCAGAAGGGCGGAGCTGGCCTGATCTCCAAGGTGACCCTTGGGGTTGAGAGTGTGCTGGGGGAGCGGCAGTTGTTAAGCAGCAACCAGGACCAGGCTGTGCACCAACCATGGCCATGTTCATGTCACCTCTCCAGTCCCCAAGCCGCTCAGTAGCCCTAACCCATGTGAGGAGCACAGTTGGCATTGTATGGGGTACGGTTCTTGTGCCCCAACTCGGCTGCTTACACGGGGCCACTGTCAGCGGGGTTCATACCCCAGCGTGGGCCCCTGTGCCCCTGGCGAGAGGTGGCCGTGAGATGGCGTGATGGTTAAGGAGAGGGCACGTCATGGGTGCTGTGTATCGGCGAAACCTGGGGCCTGGCCTTGCCCATGTAGCATTGATCTTCACAGCTGGGAGGGTCTTCAGGCGGGGATCAGGCCTGGCTCTAGACATCAGCTCCAGCTTCCTGGTTGCTCATCCCCCAGGCTGCCTTCCTGCCAGGCGAGCTGGGCCTCAGCAACCCTGGACCACTGTCCCCATCTGGTGTCAAGAGCGGCTCCCAGTATTACCCCTCATACCCCAGCAACCCTCGGCGGAGAGCTGCAGACGGTGGCCTGGGTGAGTTGGAGCTGGAGACGTGCATGTGTAAGGGGCAGTGTGACAGACTGATGCCTGGGCTGGGTGCCGCTGAGCCTCGGTGGCCACAGAGGGCTTCACAGTGGGTGCTTTGATTTGCGCCCACAGGGCATGCTGGTGCCTCTGTGCAGGGGGCCCCCCTGTGTTTTTTTGTATCTTAGTCCCAGTGGGTGGAACTCTGGGTTTTTAGATTTGTTTTCTGAAACAGGGTTTCTCGGTGTAGCCCTGGCTAACCTGGAACTCACTCTGTAGACCAGGTTGGTCTCGAACTCAGAGATCTGCCTGTCTCTGCCTCCAGAGAGCTAGGATTAAAGGTGTGTGCCACCTCCGCCAGGTTTTTGTGGCTGTATTATGAGTCTGAGAGAGACACACATGGATCTACATAGAAAAGAGAAAACAAGATTTCCTGTGTAAATTAGGAGTATGGGGGTCATGGGAGAGGGAAGGAAGGGAGGAGAGCGAAGAAAAATACATACTGCAATACAAACAGTAAAATAAAAATATTGGAAGTGTGCGCTCCTAGGTCCTGACCCCAGCCTTGTAGTGTCCACAGGAGGACATGTGGGCAGTGTGTCCTCTGTTCTTGCTCCCCGCAGATACGCAGCCTAAGAAGGTCCGGAAGGTCCCGCCTGGTCTTCCCTCCTCTGTGAGTATGGGCAGGCCTGGAGCCTATAGTCACCATGTATGGTGGATTCTCCGTGCCAGAATCTGTGGCCACATCCCGTGGGTCACTAGAGGATTGGCATGTGTGGACTGAACAAGCTTCTGTTCCCCAGGGAAGTCCTTCCTCAGGCCTCACTTCCTCTAGCTTAGGAGTGATTTTCTGCCTGTAACCTCTAACAGTAGGGTCGGGGGAGGTGATGGGGGATCCCTGTGAGCTGGTCCCGCCAGGTCCCGCCTGTTCCCAACCACACCCACCTGCCAAGGCTGGAAGTGTTCCCACCCACCGGCTTGGTGTTTGGCTGGTTGCCCACCCTGGCAGATGGCTGCTGGCCCTTGGTGGTTCAAGGTGCCATGTGCCTATGATTTAATCACCTTAAGAAAGGCAGTGTGCTGGATTCTCCAGCCTGGCCACCTCCCCCAGCACTTGGGAGGTAAGGTCACAAATTGCAGGCTGGTCTGTGCTACACAGTGCACTTTGTATACTAATGCCTCGGGCCCCTGCTTCCTCTGTGTCCCCAGAACCCTGCAGCTTCCTTTGATGTCAGTACTGGGGCCAGCAGTGGTGGAGGGCATAGGTCAGGGCTCCCTAGAAACACACATATTGGGGGAGCAGAACTAAGATCAGAGACTATGACCAACAGAACCCAGTTAAGCTAGGTGGAAGTTAACCCAGCAGCCAGCTTAGACTTGCTGCCTGCTCCCCTGCCAGGGCAGGCATGAACAGCTGATCTCTCCTGAGTCCTATGCCAGGGCAGACTTGAACAGCTGATCCCTCCCGAGTCCTGTTTCATGGCAGGCATGAGCAATTGATCCCCTCCTGAGTCCTGTCCCAGGGCAGACACTGGTGGCAGGATCCCCCCTTCCCCCGCCCACACCCCATTTCTTCAAGCTGTCAGAGTTCCAGCCGTTGCCAGCTGGTCAGGGTTGATGCTGGCATGGGTAGGTGGGATTTTGCTTCTGAGAGCAGGGGTCCGATGTTCCCAGAGGAGCAGGGAGACTTCTAGCACTGGCTCATGCTAGACAAGAGCTGAGCGTGGAGGGGACATTTAGGAGGGTACGGCGGGGAGAGATGGCTCCACACCCCTCCTCCAATATTGCCCTCCTTCTGCAGGTGTATCCACCCAACTCAGGTGACAGCTTCAGCAGGGACGCTATAGCCTACCCCTCTGCCAAGACCCCCGGCAGCACCTACCCTTCCCCCTTCTATGTGGCAGGTGTGTGGGGCTCCTGAGGGCGGGGGGATGCTCTGCAGGGCTGGGTCCCTAGGCTCATCCTCCTCCTCCACACAGACAGCAGCCTGCACCCCTCGGCAGAGCTCTGGAGTTCCCCCGGCCAAGCAGGCTTTGGGCCCATGTTAGGAGATGGCTCATCCCCTCTGCCTCTTGCACCAGGCAGCAGTTCTGTGGGCAGCGGTGCCTTTGGGGGCCTCCAGCAGCAGGAACGCATGGTAGGTGCTGTGGTCGGGGGACCTGCCTGCTCCGGTCCTCGACCATCACCGTGCCCCTCACCACCAATTATCCCTACAGAGCTACCAGCTGCATGGATCTGAGGTCAACGGCACACTACCAGCTGTGTCCAGCTTCTCTGCCGCCCCTGGCACTTACGGTGGCACTTCTGGCCATACGCCTCCTGTGAGCGGGGCAGACAGCCTCATGGGTGAGGTCAAACCCAGTGTTTCCTGGGCCCGGGTAGGAGCCAAGAGGCTGCATCAGGGCTCCATGGAGATGAGACACTTGCTGGGCCAGAGCTAGAAAACATGGTCCCCTCCTTGAGGCACCTCAGATTGACCCTGGAATATTAGAAGCAGGCCTCGATGACAAATGGCTCTTCCACTTTACTCTGGGGGAAACCGAGGCAGAGAAGGAACAGGTGTCAGTGTTAGGCAAGACATGACACTGGGGGTGGCGGGTGTCGTAAGAGGGAGGGTCCCACCATTTGCAGGATGGAGGCTCCCAGAACAGGACTTTCTGTCTCGCTCAACAGGTACCCGAGGGACTACAGCCAGCAGCTCAGGGGATGCCCTTGGGAAGGCACTGGCCTCGGTGAGCAGGGGCCTGGACTGGTGGTGGCAGAGGGGGACTTTTGGTAGCCTCGTGGTGGTCCTGACTGCCCCTTCCTCTGTCCCCATCACTGCAGATCTACTCCCCAGACCACTCCAGCAATAATTTCTCACCTAGCCCCTCAACGCCTGTGGGTTCACCCCAGGGCCTGCCAGGTGTGTATGGGATGAGCATGGGAACCATGCGTGACCTCAGGGCTGTCCCCAGGCTGGAGTCCTGGCCAGGTAGTGAGAGGTGGCATGAGGGTAAGGTGGGCCTCCACCTGTGATTTGTCCAGTTGTTGACCTCAGGCTCCGCTCTTGTGAGGAACACCACACCGGGGTGGGTGGTGGTGGCGGCAGGGTATCAACTAGGTGAGGTCAGATGGGAGCCAGGAGCCTCTAGAAGTCCTGGGAGGTAGGGGTTAAAAAAACCCACTCTGCTGGTGTGGTGGTGCATGACTTGATGCCTCAGGAGGCAGAGGCAGGTGGATCTCTGTGAGTTCAAGGCCAACCTGGTCTACAGAGCAGTTCCACTCCTGTCCTCAGCGGGCCTGTCTGGTCGCCTCTGGAGCTAACCACCTGCCCTTTGAGTTCACAGCAGAGGATCCAGGTGTGGAGGGACAGAGAGTAACTGCTGTGTCAGGACTGGCTCCTCTGAGGTCAGGGGTCATGTTCCCCGGGCAGGAAGGAGTTGAGCGGGCAGGAAGGAGTTGAGCCGTGTCTGCAGTGGCTGTGTCGAGCATCTTTGAGTTCATCTAGCCTTGGGTCCCACTGCCCGGGTTCCTTCATGGCTTTCCTTCCCCTCCAGGGACATCACAGTGGCCCCGGGCAGGAGCCCCCAGTGCCTTATCTCCCAGCTACGACGGGAGTCTCCACGGCCTGGTGAGTGTCCCCTCCCTGCTGGCCAGGTATCAAGTGCCAGTCAATCCCATCACCACAGAATTGGAATATGGAGCCCTTCCGGGGGGGAGAAGTCACTCAGTGTGCCGCAAGGGCAGCTTCAAGAGGGGCAGGGACGAGTTGCCTGCTGCCTGGCAGGGGCTCAGTGGACCTTCTCTACCCACTGACACAGCAGAGCAAGATGGAGGACCGCTTAGACGAGGCCATCCATGTCCTTCGCAGCCACGCCGTGGGCACCGCTAGTGATCTCCATGGACTTCTGCCTGGCCATGGGGCGCTGACCACAAGCTTCGCGGGCCCCATGCCACTGGGCGGGCGGCACGCGGGCCTGGTCAGTGGAAGCCACCCTGAGGATGGCCTCAACAGCGGTGCCAGTCTTTTGCATAATCATGCCAGCCTCCCCAGCCAGCCCAGCTCCCTCCCCGATCTCTCGCAGAGGCCGCCTGACTCCTATAGTGGTGAGTCCCAGCGTCCTGGGCTTGATCACCGAGGGAAGGTGGCTCAGTCCAACTTAAGAATTCGGTTGCAGACCTGAACTGGACGCACAGTGGTGTGTCCCTGGGCAGTTAGCCCGCCTCAGGTTCGTGAGAGCCTGTGCCTCTAAACATTGTTCAGTTGGTGGTTCTCACAAGAGTGTGAGCTCCTGCCCTGAGTGTGCACCTTGTAACCCAGCACTGAGGAGCGGGAGGCAGGAGGATCTCTGGGAATGGGGGGCTCCAAGTTCAGTGGGACTCACCTTGGGGTTAAGTGACAAGGGCAGGACACTTGATAGGTGTGACTTGTGTGTGCACACGCATGTATGCACACACGCGCACACGCAGACTGTCAGACCCACCAAGGGGCCAAGGTTGTCCAGATCCTTATTGTTGCTCGCAAGGTTGGGACTGTTGTGTCTGGTTCAATCTGGGGACACTGAGGCAGAGGGTGGGGCCCAGGATCCCAGCAGGACCAGGCTGATTCCTTTGGCAGGGAGGGTGCCTGCTTCTCAGATGAGGGCCTAGGACGGGTGTGGTTTCCATAGTGGATGTCAGCAGGGTCATGGGGACAGCTGGACAGTTCCCTTGTAACAGTTTTAGGGAATATTAGGGCCAGCAGGGCAAAGTTTAGGGCAAGTGGAAGGGAAATGGGATGGTGTCTTAGGGTGACCGTTCTGCTGAGTCTAGGAGGTGACGGGGGGGGGGGGGGGTCCAGCAAGACCGCAAAGGCCCCAGGGCAGGATGGAGCCTGATGGGTTGGAGGCAGAGCAAGGGGGATGGAGGAGGCCTCTAAGACTACGGCAGGCCAGCATGCAAGGGACCCTGTGGGCTGTGGAGAGCATTCGGCCAGTGGAGGACAGGACAGAAATGTCCCACTCTGGAGTTCACAGTGCGGGTTTCTGTCTCCAGTGCTGCGTGTGGTGTGGGACTTGATTCTAGTCTGGCTTCAGCATCAGACTAGATCTTGAGTGGGGAGGGAGCCCCTCTAACCTTGGCCTGAGGCAGCAGTCTTGGTGGCTTGTTTTATTTCCATCTTTATTTATGTCCCCACAAATCAGCTGCGCCCTGGCAAAGGGCCCCTCAGGTGAGCTTGGTGGCTGCTGCCACCCCTCATCCCAGGCTTGTTGCAGGACTCGGGAGGGCAGGCGCCACGGCGGGAGTCAGTGACATCAAGCGTGAGGAGAAGGACGACGAGGAGAATGCATCAGTGGCCGACGCCGAGGAGGACAAGAAGGACCTGAAGGCCCCACGCACGCGCACCAGGTGCCAAACCCCTCCCCTCGGGCCTCGCACACATCACACGCCACACGCACACATACATCACACGTGCACACAGATCCCAGGAGGCGCCTGCAGGCCACCGCGTCAGCTCACTGCCTCCCTCTGGCCCCTGGCTCCCCTCCCCCGTAGCCCAGACGAGGACGAGGACGACCTTCTCCCCCCAGAGCAGAAGGCCGAGCGGGAGAAGGAGCGCCGGGTGGCCAATAATGCCCGTGAGCGCCTGCGGGTCCGCGACATCAATGAGGCCTTTAAGGAGCTGGGCCGCATGTGCCAGCTGCACCTCAGCAGCGAGAAGCCGCAGACCAAACTGCTCATCCTGCACCAGGCCGTGGCCGTCATCCTCAGCCTGGAGCAGCAGGTGCGAGGTCAGTGGGCGGCCCGCGCCCTGCGCCTCCGCGACGCTCCCCTCCCTGCTACCCCAGCCAGAGTACAGTGACTGTCCCTCACAACCAACCAGCACACCCTCTGGTCCCGGACAGGGTTCTCTGCAGGCTGTTCTCTGTACTGACTTCCAGCGCTGACTGTCCCTGCTCGATTCTCCACACTGTTGCTCCGGTGACCAGCCCTCAGCTTACACCAACTGTCCCCACACTCAGTGACCCCATCCTCATCGACTGACTCCATCCTCCCTGACTCCATCCTCCCTGACTCCTCCATCCTCCCTGACCCCATCCTCCTTGACTCCATCCTCCCTGACCCCATCCTCCCTGACTCCTCCATCCTCCCTGACCCCATCCTCCCTGACTCCTCCATCCTCCCTGACCCCATCCTCCTTGACTCCATCCTCCCTGACCCCATCCTCCCTGACTCCTCCATCCTCCCTGACCCCATCCTCCCTGACTCCTCCATCCTCCCTGACCCCATCCTCCCTGACTCCTCCATCCTCCCTGACTCCTCCATCCTCCCTGACTCCTCCATCCTCCCTGACCCCATCCTCCCTGACTCCTCCATCCTCCCTGACTCCTCCATCCTCCCTGACCCCATCCTCCCTGACTCCTCCATCCTCCCTGACTCCTCCATCCTCCCTGACCCCATCCTCCCTGACTCCTCCATCCTCCCTGACTCCTCCATCCTCCCTGACCCCATCCTCCCTGACTCCTCCATCCTCCCTGACCCCATCCTCCCTGACTCCTCCATCCTCCCTGACTCCTCCATCCTCCCTGACTCCTCCATCCTCCCTGACCCCATCCTCCCTGACTCCTCCATCCTCCCTGACTCCTCCATCCTCCCTGACTCCATTCTCCCTGACTCCTCCATCCTCACTGACCCCCCCACTGATGACTCCCCACTGCCCTCACTGACATCACTTCGCTTTCCACATCAGCTGTTCCCGTTATGACTAATCTCCACACACTGACTGTTCTCATCCGGACTTGCTCACACCTCGACTGTCCATGCCTGCTGATCCCTCACATGGGTTTTCTCACATGCTGACTCCCCAACACCATTTACCCTCACTGGCACCGCCCCAACTGCCCCTGCAGGACTCTGCCCCTGCGTTAATGCCCCACCGCAGGTGGTCCCTTCTGCTAGTCATCCGGGTCGACTGTCCCCACACTGGCCACCTCCATCCCTGTCCCTAACGCTCCTTCCCTATAGTGCGTCACCTCTTGACTGACTGACTCTGCCACCCTGGCCCCGCTGGCCTGAGGACTTCTGTCAGATTGTCCCATCCAAGACGCTTGCTGGCCCAGCCTTATCCCAGAGCCTGGCTGTTAGGCTGTTAGGGGCCAGTGACCCCCACTCCCCAAGGACCCAGAGGTCCTATCCCTGTTCACTTTGCCAGGGACCCAACCCACCTCTCTGAGAGCATCTTCTCCCTGACTCAGTTTCCCCATCCACCTGCCCTAGAGCCGGTGAGGGAGGACTTCAGCTTGGCCCCTTCCGCTTCCTTAACCTGCACTGCCCTGGCTGCCACCATTAACACTTTCTCTCCTGCAGTGTGGGCTCTGCCGAGCCGGCTCCACTTTCTCCTTGTTCCAAGGTCTCTGTGTCTGTGGTGACAGAGCGTGTGGTCCACCTGTGTCCCACACGTCTGCCTCATCCGCTGTCTGTCTCTCATGCTCTTCCCTCTGCCCTGGCTGTCCCCTGCCTTTGCTTGCCACCTGCCGCCCTGCACCTCGCACCTGCCGCCCTGTGGACAGGGCTGGCCACACCGCCACCTCGGGGCCTTTTGTCCCATAAGGCCCTGCATGGCCTCAGGGGAAGGAAAGGGTTCATTGGGCACACAGCCTCTGTGCCCACATGCAGTTTGGTCTGCGCGCTTGTCCTGAGGTCTGGGGCCACTACCGCCACCCAGAGGGATATGGTCCATCGTGGGCAGCAGGGGCATGAGCCACAAAGGGCACGTGCTGGCCTTCACAGCCTAGGTGACTACCGTCTGCACCCCTAGGGCTCAGCTCAGGCAGGACAGGGTCTCAGCCTTGTGCTCGGGCATTTGGAGCTGCTGCCATGGTGTCCATCACAGTGGAGATGGGCACTGCTCCTGGCCCAGCTAGGGTGGCTGTGGCTCTGGGGTGCGGGGCTCAGGCCCGAGTGCCGTTTGTTTCCATGAGCCTTCTAGGCCTCAGCCCAGCCCTGAATCCTGTCACCCAGAGCCATGAGCAGGGACAGGGACAGCTAAGAAGCCACTGCCCTGTCTGGTCCCACCTTCCTCCACATGTGTTAGAGGAGGGTAAGGCCTCTGTCCTTCCCAGAGACAGACGCCCTTTGGGGTTGTCCACATTGAAGAGCTGCCATCACTTGTTACCACGCACATTCCCCAACACTGGCCGCACCCGTGTCACTCACATTAGCACACAGCGTGCAGCGGCCCGGCCCCCCCCTGACGGAGGCTCGGTGCTGTGACCCAGCAGTACGGACGAGGTGCTGTCCCTGGAGGAGAAGGACCTGAGGGACCGGGAGAGGCGCATGGCCAATAACGCACGGGAGCGGGTGCGCGTGCGGGACATTAACGAGGCCTTCCGGGAGCTGGGCCGCATGTGCCAGCTGCACCTCAAGTCGGATAAGGCGCAGACCAAGCTGCTGATCCTGCAGCAGGCGGTGCAGGTTATCCTGGGCCTGGAGCAGCAGGTGCGAGGTAGGCTGCGCCCGCCCCATCCTGCTCTGCCCTGGCTTGTTGCTGGCCAGGGGTCGCCACAGCACAATCCCAACCCTCCCTGTCCCCAACTGTGGACAGTCTCCCACTGCGCTCTCCTCCACTCCCCCCAGAACGCAACCTGAACCCCAAAGCAGCCTGCTTGAAGCGGCGGGAGGAGGAGAAGGTGTCTGGCGTGGTCGGGGATCCCCAGCTGGCGCTGTCGGCTGCCCACCCTGGCCTGGGTGAGGCTCACAACCCACCCGGGCACCTGTGAGCCAATGCATGGATCTCCGTGGGACCAGGGACCACCACACTCTGCCCGGAGGGCTCCGGCTCATCATGGCAGCAGCAAGGCTCCACAGATGCTGCGGGGCCTCAGGGCTCCATGGCCCCAGGAACCAAGCTGAGGGGAGCTCTCCCCATCCATTAACCGAAACTGGAAACAAAAGCAGCATGCTCACTTTTCAGAAAAGAAAAAAGATGCCTTAACTGTGGACGAAGGAAGAATTGGACCGCACCCTGGCGAGGGGCGACCGGGGACTGGTTCTGGTTCAGAGCCACCAGCACATCGTGCCTAAGCGTTTTTTTTTGTTGTTGTTGTTTTTTTTTTTTGTTTTTTTTTAAGGAGAATAAAAGAACATTAGTTATCAGATTTTTTTTAAATGTAGACAAAACTTAGCAAGAACGAGGCCTTCTGTGTCTTATTACTTTTTTCTTTTAGCTTTCTTTTGCGTATGTTTTATAAGCAACAAATTTTTGTATAAAAGTCTCCTGTCTATTGCTGTTTCTAGAACTCAGTGTCATGTTTCATGGTCTGCAAGGTTATTAAAGTAGCATTTAAAAGACCCAGTGTTGATCAAAGGGTCACCCCGTTCCCGCTACACGTGAGCCCAGTGCCTATTTGTACCCGGCGTGTGCTCAGCAGCGGAACCATGGTCTCTGCCTCTCTTCTCAAAGGTTCACACTCCTCCTTCCTCACTGCCCTGAATGCTTGGGTGACGATTTGTGGGGTCTCTAAAGGGACAGAATTGATAGAGTATTAGTGTGGCTTAGGGGCTGTGACCTGGGTTGTCCTAGTCCCGAAGCAGGATGTCTCAGCAGTCCCAATCCAGCGCTGCAGTCCTGGAGGAACCTAGGGGTCTGCTGGTCGCCAGACTGCACTGGAATCCTGAAGAAGTGGGCTCTCACCAGGAAAGGAGTGCCTCAGCCACAGGGTAGACGGACCTGCCAGCGAGAGAGGGCAAGCAGGCAGAGAGCAAAGGATTCCTTCTGTGCCCTTTTATGCAGGCTGCCACCAGAAGGTGTGGCCAGGTTAAGTCCAGTCGAGAGATCTCCAGGTGGGCCCAGCTGCTTGGGTTAGGTGAGATACAAAGCTACCTGTACTTAGCTGCCGTACACACAGCCACAGCTGGCTCTTCGGCGGATGGTGCAGGCTTTGGCTTCCCTATCTCGGTAGAGTGGCCGCAGGTACCCTCCAAAGTATCTTCACCCATTTTTCAGATCCTGGCATCGTCATTTCTTCCTATCCTAGCCTCTGGGGTGGGGGATGTTGGGACCACCAAGTACCCCTACAACAGTTCACACCTGCTCCATGCTGACTTTGGTCCCTTTGGAAGCCCCAAAAATCTCCAGTGAGGAAAATTTGTTGGGAACCATGGTAACACCTTGTTAATGGTAAACCTTATCCACCACTTTGGCCTGCAGACTCTGCACCTCTGGAACAGCTGGATTGGAGGGAACACAGCCTGGGTCACTGGCAGGCAGTGAGGGCCCATCCAGGTTCCCCTCTGCTTTATGCAGGGCAATCAACCTGTCTTCAGCCCAAACACCCGTGAGTCCTGTTGCCCAGCTGCAAGACAGCAGAAGGACTGAGGTGGCTCAGTTGGTAATCGGCTTGCACATGCATGGAGCCCTGGGTTCCCTGACGGCCTGCATAAGGGTCGGACTCCCTGAACTGCAGTTAGAGGGCTGTCACTTTACACAGCTGCTGAGTGTTAGGAGAGTCAAATTCCCATGACTGCGTGGCAAGCACCTTACCACTGAGCCCCTCCCTCTACCTTACTGGGTTTGGTTTTGGGGTTTTTGTTTTTGAACCTGGTTCCTCTGTATAACAGCCCAGGCTGTCCTGGAACTCCCTCCGTAGACCAGGCTGGTCTTGAACTCAGAGATCGCCTGCCTCTGCCTCCCTGCTACTGTGATTTAAGGGCGTGTGCCGCCACCAACCAACCCAGTGTGTGTCTGTCGCTCTGTCTGTCTGTCTGTCTCTGGTCTTTGGAATGCTCTGTAATCAAGGATAGCCCACCCCTGAGATCCCAGCACTGTGGGCTAAGGACAGAATAGAAACCGCAGCCCCCAGGGAGAGCCATGGGAGCTGTGGCATCCAGGAAGGAGTCCAGAGCAGGTCAGGCACCCACGAGCCAGGCACTAACCACTAGTCACACTTCAAAGGTGGGGCCCAAGGGACAAGGGACTGACCTTCCTATGGGCCTCTGTGTCCCTCCATCCAGGTGGGACAGTCTCAAAATGCTTCCTGGAGGATGTGTATCTGAGGATGTTCCCACCTTCCTCCTGCCAGTCTGGCGTGTGGTCAGGGAGCTTACTGAGAAGTTTTGATATGCCCATTCTGGGAGGTCAGCCAGGACAGGAACTTAGGTGGAAAGGGTGACCAACGAGGGCCTGCCTGTGCGCCAACCACGGGAACCCAAGGTGGCCTGTAAGAAATGCCCGAGCAAGTATCTCAGAGTCTTCGAAGGCACAGTGCGATCTAAGCCTTTCCCCTTGGCCCCTCTGCACAAGTCCCTTACCTGCGTGGCCTGTTTCCTTCGGTTTAAATCGGTGAAGGGCAGGGCTGTGGCTCAGTGGTTAGCCTGCTCTTCTAGAAGGCCCTGGGGTTCCACCTCCAGCACTGCCTGCCTGTACCGGGCCTGGTGGCACAGGCCCAACACTTAGAAGGTGGAGGCAAGAGGATGAGGAGTTCGAGGCCAGCCGTGGATGTAGGAGGCACCCATCTGAAAAACAGTAAAGAGTGTGAGGGTTTTTTTTTTTAAATATTCATTTTATTTATTATGTATACAATATTCTGCCTGTAGGCCAGAAGAGGGGACCAGACCTCATTACAGATGGTTGTGACCCACCATGTGGTTGCTGGGATTTGAACTCAGGACCTGAGCCATCTCTCCAGCCCGAGTGTGAATTTTTTTGAGAGTGTTTTCTTTTGAGACAACGTTTCTCTATGTGGCCATGGCTGGCCTCGAACTCACGGAGATCCTTCCGCCTCTGCCTCCCCAAAGCTGGGATTAGAAGCGTGCGCCACCACCGGTGTGTATTATTAAAGTTATCAAATTAGTACCCGAATCAAATTAGCCCGAAGTCACCCGTTCAGGCTCAGAACCAAGCAGTCCCAAGCAGTTTGCTAGACACCCCGCCCACAGAGGCGGGATCTAGCGATGTCTGAAGCCCTCCCCGGAAGTAGATATCAATGTCTCTGAACCGACTTGCACCGCCGCCGGAAGAGCTAGGTTCGCACATGCGCAGCGCTCCAGGACAGCAGGAGCAGGGTGACCCTGAGTGCTGAGACCCTGCCGCGATGCTGAGCAAGTTTCTGGGCCCACGCTATCGGGAACTGGCCAAGAACTGGTGAGGAGGTCGCCCGCCGTCCCACCCGTGTGCCCTGGGGACATAGGGGGGAAACTCTGCTGGGGCAGCTGAAGACTCCAGGACACAGTGCAGGTGGAGGATGAGTTGCTTCGAGCCTCGGTTTCCCCAGCCCGACCTGGGGATCCCTTTGCGGTACGGGTCAGTACCCTGCGCTCCTATGGCTCGGGACTCCGACTTTCAACCTAGCACCTTGCAGCCTTTTGCTGATTTTGGCCTCCGTTCATTCTTTCTTTCGTTTATTTATTTTTGAAGCAGTGTTACTGTAACCCAAGCTGGCCTCGAACTCCCAGCCACTCACCACCCCCTGAATGTTCTCTTTGCATGTATGTCTATGTAACCGCGCTGGCGAGAAGAGGGCATCGGATCCCTGGACCCAGAGCTAGCCATAGTTGTGAGCACCTTGCGGGTGCTGGGAATCGAACCTGAGTCCTCTGGATGAAGAGTCATCTTTCCGGTCCCTTTGTTTCTTCTTTTAATTTTAGTTTATTTACACTTATATGTATACGCGTGAGTTTCAGCTCGCCTGCAGCTGGAGATGCGGTTCTTCTACAAGGCAATGAACCCTCCCAACCACTGAACCTCCCAGCCCCCACCTCTTGGCTTTTAATTTTTTAAACTTTTGCAACGGTGGCAGTGAGATTCAGGACCATAGTGCTGTTGTTAACCTCACACCCCAGCCCCCTGAAACGACTGTCATCCAAGAGTGTCGGCCCCAGCTGTGGCTGAGTGGGTGGATCAGTTGTCCAGCAAGCACGAAGTCTGTGTTCCAGTCCCACACTGCACACGTAGGAGATGGAGGCAGGGGGATGACGAATTCAAGGCCAACCTTGGATACAAAAGATCCTATTCACGGCAACAAACGGTGTGCATTATAAAAGTTATCAAGTTAGTACTACAGTCCCAAAGTCAGCCTTCCAATGTCTCATGCAATTCTGGGGTCTCAGGGGCCAGCCCCAGTACCACAGGCCTGTCCTCCCAGTACTGGGGCTCTGCAGGCAGAAGAACCAGGAATTCATGGCTGTTCTCGGGTACATGTGTATTCCAGGCCAGGGAGGGACACATGGAACCCTGTCTCGATAAACAGATGATAGGCAGTTGGTGGGCTGACGGGTAGGTAATGGGTGCGTTAATCCCTACAGCGACACCACACCTGACTGTATGGTACTGGTGACCTCAATGGAAGGCAGCGCAGATTTTGTTACTGTTACAGGCAGATGTTAGGAATTTTTCCTAACGTGAGCTCTCTGCTGACGCAAATTCCCAATCAAGCCAAATCAAAACAAGCCAAATTAAGAAATACCCAGGTTTAATGGGAGCCCTGCGCTCTCGGGGGGGTGGGGGGCAAGGGGGAACTGGGAGGCTGCGCCCACCAGGAGGAAGGGAAAGAGACCACGTGTGTTTCTCCTTTGGGAGCTCACACAGTCTGTGGGAGTGGTCCTGAGCTCTGAGGACCACTTGCATGCTGGGATTTGGAGTCCAGACCAATACAGCTCTCAGGGCTGGGGGCTATGCTCCCAACTTAACAGAGGTACTGTTTGTATCTGAAGGTTGGAGGTGACACCTAGGTGTCTTGGTAGGGGACAGGGGAGGGGAGGATTTAGCAGTGTAGCTGGGTGATCTGCATAGTTCAGCTTCACAGGCGATCTCCAAACTCCACGTGGTCCCATTGGTCATAAGCAACTGGACCTGTGTGAACTGGACTCCCGGCAGCCCAGGTCTGTTGTCCAGTACAGAAGGTCTTCTGATGAACCGGCCCCAAATATCCACCTGACCCAGCAAGGTTTCCATAGCCGTCCAGTGCTTGGAACCCAAGTTCTTTTTGTTTTGTTTGTTTTGTTTTTATGGTTTCTCTGTATAGCTATGACTTTTGGAGTTTCGGAGCCTGCCCTAGAAGACTCGGAGATCCCCCTGCCTCAGCCTCCCGAGTGCCCTGTAGACGAGCACTGGGAAAGCCCTTGACTGACATCGGCGTGGGGTGTCATGGGAGAAGGGTTCTCATTAACTGCCTCTGTCCCTCCAGGATCCCCACTGCCAGCATGTGGGGTGCCGTGGGTGCCGTGGGGCTGGTGTGGGCCACAGACTGGCGTTTGATCCTGGACTGGGTACCTTACATCAACGGCAAGTTTAAGAAGGATGATTAGGAAAACCCCGTCACACTCAGGATCTCCCTGGTGAGTCTGAATGTTGGGCCTGATTGTTGTGGGGTGGGGGTTCTGGGGTAGCCAAGAGGTAGAGCAGGGATCCCTCAGACCTTCCCACACCCAGGACTCCCTCAGCTGCTGAACTGGCTAGCGGCCTAGCTCAGAGCTGGTGTCCGAGGCTGTCCCTTGCCCCAGGCCTCTTGGGATAGGCTGAGGGTATGCAGCCTTCATCAAGCCACGGTAAACTGGCTATTTTGCTTATGTTGAAAGTTTGATGCGCATAAGGCTGTCCTGTGTAGACCACTTGTGTGTGCGTGTGTGTGTACACTTACATGTGCGCATGCACTGGTATGATGGGTACCGAACCTGAGCCCGCCACTTTGGCTAGGTTATATGGCCAACCAGCAGCTCCCTGGAATCTGCTTGTCTGGTGCCATCTCTCTCCCAAGTGCTGGGCTACAGGCGTGCACAGCAGTGCCTGGCTTTCATGAGGGACCAGAGATTCAAACTCAGTTCCTCATTCTTGCATGGCAGACTCCTCTCACTGGGCCATCTCCCTGCCCCTCTACTTTTTCAAACTTTTTTCCCCCCCGAGACAGGGTTTGGAGCCTGTCCTGGCTCTGACTACTTCATTTTTTGCAAGGTGTGTATGTGTGCATGCATGTCCACAGAGACCAGAAGAGGACCCCTGGCCTAGCATCCCTGGTAGTTATGAGCTGCTGTGTGGTGCTGGGAACTGAACCTATGCGTGTCGTCTGTACCTCACTCTCTGATTGGCTACAGCAGCCAGCCAGTCATCTGGGTTTTCTGGCCTGTCAGGTCCACATCCTATGGCAGACGCCTTACCTACTGATTATGTCCTTAGTCCTCTTTCCTCACCTTACAGCTCAGTGACACTGTTGGGGTTATTCACAGAGCTCTGGGCCCCTGGGCTGGCTCCCTATATGCTTGGCTCACCTGATGTCCCCTTCCCCAGGCTCACACCTGCTGTCAGCTCACCTGATGTCCCCTTCCCCAGGCTCACACCTGCTGTCAGATCACCTGATGTCCCCTTCCCCAGGCTCACACCTGCTGTCAGATCACCCGATGTCCCCTTCCCCAGGCTCACACCTGCTGTCAGCAGCTCACCTGATGTCCCCTTCCGCGGGCTCACACCTGCTGTCAGCTCACCTGATGTCGTCCCCTTCCCCAGGCTCACACCTGCTGTCAGCTCACCTGATGTCCCCTTCCGCTGGCTCACACCTGCTGTCAGCTCACCCGATGTCCCCTACCGCGGGCTCACACCTGCTGTCAGCTCACCTGATGTCGTCCCCTTCCCCAGGCTCACACCTGCTGTCAGCTCACCTGATGTCGTCCCCTTCTCCAGGCTCACACCTGCTGTCAGCTCACCTGATGTCGTCCCCTTCCCCAGGCTCACACCTGCTGTCAGCTCACCTGATGTTGTCCCCTTCCCCAGGCTCACACCTGCTGTCAGCTCACCTGATGTCCCCTTCCGCGGGCTCACACCTGCTGTCAGCTCACCCAATGTCCCCTTCCCCAGGCTCACACCTGCTGTCAGCTCACCCGATGTCCCCTTCCCCAGGCTCACACCTGCTGTCAGCTCGCCCGATGTCCCCTTCCCCAGGCTCACACCTGCTGTCTCAGGAACAGCTCAGCCTCGTGAAGGATGCTGAGGAAGCTGGACACGGCCAAGTCCCGCAGCACCCGGGGAGCCTCTGCGCAGATGGACACTTGGGCTGCCTTGATGGGTGTACATTAAACCTTGTTCTCACACCTCCGACGCTCGGTCTTCTTGTGCCCGCCACCTGGTTCCCCCTTGTCCTCAAGGCTTCCCCACCTCAAGGGTCCTTTCAGCACCCAGTGTTTAGCGATCTGGGAGTCTTCACTGGCAAGCAGAAATCCTACCACACTTCAGGAGCTTCTAGATGGAAAAACAGTTTGTTCTCCGGGGCTGCCCAACAAGTCACTCTCCTTTTTTTTTTTTTTTTTTTTGGTTTTTCGAGACAGGGTTTCTCTGTGGCTTTGGAGCCTGTCCTGGAACTCGCTCTTGTAGACCAGGCTGGTCTCGAACTCACAGAGATCCGCCTACCTCTGCCTCCCAAGTGCTGGGATTAAAGGCGTGCGCCACCACCGCATTTTAATGGCTTTTAAATTAGTGTTCAGGGCCCCTGCGGCCACCATACCCAGCATAGCAGGGCTTCTTCCTTCAGGTTTCGTTTGTTTTTGAAACAGGGTCTTAGGTAGCCTAGGCTGGCCCCAAACTCAACATGTACCCAAGGCTGACCCTAAACTTACCTGACTGTCTCCACTTTACAAGTGCGGGGATGATGGGTGTGACCGCCATGCCTGTGTTTGTGGGGCGGAGAATGGCCCCCAGGGCTTCCTGTATGGTAACTCAGAGCTGAACTGAGTACTCTCCAGTCCTGGCACGATGGTACACATTTTCACCTAAGAATTTTATTTCCTGTGGGTTCCGGATAGAGTGGGCTGGGCGCTGACTTTGTCTCAGAGTCCTGAGTACAGAGCACCCACCTGTCTCGCGCTCCGATACATGGAGAGGCCAGCCTGTGCTACTTGAGACCTGGTTTCAAAAAAGGTGGGTGGTAAAGAGCACTCGTTCTTGCGGGACACCCAGCTCCTATTCCAGCACTTCAGGGTGCTCCAGACTCAGGAGGCCCCGCCCCCCTGGCCTCTGAGCAAATCTTTAATAAAAACAACCCACCTAGGCCTGGTGATGCAGGCCTGGCATCCTGGCTGTGCAGGATGCTCAAGCAGGGGGACTGGAGTTAAAGCCAGCTTGAGTGACCTTTGACTTCAGGGGTGGTCAAGCTGTGTCTTTCAAGCTTGGAAGGCTGAGGTACAATGGGGGGAGAGCCTGTCCCAAACCAGGCTGGGGTGCGGCCCAGGAAAACTCCAGGCTGGGGAGGGGACGAGGCTCTGAGTGTGGTGGCACACACCTGCCATCCCAAGGTCTGTACGGTTGGAAACTGGGCTACTTAAGACGCCTTATTAGTTTAAAATAAAATGCAGGGGGCAGTAACCTGCTTGCCACGCAAACATGAGAACATTGTCAGCACCCACAGAAAGCCCAGCAGGGAACCTCCCTGGCCAGCCAATTTAGGCAAACGGTGAGCTACAGGTTGAGAGACTCGCCTGGAAAAATCAGATGGTTCTGGACAGGCAAAGTACAATTATTTTTTGAGACAGGGTCTATCTGTCCTGGAACTCACTATGTAGGCCAGGCTAGCCTCAGACTCGCACAGATTGGCCTGACTCTGTTTCCCGAGGGCTGGGATTAAAAGGTGTTCGCTAGCACCGCCCGGCAAGAACAGGAGTCTGGTGTGGTGGTGCTCGCCTGTCAACCAAACAGTGTAGAGGCTCGGGCAGGAGCCGCAAGGTAAGCAGGACTGGATTGGAGTTGTACCAGATCACAGTCACAATGGCCAGGAGACAGATGGGAGTCCCGCCAAATGCACACTGCGCAGGTGCAGGCGAGCGCGACCCCAGGACAACCCGCCTGGCGGAAACGATTGCAGCATGGTAGGGACCAGGTGCAGGACGCTTAAGGCGTTCAGAGCGCAAGCGCGGTTGCGGTCCCGCCTTCGTCACGCTGATTGGCTGCCCCCGCCGATTGGTCTTGTCGCCACGGGGCGTGTCCTGCCAATGCGGCTGGGCGGGGCGCGGAGGGGCCCGGGCTGATCCCATTGGCCTCACCGCCGCGGGGCCGGCCTTGCGAGCGCGTGGGGGCGGGGCCGAGGCTGCGGCTGCGCAGACGCGCCCCACGCGCGGGCGGGTGGGCGGAGCGGCCCCCCTAGCGGGGGCTGGGAAGCACGGGGAGGGGGCCGAGCGGGTGGCAAAGCCGGCGCGCGCCCGGCTGGGGGCGGAGGGCGGAGGCCCGCGGGTCGGAACAGCCGCGGCGAGCGGCGGTGCCGGCGGAGGGAACCGAGGCGGCGACGAGCCTGGGGGTCGCGACTTGCAGCGGCGGCGGCATCGGCGACGGCGGGCCCGGAGGCGGGCGGAGAGCCGGGGCGCGATGGAGCGGAAGAGGTGGGAGTGCCCGGCGCTCCCGCAGGGCTGGGAAAGGGAAGAAGTGCCCAGGAGGTCGGGGCTGTCGGCCGGCCACAGGGATGTCTTTTACTATAGGTGAATGAGCGCGCCGGCCGCGCAGGGCCCCAACGGGCGCCTCCCAGCGGCCTCTGCGGCGGCCTGGGCGCCCCTACTGCGGGTCGCGGTCTGGGCCGGGCGACGTGCGTGCGAGAGTGCGTCCTACGTGCTAGATGTGGCCAGTGCGCACGCGCCAGCCGGGGCTCGACGCTCAGTGCGCGTGCGTCAGACCCAGCGCCTGCCCTCCTGCTCGTGAGGGCCTCTTCGCGCTGCTGTCACTCAGCGCGTGTGCGCCACGCGGGGCTTTCACTGGCCCAGTACGCGTGCGCACCGCCCGCGACTGCAGCCTCGCGGCTTCGCGCCCTCCTGTGGCGCGAGCTTTTGTCCTCTGCGGAGTCCGGGACCGTGCACGCCGGGCTAGGGGCGCCCGGCCTTGGCCAGACGCCGCTGGGAAGCAGGGGTGGGAGGGGGCTGGGCTGACCCTTTGACCCTTGAGGGGAATTCGCGGGGACCATAGCGGGGTTCCGGGGAGCAGGGCGAACTGCTCCAGGTGGCCTGATTCCCCTCGGCTATGTATTTTTGCCTTTTTTTTCTTTCTAAATGCCATTTTTGTGGTTTTTCTAAAGCCGTCTCTTACTCGTACCCCCAGAAGTGACATCTGCCATAGTGATTTTTGAGTACTGTGAACATTTAGCCTTTGTTGCTTTTGTGTCCAAGACTTTTTTTTTTTTTTTTTTTTTGATGCAGTGTCTAGGTAGTAGTCTACGGAAACCAGGCTGCTTTGCAACCCTCAGGGAGGGCAATGCCAGTTGTCCCAATTGCAGCCGAGCAACCTGCACCTGCTGTTGTCTTCCCTCGGCTTTTTTTTCTTTTCTTTTTCTTTTTTTTCTGCGGTAGTGGGCATAGAACCCTGGGCCTCGGGCATGCAACTGCCCCCTTCCCCCATTTCAGTCAGGATTGTATGGGTGCTTTGTGCGGAGACTCGGCTGGCCCCTTGCTGTTGTACAGTCACGGGTTTAGGTAATAGATAAGGTTGGAGCCAGAACCAACTCAGGTTCCCTTTGGGTTGAAATGAAGAAGGCCCTTGGTTCACAAAGGTCTGAGGGGGGCTGAAAATGGTGTCTCCAGGTCACATGTGCATGCGGCCCCGCCCCCTTCTCCCTGACTTGCCCAGCCTTGTTGGAGCTTCCTAAATCTTGTTAACCCCGGGGGTTCTGTCTTCTGGAGTCCTTAAGCCATGATCTCAAGTCTGCTACCTTCTTCCTGGAGCACACAAGATTCTCCTCAGCCTGCGAGAGCTGAGCTGTCACCACCTCTGTCTAAAGCCCAGAGTGGTGAGAAACATAACTGGTGTTTGTTGGGGCCTGTGGCCCTCCTCTTGTCCCCAGGCTGTAGTTATCCTCCTTGTCTCGTCCTCCTTTACCCCAGGATAGCTACAAATGTCGTCCAACTCATTTGTGCATGGCATCACTGTCACGATTCTGTCCGGTTCCATGTGAACTCTTAGGCCTGGAACCCTGTCCTGGTGTTACTGCAGGTCCACACTGCCTGCTGAGGGCAAGCTCGAGCTGTCAATAGACTTCTGTGTTGGGATCTGCAGAGCCACGCTCAGAAAGGAACAGTACCCACATGGGAGGTCGCTGCCACAGCCATTCTTACTTGAGTTTCTTTTGTATTTTTTGAGACAGGATCTTGCTGTGTAGCTCAGACTGGCCTGGAACTTGGGGACCCTCCTTCCTCAACCTCAAATGAGTGGCATGTGCCACCCTGCCTGGTTTGTTGATATGTTTCGACCTGTATGCCAGATTCGCTCATTAAGAGGCAGTGGGCTTTTAGCATGCTCAGACAGGTGGGGTCACCATCAAATATGATTTTGGAACATTTATCATTTTATTTATTTATTTGTTTTTATTCAAAGTGATTTTATTGCTCGTGTATACAAGGGAATTGATGCCACCAAAGCAGAGGCTGTGGAGGACTCATGTTTCCAGTTGGGTGGGAGGACCGCTTGGTCTTATGGTAACGAGCCAGCCGGTGAATTCTGCTATCAGAATCAGCGGAAGTTAGCATCCTTATCCTTTCTGTTCCTCTCAAGATGCTTTCGGACAGCGACTGCCTTCTTAATCAAATGGTAGAGATCCTCAGGGAGATCAGGGGCAAGGCCTTTGGATTTAAGGATTCTTAAGATTTTATTACCAGTCACAAAACGGACCTGGGCCACACCGTGCGAGTCCCTCAAGATCACACCTATCTGGGAGGGAGGGAGGCCTTTCTTGGCCAGTTTGTAAATCTGTTCCTTCAGGTCGTCAGATGTCAGCTTCAGCCACGTGGGGACGCTGCTGCAGTAGGGTACCGCCCACTGGGACAGGCCCTTCCTGGGAGCGTGCATGCGACCCATGATGGTGGAGGTCTGGCATCAAAGAGAGAACGAGGGAGGAAACTCCCGGAACATTTATCATTTTAAAATGAGTACAGTCAGGAGGATCAGGAAGCCTTCGCCTTACACTACCCTGTGCTCCCTCCCACCCCTTAAGCAGCTGCCAGTCAAAGTCCTGAGCCTGGCTAGGGTCCACAGGGTTGGATCTGAAGCTTGGGACATCATGTGGGCTCAGTGCTAGCTAGCCCAGTGGTTTTGGGATTCCAGGCAGTATGGGCTAGGATGCCTCATGCTGGGATTTGCAGACTGGTGACATGCCAAGCCGCCGGTCAGCTGTTGCTGCGATTTCCTCACACTGGGGAATCTCTCCTGGCAGAGGATTCCGAGGGCTCTAGGATCCTGAGTATACCTGGGGCATTGTCTGTCTGGGCAGGACAGTCACATGCACGAGGTTCCCAGCAGACAACACTATCTGAGCTATAAAGAGTTACAATGATTGCCAGTGAAATGTAGCAATTGCCTGAGTGCCAGACCTACCAGAGGCTCCCTGCAGCTGCGGGGCTGAGACTGGTTGGACCCAGAGCTGCGCACACGCTAGTGCACTGGTGCACGCTCACCACTGTGCCACAGCCAGCCTGTCAACATTTCTGACTTTACTGATAACAAAGATTATGCAACTGTAAGACCAATCCCAGAACATTTCCAGACCTAACAAATCTACTTGTTCTGGAACGTTCCCTATCCATGGGTTACCCCACATGGTGTGGCCTTTTATGCCTAAGTATGATGTCCTCAGGGCTCCTGCATATTGTATGTCAAAGCTTTGCTCCTTTTCCTGGCTGAGTAATGCTCCAGCATGCGGTGAGCTATGCATCTGGGACTACACAGGCTGCCCCCATCTTCTGACTCTGTGAGTGTTTAGCACGGGGTTGGGTGGGATGGGATCCAATTTCCAGAAGACACAGAATTTAGCTGGGGCAGTTAGGGGTTGTCAGACCTACCCCTGTCCTGTGTGCATGGGCTCAAGAGAAAGTGCCATTTCCACACTTGGGAGTTGAAGGCAGCAAGTTCAAGGCTAGTCTGAAGTACATAAGACCCTGTCTTAAAACCAATCAAAAAAAGCTGGGGTTCACTCAGTGTAGTCCTGAAGTCGTGGGTCCTACCTCCAGCAACAGGCGATGGCCACTCAGGAGCTGGAAGCAGCAGGATCAGGAATTCTTGGCTATATACTGAGTTTTGAGGCCATACAACCCTGTATTGGTGATTTCTAGGGAGCAAGAACTGGTTTCTGGCCTGGGCAGCTCCAATCCCTCATAGGGAGCCTTTGGGCTTTATCACTTGTATTAGCTCAAGGCCCGACTTCTTAGGGCTGTTCTTTCTTTTTTTTTTTTTTAATATTTATTTATTTTTAATTTTTTTTTATATATTTTTTTCTTTTTTTTTTTTTTTTTTTTGGTTTTTCGAGACAGGGTTTCTCTGTGGTTTTGGAGCCTGTCCTGGAACTAGCTCTGTAGACCAGGCTGGTCTCGAACTCACAGAGATCCGCCTGCCTCTGCCTCCCCAGTGCTGGGATTAAAGGCGTGCGCCACCACCGCCCGGCTTTATTTATTTATTATGTATACAATATCCTGTCTGTGTGTATGCCTGCAGGCCAGAAGAGGGCACCAGACTCCATTAGAGATGGTTGTGAGCCACCATGTGGTTGCTGGGAATTGAACTCAGGACCTTTGGAAGAGCAGGCAATGCTCTTAACCTCTGAGCCATCTCTCCAGCCCCTTAGGGCTGTTCTTATTGCTTGCTTTCCTCAAGACCTCTTAAAACCCTGAAGCATGGTGAACACTCCCTCCCAAGGGTGGTGGGTAGAGGGTGGGTCCCGCTCTGGCTGATCAACCTCCCTCCCGCAGCCCCAGCGGGAAGAAGTTCCGCAGCAAGCCACAGCTGGCACGCTACCTGGGCGGCTCCATGGACCTCAGCACCTTCGACTTCCGCACGGGAAAAATGCTGATGAATAAGATGAATAAGAGCCGCCAGCGCGTGCGCTACGACTCCTCCAACCAGGTCAAGGTGAGGACGGTGACGTCGGCGGGGGCGGGCCCCCGGGTTAGCCACCGTCGCCATCGAGTCAGTACCTCCACTGGCAGAAGCATGGCGCGCATTTGGTTTGGTGGGTGGGAGATCTGCCCGCCTGATCGCCCACCTAACACCATTCAGGCTCTGGCTAAACGCCTCCCTGCCCCCTCCAACCCTCCATGGACCCTGGTCGGAGCGGCCCGCTGCAGAGTCTTCTCCCCCCAGGGCAAGCCTGACCTGAACACCGCACTGCCTGTACGGCAGACTGCATCCATCTTCAAGCAACCGGTGACAAAGATCACTAACCACCCCAGCAACAAAGTGAAGAGCGACCCACAGAAGGCGGTGGACCAGCCGAGGCAGGTGAGACTCACCTTTGTAGGAAACCTCGAGTTTTCGTACTAAAGCTCCTCCTTTAGGGGTGGAGGGAGCCAATGTTGAGTGAGATAGGCAAGCGCCCTGCCCCAGAGCTGCAACCCCGGCTTCTAGATCGTTGTATTTACTCTTTAGAGAGACCGACGGGCTAAGCATGGCTGCCCACACCCTTAGCCCAACACTTGAGAGTCTACATTTTAGGGCCGGCAAGAAAGCCTCTTTTAAAAAGACAAAACAAAACAGCATAATAAAAGCCAAGGCTCCTCTCTGTTTTTCAGGCCTATTTGTAAACATCCCTAGGGCCCCTGAAGGCTGGTCTGGATGGGTGGGGTCACAGGCAGGGCTCCGCCTACCTCTGCTTCCTGTAACCTTGCCTCTCTCCCTAAAGCTGTTCTGGGAGAAGAAACTGAGCGGCTTGAGCGCCTTTGACATCGCGGAGGAGCTTGTCAGAACCATGGACCTGCCCAAGGGCCTGCAGGGTGAGCTGGGGCGGGTAGCCGCTGCCCTCTGGACATTGATAAAATGGGTGGGTGCCCTGGTGGGGTTTTTTGTTTTTTTAAAGATTGTGTGCGTGCCTGTGCGGGTTTATTTGCACCACATGCATGCACGTAATAACGGAGGCCTGAAGGCATCAGATACCCGGCGACTGGAGTTGGTGTGTTGTGAGCACTGATGTGGGTGCTGGGAAGTACTCCCGGGTCCTCTGGAATAATAGTAAGCACTGTGTGCTAGCCATCCCTCTAGACTCTGTGGGACCCTGGCATGCCTCAGGCTCAGAAGCCTTTGCCTGGGGATACAGGCTTTGGTGGGGCCTCTGGATTGCCTTCTTGTCTTCTGACAGAGGCTAGCCTGTGAGGTGATCCTGCCCACACTGTCCTTCCGCAGGGGTGGGCCCGGGCTGCACAGATGAAACGCTGCTGTCCGCCATCGCCAGTGCGCTGCACACCAGCACCCTGCCCATCACAGGCCAGCTCTCTGCAGCCGTGGAGAAGAATCCTGGTGTGTGGCTAAACACTGCGCAGCCACTGTGCAAAGCTTTCATGGTGACTGATGACGACATCAGGTAACTGGTGGCCCTTACACCACCACCCCCAATTTTCAGTTAGTCATGGCGGGGATGCAGGGCAGACCAGCAACTTCCTGGGTTCTCAGGAATGTGCTAGAATGGCTGGGGTCAGGTGGGACCGGGGGAAAAACAGTGAGGTTTAATCTTGGCTCAGTAACCATGACTACCACAGGCCTGGGAGAATCAAGAAACTGACAAGCTGGGTGGGGCGGGGCTGGACCTGAGTACAACCCTCAGGAAGGGTCCGAGGCTTGGCTGGTAATGGCCAGGGAAGTGGAGGACTTTACGTGGCTTTGATCCTCTGGGATAGGACTTCAGGACAAGAGGCCCTGGACCTTGAAGAGCTGGCCTGGGTTTCCTGCCTCACACCAGGGTGGGTCAGGACAGACAGGGACAAGAGCAGGACCCTGTGGAACTAGATTCGGGTCCCATAGTGGCTCCAAGGTCCAGCACTTGCCACTCTGTGGACGTGGGCCTGCAGCTGACTGTAGCCTGTGGCTTCCACATAGCTTGGATGTGAGAAGCTGAAAATGTTAGACCAACTATGGCTTGAGCTGATGGGGAAGCTGTGTGGAGTTTCTGGAAGGGTTGGTGGTGGCACGCCTGTGCCCGTGTGCCCTGTCAGAGTGTGTGTCCCCAGGAAGCAAGAGGAGCTGGTGCAGCAGGTGCGCAAACGCCTAGAGGAGGCGCTGATGGCCGACATGCTGGCCCACGTGGAGGAGCTGGCCCGTGACGGGGATGCACCACTGGACAAGGCCTGCACTGAGGACGACGAAGATGAAGATGAGGAAGATGACGAACCAGAGCCTGAGCGTGTCTAGCGCAGGTGGTGCAGGACAGGGTGATAGGGTGCCGGCCCCGTTCCCTAGTCAGACTGCTAATGACTTCCCTTCTGCCGTTTCCAGATGTCCTGGCCAAGTTCAGGTTGCAGACTTCCCTCAGCCTTGCCTGGACCTGGTGGAGGCCAAGCCAGCAGGCAGCAAGCCTCCATCTTCTTCCCAGGCCTTTCCAGCTGCCGGGTCTCAGTGCAGGGAGCCCCTGTGGGCCTTGGACTCATTTGCCCCTGTGCTTCCTGGCGATAAACCCCACACTGAAAACTGAAGGTCGGAGCCCCACTTGGGAGGTCGCCTCATTGTTACCTTCCTGTATCCTCACCATAGGAACAGGCCCTGCTTGGCACCAAGGACACCAAGGAGCTACAAGCTTTGTTGGGCACTGGAGGGAGGTTTTGGTTCCTGCCTTTCAGTGTTGGGCCAGGGTCTAGGCTGCTGCCAATCTTGGGTTGCTCAGCCTCCCCGAGCTGAGGGCCAGCAAACAGCCAGGAACTCGGTTTCCTTCAATAAACCTATGGTAGGAACTTCTTAGCCTCTGACCTCTCACTCTGCGAGCCACAGCTCCACCGAGCCCACAGTGCCCACTGCTGAAGCCATGGGACTCACCTGCTTCTGAGCCTGTGGGGTCACCCATCAGACCCTTCAGCGGTTCTGCAGAGCTCACCAGGGTCTCCTCCGGGCTGGACAGAGCCCAAGGCTAGAGCTGGTGCCTCTGCCTGTCCTCACCCACAAGGACCACCCTTCCTGTCACTGGGTTGTACCAGGGCAGCCTCCTCCAACAAAGTTGCCACTCTTGTGTGGGTCAAACTGTAGACAGCTCTGGGTTCTCTGGTGCTGACTGTAGTGACCTGTGCCACCCCAGAGGACCCAGGGTTTGTTAAGTTCCCTCCGAGACAGGGACTAGTGACCCCAGCATCTGTGGGTGGGATGAAAGTGTGGCTTCCCCGAGGCTCCATCCTATAGAGCCCACTGACCTGGGGTAGACAACTCTGGAATGCCATCACCCTGCTGCCCCACCAATGAGAGGACTCCCATCTTACCCTCTACTGTGAGACCTGCTTTCCTTGGGCAGCTCTGCATCCTTCAGATAGGACCAGTCCTGCCCTGGTGACACTGTTCCCCCACAGGACCTTCCTTCCACACAGCCGCCCAAAGAAAGGCACCGTGTCTAGGCTCTAAGTCACCTGTTGGTGGCCCCAACAGGCCAAGAGACGGTACAACCTCTGGTGGGACACCCTGTGGTGGGTTTGGGGCTAAAGGCCCTCAGGTCCCACGAGAGAAGGAATGGCTCCCTGCTCCTAATCTGCAACGCGGTTGAAGGCTGATCTAGTGACTAGCTGGTTCAGGGCACCTCACTGTCCCAGGAGGTGGGGATGGAGTCTGCACCCGAGCAGGTGCATGGGGCACCCTCCAGTCCTTCCCAACTGCACAAGCCATGTGCTGGGAGCTGTGGGGGAAGGGTCATGTGATACGGCCTCTCGTGATGATGGGATATTGTGGGGCTACATGGAGGTAGTTAAGTATCTGGTCCTGGGGTTGGAAACCATGGCACCATGCTGATCAGAGGGGAGAGATCCTCAGCACTGATTCCTGCAGCCATTTTCAAAAGAATCAAAGGACTCTCCAAATTTAGCTTTACTATTATATGTGAAGCCTGAAGTGCCAAGAGCACTCATACGCTCGGAGCCTTGTGTGCTGGCTTCAGCATGGTGTCCTGCAGGGTCACACACCTTTAATTCCAGGGCACTGGGGTGAAGGCCGAAGGACTGTATGTGTGCTGTGTACATAGAGGCCAGGAGAGGGCGCCAGGACTCTAGGACCGGAGTTCAGATGGTTGTGAGCCTCTGTGGGTGCAGGGAATTGAACCTGAGTCTACTGGAAAAGCAGCCATTGTTGAGTTAAGAACCATCATCTCGCCGGGCGGTGGTGGCGCACGCCTTTAATCCCAGCACTCGGGAGGCAGAGGCAGGCGGATCTCTGTGAGTTCGAGGCCAGCCTGGTCTACAAGAGCTAGTTCCAGGACAGGCACCAAAGCAACAGAGAAACCCTGTCTCGAAAAACCAAAAAAAAAAAAAAAAAAAAACCATCATCTCTCCATCTATAGTTCTTAATTTGGAGATGGGGCAGGGAACCTAGGGCTAAGGGCGTGAGGGGATGTGCTCTCCAGCTGAGACCACCAACCCCCCAGCCAAGTGCCCAAGCCGGAAGTGCCCAGTTTAGTCAGTGTGTTATTTTACTTTATTGGTTTGTTTGTATGTTGTTCATGCACCCCCCCACACACACACTCACTGGTGTGCACCTGCATGCAGGTGGCTAGCAGCATTCTGGGGTCGTTCCTCGGGTCTCGTCCATCAGATCACTCTCAGGGGCAGGGCCCACACCTTCAAGTACTTCAGACCCGTGAACACGATCCCACTCCTGGAGTCACTCACACTCCAAACAAACCCCACACTTCAGCCCCACACTGTCCCTTTCTGCCAGCGCTGGGAGCCAGGGCTCCCTGCACACCTGGCGAGGGCCCAGCTAGTGTCTTGCTGTGATGTTTGTAGACAATCTCACTCTAGACCAGGCAGTCTGGAACTCTGAGAGATCCCCTGCCCTCCCTCCCGAGTGCCAGGACTAAAGATAAGCCACCACACACTCAGTTCACGCTTCAATTTTTTAACTTAAAAAAATGTGTACTTGCCTGAATTTGTCTTTGCATCATAAGCCATCAGGAGCCCACAGAGACGGAGGTCTGACAAGGGCGTTGGATCCCTAGAAATGGAATTACATGCAGTTGTGAGCTGCTATGTGGGTGCTGGGATCACAAGCACACTGTGGTAATCTGAAGTCGCTTTTGTGTTGTCTCCTCGGCCCCTCTCCCCAATCTCTTGATTGAGGCGTCCCTGGACTCCTGGCATTGTGTCCTCAGAACAAACTATGACACTCTGACTCTTCAGGCTCTCCCCCGCTGCTCACCTCCCTTCCCAGAACTTTCTTTCCTCCGTGCTCCATCAGCCCAGATCCAAAGCCCTGGGGGGAGGGCAGAGGTGACCCGCTTGACTGCCAGCATCCCAACGCAGCCTCTGGCTTTGAACACCTGCCAAAGCTGCTGGAAGTTTCTGCCAAGGGAAGAAGCTACAAGGCCAGTAGCTGAGCCCTGGGCGGGGGTGGGGGTACACATCAGCATTAGGAAAAAAATTAGTGCTCCCCCCCCACAAGGCAGGGTTTCTCTGTGTAGCCCAGGCTGTCCTGGAACTCACAGAGACCCACCTCCCTCTGCCTCCTGAGTCTGAGTGCTGGGATTAGAGGTGTGCACCACCACTGCAGCCCAACTTTGATTTCTTAATGTTATTGTTGTTGTCTTTAAATAGGATGTCACTGTGTAGCCCTGGCTGGCCTGGCATTTAAAGGTGCCAGCTTTTTTTTTCACCCTGCCAGCTCTTGATCAAGAGTGAGGTGACATCTGGGCAGGAGACAACACGCTGGAGGTACCAAGATACTCCTCAGGGCTGCAACCTGCACTGTGTTCATGATGGTTATACAAGTAACCGAAAGCCATAGACAGGATAACACACACACAAACAGAGGAGGCCCTGTTGTGGCTGAGGCAGCTGAGGAGCAGGGACAGCCTATGCCCAGAGACACCATGCAACTGGCCTGAGTTGCAATCAGCCATAGGCAGGGACCCAAGCAAGGTCCATCCTGTTCCTTCAGTTCATCATGAGAAATCACACAGGAACGCCGAGGCGTGTGCACCAGCTGGGGACAGGATTCCCGTCCTCAGAGTCCAGGCCCCTCGGCTAAGAGTGGGTCTCGATGACTGTGGGCACTGGCTGGTGGGAAGCTACTCACCCCAGAAGCCGCCCCCCCCCCATCCAGGGGATGATGTATAAGTCTGGGGGTATACAGTCCCCTCCACCTCCATCCCCAAGGAGGATGAGGTGTTAGGACAGGAGACTTGACTTGGGAAAGGACCCTGAGGGGCTGGCCAGGCACATGGCAAGAGGTGTCCGACCAGGGGCCTGCGCTAGCAGGATACCAGAAGGCAGGGTCATCTAAAGGGTCCCCAGCTCATTAGATGTACTTGGATAGAGGCCCCGGCTCAGGGAAGACCAGCTAGGAGAAGTGCCTGGCAGGCTCGAGAAGGGGACGGCCACACTGTGGAGCAGAGAAAGGTGTCATGACTTTAGGGGTGATATGGGGGACGGGAAACGCTATGGAACCCCAAACGAGAGAAGTCTCTGGGTTCTGGAGGGCAGGGCAGAGACGGAAGAAGGACCTTTGCGCTGACAGAGTGAGGTGCGAGGGAGAAAACACCTTGTGTCCGCGAGGGGCTCACTGCCAGAGGGTCCCTAGAGTCCCCAGGCACAGCGGGAGGGATTCTCTGATTTCGAAGGGCGGGGACCGACTTGGGAAGCTCGACACGAGGAGGAACGCCACACTTTGCGTGCAGAGGAGAGTCCATCTGTATCTTAGAGCGCGCACTAGGAGGAAGGAGGATAGCGAGGCCAGGGGTGATGGGGATGGGAAGCTGGGTGATGGGGAGGGCCCCTGGTGCACACCACCCTCCCCAGACGCCTCGGGACGCAAAGACGAGGCTCCGAGTACCCACGGCTCCGGCGACCCACCTGCGGCGCCACCCGCACGTGTGAGCGCGCTGGGGGGGTGGGGAGGAGGTCGAACACGTGACCTGCGGCCCGGCCCGCGCATGCGCAGCGGCGGTGCCCATTGTTGGCCGCGGTGACGTCGCGGGGCGGGGCCGGGGCGGGGCGGCGGGAGGGCGGAGGGAGGGAGGCACGAGCGTCCCGTGCCACCGCCGCCGCCGCGCCGCCGCAGCCGCCGCCGCCGCTGCCGCCTCGGCCGCCCAGGAGCCGCCGTCAGCCCCGCCACAGCGCCACCGCCCCGCAGCCCCGCGTCCCCGCAGCATCCCCGCGCCGCCGTCCCCGCCCCGCCGCTGGATGCCGGCGGCCGGCGGCCGAGCTCGCAGACGCGGAGGGCGGCGCGGGCGGCGGCGGCGGCGCGGGCCCGAGCGCTAAAGCCATGCCGGGCTCCAGTGGGCAGCCCGACGCGGGCGGGGCGGGAACCAGGACCACCGCCGGCGACCCTGGGCATCCACACCCTGCACTCGCGGGAGCCGAGGATGCCGCGCCCCGGCCGCCACCCGAGCCCGACGATGCGGCCGCTGCGCTGCGCCTGGCGCTGGACCAGCTGTCCGCTCTCGGGCTGGGGGACGCGCGCCCCGGAGATGAGGAGGGGACGGCGACGCGCGGCGCGGACGGGGCGGCGGAGCGCGGAGAGGACGGGCCCGCACCCCCCGACGAGCTCGAGACGGCCGTGGCGCCCCCGGTGACTGGTGAGCCCTCGATGGGCGTGGGACCCTCGATGACCGGTGCACACTCGATGGTCCTCGCACCCTCGGTGACTGGTGCACCCTCAATGGCCCTGGCACCGTCGGTGACCAGTGCACCCTCGATGGCCGTTGGATCCTCTGTGACCTGTGCGCCCTGCATGGCTGTGGCACCCTCGGTGACCGTGGCACCTTCGATGGCACTGACACCCTCGGTGACCGTAGCACCCTCAGTGACTGTGGGACACTCGGTGGCCCTGGCACCCACGATGGCCGTGGCTTCCTCGGTAGCTCCTGGCGGGCTACCTCTTCTGGACCCCGACGTGAGCCCCCGGCCATCTCCCCCAGACGTGTTCGCCAGCTTCGCGCCACACCCGGGCGCCCTGGGTCCCTCGACGTTGCTGGCTGAGCAGTTGAACGTGATCGGCAGTCGCAAGAAGAGCGTGAACATGACCGAGTGTGTGCCTGTGCCCAGCTCGGAGCATGTCGCGGAGATCGTGGGTCGTCAGGGTGAGTGGCTGCCGTCGGAGGGTGGGGGGAGTTGCAGGGTTACTGCTTATCCTCGTTGATAGATGCCAGGGGGGGGGTGTTTGACGGGGGGGGGGAACAGCTCCTACTCATTCTAATCCTGAGTGGATGTGACCAGGAGACCCCGGGACACGCCCCGCGTGGCTTCTGGGTGGGCCTCGGTAGATTCCTTGGCGCCTTTGTTCAAAGCCGCCGGCTGCTGCAGAAGTTGGGCACAGCCCAAGCTGTGGACACTGCCGCCGCCATTGTCTGGGTTCCTGGGGGCAATCACAGTCGATGTGCCATAGCTGGGGACACTTTAAAACACAGCCCCCCCAGAAGTGGCAGCCAGGGCTGGGCGGTGGGTGCTCCACCCCCCACCAGCACCATAGACGTGGGGCGGGGCCAGTTCAGATTTGGTAGCCCAGGGAAGGTGCCCGGAGGGTGAGGAGGGATGTGCAATAGCTTAGAAGGTGCACCCCTCATCTCCTTAGGGGTTCAGACTAGGGTGCTGTAGCCTGAGAAAAGAACTCTAGCCCTAGGCCGTCCCCTGAGCTTGAGAAACTGGGATTTATAGGACCTCCTGGCTGCAGCTCTCCAGTAGGGTGTAGCCCCTTGGAGCCCATCTTGACATACTGACCCCCAGTAGGCCTAGGGTGTAGGAATCCTAGCTACCCAGGATATAGGATATAGGGGTCCCTGCTGCAGCACTGGGGAGCTGGGGAGTGTCTCTGTTGTCCTCCCCATTGTTCTCTTTGTTCCAAAGCCAGGCTGAGATTCGCATGGTGACATCAGGCCAGCCTTTGCTCATTGGCCCTTGAGCTACTGGGGCGGGCAGGAGGGTAGTGGGCAGTGCCTGGCCCTTCACACACCCACAGTAGCCTGCGCCGGGTACCCCCGACTGACATGGGGGTCCACCTGGTTGTAAGAACTTTAGGGTGGGGCTCAGGTATCTCTGGACCCTCTGTAGCCCATGGAGGTCAGCTGTCCCCCTCTAGCGGGTGGGGGCACCTCACGACCTCGTTCCCTAGTTACAGGTGGGTGGGGCAGAGCCAGTGTCTCCTGCCTGCCCCTTTGCTCATTCTTTACCATCCTTTCTGTGCCTGCTGAGAATGGGCTGTGCTGGGCCTGGGGGCTCATGGCTAGAAGTGGCAAAGGCAGGGGTGGGGACGAGTCACCCGGGAAGCCAGCTGTCCCTTTGTGTAGGCAGCCTCTGCCACCCCGGGTTGTCTTCCTCCTGGTGTGTCTCCCTAACCGTACCAGGACCAGCTTCCCAGATTCGTCCAGTGTCTGTAGACTTGTGTAGAAGCCAAGGCTGGTAGTCTTTTGTCCCAGACCTGGCTACCTCCTCTTCCTGGAGGTGGGTCCTCCTTACACAGCTGAGCTAGGGGATCAAATCCAGGGCCTCTGTGTTTAGTCCCTACCTGTAATTGGGACCCAGATTTTGGGATGTCATTAGTGGCCCTGAGTTCACTGCCCGCTGGGGTGCCCCTCCCCCTGACACTAGTGTGTGGTACACAAGTGTGTACTGAGTAAATGGACTCAGACCCCGGGAAGGCATCCTGAATGCCTGAATGTGGAAGGCGATGCCAGCCCCACTCCTCCTGCTCAGTGCCCCATCCTTCTTGCTGTGATAAAACATTGACCAGCAGCAGCCTGAGAGAAAAAGGTTTGCTTTGATCTTCCAGGGAGGGAAGGCAGGCAGGGCCTGGGGCAGTGACCACGGAGATGCCCCCCAGGGCTCTGTCAGCCTGCTTTCTTATTGTACCCAGGACCACCACCCTAGGGGTGGCTCCACCCACCGTGGGCCGGGTCCTCTCCATCCATCATTCATGAAAATGCCCACAGATCACACCCACAGACCAATCTGATCACTGTGGTTGTCGGTTGTGCGTGGTGTCTCCGTGCCCACCCACAGTGTTCTCCGCGGGGCTGGGTCAGGTGCACGCTCTCCCCCTGAGCACGAAAGATGTTCTCGTACTTGTCCCCACACCTGACCAGAGCAACAGGGGCCAAGGTGTCCCCTGGCACCATGCTGTCCATAGCCTCAGTCTTTTCAGATGTAGAATGGGTTGGAGGGTATTTGGGGCTGCGCCCCCAGTCACTCACAGGGTTGGGGGGAGTCCCCTGAACCAGGACCCAGGCCAGTGTTCGTTACTGCAGTCCCAGCTGTTTGTGTGTTTGTAGTTCAGGCTGACCTCCATCTTGGGGCTGTCCTTCCTCAGCCTCAGACTGGTGTGTGCCAGCATGTCCTGCTCCTTGTATCCTCTTGGTACCTAAGGCTACCTACCATCCGGGCCAAGGCATGTGGTCACAGCCAAGGAGTAGCTGCCGACTGGAGTGTGTGTGTGTGTGTATGTGTGTGCATGTGGGGGGGGGTACCCTTTCCTCATTTCCTGCCTCCCCTTCTAGGTTCACATGCCTGTCCCTAGTTGCCACCGTGTCCCTCAGCTGAATCTCACCTCTTTATATAGAACGGTGTATGAGCCAGGCTGTTGTCCCGTAAGCCCCTGGTGTTCAAACACCTGAAGTCGGGGACAGAAGACCCTAGGTAGTGGGGTTCCACCACCACGCCCAGTCCCTTCCTGCCTTCCAGTGTATAAGAGTTGAAGCCATGGCAGCCAGATCAGGGGCAAGCCTGGGGCACTTTGGGGGTCCTATGGAAGAAGACATGTTAGCCAAATAGGGGAAAGAGGCCCTCAACCCCTGGCACTGGAAATGGCAGGAAACTCTGGCCACGCTTGTGAGAGAGGTGTGACTTCCATAGCTGAGACCCCGTTCTGGTGGTCATGGTGCACACTTGCCAGGGCTTGCTGGGCCCACTGCGGCGGCCTGACGCCCCCTGAGGAGCGCCACCCACGGTGTTCCTGCTCCAGCTCCCAGGTGTGCTGCCCCCAGGAGAGTCCCCAGTCTACAACCATAGACAAAGACCTGGACCTTCAGCCAGGCTGTGATGGCGCACACCTTTAATCCCTGCACTCTGTGAGTTCGAGGCCAGCCTGGTCTACGAGAGTTAGTTCCAGGACAGGCTCCAAAGCTACAGAGAAACCCTGTCTCGAAAAAACAAAAAAACAAAACCCCAAACAAGACCCTGGTGTCCCCGGTGGCCTGGGACACTCCCGTCCTCTGCACCTCAGCCCCCACCCCCACACTGCACCTCAGCCCCCACCCCCACACTGGCGTTAGAGGGTCTGGACCTGATGGTTCTCAGGTTAGCTCAGGCTGGCCTCAGACTCACTGTAGAGCCCCGCCCGCCGTGAACTCCTGCCCTCCTCCACTTTAACAGTGCCAGAGATGGGACTGAGTGTCGCCAGGCAGCCTGAGCTGGCCTCGAACTCCTGGCAGTCCTCCTGCCTCAGCCTCTCAGAAGTGTGCCACGGCGTTGCGATTAGCCCAGTGAGGATGGCGGCAGGCTCCTGACGTTACTTCTGAGTCCTGTTATCCTGATTATTGCTTTTCCGCTAAGGCGGGGAGGGACACAGTCAGGCCACAGCTGGCGTGGATTCTGAGGAGGCTACACTCAGTTTCCTTCCTTCCTTCATTCCTGGGGAGCAAATTCAAGACAGTGTGGCAGTCAAAGGCCGAGTGGTGGGAGTTGGTTCTCTTCTTCCACCGTATTGGTCTTGGTGATTGGGGTTCCAGCCTTCAGGCATGGTAGCCGACTCGGCTCTAACCCTGCTGCGGTGCTTGCTCATCTGGCCGATCCTCTGTGCCCAGAGATGGAAATGAGGCTCAGGGTAGGAGGTCTGTGTAGTGTCTATACGATGGGCAGTGTATCCACTCGGGTCCTGGGTCACGTGTCTCTGTCTTCCTAGGATGCAAGATCAAGGCCTTGCGCGCCAAGACCAACACCTACATCAAGACGCCAGTGCGTGGGGAGGAGCCGGTCTTCATTGTGACTGGGCGCAAGGAGGATGTGGAGATGGCCAAGCGGGAGATCCTGTCAGCCGCTGAGCACTTCTCGCTCATCCGAGCCACGCGCAGCAAGGCAGGCGGGCTGTCGGGGGCCACCCCGGGTCCCCCCAACCTGCCCGGCCAGACCACCATCCAGGTGCGCGTGCCTTACCGCGTGGTGGGGCTGGTGGTGGGGCCCAAGGGTGCCACCATTAAACGGATCCAGCAAAGGACGCACACGTACATCGTGACCCCCGGTCGCGACAAGGAGCCAGTGTTTGCAGTGACCGGGATGCCCGAGAACGTGGACCGAGCTCGGGAGGAGATCGAGGCACACATCACGCTGCGCACCGGTGCCTTCACGGACGCGGGGCCCGACAGCGACTTCCACGCCAATGGTACCGACGTGTGTCTGGACCTTCTGGGAGCTGCAGCCAGCCTCTGGGCCAAGGCACCTCACCCGGGACGGAGGCCTTCCGCCGCCACCAGCAGCCTGCGTGGAGATAGTGCCCTGGGCGCAGCCAGCACCCCCGAACCCTTCTACGTGGGCAGCCGTGGAGGGCCGCCCCTGCCGGACCCAAGTCCCAGCAGCCCCTATGGAGGCTCGGGCAATGGGGGCTTCACGTTTGGTGGGGACGGGCCCGGAGCCCCCACGGGGACAGCCACCCCTGAAGATTGTGACTTTGGTTTTGACTTCCTGGCGCTGGACCTGACTGTGCCTGCCACAGCTACCATTTGGGCACCCTTCGAGCGAGCTGCGCCCCTGCCAGCCTTCAGCAGCTGCCCCGCGGTTAACGGGGCACCCGCGCAACCCAACACAGGCGCGCGGCGCAGCAGCAGCGGGGCGGCCACCACACCGCGCCACTCGCCCACGCTGCCCGACCCCGGAGGACTCAGCCTGGAGCTGCCCCTGGCCCGTCGAGGCGTCCCGGATCCAGTAGGTGCTGTGCCCTGGCGACCCCCGCAGAGCGCGCTGCCGCCCTTCTCAGGCAGCACCACCTTCTCCACGGCCCCCTCTCTGCCCAGCCCCGCCCCGGTGTCCTCCACCCTGGACGCCGGAGCCTCAGAGGGCAACCACAAGCCATCTACCACAGCGGCCAACTCCTCCGCGTCCGCAGCAGCCCCGGGTCCACCCGCCGCAGCCTTGGCTCGCGAATGTGTGGTGTGCGCAGAAGGCGAGGCCATGGCCGCCTTGGTCCCCTGCGGCCACAACCTCTTCTGCATGGATTGTGCTGTCCGCATCTGCGGGAAGAGTGAGCCCGAGTGCCCCGCCTGCCGCACGCCGGCCACCCAAGCCATTCATATCTTTTCTTAGTGCACCCCTACTCGACGGGGGGAGGGGGGGCCTGCTTCCCCTAGCGGGAGGGGGGAGAGGTAGGGAGGGAGAGGGGCCCACGCGTGTCACAAACAGCTTTAACTCCAGCAGCAGTCGCGGAGGCCATCGGCTTGCGGCCCAGCAGCAGCGCCTCCGTTCTTGACAAGTGACAGTATTGAGTGAGCCGGTGACAATACAACCGGAGAATCCTGTTTGCACTTTTTAATTAAGACATCCCTCCTTGTTTCCGGGGTGATCTTAAAACAAAACAAAAAAAATAACACGATATTTACAACTCTCACTGGATTTAACAGTGTGGATTCTTGTAGAAACTTCCAGAAAAAGGCAGGTGGCTTTTTCCCCCCCGACACACACTCCCTTTTTTTGGGGCAAATATATACCATTTTGTACATCAGCCACGGGGTGGCCAGAGGAGGGTAAGGGGAGGGTATCAAGGGGTGTCCCATCAACAAATTTGTAACTTTTGTTTTATTGTGTTTTTTTGTTTTGTTTTTTAAATTAAGACTCAGTGTTGCCGTTTTTTGTTGTTGTTTTTTAAAAAAAGTTTTTAAAGTTTTTTTTTATTGTTATTTTTACTTCATACTTCCTGTGTATATGTAGGGAATTTATATTAGATATACGTACTTTATGGAATAAATTTTAAGAACTAAAATATATTTTATTTTAAATAAAGCAACGAACCTTTAATCTTTGACAGCTAAATCACCGATTATATATTTGCTGAACTGATTTAAGGGTTTAAAAAATTGTATCAAGAGTTTTATTTTTGGACTTGACAGCCTTCTTAATAAAGTTGTTTTCCTATATGTAAGCACTGGCGTTCACGTGGTGTGGGAGACGGAGACCCTGAGGATAGGGGTGTCGATCTGTGCTTGGCTCCATTGCCCCCCAGCTGTGAAATCCTGGCTCTCATTCCTGACAGTCTGGAATGAAGAAATGGAGTTGACCAGGTGGTGGTGGCACACCTTTAATCCCAGCACTCCAGAGCAGAGGCAGGTGGCCCACAGAGAGAGTGTTCCAGGACAGCCAGGGCTACACAAAGAAACCTTGTCTCAGAAAACCAATACAACAAAACACTGGTTCTGCGCTGCAAGGAGCACTGGTGCATACCTGGTTCTTTGGTTCCCCCTCCATAACAACAGGTCCCTTTATGAAGGCAAGCTGCCCCTGGGGGCTACCTGCCTGGTGAGGAAATGGGGGACCCACTGTCCACCGGCGCACGCCTTTAATCCCAGCACTCGGGAGGCAGGGGCAGGTGGATCTCTGTGAGTTTGAGGCCAGCCTGGTCTACAAGAGCTAGTTCCAGGACAGGCTCCAGAGCTACAGAGAAACCCTGTCTCGAAAAACAAAAACTAAAACTAAAACAAAAGACAGCTCTTCACACAGCCCATTCCAGCATGGTGGGAACCAGAACACACTGCGCAGCCTGCAGAGTTGCCTGCGCCTGACCAAGTCAAACATGCCCTCTCCCCAACTGTTCCCAGCTTCGGGACCCCAAAGTGCCCCAACTTCTGCCTTCTTCCTGGCTGTATTCCAGCTTTTAGTAACTGATACACAGCAGGAGGCAGGGCCTGCAGGGAAGCTAGGCATGCAGAGGAGGTGGCTGGCTGTCATATAGGTGGCATTCAGAGACACTGCACCTGACACCACCACCACCCCACCTCACCCCACCCCCCGCATCCGAAAGGGAGTCACTCCTGAGGCCCGCATCCTACCCTAGGAGCGAGGAGACTGAGGTGTTTGAATGAAGGCTATCCTTGGCTCTGCCACACACACAAAGATAAATCCCAAGACCTCCCACTAGGACCCTATGTCCTGGAGGTGCTTCCCAGAAGCAGTGAAGAACCTGGGGTTCCCTGGGTGGGCATGGCGAGGTCTCAGGTCTGAGTGTCCTTGGGCTCATCCCCCATACCTTTGGCTTCAGACTTTCCGACTCTTCACTGTTGGCTCCTAATCCTCCGGTCTCAGCCTCCTAAGAGCACTTGGGAGGCAGAGGCAAACAAATCTCTGAGTTTGGGGCCAGCCTGGTCTACAGAGCCAGTTCTAAGCCAGGGCCACACAGAGAAACCCCGTCTCAAAAATTAAAAGAATCTAGAGGCCATCCTGGCTCAGGATCGGGGAGATTGGCGTCTGTTGTGCCCCTGGCCACTCAGGAGGCTGAGGCTGGATGTGGATTGGAGCTGTGCCTAGGTAGAGCGCTTGCCCAGGCTGACCGGCTTGCCCAGGCTGGCCGGTGCAGGCCTGTCATCCCAGCACTCAGGAGGCTGAGGCTGGAGCATTAGGAGCCACAGTGAGAGTCAGATGACACCGGAGGCCACAGGGTTGGGGATGCACCCAAGGGCACAGACCTCGGCCTTTGAGATAGCAGAATCAGTCTGTTCTTCCCTGGTGTTTCAGTGACTCCCCTGAGGCTCTCTGTCCCCACAGCCCAGAAAACACCAAAGGCCATGAGGGGGCAGCTGCAGGGTTACCCAGGGGCACAGGACCTGGTTAAACTGCAGAGGGGGTGCATGGGGAGGGAGAGCGGGTAGCCAAATCGCCACCGTTTGGAAAGTGACCTGCAAGAGGCCTAGGGTAAGAAACAGGAGAGGGCACAGGGGCAGCCGACGACCCGTGGCACACCACTTCAGGAGTCTGGGTGTTGGGTGGATCTAGCACTAATCCGACCTTCTTTTCACTTAAATTTAAAGACTGACTTATTTTAAGCACATGGATGTGTGGCTCATAGTGATCGTGGTGGGGGTGCCATGGCATTCCTGCGGAGGTCAGAGGTCACGTACCTGCTGAGCCAGCACATTAGTCTGCTATATTTCTTTGCTTTCTTTTTTATTCATTTCATTATTTATTTATTTATATTTATTTATTTATTTATTTTGGTTTTTCGAGACAGGGTTTCTCTGTGGTTTTGAAGCCTGTCCTGGAACTAGGTCTTGTAGACCAGGCTGGTCTCAAACTCACAGAAATCTGCCTGCCTCTGCCTCCCGAGTGCTGGGATTAAAGGCGTGCGCCACCACCGCCTGGCTTATTCATTTCTTTTTTTTTTTTTCATTTTTTTTCATTTCTTTTTTTTAAATATTTATTTATTATGTATACAATATTCTGTCTGTGTGTATGTCTGCAGGCCAGAAGAGGGCACCAGACCCCATTAGAGATGGTTGTGAGCCACCATGTGGTTGCTGGGAATTGAACTCAGGACCTTTGGAAGAGCAGGCAATGCTCTTAACCACTGAGCCATCTCTCCAGCCCCCCCCCGCCCCCCGTCACGTTTCCACAAAGCCTTTCTGTGTATGAGTGCATGAAAACCACTGTGTGCTTGCGGAGATCACAGCTCAGCTGCCGTCTTCACCGTCAGTCTTGTTTGCTGCTCCCAGGAAGTCTCCTGTCTTCACTGCTGTCCCAATGTCAGATTCTGAGATTACGCTCCTGCATCCAGCTTCATGTGGGTTCGAGCTGCGTGGCAGCCTGGCTCTCCCTAAGGTCCCCGGCCTCCTGAGTGTTCCTCCGCTGACGCTGCACACACGGGTCATCTGGGGAAACAGCCCAGTAGTTAGAGCACTGGCCGCTCTTGTGGAGGACCAGGGTTCAACCCCCAGCACCATCTGTAATTATAGTTCCAGGGCATCGGACACCCTGTTCTGATCTCAGTGGGCACTGGGCATTCATGTGAACAAAACCACACACATTAAATAAAATAAATAAATCTTAACCCCAACACTTGGGAAGCAAGTGACTCTCTGTGCATTCCAGGTTAATTGGGGTGATACAGTGACACCCTAAAAACAAACGAGCCAGGGAAAGACTCGGTGGGTTAGGACACTCGATGCCAAATCCAAGGACTGGCGTTGGATAACCAGGACCCACGTGGGAGGAGGGAAACCGCTCCTACAGATTTGTCCTCTGTTCCACAGGTGTCTCACCCCACACACACATAAGCAAAACCAATAACTTAAAACAGTAACAACTTCAGAAAAGTATCCAGTCTTAGGACCCAAGGACATGTCACCTAACAGAGGCAAGGACACACTGCACGGGAGCATCCTTGATCACAAGGGAACAGGAGCCCCCACATGGAATTGTTCTCAGTGGGCCGGGCAGTGGTGGCGCACGCCTTTAATCACAGCACTCGGGAGGCAGAGGCAGGCGGATCTCTGTGAGATCAAAGCCAGCCTGGGCTACAAGAGCTAGTTCCAGGACAGCTAGGACTGTTACACAGGGAAACCCTGTCTCGAATTGCTCTCAGTGGCTAAGGTGTAATAAAGCCGGTAAACCACCCTGGTCAGTTACAGGATCCAGCCAGTCTCTGCACCCAGACACTCGAGAGGTGGAGGATCAGGAGTTCAGGTCCAGCCTGGGCTACATCATTGGCAGGATGACTTGGGTTCCATGAGACCCAGTCTTGTGACATGGGGACATTGGGGATGAGAATATTTGAATTTCTCTCCCCGCACCAAATCTCAGCCAACAAATCCTTTATTTCTTCTTTATTGTTTTCTTTCTTCCTTTTGGAACGGGGGTTCCTCAGTGTAGCCCTGGTTGTCCTGGAACTAGCTCTGTAGACCAGGCTGGCCTCCAACTCACAGAGATCCTCCTGCCTCTGCCCCCTGAGCGCTGGGATTACAGGCGTGTGCCACCACTGCCTGGCTATTTTCATTTCTTCTTCATCTCTAGATATATTTGAAATTTGATCTAGTAATATCGTTTCCTGGTGGAAGCTCCCAAATGTCATGCAATATCCTTAAACCCACTAAGGCTGCTGTGTCCACTAGGGCTCAAATGTAGTGGGGGAAGCCTTTTACTCGCTCAGTATACTAATTTCACGATGAATGGTGGAGAAAGACAAATATTTCTCCTGGCCTGTGAGGTGGCTGAGTTCAGTCCCCAGGACACAACCGATTTGTGACCGCCCCACGGGCTCCTGCGCGTGCACATACACACAGAAACTTATTTATGAATTCTGTGTTTAAAAGCTCACCGCCCAGGGGCCAGCCTGGTGTAAGAGCAAGTTTTAGGACAACCAGGGCTACACAGAGAAACCCTGTCCCTGGACCAGGCCGCTGTCTTCTTTCGCCCTTGTGTGGCTAGAGCCGCACTTAACACCCTGTCCGCAACCACTGATTGCACTTCCAGAACCTGCCGCGAGGTGGCGGCGTCGCCGCGCTGCTCCCACCAAGCAGCCAGGTCCCCAGGGGTTCTCTTGCTTCAGACTCTGACAGTGGTAGCCAGAATGGGGTTTTAAAACTTTAATTAAAGCCGGGCGGTGGTGGCGCACATCTTTAATCCCAGCACTCGGGAGGCAGAGGCAGGTGAATCCCTGTGAGTTCAAGGCAGCTTGTTCTACAAGAGCTAGTTCCACGACAGCGAGGGCTGTTACATAGGGAAACACTGTCTCAAAAAACAAACAATAAAAGGAAACTTTAATTAATTTTTTTTTCTTTAGGTAGCATCTCACTATGTAGGTCTGGTTGTCCTGGAACTCTCAGTGTAGAACAGGTTGTCCTTGAACTCACAGGCATCCACCTGCCCCTGCTTCAGAGTGTTGGGATTTAAAATATGTGCCACACCGGGTACTGGTGGTGCACACCTTTAATCCCAGCACCCGGGAGGCAGAGGCAGGCGGATCTCTGTGAGTTCGAGACCAGCCTGGTCTACAAGAGCTAGTTCCAGGACAGGCTCCAAAACCACAGAGAAACCCTGTCTCGAAGAAAAAAAAAGAAAGAACAAAGAAACAAAACAAAAAAAAGAGGTGTGTGCCACTACGTCTGATTTCAGTGTAGATTTCAGTAGGAACGCCTGTGGTTCTGTGTGCTGGATTCCAGACGAAAGGCCCTCGGGAAGCTGAGCAGGAGGATCTTTGGCAATTCCAGACCAGCTTCTGCTACTTGATCTAAAAAACAAACACGTAAAAGATGGTCCGTCTTGACGGCTCTGGGGGCAGTTGGCAGGTTCCCAGAACCGTTCGACATGATAGGAGAAAGTTGCCCTTCCCCTCCATGCACCGCGGGGCACCGACCTCAAAACAGCAGTAAAATTAATGATTAAAATTAATTAATAAAAAAATTAAAAAAATATTTTTTTAAAGATTTACTTATTTATTATGTATTCAGTGTTCCTCTGCATGTTTGCCTACACATCAGAAGAGGACACCAGATCTCATTACAGATGGTTGTGAGCCACCGTGTGTGTGTGTGTGTGTGTGTGTGTGTGTGTGTGTGTGTGCTGGGAATTGAACTCAGGACCTCTGGAAGAGCAGCCAGTGCTCTTAACCACTGAGCCATCTCTCCAGCCCCTTAATGAATATTTTTAATTGTCAAAGGGCCAGGGCTGGAGCTCAGCAGGAGGGCACGTGCCTAGCGGGCACAAAGAAAGCCTTGGTCCCACCCCAACTGTGTGTGGGGACACAGGATGTCCTTTCTTACCGGAGGGATTCTGAGAATCATCAACCTCAATTTACAGAGGCACCGAATCCACCCTCTGTCACCCACAGCCACTAGATGTCTGTAAAACTCTGTGTGTGTGTGTGTGTGTGTGTGTGTGTGTGTGTGTGTGTGAGTGAGTGTGTAGACAAGGTTTCTCTGTGTATCCCTAGATGTCCTGGAACTCAGGTTGTAGACCAGGCTGACAGAGATCCACCTGCCTCTGCCTCCTGCCTGCTGGGATCAAAGGTGTGCGTCACACCCGGCAAAACTGTCAGTTTTTAAATCTCCCACAGCAAAGACTCAGCTTGCCTTGGCCATTTACAGTTTTATAAATTTACTTTGATTTTACATGTATGAGTGCTGTCCACACATGTATTCCGTGCTTCCGGGCGTTACATGCATGCACTACCCGCAGGGCCAGAAGGAGGCATCAGCTCCTCCAGCAGGAACTGGATTTACAGCTGTGAGCTAGCTGTGTGGGTGCTGGGACTTGAACCTGGGTCCTCTGAGCCAACTCACCATGCCCCCTGGGCACTTCGTCTATGTGCAGGTCTGCCCCCCACAGTCCCCAGTCTGTCATTTACACAGAAGGGGTGTTCTTGACCCATGGATTTGATTTTTGAGCTAACTGGGTTGGGTACCATAAACACTATTTCAGGTTACCCTGGGACCTATGGGGTGCTGAGCAGGAAGAACTCTGGTCCTCCACTCTGTGCCAAGCGATCCCTCAGCCACACAGGATCTCCGGGGGCGCCATGACCCCCCCAAGTCATGCCTCTGCACCCCATGGTCTGTGGGTGCTGTCTATGTGAAAACCCTATACTGAGTGAGGTGACAAGGGAATGGTTGGGGCCACCCGGGAAACAGCTCGCTGGCTTTGGGGTCTAATGTGGTCAGAGGGAGAGGGGGCGCTTATGCCATGGTGCATGGAGGTCAGAGGGCAACTCGTGGGTGCGGAGTCTCGCCTCCTACCGTGTGACAGGGAGAGTGACTTCATATCCTCAACCTTGGCGGGAACGCTTGTCCCCACCCAGTATTATTTTGTTTTCAATAATTAATACAGAGTCTCTTGCCCCTGAGCTAAGGAACGCCCGTCTGGGGAATCCTGGGCCTACCCGGGGTTGAGCAGTGTCTTTGAGTTGTGGCAGATCTGCCGTCCCCAAAGCATTCTTAGGAGTGGGGAACCCCTCTACCTGGGCCACTGGGCTTCCAGGGGCTGTTTGTCCCTTCATTTCTTGTTTCTTTCTTTCTTTTTTTTTCCCATCGAGACAGGGCCTCCCGGCTGTTATGGAATTCAGTCTGTAGACCAGGCTGGCCTTGAACTCAGAGAGATCCACCTGCCTGTTTCCCAGTGCTGGGATTGAAGGCGTGCGCCACCACCTCCCGGGTGTTTCTTTTAAAGATTTACTTATTTTATGTGTGTGGCTGCCTTGCCCACATGCATGCCTGGTGCCTGTGGAGGCCGGAGGGGCTGTTGTGAGCCTCCGTGTGGGTGCTAGGAATGAAACCCAGGTCTTCTTGCAGAACAGCCTTTGCTCTTCACGCCTCCTGAGTGACCTCTGCGTGTGCTGCTAGGAGAACAAGCTACATGGGTGTCCTGCAGCCTAGGTGCCGAGACTCACCCTGGACTCCAACTGTCTGGGCCCCAGGGCAAAGGAGGCACCTTCTGAAGCCCAGTCTGGCCTTGAACTCACAACCTAGGCCAGAATGACCCTGTGTTCCTGATTCTTCGGCCTCCACTTTGAGTGTGGGGATGGTAGCTTAAGCTATGGCATGCCCCAAGGCCTCCACCCTCAGTTCCCTTGCCCAAGCCCGGACCTAGTGATCCTCCTGACTCAGCGGGCTGAGTGCTGCTGTGGCAGGTGTGCACCACCACACACTTAGCTTGGTCTCACTGACTCACTGAGGCAGCGTCTCGGGATACAGACCTGTGGGTCCCCTGACTGATCTTAAACTTGTGACAGTCACTTCTCAAGCACCGCAGGCATGTGCTACCAGGCCCCAGTGGCGGGTGACTGGAGCAGCGAATCACCAGGTGAAACCAGTTTGAGTCAAAATGTCCCTTAGTACCCCTGTGTCCTCCCACACACATACCAGGTTCCACCCTGCTAGATAGAAAATTCAATTCTGGTTTATTCTAAGCAGACCAAGATAGATTTATGTCCTCTTTGAGACTCCGTGATACGAAGGGGAGGGGAGATGGACCCGTATAGATTACCTGCAGAAAGACATAACCCTGCCAGCTGTGAGTCATGCCTCCGCCCCGCCCTTCACTGGGGATTCTAGGCGGGGCTGCGCCCTGACCACGCCCCTAGCCCCTCACTGGGGATTCTAGACAGAACTCTTCCCTGACCACACCCCCAGCCCCTCCTCACCGGGGATTCTAGGCGGGGCTCTACCCTGACCACGCCCCCAGCCCCCATCACTGAGGGATTCTAGGCGGGGCTGCACCCTGACCACGCCCCAACCCTTCACTGGTGGGATTCTAGGCGGGGCTGCACCCTGACCACGCCCCCAGCCCCTTACTGGGTCTTCTAGGCGGGGCTCCACACTGACCACGCCCCCGGCCCTCACTGGGGGGATTCTAGGCGGGGCTCCACCCTGACCACAGATTCCTTTGCTTTCTGAGAGAAGGAGTCTAGGCTATCCAGGCCGGCCTCCTGTCTCTGCTTTTCTAGTACTAGGATGACTGGTCTGTGCCAAGCGTCCCAAATTCACCCCCATTTTCTCTACAGTTTACATAATGAGGAATCCCAGCGTTTAGGGATTTCACACAGCCACTGGCACTCACGGTTGCCATGGCAGCTTCCACCTGCAGCTGCAGGCCCCTTCCTTGCTCCTGATTGGAGGCGTCACGTGTTTGAAAGCACCAATGAGGTGGTCCAGGGTCACCTGTTGCTCCCAGATTAGAAGAAGGGAGACCTGAGTGTTGGAAACAACAATCTGGTTCTTCACGTTAAGTAGGCTCAGGATTTTCTTCAGACACACAAATATAAGCAGTGTTAGGTGAGACTTAATGAAAGTTTTATTTGTTTTTCAATTTTTTGATTTGTTTGTTTGTTTTTTCGAGACAGGGTTTCTCTGTGGTTTTGGAGCCTGTCCTGGAACTAGCTCTGTGGACCAGGCTGGCCTCGAACTCACAGAGATCCCCCTATCTCTGCCTCCCTACTGCTGGACTAAAGAAGGTCAATTTTTTGTTTTGTTTTTGAGAGACAGAGTCACATTTTGTCTCCTAGGCTGGTCGAACACTCAGCAATTCTCCTGCCTCGGGTTGGCGTTCCAGGCATTCGTTTTCAGGTCCAGTTTAACAGCGCCGCTTTGTCTTTTCTTCTGCCGCTCTCATTCTCGGTTGCTCATTATTTATTATTGCTGTGTGCCTCCGTGTGAGTGTGGCGGGTGGAAGACAACTCGTGGGCGGTTTCTCTCTATCACGTGTGTCTCAAACTCAGGGCCTCAGTCTCCCCTTACTCACTGAACCATCTTGCCAGCCTAGAGTTTTTTTTTTTAATTGTTTTTGTTTGTTTGTTTGTGTTTTTGAGACAGAGTCTTAAGCAGCCCAGACCAGTCTGGAACTCTGCACATGGTTGGGTATGACCTTGAGCTTCTGATCTTCCCACTCCCACCTCGCCAATGCTGGGACTACAGGCAAGCGTCAGAGCACCTGGGTCAGTAATTTTGTTTCTTGGTCTCCCTGCTAACCCCTCCAACGAAAATTCCAGAGTTTCAGTGGGCGGCAGAGTGGGCAAGAGTCCATTTGTTGAAGTTCTTTCTGCCTAGAAACAAATCGTCCTGGGAGGTTAGGAATTGATGTATTCTGTAGTTAGTTTATTTTTAATAAATCACCATTGTGGGCTCGGGACGTGGGAGATTCTCACAGATCGCTACTGAGCAGACGCCCACGGGCAGATGGAATAGGCACGTTAGGTAGGTCATTTAGCAAGACAGTCCCTCGGGGAAGCTCACCCTGTTCTGTCCTGTTGTTACCCCGAGACAAGCATTCTGGGTAGACACAAAAGTCTCCAAGTCACCCTAAGCTTGACCTACAGCCACAAAGTCAGATGCGATGGCTCCTCGCTCAGCTCAGCCCTTGGGAACAGTGCTCTGAGTTTACATCCAGGACTGTGGTACTAGGTGAAACCTTCAAAGAGGTAGAGGCTGCGGGCGTGGCTGGGGTGGAGGGGTGGGGTTACAGGCGTGGCTGGGGTAAAGGGGTGGGACTGCAGGCGTGGCTGGGGTGGAGGGTGGGGCTGCAGGCGTGGCTGTGTGGAGGGGTAGGGTTGCAGGTGTGGCTGGGGTGGAGGGGTGGGGCTGCAGGCATGGCTGGGGTGGAGGGGTGGGGGCTGCAGGCATGGCTGGGGTAAAGGGGTGGGACTGCAGGCGTGGCTGGGGTGAGGAGTGGTTTCTGCTAGTCCTGGGGACCTGGGCTCCCTAGCCAGGACCCACCTAGTGGCTCACAGCTCCTGTGAATCCAGCTCCAGGGCAGCGGCGCCCCTTCCTGGCCTTTGCAGGTACTGCACGCTTATAGCGTACATTCTCACACATAAACAGAAGAATGAAAAGAAATGGATTCGGGCGGGCATGGTGGTGCACATTTTTAATCCCAGCATGCGGAACACAGAGCCAGGAGGATCTCTGCGAGTTCAAGCCAGCCTGGTCTACAGAGGAAGTTCCAGGACTAGAGAGAGAGAGAGACAGAGACAGAGATACAGAGTTGGAGGGAGAGACTGGGAGAGGAGAGAGGGAGGGAGGATGGACGGAGGGAGAGACAATAGTTTTAACTGAGGGTATGATGTCAGTTCCACTCTGTTTACCACCTAGTCCACTTCAGGAGGGTGTGGAGGGTAAGGTCATGTGGTCTAGCCTGGCCAATGAGCTCTACACTGGGGCCTTGGTAGTGGGCACACAAAAACAGAAGGCGTGGGGGCTGGAGAGATGGCTCAGAGGTTAAGAGCTCTGGCTGTTCTTCCAGAGGTCCTGAGTTCAATTCCCAGCAACCACATGGTGGCTCACAACCATCTGTACTGAGATCTGGCGCCCTGCTCTGACATGCGGGCATACATCGAGGCAGAACGTTGTATACATAATAAATAAATAAATTTAAAAAAAAAAAAACAGAAGGCATGGTTTTTATTCTCCTAGGCACTGAACTGTTGGGCTTCCTCTCTCCCTCGCTCTCCCCGCTCTCCTTCTGAGATAGAATCTCGTGTAGCCCAGACTGTCCTAGCTCCTGAAGCTGACCTTGGACTCCTGATCCTCCTGCCTCCACCTCCAAGGCACCGAGATGGCAGGGATGGCAGAGGTGTGGCCCCAGCTGACAAAGGAACCCAGGGGCCTCCACAGGGCGAGGCGAGAGATCTTATTGTTTTTTTGGTTTTAGCCTTTTCTAGACAAGGTTTCTATGTGTAGCCCTGGCTGTCCTGGAATGCCCTCTGTAGACCAGGTTGGCCTTGAACTCACAGAGATCCCCCTGCCTCAGCCTCCTGAGTGCTGGGATGAAAAGCATGTGCCACCACTGCCTGTGTTTATCCTTATTTTATGGGCGTAAGTGTATCACCTGCATGTATATCTGTGCAGTGTCAGCCAATCAGGGGTCCTAAACCTTAGAAATCCCTCACCCTAACTGAGCTTGGGGCCCTCAGATCACATCCATGTGTTGGAAACAGAGAGTTCGAATTTGAGTAAAGGCTCTTTGCTTTTACATATGGGCTTGGTCCCTTTGTTGGTTTTTGGAGGCTCTGTAGATCTGGGCATAACAGTAAGTGCTGGCTTGAAAGATGGGGCGACAGTGTGGTGGTTCGAAAGAAAGCGGGTACCAAACTGACAGGCACTATTAGGAGGAAGTGTGTCACTGTGGAGGCGAGCTTTGAAGTCTCATGTATGTTCAAGACAATCCAGTGAGACAGCCTACTTCCGTTGCTTTCCCATCAAGATGTCTACCTGCATGCCGCCATGCCCCACTATTGATGATAATGGACCGAACCCTTGAAACTGTAAGCGAGGCATCCCAATTAAAGGTTTTTCTTGCCGGACGGTGGTGGCGCATGCCTTTAATCCCAGCACTCGGGAGGCAGAGGCAGGCGGATCTCTGTGAGTTCGAGGCCAGCCTGGTCTAGAAGAGCTAGTTCCAGCACAGGAACCAAAAACTACGGAGAAACCCTGTCTCAAAAATCAAAAAAAAAAAAAAAATAAGTAAATAAAAAAAGGTTTTCCTTTATAAGAGTTGCCATGGCCATTGCGTTTCTTCACAGCAATAGGAGCCTTAACTAAGACAGGCAGGGACACACACACACACACACACACACCCCACACACGGGAAGAGAGAGAGAGAGACAGGCATACAGAGAGAGAATCCTTGCCTTTGTTTCCAGTCCTTTCCAACAGCGAATGATTCCAGCTCATCCGCACACCGAGGACCATGTGGTCCTGAGCAGGACCGAGGCTCTGAGCACTGCATGGAGGGACCTCCCGGACACTGTGCTTAGTGAGAGGACCAGAGGCAGTAGCCCGCACAGTGTGGGACCCCATGATGGGAAATGATGAGTTGGTGGGGACCATGGGTGCTGGGGTAGAGGAGGAGGAAGCTGGCAGCCGTGTCTACAGAGCTGTGCAGCAGAATCGTCATCGTCAGCCAACGGCAGACTGTAGCTCACCAGCAGAACACCTCCCTGGCTCCACTTTCTGCTTTTTACTGCTCCTCTTCCACACTTCCTTTCTCTCCGTCCCCAGGCCTCCGACAACCCCACCCTGCTCCATGCAGATCCCTTTCCCCCTCCAATCTATGCCAAGGAAGGCATGTGGTCACATGACCTTCATATCCAGAGCACCCACCACCTTTGCTTGATGAGGCCACCTGTCTCTGCTCCCCAAGTGCTGGGATTAAAGGCGTGTGCCAGCACCTCGCGGCTGGCCCATCCGCTCTCTACTCAATCTAACCTGTTTCTCTTCATCTACATTTGCCTCAGGGCTTTTTACCTTTCATTCTGTGTCCCACTGTCCTGCTTACACCGTGTCTGTCTGTCTGACTGGCCCCTGGTGTCTCTTTTTTCTTCCTGAGCCTAAGTTCCTCCTCCTCCTACTTACTCTGCTTGCGTGGAAGTCCCGCCTATACCTCCTCCCGTGCTATTGGCTGCTCAGCTTTTTATTAGACCAATCAGGGGCCTTAGGCAGGCAAGGTGAAACAGCAACCCATCTTTACATAGTTAAACAAACACAACATATCTTTGCATAGTTAAGGAGAAAACATTTCTGCATCGTTCAACAAATATTCCACAAGTTCCAGGCCCGCCTGGGCTACAGGTCACTCTGATTTACAAACAACAACAGCAAAATGCTGGAGAGACGGCGGCTCAGTAGTTGAGGGCACTTGTTGCTCTGGCAGAGGAGCCAGATTTGAGTCTCAGCACCCACATGGTGACTCACAATGTTCTGTAATTCCAGTTCCAGAGGTGTGGTGTGGGGTCCTGACACCCTCTTCTGGTCTCTACAGACACTAGACGCTCGTGTGATGCCCAGAGGTGCATGCAAGAACATTCATGCACAGAACATAAATGAATCTAAAATAAACAAGCAAAAATAGATAGACTCCAACTTACAGAAACATTTTTTTAATGTTTTTATTTTAATTTTTAAAGAAAATCCATCATGGCCCAACAAAATTCTATCTTAGTTATACCATAAATCTTATTTTATTTTATTTTTGGTTTTTCAAGACAGGGTTTCTCTGTGGCTTTGGAGCCTGTCCTTTGTGCTCTTGTAGATCAGGCTGACCTCGAACTCACAGAGACCCACCTGCCTCTGCCTCCCGAGTGCTGGGATTAAAGGCATGCACCACCACCGCCCAGCTCATACCATAAATCAAAGACCCCAATGTGTCCACCCTCCATGGATGCCAACTGTAGAGCAGAAGCAGACAGAAGCAGATAGAGCCCAGGTCTCCAGCACCAACATGCAGAGGTTCAGTCAGACTTTCTGACTCATCTGACACTGTGGAGCAGGCGTAGCGCATGGCGCAGGTGCTGGTGGATGATGGGAGTGCAGCCATGACTCCGTAGGACGTCCAGTGAGTAGGAGCTGCCCGTACCCGGCCTTCCCAGCTCCCAGAGGGTGAGCAGAAAGCCTTCACCTTCCCCACTCAGTACCAGCTGTGTTTGGGACGTCCTGAGGCTGACCTGGGAGAGAGTGACATTAAGATCACGGTGACCAGAACCGACCATGCTGGCCTCGGTTCTGACCCTACGGACGAGCACAGACACTGGTAGAGGGTCTGCGCCTGTGAGAGCCAAGACCGGAGGCCCAGGGCTCCATGAAATCAACAGAAATGGTCTCAACTGGGGATCCCCATCCCACCCTTCAACCCGGTACCACACACCTTCCCTTCATTCTCTCTCCTTTCCTTTTAATTTACTATTTGTGTATATTTGCGCATGTGTTTGTCACGGCACACACGGAGCCGTCAGAGGACAACGTGCTGGAGTTGGCTCCGTCTGCCATGTGGGTCCTGGGGGCTGAACTCGGGCCATCAGGCTTGGAGGCGAGCACCTTCAGCAATGCGCCACTCGCCTACCCATCCCTTAGTCTCTTTCATTCAAAGTTTCTATGTAGCCAAGGATGACCGTGAACTCTCGAGTCTATTCATCACAACATCCCCTGTCTTCTGTCATTCATGCTTCCCTATGCCCAGAGCAGCCGCAGGTTCAGGCAGGGCCTCAGCAGGTCACTTGGCTCCATCCCACATCCTCTCTGGTTCTCTACCCCCTCGACTTCACTGTGCCCAGAGACCCAGGATTCCCTAGGGCAGGGAGGCTGCTGTCTGGCTCTGACTGGGCTGAGGACACGGGATGTGACCTCTGGATTCCATATTCTTTCGAGGTCACACAGTCCCTGGTATCCCGGTCACTTACCTGCACGGTCCCATTGCTAAACAACATAACCAGTGCCCAGGAATCGGCAATGAAATTCAGCAGAGAGAAGTCAGGTGAAGCGGGTGCCACAGCCATGGACACAGTCCCCTCCTGTGGGGACATGCTGGTCAGGGTCCTCCGGATGGACACCTCCCTCTCCTGTTCCTCCCCACACTCCAGGCTCTCACCTCCCTCAGACGCCTCTGCATATAGCAGTTAAAGAGCCGCAGGACAGCCAGCTTGGCACGCAGTGGGCTGGGGACATCCCTCAGGGCGAAGGTCCACAGAGTCCCTTGGTCAGGTTGGTAGGAGACATGGCTGGGGGCCAGGGACCTGATGAGTCTCTGTCCTGATGACCCATGCTTCGGGGGGGGGGGGTTCCTCCCTCGTAGCTGTACCTCATTGCTACCCAAGCATCACTGTGTTGCATATAACTCTGGCTGGTGGTCAGTCAGGGCACTGGCCACCCCAGGAGCACCTCTCATAGGCCAACTACATCAGGTTCAGGCTCCTCATCTGTCTCCATAGAAACGGCCACTACCCTCCTGGCCAGCCCAGCGGCCTCCCTGACTGGCCGCCTCTCTCACTCCAAGAACACTATGGTAGAATACCAGTGCTTGGGAGGCGGGCTCAGTAGCAGAGGACACCCCCAAAGTTCTCGGTTCCATTCCCAATTAAAAGAACTAGAAATGAGTCAGGGGGCCACAGAGATGGTCAGCATGAGAACCCGAGTCGGGTTCCCAGCACCCAGGTAAGAGCCAGGTGGGGTGGCAGAGGCAGGAGGATCCCTGGGACTCACTGGCCAGCCAGCCTAGTGGAAATGAGAACCCTATGTCAGGAATAGGAGGAGGAGCCATTGAGGAGTGCAGGTGCAGGCCTCTGGCTTCTTCATGCACGCCAGATCAGGCCGGCACACCATCATGTTCTTGTCACACACAGTGTGAGTCGGTTCAGCCTGACGCGGTCTGACGTCAGCTCCTTTGTGTTCAGAGACGTTGTGTTTCCCTGCCTTAAGTAGCCCAGGCTGGCCTTGAACTTGCTCTGTAGCTGAGGGTGGCATTGAACTCCTGATCCCCCTGCCCCTACCTGAGGTGCTGGGATGACAGGCGTGGGTGGGCCTGTTCACACCCTGGTGGGGAGGGAACCCTGGGCCTTGTGCCTGCCTGGTGAGAGCTCTTGTCTACTGAGCCACCATCTGACTTCTCCAGGAACATGGCTTCCCCAGTGACCCCCCCTCTCCCACCTCAACTGGTTTTCGTCATGTGGTACAGAACAGGAAACCAACTCCGTCGTTTGTGACACCCCATAAACAGGTGATGAAAAAATCAAGAGAGGTGGGGTAGAACTGAGTCCCTGGGGATAGGAGTCCCAGCAATTACCCTCCTTGGGGGCGCAGGGCCATGTGGGAGCCATCCCGAAACAGCACGCCACTCCCCCCATCGGACAGTTGGTAGCCAAAGCCGTACTTGAGGGAATAATCCACCCACTTGGAAGCCCAGAGGACAGGCCGCTGCTCCCCTGGGGGTTCCTGGGCAGCTGAGCAGAAGGGGAGAAAAAAGAGCCAGGGTCAGGCACTGGGCTGGGAGGGGAAGGGTGAGGAGGGGCTGGGCTGGGGAGGGGTAGGATGAGGAGGGGCTGGGCTGGGAGGGGAAGGGTGAGGAGGGGCTGGGCTGGGAGGGTAAGATGAGGAGGGGTTGGGCTGGGAAGGGGCTAGGCTGGGAGGGGAAGGGTGAGGAGGGGCTGGGCTGGGAAGGGGCTGGGCTGGGAAGGGGCTGGGCTGGGAGGGTATGATGAGGAGGGGCTGGGCTGGGAAGGGGCTGGGCTGGGAGGGGCTGGGCTGGGAAGGGGCTGGGCTGGGAGGGGAAGGGTGAGGAGGGGCTGGGCTGGGAAGGGGCTGGGCTGGGAGGGTATGATGAGGAGGGGCTGGGCTGGGAAGGGGCTGGGCTGGGGAGGGGCTGGGCTGGGAGGGTAGGATGAGGAGGGGCTGGGCTGGGAAGGGGCTGGGCTGGGAGGGTAGGATGAGGAGGGGGCTGGGCTGGGAGGGGCGGGGCTGGGAAGGGGCTGGGCTGGGAGGGTAAGATGAGGAGGGGCTGGGCTGGGGAGGGGCGGGGCTGGGAAGGGGCTGGGCTGGGAGGGTAGGATGAGGAGGGGCTGGGCTGGGAGGGGCTGGGCTGGGGAGGGAGAGCTTGGGTGGGCTTTGCTGGGTTGTGTTGGGGTGGCTGTGGCTGCGGAGGGAGGTGAGCTAGGGTGAGGATGCTGTGGGCCTGGGCTAGGCCCTTCGAGGCCCCCTGAGCCTCCACTTTCTTCTGGCTGTCCTACCCACAGGTGCTGCATCCAGGCATAGGTGCATTTTCCTGGTTGCCGCCTCCACCTGAAGAGCCCAGCTCCCCTTTGGGTCTGTTAAGACAGAGTCACATAGGTGCCCAGACAGCAGTGAACATCCACCAAAGAGGGGGTCCCCTCCCCCTCCATCAGCCGGGTCCCACACCGGCCCTCCCGAAAGGTCTTATATCAAACCCTGACTATCCCAGGAATTTGTTAGGTTTTACAGGTGGACACACTGAGGCCAGCCGCGGCTGTGGTCCTCATCAGGACACAGAAGTCCCTATTCCGAGTCCTCGGCATCTGCCCCCGGCAAGGCTCTCTGCTGCTCACCTGCTAGGTTGGTCTGCAGGGTCCCGAGTGTGAGGAGGACTGGACTCTCAGCACAGAGAGGAGCCCTGTCCTGAGACAGCGGTGTTTGGAGAGAGCAGAGGTTAATGTACCTCCTATTCCTGAGGGAGCCCCCAGAGCCCAGCACCCCACTTTACACAGACAAAATTTGCCTGCTGCACAAACTCATGTAGCAAGCACTCAACAAATGCAGTGAAAACTGAAGTGAGCAGGGTCCTGTGGTCTCCAAACGTTAGGGTGAGGGACAGCTGGGCCTGGAGCTGTAGCAGCCCCAGTGAGGGGGCTGTGGGCGTGGTCAGGTTGGAGCCCCGCCTAGAATCCCCAGTGAGGGGCTGTGGGCGTGGTCACGGTGGAGCCCCGCCTAGAACCCCCAGTGAGGGGCGGAGGTGTGACTCAGAGCTGGCAGGGTTCAAGGTCTGGGGTCTCTAGAGTGGACGGATGCAAGTTGCTTCAGTCCAGGGCTTCAGGAAATTCTAGGCGTTCTTCCCCGTAACCCCCACTGAACTGCTCACCTCATTGCTGAACTCCACATGGTCAGGTTCCGTCCCTTCTTCTGCAGGGCCTGAAGGCTCTTTTGAGGTAAAGGGACCTGAGGGAAGCACAGGTTTGGAGAACAATGATTGACAATCGCTCCTGCCATCCTCCCCCACCTTGGTCATGCAGGTGGAAGGGAGACAGATACCAGGCCTGAGGCAGGTGAGAGGCTGTGACAGGCTAGGGGACAGCTACTCACAAGGTGACCGGCACTGGGTCAGCAGGAGCTGGCCCACTTTGCGGAACAATCTGCCCAGCGGTGGTGGGAAGGCAAAGCCGGGCGGGCTGTGGCAGGAATGTGGAGGCAGCCGCTCTGGAGTGAAGCCCTTGGGAGTCAGTGAGCTGGGGTCAGCCCTGGATCTAGACAGTCCCTGGTCCCCAGGGGCTCACCCGGGGGACACCCCCTCACCTGAGTAAAGAAATCGTCCTGGAGTACGTGGTCCAGGCTGGGCCGCTCAGCAGGGTCGGGTGCCAGGAGCCGCGCAATGAGGCTGCGGGCGCTGGGAGACAAGTGAGCGGGCTCGGGGTAGTGGCCTTCCCGGATACGTCGGTACATCTCCGACAGGGGCACCGCAGCGAAGGGGGGTGTGCCCGTCAGCACGGTGTACCTGTGCCGGGGCAGGCGGGCAGAAGTGAGTTCACACCTTTGTCTACACACCTGGCCACGCCCAGCCCACCCCAGACTCCGCTGCCCCGGCTCCATCCCTGCCCAAGACACAATCCACCTGGCTGCCTCCCACCTGTGCCACCTCCCCAGTGACCTGCGTCACCTCCCCAGGGCTGGCAACGACAAGTGTGCACTGCCATGCCTGGCTGTGTGGTCTGGGGATGGCATCTGGATTTCATGCGTGCTCACTTTTACCAACCGAACCCTAGCTGCAGCCACACTTGAATTTAATTGGCACCCAGGATGGGACAAGAAATCCAAGCCTGGACATTAAGGGCCAGGTGCTCACTGGGTGAAGAGGCATCATCTTTACTCTCAGCACTGGGAAAGCAGAGGCAGGGGGATCTCTGTGAGCTCAGAGCCAGTCTGGTCTACAGAGGGAGTGCCGGCTCTAGCTAACACGTGATCATCTGTTGTGTGCATACACACCCACCCCATGCTCGCTCTCCTTGCCCACGCCCGGTCTCCCCGGGGGCCCCCACCACCTCCCCCAGACCCGGTCAGCCTCCCTCTTACATGACGCAGCCCAGAGCCCAGATATCAGACTTGCAGGAGTGTCCGCTGCGGGACACCACTTCAGGAGCCTGGAAGTTTGGGGTTCCGCAGAGCACCCTGGGAGGGGAACCATGGGAGGTTCAGGAAGGCCGGCCAGGACTTCCTGGCCCCACTCAGGACCACCAAGACCTTTACCTGTGGCAGTGACCGGTGGGCCCCATCCGGGCAGCCAGCCCCAGGTCTCCGATCTTCACCTCCATGTTCTTGTTAAGGAAGAAGTTACCTGCGGGTGGGGGGAGCGCGGCATGGGAGCATTGTAGCCCCCAGCCCTTCACCACCCTCACAGCACCCCAAAAGTCCCTTCCTCGTGCTTACTGGGCTTCAGGTCCCTGTGCACGATGCGATGCTGGTGCAGGTAGCGCAGACCGCTGACCAGTCCCAGAAGGTAATAGCGCACCTCAGGCTCCGTCAGCGTCCTCCGCGCCTTCAGCACGTGAGCCAGGGTCTGCGGGCGGGCGGACCGGGCACTCAATAGATGGGCTGTGGACACTGTGCGCACACCCGGGCCCAGGGAAACCCCGCTCGGCCAGGGCGAGCACGGCTGAGCTGTGTGGGCCCAGGTGGGGACAGGGGACACTAGTGACTGGGCAGAGGGCAGGAAGCGGACATGGCGTGGGCACAGGGAGACACCGGTAGTTACGGGGACCTAGAGACACAGACAGGACAGACAACAGGCCTGTCTGGCTCTCAGTGGCCTGGCCCAGGCCTCACTCCAGTCACCCCCTCGAGCAACAGGGGCTCAACACAGCTCAACACCGCCTGGTTTAGCGAACCCAGAGCCAACACACGAAGCCCTGCCCCACCCACCAGGCCCACGGCTACCTGGCGGCTGCAGTACTCCAACACCATGTACACGTGGTCGCGGTCTGCGAAGTGTGCGTGGAAGGCCACGATGTTGCGATGGCGCAGACGGCTGTGCAGGGCGATCTCACGCTCCACCTGTGTCCCCACGAAGGTCCCTGATTGCGGTGCAGGCGACAGGCCCCAGGCCTGGCTCGCTCGCAAGGAGGGAAGCAGGGCAGCCCTGGGACAGGTTTTGGACAGGTGTGTGTGTGTGTGTGTGTGTGTGTGTGTGTGTGTGTGTGTGATGGCTGGCTCACCTTCCCGCGCAGGCGCAGCCGCCCCGCCCCGCCTCTTGGCACCACCTTGAGGGCGAACACCGCGCTGGTGGACATATCTGTGAGCTTGTAGCAGCGGCTGAAGGCTCCCTGCAGAGAACAGGAGACAAGATGCAGACAGTGGGCCACACCCGAGACACAGGCCTGCTACAGACTCACCCTCGGACACCCCACACCACAGTCCCCCCCAAAGAGATGAGACCCACGGACTTTGTCAAAGCAGGAGGCCCATGAGCTCTGCTGCACAGGACAGTGAGGGACCCATGAAACCCAGAAACACAGCACACACACACAGCACACACACAGCATACACACACACAGCATCCACATACACAGCATCCACACACACACAGCGTCCACACACACACACAGCACCCCCTCACAGCATCCACACACACACAACATCCACACACACAGCATCCACACACACACAGCATCCATACACACACAGCATACACACACAGCATCCATACACACACAGCATACACACACAGAATCCACACACACACAGCATCCACACACACAGCATACACACACAGCATCCACACACACAGCATCCACACACAGCATCCACACACATACAGCATCCACACACAGCATCCACACACACACACACACAGCATCCACACACAGCATCCACACACACACAGCATCCACACACACACACACAGCATCCACACACACACAGCATCCACACACACACAACATACACACACAGCATCCACACACACAGCATCCACACACACAGCATCCACACACACACAGCATCCACACACACACACAGCGTACACACACACACAGCATCCACACACACACACAGCATCCACACACACACAGCATCCACACACACACAGCATCCACACACACACAACATACACACACAGCATCCACACACACAGCATCCACACACACACAGCATCCACACACACACAACATACACACACACAGCATCCACACACACAGCATCCACACACACAGCGTACACACACACACAGCATACACACATGCACACAGCATCCACACACACACAGCATCCACACACATACACAGCATCCACACACACAGTATCCATACACACAGCATACACACACACAGCATACACACACACACAACATACACACACACAGCATCCACACACACAGCATACACACACACAGCATCCACACACACAGCATCCACACACACAGTATCCACAAACACACAGCATCCACACACACACACAGCATACACACATGCACACAGCATCCACACACACACACAGCATCCACACACACAGTATCCACACACACAGCATACACACCCAGTACTTCCACCTACAAACACAACGTCCTCCTACCGCCTTGACACACATCCACAAACAGAACTTCCACACACACCTACAAACAGCATACCCCCACTTGGATCATCCACACACAGCACCCATATACAAACCAGTTAGACACCCCCACAGCAGGTCCACACATGCACAGCACCCAGACTGACAACACCCAGACACACGCACACACATCACACACCCAGACAAACTATCTGGACACACAACACCCAGACTCAGAGCTCAACACCCTCCAGCGCCCTTGGCCACCAAGGGAGCAATCCCCAGTCGCAGCCAGGTAGACAAGTGGGTGCAGGGCACGGACCGCACGCGCTGCTCAGCACCCACCGCGGGGGGAAGTGACAGCCTTGCCATTGCATGTGGAGCACCAGTTGTGCACCCATAGGACACTCAGTGCCCGGCTAACGCGGGCGACGCGCACACGCCCCGCACAGGCCCGCAGACAGCGCGCCAAGTGCGGTTCCCACCTCGCCATCCGCCCTGCAGCCCGGACCCCAAACTCAGGGAACCCGAGGCGCCAATCATCGCGCGTTCATTCCCGCCCAGCCCTCGACCCTTCCAGCTCTCCCCCTTCCTGCGTTTTGAACTCGGGTGTGTGTGAGCGCGAGCGGGAACCCCCACCTTGCCGATCAGTTTCCCGCGCCGGTACACACGCCCCGAGCCCGGGTCGCGCAGGAAGGCGGCCACCAGCTGGCGGCTCCGCCGCCGCCGCTGTGACCGGGGCTCCATCTGCTGGGGTGGGCCTGGGCGCACAGCGGGCGTGGGGACTGCGCAACCCACTGCCGCCGGCAACACTGCTGCTCTGGGCCCGCCAGCTGCCGGAGCCGAGCGGGTCTTATTGGAGAGTGGGGGCGGGGCGGGGCGGGGCGGGGCGGGGCGGGGCGGGGCCCGGACGCCCAGCGGATCCTGCCAGCACCAGCAGGTGCTCTGGAGCAAACCCGGAGCCAGGCTCAGTTCCACCGCGCTCCCATCCCTGCGCCTCCTAGGACCTGTTGACAGCACTCGGTTCACCCATCGGGGAAACTGAGGCCCAGTGGACTCAGCTGGTTTATTTGCAGAGAAGCCCACCCCAGGAGTCTGTCTGGGGTGTATGGAAGACCTGAGGCTGGTGGACCAAGTGCATCTGGCTGGGTCCTCCCTACAAGAGAGAGCGGCCTGTGGGACTTCATCAACTTGGGCACTGGGAAGCCACAGCAGCATTCAGAGGGAGGGCAACCTAGAGAGGTTTGGTGACATAGGGACCAAAGACAAAAGGCTGGAAGGCTACGGGTACAAGTGAAACACCGTGGGGTGGGGTGCCACGGAAGAATGGCAACCAGGATGAGGGGCAGAAGGTGGGCACTGGCTGTGATAGCCGAGTGAGAATTGACCTTTAAGATGGAGGTGGAGGCTTAGATGCGGCTGATAGAAGAGATAGCAAGCTAGCCTGGAGACTCTTCAGAACCTCAGGCAACCCCTCTCCCGAGCCCACCCTCCCCTCCAACACCCCTCTCGTGCTGCAAGCAACCATTTCTGCACCCCAAGGATGTGGGTCCCTGGGCACCGCCACCATGTGCTGGCTGGGAGTCCCCTCAGTCCCAAAGCCAGGCAGGCACAGGGCAGGCTGTGAGCCCTGCCATCTGCCTCTAGTATTAATCCCTGAACGTTACATAACACAATAAATGGGGAGGGATTAGCTTGACTCCCAGCGGCTGGATTCAGGTTATGGAATTTTCCAGAGCCAGGATTTAGAATCTAGCCTGGCTCCCTGGCTCGTGCCACCGAGGGGGACAAGAAACATCCCTCGAGTGCTCATATCTAACTGTCCCCCTGGGAGCATTCGGGAGCCGCTCCGTGTATCTTGTGGAAAGTGGCTCATACAAGTTACTGGTGTCACCTTTGCAGCTGGGGTGAGGGTCCCTGGTCGTCAGCAGCAGCCAGAGAGCCCAGAAGCCCAGATAACAGGAAGCTGGTGCGGGTGGGGGTGGAGAGGGGGTGGCCAGGCACCCAGTTCCCTCTCTCTAGCCCACCCTCTTCCAGGGTCGGCTCAGTCCATCGTGGGCTGAACACCTACTGTATTTGCTGCGTATCTTTCGGTTGGTGGGGTACCTACTTTGTGTCCCAGGTAGCCCAGCCTAGCCCCTGTAAAATGATTCCACATTTAAAAGCTATAAGGAGTTGGTTCAAGGTTCAAGCATATGGAGGAAGAAAAAAGGGTTGGGGGCGGGGGTTTGTGATGGTTGCCTCGGAAGACTGCTAGTCAGAGTTCTATTCCTGGGACCACAGTGAAAGGTGTCCTGTGACCCCCACATATGTGCTGAGCCTGCTCATGTCCACACTCAGACAGACAGTAAAAATGACAAAATTTAAAACGCAGTTTGGGGCCGGGCGGTGGTGGCGCACGCCTTTAATGCCAGCACTTCGGAGGCAGAGGCAGGTGGATCTCTGTGAGTTCGAGACCAGCCTGGTCTACAAGAGCTAGTTCCAGGGCAGGCTCCAAAACCACAGAGAAACCCTGTCTCAAAAAAGAAAAAAAAAAATGCAGTTTGGGGTGCAAGACAAGAGTTACCAGGTTTTTTTTCCTGCTGGGATCTGGTCCCTAAATTGTGTGCTATTCATGCCCCAAGTGGCAGACAAGGAGGCTCCCGCAAGCTCAGGGTCTCCCAGCATGGCTCTCAGGTGGGGCGGACCTCAAATATCTGACGGCTGTATTTTTGTCTCCTGGTTTCCAGCCCCAGGGAGCAGAGACAAGCGCTTGGGCGAATGGCTGAGTCCACAGAATAACAGAAACTTCCTGGGGAAGAAGGAACAGAGTTGCTGGCCTGGAGCCCTGGAGCATGCTGATCTGCTGATGGCTGTCTCCCTGCTCCCCTGGCTGCTCCCGGGGTGTCTCTAGCTGAGTCTGCACCTGAGAGCTGGGTGGCCTCCTCCCAACCTGTGCCCCTCTGAGAGAGGGTACCCCACCTCAGCCTGGTCCAAGACACTCTTGGTTCTCCTGAAAAGCCTCTGACAACGTTAGGAGATGGAGAAATTGTAGGATGGGTTTGGGGTCTCCTTTGGGGGTGGTGGAAAATGTCTAAGTGAAATTTACCCCAGGATCACTGTGCGGTGGTGAACAAAAGCTGTGAACTTTGACACAGATGTGTGCTTCACACTCATTACAAGGCTGTGGGGGTTGTGGTTCTGGCTGCTCAGGGGTTGAGGCAGGAGGATTGTGAGTTCCAAGCTATCTTTGATTACAGTGTGAGTTCAAGAGGTAACCTGTGCTAACTAAGACCCTGACTAAAAAACTCAAAGAAGCTGAGTGGTGGTGGCGCAAACTTTAATCCCAGCACTCAGAAGGCAGAGGCAGGTGGATCTCTGAGTTCAAGGCCAACCTGGTCTACAGAATGAGTTCCAGGACAGCCAGGGCTACACAGAGAAACCAGGACAGCCAGGGCTACACAGAGAAACCCTGTCTCAAACAAAACAAAACAAAACAAAAACTAAAAACCAATAATAACAAAAAACTCAAAGGAAAAAAAGATGGACAGAGACACACAGATGTCCCAGCAGCCAGAAGGACACAGCAGTGTCCACGAAGGCATGGCGGACACGTGGTGAGGCCCATTCCCATCCTGGAATACCACGCAGCCATGAACAGGACTGAGCTGACACCCACAGCACAGAGGGCTCTCAGGGACATGGTGCACACTGGTAGACAGGAAGTGCCCAGAGAGAGGAAGTGGGTTTGTGGGTGCTGGAGAGTTTCTGTTGCATGGCACAAGAAAGTTCTGGATATGAATGGCAGGGACAGTTGCACAGACCTGTGAATGAGCCATGCACTAAGAAGAGAAATGCCCATGTAGTCCAGGGTGGCCTTGAACTCCTAGCCCTCCTGAGTTCTAGATGACAGACACGCTATCACAGCTGGTAAAAACTGGCTGTCTTTACGGTAGGCATTGTCACCAAGCTCCCACAGCCCACATCTTAGGCCTGACTGCCCTGCGCCTGCCGCGCCCCAGGCCCAGTCCTGGTTCCTTCCTGTCCCTGTGCTTTTGCTGACCTGAGACAACCCTTCAGACTCAGCAGATCTCTCTGGAGAAGTTTTGGGAAGCTTTGCTCAAAGCGCCTGCTGCAGGTGGAGGGGGTGGCTGCTGCCTGCCACTGCATCTCCCCAGAGACTCTCAGGGCTTGTGTGTGGGTCCCTGAGGTGGCCCAGGCCTCCCAACCGCATGACTGAGGAACGGTGCGCTGTTCCTATCTGGGTTCCACGTGGCTGCACCCGTGAGCTCTCAGCCACTCACGAAAAGTCCCCAGAGACTTGGAGTCCCAAGCTCGAGGAGGCAGAAGGGAAGCGACTATCCTGAGCACTCCAAAAACCCCAGTATCTGAGCAAAGTGACCCAGCATGAGCATGTGTTAGAGGGACACCCAATGCGCTGACTGCCCAGGAAGGTGACTTTAGTAGTGGCAGTGGGGACGGGCTGGCATGAGCCACTCACGTCCCTCCCACATGTCACTCTGAGCCCCTCATATGCAAAGCCTGAAGCAAGGGCTCTGGGCAGAGCCACTCAACCCTCAGGGCCACTGAGTTTGGAACCCAACTGGGGACTGAAAATTGAGGAAGCTGAAGAAAGGACCAGAAGGATGGCCTACCTCCGAGCCCATCCACTCCGGACAGCGGCTCTGCCCTGGATGTCAACTGTTTCCTGTCCAGTTCAGAACCGCCAGGAAGGTCTCGACACTGTGGCACCCTCAGGGTTGGACCGAGTCAGCCCCATGTGCCCCCCCACACCTCTCCTACCCCAGGGCCTTTGCACACACACCCAGCCTTTCCTACCCTGGGCCTTTGCACACACACACACACACACACCTACTACCCAAGGACCTTTGCACACACACACAGCCTGTCCTACCCCGGGGCCTTTTTGCACACACACACACACCCCTCTCCTACCCCAGGATCTTTGCACACATACCCAGCCTGCCCTACCCCGGGCCTTTGCACACACCGTTGCATTTCCACAGAGCACTCATGTCTTTCCAGGACAGCCCAGAACCTACAGATGGATGCTGGACACACACTGTGCCCCACCCACACTGGAATAGCATACAGCCACAAACAGGAGTGAGGCTCCCCGGCACATGCTGGAGGATCAAGAACAAAATTCCCTGGGCTGGAGAGATGGCTCAGTGGTTAAGAGAACTGGCTGCTCTTCCAGAGGACCCGGGTTCAGTTCCCAGCACCCACGTGGCAGCTCTGTTTGCCAGCCCAGATCCAGGATCCAACACCCCACACAGACATAAAAGCAGAAAAACACCAATGCATGTAAAAAATAAGATGAAAAAAAAGAAAAATAAAGTAAAATTTGAAAAAGAAAAACCCGATTCTCTATTCCTGAAATGTCTACTCAGACTTTTTCTTTGTTTTTAAATTTTATAGTTATTGAATTTTTATTTTATTTTAGTTCTGCATATGTCTGGGTATGGGTTGCACGAGCTTGCGGTCACTCATTCCCCTGGATTCCCCCAGAGCTGCTCAACATGGGTACTGGGAACTAAACTCGAGTCCTGTGCAGAAGCAGGAAGCTCTGCGAGTCATCTCTCCCTCCCTCTCTCCCCCTCTCTCTCTCAGACAGGCGCTCATTGTGTAGCCTTGACTGTCCTGGAACTCACAGAGATCTGCCTGCCTCTGCCCTCCGAGTGCCGGGATAAAGGACGAGAGTCACCACGCCCAGCCCTGAAGTCTTGCTTACCGCCCCCAGGTGGTTCTACCAGCAGCTTCAAGGTCTGACTTGTCCCTGAGCTGTCATCCACGTTCCTGCTGACAGGGTTGGTGTCCTCAGGGGGCCTGCATCCTTGGTGCCACCGACAGCAAGTGGGACTCCTGCGGCACAGGCCGCGCCCCGCATCTTTCCTCCCGCCAGACATGGCATCGACCTCTAAACAGGGTCATTGATCCCCTCGCTGAGCAGGGTGCTGTGTGGATATCGGAACTAGCCAGGCTTCTGCAGGAGCCATCTGTTTTTGTCTGTGTAGGTCTTTTTGCTAATGGCAGGGAAAGAGCTGAGTTTCAGTATGGACGGGGTAGGCGGATGATGGGGAAGGAGTGAGCCAGGTATGGAAGTACATGCCCATGGAAGTGGAGGCATGAAGATTCCCAGTTTAGGGTCAGGGTCATCCTTCACTACAGAAAGAGTCCAAGCCCAACCAGGGCAACTTGAGACCCTGTCTCAAAACAGGGGGGGGGGGGAAGCGGGCTTGCTGGCCAGCCTAGGTGAATCAGCAAGTTCAAGGGAGAGACCCTGTCTGAAAAAGACACAGGAAATGTATACACACACAAGCGAACCCGAAACAATGCTGCCAACACAGAAAGCAATTTAGGCATCCCACCTCAGATCCTCCTGGATCCAGTTTCTGAGACCCTGGCTCTGCCTGCCTGCTCCCTGTAGTTCTTTTTTTGGTTTTTCGAGACAGGGTTTCTCTGTGGTTTTGGAGCCTGTCCTGGAACTAGCTCTTGTAGACCAGGCTGGTCTCGAACTCACAGAGATCCGCCTGCCTCTGCCTCCCGAGTGCTGGGATTAAAGGCGTGCGCCACCACCGCCCGGCTCCCTGTAGTTCTTTTTTTTTTTTTTAAATATTTATTTATTTATTTATTTATTTATTATGTATACAATATTCTGTCTGTGTGTATGTCTGCAGGCCAGAAGAGGGCACCAGACCCCATTACAGATGGTTGTGAGCCACCATGTGGTTGCTGGGAATTGAACTCAGGACCTTTGGAAGAACAGGCACTGCTCTTAACCTCTGAGCCATCTCTCCAGCCCCTCCCTGTAGTTCTTGAATTGACAAAGAAGCAGGTACCAGGCGGGAGAGCGCAGTGGCAGTCATTAGGAAAAGTCAAAAGAAACATTTCCTCCATTACCGAGCACCCAAGAAAGAAGAAAGGAGCCCGGAGCTCTCCCATCCCACCCTTGCTCAGGATTGCCTGGACAGTGTGGGTCCTAATTCTGCCCCCTCATGTGCCATGGCGCAGCTGGGAGCCCCGGAGACCCCTAGTCTGGATCGGGTGATGGGACCCCAGTGTCTCAGGAGGCAGAAGGGAGCATTCTGGGAACCAGGTGGTAAGGCACCAGTCCTCAGGGACCTCAGGAGAGTTCTGGTTCCACAGGGCGCCATGAGGTTCCCTCTTCCTGATTTTTGAGGCAGTCTCACTCTGGAGCCTAGGCTGGCTGTGACTCGATGACTTTGAACCCCTGATCCTCCTGTCTCCACCCTCTGCATTTCTTGGATGTTAGGTGTGTGTAACCGCTCCTGGCTGTTATGTTGGGGATGACATCCCCCCTCCCAGGTTTTTTGCAAGTGCTTAGGGGTGGCTGTGCCAGATAAGCCCCGACCCCAGAACCCTGTCTTGTGCTGAGACCGAGTTTCATGTAGCCCAGGTTAGTTCAAACATCTTATGTAGCTGAGGATGACCTTAACTCCTGACCCTCCTGTGCAACCACGCCCACTTGTACCCTCTTGATAAATGTTCAAGTGCTGATGCCAGGGTCCTGAACATACGGATAGCCAAGAGCCGCACTAAATCCTGTCCCCTGTCCGCACCCCGTCCTGGCAGGGCCTCGGAAATGGGTCCTCGGAGCTCCGAGGATGGGGACCCAGCTGGGTGGGGCCTGTGGAGCTGAGCTGTCCCCAGCAGCAAAATTAACGGAGCTCTGGCTCCCTCGTGCGCCCTCTACCGGGCGGAGCCGGGACTGCACGAGGCGCCGCACAGAGCCTGCTCCGTACACACCCTGCCGAGCTCAGCACTTTCTGCATAAGCGCTGGTAGGACCGGTGCCCGCTCTATGGCCTTGCAGGGCTCTGCTTTTGTGGCGCTTTTGCCGCGCGCCTGCTTTACCGCGTATAGCGACTGCTGTAGGGACTCTGGGGAAAGAGCCACTCTTCAGGGCAGAGTGCCTGCTGTATACTATCCCTGCGAGGGGATATGCCTGTTGTATGTGTGTGCCATGCCAGGCACAGTGCCTGCTGTACGCATGTTCTGCAAGACATAGTGCTTTCTGTCTTCATGTATCATGGGCCAAGGTGCCTGATGTGCATCTCCCCTTCAGGCCCTGCTCTGTGCACTCCCTGGGGAGTATAGTTCCTGCTGCTTATGTCCTCTGTAAATCAGCATCGGTGGCATTGCCGTCCCCAACACTGTCCCCATCTTTGCTTCACTGAGAGGCCCCTTCCTCTCACATCAGGAATTCAGGACTGTCCCTTATTCTTGTGCTGACCCCAGCTGGGCCACCCCTCTCTGTGGCCCCTGTTCCCGACCCTCCATGCCAAGCCTTAACTCTTTTCATCTGGGTGATGGGCGTCAGAAGTTGGAGTGATGGCCCGGTGGCCTTCTCCCCTCACTGGGACTGGCTGCTTAGCTCACAGTGGCTTGCAAAATAACACTAGGTGGTTATCCTCGGAGACGTTTCCAATGGCTGGCCCTTGCTGGGCCCTGAAGCAGGTGTATACAGTAGGCTCTGTGCCCTGCATGGAGTAAATACTGCAGGCAGTCTGCGTTTTAGGGAGTGCATACAGCAGGCACTGCGCCCTGAGGGGAAAGTGCCCGGACCCTGGTCAGCCAGGTGGGCTTCCTACAGGAGGCAAGTTCAGAGTCCAGGAGCAGCGCAGCCCACACGGCACCGACCATCGGAGTGTTGCAGACTTCCACCCGGCTGCCAGAGGCCGCCACGGAGGGGCTGGGGTTGGTGGAAGCCTTGGAGGATCCAAAAGAAGCTGTCTGGGGAAACTGAGGCGGGGGACTAGAGGCCAGAACCAGGCGCGGGAAGCAGCACTGGCGGCGGGCCTGGAGGGCGGAACCGGGTGGAGCATTGGTGACGGCAGCGCACGGGAATGTGCAACAGGGAGGGTCCCTCCATCCCCAACGGGCATGCGGGGCCTCTTGAGGGGATGCTGGGGACCCGGGTGCGGAGTCTGGTTATATAGAGGAGATGGAGACCTGGGCGGGAGTCTAATTGGGGGTAACAGGGACTAGGGTGGGGAGGCCTAATTGCGGGTGATGGGGACCGATTTGGGGGGTCCCTGGGATGGATGGTTGGGATGAGTCGAGGAGCCTGGGTTGAGCGTGTGATGGGGACGGGGTTGATGAGTCTGGTTGCGGGGTGATGCGGACCAGGACCGGGTACTCAGGATGGGAAGTCGCCCTGGTACACACTATCCCACTCAAAGCCCCAGCTCCGTGCGCATTCCCCGGCCCTGAGTGCGGCGCCCGGAATAGCAACCCGGTAACCCGCCCCGCAGCTGGACTTCCCAAGGTCATTGGCACCCAGGATACCAGGACCAATGTTGGGCCACGACGCTGCCTGGCGCTGTCGGTCAGTCCCCTGCCGCAGCTCCAGGCCCAACCCAAACGCCGGCTCCTACCGCACGAGGGCGCCCCAGGCCTGCGCCCTCGGTGACCCTAGTCTGGGCGCGCCTGGGAGGCCCGGTGGGAGGGACCGACTGAGTTCCCAGTCCCGCACCTCGGGGGCCCCGCTGCTTCCGCCAGTCCCTGGGGCGTCCCAGGGAAGCCTGGACGCCTTGCCTTGGGCTCTGAGCAGCCGGTAAATTCCTCTTCTCATCCTGCCAATACCCCGGCTGGTGTGGCGACAATGCAATTGGCTCCTTTCCCTACTTGGGGCGAAAGCAGTGATCCCTAGGATGGCGGTAAGTGTGGGGGTCGCGCTTCCTCTGGGGTGGAACTGAGACTGAGGGCTGGCTTGCCCAGTGACTGCTCCGTCAGTGCAGGAGAGGGGTGTACTGCTCCGGAAAGGGCATGACTGACGTGGATATACGGCCCCCCAAGAGGAGGTTGTCGAATGACCAAATCCCCTCCCCAGCCTCTCCCTTCCCGGGCCAGCCCAACCTCTGGGGCCGCAGAGGGAGGGCTCCCGGCGGCCGTCTTGAGGCAACTCCCCAGGGTTTCCAACTTCTACAGCCACCTCGGTCTCCAAGGCGCCCGAAAGGGTGGAATGACAGCGTCAGACTGGCTGACAAACGGGGAGAACCTGACTCCAGCCGGGCTGGGGGACCCCCGCCTTCCCCTTCATCAGGTACATGGGCCGTGTGGGCTGAGAAATTGAGCTCCTGTGTGCCCTTCAGAGCGCCTGGCCCCGACCCCAGAAGGGACTCACGGGGCCTTGGTTCCCGTCCCTCCGTCCCTCCTGGTTTGTCCTGCCAGGCCCGGATCACGAGGAGGGCGTGGGCCGACAATGACTTCATCCAGTCCCTGTAGATGGGGAAACTGAGGCCTCTACTCAGCCCTACCCCGCCCCCTTTCTCTGCAGACCCCCTGGGCATCGCAGCCCACACTCCTGGCAGACGAAACCATGATGCTGGAAGGAGGCCAAGTCGGTTTTCCTCTGCCCGCCACAGGGGATCTCCATAGACTATGGGTGTCCTGGAGCAGAGAGGTCCCCAGGGGCAGAGCTGGGAGGAATGAGCCCCTACTGGCTGCTCCCTCTACAGGGTCTCAGAGACTCAAGGACACTGCACAGACGGGGAAACCGAGGCCTGAGGAAAGGGAATGGTTGGCTCCCCGCCACCCGGGAAGTCAGATCAAACTTGCACCACCTAAACACTGTCCTTAAAAGATTCCTGGCATCGTTGGCGCTGGGACCAGCTGTGTGCACTAGAACAGAACACGCTAGCCAGGGGTTGTGGGGCACACCATTTATTTATTTATTTATTTATTTATTTATATTTTGGTTTTTCGAGACAGGGTTTCTCTGTGTAACGGCCCTAACTGTCCTGGAACTAGCTCTTGTAGACCAGGCTGGCCTAGAACTCACAGAGATCCGCCTGCCTCTGCCTCCCGAGTGCTGGGATTAACGGCTATAAAGTGAGTTCCAGACCAGCCTGGACTACACAATGAGACCCTGTCTTAAACAAAGAGTTGGAAAGATGTTCAGGGTTAAAGACCACATCCTGTGCTTTAAGAGAACCCACGTTGGATACCCAGCACCTTGTCAGGCTGCTCACGACTGTAACCAGCTTAACTTGAAGGAGGTCGATGCTTCTGCCATCTTCGGCCACCACACTAGAAGTAAAAATAAATTCTGTTATTTCGTTTTTAAGGACCCAGTTTCTCTGTGTAGCCCTGGCTGTCCTGGAACTCGCTCTGTAGACCAGGCTGGCCTTGAACTCACTGAGATGCACCTGCCTCTGCCTCCTGAGTGCTGGGATTAAAGGCGTGCGCCGTCACATACATCCATCTAAAAACAAGATTAATTTTAAAACAAGTAACAACGCATAAAATTTCCTAGTCCCCACGGAGTGCCTGACCTGAGTCAATAATCCCCTCAGGGCTTTCAGGAAATGGGGGCGGGACTGTTGTTACCTCATTTCTTTTTAGAGACAAGAGGGCACAGAGAGGTTTAGCCGCCATCGGGGATCACACAGCCAGCCAGGGCTGAGATGGCAATCCACCCTGGTCCCGCTGATCACCGCCTCTTGGGACTTCTGTGCTCCCTCAGACCCCGCCTCTTCCGGAACCTTCTGCTCCTGCTGTGGACCCTCCTGAGCTGTGATTTGAGGGGTATTGCTCAGGTAGGGGGTGAAGGAGCCCTGGAAGCACACAGGAGTGTGGATGGGGGACCCCAGTTCTCCTGGCTGACCCTCCTCTCTGCCCTCAAGTAGGGTCCCGGGGAATGGACGCCCTGGGGGTCTTGGAGCAGGTGCTCCAGCTCTTGTGGCCGGGGCGTCTCGGTGCGCAGCCGCCGTTGTGTCCGGTAAGTCGGGAGCCCCTCCCTCCGCCGCCGCCCGCCGGGCCGCGCCCTCTGCCTGCCCACACACGCAGTGTGCCCTTTAATCCCACGGAGCCAGCTGGAATGCGGGTGGGGCTGGTGGGGGCAGGCGATGGGAAGGGGTCCCCGAGAGGGTGGGGGAGTCCTGCTCCGCTCAGAACACCCTTTTCTTCCAGACTTCCCGGGGAGGAACCTTGCTGGGGAGACAGCCATGAATACCGGGTGTGCCAGCTGCCGGTAAACCCCAGAGTCCGCCCTAAATCTCTCTTGCTTTGTTACACCCACCCCAAATAACCCTCTCGGTGTCGCTGGTCTGATCTACCCGTCTATATCCTCTCCCAGGACTGCCCGCCGGGGGCGAAACCCTTCCGAGACCTGCAATGTGCTCTCTACAATGGCCTTCCCGTCCTGGGCACCCAGAAGACCTACCAGTGGGTGCCCTTCCACGGGGGTGAGTAATCTGACTTCCTGGGGCTGAAAGGAAACAGAGAACTTTGAAAGGAGTTAAGAAATGCCGAGAGAGGCGGGCACTGGAATGGGGTTTTGAAGCATATGTAGGAGCTGATGGAGGAAAGAAATGGTCCCTTTCACACAGGATCAAACTCCAGGCTATAGATTGGTTTAGAGTTTTATCCAGAGGCCAACAGTTTTCAGACTGATCCCACTAACAGGAAATGTTGTCGCACGGAGCTGAAAATAGCAGCTTATATAACCGGGTGCCCGGGGCAGCACGCCTCCAGACTGAAGGGGGACAGGCAGCTTCGGCCACCTGAGCTGAGTGGTGGAGAGAGAGATAGGACCAGCCTAAAACGGAGAACCTTTCATCAACCCTTGGAGCCCTATCCTGTGCCCAAGGCGTCGACTAGGTTGGCCTTGTCTCCGCCTGCCACCAGCCAGCCTGTGGGGCTTATCTGACAGAGAGGGGAAACTGAGGTACACTGCAGGCCAGTAGTACAGCCAGGCTCCAGGGCAGTTTTATTGGGCCTGAAAGAGAATGAGAGCCAGGAGGGAAGAGGGTTGGGGTATGGAGAAACGGAACAAAGAGGTGTAGGGAAATTTATGGCCGAGAGGTGGTCCTGCATGTCCTCAATTCCAGGACAAGAGAGGCAGAGGCAGGTGGATCTCTGAGTTCGGCCTGGTCTACAGAGCGAGTTCTCCTACAGCCAGGGTTATGTAAAGAGACCCTGTCTCAAAAAAGAAAAGAAAAAAAAAAGGCAGAAAGAAAGTACATGGCCTGGAGAGGAAGGGATGGAGGTTGGCTATGAAGGGCACAGCGCCTGGGGGAAGGAAGCCGGAGGTGAGGGCTGGGGAGCTGCAATGAACTGCGGGTTGGGACTGGCGATGAGTTGGAGGCCCCGGGCTCACTCATCACTCCCATCCTCAGCACCCAACCTGTGTGACCTCAACTGCCTGGCTGAGGGCCATGCCTTCTACCATAGCTTCGGCCGCGTGCTGGATGGCACCCCTTGCACCCCGGGGGCCCAGGGCCTCTGCATAGCAGGCCGTTGTCTGGTGAGGACCCCTTGGCTCTGCCCCACCACTGTATTTCCCTGCAGACTCCGCCTTTATATATGACCCCGCCCAGACGGCCTCCAGCCAATTACATCAGTTCCCGCCCCTACAAACTACTCCGCCCATCGCTGGGGGGAGGCTCCTTCAAAGCCCCGCCCATCTGGCTTCAGGCTCCACCCACTCCGCAAGTTACCCGCTCATAGCTCCTCCCACAGGCTTTGCTCCTAGATCCTTTCAGATCCCGCCTCCATGTCCAAGCCCCGCCCCACCCCTGACCCCACCCACTCTGCTCAGCTCTCACTAGGTCCCTTGCCTGCACTTTCTCCAGCCCCGCCTCTGCTCGCCCTTAGCCCCGCCCATCCGCGACGCCCGCTCCGTCTGGCCACGCCCCTTCCGCGGCCCCGCCCATCCTGACCCAGTGCCCTCGCCCCCGCAGAGCGCTGGCTGTGATGGGCTGCTGGGCTCCGGCGCCGTCGAGGACCGCTGCGGCCTCTGCGGTGGCGCCAACGACTCGTGCCTCTTCGTGCAGCGCGTGTTTCGCGACGCGGGTGACTGCCCCGTCCCGCCTCAGCGCATGCGCTTGAGGAGTATCGTTGAAAAGGGTGTCCCTTTAACAAGGCGGGCCCCCAGGAGCCAAGACTCTCGTTGATTGGACATTCGGAGGCCCCGCTCCTCGAGCCCTTCTCCTGATTGGCTCATGTCAAAGCGTCCACCCTCTCTCGAAAAAAAAATGCCCTTTTAACCCCTTTCCTGCCTCTTCTCCATAGCTTCTCATTTAATCCGCAACTATCCATCCCTGCTCACATGATTCTGGCACCCAAAGTGCACCTCTCCATTGCACACCTCAGCTCATCCTTCCCTGTGCACCCCAATACATTCCTGCGCACCCCAAAGCATCCCCTGTATACCCCAGTGCGTCCCAGTGCATCCCGCTACTGTGCACCCCTGAGCACACCCGAGCATCCCAGAAAATCCTGCCTTGCTACACCCCCAACCTCCCGCCTGTCCCAGGTGCCTTCGCCGGCTACTGGAACGTGACTCTGATCCCCGAGGGCGCCAGGCACATCCGCGTGGCCCAGAGCAGCCACAACTACCTGGGTACGGTGGGGCATCAGGGGAAACTGACGCTGGGGTGTGGGGACAGGCAGTTTCCGCGAGCGCAGACTGACTGCTTCCTTGCAGCCTTAGTGGCGCGCGACGGCCGCTACGTGATCAACGGCGACGGGGTGCCCAGCCCACCTGGCACCTACGAGGCCGCGGGTACCCGTGTGGTCTACACCCGCGGCGTGGGCCCCGAGGAGACCCTGCAGGCTTCCGGCCCCACCTCCCAGGAGCTGTTGTTGCAGGTGGGCGGGAGTGGACGGTTTGAGGCGGGACACCGGGGTAGGTTAACTGGGGAGGCAGGGGTCCGAGGGGAGAGCGGGCCGTCAGCTCCCGAGCGCCCTCCCGCTCCAGGTGCTGCTGCGGGAGCCCAACCCAGGAGTGCACTTCGAGTTCTGGCTGCCCCGGGAGCGCTATGGTCCCTTCCAGGCTCAGGCGCAGGCCCTGGGCTGGCCCCTACGACAGCCTCAGCCCCGGGAGGTGGAGCCTCAACCTGCAGAGACCCCTGTGGTCCGGGAGGCCATCCCTGCTCGGAATGCACCAGGTGAGATGGGGACAGAGGGAGCGGGGTCAGGCAGGAAGCAAGTCCGGCCTGTGTCACTCACAACACCCTCCCTGTCCCCCCCCCCCCCCACCGTAGACCACTGCGGGCCTTGCCCTGACAGCCGGGGCCGTGCACACCGGCTTCTCCACTACTGCGGCAGCGACTTTGGTGAGACCCCTGACCTTTGGCTCCTTCTACTGACCCCAATGGCCCTTAACTCCTCCTAGATAGTTGCTCTGACCCTCTCCATTGAACTCAGCTGACCCAAAAGCCTTGAGGGTTCACCTGACCCTCGGTGTCACCTTCGCGCAGTATTCCAGGCCCGTGTGCTGGGACGCCACCGCCAGGTCCAAGAGACCCGCTATGAGGTGCGTATTCTGCTCATCTACAAAAACCGCTCGCCGCTGCGCACTCGAGAGTATGTGTGGGCGCCAGGCCACTGTCCTTGCCCATCACTGGCTCCTCATCGAGAGTACCTGTTGGCTGCCAGGCGAGTAGTCAGCCCTGATGGCACACAGGACCGGCTACTGCTGCCCCACGCTGGCTATGCTCGGCTCTGGAGTCCTGCAGAGGAGAGCCGAGTTCGCCTGGCTGCCCGGCGCTGTCCAGTATAAACCCCCGGAGGTCGGAGCCTCACCAGGTGTCCCTGCGACTCAGTGACTCAGGAAAATCTCCTGCCTGGATTATTTCGAGACAGGTTCTCACTGTGTATATAACCTTGGCCGCATAGACCAGGCCGGCCTCGAACTCACAGAGGTCCACCTGCCTCTGCCTCCCCAGTGCTAGGATTAAAAGCCGGCCTGCATCATATCTAAGAACTTTAAGGACCTCCAAGATCCTGGCTACTTCCATCAAACGAGTTTGGTCCATTCCTTCTAAAATTACTATTTAACTTTTACAATAACTTAGAAAAAGAACAAATCCCTTCCCTGTCACTTACCAGCTGTACAGGCTCAGGGACACCCCAGTAAAGTGGCCGTCACTGTGCTCAGACATGCTCAGACACACCCACTCCCATCTTTTCCTGACACCCCTGCCAGTGCACTGGACCCATTAAGAGACCAGCACAGGACGGATGAGAGACTGGGAGCACACAAGAGAATCGATGAACCTCCAATCCCGCCCTCTTCAGGCTGGTGTCCGTCATGGGTGTCTATCCTACAGTCACTCAAACCATCCCTAGTGGGGTGTCCCTTTAGGCTGTCCCCTCTGGGTCCTGTCTCTGTCATATGGTCTAACCTGTCTTCGGTGACCATCCAGGTCTGGCTGGGACCCAGAGGTCAGCGGACTGTCAGCTTTACCCTTGCTCCTCCGCAGAGCCCCTCTGGCCTCTATCCCAAGTCCTCAGTTTTCCCATCTATTAGCTCTCTGTGGACACTTGGCTCTCCGATGAGCATTTATTGAGCACTGACTGTATGCGGGAGACCCGACAAGTCCTGGGGAGGCGCAGTGCTGTTGTGGGAAAAGCAATGGGTCGGCCGGGCGGTGGTGGCGCACGCCTTTAATCCCAGCACTCGGATCTCTGTGAGTTCGAGACCAGCCTGGGCTACAGAGCTAGTTCCAGGACAGGCTCCAAAACCACAGAGAAACCCTGTCTCGAAAAACCAAAAAGAAAAAAGAAAAAAAAGAAAAAAAATAAAAGCAATGGGTCACTTTGTTTAATAGTTATGTGATAGTCTTTTATGGACCAGGGTGCAGAGAACACCAAGAACCTCTCCCACATCCCACACAACGTTCAGCTGGGGTCTACAGGGATCTGTTGGATCCTAGCTCCCCCTGGTGGCGGGACCATGAATTCCCAGGCGGGAAGACGGTCTGCAGGGGCCAGTTCCAGCAGGCCTTGGGGACCTCACACCCGCCTATAACGGCTGCCCAACGTGACTAGAATCCAGGGCAGGGTCATCTCTACTCGGGTCCTGGCGCTGAGCCCGGTACACATGACAGCACGGGTAACCCAGGAGTAGTGGTAAGGCATAGGTGGCTGGTATTACTGGCTCATGCCAGGAGCGTGAGGTACTGCAGTATTGCCCAGACTGCTGGTTCCAATGACAGACAGGGAACTATCCCCTAAAACGCCGTTCATCTCAAATTTGGCTCTTTGTGGTAATCAATAAAGGGGGATGTTTTAATTTGAAAACACTGAGAGTCATTAGTAAATGAAAATGAAGACCGCAGGAAGATACCTTCGCTGGCCCGGGCCTGTGATCCCCGCGGGGAGGCGGGGGATCACCAGGGTCACCTAGGAAGCTTAAGGTTTTTTTTTTTTAAATATTTATTTATTTATTTATTTATTTATTATGTATACAATATTCGGTCTGTGTGTATGCCTGCAGGCCAGAAGAGGGCACCAGACCCCATTAGAGATGGTTGTGAGCCACCACGTGGTTGCTGGGAATTGAACTCAGGACCTTTGGAAGAGCAGGCAATGCTCTTAACCTCTGAGCCTTCTCTCCAGCCCCCTAGGAAGCTTAAGGAGAGCGTCTCAAAATAAAAAGTGGACAGTCAGGCGGTGGTGGCACACGCCTTTGACTCCAGCACTCGGGAGGCAGAGGCAGGCGGATCTCTGTGAGTTGGAGGCCAGCCTGGTCTGCAGAGCGAGTTCTAGGACAGGCTCCAAAGCTATAGAGAAACCCTGTCTTGAAAAATAAATAAATAAATAGAAGTAGACTGAGGGCCTGCCATTGTGGCGCAGATGGTGGAAAGATTGCCTGGCAAGTGTGAGAACCTGCGTTCGAGTCCCAGGAGCCGTGAAAAGGCTGTGCAGAGGATCCTGGGGCTGATGGCTTCCTAGTTCAGTGAGAGTCAGTACGGTCTCACCTAGCCTAGGCTAGACTCTGGCATCCCCTGATCCTGTCCTAACCCATACCTGGCTCCTCTGTGGTTTGAATTAAAGGGCCAGGTTGAGGAGCAATCGAGCTTCTGGCCTTGACAGAAGGGCCCCTCCTTTCCACTGCCTCTTCAATGTCTGACCCGGGTGGGTGGGGCCCACCCCAGAGGGGAGGAGCTATTGCCTGTTCCCTTTTGCAGCTCCCCCCATCCCCAACTCTGAGCAAGCTGTTTTCCCCCACACCCCTACTGGCCCCTACCCACCCAGGCCATATCTGTAGTCAGATCACATTTTCAAACCAGCTGCTGCAGCCAAGGGGACAGGCACCTGGGGCTGGGGGAGGTTAATTAAGGCTGCCTGGGAAGAAACCAGAGCAAAAGCTAAAGTCCTCCCCAAGATCTCCAAGTCACTGTAGGTCCCCTGCCCCCCCCCCTGCTCCAGGGCCAAGGGCTTTTCATTTTCACTGCTCCTCAAACTTGCCAGGCCCCGTCCACCCTCCCCCACCGTGCCCCAGGACTTTGCACCTCTGCCCTGGGACCTTTGGACACCAGCTCCTATTACCCCTGGCAAACAGCAGTCTTCTCGGTCTTACTTCTGCAATGATTTGCTGAAATTTATTTTTATTACCTTTTTTTTTTTTAAGATTTATTTATTTTGTTTATAGTGTTCTGTCTGCGTGTGTGCCTGCAGGCCAGAAGAGGGCACCAGATTTCATTACAGATGGTTGTGAGCCACCATGTGGTTGCTGGGAATTGAACTCAGGACCTCTGGAAGAACAAGCAGTGCTCTTGACCTCTGAGCCATCTCTCCAGCCCCTATTACCTTTTTTTAAAAAAAAAAAATCTTAATATGCACATCAGGCTAGCCTGGAACTCACCACATAGTTAGTCCTGGCTGGACTGGAACTGCTATGTAGATCAGGCTGGCTCAGACTCAAAGAGGTCCTCCTGCCTGTGCCTCCTCAGTTCTGGGATTAAGGACCTGTGATACTACACCCAGCCCAATACTTCTGAAAAGGTCTCATGTAGCCCAGGCTAGTCTCGAATTCCCACTGTAGCAGATGACCTTGAACTACTAAATGCATTGAGCGCAGTATCCCAAGTTTCTTCCTACCTCCTCCTCCATTCGAATGCACCAAGGTGGGGGCAACCACTGACTGCTCTAAGGCGTTTCATTTTCTGGAAACTGTGTTGGAGGCATCGAGGCCACACATCCCTTGGGAGACATTGGGTTACACAAGACAAAGTCACCCCCAGGAACAACTCGGTGACAGCATTGTGTGCAAATACATTAGGGTTTATGGCTGGTCCCACTGTGATTTCTACTGAATATTCCAACTGAAGAGCTAGGGGTGGATAGGCCAGCGAAAATGAGGGGTTTGAGGCATGGTCAGGGTGGAGCCCCGCCTAGAATCCCCAGTGAGGGGCCGGGGGCGTGGCCAAGGATGGAGCAGTGGTCCAATATTCAGAATCCCTGGATTCCCTCTGAGGACTATGAAAAATAAAATCCAATTACCAACTGTCTCGGTCTGTGACCCTGGATGTCTGCAGGGTGTGTCTGGACCCGGACAGTCCCACACTGGTCCCATGTGCACAGCCCAGCACTCCACCTGCCTAGGCACAAGTGTCAGGTGTGGCCAGAGCTGTCCTCTCACCTGCTTGTGGGGGGACAGAGGAGGGAACAGACTTGGCCCTAAGTCTATGGCGGGATGGGGGTGATTGATGTGTGTGTGGCTATGTGGTCCCTACTGAGACATTCCTGCCTGAGGGAGGGAGGGAGGGAGGGAGGGAGGGAGGGAGGGAGGGAGGGAGGGGGGGGGTAAACTGGAAGAGAAACCAGAGGAGGGAGGCTCAGAAACCAACAGAAGGGCCAGGAGTTATGTTGCCAAGGAGGACCCCAGCTCAGTTCCCAGGATGCACCTTGGCGGCTTCACACCTGCAACTGGTGCCTCTGTCCATTGCCAGCACCTCATGCACAGACATCGGTGGTGGCGCACGCCTTTAATCCCAGCACTTGGGAGGCAGAGGCAGGCGGATCTCTGGGAGTTCGAGGTCAGCCTGGTCTACAAGAGTAAGTTCCATGAAGGGAAGGCTCCAAAGCTACACAGAGAAACCCTGTCTCGAAAAAAAATTAAAAATCTCAGAAAACCCTGAGAAAGCTTTTGAACAACAGGAAGAAAACTGGTCACCCTGGCTGGGGTGACTCCCCCCCCCCACTTCTGTAAAGTAACACCAATAAACTCCACTCTCAGTCAGAGCAGCTGATTGCATGTCTCTGGCCTGTGGCTACCCCCCGATCTGGAGCAAACACTAATAATGTTTTTCCCACACAGGTGGTTCATCACTATGACCTCAGAACTTGGGTGGCTGAGGTCAGAGACTATGTTCCCAGCCAGCCTGGGCTACACACCAAAATGCTGTCTCAGGGAAGAAGGGAGGACATGGGTTTTCTGCCTGGGCCTAACCACGTGGTTGGGGTTCATTCCCGATAGTCCACCCAGCAGCTGAGCTGACACGCTCATGAGCCTGAGCCGGTGATTTTATTGCGTGCTTCGGAGGATAGATGGTACACAGGGACCCCAGGTGGTGTTTCATGTGCACCCTGACAGATGTTTGATGGGCTCATGTGGGGCTCCCGTGGAATTCATGGGCAGGTTGAACATGTGGGGGCCCAGCAAGTGGGTGTTTGACTTGGCGCTGCGGCAGATGTCCGACTTCGGTCTGTAGGTGGGCAGTTCTCTTCTGTGGCTCTCAAGGACAGATGTTTGGTGTGACTCTCACGGTGCTCCAGTGGCTCCAGCAGGCAGGTGTCCAGGCGTGGCCCTAGTATGCCAGGTGTTGTAAGAGCCAGCAGTGTCTCGGGCAGCGCAGCTGGTAACTCGGCCATTTGCAGGTGATCTCCGTGGTGGACTCGGATATGTACTCCAGAGAGGACTCAGAGTGACAGGGGGCTAGGCGCTCGGGCTCAGGCTCAGGCACCGAGCTGCCTCCGGCCACCTCTGTGGTCTGCGCCTTCGGGTCCTGCTTGTTGTTCTTGGAACCCTCATCCCCTGGCTCGCTGGGGGCCTTGCTGCCAGCCTGGTTAGGATCAGGGGGTGTGCTGGGTGACTGGGCTCTCGGCGAACCCTGGTTGGAGACGCTGATGCGCCGTGTGGAGGTGGGTGCAGATGCAGCTGCTGTCGACCGGTCAGCAGGCTGGGCTGATGCCGAGGCCTGAGGGGTCTGCTGGTTGTTCCCCAGGTGCCGGCCCGCTGTCCGAGTAGGTCCTGAGGACCGGCCCGCTGGCTGTGAAGACCCCCCAGAGCGCATGGCCGGTTGAGAGGGCCCCAAGGACGTACTGGGTAGCCGGGTACGCTGCGCAGGCCTGGAAGACATACTGCCCCGGCTGCGATGGCCCCGGGCCTTACTGGGAATCTGGGAGCCACTAACAGAGCCTGTGGCCAGCTGACCCCGGGATGCAGATGCGGAACCTGGGCTGACTGGGGATGGGGACTGTCCATTCACGGCCCTCGATGGGCTTGCTGTTGGCTTGATTGGGCTCGAGGGTCGGCGTTGCTGTTCGGTCTCTGTTTGGGCGTCTGAGGAGGAGTCAGAGAGCTGGGCCTCGGCTGTGTGCTCTTTGTCACTGGCCAGGGGCTCTGTGCACAGGCTCCCAGGGGATCTCACTTGTGCTTCAGGAGCAGACTCTGACCTGACTTGGCTGTGGAGAGGAAAGGGACAGTGTGAGTGGGGAGTGAGGAGCTGCTGGGAGTGTGTCATCAGCTCCTCTGCAGAGGCAAGCTGCTCACCCCTGCAGACACTGTGCCCAGGGAACATGCATACACGCATCCATGGGCACCTGCAAACACATGCCCAGGGCAGCATGCACAACCAAACATATGCACACAGAATGCACACAACCCTGCACAATCCCGCCTGCAGTTACGTACAGTCCGGTTCCAGAGCGGCTGGGGGCTCCATTGTTGAGGCTGGGGTGACGAGAGCCCGGCCCCGTGCCAGGGCCTGCAGTACTGGTTCCAGACAGCCAGGGAGAGAGAGGCAGACAGTAAGAGAACAGCAGAGTCAAGCAGGGGGTGGTCGCGATGCAGATAGGGAGTGTAGCCAGAGCCAGGAGGCTCGAGACAGGCGGGCAGACAGAGAGGAGAATCCAGCCATGGAGACAGACGGCAGCAAGAGGGTCAGCTGAGACCCAGGAGCCAGCTGGGCCAGGGTGGCACTGTCATGCCTCTCATCCCAGTAATCAGGAAGACGAGAAGATCAGGAAGGTCACCCTCAGCTACCTAGTGAGTTGGAGGCTAGCCTGGGCTCCACGAAATAACCGACTAGCGATGTGTGGTGGCATACACCTTTAATCCTTCCTAGCTCTTGGGAGTCCTGGATAGGTGAATCTCTGAGTTCTAGGCCAGCCTGTTCTACACAGTAAGATTCTGTCTCATAAAACAAACAACAAACAAACCCAGGATCCAGATCAAGCTCACTGAGCATCCACTCTGAATACACACCGTCCCGGGTTATCCCAGCCGCTATGTCCAACGCCCTTCCGCTGAGATTGTTCACGGCGCTGTCTAGGGCCACGTGGTGTTTTAGAAATAGTGGTCGTATGACGCGATGGTACAGTATTAGAGCCCCGTTCCAGGGTCCCGGAGTCATGCAGAATAACAGGAAGGCGCACTGCGTGGAAACACACCACAGTCACACACAGGGCCCTGCCCCACACGGGACACACCACAGTCACACACAGGGCCCTGCCGCACACAGGACACACCACAGTCACACACAGGGCCCTGCCCCACATGGGACACACCACACTGTCAGACACAGGGCCCTGCCCCACACGGGACACACCACAGTCACAGTAGGGCCCTGCCCCACACGGGAACACACCACACTGTCACACACAGGGTCCTGCCCCACACGGGAACACACCACACTGTCACACACAGGGCCCTGCCCCACACGGGAACACACCACACTGTCACACACAGGGTCCTGCCCCACACGGGACACACCACAGTCACACACAGGGTCCTGTCCCACACAGGAACACACCACACTGTCACACACAGGGTCCTGTCATACACAGGAACACACCACACTGTCACACACAGGGTCCTGTCATACACAGAACACACCACAGTCATAGTAGGGCCCTGCCCCACACGGGGAGACACCATAGTCACACACAGGGCCCTGCCCCACATGGGGACACACTATAGTCACACACAGGGCCCTGCGCCACATGGGACATACCACAGTCACGCACAGGGTCCTGCCCAACACGGGGACACACCACACTGTCATACACAGGGCCCTGCCCCACACAGGGACACACCACAGTCACACACAGGCCCTGCCCTACAGGGGACACACCACAGTCACACTAGGGCCCTGCCCCACACGGGGACACACCACACTGTCATACACAGGGCCCTGCCCTACATGGGACACACCGCAGTCACACACAGGGCCCTGCCCCACACGGGGACACACCACACGGTCATACACAGGGCCCTGCCCCACACAGGGACACACCACAGTCACACAGGGCCCTGCCCCGCTCCTTTGCTGGTCCCTGCCAGAGCTGACGGCATGCCCACCTTGCCCGCGTAGTAGAAAGGGAACCAGAACAGGAGTAGATCGCTGAAGAACTCGATCAGGCCGAACAGGGCGTACACCACCCAGTAGGTTAGCCACACAGTATCGTCTTCCTTGGCTGGGCTCTCGATAGCTTTGACTCTGTTGAGATGGGAATGTGCATGTCTGCTCTCTCCCGAGGAGCCCCCAGAAGCCCCCGCACCACGGGCTGCCCTCCACACTCACGAAGCATATGCGGGGTATACAAATCCGATGACATTGCACAGTAGAGAGGCCCCGTAGCCGAACAGAAGATACAGGCTTAGCAGCGCGAGAGCCCCTGAGGAGACAAGCATGGCCAGCAATGCCTCTGATGCAGGCTGCAGCCCCTCCTCCCTGGGGACACTCTGGGCAGTGCAACCTTGGTCCCATGTCTGCCACGCCACACCTCCCTCATGGGGAGTGCCCCAGAGTGGCCAGGGACCTTGTTCAGCTCTGGGCTAAGGCCCAGTTTTGGTTTTTTCTTCTTCTTTGAGACAGGGTCTCATGATGCAGCCCTGGCTGACCTGCCTGCTTCCACCTCGGCCCTGGGATTAAAACACTCTGCCATGCTGGCTAAGTTTCTGGTTTTTCTGTTTGACTTTTGAGAATGCGGCTAGTTTTGTAGCCCAGGCTGGCTTTGAAGCCTGGCTCCTCCTATCTCAGCCTCTGGAATGCTGGGGTGATAGAGTACACAAGGTCATCCTTGGCTAATAGTGAGGTCAGTGCCAGCCTGGGCTACATGAGGCCACGTCTCAAATCCCACTACCTAAAAAGGTTTGGGGGATGATGTGGTGGGTAAAATGCCTTCTGTGCAAGCATTACGGCTTAATTTTGGACTGCAGCGCATACCAACAAGACAAAAATGGGCTTGCTGCTGTGCACAGGCCACCCCAGCACTTGGCGGAGGGTGGCAGAGACAAAGGCTCCTTGAAGGTCATCTGACAATCAATGTTCAGCGAACTTACCATCTCCAGAGAAAATGGAGAGTGGCCAGCCAGAGGGCTCAACAGGTAAAGGCACCTGCCAAGTTACCAGGGACACCTAATCTGATTGTTGGAACAATGGGATGGAAGGAGAAAACTCGTGTGTGTGTGTGTGTGTGTGTCTGTGTCTGTCTGTGTGTGTCTCTCTCTGTGTCTTTGTCTTGGTCTGTCTCTCTTTCTCATGTGCACGCTCTAGAAACTCCCCAAACAAGCAAGGTTCCATGTCCTACAGTTTCACCTGACCAGGACTCTGCACCAGGCTGGACTGTCCGCGTGCAATGAAGAGCCCAGGGCTCCCACACGCCACTGCCCCTGTGCACTCACTGTTAGAAAGGGCACTGAGAAAGTGCTGGGGAGCACCTGGGGTCTAATCTACTCCAGAGAAGGCCAGAGACCAGGCTGAGCTGGAGGGGGTGGAAGGGGTTTATCTACCAGAGAGGACCTTTGCCCTCAGGGTAGCTGAGCCTGAGCTGTCTCCTCCTTCCTCCCCCAGACTGTTATCTGCTGGGACACAGGCTTCTGGGTCTAAGGTCAGAGAGTCCCTGCCCCTCCTTCCACCTGCTCTGGGTCTTATCCTGGGATCTGAGACTGAACAGGAGGGGAACCCCAGCTGGCCCCCGCTGACCAGGGTGACCTCCCATCACTGCCCTGAGTCCGAGTGGCCTGCTTCATTTAATGCCTGGGGGCATAGGATGGCCATTTGGGGCAGTTGAAACCTAAGATTTCTCTATTTAGATAAGGGTCCTGAAGCAAGAGAGGGACGTCAGCCTATCTCCAGCACTGGTGGGGGAAGGGCTGCCCCAGTGTACTGGTCCCCTCAATCTCTTTAACTGCAACCTCAGCAGGAGGAAGATAACCGTGGAACCAAACCTATGGGGCAGAGAGAGGAGGCGGTGACGGAGGGCGTGGGATGAGGAGGTGATGGGCAGAACTGTCCTGACTCCTGTACCTCAGTTTCCTTCCTGATGCCACCCCTCCCAGGATACTGTGATGCAATTTCCCTAATGATGTGAAAAGCCAGAACAGAGGTCACAGTCTGTACCTGGGACCTGAACAGCGGGACAACAGGCTGTCTTGGGGTGCTGAGTCACCCCAAGAAGCGGATATCCTGGGATCTGGGCACAGCCATCAGATCCCACACACACTGGGGTGTGGGGGCCCGCCCTCTAGCTGGTGGGGCTGTCTGTCTGGAGAAGGGGCTTCGTGACCTGTGACACAAGTCCTTCACACAGACCCCATGGTCTCATGATTCAGGCTGTGGGATTCTGAAGACATAAAGGGAGCACAGGAAAATCACTTTGGGAAGACACACAGGGGCCCTTACCCACCTGCACAAAGGACCTGGGAATAGAACGGACCTATAATTTGGGTGCTTGGTCGGTCCCTCCCTCAGACTCCCCATCCCCCAGATCCCAGCTGGCACCTCAGCTCAACAAATATTGACTCAAAGGTATTGTGTTGGGGCAAAGAGGGGGTGCTGGGTCAGTCTTCATGTTCCAGAGATGCATGGGATCATTTCTCCGTGAGAACATTCAAGAAGGGGCTGGGAACACATAGGCGACTGAGTAGGGGTGCTTGTTTCTCCACCCACACAGGGGCCAGCTGGCCACTGGAAAAACCAGACTTGCAGGGACTTGGGACCTGGCACGCAGGCTCCACGGGAGAGTGCTTCGAGACACTAGGGTGGCCTTTTCCAAAGACCCTGGAGCGCAGGCAGGTAAATTAAAGTCCCTCTTCTCCAGAATCTAGAATAAGACCCCGCAGGCAGCTCAGAGTCCCCAGATAACGTCAGGGTCCATGGGGGAACCAGAACATGTTCCCCTTCCATGGATGGGGCCTCAGGACATCTTGGTTTCCTGTTGGAGACCTAGGTGTGCACCCCTTCCCATGCAGGATGGAACTCTAAATCCAGGTCTGGATGCCTAGAATCTTATGAGACTTTTCACCGGGTTAACCAGGGACCTGAGGTAGACACTCCTTCCCGGTCTGAGTCTTTATGGTCTTGTAGAGGCCCTCAGGGTCCTGGGATGTGAACCCCTTTCTGGTCAGAGTCCTCAGGACTTCACAACGGACCCGGGATGTGAGTACCTTTTAGGGATACCACAGCTAGGTCTGAGTTCCTAGAACCTCCCATAACTCGTCGGAGACCCAAGACTTCAAGGTGCCCATCCCGGCCATGCACCCTTTCCAGGGATGGAACCCAGGACCTCATGTGCCCGCCAGGGACCCGTGACATGCACCCCTCTCCAGGAGGCTCACCCGCGGCCAGATACCGCTTCTCTACACCGGTCCTGGCTTCGAGCGCTCCGAGCGCTTCGGTGGCAACGTTCTTCTGCTCTAGAAACCGCTCGAAGCGCTGGCGCAGACCGTCCATGGCAGCGGCGGGCCCGGGGCAGGCCGCTCAAGCACACCCGCAGCCTCGCGCACCGGCTCCGCCGAGGCCGAATAGCCTTCGACTCCCGCGCGCCCGCCCGCCCCGCCCCCGGCCCGCTACTTTCGGGCCCCGGCCCTGGCTCCGCCCCCGGCCCCCGGCTCTGGCCAATAGGAGGGCAAGGCGGACAAAGGAGGTGGGGCCTGCCCCGTTTCCCCCGCCGCATTGCCCTCTGGCCAGGGCGGAGGCCGGCCCGACCGTGAGGTGGCCGGAGGGGGCGGGGCACCAGGCTGCCGGCGCGTTGATTGGTCAAGAGGATTGACGAAGCGCGGTGAGGTGGGTGGAGCTAGATGAGGAACAGGTGGGCGGGGTCCGGCTAAAGACAGCGCTGACTGGACAGACCAGAGAAGGCGGAGTTTATCACAAAGGAGGCGGGACTACACTGGATAAAACGATGCTGATTGGAAGATGTGCGGAGGCAGGGCTAATTCTCGAAGGAGGGGCGTGAAGGAAAGTGGGCGGGGCCAAATAAAAGGTTGAAGGGATCCCTGTGATCTTGCAACTGCTCCTTAGGCCAGATGGAGGGGTTGTCTTTGTATAAGTTGGGAAACTGAGGCTCCCGAACGCTTAGGTCTGTGTGGATGTCTCTCCATGTGGGATATTCCCACCCCTCCTGGGTGGGGGCAGAGGGAACCGCAAGGCTCCTTGGGAGCTGAAGGAATCTGGGTTGCTATGGTGTCCGGGATGGGGTGGCTTCCTGAGGCCCCGCCCCCCACCCCGCCCCCCGCTATGCGGCCCTTCCCGACCGCGCTGTGGCTGGGTCTGGCTTTGGCCCTCCTGGCTGTGGGGTGGGCTTCAGCCCGGGCCCCCATCTATGTCAGCAGCTGGGCCGTGCGGGTTACCAAAGGTTACCAGGAGGCTGAGCGTCTGGCACGTAAATTTGGCTTCGTCAACCTGGGACAGGTGGGTGGGACCTGGATGGATGGGACCTGGGGTGGGGACCTTAAGGACCTCAGATCTAGACATATGGGAGGGGGTTCCCAAGATCTCCCCAGATACGAAGAACGTGTCTGTGTGCCCCCTCCATGTTCAATTCAGGATCCTGCAGCCCTCATCTGGGCACCTCATTGAGGCCTAAAATGCCCCGGAAAGTGCACTTCATCCTTGGGGACTCTATCAAAGGAGCCAGGTCCCAGCAATGCCTCTGTCCTTCACATTCCCAGATCTTCCCTGACGACCAGTATTTCCATCTACGACACCGGGGTGTGGCCCAGCAGTCCCTGACCCCACACTGGGGCCACCGTCTGCGCCTAAAGAAAGAGCCCAAGGTGAGTGAGCCAACCAAGCCACCTTCTGTCACTCTCGTTTTTATGAGTGACCCGTAGGTTTGTGAAGTTGGGGAAGCCATCTCGCATGGCACCTACCACAACACGGCATTTGTGGGGAGCTTCTCAAGGACGGAGTTCTTCTCATGCTGGTCCTTCCCGCTCCAAGCCGTAAGATGTAGGGAAGGAACCTTGCCCAAGAGAAGAGCCTGGAGTGGATGAGTGTGTGGTGAGTCGGACGCAGAGCCCGTGGTGTTTCGGGCGCTTCTCTAGGCCCACCCACATTAGGCCAGTCCTCCTCTGGGAACAGCCCGTAGATGGCATTCAGGGAACTGGCACGGAGTTGTGTCGGTGTGAGCCATACACGATTACGAGATACACCGGAGAGCGCTGGTCCTCAGCACCAGGAGCTGTCTGAGTTGCTGTCCTGTGCAGTGACAGAAATGCCACAACCAAGGCAGCTTAGAGAAGAGTTTATTAGAACTTACAGCATCAGAGGGTGAGTCTGTGCCCACCACGTCGGGGAACATGGCAGTAAGCAAGCAGGCTGGCACGCTGGGGCAGTGACTGCTAGCCTACACCCTCATTCACAAAAGGAGGCAGAGAAATTCACTTCAGAGCCTTCCACCCGCCTCCCAGCGGCACTCCTTCTCAAGGCCACACATTTGTAAACTGTCTCCCCAGGGACTAAGTGTCTTCAGAGGCCAGAAGAGAATAGAGACAAATGAGAGGATTAGGGCGAAGGGAGGAGATGAGTTGGATGGGTGGACGGACAGACAGATCCAGTCAGGTTACCCAGGAGAGCACGGCTCTTGAGAGTAAGAAGGAGGTGTGAGGAGAGGGGGGCTTGAGCTGGTGTCCGCAGAGCTGCATGCGCAAAGGCCCTCGCTCAGGGAGGAGCAGGCTGACTGCTAGAGACCAGAGGGACGGAGGGGACGGGCTGAGACTCTGGGCGGAGCAGTCGCTCAAAAGCCCGCAGTCCTGGGTTCCATCCATTGCACTTCCACCAGGTGTGGGAGCTCACGCCTGTCATCCCGGCACTAGGGAAGTGGTGGCAGGAGGTCAGGATTTCAAGGGCAGCCTCAGCTAAGTGAGCTCCTGCCTCAGGAAACAGACAGACATAGAGAGTGAGATGGTTCAGAGGGTAAGGCGCCTGCTGCCCAGCCTGGCTGAGCTCAGTGCCCAAGATCTACAGAGTGGAAAGACAAAACTGGCTCCCGTGGTTTTATAAGATTTACATTTTTTGGGGGGGGGGTTTCGAGACAGGGTTTCTCTGTGGTTTTGGAGCCTGTCCTGGAACTAGCTCTGTAGACCAGGCTGGTCTCGAACTCACAGAGATCCACCTGCCTCTGCCTCCCGAGTGCTGGGATTAAAGGCGTGCGCCACCACCGCCCGGCAAGATTTACATTTTTTAAATGTGTATTTCTTTTGACTAATGTGTATTAGTGTTTCTCCTGCTTGTCTGTGTACCATGGACAGATGCAGGTGCTGAGGAGGTCAGAAGAGGGCACAAGATCACTTGGAACCTGTCCCAGGTGGTTGTGAGCCGCCATGTAGACACTGGAGATTGAACCCCGTCCTCCGCAAGAGCAGCCAGTGCTCTTAATTACTGAGCCATCTTCCAGCCCCCATAGTTCTTTGGCCTCCACATATGCTCTGGTGCACATATTTGTGCACACACACAGAGGAGAGAGAGGAAGAGAGGGAGGGGGAGGGGGGACAGAGGGGGAGAGGAGGGGAGGGAGGGGGAGGGGGAGGGGGGAGGGGGGAGAGAGGGAGGGGGTGAGAGAGAGGGACAGGGGGCGGGAGAGGGGGGAGAGAGAGAGGGAAGGAGAGGGGGAGAGAGAGAGGAAGAGGGAGGGAGAGAGAGGGAGAGGGGAGGGAGAGAGAGGGGGATAGAGGGGGGAAGAGGGAGGGGGAGAGAAGGGGAGGGGAGAGAGAGAGTACAAATGAAAAACAAGAGAGAACAGACACACAGGCAGTGGAAGTTGTCATGGGTTAGGGGTGTCCTGACCCAGAAACTGTGTTGAGGTGGTGGATTCTCAAAGTTCTGCTGGGTTGGGAGTGACCTCAGCTTCCAACAGGGAATTTCCAGGCCAGCTGTGGCTATGCAATGTGACTTTGTCTCAAAACAAAAACTAGTGCTGCAGGAGGGAGCCAGCAGGACTCAGCAAGAAGGATCTAGAACCAGGAAGGAGTAGGTGGGGACCAGAAGACCCACACCCGTCCCCAGTGGCTTCACGCAGGCATCCTCAGCCTTGGTAGTTTCTGAGAACACGGCTTCAGGAGCATGGGCACCCAAAGAGCAGTTCAAGCCAACATTCCTATCTCTCAGCAAGCACCTCCATGGAGGCTCAAAGCCCTCCTGCCTGCATCCCACACCCCTAGAGGTAGTGATGATCCAGCCCACCCCGTGTCCCTCTGCAGGTGCAGTGGTTTGAGCAACAGACTCTGAGGCGGCGGGTGAAGCGCTCCTTGGTGGTGCCCACGGACCCCTGGTTTTCCAAGCAGTGGTACATGGTAAGCACTTGGGCTGGGCCGAGTGGACAGGGGGCCAGCTTGAACCCCACTGACCCCAGGTTCATCTTGGTCTGTTTTAGAACAACGAGATACAGCCAGATCTCAACATTCTGAAGGTTTGGAACCAGGGACTGACCGGCCGCGGAGTGGTGGTCTCCATCTTGGATGACGGCATTGAGAAGGACCACCCCGACCTCTGGGCTAATTATGTAAGTACCGGGCTGGGGAGATGGTTCAGAGGTCAGGAGCACTGGCTGCTCTTCCTAGAGGTCCTGAGTTCAAGTCCCAGCTACCACATGGTGGCTCACAGCCATCTGTGATGAGACCTGGTGCCCTCTTCTGGCCTGCAGGTGTAATGCAAGCAGAACACTGTATACATAATTATGTGAGCCCTCCAGGGGTCTGGGCAGCAGGGCTGGTCCCCAGATCCAATCAGGTTCACCTCCTTCCCACTTTTCTTTCTCTGACTGCTCTCCAGGACCCTCTGGCCAGCTATGACTTCAATGACTATGACCCAGACCCCCAGCCTCGCTACACACCCAGCGATGAGAACCGGTAAGCTAGGCGCTGCTGTACCAGGGATTCCCTCAGCTGGTGGAAATGCCACGCTGGGCTGTGACATGGCTACTTTCCTCCTTGCCCTGGAATCAGGCATGGGACCCGCTGCGCTGGGGAGGTGTCTGCCACAGCTAACAACGGCTTCTGTGGTGCTGGTGTGGCCTTCAACGCCAGAATTGGAGGTACCAGGGGTGGAGGCTGGGGGATGTGAGGATAAGCTTGATCAATAGAGGAACGCCACTCCCAACCCCTCCCCCGTTCCCACCACGGGTTGCTGGGCAGTGCCAAGCCCCAAGCTGAGCGTGACGAAAAGGTGGCAGGGAGGTAGCCTAGTAGGGCAAGCAGTGTTGGTGCTGGCGCAAGGCCCACTCCCACCCGCGCAGGCGTGCGCATGTTGGACGGCACCATCACAGACATCGTGGAGGCGCAGTCCCTCAGCCTGCAGCCGCAGCACATACACATCTATAGCGCCAGCTGGGGGCCCGAGGATGACGGTCGCACGGTGGACGGACCAGGCATCCTCACTCGGGAGGCCTTCAGGCGTGGCGTGACCAAGGTGCACAGGGAGCGCACCGTGGGCGGGGGGGGCCCCAACCCTGAGGTTGAAGAGCTGACTCCTTCTCCGGGGTCACTTCCCACGCAGGGCCGCCAAGGACTGGGTACACTGTTCATCTGGGCCTCGGGAAACGGTGGCCTCCATTACGACAACTGCAATTGTGACGGCTACACCAACAGCATCCACACGCTGTCGGTGGGCAGCACCACGCGGCAGGGTCAAGTGCCCTGGTACAGCGAGGCCTGCGCCTCCACGTTTACCACCACCTTCAGCAGCGGAGTGGCTACCGACCCACAGATCGTGAGCACCCAGCCAAGCCCGCAGCAAGGCCCCGACCCCGTATCGACCTCAGCAGACCCCGCCCCCAGGCTTCATCCTGGCAGATGGCCCATCCACAAGACCTAGCCCACACAGGCCTGCCCCTCCCGACCCGGCTTGGGCTCACAGCCCCTCCGACCCCCTCCAAACTAGAGGCAACCATGTCGGCCCACTTAGCAACTCCTCTGCCTCCCTGGGCAAGATCCGCGCCAATGCCTCTGCTGGAGTCGACTCCCTGGTCTCGCCCGCCACACGTCACACACGGGGCCTCTGCCCCCTACCCACCTGGTGTCTGCAGTTGTGCTTCCTGCCTTCGCGCCTCTGTCCCCCAGGCTAAAGTCTCAGAATTTGGCACTTTTTCTTTTCTTGGTGTTTTCGAGTCAGGATTTCTCTGTGTAACCGCCCTGGCGGTCTTGGAACTTGCTCTGTAGAGCAGGCTGGTCCCGAACTCAGAGAGTTGACTGTTCTTGCCTCCCAAGGGCTGGGATTAAAGGAGTGCGCCGCCACCACTGCCGGGCTGGTTTTCGTTTTTTTTTTTTTTTTTTTGTTTTTGTTTTTTGTTTTTTGTTTTTAGATGTAGGGCCATGTATCATTATGAACTCAGTGCTCGGTGGTTTTGGAAACTAGTCCTTAGCAGTTTTAAACCTCGGCCCTTAGTAATTGTTGAGCTCAGTCCTCAGTACTTGTTAAACTTAGTCATTCGTATTCACCATACATAAACCAGGCTAGCCTAGAAGTCCCAGCTACGCCTGCCACAGCTCCACAAGTGCTGGGTTTGAGCGCCTGCATTACCGGGCCTGGTTGGGGCTTTTAGTACCCTTTGAGCTTAGTCCTTGGTGTCTTCATACTTAGCTCAATCTTCAGCACTTTGTGAACTTAGTCCCCAGTACCTTCCAAACAAATCCTCCATCTGGGCCGCGCACTGGGCTCAAGATCCCTCTGCTGTCTGTCACCAGGTCACCACGGATCTGCACCACCAGTGTACCGACAAACACACGGGCACCTCGGCCTCCGCCCCGCTGGCCGCTGGCATAATCGCTCTGGCTCTGGAGGCCAAGTAGGTGACCGTGGGGCCCCGCCCACCGCCCCGCCCCCACGGGCGGCGCCCGGCTCACCCGCCCTCGCCCCCCCAGCCCGCTCCTGACCTGGAGGGACCTACAGCACCTGGTGGTCCGCGCGTCCAGGCCGGCGCAGCTGCAGGCGGAGGACTGGAGGATCAACGGCGTGGGGCGCCAAGGTGCGGCGGGGCCAGGGAGGGGACCGGGGTGCCGTGCATGCAGGGCGAGTGACGGCCACCCCTCCCGCGCAGTGAGCCACCACTACGGCTACGGGCTGCTGGACGCAGGGCTGCTGGTGGACCTGGCTCGCGTGTGGCTGCCCACGCAGCCACAGAAGAAATGTGCCATTCGGGTGGTGTACACCCCAACGTGAGGAAGGCCCCGCCCCACTAGGGGAAGCCCCAGTCACGCCCCCTGGAGGGAGGCCCCCCCACATTCCAAGGAGGCAGGGAGGATGTCCCAAAGCCTCAGTTTACCCATCTAAGGGAGGAGAGTGCCCTCAGGTCCTTCGACCCCCCCCCCCCGACCACCACCACCCAGACCCGCCTCCGGGCGCCACCGGGCCCACGGCAGGCCCCCAGGACCATCCTCACCTTACCAGCTCCATCCTGCCTCGGATGCTGGTGAGGAAGAACGTGTCCGCGTGCTCCGATGGCTCGCACCGCCTCATCCGCTCGCTCGAGCACGTGCAGGTCCAGCTGTCACTCTCCTACAGCCGCCGCGGGGACCTGGAGATCTCTCTCACCAGCCCCATGGGCACACGCTCGACGCTGGTGGCCATCAGGTGTGAGATCCTCCCAAGGGACCCTGTGGGCAAGTGGAGTCCTGCCTAGCCTCCTGCAGGTGGTACCCTACGCAGGTGGGACCCAGAAGACACATGTTAGCCACCATCCTTCCTGTCTCTCCTGTGCCACCCTTTGGCCACAGACCCTTGGATATCAGCGGCCAAGGCTACAAGAACTGGATCTTCATGTCCACCCACTACTGGGATGAGGACCCACAGGGCCTGTGGACCCTGGGTCTGGAGAACAAGGGCTACTATTTTAACACAGGTGAGAGTGGGCTGTGGCTGCAGGACTGGGGACTCTGTTTTGGTTGACCTACAGCTACAGGTCCCACAACCCAGAGGTTTTCTCGGAGAGACCATGTAACAGTTACTTTAGCACACAGTAGGTGTTGTTACCTAAAGGATGGTTGAGTCCCAGTCACCGGTACACAGTAGGGCAATGTGGGGGAGGGAGGCTCTGGCCACTGGCACACAGTAGGTGACTCTACCTTGGGAAGCTGGGGAGTCTGGCCACTAGCACACAGTAGGCGCAGTTGTCCTGAGGAAGTGAGGGCCTCCAGCCATTGGCACAGTAGGTGGATAGCAGCCAGGCTCAGCTGACACGGCCCTGGGTGGGAGCCACTGAGACTGGCTACAGAGCCAGGCAGGCCACTGACAGCCTGTCCCCCTTGGTGCCCACCGTGACCCCTGCCCAGGAACTCTGTTCTACTACACGTTGCTGCTGTATGGGACGGCCGAGGACATGACAGCGCGGCCTCAGGGCCCCCAGGTGACCAGCCGCACGTGTGTGCAGAGGGACACAGAGGGGCTGCGCCAGGGTGAGTGGCCGCAGCGCATGGTCACTTGTTGGGGGAGGAGGCGCAGCAGCCCTGGGATGGGCGGGCGGGCACTGGCTGTACCTCCAGCTGCAGCCTTATCCCTGTCTCACTTCTGCCCCGTACAGGAGTTCACAGTTCCTCCACCACCCTGGCCTGGCTCTGCCTCATCTCTCCCTGAGAGTGACAGTGGCTCTACAGTCACACAGAGCAGCCAGTGACCGAGGGACAGGCCAGCTGGCCCCTCCTCTTCACCTACTGAGGCAGCTGACCAGCAACTACGCTGCCTGTCCCCTGTCCTTCATGCTGGACGAGCTCCAGGGCTCCTCCAAGGCCTGCTACCTCTGGCGGCCATCCCAGCTACCAGTCCTGGGCCATGATGCTGGCCCGGCGGCCCGGCTGGCCAGGGCCTCAGTAGACCCCTCTCGGCTTGAGGAAGGCCCACCCACCCTAGGCTAGACACCCCAGTGCCCGAGACCCTGAAGGCTGGGGAACCAGAGATGCCTGACTCAAAGAACAGAGGGCGGGACCCGAAGGCCCCGCTCCCAGGCTGGAATAGGATCCTGCCCCAGAAGGCCTTGGCAGATCAGCAGCAGCCCACTGCGTGGGCCACGGCTACGCCCAGTGGAAGAGGTGGTCTCCTTATGCATTTTGGAGCAGGACAAGGGGTGCAGTGGACAGAGGTCAAACCACAGCCACTAAACATCTGTCCCTTCCTGCCCAGAACTGTCCACAAGCCCCATGTCTGACCTCATAGTTGGCAAATAAAAGTTAAATAGATGTCAAACTTGTGGTGTCCTTCAGGGTAGGGGGTGCCCAGGGTAACCCAAATAAGACAAGGGCCCCTGGAGGACTAAAGCCATAAAGGGAGTAAAGAGACTACTCTAGGCCCAGAGACCCCCGTGGGAGGAGAGGGCCTGGGCCAAAGTACGGCCCACCACCCATCCCAGTGCCGCGATATCACACAGCCACGAGCAGACTAGCTGAGATACCACAGCCACGAGCAGAAGACTAGCTGAGATACCACAGCCACAAGCAGACTAGCTGAGATATCACAGCCACAGGCAGACTAGCTGAGATATCACACAGCCACGAGCAGAAGACTAGCTGAGATATCACACAGCCACGAGCAGACTAGCTGAGATACCACAGCCACGAGCAGAAGACTAGCTGAGATATCACAGCCACGAGCAGACTAGCTGAGATACCACAGCCACGAGCAGACTAGCTGAGATACCACAGCCACGAGCAGACTAGCTGAGATATCACAGCCACGAGCAGAAGACTAGCTGAGATACCACAGCCACGAGCAGACTAGCTGAGATATCACAGCCACGAGCAGAAGACTAGCTGAGATACCACAGCCACGAGCAGACTAGCTGAGATACCACAGCCACGAGCAGACTAGCTGAGATACCACAGCCACGAGCAGACAAGCTGAGATACCACAGCCACGAGCAGAAGACTAGCTCTTTTCTCCCTTTCCTTTCTTTCGTTGATGTTGGGGTGCTGGTTTTCGAGACAGAGTAATTAACTCACTCTGTAGACCAGGCTGGCCTCGAACTCAGAGACCCGCCTATCTCTGCCTCCTGAGTACTGGGATTAAATGCGTGCACCACCACTCAGGACAAGGAAATAAGGTCCCTGGAATACGTTACCCTGTGAATAGGCACCACCCAGTATTTATTGAGCGTCCACTGTGTACCTGGCAGTGGGTTAGTTTCTGCCCAACCAGGGAGACGCGAACTCACGCTCAGCATTCGCGCCTTCTGCCATTCGTGGTCAGGGAAAGCCTTTGATCCTTTTAGACAGCTCTTAGGAACGTCTAGGCCTAGGGCGCTTTAAGACAGGGGAGGGGTTTCCCGAGGAGCGGAGTTGGAGAAGACCGGAAGTGCAAGAACGGAGCGGCGCTCAAACAGGAAGCGGAAGTGGTGGCGACTTGGAGTAGGGGTTTTAGGGGGCTCAGTTAGCCCTGGTTTAAGCCAAACTCTGAGACCCCGGGAAAGGAGAAGGCGAGACGGACGAGGAATGGGCCTCTGCACAGGGCCGTAACGGGCGCATAGAGGTTCGCAGGGTGGGAAGGCCAAGTGGAGAGCGGATCTGCTGCCAGCGCGCGCTCCTCCGCCTGCAAGATGAGCTCCAAAGGCAAGAAACGCGTTGTGCTGCCCACGCGCCCCGCGCCGCCCACGGTGGAGCAGATCCTGGAGGACGTGCGAGGGGCGCCCCCCAACGATCCTGTTTTCACCGCCCTGGCCCCAGAAGGTAGGAGAACGCGAAACTGCGGGGTCCCAGCCTGTCCAAGTCGGGAGCAAACCTGATTGCAGCCAGGCCCCAGGGACGAATCTTTTGCTTCTCTACTAGCGGCCTCTCTGACTCTGTCAAGTGGGGTCACCAAAAGCAAAGTTGAAGGGCCGGCGAGCTTGATGACTTAAGCCAACGTAGGAGTCAGGGGCGGGAGGATTGCTGTGAGTTCAAAACCTTGTCTCAAAGGGGAAAAGGAAAAAAGCCCAAGCCCAGTGGCTCCTACGTGGAAATCTGGGGAAACGATACGTGTAGGGACTGTTTTCTGCGATTCCCCTAGAATCCAGGAACCCAAGCAGTCCTGGGTGGGACATCAAGGGTCCTGTCCTCTGGGTGACTCCAAAGCATGGGGTTTTGTCAGGCCTGTAACTGACTATTTTCTAGGGCCTAGACAGGTCTCGTGTAGCCCAGGCAGGGCTCCAACTCACTGGGTAGCCAAGGAGGACTTCCAACCCCTGACCCACCGTTTCTCCTCTCCAGAACCCCCAGATCTATCTCCAAGGGCCGAGGACCCTGAGGCCCAGCTCGAGCAACTCTACCAACAAAGCCGGGCCTATGTGGCCATGAACGAGAGGCTGCTGCAGGCAGGGGACACACTGAGGCAGAAGTTCGAGGACCTTCGGCAGGCTGATAAGAGGCTAGAACAGGATGTTAGCCAGGTGACCTCAGCCACCTCCTAGAGATGAGGCTACACCTGAGGCCGTCCGTCCAGCGCCGGGCACCTTGGCAGGCTTTGAGCCTTTGTTCCCTCTTCCATCCTTGATGGCCTCCAAGTTGGGGTGGGACTTATGGACATGGTCACCTCCTCAATTACGGGGGCATCAGCCTGGATGGCGTCTAGGACTTGGCGGAGGTCGGGGCTCAGAACCAACATGCCCCACAGTGGCCATCCCTCTGCTCCTACTTCCACCTCATGTCGGCCTGGACAGCGAGGGTCTCCATCCCCAGCATCCGCAGCAGGCCAGAACCTGTATGTCCAGCCTCACCGTGGTTGGCTGCCTCCTTCTGGCTTGGGTCCTGCAGGGTCCTGCCGTCTTGCCTGTTCTCTGGTCTCATCTCCTTGGGGCGGAGGGAACTTGGCTAGGGGGTTTTCATTCTGGGGAGTCCAGGAGTACGGGAGGAGCCCAAAGGCGGGGTGACAGTGCCCAGATCCCTGCGGGGGCCTGTGTCCTGCAGGCTCAGCTGGGCACCCACAGGACCCCTCTGTGGTGGACGTTACCCTCTGGATGGGGCTTCAGTTGACCTTGCTGACCCGCTGCTCTGGCGTGAGCAGGCTTTGTTTTTGGAAAATCAGAGAGTTGATTCTGGGTCTCACTCCCCCCTCCCCCCAGTGAGCTGGACCCTGGATCACTGGGGCCTAAGTCCACTCCAGCCCCTATGCGCCTTAGGCGCTGGCCACCCCACACGCTTCCTCACGTCCCCAGCTGACTGGGACTGTGTTTGTCCGAAATGGCCTTGGCTTGTGACTTATTCCTGCCATTCCCATTCCTAGTGGTCACAGACTGTTTACTCTGGGCTCCCGGATCCCCGCCCCCACAGGTGGTCAGTGGCTGATGTCCAAAAGCAAATGGCCAGGTGTGGTTTGGCTGACCCTGACGCGACCTTGGCTCTAGCAAGTGTCGGTCCACAGGGAGCTTGGGCCCCTGCACCAGCGCCTTGTAGCTGCAGTAGAAGGTTCTAGAATGACCTCCCCCATCCAGAGCCCGTGTTGACGATTATCAGCCCAGAGCGACTCAATGGCTTGCTTTATTAAAGATGTGAACGAGAATCAGAAGCCAGGCTGGGTGTCCTGCCAGATTGTATACATGGGGTGGGGGTCAGTATGTACAGAATATTAACCCTGTAGGACGGGACAGTGGGGGCAGCAGCAGAGGACAAACCAACCAGGTGTGAGCAGGGGGGTGACATTGGCCACCGGACAGTGTGAAAGACAGGACAGGAGGTGAGGTAATCGGGCATGTCGCCCTGTTCAAGCACCCAGTGGACCACTGGTCTCCAGCTCAGGGTGCCTGCAGCCATTGCCAGCCTGGAGGACAGCAGACACTCCAGAGGCCGACTGGCCCCGCCCCCTGGCTTTGGTTAACCCTTCAGAAGCCACTGTTCCATGCCAGCTCTTCCTGCCCTGGTCTGGATGTTGCTCTGTAGCTTGTGTGTCCCCCACTGTGTGGGGTGGAGAAGGCAAACATGGCCGACAGGGCAGGAGGCTAAAAGAATGATGGGCCTTGTGTGCTGGTGCCATGGTCCAGCCTCTGCTCCACCTGGGGTCTCACAGTGCGTGGTTTACAGGTTCAGTCTGCAGATAAGGTTCCCCCTCTCCAGCCCCAGCTGGCCATCTGCCTCCCGCTGTGTCCCACCACGGGGGCGCCCTGGAGTGCGTGGTGGGTATGGGCTGGGGTCTCAGAGTCACCTTGCTGCTTTAGCCGCTCCCTGCCAGTCCCCCACAGAGCCCTGTCCAGCGGGCAAGGTCCTGGGATTGAAGACTTTGTACCCGGTGTTCCTGCTGTGGAGTCGGCCGTAGTGGTGCCCCTAGTGGTCAGTGTGCCCAGGTGTGATGGCAATGGTGATTATGAGTCTGTCAATCCCCCCATAAGAAGGACTTGGGGAGGGACAGCGCGTCTTTGGTCCTTCCCAGGACCTTCTTAAAACCACTTCCCTCAGCAGGGGCTTGAGGCCAGCTCAAGGAGCAGTGTCCTTCTCTGGGAGCAATTCCTGCCGATGGCCATGGTTACAGGTCCCACAGGGGAGAGGTTGTTGGTGCTCTCTGCAGGAAGACACACTGAGCTGAGACCCACAGCCTGGGTCCTCAGAGGCCTGCCCATCTCCCTCTTATCAGCCTCCACCTTGATCCCTGGATTCCGGACTGAGTGAGCCAGGGATGAGGATCCTACGCCCTGACACTGCCATGGGAAGGACCAGGCTCCTCCCCACGGATGCTGGCTGCCTAGGCCTGCTCCCTTGAGCCCCCAGAGCCATCCAGCTGGCAGCCAGCGGGTCCCCAGAACTCGTCCCTCCTCTGATAGTGAAGGGACATGGGGGCAGCGGGTCCCCAGCGCCACCATTGGCAATCTCTCCAGTGCCATGATGAAGGAGTGCTTGGTGAGCAGCTTGGCCACGCCCCTCACCCAGCACTCCTCAGCTGCCTCTGGGAAGGCAAACACGCCTGGCAGAGTCCTCATTAACCAATTATCCCAGCACTAATTACAGGCTGGGCCTGGCTGAGGGAGCGCCAGCTGCCAGGATCTCACTACCCTCACTACAGCCCGTGCCCGCCCACCCACTGGGTGCAGCCCAGGGCAGGTCCTGCATAGAGCCTACGGTTTCTCTGCCCTGTGCCTGTCTACAGCCAATCCCCTCAAGCCCCAGGCATAGAAGCAAGGGCTGGCTCTAAGGTGCAGAGATGTGAGCTAGACAGGAGCTCTGAGGGCATAGCTGTGCCTACTCAGGGCATCTGGAGAGCAAGCCCCCCGGGAAGCCAGACTGTGCCACGGGGCGAAGAGAGAATGTTCCAGAAGGTTGGCCTACACCCACTACTCCAGGAGGCTGGCTGGAGAGGCCACAGGGGCTTTCTCCACGTCAGAGTCGCTGACCGCTGTGGCCACCACCATAGGGCTGGGCACGTAGTTGAAGGGGGGAACTCGTGCAGCCCTGCTGGGGGACCCATGCCTGCTGGTGGGAAAGCCCCCCATGACAGCACTCAGGCCCTCGTGGGTGAAGGGCGCTGAGGCAGGTGGCTTGGTGAGGGCTGGCCCGTCCACATCGCTGCCCAATGGAGCCGCAGGGCCGCTGGCCGGAGCCTGAGGGGGGTCCCTGCTTTCCAGGCTGGGCGAAGTGCTGGAGTTGGTCTTAGGGGTGGCAACATCCTCTGTTTGTACCACTGCGTCACTGGTCTTGCGTTGTAGAGTCCCAGCAGGGCTGTCCTCAGGTGATGGACCCTTGAGGGGCAGGGCAGTGGCAGGCAGCGTGCTACGAAGGATGTGGGGGACATCTTCATCTTTGATACGACGCCAGGTGGTCCCAGGTGCAGCCACCCTGGGCAGTGGCCTGGTCTCTCCATCACTCCCTCGGCGAGTGGTATTGGCATGAATGGTGGGCACAGAGACAGCGTTATCTGGCCTACGGGCGACGCTGATGTGTGGCAGGGACGCATACCGCTTGACTGTCTCAGGCCGCCCAGGAGGTCCCCGCACAGGCAGGCGGGAGGGGCTCTCAGAGCTGGTACGCCTGGGCGCACGTGGAGCAAGACCTGGCTTGGCCTGCGCCGCCCTCTGTGGCGCCAGGGGCTGCCGTGGGGATGCGCGCAACTCATCACAGCGAGAGGAGCAGAGGAAGACAGCAGGGAGTGCAGGCCTTCCGCGGCGGGGCGAAGCAGCCTGGGGGATGGAGGCTGTGGAGTCCGCAGAGGACAGCTCCGATCTGCGGCGACGAAGAAGACCCGGGGATTCCTTGATGAAAGTCAGCTGCCTGCGGAAGCCCGAGCGGTCTGAGGACTCACTGCCACTGGAGCGGGCTGAGGCTAGGCGCACTAGGCCCAGGCGACCACCGCGCACTCCAGAAGCCCCCTCAGTCCCCGTTCTTCCCCTAGGTCCAGGCTCTGGGGATGGCCTGGCCAGTGGTGGCGGCCCTCGCTTGACTGGTCTTTGCATGAATGGGATCCGAACAGGTGACTTCTGGGTCTTGTGTTGCTTAGCCAAAAGGGCCCGGGCCGGTGACTTGGGCACGGGGGACCCTCCAGGGCCAGGCAGAGGCCCTACAGTTGGAGTGGCCAGAGGAGACCTCCTGGGTAGGGGCTGGGACGCTGGCGAAGTCTGTGAGGAGCTTGAGGATGGCGTCTTGACGAGGCGGGCTGGAGGGGTCGCACTCCTTGGTGGCTGGCTCAAGGCTGCCAGCTCTGAGATCTTACCTGGCCGGTGGAGGCTCCGTGAACGCTGTTGTCCAGGGCTGGGGGTTTTGGTGGCAGTTTCTGACTGAGTGGAACCAGATGTTCCCATCTTCTTAGGTGTGGTACAAGGGCCGGAAAATCCTTTGGACTGAGCCCGGGAGGCTGGGCTGGCTGTGTAGATCACCGTCCGTCCCCGGAGCATTCCTGGCTCCCTTGCCATCATTTTCTGGGTACCCTTTGGCTTCTCGGGGCCACTAGGACACCGCGGACTCCCGCTGACCTTGGTGGAAGTTGCACCCCGTTTATCTGGACGCCAGACACCCCCAGCCTCTGCCCCAGAGTTTCGCATTTTCCTGGGTTTCGAGGGCTGTAAAGTGGAGCCTGCTGACAGCCCAGACACCAGAGACAAGAGGGAGTCAGACTCCGAAGATGCCTCCAGGCTGGCCTTGGCTGCTGCCTGGTGCAACCACGTGACGATGGAGTTCGCACCCTCTTGGATGGCCTGCCACTCAACACTGTCTAAGTCGGAGGCTGGATCAGAGCCAGGCACCTCCTCACGGCATTTCCGGGGTATCTCAGTGGTCAGCACGTCTGACCGTGCAGCTCTGGGCTTGCGACGTCGCAAGCCAGGTACTTGGGTTCGGCGCCTGGGCAGGGCTAAGCCGACACACCTCTGCAGTAGTCCCTCCTCCGCCCTTGGGCTAGGAGAGCTGTCCCTTTTACTGCCTGGGCCAGGGTCCTTGGTGGCTGCCTGTTCCCAGCCTCGGGGATGGCTGGACGGCTGTTCAGGGGCCTCCGGCTCACTGAGGGAGCTAGCTGAGGAATAGCAGGGTGGAGTCTCATCCACGATTAGTCTGGGCTGAGCCCTCACAGGTGGTGTGGCAGGCTGTGATGCCCTGGATGGGGTCTCCTTTCTGCCTATGGGTTTCTCACGCTTAAGAGCCCGTGGGATGGCAGACGCCTGCCGGGGTGGTGGTGGTGCCGTGGCTGGGGGTTCCTCATCAGAATCATAGAAGCAGTACACGGCTTCCTCTGTGGGTGTTGTGAGGCACAGTGACTGCAGAGCACCATCCCCACGGGTCCGGGGCTGGCATGAGCCATCCCTGTTGGATCGAGCACTCTGTGGCCTGCTGAGGGGTAACTCCAATCGAGCCCGGTTCCTCCCGGCCCCTCGGGTGTGCTCCGTACCCTTACCAGCACCTGCTGCTTTGGGTCGGTGCCCACGGACCTGCCGGGCAGGGGCGGGACGGCCTGTGGGTTTCTGCCTTTCTCCAGGCCCTCCCGGCTTGTCCCTGGAGGGTCCCTGTAAGGTCTCATCACTGAGCGATGCAGCACTGGAGAAGTTGACAGGTGTGCCCTCGGCGGAGTCAGTGCCAGAGTCATCGTCCCGAGCCGGGGCCGGCACTAACATGTACACGGGGACTGGCAGGGCCCGGCGGCCAGGCACCAAGGCAGAGACCACCTTGCGGAGCCGGGCGGGCATGGCCGCCCCCAGACATTCACGCAGTACCTCCAATTCTTTATCAACTGCTGACCGAGCCCGAGAACCAACGGGTGCTGGGCAGTCCATGCGGCAGGCAGCCTCATCCCTCCGATGGTGTCCCCCGCCACCCCCTGCACGCTCTGGGCAGGCTGGTGGCCTCAGGCGCAGTTCCACGTCCTGCTGAACATACAGCTCATGCAGGGCTAGCGCACTGAGGCTGGAAGCACAGGAGAAGTTCTCGTCCGGCTTCTCCACTGTGAAGCGCACGCTGCCTGCGTCCAGCTCTGAGGGCGGCTGGCATCGCTCCCGACAGTCTGCGATGTCTAGGAAGCGCTTCACATAGCTCTCCCACTGCAGGCTGAACTGGCTGGTCTCAGGCTGGCCGGGAGGTGCTGGTGGTGTCTTGCTGCGGCTCGGTGGCATAGTCTGCCCAGGGCTGTCGGGCAGCTCACTAGGACTCACTGTGCCACTGCCCAGCCCACTGCACGGGTCACTGGGGATGGAGCTGGCAATGGAGCGGCTCTCGAAGCTGCCCAGAGAGCTCACAGAACTACAGCGGCTCAGGACCAAGGGTGTCTCCTGGATGCAGTTCTCAGATGAACTGGATGGTGTCGCATCCTCCACCCCAAGACCTCGACTGCACCCCGGGCGGGGGGCTGGGATGGACATGGGCAAAGAGGTGGACCCGGACGCTTGCCATGCCCCATCCAGCTCCGCCTCACCAGGGCCGGTCTCCTCCAGCCCCTCCAGGGATGAATCACTGTCATCGAGGTTCCCAGCTTGGCTGGGGCCAGCATGGCCAGCGGAAGACAGAGAGGACAGTGAGCTGCACCGGGAGAGTGACATCGGCCCATCCTGTGCCACCAGCTTCTGCAGCACCTTGCTAGCCGCGGGCAGCGGAGAGGTCACCAGTTTCTCAGGGACTTTGCTCAGACTATCTGCAGGTATCCACGCTTGTTTCCGAGCTCCTGGGGAGGCTCCGGATACAGCGAGGGGTCTGATACCTGTCCCAGTGGCACCATCGAGCAGTGGCACGTGCTGATAAGTTGGGGATAGCTTGATGGTACACACGCGGGCATCAGTGGCCCCCGTGTCCCGGGCAGGCAGTTCAGCCCGGCTGGGCAGGTCCAGGTCCAGCCGGCTGGGCCGAGTCTGCCCACGCAAGGGATCATCGCGATGCTCAGCCAATGCAGCCAATGGGCAGGGCCGCATGTGTTCCCGGGGACAATAGCCATCGCTAGTGCTACCACTGTTCAGGCTGTCATTGGAGAGGCTGGTGTGGGCTGCCTTGAGCCTCAGTAGAGGGTGTGCCCGGGTGCTGGCCTCACGCCGCCCGCCTTCAGTGCCCCGGCACGGCGAGCAGGACTGGGCACGACCCTCCCTTGGTGCCTCCTGCCCAGGGTCCCCAGAGCTGAGGCTGAAGCTGTCGTCTGATGAGGTGTGCAGGGCAGAGATGTCCTCCACCAGTCGGTCGATCCGAGCCACGGCCAACGCCAGCTTGGCCTTAGCTTTGGCAGCCACAGCTGCCTCCCCACCAGCCTCCTTCTCGGCTTCTAGGCCACCCTGGCGGGCAGGTTGAGTGCGGGCCAGTGCCTGGCCCTGAAGAAAGGGACTGCCAAGGAACATAGACAGCACCGCAGGGCTGGCGGGCTCGGCTGTGGTGGCCGCAGCAGCCAGAGAAGGCGCGTCGTCATCATCAAAGCAGCCAGAGTCAGAGGCATAGTCCTGCACCAGCCCGTCTAGGTGGCGAAGGGGTGGCAAGGGCTTCTTTGAAGTGGTCTCTACCTCAGGCAGACCCTGCTTCTCCAGGTGGCCCAGGGCATGCGCCAGGCGCCGGGTGTCCAACTCAGCTTCCAGTGCCCTCTGCTTGCGGACATACAGGCTGGGCACGCAGGTGCCCGGGGAGACGGCCGTAGCCGCTGCCTGGTACTTGGCAGGTCGGTGGGCCAGCAGGTTCCGCAGAGCGGCAGCACTACCCATGGCGATCATCTTGTGTTTAGAGTGCACGAGGTTGCGCAGCATGCCCACAGCCCCCAGGTCCCACAGCAGTTCCTGGTCCCGGGGGCTGCGGGCCGACAGGTTCCAGAGTGTGCCACAGGCATTGCTCACGATGGTCAGGCTGTGCGACGTGAGGTGCTGCAGCAGCGTTTGTAGGCAGTTGTGATCACGGAGCACCTGCCTGGGGGAGCCCAGAGCACAGGGAAGGTGGGCTTGGGTACCCCAGCCCTGTGGAGCCCACCATCCACACCACACTGCAAATCAACCCATATCCGCTATAGCCCGAGGTGAGGTCACCAGCGCAGCTCCCAGCTCGGGCACGCTCACCTTGCTCTGCCATGCCCACCCTGGCTACCCACACCCCTCGCTCTGCTACACCGGCTTCTACCTCTCTGAGCCTTTAACCAAGTCAGGTCTACCCGTGCCTGTGATGAAGCGAATCCCAATTCTGTGTCGCTAAACTCCTCGGCCTGCCACGCCCACCCCGCCTGCTGTGGCCTAGCCACGCCCACACCCACCCGTCAGACCTCTGCTCAACCACATCTACCTCTATTGCTAGCAGCAGGTAGCCTAGTTACGTTCACCCTGCCAGTCACACTTAGCCACACCCCTGCCACGCCTACCATCAGAATGGACCCACTAGATTGGGCGCATGTTTGGACTTGAGAAAAATGAAATAGCAGTGGCATAAGCATAGCCGCCCCACACTGCGTGTCATGCTCAGTTGTTTGGTTTTGTTTTGAGGAAGGCTCTGAGGAGGCCGAGGCGAACTTTAAAATCGATTGCTAGCTGGCACTGCCCTCCCTGTGTCAGGTTCATAGGCGTGTGTCCCGTACCATCATACCTGTGTTATTTATTTAGCTTGGTTTTTTTTTTTTTTTTTTTTTTTGGTTTTTTTTAACTTATGGGGCTGGAGAGATGGCTCAGAGGATAAGAGCACTGGCTGCTCTTCCAGAGGTCCCAAGTTCAATTCCCAGCAACCACATGGTGGCTCACAACCATCTGTAATGAGGTCTGGTGCCCTCTTCTGGCCCTCAGGGATACATACAGGCAGAATATTGTATATATAATAAATAAATAAATCTTTAAAAACTTACTTGGTCTTATTTTTATTCACTTTTTCTTATTTATTTGCATTGGTGTTTTGCCTGTATGCGTGAGGGTATTAGAGATCTTGGAGTTACAGACAGTTGTGAGCTGCCATGTGGGTGCTGGGAATTGAACCCAGGGCCTCTGATGAAAGAGCAGTTAGTGCTCTTAACCCCTGAGCCACCTCCCCAGCCCTTACCTTTGGTTTTTGAGACAGAGTTTCTTAGTGTAACTACCCTGGCTGTCCTGGAGCTCGCTCTGTAGACCAAGCTGGCCTCGAACTTACAGATCCCCACCTACCTCTGCATCCCGAGTGATGGGATTAAAGGCATGTGCCACCACCGCCTGGCTAATTAATGATTTTATCACATGTGTAAGGGTGTTTTGCCTGTGTAGAAGTCTGTGCACTGTGTGTGCAATCCCCACCGATGCCAGAAAGCCTCGGAACTGGTTACAGGTGGTGAGCTGCCCAATCTAATGCTGGGAACTGAACCCAGGTTAGCTCAGAGTACTTACTGAGAGGCACCTAGCACCCCATCCTACCCACCCTTTCTCCTCTCTTCTTTGTTTCTTTTCTTTTCTTTCTTTATAGAAAGCATCTGAGGTGTTAGTTCCGGCTAGCCTGTGCTTCCCAGGTGCTGGGTTCAGGAGCGGGCCTTGCCATGCCCCTATTATGAACATTACTTAACAACACGGTTTATTTTATTCTATGTGTGTGGGTGTTTTGTCTGTATGTTTGTGCCCCCACTACGTGTGTCTGGTGCTAACAGAGGCAAGAAGAGGGTACGGGATCCTCGGAGCTGGAGTTACAGATGGTCGCAGCTGCTGGGAAGTGAACACAGACCCTCTCAAGAGCAGCCAGTGGTGTACCTCTGAGTTACTTCTCCAGCACCAACAATTACCATTTTAACTTACGCAGTCTAGGGCTGAGTGCTGGCTGGTGCACGCCTTTAGTCCCAGCGTGTGGGAAGCAGAGACTGGCGGATCTCTGAGTTTGAGGTTAGTCTGATCTACAGAGTGAGTTCCAGAATAGTCAGGGCTACAAAGAAACCTTGCCTCAGTGGGGAACAGCTGGCCTCGAACTCACTGAGAACCCCCTGCCTCTGCCTTCCCGGTGCCGGGATTAAAGGCGTGTGCCCTCAGGCCAGGCCTCCCATGTAATCTTCCTGTGCTGTATTTTGTAATCCACTTTGTCAACTGGATATGAGCCTAGACACAGCCCAGGTGAGGAGCCCCATCAGGTTGGTCTGTGGGAATTTTCTAGATGGCGAGGGAGGGCCCAGCCCTGGGCTTGTGGTCCTGATGTACAAGGAAGCAGGCTGAGCAAGCAGTAAGCAGCACACCTCCATGGTTCCTGCCTCTGCATCTGCCCTGAGATCCTCTCTTCCCTCAAGGATGGGCAGTGAACCCTCCCATGGTGTTTACCATAGAGTCCTAAGACACTGTGTGTTATACCCTCTTGGTACATGAGGTAGCAGCTGCCACCTGCAGCCCCCCCGCCCCATGCCATCCCCTAGCCCCAACCCTCTGCATAGCCAGGCAAATCATAGCGGAGACTGACCTGTAGTCCTCTCGGGTGGCAATGAGGCTTGACACATTGCGCAGGATCCCACCACCACTCTCGATGACTGCCAGGGAGTTCCCTTGGCAACGGTAGGTGAGCGTGCTCACCAGGAAACCCAGTGCACCGTCCACCTGGCAAATGGCTGCCTTGTTCTCCGTGCTGTGCGCAGACAGGTTCCACAGAGCACTAAGCACGCTCTTCAGGGTGGACTCCTGCAATGGGAGGGAAGGATGATCAACAGAGATTTCCCAAAAGATCAACCGCCAAGCCTGGTGGTGCAGGCCTGTCCTGCACTCTGGAGGTTGAGGCAGGAGGATTACAAGTTCCAGGACAGCCTGGAATATCTGTAATATGAATAATATGTTTAAAAGAATGCTATGAAAGTAGCTCTATGGTAGAGCCCTCCTAGAATCCCCAGTGAGGGTCTGGGGGGCGTGGTCATGGCGGAGCCCCGCCTAGAATCCCCAGTGAGGGACTAGGGGCGTGGTCAGGGTGGAGCCCTCCTAGAATCCCCAGTGAGGATCTGGGGGCGTGGTCATGGCGGAGCCCCGCCTAGAATCCCCAGTGAGGAGCAGGGGGCGTGGTCAGGGTGAAGCCCCCCTAAAATCCCCAGTGACGGGCTGGGGGCATGGTCAGGGTGGAGCCCCGCCTAGAATCCCCAGTGAGGGACTAGGGGCGTGGTCAGGGTGGAGCCCCCCTAAAATCCCCAGTGAGGGGCTGGGGGTGTGGTCAGGGTGAAGCCCCCCAAATCCCCCAGTGAGGGGCTGGGGTTGCTTAGCAGTGAGGTTTCTTGTCTAAGGTATGAATACCACTTCTCCAATCCTCAGCAGTGTGGTTTAGGGCTGGAGATCTCAGAACTTTAGGATTACCTAATTTTTCCCAGGGTCTCCCTATTCTGAGTCTGTGTCTCATGACGGTGGCTGTGGTGACTTCCTCTGACTTCTCCAATTCCCACCACCCATGCTCACCTTGGAGGCCCGCAACACACACTCCATAAGGGCGGTCATGCTGCCGACTTCCCTCAGCACCTTCTTGCTGTTGATGTCAGCCCTCCACGACAGATTACGCAGGATACTGGACACGACCTGGCCAGGGTGGTGGGGGCAGTTACAGAGGACTCAGGATCCAGGATCCAAAGGCACCTCTTCTTCCCACCCACTTTGACCCTGGGGTGTCACTCATTCCCACCCTGCCCCGGGTACCTGATGCAGCTCCTCGCTCTCGGAGGCCAGCTGAGCCACGATGGCTTCCATGCAGCCTCGACGGGCACACAGTGTAGCCTGTTGGGATTGACACGGCACAGTTGTGTCCCAGCAGCGGCAGCAAGGGACTCCCCTGTTCTTTCTCTCCCTTCCTCATGGGTATGCAGACGAAAGTGATGCCCCGATAGGAAGAGGCCCCTGGACTTTGCCAGTCCAGAGGTGTCAAGTCTGCAGACAGTTGTCCTTGCCGGTGTGCGTGTGAGCCCAAGAGAAACTCTTGCCAGCCTCTGCCCCTATGTATGCCAGAAGTGACTCCCCACCTCCCAGGGCCACATCCAGGCTGGGGTGAAGTGGGGAAAGCCTCAAGAGGACACCTGAGCCCCGCCCATCCTCCTCCTTCCCCTGAGAACCTTGTTGGCAACATCTCCGAAGGTGAGGTTGGTGAGAGTCATGCCAGCATAGCGGCGCAGGGCAAGGTTGAGTGGATCCCGGGTCATCTTATGCATCTCGTAATCCACCTGCAGTAGCTCCGCCACAGCCTGCAGCCCCCCTGTCGGAGGGGAAGGAAGGCAGGTAAGGCAGAGAGGACAAGGCTTGTTTGGTGAGGCCTGTCTCTCCATTCTACGTGAACCACTTTCCCAGGTCTCTTATTTTAACTGGTTTGGTTTTTCAAGACAGGGTTTCTCTGTGTAGCCCTGGCTTCCTGGAACTTGAACTCAAAGAGATCCGCCTGCCTCTGCCTCCTGAGGGCTGGGATTAAAGGCTTGTGCCACCACCACTGTCAGACTTCTTTCCCTGTTCTTACATGGTCCGACCCATGCTCTGTACCATGGCATTTGGAGGGGTCAGTCAAACCACTGTGTAAGGCCCAGAGGGGGTGGGGTGGAGGGAGCTCACCTAGCTCATTCATAGCCCGACGGTATTCCTCATCAAAGGACAGCTTCATCACCGCACAGGTGGCCTGGCAGATCTGAGGTTCGATGGGCACAGGGGCTGTGGGCAGTGGCCAAGTTAGAGTCCCATTCCCGTAGTGATCCCCGAGTTCTCCCTTGCCTCTCCCCACGCTCTAATGCTTCAAAATCTGTGTAACGTCACACACTTGCTGAGTAATGGTGTCCACCTCATGGCTGTGGAGCTGCTGTCGCTCATATAACTGCACAACAGAGACGGGTGAAGGAAACCTGCAGCTGCACTGTAGCACAGGCCTGTGACTTCTTCAGCGCCCCGCCCCGAGAGAAGGCAGGAGAGTCACAGGTTCAAGGCCAGCCTGGACAAATTAGGAGGGCTGGTGGCCTGTTCCAGCAGTACAGTGCTTAGAATCCCCAGAGAGGGGGCTGAGGGCGTGGCCAGGGTGGAGCCCCACCTAGAATCCTCCAGTGAGGGGGCTGAGGGCGTGGCCAGGGTGGAGCCCCGCCTAAAATCCCCAGTGAGGGGCTGGGGTCGTGGTCAGAGGTAGAGAGTATTTTGTGCCTTCCTTTGCCCCACTGTCCCTTGGGCTCAGCTCACGCAGCTGAGAAGGTGCGCAGCTGGTTGCTGTGCAGGTACTTCCCACTCACCGTCTCCTGCACCACCCTCAGTCCCGCTGTTGCGCGCCTGCAGCCAATCCCAGCAGGTCTCACAATAGGCTCGTATCTGCTCCAGCACGTGCAGCACACGCATCTCCTTGCGCGCCAGGCCCTGATCGGGCTGGGAGAAAACAATGTTGTGCAGGGCTGCGTTGGCGCGCATGCGTGCATCTTTGGCACCAGGTGCGCCGGGGGTCCCCGCATGTCCCCCAGCCCCGGTCTCAGCGCCATGAAGTATCTGGAGTAACAGTGGCAGACAGCCTGAGCGGCGCATGGCTACACAGCTCTCAGGCGAGCTGGACATGGCCAGCAATGTGCGCGCTGTATCTTCTTGGTCGCGTGTTGCCAACATGGATAGAAGCCAGAACACCACCTCCACCTGCAGGGCAACATGGGATGAGTGCAAAATGGCAGTGGGACCGTGCTCCACCACTGTTGACAGTTCCCCTTCAAGAGGTGGCCCGGCCCGTGGGCCCGTATGAAGGCTCAGTAGGTAGTGGCACTTGCCATCGAATCTGATGGAAGGGGGAACCGACTCCTGCAAGTTGTCTTCTAACCTCATCACATCAAAACATGACCGTCCCCCAAGGAGCCCACACTAAGCAGGGCACTTTAACCCCAGCAAGCAGGAAGCAGAGGCAGGCAGATTTAAGTCTGAAACCAGCCTTGACTACACAGCGAGTTCCAGACCCTCCACTCTGTCCCAGAACAAAGACCTCTCGCCTCACAGAGAGCGAGCCTCTGTCCAGGTTGAGTCTCCATCAACCGGGGTTGCCTGGGGACTCTCACCGGACGCCACTGGCAGCCCATGCTCAGATTTTCCCTTCCCACCTTGCTGTTGCCAGGCTGAGGGGTGCCATCCTCAGGGTGCGTGGGAACTTCCGGCTCCTGGTCCTCCTCCACCGACACAGGCTTCACTGCTAGCAGAGCCTGCGGGGAGAACATGAGGCCTGGGGGTTTCAGTCTGCACTGCCCACAGGCTGCAGAACCCTTCCTGGGCGCAGAATAGGGGGCTGTCACTGAGTCGACAGACATCGGTCATCACCCCTTCGGCCCTAGCTCTGCTGTCTTGGTACCTGAGGCTCGGTCTGCTGCACCCGGTCCTGGGCCTCCAACAGCTCCTTGTCAATCTGCTCCAGTCGCGAAGCGCGGATCTAGAGACCAGAAACGGGGAAGGCAAGCTAGCTTGCTTGGCTGCCTCCACCCCTCCTTGACTCCTCCCATTCAGCCCGCCCTCCACTCCCCGATGCCCGCTGTGCACTGGGCACCTGCGCGCGCTGCACCATCTCGTCCGAGGTGCCGAAACGCTCCTCCATCAGCGAGCGGATGTGCTGGGCCTCAAACTCCAGCTGCTGCCGGATGAGATCCATCTGCATCGAGAACTGCTGGGAGGGGGCACAGGCTGCGGTGAGGCGCATCCGGGGCCAGCCTCCCCGTCACACACACCCTGTTCCCCCATCTTCGCTAGGTGCCCCCGGGGTCTCACCGTGTCAACGTGTGGCAGCTCATCCAAACGCTTTGACAGGCCCTGTAGCTGAGAGTAATACCACAGCTTTTCCTTCTCCTCTTTCTCGATCTCGCTCAGCAGGAAGCATCTGGGGTAGGGGTGCGGGGTACCTTCTTATAGGTGACATTCCCAAGGACCCCCCCCATCCCTACTCCCAGCTCTGAGGTGGGCACTGGAAGAAACTGGATGAGTGGGAGGGGGAAGCTAATTGGAAGTGCAAAACAGCAATCCCTTGGGAAGCTGAGGCATGAGGATCTCTGTGAGTTTGAGGTCAGCCTGGGCTATAAGAGCTACTTCCAAGCTAGCCAAGGCTATGCAGAGAGATCCTGTCTCAATAAATAAAAAGATAAAAAGGAAACAAGGCAAAGGGAATTCTAGGAGGACCCAAGAGGCCGCAGGGCTCCGGAGTGCTCACCTCCTCCCGTTCTCCAGCTCTCAGGCCCAGAAGCCTAACTGTCCCCACAGCGCCCTGGAGGCTGGGCCGGGGGATTCTCACTAGCCTGGATCATATGCTAAGATCCCTCTCTTGGCTGGCGAAGTAGCTAGATGGGTAGGGCATTTGACACCAAGCCTGGCCATCTGAGTCTGTCCCTGTGGACCTCCTGGTGTCCATTGACCACAACACACACACCATGGTGCTCCCCAAAGAAATAGATATGGTTAGGGAGCCAAAACGAAAAAAAAAGCAGCCAGGTGGTGGTGGCGCACGCCTTTAATCCCAGCACTCGGGAGGCAGAGGCAGGCAGATCTCTGTGAGTTCGAGACCAGCCTGGTCTACAGAGCTAGTTCCAGGACAGGCTCCAAAACCACAGAGAAACCCTGTCTCTCAAAAAAAAAAAAAAAAAAAAAAAAAAAAAAAAAAAAAAAAAAAAAAAAAAAGAAAGAAAGAAAAGAAAAAAGCAATCATGGGCTGGAGAGATGGCTCAGAGGTTAAGAGCACTGACTGCTCTTCCAGAGGTCCTGAGTTCAATTCCCAGCAACCACATGGTGGCTCACAGCCATCTATAATGAGACCTGGCACCCCTTTCTGGCTTGCGGGCACACATGGAAGGAATGTTGTACACATAATAAATAAATAAATATTTAGCCGGGCGGTGGTGGCGCACGCCTTTAATCCCAGCACTCGGGAGGCAGAGACAGGCGGATCTCTGTGAGTTCGAGACCAGCCTGGTCTACAGAGCTAGTTCCAGGACAGGCTCCAAAACCACAGAGAAACCCTGTCTCGAAAAAGACCAAAAATAAATAAATAAATAAATAAATAAATAAATAAATATTTAAAAAAAAAAAAAAAGAAAAAAGCAATCAGCAAAAATCTACCCCAATTTTATGGAGTGGAAATCTGAGGCCGGAAGTCGCACATAGCTGACTTAGGTAGAGTTGATTGTCGGCTGCTCATCAGGCGGACCTCAGGCAACCCGGACGGGCTGAGCCCAGGCTCCAGCGCTGCCCCCTCCACTGGCCCTAGGCCCAGAATGTTTGGGCTTCTGTCCTTCCATCAACAAAGGCCTCCTTGAGAATCTCTGGCGTTAGGCCTGATTCTGAGCCCTGATTTTGGACTTGACTCTGTCCCTAGAGACGCCTGTATGTCTCCGACTAGGGTGGTGGTGTCCGCCAGGAGCCTTTCCCTTTGCCAGAAATGTCCCCATATCCTCTGTCCTCCTGCTGGGGTCAGCCAGACAGGAATACAGTGGAGATGGGCGTGGAAGAGCCAGGAGGTGGGTGTGACTGTATAGGGGCAGGGCCACAAGCCAATGAGCCAATCAGAGGACAGAGATCCCTGGGGGCGGATCCTTTCCACTCTCACCGCTCCTGGTCCAGTTCTTCCAGCAAGCGGATGGTGGCCCGGCTCAGCTCCCCGAAACTGTCCTTGGATGGGCCAGAGCCATGCACTGGGCTTCCCTCTGGAGTCCGGGAGGCAGGCTCCGGGCCCAGGGCTGGGGGCTGGAACTTCAGGTTGTAGAGGCTACTGATGTCAGTCTGAAGAGCTGAAAGGAGGAGCGTCACGGGTGAAGGTCAGCCACCTGCTCCTGCTGCGTCCCCGCGAGCCATGGGACAGTCCCCGACGTACTCACCCTTCAGCTGTTCCAGCACTTCCGTCTGCCCGGAAGACACCAGCACCCGCGCCTCCTGCTCCAGCTTGCCCTGAAGGTGTTTTAGAACTTCCTGCCGGCATGGTAGGGAACAGGGTTGTGGCCATCATGGCTGCCCTGGGGACCTCTCTCAGCCTCCCAAGACATCATCAGTGCTTCTGAGCCACGCCCGTCACACAGACCCTCACCTTCATGCCGGAAGTCTCTGTCTCCAGCTTGGAGAGGTGGCTGGAATTATCCCTCAGCTCCTGTCTTAAGTGCGTGTTCTCCGCCTTCAAGGCCTCCACCTGCCGTACCAGCTGCTCGTACGATGCCATGGAACTGGTCATCTTCAACTCCTGAAGTGCCTGGGGCCAAGGAGGTCACAAGAGTGGGAGCTGGTGTCCCTCAGAAAGGCCAGGGTCTGAGCCCAGCCCTCTCACCCACCCTAGGGCAAGGTTGTCTGGTGTGAACCAGTCACCTGGCCAGCATCTGAGGCAGACAGACACAGAGACAGAGGAAAACTGAAGCTGGGAGTCCTTACAGGGATGTTCGATACAGACAAGTTTAATGGATGAGTGAGCATCATTTGTGGACACCTGCAGTGACAGCCAGCCAGAGGGTCACACAGACATCGGTCACCCTGGAAGTCCAAGTCAGCAGGTGGAGGGGCCACCTGGAGGCCATCAGGATCACAGACTGACGCAGGAGAAGCTGACAGACAGACAGACAGACAGACAGACGGCAGACAGATGGGACTGATCCCCCAACAAAGCACAGACTGCCAGGCTGGCAGACGCCTGGGGAGGATAGGTCATTAGCTCACCCAAAACACCTTGAAGGCCAAGGAGCCCTGACTAAGGGAGCTATGGGCAGGAGATAGACCCAAACTCACCATGGTCATCCCAGGGCTTTGAGTCCTAGGCTGGTCCCCCTGAAGCCCCACCCCCCTCCATTCATGAAAGGCTCTCCAGAGTCTGTTCGTGGCTCAGCAGCCTCTGGCCTGAACGCGGTGCCACCCGGCAGCTTGGCCACAGCCCAGCTCTTTGTGCTCCCGAACGTCCAGCTGGCCAGTGCCTCCTCCCTCTGTCCAGCTGGCCAGTGCCTCCTCCTTCAGCTTGGCTCTCCCTCCACAGCCACCCTGAACCCCCACAACCCCCTTCCGTCTTTGTTCCCTTCTATCTGCGAAAGCCCCCTCCCTCCGCCTTTGTCTGAGGCCCACCAATGGCGTCTCGTCTCTTCTCCTGCCTCCTCCTCCTCCTCCTTGGGAGCCCCCCTCTCCTTGCCAGCCTTAAGGCTCCATCCCAAATCAACCACACCCACTCTGTTTAGGCGACACCTTCTCCTTTGCTCCCCCCACACCTGAACACACATGATCTAATACTAATTTCTCCTTTTCTGGAAAGCTCTGCCCACCCTGATGTCATCCAGGGCATGGGTGGAGGGGACCACCAAATGTCTTAGGGTCTCAGTCTCCCACCATCCCATCCTGCCTGGAGGACCGGCTGTGGCCTAGTCATGCCTTCTGGCTTCTTCCTACAACAGAACTAAATCTCAGCTGTTCCTAGGAGAGGGAAACTTGGGTCTAGGGCTAGGGGTGTGGTAAGAGTGGGAAAGGAGGCCGTGTAATCAGAACCCAGACTCTTCCTGCAGAGATGCTCAGAAGCCCAGGTAGTTAGCTGGGCATGGTGGCACATACCTCCATCCCAGCACTCAGGAGGCAGAGGCAGGTGGTCTACAGAGTGAGTTCCAGGACAGCCAGGACTACACAGAGAAACCCTTCTCGAAAAAACAAACAAAAAAAGAATTCAAGGCTAGTTTAGGCTACATATTGAGTTCATAGTTAGCCTGAGCTACTTAAGACTCTATCTCAAAAGACCAAGCTAAAAGCAAACAAAACAGACCTGTCCTCTCCGTGTCTCTGCGTGTCCACTGAAGAGCGGAAGATCTACCCCTGACTGCCCCAAAGGGCCAATGGGAGTTTCCGAGGCAGAAGTGGCTTCGCCTTGACACAAATTCTACCCATGGATCAAGGCTCACGTTTAATGGAGCCCTGCGTCTGAGCCGAAGGCAGCATGCCATGCCCAGCCAGGAGGAGGCGATGAGGCTCTGCAGGAATTGTATAGTCCACCCAATGGGATGCTTGTGCTCCACACTTGATGGCTCCCCTCAATGTCGCTTATTATCCTGACCCCACAGGGCTACCAGCTCTCCAAGCTGAATCCACCCCACCCTCACCCTTGCACCAGGCCACCCCTCCAGTGTCCTCCTGCTTGCTACTGCGGAAGACACAGTCCTCTCCAGAGGAAGCTACGAGGCTCACTGTTGGATTCCATTCTTACGGTGTTCAGACGCCTCTCATGGCTCCCCAGTGCCTGCCGGAAAAACCTTAGCACCCTACACGAACACATCCTCAGGGTGCACAAGGCCACCTTTCCTGTGATCCCTCACCCTACATATACTACAGAAAGGAGTCCCACCTACCTCTAACCCCAAGGTGGCCACCTTGGCAGGGTACAGACAGACAGACAAGTGGTAACTAGATGCGAGTCTCCTGACTCAGAGGGGGAGGCACAGGTGTGGAGGGAGATAGACACCTGGGGGGCGCATTGCCCAACTCCTGACATCCCAACACCCCAACCTTTACAGAGAGGTAAAGAAACAGACTAGAGGCACACAGCAACTCCCCCGGGACACACAGCATCCTGTTCTCTGATTCTCCTCTCCATCCCTCAGGTATCATCTATGGATCTGGGTGTTGGAGCCCATGAGTGTGTGTGTGTGTGTGTGTGTGTGTGTGTGTGTGTAGGACTAGCCGTAGTGACTCAGATGCCTGCCTCATCCGGACTCTGTTTCCCCTCAGCTCCTATTCTGCGTTTGAGCCAGTACTGACAGGGCCCGGCAGGTCGCGCCCCTGCCCTCCGCCCAGGGGAAGACGCACGCTTACTTGCATCTGGGCTAGCTGTGAGGCCCAGGGCCTCCTTTCTCCTCTTGGCTAGACCTGCAATCCAGACTTAGGGTGTCTAGGTCTCCGAGGATCTCAGCAGCAAGAGCAAAGAGGGGGGTGTTCCGAAGGGACAAAGCCCGATCTGATCCCGGTGCGGTGCTGCCGCTCCCGGCCCTGGGCGAGACCACCGCGAGCAAGCGGGGGAGGATGCGGGATGCAGGTGCTTGGACCAATGGCGGCGCGGGAAGACGAACTGGTGCCATGGCAACAGCCAATAGCAGTCCGGGGCGGGGACCCGTGGTGACCGCGGGGCGTCGGGCCTCCTTAGGGGCTGATGGGGTGGGGGCACTGGGATTGATAAACCCCTATCAAGGGAAAAGGGGTGCTTTGAAGCCAAAACCTCATGCAAAGCATCAAATTGGTAAATATTATGCCAAAATCTTGGGGGAAGGTTACTACTCAACCCACCCGCCAGGTGTGGAGATGTCAAGACAGAAAGGACTTGGGACAAGCAAAGTCAGAGTACCCTGAGGTCCTCAATGACCTGGGACTTGGAAGGCTGGGAGATGGGCAGGCACTCTGGGGCCAGATTGGCAATCGCATCTTTCACCGCCCCACCCACCACCTGACAGCACCAGCACCTCCTGTGACAATTCTTCCCCGTGTCCGTCTCACCCAGGTCTCTATTTCTGACTTCCTGACGTCCAAAGGGTGCCCTTGGGCGCTAACCGCAGAGCCTGGGCTGGAAAGATGGCTCAGAAGCCAACAGTGTATATTACTCTTCCTGCAAACACAAGTTCCATTCCCAACATCCAGGTCCAGCGGCTCCCAGCTGCCTGGAACTGGAGTTCCAGGCAATCGCACACCTCCCGCGACTGCCCACACCTGTGTCATGTGTGAGTGTGTACACACACACACACTGCCCAGGCCTGGTGTCTGAACAGTCCCTCTGGCTGCCAGCCCCACTCACACAACATAAGCGTGGTCAGTGCTGAGAGAGGTGGCTACATGGCTACTGCAGCACTTTCCCATCTGGGGACACAAACCATAGAACTTCTGCCCCTCCGTGGTGAAGGAATCTCAGGGGGTGCCAGGCAAGGCAGGGGAACCCCTCACCCTCCAGTATTTCCAAGCAGGAACAGTTAGCAGGGACCCTAAGGGTCCTCCAGCTGGCTGAGCAGCAGTGGTAGAGGGGCCCTTGCTGGAGGCGGGGAGTGGGGAAGGCTTTCTCCATGTCTGCCATCCCAGCACCGAGGCTGAGGCAGGAAGATGACTTGGCATTTGAGGCCAGCCTGTGCTAAGGTGAGACCTAGTCTCAAAAATAAAAGGGGCGAAGCGGCTAGCTTGAAGTCCAGGCATGACGGTGTCCGTGGAGCACTGGAGGGGGGTTCGCAGGGCGAACCATCAAGGCCGGGTGAGCTGGGAGGGTCCTCATAACTCAGCTCAGAGTTGAACAGGGTGGGGTGGGGTACAGAACACAGAGCCATTTGACTTCCATTCTGCCTCCACCTCCCTGGGTGACCTTGGTGTCCAGCCTGGCTTGTGGTCCTTATAGAATTAACTGTTCAGTTTCTCCAAAACACCACAGTGTGCCAAGCCCTCTAGGGCAAAGGTTGGGGGAAGGGAGACTTTACACTCCCACATGGAGACACTGAGGCTGTGCTAGGAAGGGCACACCGCTTCAATCACACCCGAGCTGCAGCCAGGCCTCTGGAGGGGTTGGGCCTCCTCCTGCCTTCATGGAAGGCTATGGGGACCCCTAGACAGGGACATTCCTCACTCCTTCCTGTCCCACCCTTGCTGAATGAGCCTCTGATGGGCTTGGACGCCACGTTAGCAGGCACTCTGAAGTCCTAAGAGCTGGAATCCGAATCCAAGGCCTGACCTTCATGATGGGGGAGACCCTGCACCTTGTGCCCTGTGCCCAGGCTTCCCAGCAGGCTCAATGCACCCTGGGACTCCGATTTGTGACACTGCAGAGGTCACTGGACCTCCAGAGTCTGACGGCTGTCTTCTTGGCGTGCAGCCAGCCTACATACACCCTCAAGTGGGCTCTCCTGGCTGTGGAGTAGGCACAGGGCAGCTACATGACCACATGCTGCTCCTCATTTGAACAGGGCTGTGCTGGGTGACAGAGGCAGAAGATGCTGGAGGGCATTGATGGCCCTCGGCTTCCCTGGGAGGGGGCAGGCTGCGGGTGCAGCCACTCCCCAGACCCCCGGTGCATGAGCACCTCTGTGGCTCAGTCATATGACCTTGGCCAGCTTGATTGTGCCCCAGTTTCCCCTTCGTGGCAGAACTGCAATCTTAGGAATGCCAGTCTGTGGACACTGAGCAGGTGGGCCCTAGCTCCGTAGTGTCTATGGGGAAACTGAGGCCTAGCAACATGCAGGGTGTGGTCGGGCCCCGCATTCTGCGCTGGCTGGACCCTGAGCGCGATGTACCCCAGCTTCAGCCCTCTGTCTCCTAACCACTGGTCTCTAGAGGGGAGGAGGGAGAGGAGAGTGAGGGTCTCTACCGCGGAGGGATGCTTCCAAATGAAGGTCTGCGCCTGCGCATGACGGAGGAGGGGTCGCTGCAGCACAGGGGAGAGGAGCCCAGCCCCAAACACATGCCCAGGCGGTTTCCTTGGCAACTATCTCCAGAGCAACTATGAAAGACCCCCGACTCATCAAGTTGGCTTGCTCCAGCCTGGGTGTCTTCACGCTGACCCCAGGGGACGGCTGTTTGCAGTCAGGACCCCACCTGGTTGTACCCACACCCTCGTCCCCGACCAGGACTCCCTGTACCCTACCTGGTCCCCGAAGAAAGCTGAGTGCAGGAGGCTTAGGAGCCCCAAGAGCCCCATGGAGCTGCGGCTGCTGGACAGTGCGGGCCCCGCCCTTGGCCGCAGGGATGGAGGCGGGAGGCAGGGAGTATTGCGCCTGCGCACAGAAGGGGGGGCGGGGGTGTCACTCCTAAGGGGAGGGGTGACCTGAGACTCTAAAGATGGAAGTGTAAATCAGGGACCCGCTTGCGAAGAGCAAAAAAGTGCATTTCTGATGGGCCTGGAGGATTCTAAGTATTAGAAACAATCCAAGGGGCAGTAATTAAAAGAACCGAGATGTGGGGTGAGCTAGAAAGCGCCACCCTGTGGCTGGGACACCCTGCACCCGTGTGTGGACAGTCATTCAACATTTGCTGGGTGCCACTCTGAGAGCTGTGGGAGGCGCACGGAGGGGCCGGTTGAATGGGGACACTGTCCGAGCTGCTGAGCCCGTCATGTATAAACACGGAACACATACTGCAGCTTGACCCTGTACAATGGACAAACAGGTCTGAACCCCCGGTCTTTGTCTACTTAGCAAAGACCAAGCTAAAGTCCACTCGGTGGTGGAGGCAGAGGCAGGTGGATCAGGGAGTTCGAGGCCAGGCTGCTCTACACAGTTCCTGAATATTCAGGCTACAGTCTCAATAAACAAAAAAGGTAAAAGTCAGGTGGTCAGATGTGGTACACTCGGGAAACCAAGACAAGGTTGAGGTTTTGTTCCTTTGATCCAGGCGACCCCGAGTGACGGAGAGACCAGGCAGAGGGGCTGGCGCAGACGTAGACAGAGAAATGGATATGGAAAGTAACGCTGTAAAGACGGGACTGGCCTGTGCCAGGAGCTGACCTGGGAGGCAGCCTGCCTCCGAGGAGGGGCCAGGCTTGGGATGCCCTTCTCCCACACCCCCAAGAGTCCCTGGTGCCGCTGCGGGCAGGTAGCTCATGCTGCGCTTGCCGAGGACTCCAGGTGATCCCAAATTCTTCAGCCTTCGTAGGCACTCGCTCATTACAGCACACAAGTACGGTGGGCAGCTGGAGTCTCCAGTAAACTGAGGTTACTTGGCTGGCTGCTAAGCCAGCAAGCGCTTGCCTTTAACCAGCGCTCAGGAGTCCCTCCACTCACAGCGCCTGTCAGAATCCCATGGGCGGGGAGGCCCAGCCCGGGGTGTAGGCTCTGGCGGTGGCCCAGGACCCGGGAGACTCCAGGGTCGAGCAGCCAGGCCACCACTGGCCCTCGCACCTCCCACGCCGCTCTCGAGCAGACCCCGCTCTCCCGGCAGCACTCATCTCAGTTCCTGCCCACTCTCTTGTGGTCCACGCTTCCCCGCGCACCCCCAGCCATCCTGCTCACTCTGCTGCCCTGTGCCGCGCCCAACAAGGCAGTCCTGAACGCCGGGCAGCTTAGATGAACCAAGGGGACCACCGCGCAGACAGCCCCGACGCCCGCCCCCCCCAGGAGCTCCAGAAGAAAGCGGACGCCGAGGACTGAACATGAGTCTTTATTGGCCACAGCTACTTGAGGGGGATGAAGCGGGAGGAGTGGGTGGCACCGATGCCAGGCCGGCCGTGCTTCACAGGCTTGTAGGTGATGGAGAACTCGCCCAGGTAGTGGCCGATCATCTCCGGCTGCAGGGGAGGGTGAGCGGAGTGTGAACGGCCGGGAGAGGGAGGAGCCGCCCCACCGCTGCCCCGCGCACCCGGCCCGCGCTCACCTTGATCTCCACCTGGTTGAAGGTCTTGCCGTTGTACACGCCCACCATGCTCCCCACCATCTCGGGCAGGATGATCATGTCCCGCAGGTGGGTCTTCACCACCTCGGGCTTCTCCATGGGCGGCGCCTCCTTCTTGGCCTTTCTCAGGCGCTTGAGCAGCGAGTGCTGCTTCCGCCGCAGGCCGCGGTTGAGGCGTCGCCTCTGCCGGGCGCTGTAGAGCTGCATCAGCTGCTCACTGCGGGGAGAAGGGCCGGGGCGGCTCAGGGCCAGCGCGGGGACCCTCCCCGGGCGCACACCCCACCACAGTGGACCCGAGCGTCACCCCGGCTGCCGAAGGCGCCGCGCCGCTTACTAGGACATGTCCAGCAGCTGGTCCAGATCCACGCCGCGGTAGGTGAACTTGCGGAAGGTCCGCTTCTTCTTCTGCTCCACTTCGGCCTGCATGAGCGCGAGTCGGGGTTAGCGGGCCCCGGAGACCCCGATCAGCGCCCCTGAGGCCTGTGACCCCCGTCCCCGGGCGGATGACGCCCGATACACCAGCGCGGAGAGCGCCGAGCCCGCGTACTCACCATCTTGGCGGCGACTCGGAAAAGGAAGCGATGGCTGCGTCTGCGCAGTTATCGCGAGCTCCGCCGGGAGGCCACGCCCCCAGCCGCACGCCCGCTTCCGCTTTCTAGAGACTCTCCGTCGCCCCCTGCTGTGTGGAGGGCAAGCAGAGGTGTGGTTCCATTTGGGGTTTTGTTTTGTTGTAGTCTATCTGCCGCTCTTTTCTTTCTTTCCCTCTCTCTGTCTCTCACATGTACAAGTTCTCAAGGAGTCCCGGTGCTCTCTAACTCATAGCAATCCTCCTGCTTCCTGCTTGACTTTGTATTTTCATTTATTTGTTTATCTTGGTTTTTCAAGGCAGGGTTTCTCTGTGTATCCGCCTGCCTCTGCCTCCGGAATGCTGGGATTAAAGGTGTGCGTCACCACCGCCCGGCTTTTGTTTGTTTTCACTTGTGTGGTGTGTGTGAGAGACTGTGCTGGTCACAGGACAAGGCAGAGGAATGAGTTCTCTCCACGTAAATCCTGAGACTTGACTTCAGGTCACCCAGTGAGCCATCTCCCCACCTACTTCTTTTCTGTTTTGGACAGGGTCTCATGTAGCTCAGGCTGGCCTCAAAGTTGACATATACTGAGAATGACTTTGTTATGCCCAAATCCACAAAGTCCCCCCAAAACCAACAAAGAGACCGAGTCCCGTATGTAAAAGCAAAGAGCCTTTATTTTATGTAAGTTTGCAAACTCCGTCTCTCCATGTGTTCAGCGTATTGGAATAAACGGACAGCCCTGAGCTCAGTTAGAGTAGGGTTTTATAGTAGTAAGGTGGGGGTGAGGTGTCTCTGAGGTTCGGGACCCCTGATTGGCTGACATTTGTCTAGGGGTGTCCTGCTGACTGTGTGCTGGCAGGTGGTCCTATCTACAGCGGTTGAAACATTAGGAATTTCCTTTGAATGTTCTGCTCTTGGGTGGTGTTCATGTAATCTGCTTCTGGTTCTTCCTGCGACCAGGTATTTATTGCTTTAGGGTCTACCTTCCTGCTGATCTATAGAACCCATCTTGGCAGGTGTATACCAAGTTGCCCTGGGAAAGCTGCCCTCGGCCCCTCTGGTAGTCCTGTCCCCACCTCTAGAGTGGTCTGTGCCACCCACCATGCCCAGCTACAAAAGGGAGGGCTGTTTTTAGTGTTGTCCCTCAGTCAGGCATGATGGCATGTGCCTTTAATGCCATCATACAGAAGACAGACAGGACAGCCAGGGCTACAGAAAGACACCCTGTGGCTCCCCCCTCACTCCATACTAGCAGGTTTTATACTCAGGATCCTCCTGGCAGCCTCCTAGGCTGATGGAGACGCTCTCAGGTGCATACTCTGCGATGCATTTGACAGAGGGCAGGACTCCGGCTGCTCTCACAACTCCCACATTTAAAAAAAACTTAAATCCAAAGTAAACTACTGGCTTAGTGCGTGGCCAGGACTGTTAGCAAAACAAAGGGAACTAGCCCTGGGGGGCGACCAATACCCTTTGTCCCACCTACTTAGTCCTGCAGATTTGAAGGCAGTTGGGGGGAGGGGGCAGGGACTCTCAAACCCAGAATTAAAGGCGTGCACCACCACCGCCCTATCTGTGAAACCCTGTCTTAAGACAAATAGGCACACACCTATTATCCCAGCACAGGTCAGGCAGGGGAGATACCTTAGTGCTTAGGGCCCCTGCTAAGGCAACGGTTCAGTGTGAGCTTGGAGGCTGCCTGCAACTCCTCCTGGGAGGTGGAGCCAGACTCCACACAGCAAGTTGGCAAGCATGATGAGAAAAACCAGCCTCTTCTGGGTTTGACTGAGAGACCCTGCCTAAAACAGTTTTGGTGGCGCACGCCTTTAATCCCAGCACTTGAGAGGCAGAAGCAGGTCGATCTCTTGAGTTCAAAGTCAGCCTGGTCTACAGAATGAGTTCCAAGAAACCACGTCACAAAAAAAAAAACAAAATAATCTACAATTAACATAAAAGGAGCAGGTAACCGTAGTCAACAAGAACAAAAACACCTGTGTAAAGAACAAGCAGGGATGGGAGATGCCAGCCTGGGTACAGTGACAGTATGACAAGGGGACCATGGTGTGGTTGTCATGGAGTCCGTGGAAATGGGCCTGCACCCCAAGCCCTGCCTAACTATGCTGTGACAGGGTCTTTCCTGGATATTCAATCACCTTATGTACAGGGTGCGTGTGTGCATAAGTGTTAGGGCACAGGAATGCTGGCCCTGGGGCCACATCACCTGGAGCTGAAGACGCTGTACACACCTGCTGGCCAGAAGAGGGCACCAGATCTCATTACATATGGTTGTGACCGGCCATGTGGTTGCCGGGAATTGAACTCTGGACTTCTGGAAGAGCAGCCAATGCTCTTAACCACTGAGCCATGTCTCCAGCCCCCCACCCCCACCCCAGCCACAGACAGATTTGCTATTTGAGACAGGGTTTCTCTGTGTAGCCCTGGCTGTCCTGAACTCTCGCTCTGTAGACCAGGCTGGCCTCGAACTCACAGATCCACCTGCCTCTGCTGGGAGTCAAGGCCTGCACCATGACCACCTGCCACTTAGTTAAATCTTTATCTTGTGTGGGCGTTCTGTCGCATGGACATCGCCGCAGCACCTGTGTGGTACCCACAGGACCCAAAAGGCACAAGATCCCCCCTGGAGGGAGTTATGGATGGTTGTGAGCTAACCATGTGGGTGCTGAGGATTGAACCTGGGTCCCTCTATGAGAGGGACAACTGCTCTTAACTGAGGAACTTCTAGAACTCACAGGAATCCACCTGTCCCTGCTGGGATTAAAGGTGTGCACCACCACTGCCCGGCCCCAAGGAACCTCCTATATAGCACCATCTAGTTCCTTTGAGACAGGGTCTCACACAGTGTGGACCTGGTTGGCTTTGAATTCAGACATCTGCCTGCCTCTGCCTCCCAGGTGCTGGGATTAAAGGCGTGCACCACCGCCGCCTGGCTTCACGTTTCCTTTAAAGGTGTACTTAAGTCCTTTAATCCCAGCACTCGGGAGGCAGAGGCAGGAGGATCTCTGTGAGTTCGAGACCAGCCTGGTCTACAAGAGCTAGTTCCAGGACAGGCTCCAAAACCACAGAGAAACCCTGTCTCGAAACCCCCCCCCCAAAAAAAAAAAAAAAAAGGTGTACTTAAGGGTGTGGAGAGATAGCCCAGCGGGTAGCACCTGGTGCACTTCTAGAGGACCTAGGTTCAATTCTCACCACCCACACGGAGGCTCTCAGCCATCTCTAACTCCAGTCCCAGGCCACTGTGGGACTGTATGCACTGTATGCAGAGGGCAGACTGACACCCACACACATTAAGGGTTGATAAACTTAGGTTCAGAGACTAACACACTTCTCACAGATGAAGAACCCAGCGAGCTCTGACATGCCCTCTGACCTCCACAAGCACACCTTGGTATAAGCCCCTCCCCACACCAAAATAAATTGTGGTGGATGTCACATCAAGGCCAAAAACGGGACTCCAAGTAACCAACCCTGTCTCCCGCATTCTGCACTTACCTTTAATGGGGCAGGTCCTGCCAAATGGTACTCACGGGCCCTCCAAAGCGCACAGAGAAGGACAGAGGGAAACAAGCCAGAGTTACAGACACAGCAGACACCACTCAAGTTCTGATCCAAACACGCTGCTTTATTCAAACTGGGTCAAACTGGTCAATGGGAACCTGAGCCTGGCTGAGGGACCTCCAGCAAGGCCATGCCTGCCACTCGTGTGGGGCTCAGGCCACCTGTGACGTCAGCACTGCCACCTGGGCCAGGGGCCCTGTGGCACCCACAGCCACACAAGCCGCTCAAAGCAAGGAATGAACAAAAAACCAAATGCACGCAGTAGTCTATGCCCGTGCCCCAGCCCGCGCCGGCGGGAGCTAGGGCCCCCACTTCCCGCACCCGAACCCTGCTTTAAATTAAAAAATAAGCCAGTATACATCGTAGAAAATTTCTCTTAAAAATCTCACAATTTGTAAATGTATATTTTTTCTTTAACATAAAAGTTTACAATATACGGTAAAACAAAAGGCTCAGGAAAATAATCTCAAAAAGGAAAAAAAAAGAAAAAAAGAAAAAAAAAGAAAAAGAAACCTGAAATTCTGAATTAAAGCTGAAGGCGTTTTTTAAACCCTGTTGTTGAACCAGTGACGTGTTTTTATTGTGCTGATGGGTCAGAGAAAAGAAATATATTTAAAACCTCAGTCCAGATGCGGCCTTCGCAGCCCCTCCCCCCCAGGTCGAGTGGTCGTTTATTTTGCTCCGAGTGTGTGATTGTCACGAGTTCACCAGTTCCGGATCCTGCAACTAGCGCCGGTAGGGGTGGAAACCCTGCACGTTGTGGTTCTGCCCGCGTCCGAAGCCGCTGCCACCAGCAGGGGGACCCCCTGAGCCCGGCACCGAGGGGCCCCCATAGGAGGGTGGCTGCTGGCTGGGGTCCGAGAAGCCCTGACCGAAGCCACTCAAGTCCTGCCCGTAACCTGCTGGGAGAGAGGCTGCTTAGCCTAGGATCAGGGGACAGAGACCTGTCCCATACTTCCTCCAGAGCATCCATTCCTGTCCCAAGGAGAGGGGGGCTGGATGTTCAATCCTGGGGTCTGAGGGTGGCCTATCACCCAGTACTGATGCACCCCACACGTGAAGTCAGAACTGGGGCACTCAACGAATGCTCAGGCCCCCTCCCCAGGCGATGGTGGCGCCACCTCCCAGTACTTGGGAGGCAGAGGCAGGCGGATCTCTGTGAGTTCGAGACCAGCCTGGTCTACAAGAGCTAGTTCCAGGACAGGCTCCAAAGCTACAGAGAAACCCTGTCTCGAAAGACCAAAAAAAAAGAAAAAAAAAGAAAAAGAATTAGGCCCATAGCGCAGACACAACCTGAGCTGACAGTGTGTCAGAACCAGGACAGCGCAGTCTTGGGGTCCAGCCTACCCTCCCAAGAACCCTTTTAGCCAAGCTCCTGGCTCAATGGGGATGACACCATTTCCTGCCTGCGTGGCCAGTGTGCAAAGCCACCTACCTATGTGCAGGCCACTCCATCCAGGGCAGCAGTAAGCAGGACCCAGGCGCCACTGGCTCTGGCCTGTGGATGGTTGACCTTAATGCCCAGAGACAGAGGAAGTAGGAGGAAGGCCACACCTCCCCCAAAACAGGCAAGTGAAAGCCACCTGGAGACCTGGCTCAGAGCTCAGCTTGCAGGCACAGCCCGTGGCCACAGCACAGCACTGCTCGCTCGCTCCAGGGGTCAGCTGTGTGACCCAATCAGGCCAGAGCAGGGTGGAAAGGTCTGGACAGGAGCAGGGCACAGTCCACACTGTAACCAGCTCCACTTTTCAGAGGAGAGGATGCCTCTTTCTGGCCTCACGTGGTACACATAAACTCACCCAAATACACATCAAATAATTATTAAAAAGAAAATTTCCTTCTATAAAAACAGGAGCAGAGGTATATACTTTCAATTCCAGCTCTTGGGAGGCAGGTATGTGTCTCTGAGTTTAAGGTCAGCCAGGCTACTTAGTTGAGACCGTGTCTCAAAAACAAAACAAAACCACCAAACAAAAAACAAAAACAGCCCACGAACCTGGGAGTGGTTGAGTTCAAGGCCAACTTGTGCTCGTACTTGTAAAAGGGAAACTCTTATCTCAAAAAACAAACAAACAAAAAAACCCAAGGGGGGGGGCAATACCGTGGTGAGGTATTTGCTGCCCAACGTGACGTGAGCTCCATTCCTAAACACATGACAAGAGAACCAACTCCAAGGTAGCCCTACTGCCCACACATGCCATGGTACATGCATGCACACATAACACAAAGATAAGTCTGAGGCTGTCACTCCAAGGAACACATGCCTAGCCTGTGTAAGAGTGTGGATTCGAACCCAGGGCAGAAGCCCACTTGTGTACAGCACAGAAGCCTAGTGAGACGGGGGCACCTATACTGGGGTGAGACAGGCTGAAGCAGGTCAAAGCCACCTTCCACAGGAGCCTGAGTCACCCACCAGAAGGTCCCAGTGCCACAAGAAGCTGACAGTGCAGAACCTGGCCACTCCCTGCCATTGCTGGGTCACTCATCCCACCTGACCAAGGCATGGCTGGCTCTGGCGCTGGGCCCACAGGTGCACACACACACCAGTGCTTTGGTGACTGCACCAAAGAGGCCCTTCCAGAAGACAGCTACAGAAGGTAGAGCCCAGGGTAACCCTGACCAAGGAAGGGCTCAACAGGACTTCTGGGAGCCCATAGCCCCACAGAGATATAAAATGGAGTACATCATCCCAGAATCCAATCTGGCGACCTCTCCTGCTCCTGCCCATCCTGGGAGCAGCCAGTCACACCCACTTACCATACTGACCATAGGGGAAGTCCGGCTGGGCTGTTGGGGGTTTGCTCATGTCGGGGGCTGCCTGAGACGGAGGTGGCGGGAAGGCCAGTGGGGCAGCCCCTGGGGTAGCAGGCGGAGGAGGGACCCCTGGAGGGGCGAACTGATCAGGAGGTGGGGGCGGAGGCCCATAGCCAAAACCTGTAGGGATCGGAGAGAAAGGCACGAACAGCTGGAACAGCTGCAGACCTGAGTACGGGTTCGAGTGGCCACTAAGAGCACTCTAGCAGACATCTCAGCAGGGCAGACTGAGACTAGAGCACCAGGCTAGCCTGTGAGCAGCCAGGATGCTAGAGCTAGCCATCACCAGAGCCAGGGTGCAGCCCCTTGCTGAATGCCTGCCTAGCTCCAAGAGGTCCTAGCCTCCACCCCAGCATCAAAAAGAAAACAACTGCTGCCGATCATGCCAGGAGGTAGGCTTGAGTTGGCTCTATCTTCCAGGTCCAGGCCAGGCTGGACAGGCAAGCTGGCCCCAGGACAACTGTTCTGCCTGGGGCAATGTGGGCTTTTGGTCTCATTAGTAAGTGCCCACTGGCCGGGCGTTGGTGGCGCATGCCTTTAATCCCAGCACGCGGGAGGCAGAGGCAGGTGGATCTCTGTGAGTTCGAGGCCAGCCTGGTCTACAAAGGGAGTTCCAGGACAGGCTCCAAAACCACAGAGAAAGCCTGTCTCGAAAAAAAACAAAAAGTAAGTGCCTACTGGGAATAACAGGGATGGCCTGGGTCAGCTCCTTTCCAGAGTTCTACCACACACTGACTGCCCGGTCCCTAGACACCACTGGCCCAAGCCTGCATGCAAGAAACTTCCCATGAACTCAGTCAGCCCTGGGAGATGAATGCAGAGTGTGGCCACTCTACCCAGCAGGATGGGGTGACAGCTGGCATGTTGGGGTAGCACTCACTGAATTGTGGCGGGGCGCCATAGCCCTGTGGGAAGCCCTGTGGTGGGGGAAAGCCTCCAGGCGGTGTAGATACAATGTAGGATGTGAAGGGTGGGGGCGGGGGCGGGGCTCCTCTGCCCGCAGGGGGTGGGCCGTAGCCACCTGCAAAACAGAGTGGTAAGGATAGGCCAGGCGGGCCGTCGGGCACAGTCCAGATCCAAGTCAAATCCACACTCTCCTCCAGCACTAGTCCCCAGCGCACACACGTGGCAATTCTACGGTGTGCACCTGACCCCTTACACTTGACTCACCAATGGCCTGTCCTGCTGGCACCCACATTCCTAGACAGAAAACAGAAAAGAAGGTGTCAGTCTGCCAAAGCAACTTCTCTTGGTGCTGCCCAGAAACGCCTAGGCATGTGCACAAGTTTGTCCAGAGTGAGAAAGGAGGGAAGTCCGTCCATGGCTGGGGTGCTGACCCAATAAGAAAGGAGCAGGAGCCAAACACTAGGCTCACGATTCTCCGCTTACAACCCATTGATTGCCATGCCTGCTCTGCCAGGTTAGCCCTGTGCCTCCAAATGTCAGCCAGAGCAAATTCTTCCAAAAGTTACTCTTCTAAGAACAACAAGGAAAATACCATAGACGGAGTCCCTTGGTGTTCAGCACCCAGACACAGTGATCCAATCCTGGCAACACCAGCTAGAGTCTTCCGGATGAAGGCCTCCCCACACCACTGCCAACAGGCACCGTGGCCAGGCACTGTGAGGCTGCACACACTTAGCAGTAGAGGGGATGAACCACCTGCAGGCCCTCAGAAGAGAACACAGGGTGGCCAGGGGCCTGCATCACCTACACAGAGGTTTGGTGGGATGGTTGGTGGATGCCTGTCTTCCTGGCCCTTTAAGACTGAGGCAGGAAGGCTGGAAAGTTCAAGAAGGAAATTGCCCCGCTGGCTATGGTCAGCAGTAAGCAACAATTCAGCCTGTGACTTGAGTTCACCTCTAGCACCAAGGGGAAAAAAGTTTCATGTTCTACCTAGGTCAAATAGGAAAATTCTAGAAAATAGAGGGGCCCTCTATACACTTGGGTACCCCAGGCAGCTACTGCCAGGCTCCTGTGTTTATTGCTTCCAGCTAGGAACTAGGCAGAAGTAGTGACACACTTGGCCAAAATGACGCCCCATGGTCCTCAAAGGACAACTCGACAACCATCTCTTGTGCCTACCAGCCCTTGAGCCTTCCTGCAGCCTGAGCTCGTGGGCAGCAGCTTCCACGGTGGGGCTAGTCCCACCACTATGGGACAGGAAGGCAGCCACCACTTCCAGGATGCTCTAGCAGGGACAAAACCAGGTCTGTATCTCAGTGGAGCCCCAGCCTTACCTTGTGGGCCGTAACCTTGCTGCCATGTGGGGGGGGGCTGTCCTGCCCAGCCGTTGGCTGCACTGGGTGCCACGCGGCTGCCCCACTGGCTGGCTCCTGGCTGTCCTGGTGCTTGGTTTTTGCTGTCCCGAGGTTCAGCTCGTTTAACCTCCACCTAAATAAATCAAGTACACTTTAGGGAGAAGCCGCAGTGGTCCCCTGCCCTTCAGACACCCATGGTGACTTATGACTACACTTAACACCTTACGACTTAAAGTGAGTACTTAATATAAAGCTTACTTAGGCCAGTAGGTTTCTTTCTTTAAAAAAAAAAGGAAAAAAAGAAAAAAAAAGAAAAAAAAAGTTTGCTCTTTAATTTCTTTGTATAAAAAATGTTTCTCAGGTACAGCAGATGCATCTGGAAGATGCCCTGTGCCCCCGACTGCAAGCAGCAGGAGACCAAGAATCCTCGGGAGACAGCCAAGGAGGGGCACTAAAGGGCACCCCGCTTAAAAGAGGCGGTCTCCTTCCACCCGCCGCCCCCCTTGCATACCTGAGAAACACGCTGGCTTTGACTCAATTATTAAATGTCTAGTGGAAGATAAAGACTTACCTTCCCCAGGCTAATGCTTAAAGAATCTCAGTTAACTCAGAGGAATGTCAGAGGGGATGGATGTAAGAGCCTTACGGTACAGCTAACAAAAAGTCAACAAACATGCAATAAAATGGACATAGGGATCAGTAAGCAACCTTCATACTGTGTTTGGCAGCAACCCAGTCCTGGCTCAGCAGGGAGAGCAGATAGGGGCCCTAGCAGAAGCTGGTGTCTGACCTACTTAGCCAGGCTGCAAGGGGACCTCATTTCCTTCTGAGGGCTCACTGATGACTCAAGAGCCCTACCCAGGCTGCCTGGTCACCAGGGCTAGGCCCAGAGGCTCTGGTAGGGTCCTAGGGCAGGAAGGAGCACTCAGCACAGCCCCACCCTCACCCCCTCCAGCACCCAAAGGTGGTCCCAGTGGTGGGAACTTGGTGGGCAGCAGATGCCGTAAGCTGAGGCAGTGAGCAGGATCAGAGCTCAGAGTTAACGAGCCCCTGCAGCCCCCGGGGACTTGTCCCGCTTACAGAGCAGTGTGTGCCCAAGACTGGAGGAACCTGGGCTGCATCTGCTCAGTCTGGAGTTTAAACACCATGCAGGCCCAGCTCCAGGCACCTGGACTCTGCCAGGGGCTGCAGCGACCAGTAAAGGTCAGCTGGGGTCTTTAAGGGAAGGGACCTGGGGGTAGGGTGGCACTGCACAGTCCTCTCAAACTGCAACTGTCCCGGGACCTTCGACCACAGTCACAAGTCACACAGACAGCCCCTCGAACTGCTGGCAGCCGCTCTGCTCTCCAGGCTGCATGCTGGGGTGTCAGAACAGGGCTGTCCCATCCATCAGTGTCTATCCAGGATGAACAGAGCCTGTAGGCCACAACCTGGGCTGCTGCATGGTCCCAGAACGAGATGTCCCTGTCCCTCTGTCCTTGGTTCTAGCACAGGCAGCCACTGGAGTGGCAGGTGGATCTAGTCTCAGAGCTAGAGCCAGACATAGCCGGGCAATCATGCATGCTAAGGTGGCTAGAGTAGCCTTCATGAGGGCTGGACAAAACCCTGAGCATGCGGCTAGAGAGATCCGAGGCCTGGGATCTCGGGAGGCCCTGGGCCTGCCCTGCCCACTCTGGCAGCAACACAGTATGAAGATGAACACCAAAGGTCACTTGACTGCACGTGGTTAAGTGCTATCAGAGCATGTGGCTGGTCCCGGAGTTTCACAGTAAGTGACCCGATAGAAAACCAATCCTTCAGGATGTTTCAGTACGCTCAGTTTGGAGCTGGACCTCGGCCTGTGGAGGTCCCTGCTCATCACATTAAGGTCACTGTTACACAAGGGGCTGGGCCACATCTGAAGGAGTGGTCATGGAAACCGAGCCTGAGGCAACACTAGGGTCTCACTGAAGGCAGCCCACCTCCCAGGGCCCCACCCTCTATCCCATCCCCCCATCCAGGGGCAGTGCCCCACAGATGTCCTGCTGGGGAGTACCCACTTTCCAGTGAAACCCCTCATTGCCTAAGGCTTGGCTTGGTCTTAAGGTAAAATAAAACTACAACTACACACTTTTTTGCCCATGATGTCGTGAAAATGCATGTTGACAGCCTGGTCCACTGATTGTTCGTCCTCGAAAGTAATAAATCCAAAACCTAGCCAACGACGAAGAGTGAATCAAGGTAGCAGGGCGTGTGACACAAAACAGGATGATGAACAGTATCAGGGCGGCCACAGGGTCGAACTGGGTTTCAGACAAAGCCTGTGTGCAGAGGGGCTATGGCCCACATGGGACTGGGGACAATGGGTGACATTCACCCTTCTCCGGGCTGAGTGTGGCCACAGGAATTGGGGTGCCTGGGAGGCAATGGGGTACATGTGGTGTGCTCTGGTTTTTCTGAAACCCAGCTTCTCCCCCGGGGTTTGCAATTGGCTTCGCAGCTAGTGCTCACAGCAGCCCCCGCTGTTCTAGGCGGTACCGAGTGCAGTTCCTATAGCGCCTCGCCAGGCTTACCCAACACTGTTGGCTAAGCCGCGGAGTCCTGTGTCTAACAGTCCTACTCCTCTACGCACATATGATATAGGTAAATACAGGTAATACACAAAGATACAGGCCACAACGGGTTCCAGCAGGTCAAATTCTGCTGTCAGCAGCAACAGCAAGAGGCATGGTGTCATTTAAAAAAAAAAAAAAAGGAAAAAAAGAAAAAATAAAAAAAAAGAAAAAGAAAAAGAAAAAAAATTTCAAAGGAAAAAAAATTTAGCATTTCCCAAACACAAGAAAGTGGCAGTATAAACGAAGTTTGGTTGGTCTGGGCAAGCGCGGCCACCCGGCTAGGGGCAGGAAGGACAGGGCCTTTGGCGCTAGCATCTCATGCGGCGCTCAGGCCCAGAGACCTCGGGGAACAAAGGGTGTGGGAGGCTCAAGACAGAAGTGCCAAAGGCTCAGAGAAATTTACAGCAGAGGCAGAAGACCCTGGGCAGGACAGGGAGCTGGGAAGGAGTGGCTTGGGGCAGAACCAAGCTGATCAGATGGGACACTGCAGCTCAGGGGGACAGCCCTATGTGGACACGGGGAAAAGATGGAGACAGGAGAAGGTGGCTGAGGGACAGAGGTGGCATGGGAGAGGAGGGCAGATGGGGCTATGGGCTCCTGCTGTCCTATACAGACGGTGTCAGGGCACGAGAGAAGCCAGATGGAACGGTAAAGGTAGAGTCTATAGGAGCTGGAGGCTGAATAGACGAGACCAGGGACAGAGGAGAGTAAAGGAGACTACAGACAGGGTGCTTGGGGACCAAGAGATCTGCAGGGACAAGATGGCCTGCTATCTGAAGTCAGCAGACACGGAACAGGAAGGAAGAGGAACACTGAGACCCACCAAGATCCTGGAGGAGCCAGCAAAGCCAAGAAGGACAAGAGGTGCTACAGGGCCCTGCTGACCCAACCACTGCTATCTGCCACCCACTGGGACACTTCCAAGCCCCCAGGGACACAGGCCCACATGCCAGCCCCAAAGCTCTTGGCCCAGCTCCTGCTGCCCCTCCAGCACAGGCCAGCAACACTAGCTGGGTCTGGCCAGGCCAGGTGAGGGTGGCAGGAGGGTGGCGGCAGCTGTGCCAGCCATGGGCGGGAGCGCCTAGGAGCTGCCCTTAGAGTCCCGCACACCGAGGCTTCACAAAGTCAGAGGAGGCATTTGGAACACAACATAGTGATGAAGACATTTGAAAAGTTGACATTCTCTCAAACGGCGGGAGTGTCTGAAGCCACCGGGCTGGCTGGGTCCAGGCACAGTGCAAGAGGCCGTGGGTCGTGGGGGAGGAGCCGGGGCAGGCTGTCTACAAGGCTGTGTCAGAGGCAGCAGCGGGACAAACACACTGAAACTTCGTTTACACCCCACGGGAGCAAAGCCGCTCCGTCCTCTGACTGCGGGCGGGCCTGTACCTGTGTGACTTAACTTAGCACCTGGAGAGAGATCTAGAGAGACATCGTTAATCACAGACAATCACAGAGAGAGGAGACAGCTTACTTAACGGTACCATATTCTATGATACTACGTACGTCATTAAGCATGTATGTCTACTGTAAATTAAGACTAAGACTTAACAGCTAAACCACACGAGTGAGCAGTGCGTCCTGGACGAGTGGAGGAGGCTCAAATGGCAAACTATGCTCCCGAGTGGTGGCACCATGGGCGCCTTTGCTGAGGGGACAGGTGAAAAGGAGACCGTGTGGGGCAAGGGAGGGACATACAGTGTGAGGCAGTGAGGGCTGGGGGAGGTGGAGGTCCTGTACCATGGAGCACTATGGCCCAAAATGGACACTGAACCAAAAATGTGGGGGACAAACAGCCACAAAAACAAAAGAAGAGCTGGAGAGCGAGGGTGTCACCTGCTCCCTGGCCAGCATGGAATGAGTGCAGGCAGTGAGGGCATGAGTCTAGGGGTGTTGCTTAGCCTGGCTAGAGCTAGGCAGTGCTCAGTCACAGACGGGGGCAGCGAGAACAAATAAGGGCTTAGAAGCCCGTGTTCTGAGCCCTTTAAAACCAGACGGTGTGTTGGTCTTCATGCGAGGTGGTCAGAACATCCATCCCACAGGGAGGCGGGGGCAGAGTGTGATATGAATGGGAAGCATGGACCTGTCTGGCATGTGGCCCAATGGCACTGGCTGTGTAGCATCCGACTCTGGCCTGTCTAGGGCGAGATAGTTTGCCATCTGAGGGGAGGACATGGGTCAGGATAAACAGGTTCAGTCCTTACCTCGAGGTCGCTGCTTCTCTGCATCATAGATCATGACCACCTCGGTGACCTGCGGACAAAGGGTGGATGATGCAGGCACCACAGGGCTATTCAGCCCCAGTTCCAGGAGGTCCCAGGGTACCAGGCAAATGAGAGGCAGCTGTGATCCTGGTTGCATAGCCCAGGAGGGACGAGGTCTGGGAGACACCAGGCAGTCTTCCTGTGCCATGCCCTGCCCTGTCTTATGGACACACACTACCCCAGAGTAATAAGCGTTCTCACGGTCACCAGGTTGCTGTCATGCCTGATCACACCTCAGTACAGTGCCTAGCAGCTCAGGCTCCTGCAGTCTCATCTGCCCCACAGAGCAGCTCAAGACCCAGAGGGAGCAGAGGAAAGGCCACACAAGGAGCTCCAGTCTCTCTGGCAGATCTCAAGTGGAATAGTGCCAGGAGGCCAGTGGTTTCCACATCAGAACCCTATGTGGGCACAGGTCCAGGTGTCCAGGGGATCTGGTCTCACTAGGGCCAGCTGCCTGACCCCCACAGGTAGCACGCCTCCTAGCCACGGCTAGCTCCCCACTGCCCAGGGCAACACTGATGGGGAGAAGTAAGGATGGGGGCATGGCAGGGGAGGTGCCCAGGATGGCCAGAGCAGCGCGCAGAGCTCACCACTCCGAACTTCTTGAAGTACTCCCTGAGCTCCGTCTCACCGCAGTTGTGGGGAATGCCCCCCACAAAGATCTTGTTGGATTTGCTGCTGTCGCTCCTGGGTCCTTTCTGCTGTCGAGGAGGAGGAGGGTCAGTGACTTTTGGTGGCCCGCTCCCCCACAGCTTAGCTACCACAAAACCCTTTCCATAGTTTTGCAGGGTTTTTTTTTTTTGGTCTTTGTTTTTCAAGACAAAGCTCTGTAGCCCCAGCTGTCCTGGAACTTGCTTTATAGACCAGGCTGGTCTCGAACTCACAGAGATCCGCCTGCCTCTGCCTCCCGAGTGCTGGGATTAAAGGCGTGCGCCACCACCGCCCAGCGGTGGTGTACACTTTTAATTCCAGCACTCGGGAGGCAGAAGCAGGTGGATCTTAGTGAGTTTGAGGCCAGCCTGGTCTACAAGAGCTAGTTCCAGGACAGGCTCCAAAACCACAGAGAAACCTTGCCTCGAAAAACCAAAAAAAAAAAAAAAAAAAAAAAAGTGTACACCACCACCGCCTAGCTTGTTGTTCTTTTTGAGATGGTCTCACTATGTAACACAGGCTGGTCTTCAACTCATGGTAGTCCTGCTGCCTTGGGCTGTCCACTGCTGGGACACCAGACGCAGATCATTTGCTCTGTCCCTTGCAGAGCTTTTACTTGTTATTATGGAGACAGAGTCTCACCATGCAGTCCTGGTCTACCTGAAACTCAGTATGCAGAAAGTACAACAGGCTGACTGTAAAGTCAAGAGGTCCACCTGCCTCTGCTTCCCAATACTAGGATTAAAAGTATATACCTCTCTATAAGAGCTAGTTCTAGGACAGGCTCCAAAGCTACAGAGAAACCCTGTCTTAAAAAAAAAAAGAAAGAAAGAGGTCAGCCTGGTCTATAAGAGCTAGTTCCAGGACAGGAACCAAAAGCTACGGAGAAACCCTGTCTCAAAAAAATTTAAAAAAAAAAATAAAGAAAGAAAGAAAAGAAGGGGGGGTTGAGAGATGGCTCAGTGGTTAAGAGCACTAGGCTGCTCTTCCAGAGGTCCTGAACGAGTTCAATTCCCACCACCCACATGGTAGATAACAACCATCTATAGTGAAACATGATGCCTTCTTCTGGCATGAAAACATACATGCAGATAGAGTACTCATATACATAAGAACAATAAATAAATATTTTTTTAAAAAAGAAGCGTGTACCTCCCATCCCCACCTCCACCCACCCCAGCTCAGACAGTGCCGGGTTCAGCTACGGCAGAGCACAAGCTAGAGCTGCACACCACTCTGGGACACAGCGCACAGGCACCTGCACAGTTTCTCTGGCAGCACATACTTTGCCATGGAGAACACTGAAAGGAGAAAAACAGCTCTGAGCTGTCCTCTGACATCTACCTGCACACTGTGGCATGAACATCCACAGACATACAGCAAATACATGTAATTTAAAAATTAGAACCAAGGGGGCTGGAGAGATAGCATTGCCTGCTCTTCCAAAGGTCCTGAGTTCAATTTCCAGCAACCACATGGTGGTTCACAACCATCTGTAATGAGGTCTGGTGCTTTCTTCTGGTAGGCAGGCATATATGCAGACAGAATATTGTATACATAATAAATAAATTTAAAAAATTAGAACCAGTAAAAGCAACCACAAAAGACGAAACAAAACAACAACAACAAACAAACAAACAAAAAAAAAAAAAACACTGCAATGTCTGAAGCAGGGGGAATCCCTGTGAGTTTCAGGCCAACCAGAGCTACAGAGGATCCTGTCTCAAAAAATCGGCCAGGCAGTGGTGGCACACGCCTTTTATCCCAGCACTCCGGGACTCAGAAGCAGGTGGATCTGTGAGTTCAAGGCCAGCCTGGTTCACAGAGTGAGTTCCGGGACAGCCAGGGCCATCTCAAAAAACTAACAAGGGGGAAAAAAAGATGAAAACGGCCTATACTGTAGAGATAGAGAAGGGGTTTAACTTTCCTTCTTTCCTTTTTTATTCCAGTGCTTGAGACAGTCCTGGGGCCTTCCACATGCTAGAAAGTGACCATCAATGACCTACACTCCCAGTGCAGATGGGGATTTGGGCAAAGTTAAAAAGCTCAAAGGCAGTCTCAGGGCTACCAGTTGGCAGTAAGAACCTGGAGACACAGGGACTTAGGGAAGTTTAGAGCAGCCAGAGGACAGAAGCCTGCCCCCCTCTCCTGACCATAGCCCCATGCATGAGGACCACACAGTCCCCCGTGGTTCCATGTGTAAGAACTGCACAGTCCCCGTGGTCCCATGTGTGAGGACCGTACAGTCCCCGTGGTCCTAATCACTTTGAGTTAAGAGACTAAACTTAGCTGGCTATGGTCACACAGGCCTATCAGCCTAGCATTCGGAGGCTGAAGCAGGAGGATCCTGATTCCTGGCTAGCCTGGGTTACAAGACATACTGGACTTCAGGAAAGCATATCACTGTGCTAATGACAGTGGGCTGATCCAAGGTAAGAAGCTCATCTGCACAATGTGCTAGGCCAGGCCACACTGAGAAGTTTCAGTGTGTAACCTCCAGAACCCCAAGAGGCAGAGCCAGCCAGTCCATGGTGCCCACAGCAGGACAACCCTCTCTGTGTGCAAAGCTGTAGCCTAGCAAGCACAGAGCTGTGCTAGGCTTACAACTCTTTTGGGAAATGACTTTCTTTAAAAACCCTGTCTCGAAATCCCAAAAGGAAGGAGTGAAGCTGTCAGCAGTCATAAACTTCCTGGATCTAGGACCCAAAGACCACCTGCCAGAGGGAATGCCTTACTAGGAAAGTGCTGATGAGATGGCTCAGTGGGTAGGAGCACTGGCTGTTCTCCCAGAGGACCGGAGTCTGACCCTGAGCACCCACATGGTGACTCACAACTATCACAACTCCAGTTCTAGGGAATCTGACACCCTCTTCTGGCCTCCTTGGACACCAGGCACTCAAGCAGCAGCATTGTACAGACACACATGCAAACAAGATACCCACGTATTTGTAAAAAAGAAAAAAAATTTGAAAGTTATCAAAGAATGGCAGCTCACACCTTAAATCCCAGCTCCTGAGAGGCTGAGACCATCTTACCAAACAAGTGAGCCACTCGCAAAGGCCCCAGGAGCCATGCATAGTGTACGCACAGACTCCTGCACAAGCCGCCATTCCTGCCTGTCCAGCAGGCCCATGTGGAAGGGAAGGCTGTCTGCTGCCAAGAAGGGAATGCCGAGATGCACAGCCCCATGACCACAGGTGGCAGGCTCCTGTTGCTAAGGGTATGAGCCACCCCACCCTCCTAGGCGGGACTAGTGAGAATCTGCACCCAGCCCAAGATGAAGGTGCTTGGCTCTCAAGCTCCAACATCCCCTGGAATCCCACTCCCCTTGTGTCGGGGCAGAGCGGAGGACGTGGCCACCCACCATCCTCCAGTAGAAGCCAAGCACCCAGCCCAACCCAGCCTTACCCAGCCCTCCTTGGGCCGTGTTCGCTCTGGCTGCATCCCCCGAGGTGTGCATGGCTTTGGGTCAATCTGTAGGAAATGTCAAGCCAGAGAGGTGAGCAAGAAGTCAATTCTTCTGCAAAGGGCATTGCATTGGCCACTACTGCAAGTACCCACCACACCCCAGGGCTTGTTGCCTCCAGGCCTCTAATACACCCAATCTTCAGCAGCCTGAACCCTGCAGTCAACTATGGGGAGAACCCATGAAGTCACTCACATTCCGGCCATCCAGGGTGTGTGGTCTGCTGGCCAGCACTGTCCCCACACAATTGGGGTCTTTAAACTTGACAAACCCGAAGCCTCGAGATTGGTTGGTGGTTTTATCTTTCATGATGACACAATCCACAACCTCGCCATATTGGGAAAAGTAGCTGCGCAGAGTCTCTGCTCAGAGGTGGGAACAAAAGCACACATGTCTCTAGCTCAGGCATAGACGCAGCACATACGAACATAAAATGCACACAAGTGCGTACACACAAACATGCCTTTGGAGAGTACCAGCCTCACCCAAGATGCTTGGCAGCTAACTACTGGGGGAGAGGGCATAAGGTACAAGGAGACAGCACAGACTCACATGCCAGGCCATCCTGCCTTGTGCTAGCAGGGAGTGGACTAACTGCAGGGCATGGGAGGGCAGGGCTGGAGAAGCAGAGCACCCCCACCTAGGCATGCTGACTTTAGAGCAAGCTCTGCTGTGGGACACAGACACCAGGGCCAAGACTGTCCATGGTCGGGATGCCACAGCTCCTACCTTGAGTGGTGCTCCAGTCCAGGCCACCCACGAAGAGCTTCCTGCAGGGAGAGGAGGCTCAGGTCAGCTGATCCCTTTAGGGTGTCCCACCCACAGCTGGCCCACAGGCAGAGGGATGTGCTCAGTCACCCTGTGGGTTGCAGAGCTCAGCAGAGGACTTCTAGCACCCATACTATGGCAGACACAAGAAATAACCTTGCTGGCACAGAAATGGCCCTATCAGAGTCAGTCTACCAGGAAAAGAGCCACTGTGCCCACAGGCAGCTGCTGCAGACACGTCACCTTCAGGAGAGAAGCTGCAGCATAAGCCCAAAAGATAGTCAACTAGAGAAAGACTGATGTTAGGACACGGCCCAACAGAGCCATGGACAACAGTGGCCCCTGACAGGCCTGGGGACCCATCTGTATGGCCCAGTTTCCAAGGCCAGTTGCTCTCAGAGTGAAGCAGCAGCAACTGTATCAGATGGCCCATGGCCTCAGCAGAGAGCACTCACTGTCACCTGAGACACTTAGGAGCTCAGGAGCCATGCAATCCCTCCCCGGTCCAGCAGTCAGGAGAGTCTGCACCCGTAGCTCTGCTTACTGACCCTAGACAGGACACCTGGGGCAAGTCCCTGAGCAAGAAGGGACCACAAGCCAGCACCACCATCATTCCAAAACACAAGAAATCTGCTCAGCCAGGTGGTGGTGGTGCACACCATTAATCCCAGCAACCAAGGCAGAGGCAGGCAGATCTCTGAGTTTGAAGACAACCTGGTCAACCGAGCGAGTTCCAGGACAGCCAGGGCTGTTACACAGAGAAACCCTGTCTCGAAAAACCAAAAAACAAAAACCCAAACAAATAAAAAACCCTGCTCACCTTGCAGGAAATGCCAGAGCCAGGCTAGAAACCAGAGACATGAGAGCCTCAAGTGGCGCAAGCACCGTTCACAGTCAAGTCCCATAACAGAGGTGCTAGCCATGGCAAAGCATGAGTAACCACACAGGTCCCTCACTTTACAGTGTGGAAGGGGGGCAGCAAGGCTGCTAGCTCACTGCCCTTCTGGAACCAAATCTGTGCAAGGGATCCAGGCTGGGCAATCATGCAGGTGGCTCAGGGCCCAGCCTCATTAACATAAAACCACGTGTCTCCTCAGGCCACAGCCTGGGAAGGGCAAGGTATACCCACTGAAACCAAAACAGAGCAAGCTCAGCTCTCCGACAACACCAGGCTGCCAGCAGGCCTTCCTAACAAAGCAGGAGGCTACTGGGCCAGGAAGAGGAACCGGTCAGGTGGGTCCAGCACCCCCTTGCAGTACTGGGAGAGTGCCAAGCGTGGTAGCACACGCATCGAAGTCCAGCACAGGAGGCTGTGGCAGAAGGATCAGAAGTTGGAGACTAAATAAGATTTTGTTCGTTTGTTTGTTTTGTTTTTGGAGACAGGGTTTCTCTCTGTGTAGCCCTGGCTGTCCTGGGACTCACTCTGTAGATTCGCCTGCCTCTGCCTCTTAAGTGCTGGGATTAAAGGCAGACAAGGAGAGAGAGAGAGAGAGAGAGAGAGAGAGAGAGAGAGAGAGAGAGAGAGAGAGAGAGAGAAGGAGGGAGGGAGGGGAACAACCAGCTATGCCACCAGCACAGCTGAAATGTAGTGGCACCTAGGAGTTATCCCGTTGCTGGTGCGGCTATTGTTTCCAGCTATATCCGAGCAAAGCAGGGCTCCTGGCCTGTGCTTTATGCTTTGCTCAGAAGAGCCCATCAGGTGAGACAGGCCCATACTCACAGAGGTTCTGGAAGGCTCCAGGATGCAGGTTTCACTTCCTTTGTGGCTGAACCCCCTCTCTATGCCTGGGGTGGAGGGCAAGTATTCAACCAAGTAAGAGAGAGAAAGGAAGGAAAGCCAGACCCTTGGGAGGGCCTGCTGGCCAGCCCCCGGAGCCCTGGGAGGCAGCCACTAAGACCCAGGCTGGCTATGGAGGGAAGGTGAAGGCAAATTGCAGATTAAAGGCCAGTAAAGGCCCAAACAACTCTGCCAGGCAGGCTATGGGTGACAGCACTGATCAAGGGGCCTCCAGGGGAAGCTGGTGGACTTGTCACATATGGGCATCCTGCCATGGTTGGCATCCCACACCCCACATTCTGCAGCCATCACTTCCCTTAGAGGTTTCTGGCAGCTCATGGTCAGGCAGCCCCCCTGCTGCGCCTTCCCAGACTGGTTCCCCAACTCACCTATAAGGACATGTGACCCCCAATAACAGGAGTGGATGAGAATGTGACTAAGGGGCCTCATTTCTAACGACATCTACTGGTGGTTCTACCCTCCCAGATGGCCCTCAGTGCGCATGCACTTGTCTCATGGCCCAAACCACAACCCCAACCCCTACAATGGCAGCCCCCAAAAGAAATAGTAGTGTTACAGACACCCATGCACGACTCCCATCCCATGTGCCTGCTCATCCTATCCCACCCCTTCCCCAAAGCCACTCAAGCCGGTGACCCCGAGACTCTCTCTGAAGAGATGGATTCTCACGAGCCTTTGGGAAGCCAGTTCAAACACACAAGTCAAGCTCACAGCAGGCACCCACAACACAATACCTGCAGCCCCTGAACTGGGGCCAGGGAGCAAAGGCCCTGGCCAGAGGCAGTCCAGCCACGGCCTGCAAATGAAGTGACAACAGTCACCCCAACTGCTGCCCTCACACCAGTCTCTCCGAACCTGGAGAACCTTGGACCATGTAGGTACCATGCAGGCCTAGGACACCCCACCCCCGAAAATCACCCCAGGGCTGAGGAGGTATTTATCTTCACTGAGTACTCCAAGACCGATGCAAGTATACCCCCTCTAATGAACTGTCCCAGAAAGAGCAACCACAGTTAGCCTACAGCAGTTGCTGGCTGAGGTCTGAGGGTGTCCTCTGGGGTTCAGGGCCAGACAGCTGATCCCCCAGGGCAGGGACACTGCACAGTAGGGGCCTTCAGACGGGACACAACATGAATAATGAGCTGGGCTCTGACACTGCATTCCACCTGCCAGTGGTGCCACAAGAAAACAAGATACTCAACCCAATCTCAGATGCCCAGCATCCACATCCAGAAAAGACAGCCAGACCCTCCTCCAGGCCACACACAGACCCAAGTCTTCCTGTGAAGACTCTGTCTCCAGCATGCCCAGTGTGCCTGCCTCTCACTCTTCCCATGATGTGCAGCAGTCAGTACAGCCACCAGCCACCACCCTGTCCCATAAGTCTGTCACTGTGGGAGCCGAAGAGCAGAGTGACCTGGGCCACCCTAGGGACTGCAGGAGCTTCTGTCTTCACACGGGCATGAACCTGACACTCAGGAAACAGACCGCACTGGGCCACCTGTGATAGATAGCTCTAGCAAGCAGGCCAACCTCCCACACTTAACACAATACAAAAAACCAGACTCAGGACGTGGCATGCACGTCTACACTCCCTTCAGAGATTCCAACCCTCTGGGCCAACCAGATGTCTCAGCAAGGCACTTGTCACCATGCCTGACAACCTGGAAGGGGCGCACACACACACCTTGAAAAGAAATGCAGGCTGAGAGGGGGGGCACACGCCTTCGATCACAACATCCACTCAGGAGGATCTCTGTGAGTCTGAGGCCAGCTTGTTCTACAGACAGTCAGGGCCACACAGAGAAACCCTGTTTTGAAAAATCAAAAATAAATAAATAAATGCAGGCATGGTGGTACACGCCTTTAATCCCAGAATTCAGAAGACAGGCAGGTCTTAATCCCAGCACTTGGAAGGCAGAGATAGGCGGATCTCTGGGAGTTCGAGGCCAGCCTGGTCTACATAACAAAGTTTCAGACCAGCCAAAGCTCTGTACCAGAAAACAAACCAAAAAATCCACAAGCCCAACTTTGAGGTGACGCGAAGGATGGTCCCTTTGTTATCTTCCCAAGACATGGTCTTGAAGCCACTGTCTACCTTCCATCCACCTCCTGGGGAGAGGACAGTTTCGTCACGCCCTGGCTAGCAGTGGCCTTGAGAAAGGATGGGTAGCTCCTACCAGGACCCAGAGCTCCCAGCAAATACACCCACCTACATGGATTGGCTGAACAGGCCAATGAATCCAGGGCAGTGTGTATAGGGAAAGCACAGAAGGACCTCCACGCATCTAAAACAGCTCTACCAGCAAGGAGCTCTATCAGGGACCTTGGATGTCCCACTGCTGATGACCAGCTGCTATGCTTTCTCAGAAACCAACTGCGGTAGCCGGGCGGTGGTGGCGCACGCCTTTAATCCCAGCACTCGGGAGGCAGAGGCAGGCGGATCTCTGTGAGTTCGAGACCAGCCTGGTCTACAAGAGCTAGTTCCAGGACAGGCTCCAAAACCAGAGAAACCCTGTCTCGAAAAAACGGAAGAAAAAAAAAAACTAACTGCAGGGAGACCCTGATTTGCAATTTTAGCATCTGGCTCTTCACAGATCCAGGCCCTAGGGTAGGTAGGTCTCCAGCACCTAAACAAAAAAAAATTTATAAACAAAGGTTGGGTGTGGCAGGGCACACTTTTAACCCCCAGCACTCAGGGGGCAGAGGCAGGTCCAACTCTTTAGGTTCAAGGCCAGCCTGGACTGTAGTGCACTTCAGGACAGTCAGAGCTAGTAGTGAGACCCTATCTGAGAACCAAAACCAAGCACAAACTGGCCCTCTAGGTAGCTTCCTGGGGACCCACAGAGTCCCAGGCTCGTCCAGTCTAAACAACTAATCCTACTGCTCAGTAAGTCTGTGCGAGGCTGCAGTGGCGCAGCAGGGTCTGGTACATCACAATGTCCTGAAGTCTATGCTGTCCCAGGAAGGGCCTGCAGCAGACGATGGAGCCAGCAACTTCTGACCTGCCTCCCAGGCCCACAGAGGCCCTTCAGAGCCCAAGCAGGGATGCCACAAACCTACAGAGGCACCAGCACGGTGCTCAAGCTCATGGCTGGGGCCCAAGTGCAGCAGCCTCCTTCCTTCAGCTCTGATCTCAGGAAAGAGTCACAGAGGGGCACCCCTTGCTCACTATACCTAAGTCCTCTGTGCCAAGCACACTCAACATCAAGGGCATTAGGCAGTTCACCACCTCCCCAGGAAGCCTGTCTGAGAACAGCCAGATTCTTCATACAGAGGCAGAGAAATCACGAAGGAACCATGACACAGGAAGACTGAGAGGAACCAGAGCACCCCAAAGTACAATGTGGGAGACTGTCTCCCAACCCAGGTGGCATAAGCTACGTGTGTAGGAAAATGAACCCACACCATGCCTGACCATGTGCATCAACCCGCCAAGTTCCTGAGCCTGTAGGGGGAGCCTCAGAATGCCACTCAGAGACCCTTGGGCCAGAAAATTGACAAAGCAGTTGGGGAGCAGCATATAAGGCCTATTGGTGAGACCCAAGATGTACCAAACAGGATCCCAAAGGACCTCAGGCTCCTAGATCGGGTCCCTTTAGAATTCAAGATTTGTTTAGGCCCCTCAAGCTCTGGTTGATATCACAGAGTCCACCAAAGCCCCTACCTGGGGTTCCCTAGTTCTTGAACTCCTCTGTGACCTCCCCGAGTCCCACATCAGGTTCTACAGCTCTAAAAGCTTCCCTCTCGTGGTCCCCTAATCCTTCAGTCTTATTTCTGGGTCTCCTAGCACTCCGCACCAAGCCCCCGTATTCTGAGCTACTTTTTGGGCCTATGTGAGATTCCCCATCCATCCAGGCTACTATTTAAGGCTTCCAGGACTCAAGCTCCCTTCATACTCCCCCAGCACCCTGAGTTCTTGTTCTGGGTGTCCTAGCCTACTGAGCTGTTTCAGGGGTGAGGAGGTCTTCCTGGCTTTTGGGTTTCTCTTTCAGGGTTCCCAGACCCCCCAGAACCACTGTTTAGAGCCTCCCTCTTTTGAGCTCCCTAACACACTGGAGAATCTCTCTGGGGTCCCACAGACCCCCGTGGGCTATCCTTTGGAGTCACTTACCTCCCTAGGTTCCCCTTTGGGGTCTCCCTATACTTTAACCTATTCTTTGGAGTCTCCTGGTCCCCAAGTTATCATCTGATGTCCCCTCTACCTCCCTGAGCACCACTTTGGAATCCCAAGCTCATAGAGCTCTTGGTGTCTCCATGACCCTGAGCTCTCATTTGGAATCTCCCCAACCTCTCAATTATCCTATCAACAAACAACAGATACAAATTTACAAAAAAAAGTCTCCTTGAGGCTTTACCTATCCTTCTGGGCCTCCCTGACTTGGGGTGTCCATTTTGGTATCCCCTAGTTTGGCCAGCTATCTTCAGGTCTCCGCAGTTCTTTAGCTATGCCCTGGGCTCTCCTGCGGCTACTGCTGGCAGTCCCCCTAGTCTCCTTACTCCTTACCTGTACAATCTCCCCTTAACTGCAATTATGACTTGTGGTTCCCATAGCACCAAGGATCCTTTTGGGGGTTCCTTCAGCACCTTTATCTATCCTTTGATATCTAACTCTATAGTTCAACTTATGGGGACCCCTACCTCCAATCTATCCTTTGGAAGGGTCCCTCAGTCCCCTAAATTTTTCTACAGGAGCCTCCTGGCACCCATCCACTTGACCCTCTTGAGCCCTAGTTCCTGTGTAGGGTCCCTTAGCACCTTGACACCTAATCTATTCTTTGGTGCTCCCAAGCCCCCTGAACTTGGGGGGGGGGGTGTCTCCCTGACACCCACGATCCACTTAGGTCTCTCCAACATCTGACCTAGCCTTTGGTGTCTATCAGTTCCATGAACTATCATTTGACGGCCTCCCTAATCTCGGAACTCTCATTTGGAGGTTCCCACAACCTCCAAAATTATCACTGGAGACTTCTTGACCGCCAGAGCTTCACTTAGGATACCCTCTAACATCCTGACCTATTCTTTGTGATCCTCCTCCTTCCTGCACTTCTATATAGGTATCCCCAGCACCCTACTGTATCCCTAAGTTATCCCATGGGGTCTCCCTGACTTGTAATCTAGACTTTGGGACCCCTCAGCACCCATAACCTAATTTACGGGGGGGGGGGGGATATCTCTGACCTCTTATCTATCCTTTGGAGTTTCTCAGCATCCTTAATATATTTTACAGGGTCTCCGTGACCTGTAATCTTTCTTTTACAATTCCCCACTCCCCAGAGTTATCCTACGAGGTTTCTTTGATCTATAATCTACTCTTTGGAGGTCCCTCAGCTTCACGAATTTAATGTTTGGGTTCCCAAGGACCCTGGTCCACCTTTGGAGTCTCACTGGCACCTTGGATCTCCTGCGGGGGTCTCAGCATCCCTAATCATTCTATAGTGCTTTCCTGACTCCAGGGCTCCTCTCAGGGATCCTCAATACCCTGATTATTATTTCGGGGTCTCTGAGTACGATGAGTTATGCTATGGGGTCCCCCTAATCCGTCCACTATCATTTACGGTTCTTCTAACGCGTGAGTTGTCACCTTGGGTCCCTTCAGTTATCCCTGGGGTGCCTTTGGGGCGCCCCCCAGCACCCCGGCTCTCCCCTTAAGTCCCGGCCCGGCCGGCCCGACCGCCCCGGCTCCCCGGCCTCCCCCGTTACCAGGCTGGCCCGGCCCCGTGTCCTCACCCGATCTCGTCGGCGCCCGCGCTGTTCATGGCGCCCCGTCCCGGCCCGCTGCGCCCCGCTCCTCCGGAAGGTCACCGCTCGTCCCTCCCCGCGGCCGCGGCCCGGATCTGCGCAACGGCGGCGGCGCTGAGCCTCCTCCCTCCGCGCCAACGGTCGCCGCGCGTCCCCGCGCCGCCGCGCCGCCGCCCTGCGCACGCCCGGGCGCGCTCCCGCACGGGGCCTCCTGGGGCGGAGCCAGGGGCGCGCTGCGCGTGCGTGCCTGCTTGAGAAGGAAGACTATAAGGTTCTGCGCCGGCGCCACGGGTACAGCCGAGCCACGCGCTTCCGCCTCGCCGAGTCTATGACTTCTGGGAAATGTAGTCCTCTGCGGGCTCTCGCTTTCAGAAGGCGCGCGGAGGGAGCCAGCCACGTGCGTGCGTGCGGGTGCTTGCGGCGCCGGGCGCGCCGGGGCGTGCATGGCGCGCGCAGGCGCAATTGCAGGTTCCCCTTTCTCCACTCGCGAAACTCGGTCTTGCGTGGGAGCCTGCGAGAAATAAAGTCCGTGTCCGCCCCTCAGGGCTCGATGTAGAACACAGGCTGCACGTTCACGTTAAGAAATGTGTCACTTCCCGGTGTTCCCTTTTCCCAGAAGATGATACAGAGGGTGACAGAGGCTGACTCACCTGTCCAAGGTCATTCAGTTAAGGCCCGATTGGGTCAAAGTAAAAGTTAATTAAGTTCACTGGCTATGAAAAAAATATCAGTGTCCCCCAGTACCACTAACATGGGCAGACAAATCACTACTGTCTGTTGGTTATCTTCTCATTAGGACAGTCTATCTCTGCTCAAAGCGAGTTCCAGTCCAGCTAGAGCTACAAAGTGAGACACTATGTCAAAAAGGTAAATAATAATACTAGTAATAATAATGCCCACGTCAAAAAGACTATAAAGAGAAGAAAAAGCAGCCAGCCTGACAAAGTGAGACCCTGTCTCAAAAAGGTATATAATAATAACAACAATACAATAAATAAACAAGCAAATAAAAGGAGGTGATGGCTCAGTCTGTAGAGCACCTGTCCAGACTGACCAAGGCCTGGGTTCTATCCCCAGCATTATATAAACCAGGCATGACAATGCAAGCCTGCAAGATGGAATTCAAGGTCATCCTCAGCTACATGAGACATTCTCAAATAACAACAAAATCAAACAAATAATGCCTCACATGGCCCAAAGTGCTGTTTGTGGCGCCAGATGATGGTAATTCGTAAGTACCCAGATGGAAAATACACCAGGCACGAGTGAAGAGTGGCCCCAGGTGGCAGTGCGAAGCTTCTCTTGGATTACAAAACAGAATAATAACAATTTTGAGGAGGGCCTGACTCTGTGTGGGGGATGCAAAATGCAGGGGAAGCAGGACCCTAACACAAGGAAGGTGGGGTTGGGGCTCTGAGTCATTGTTCTTACCATCCATAGATTGCTGCCCCCACCCCCAGCAAGACAGGGTTTCTCTGTGTAACAGCTCTGGCTGTCCTGGAACTTGATCTGTAGACCAACTTAGCCCGAACTCAGAGATCTGACTGTCTCTACCACCCTAGTGCTGGGATTAAAGGCATGTGCCAATACACCTGGCTTTTTTTTTTTTTTTTAAAGACCAAGGTTTAGGGGCTGGAGAGATGGCTTAGAGGTTAAGAGCATTGCCTGTTCTTCCAAAGGTCCTGAGTTCAATTCCCAGCAACCACATGGTGGCTCACAACCATCTGTAATGAGGTCTGGTGCCCTCTTCTGGCCTTCAGACATACACACAGACAGAATATTGTATTGTATACATAATAAATAAATAAATATTTAAAAAAAAAAAAAAAGACCAAGGTTTAACTAAGTAGGTCTGGCTAGTGTGGAGCTCACAAAGATCTACCTGCCCCTGCCTCTAAGTGCTGAGACTAAAGACATGTTACCATGGCTGCCCTGCCTATATATTCTTACAGACTCTTCACAGTTCCACATGGACAGATTGTCTTTTTACCCTGCCCCCATGCCAGCTATCCCTGTGCACAAAGGGGCCCCCAAATGCTCACAGGCCGACATTAAAACATTTGAAGATAGCACAGCGTGGTGATTACACCTTTAATAATCTCAGCACTTGGGAGACAGAGGCAGGAAGATCTCTGAGTTCCAGGATGGCCAGGGATACACAGAGAAATCCTGTCTTGAAACAAACAAATAGAATTGTATCTGGGTGTCGGGTCACCCAACACTCAGGAGGCCAAGGCAAGATCAGCAGCTCCAGGGCAGCCAGAGCTGCAAACTGTGACCCAATCTCAAAAACCAAAACAAGGCTGGGCGGTGGTGGCACACACCTTTAATCCCAGCACTTGGGGGGCAGAGGCAGGCAGATCTCTGTGAGTTTGAGACCAGCCTGGTCTACAAGAGCTAGTTCCAGGACAGGCTCCAAAACCACAGAGAAACCCTGTCTCAAAAAAAAAAAAAAAACCAAACAAAAAAAAAAACCACGACTTTTCAAAGCATGCCAGGACCCTACATGTAGAGGTCAGAGGAAAACATGCAACAGATGAAACTCAGGTTGTGAGGCCTAAGGGCAAGCACCTTCATAAAGAGAGTATTGTTGGGAGGCAGAGGCAGGCGGATCTCTGTGAGTTCGAGACCAGCCTGGTCTACAGAGCTAGTTCCAGGACAGGCTCCAAAGCCACAGAGAAACCCTGTCTCGAAAAACCAGAAAAAAAAAAAAGAGAGAGTATTGTCACCCTGTGAGGATTGGGTGAGTGAATAGCACTGGAGATTGGGGGACACAAGGCACAGGATGTGGTCAGAAGGACCAGGTGTGAGCCCTTTAAACTAATATATTGTTTAGAGACTAGATACTGGGGCTGGGGCTCAGCAGGAAGAATGTTCTTCTGGTAGTCACAAAGCCCTGGGCTCCATCCCCAGAATCACGGGTCTTCCCAGCACTTGGGCTGGGAAGGTAGACAGATCTTTTTGAGTTCGAGACCAGCCTGATCTGAGGTTAATCTGGTCTGCATTGTGAGGTCTGTATCAATAAACAAACCAAACCAAACAAACAACAACTCATTTCCAGAGCTGGGTGCAGCAGCTCACCCCATAAACGGACTGAAGCAAAAGCTGGAGCTCCCAGGCCGGCCTCAAACTCACAGAGATCCACCTGCCTCTGTATCCCACCATTAAAGGCGCTCCAGGTCAAAGTTTTTTTTTGTTTGTTTTTTGTTTTTTCGAGACAGGGTTTCTCTGTAGCTTTGGTGCCCGTCCCGGAACTAGCTCTTGTAGACCAGGCTGGCCTTGAACTCCCAGAGATCCGCCTGCCTCTGCCTCCCGAGTGCTGGGATTAAAGGCGTGCGCCACCACCGCCCGGCCAGGTCAAAGTTTTTGTTTGGAGACAGAAACTCCCCACCTAGCTCTGGTGAGTCCGGAGTGCTGGCATTGCAAACCATTTCGTGTTTTAATGAGGCCACACGAGGTCGGCAGAAGGACCACTCTGAGTAGTGGAGTGGAGTAGCAGGTGTGGGGCTGGAGAGCAGTGGGGAGAGCACTCTCCTGGCCGGCACCAAGCCCAGACCGGGCATGGCAGGACACACTGGTGATCCTGGCTCTGGGGAGGTAGGACAGCCTTGGCCATGCTTGGCTGTGTGGGAGCTCAAGGCCCTCCTGAGCCACAGGAGAACTGGCTGCTCTTCCAGAGGGCAAGGCTTGATTCCAAGCCTCCATTTGGGGCCTTACAACTGCCAGCAACTGAGCTCCAGAGGATGTGATGCCCTCTGTGCCATGCCCAGGGAGGCCTGAAGAGAAACAGACCTCACACTGCACAGCGGTGGCATACAGACACAACATCTGCACACATTAAAAAAAAACTCCCAAACCCCCAAAGTAGAAGCCAGATCATTAGGACTTTTTTTTTTTTTTTTTTTTTGAGACTGTCAGGATTCTATCCTGGAGCCGTGATCTCCACTTAGCAGCTTTCCCCGGCTGTACAATGAGGGCATCAACAGACACGGTGGCAGTTCATTCTGAGAGCTAATAGTTTTACTATTCCAGACATTCTTCCAGCATTGCTCAGGAAAGCCATCAGGCAGCTACGCCCCACCAGACCAAGCGTTCTAGGGGTAAAATGGAGCCGGTCAGGAGCAAATGCAGATTAGAGGGGCAGTGAGAGGGCTTATTGGACCACACCAGATCAGTGCATGTCTAGACCAGCCATGATGGCCCACACCTTTAATCCCAACACTTCAGAGTCAGGCAGAACTCTGTGAGTTCGAGGCCAGCCTGGTCTACATAGCAAGCTCCTGGCCAGCCGGGGCTATATCGTGAGCTCCTATCTCTAAATAAACAAATAAATACAAATAAAAAATAAACTTGGAGCCGGGCGGTGGTGGCGCACGCCTTTAATCCCAGCACTTGGGAGGCAGAGGCAGGCGGATCTCTGTGAGTTCGAGACCAGCCTGATCTACAAGAGCTAATTCCAGGACAGGCTCCAAAACCACAGAGAAACCCTGTCTCGAAAAACCAAAAAAAAAAAAAACTTGGAGGAGCAGCTAGGAGGACTTGTTGGGATCAGCAAGTTTGGCAGCTTCTCCAGACAGGCCTCTGCACAGTAAATAGCATCCGCATGAGCCAGTCAGGCAAATGCAGAAAGTCAGGTCTTGCACAAAATGCCCATGGGTCCATGGATCTCGGCCCACTCTTGCAGAAGCCTCGGCGTGCACCTGATGGCATATCACACCCTCCACGGCACTGGCCTGTTCCTAGCAAGTAGGACCCGGCCCTCATGGCTCCAACTTCATGGCTAAACAACTAAGCCCCGCCCAGAGCCGTAGGCCCCGCCCCACCACCGTGCTCCGTCCTTTGCAAAAGGCTGAACTCCACCCAAGCCCCCAAACAAAAACCCTAGTTGCCAGACTCCTTGCTTCCAACCCCAGCCCTAGGCTGAAAGATAGGCCCGGACAGTTCTAGCCCCAAGCAGGCTAGGCCCCACCCCACCCGTGGAAGCAGGCCACTAGCAGGAGGCTACATTTCATCCTATTTCAGAAACACCTACCCCATGGCTCTTTCCCCATCCGTAGCAAAAGGCTGGATACCACCGCCTCAGCTCGCTGGCCCTGCTCCTTAGCTCCGTCCCTCATACTTAGCAGAAGGGTGACCCCACCCCATCGCTCTGGTCCCGCCCCTAGCAGAAGCCTGGACTCTGCCCTAGCACAGGCTCCATCCTGTATGGCTCCTGCCTGCATTCCTTATAGAACACTGGATTCTGTCCCAGCCCACAGGCCCCATCCATAGCAAAAGGTTGGACTCCTCCCCTGCCCACCACTGCAAGATCATCCCCAGCCCATAGATCCGCCCCTAAGAGAACTTTACTCTTCCAGCCAGCAGCCCCCACCCTAAGCAGAGCCTGCTTGCTCCATCTCGTCCTCAGGTTCGGACTACCCAGGTCCGGACCAGTAGGAGCGACATTCTCCCAGAGCAAGGCCCCACCCCTTCTGATGGCTCCACCCACCCCAACCCTGGGCCGGACTCCTCCAGGCTCAGCCCTAGACAGTAGGCCTCGCCCCGCCGGCGTGCTCCGTAATTTGGCGAGACACCCTCAGGGCCTCAGGCCCCGCCCCCGCCCCCGGCTCCGCCCTCCCGCCCCAGCACTGGGCTGAACTCCTTCAGGACTCACAGTCACCGCCTCACCCCGCCTACTGTAGCCCCGCCGCTCCACCGCCCTGTCCTCCCGGCCTGAAGTGCAGAACCTCACCATGAGCTCCTCTGCTGCCAGCCCGCTTTTCGCGCCCGGCGAGGACTGCGGCCCCGCATGGCGAGCGGCTCCCGCGGCCTATGACGCGTCCGACACGCACCTGCAGATCCTGGGCAAGCCGGTGATGGAGCGTTGGGAGACCCCCTATATGCATGCGCTGGCGGCGATAGCCGCCTCCAGAGGTACCCTGTCCGAGGAAGCTGAGGTTGCAGCTCAGGCGTGCGGGAGTTCCCATGTGTGCTCGTGCCTCAGTTTCCTTGCCTGGACCTACCCCGGGACCACCTTGGCCGGGAAGGGAGGGTGTTGCCAAAATGTGGACGCACATAAGAGGCGCCTGCCTCCAACTGTAACTTCCTCTCTGCAGAGGGAAAAGACTTCTACTCCCCGGGGCTGGCTTGGAGGGTGGGTCTTCCGATCACAGCCCTGAGTGGAACTGAGGGACAGAGTGGAGGGGCAGGGGCTGGGGCTGGTCGGGAGTCTCCCCGGACTGTGGCTAAGAATAGCTTGGGAAAACTGAGCTGAGAGGCAGCTGTCTTGGAGCTGTGGTCAGGAACTGCTGGTTGAGAGAGGATGATTGGTGTTTGGGGCTCCCCAGCCTAAAACAGAGCAGATGGGCAGTGAGCCTCAAGTTAACCCCGGGCAGATGGGGACCTAGGGTCAGGTGATGAATGAAACATGGGTTAAGGGGGCTGCAGGTGTCAGGCGTCCAAGCCGGGCTTGTTCCTTGCTAACTCTACAGATAAGGGCCATAGCACAAACAGCAGCGTGGGCAGGGGCTCAGAGTCCAGGGATCCCTGGGACCAGATCCAAGACAAGAGCTGTGCCTGTCCCGTAGCCTCCCAGGCCAGCCACTCTGATTGGCAGTTGTCCAGGGCCCATACTATTGTGTTACTTTGTTCTGTCCACCCACAAGGTCCTGCTGGCTGGTTGTCCTTGAGGCATGTGACTGGCAGCTGAGCCCCACCCCCATGTCCCCCTCCCCCCAGCCAAGGCAGCCTTCCTGTGTTTTGTACTCCCAGGGGGTCGTGTCCTGGAAGTGGGCTTTGGTATGGCCATTGCGGCCTCCAGGGTGCAACAGGCCCCCATAGAAGAACACTGGATTATTGAGTGCAATGATGGGGTCTTCCAGCGCCTACAAGGCTGGGCCCTGCAACAGCCACACAAGGTACCACTGGGGTGGCAATCTGGGAGTACCCCGGGGTTAGGTGGTCCTGGGGAGCCATTTGACCCCCAATCTTCTTTCCTTTCCAAGGTTGTTCCCTTGAAAGGCCTATGGGAGGAGGTGGCGCCTACACTGCCTGATGGCCACTTTGATGGTGAGAAGGCTGTGAGCCTAGCAAAGGGGCCACGCTCCAGGGAAAATGCTGGCCCTCGGTCCTTCTTGGCAGCCATTGCACTATTAGATTGGTGGGGCTTGCCGTCAGGTCTGAGTCCCAGGATGCACGTGGTGTAAGGAGAGGTCCTCTGCTCACTTCCAGTGTGCACTGTGGACAGACTACAGAGAGGGCAGGGATGAGCAGCTGTGACTGGGTCAGATGAGGTGTGCGAGGCTGTCTGCCAGGCCCGTGTTCTCTCTGCAGGGATCTTATATGACACATACCCACTGTCTGAGGAGACCTGGCACACTCACCAGTTCAACTTCATAAAGGTGGGGCTGTGGGGCCAGGAGTGGTGGGCAGGGCGTGGGATACCTCTCTTCCCACAGCCCCTACCCCGTCCACTGGCCTCTCTTTGCAGAACCATGCTTTCCGCTTGCTGAAGCCCGGGGGCGTCCTCACCTACTGCAACCTCACGTCCTGGGGGGAACTAATGAAGTCCAAGTACGCGGACATCATCACCATGTTTGAGGTGCGACCACCTGAGAGGCCCGAAGCCTGGAGCAGTGACCTTGGGAGTGACTGGTTGACCTGTGACCTCAGAGGCCAGAGGTCTTCAGTGGGTCAGGCAGTACTGCGATTTCCCATTGTTTAAGCCTCCCATGGATCCCCAGTGCCGGTGCAGCCCCACCCAGTGCCCTCTACTTGTGTGGCCACACTTATCTTAGAGATTGACGCTCTCCTGAACCTGCAGGCTGGCAGTGGGTCTGTGTGATGACGCTTGTCAGGGACTAGAAGCCAAGGTTCTATCACACCCACCCCCAGTCCTGTCCCATGTGTCCCTCCCTACAGGAGACACAGGTGCCTGCGCTGCAGGAGGCGGGCTTCCGGAGAGAGAACATTCGCACAGAGGTGATGGCACTGGTGCCGCCAGCAGACTGCCGTTACTATGCCTTCCCTGAGATGATCACTCCCCTGGTCACCAAGCACTGAGCGACTGGCCCAGGCTGGAATGAGCGGATATCCTCTTCAGTGCCTTGGTGGCTGGAGTTGTGAGTTCCAGCCTCTCAGCTGTCCCTGAACTGTGACACTCTTGCTGGCCCAGCTACCTTCTTCCCAGAGCTCAGGGATAAAATAAATCCTAACAAAAGGACTGGTGGCTGGACAGTGAGCTGGAGGGAGGGCACATCTAGTTCAGAACATGCAGTTATCCATCACTGTTGCCCCATTGCCCTGCCCAGACGTGACCAACGAACCATTGTCCATTTCAACAGGAAGCCCAGCCCATACCAAGCCAGGACACTTTACTCTGCAAATGTCTGGTATCAAATGTACTAACCAGGTCCACACTGCAGCCCCTGCCTGGCCCTGAGGGTGACTGCCTCAGCCTGTAGCCTATACCCAGCTCCTAGAGACCCCTCTGTTCACACCCTGCCCTTGCCACAAGAAATCCTCCCCACAGCCCCTTCCCCAGCACTAAGGCCAGGTTCAGCATTTACAGCAGGGAGCAGGCTGTCCCTCTGCCTGGAGAGTCCCAACCTTAACAGAGCCTTGTCTTAAAAGCTCGGAGCAGGGCATGTTATGGTGACCTTTAACCCCAGTCCTTGGAAGGCAGAAGCAGACGGATCTCTTGAGTTCAAGGTCAGTCTGGTCCACAAAGTGAGTTCTAGGACAACCAGGGCTACACAAAGAGACCCTATCTGTTAAAACACAAAAAAAACTCCCCTTGGGATGGGCAGGCACCTGCTCCTTCCATGTCCTGGGTTGCCAAGATGTACCACCCCAGCCCATCAGCTAGAAATGCCAGATCCTGGGGCTGGAGAGATGGCTCAGAGGATAAGAGCTCTGGCTGCTCTTCCTGAGGTCCTGAGTTCAATTCTCAGCAACCACATGGTGGCTCACAGCCACCTGTACTGAGACCTGGTGCCCTCTTCTGGCATGGAGGTGTCCAGGCTGGAGGAACAGTGTATATTAGGAATGCCAGATCCCAGGGCCACTGCTGTCATGAGCTGCAGAGTGAAGATCTGCATGGCACAGAGGCTGAGCCATGCAAACAGACGCTAGGCTCATGCTCATACAAGGGGGCATCTAGCCGAGTCTCCTCCTCCCAGGGCAGACAGCAGGCCAGGGATGTGTCTAGGGGAGTGACTAGCCTGAGCTGCAGAGTGGGCAGAAGTCACAGTCTGAGCCCCAAGGCTTAGGTGTAGCGCACAAGCCATTGAGACTGAGGGGCCACCAGTTTCCTGCTCCCCTACGGCAGGGCCAGCAGTCTTTACAGAGGACATAGGACATGCCCAGTGTGATGCCTCCCCACTAGGCCACAGTCCACATAGAGCATACACAGGACTAGGGTGGGTTTATTCACACTGGGGTTCCGGAGCTGAGCCGCTCGGCCTGGCAGCTCTACCTGCGGTACCAGATCTTCAGCTTCTGCTCACGCTTGATTTTCCGCTGCAGCTGCAGGATGCCGTAGAGCAGTGCCTCGGCTGTGGGCGGGCAGCCTGAAGGACACATACGCTGAGACCCCACGGGCCCACATGGAGGACTCTCGGGGTACCCTGGGGTTGGCTTTGAAGGAATAAGTGTCCTTGCTGTGTTGGGCCTCCCGACACCCACTCCACACAGAAAAGGGCCCAGGTTGGTGACCAGCGGGGTCCTCAGGAAGAGTCACTTACAGAAACTGGACCACTGGGTCAAGGGGATGGGCAGGAAGCTTGGGCCAGGGGCATCTTGAGATTCCAGGTCTCAGAATGCCAGAGGCCTCAGGAATGTAGCCAGGAGCTGCGCCCCCTCCCCATTTAGCTGGCCCTTGTTGCCCTGCAGGCTGCTGCTAGAGGGCCCTGCTGGGGGCAGTGGCCAGTGAGCACAGAGTAAGACAGACTGGGCAGCAGGGGAACCGGGACAGAGGATGACGCACATCACATCTGTTCTTCTGCCCTCCAGGACACAGTCTGGTGGAGTGGAGCAGGGTGGCTGGCCTCACCTGGCACATAGATGTCCACGGGCACAATACGGTCGCAGCCTCGTACCACCGAGTAGGAGTAGTGGTAGTAGCCCCCACCATTGGCACAGCTAGGGAGAGGGTGAGGTGGTTCAGATGCATGTCCACCCAGCCCACCCCACACCCTTCATCCTGGCCCTGGGAGAGGAGAAAATACAAGGGCCAGACCCTACATTCGGATAAGAACTAGGTTCAGGCCGGGCGGTGGTGGCGCACGCCTTTAATCCCAGCACTCGGGAGGCAGAGGCAGGTGGATCTCTGTGAGTTGAGACCAGCCTGGTCTACAAGAGCTAGTTCCAGGACAGGCTCCAAAAACCACAGAGAAACCCTGCCTCAAAAAACCAAAAAAAAAAAAAAAAAAGAACTAGGTTCAGTAAAGGGTGCTTCTAGAACCTTCCATGGGAAATTGGGATACAAGTGGCAATGATAATCACATGGAAAAGTGCCCTCAACCAAGCATTTCTGCTGATGGACCTGGGGTGGAACTGTGGGATCTAAGATGGCCTCACAAAAGTCTGGAATTAATTCACTACACAGTAGATGACTTGAAGGTGACAGGCATGTGCCACCTACCTGTGTTACCTGGCGCTGGGGATGGAATGCATGTTCCTGCACGCTGGGGTGAATTTCTAACCTAACCGTGGCCCTTTATGTTTTATGGTTTGAAGCAGGGTCTCAGTATGTAGTTCAAGCTGGCCTCGAGCTCACCGAGCACACACTCACCTCCCCATGGACACCACATAGCGAGGCTCAGGCATCTGGTCGTACACCTGAAAGACACTCAGGTCAGGTGTCTGTGGGGTCTGGGCAGGAGAAGGAACCAAGGAGACCAGGTGTACCTTGCGGAGTGCAGGGGCCATCTTGTTGGTAAGTGTGCCAGCTACAATCATCACGTCGGCCTGACGCGGGCTGGCACGGAACACCACACCAAAGCGGTCCATGTCGTACCGTGGGGCGGCCATGTGCATCATCTCCACTGCGCAGCATGCCAGGCCAAAGGTCATCGGCCACAGGGAGCTCTGTGAGGGCAGGGACAGGTCAAACGTCTGTTCGACACACCCCCCACTTGTGTGCACAGTGACACTGAGGGCTTGGCAGTCACAGGAGGCTAGTGCCTGCTGCAGACCCAGGACTTGGGCGGCCTCTAAGTCAAGCTGCGCTGGGCACCAGGAATACCCCCTCTTGGAGTCCCTGGACTCTATCCACAGTGCATAAGCTCCTCGCGGATCCGGCTGCCCTGCGCCTGCACCTGAGACCCAGCCGATGTGTCTGGGCTGAAACTGCCGTCTCAATAAAACAGTACACAACTTAAAAAGGCATTTTCATCAGCTCTTGAGATGTCTCAATGAGTAAAGGACTTGCCAGTAAGTCAGAGAACCTGGAATGGGCAAGCTTTGTTAACTAATCATTTTTTTTTTTAATATTTTTATGGTTTATTTGACTTTTATTTTATATGTATTGGTGTGAAGTGTCAGATCCCCTGGAACTGGATCTTCAGACAGATGTAAGCTGCCATGTGGGTGCTGGGAATTGAACCCAGGTCCTCTGGAAGAGCAGTCAGTGTTCTTAACCACTGAGCCATCTCTCCAGCCCCTTAACTAATCATCTTTAAGAGGAGGGACCTAGTTAATGTGTGGCTTGAATTTGATCCCTGGGACCTACATGGTAGAAGGAGGGGATCGAGTCCTTCAAGCTGTCCTCTGGCTTCTACACACATGCTATGGTGCACAGGCATGCATAGACACATACTTGACAAAACAAATAAATATAACAACATGTTCTTAAGATGTGCAGTATAAGCCAGGCAGTGATGGCGCACGCCTTTAATCCCAGCACTCGGGAGGCAGACGCAGGCGGATCTCTGTGAGTTCGAGGCCAGCCTGGTCTAGAAGACCTAGTTCCAGGACAGGAACCAAAAGTCATGGAGAAACCCTGTCTTGAAAAATCCAAAAAAGCTGGGCGGTGGTGGCGCACGCGTTTAATCCCAGCACTCGGGAGGCAGAGGCAGGCGGATCTCTGTGAGTTCGAGACCAGCCTGGTCTACAAGAGCTAGTTCCAGGACAGGCTCCAAAACCACAGAGAAACCCTGTCTCGGAAAAAAAAAAAAAAAAAAGATGTGCAGTATAGCCAGGACCACACAGAGACAGAGGAGGTCTGCTGAAGGCCTAGTCACCCAGCCATCCGGAGTGACGGCTGGGCAGGCAGCCGGGCCCTTGGGAAGGAGCCTCAGCAGAGCCCTGATGGGAAGGGGACTTACCCGGCGTGCCCAGTTGATGAGGTCATCCAGCTTGGCCACCACATACTCGGCCCGGTTTCTGGGAAGATGGGAGGGCTTGGGAACCACAGCCCCCCCTGCAGCCTTGGGCACAGCAGACTGTGTGCTAAGGAGACAGAGCACATGGCATGGGGGAGAGTTGGCCAGCTGACCCCAGTGTCCTGTCTGGGACACACTAGAGATGCGAGATCATAGGGCGGGGCAGGGTGTAGACAGCACTTGAGTGGAGGGGCTGGAAGACAGCACTGGGGCCTCTCCCCAAAGCCTGGATTACCTGCTCGGGCCCTCGGTGGCCACACTCTGATGGACTCTGCGCACCTGGGTCACTGTGTCTATGCTGGACCTGCGAACAGGGACAGTGGTGAAAGGCCACCAGGCCCCAAGCAGCTGTTCCTTCCCACTTCCTTGCCCACCCACGGTCCCTGCCTCATCTACGGGCTGTCCTGCTCTCTCAGACACGACCTGTGCTATGCTCTTTGTATCTGAGAACACCACGGGCTGTCAAATGTCCTCGCCAGGACAGTCCTGAGGTGCTGTGCTTGAAGCCCTTTACCTGTTCCGAGGCAGCCAGCCTGCGGAGGTCCGGGGAAGTAGTCATAGAGCACCTTGATGGGGCAGGCAGTACGTGAGCTATGAGGGCCCCAAGTGTGTGGACAGTGCTGTCCTTCCTTGGCCATCGCCCTTCCAGACAGTCCCCACACACCATGTGAGGAGGACACCTGGTCAGCCTTCCTAAACCTGCTGGACACTACAGAGGGGCCCTCCTGGCTCCAAGCCCTGCAGCTCCATGCTGTTCCCTGACAGCAGGCTGGATCTGTGACAGACAGGCACACTCACCGTAGGCCCAGGATCCGCACACAGAAGAGACCAGGAGCTGGGGAGAGAAGCATAGCAGCTTGGGTCCAGCAGTTTAGTTCTGGGTCATGGCCCTTCCCTGCAGAGCTCCAGCACACTTCCTGAGCCTTGGCTGAGCCTCCCTCTGCCTCCCATGCCTCACCAGGACCCCAGCCAGCTGCTCCTGAGTAACCTGTCATACATCTCCACACAGCAGGATGCAGTCCAAGGGCAGCTTTGAGGGTGGGATGGAGCTAGTCATGTGTTGGCCCCTTCACCCCAGCACCCAAGAATGGGGCCTGTTTGCATGAGCCCCTCCAGAGGCCACTAAGATGTGCCCTGAGGTAACAGGACTGGGTGCTTTGTGAGGACAGATGCAAATCAGGTCCGAAGATGTACAAATGGCATCCCAGCACTTTGGAGATTGAGACAGGGGGTTGCATGATCTAGAACAGCCTGGCTTACACACTGGAAAAACCCAAACAGTATTAAAGACACACAAACAAACAAAAACCAACCAGGGGTGGGGTGGGGTGGGGTATACAGAGATGAATACAATAACCTCATGAGGTTATGGGGAGGTGACACTTGTGACACCCTGACCCTGAATTCAGCTCCCAGGACTATAGGGTAAGTTTCTGTCACATGGAGCTGGGTGTGGAGGTGCACACCTTTAATCCCAGCACTGAGGAAACACAATTGGAACTCTGTGAGTTCAGAGCCAACCTGGTCTATATAGCAAGTTCCAGTCAGCCAGGGCTACACAGGGAGACCCTGTCTTGGTGGTAAAGAGGGAGAAGGCCTCACCTGAGATGGAGCACCCCCACAATGACTTGGGGACTATTCTGTCTCTGAACCTGGGCTAGGGTTCACAGCTGCTTTCCATGCTGTCCCTCCTGCCTCAGCTCTCCTCACTCTGACTTCAACCTTGCTCAGCGATGCCGTTTCCAACGGAAACGGCTGTGCTGGGATTAAAGGCGTGCGCCACCACCACCCGGCTTTTTTTTTTTTTAAATATTTTATTTATTATGTACACAATATTCTGTCTGTGTGTGTTTATGAAGGCTAGAAGAGGGCACCAGATCTCAGTACAGATGGTTGTGAGCCACCATGTGGTTGCTGGGAATTGAACTCAGGACCTTTGGAAGAGAAGGCAATGCTCTTAACCGCTGAGCCATCTCTCCAGCCCCCTCTCCTTCTGTTTTTAAAGAGTCTCACTGTGCATCCTTGGCTGACCTGGAACTTCCTAGGGAGACCAGGCTGGCCTAGAACTCACAGGGATCCCAGGGATCCTTCTTTTAAAGCAGGGTCTCAGGGTCTAGCCCAGGCTGGGTTCATCAGCTTCCTCTTGCCTCAGCCTCCACAGGACTAGGTTCATAGCTGTACCCGACAATGCTCTACCACAAACATCTTCTTTGCTGCCCTAAAGTATTAATGAAAATTAGCTTTTCCTTCAGATCCAACTATGGGTAGGAAAACACAGCAATTGGTAATAAGGTCTATCACCTGTTCATTGGCAAGTGCACAGCCAGTCCTGAGTGAGCTCAGGAAGCAGCAGTCAATGCCATGAACCCACTCCTTCCAGTCCTCACAGTGTCCATGCCACAGCTGAGCTTGGCACACTGCCCAGGTCTGTAACCCCAGCATGAGAGATGGAGGCAGAGCACCATTAGTTTGGTATGACCTAGGCCACACAGAAAGACCCATCTTAAAGGAAAACAAAATCACCAGGCCGTGGTGCCACACATCTTTAATCCCAGTACTGTGGAAGCAGAGGCAGGAGGATTTCTGTGAGTTTGCAGTCAGCCTAGTCTACAGAGTGAGTTCCAGGACAGCCAAGACAGTTTCAGAGAAACCCTGTCTTCAAAACCAACCAACCAAAAAAAGTTCAAGTCCAAATCTGTCATCCTAGCACTTGGGGAGTGGGTGCTGGAGGACCAGGAGTTGGGGGGGGGTGCTGGAGGACCAGGAGTTCAAGGTCAGCCTCCCACACGTGAGATTCTGTCTTAAAAACAAAATGGCTGGCAGAGTCCTTGCCTAGCACGCACCAAGCCCTTAAGTTCCCTTCCTAGTGCTGCAGAAATGGGCACGAGGGTGCACGGTGCACGCCAGTCACCCAGCCCTCAAGGGGTGGAGGCTTCAAGTTCGTCCTCAGGATAAATAGTGAGGTTGAGGCCAACCTAGCCTTCATGAGACCCTGTCTCAAAGCAACAACAAAACCCGGGTGGAGTGAGACCCGACCGCCTGAGATCGCCGGTTCCTAGTGTTAACAGTGCCACCACCTAGGGGTTAAGACGGTCTGCTAAGGGAAACTTATCAAGGGTCGCTCAGCACGCCAGACTGCGTTCGCGGATAATCCCTGTATATAAAGAGAACGGCACCAAGGCTTCCATAGGTAAACCGAGACATTTGCAATGCTAGAGGCCCTGGCTGGCTGCCCAGGGCTGTGATGGAGGCGCAAGAGCCCGGGTGTGTAGCCTGACTGCCCTGGGTCCCCTCCCTGTCCCGTTCTCTGCGTTTCAAGGACATCAGCCGGCTCCTGCTATCAGTTTCCTGAGGCTGGGAGACAGACAGGCCTCAACGTCCCCGACTAGAATCTGCCGCAATAACAGGAGGAGGTCCACAGCTGACAGAATTGTGTGAAGTGGATCCAAACGCACTTCGGCCCGATCCCGGACCCCGACATTACCGAGGGCTGAGACGCCAACGTGGCTTCTTGCGGCGCTTGGGCCCCAAGGTCCCCGCTGCCCCAGCTCGCAGCCCAAGGCCGTCCCGCTATCCCGAGCTCAGAGCACACTCACCCGCCAGCGCCGCCATCTTGGCCTCGGCCTTCAGACAACCTCTGCGGTCCGTCCTCCAAAGCGTTCCGGGTCTGGTCCTTTGCCCAAATAGGCACTAACGGAAACCGGAACAAAGAAGCGGAGTCGTTCCGACGCGTTTACTTTACTGCCTGTGGTCGCGCGCGCGCACTGCGAGCTTCCAGCCTCCTGTGAGGGTGAACTGCAACAAAAACAAGGGGTTTTTCCAGGGAAAAAAGGTGTTCGAGCGTGCGCGTCCCTGGGTGGGCTCGAACCACCAACCTTTCGGTTAACAGCCGAACGCGCTAACCGATTGCGCCACAGAGACAGCACTGAGGAAGGGCCTCTAGCCTAGTCCTACAAGGCTATGTACACGGGCTGTGACGTGCGCTTGCGCACAGCAGCTACACACAGGGCGGAGTCCGGGCAGGAGCGGCGCTAGCCGGCGTGCCGAAATAGCTCAGTTGGGAGAGCGTTAGACTGAAGATCTAAAGGTCCCTGGTTCGATCCCGGGTTTCGGCAGCCGTTTTGAGTCCTTGTATCTGCTATTTTTGAGATTTTTTTGTTACGTTTTCACCCACAACGCTGAATTTTTCCAATCCGACATTTAATTTTTAAATTATTTTTAGACGTCGGGGATCAATAAATATTCTTTAAATTGGTAGGGTTAAAGCAATTATTGAGTATGGAATCTAAAAATTACAGGGTGAAATATTACACGCCTGTCATTCCAGCATTTCAGAGAAGCAGGAAGATTGGCTCGAAGTCAAGGTCTTCCTTTCAAAAAGCCAATCGTCATAATAGTAGTAGTAATAATAATAATAATAAACATTTTAAACATTTAAAAGGTGGCTCAGCAAGCAGACAAAGCAGACAAAGACAACCGGTTCGTTCTTTGAAAGGCTAAGAACCATCTGGAGTTCCAGCTCCAAGGTCTCTGATGCCTCTTCTGATCTCTTCAGGCACCAGGCATGCAAGAGGCCAAACCACCTGCACACATAAAATAAAATCATAATAATCCCAGCACTCAGGAGAGCTCCGTGAGTTTAAAGCCATCCTCTCTCTACAGAGCTAGTTCCAGGGCTACACAGAGACACCCTGTCTTGAAAAACCTAAACAAACAAATAAGTTAACTTTAAAAATAATAAATAAGATAAAATGAATCAAATCTAGGAAGGTGAAGTTTACTTACTCTCCACTATCATGTGGAAGGCCCCGGGTTCCACCCCCTGCACCCCACGACCTGGGCACAGCACGGCACGGCACTCCGGCACAGGGGAGATTGTTCTTGGCTGCACAGTAGTTTCGAGGCCAGAGGTTGGCCGTCGGCTCAGCGGATAAAAGCACTTTGCTGCCAAGCCCCAGCTAGACCACCGGGTTCCACAAGATGGCAGCAGAGAACTGACCCTGAACGTTCTCCTCTGTCTTGGTACCAACATCTGCCTTGCACTCACACTCACACAAGAACTGATCCTGAACGTTCTCCTCTGTCTTGGTACCAACATCTGCCTTGCACTCACACTCACACACACACACACACACACACACATAACCAAAAATAAATCTTAACACTAAACCCAAATTAACAGGAGAGTGTGCTGTGTTTACACAATTGTGTCCAGTTCACAAAATGGGTAAACCACAGGAGTTCCGGAGTTTCTATAGGTGACAGCACCCTGGCAAGCTGTGAGGAGGGCAGGCAGAGGTATGGGGGACAATGTGAATGCTGGGGGTGGCCAGGAGAGAGCTATGGTCTAGAAAAAAATCTTCTAGGTTCTTTTGTTCTTTTGTTTTTGAGTCTGAGCTTCAGTCTGTAGCCTAGGCTAGCATTCAAGGTAATCCTCCAGCCTCGACTCTACCATGCCCATCTGCAATGAGAGTTCAGAGGGGACCTAGGTAGGCCACAGCCAGCTGAGCGATTCTACATCGTGAGATTCCCCCAGCCCCAGAGCTAAGGCCTCCTGCTAAGGCTAGTCTGGTGCTGCCTGAGCTGCACCCAAACCTTCCGTGACAGTGACAGCTTGTGTCCTGATAATGTCCAGCTAACCGGAGGCTCTCTCTACAGCCGCCCATCACTGTCTCCCTGGCACCCTTGCGATGCTGGCTCCGCAGGTGAGGGAAACTCAGCATGCGCAGTCCTGTGTGGACTGTAATCTGAGCATGTGCAGTCCTGTGTTGACTGTAATCTGAGGTGAACCTTTGGCGGTGCCGGGGTTAGATGAGGTTATGGGGTTCCCATCATGGCATCAGTTGACGGCTTCTCAGCGGAACATGGTGGTATCCAACTGGGATCCTGACATTTTTTTTTTTTTTTTTTTTTTTTTTTTGGTTTTTTTCGAGACAGGGTTTCTCTGTGGTTTGGGAGCCTGTCCTGGAACTAACTCTTGTAGACCAGGCTGGTCTCAAACTCACAGAGATCCGCCTGCCTCTGCCTCCCAAGTGCTGGGATTAAAGGCGTGCGCCACCACTGCCCGGCGGATCCTGACATTTTTAAGGCTGAAGGAGCAGATCTCTGAGTTTGAGGCCAGGCCTGTCAACATAGCAGGTTCCAGGACAACCAGGGCTGTGGAGACCCTGTCTCAAGAGAAAGGGAGAGAGACAGAGTGACTAGGGCAGTAGTCCTGAGAATTCAAGGCTACCTTGTGCTACTTGGTGTTTGAGGCAAACCTGGGACGACAGTGAGATTCTCACTAAATGTGGAAGGGGGCAGCCAGATAGCTTAGTAGAAGCACAAGGTACCCCTCTCTCAAATAAACACACACACACACACACAAACTCAAGCATAAATTTGCACACACACTCAAGCACAAGTTTGTACATGCACGCACACCACACGCACAAGTTTGCATACACACACGCACACACACACATGCACAACTCAAGCATAAGTTTGCACACACACTCAAGCACAAGTTTGTACATGCACGCACACCACACGCACAAGTTTGCATACACACACGCACACATGCACAACTCAAGCATAAGTTTGCACACAAATTCACACACACATCACACTCAAGCGTAAATTTGCACAGACACACCCACTTCCACACCTACTCATCTCCCTCCCCCCAGCAAATCCTTGGGGAATAGGCAGGGTAGATTGGCGGCAGGGGCTTCAACACTGAAGAAGTGCTCAGCCTTAGTGTGCAGTCCTTGCCCAACCTCTGCCCACTGCCCACTATTGACCCGATCTGCAGGTACGAGCCTGGCAGATGGAGAGGAGTCAGGGGACAACCATGCAGGACAGACAGGTGAGACTTAGGGACACTTCCCGTTCTCTTAGCATGGCATAGTGTCACGCTCCACAGTTGAGTCAGAACCCTCACCCATGCCTCTATCCGCTGGCCACCTGTCGCCTCGAGGGGGTTTGAGTCTTCATTATGTAGGGTCTGGGAGTCAGGTGACATAGGATTGTGGTCCCTGAGCTAGAGGAGGTGTTGGCACCAGGGAGCCTAGGGATGGGGTTGGAGGCCTCAGAACCACCCCCTCCCAGTGCTGCAGAAGCAGGAGAGGCCTCAGGACACCCCATCACAGCGGGGGCAAACAATGTGTTCATCCCTCCACAGGGCCTAGGAAGCCCTGAATAAGAAAGAGCTGGTGTCATAAGGTCGAAGGCCCTGAGCACAGGACTCTCAGGAGCCATGGAGGATATGGGGGCACTGGCGAGGCAGGGGTGAGTCCTCTCGGTTTCTTTTTCTTGACACCAGGTGTGGAGGAGAATGTGGCTACAGGACAAGATGAGACACAGGCCGTCAGCACCCACAGGACACAGGGCCATAGGAGGTGCAGGGGATGGGAACACTGCCAGCCCTTCAACTTATGATCAGGCAGCACTTCTCAGTCAGTACCACACAGCTGACCCTCATCTGAGACAGAACAGTAAGGCCACTCGGTCAGGACCAAGGCAGAGAGTCCTGAGACGCCACCGGGTGACACACAAGGGCATTTCCTACAGTTCTGAAAGGCTCCTCACTCCCTGCCAGTTTCGCCCACTTCCCAAAGCCAATAGGAGCCACCGTTAGGTTTCTTCTGGCCATTTGGCCGAGGCCCCAAAAGCAACATTGTGATAGTTCAATTGGTTTCGTAGCTTCGAGGACTGCAGACGGTCGCCATCCTGGCAGCACTGTGCTGTCAGATGCAGGTGTCTAGGACCTCTCATCCTGGGGCGGTCACAGTGTGGAGGACACCCGTATGTCCCATATCCAGGAGACACCTGCTGAGCACCCATGGGGCTGTGCAGCTAGGACCATTCATTGCAGGCAGTGGCTCTGCCCTTGCCCTTGCTGGACATTCACCTGAGACCATGAGACACAGCTTCCACTTCCGCACATCCACCTGAGGCCATGAGGCCCTGAGGCCATGGTGTCTAGCATGGTGGCCAGCAGCGCAGCAGGAGCTGCCTTTTTTTTTTAAAGATTTATTTATTTATTATATATTATATACAGTATTGTCTGCATGTATCCCTGTGGGCCAGAAGAGGGCACCAGATCTCATTACAGATCTCATTACAGATGGTTGCTGGGAATTGAACTCAGGACCTCTGGAAGAGCAGCCAGTGCTCTTACCCACTGAGCCGTCTCGCCAGCTTTTCTTGCTGCCATCCCCACATCCCTCCGCCCCAAAGGTTTCTAGGTGAGGTGGTGGCCATGAGTACACTGCCAAGGTTTCAGTGCATGGCTGAGTGGGGACAGGAGTATGGGGGACACACAGAGGCCACTGAGCAAACGTGCCCCCACCTCCCAAAGACAGTAGCTGCAGGTTCCCACCTCCTGCTCGCCCGCCACATGAGAAGATTCCAGAAACTACAGAGAAGAGATAAGCAGAACAAGCCAGGGAAACACATCAACGCTCTGGAAGCTGTGTGTTCCAATCAGTCTTTCCAAGTAACACAGGACCAGTACCACATGGCGGCCACACTGCAGTGACCATGACACATGTGAGTTCAAACTCATTTATAAACGAAATAATATTAAAATCAAACAAAAACAAACACACGCGCATACACGCACAGAAACGTCCAGAAAGTTCTGTCTGTAGCTGCCAGGAGGTTTCTGGTGTGTCAATGACATTTGATATCCCAGACTCAGTACTGAAGATGCAAGACCCACAGTTCAAAGTCAGCACACTTCTGGGCCTCTTGCTTCTAGTACATTCTTATTCTTGCAGAGCCCTCTGGCAGGGTGTGGAGGGCTCGCAGGCCTGGTGGAGGTTACCACATCAGCGACGGCGACGGTTCCTCTCCTCCAGGAGTTCATTGTCAAAGATTTCCTTTTCCCTTCAAGAAACAAGAGATGGGCTGATCAGTGGTGGCGTATGCCTTTAATCCCAGCACTCATGAGGCAGAGGCAGGTAGATGCCTGAGTTTAGGGCCAGCCTGGTCTACAGAGCGAGTTCCAGGACAATTAAAGCTAAACAGATAAACTCTGTCTCAAAAACCAAAACAGACAAAAAACATAAAAAACCCTCACCTTTGCCAGGAGAGCTTGGGATAAAACCCAGGGCTTCAAGCAAAAGTTTATGGGTGCTCCACTGAGCAACAGCCCAGGTTGACTTTTTTTTTAATGTGTGTGATAAAAGTCTCACATAGTCCAGGCTGGCCTTGGGCTTACAGCAATCCTCCTGCCTCACTCTATAGGCTATAATGTTATTTCGGGAGCTGAAAGAATGACTCGGGTGTTGGGACAATTTGCTGATTCAGTTCCCAGCACCCACACGGTGGCTCACAAACATTCAGAACTCCAGTTCCAGGGGATCCAGTGCCCCCTTCTGACATCTGCAGGTACCAGGCACACACACAGGCAAAGCACCCATAGTCATAAACATAGACACATCTAAAAATAAATAGAGCATTATTTGGGGCATGATGGGGCAGTAAGGACTGGCCTTGTTCATCTCAAGAACGACACCAGAAGTCAGCTGTGGTAGGCCTTGCTTCCCAATTACATGCACAGACACAAATACACACGCACGCACGCTCACAATATGGAGGCCAGAGAGCCATCAGGTATGAACCCTCCATCTGGGTTTTGGAGATGAAGTCTCCACTGCACTTGGTCCTTGCCGATTAGGCTGCTAGCTTTGATACATGGTATCTATCCTCCTGCCTCTGCCTTCCAGGGCTCAACTATCAAACACAACCACTCCCAGCTTCTTAGACAGGCTCTGGTGGCAACTTTACTGAAGCATCCTCTAGCCTGGGCAGTCCAGGCCGGCCTGGACCTCAGGCTCCTCCTCACCTCCCAACGCTGGCATGAGAACAACGGATTAGTGTATTAAGTAAGGCACCTTTGACTGCTGCAGCTGGGGACTGGAAGCATCTTCGAAAGCCCTAGCTGCCATATCACTCAGGGTCAGAATCTTGAAAATGACAGGAGCTGCACGTTTCCTGGGCAGACCACAGCGGGAGCCTCTACCTAACCTGGCTGCTCTGGTGGCCCACGGCCAGCCTGGGGACGCCGACTTACCGTTGGGGATAATGGGCCCCAACAAGCCTGGCAGCGTGCCCAGAGGGGGATTAGAGGCTCAGGGCCACACATCTCAAGAGTGCTGCGGGCCGACAGGAGAGGCATCTTCATCCTGCTGCCCTGCTGACGGCTGCACTGCCTCTTAATCTAACTCTGTGCCCGCTACCAGCTGCACCAGAGCAGGCGGGGCACAGTCCACATCGCCCCGCACAAGATTATAGAGGTCTCAGGCAGAGGCGGCTCCTGCCCAGCTGCAGGGTCCTGGCTCAGAGAAGAGCCTGCAGATGTGGGCCTTTGTCCAGTTCCTGTCCGGCACCTGTCTGCTGACACAGACAGCACCTGCCCCACCTTGTGGAGGAGGTTGAGCAGCTGTGTTGCTACAGGGAGAGCACAGCACTCGACAAGGCGGCCTACCGGTAGCTGAGAGTAGGGCCCCGGATGTACTTCTGCTCGGCCGTCTTGTAGTCCACACACTCCACTGCGGAGATGGCGCAGATTATCGCCTGTGGGAGAACGGAAAGGGCCGCGGCTCAGTGGGCAAAGAACTAGCCAGGCATGTTTGAGGCCCTGGGTTTCATTCCCAGCACTATCACATAAACCAGGTGTGCCCAGCCCCCAGGGACAGCGAGGCAGGAACATCAAGGTCACCTTCAGCTCTAGGGCAAACTTGTCTCAGCTTCCGCAGCTCTGACAGTCAGGGCCTTGGGGAGCTACCATTAGTTTAGGGGGTCACATGGTGGTTTCCTTAAACACATCTTTGTTGTTTGAAATTGTCTCTGCTGGGCGGTGGTGGCGCACTCCTTTAATCCCAGCACTAGGGAGGTAGAGGCAGGTGATCTCTGAGTTCAAGGCCAGCTTGGTCTACAGAGTGAGTTCCAGGACAGGTAAGGTTACACAGAGAAAACTGATCTGGAAAAACTGAAGGAAAAAGAAAAAGAAAGAAAAGAGACAGAGAGAGAGGAAGGAAGGAAGGGAGGGAGGGAGGGAGGGAGGGAGGGAGGGAGGAAGGAAGGAAATGGTCTCACTGTGCAGCTTAGGCTGGCCTGGAAGTCAGCATCCTCCTGCCTCAGCAGCTGTGTGATAAGCCTGTGCAACCACACACTGGTGACAGGGTCTGTCCTGAGGTTTCCCTTAAGAACGGACAGGGCAGCCGGGTGGTGGCGGCGCACGCCTTTAATCCCAGCACTCGGATCTCTGTGAGTTCGAGACCAGCCTGGTCTACAAGAGCTAGTTCCAGGACAGGCTCCAAAACCACAGAGAAACCGAAAAAAAAAAAAAAGAACGGACAGGGCGTGAAGCTGTTCCTGTGGGGCGTGCATGCTCAGCAGCATCCTCCACTGGCCCCATGAGGAGCTCCTCTTGGGACTGTCACACCCGACAACGCCATGAGACAGTCAAAGTCACCCAGTTTTAAGTTATACACTGAAGTAGCCATGGTAACTTCCAGGGGCCAGGTGTGGAGGTCACCCAGTACTTAGAAGGAGCCCCAGTTTGAGGCCAGCCTGGGCTACAAGGCTAGCACACAGTCCCATCATGCATTTATTTTCCGGTTTATGTGAATATGTCCCAGCCATAGCAATAAGGCAACATGTCTGTGAGTAGGAGGTCTGTCCGGGGGGCATGGGCTGACAGCTAACTGACCTGCAACTGCTTTTCCTGGAACCCCAACTGGGGACAGAGTACAAAGTCTTGTTAGTGCTGAGGATGGGGGCCCGGGCACCCACCTCAGGCAACAGCACGTCCAGGATGAAACGAATGCGGTCCCCGCTGCCATGCGCAGGCACCTCCCCATCCGTGTCTCGGCAGATGCCCTGCAGGTACTCCACCACCTCATCCAGCTGCGCCTCATCCTCCAGGTATGTCTCCACGCATGTCACATACTGGCCAGAGCTCAGGAATGTCTTCAGCCAGCGTGAGGGCTTGCGGCTGTGCAGGATGGCCCGCAGGTGGCTCTCTGCACCCTTGGCTTTTACAATGTATTCCACCAGCTTCTGGTTTGCTCTGTCCCGCGCGGCCCTGGAGCGGTCAGGCAGCACCTTCCTGCACGGTCGCCACTGTCCTGGCTGGCTGTCCCCCGCAGGCTCCTCAGGGTTCCCATTGCCCAGCTGAGGGAACCTGGTCCCCAGGACATCCTGCTGGATGGACTTACGCACAGGGTAGCCTGCAGGCGAACACACATAGGAGCTTGTGACGCCTTCATCACTCCCCTCTCTCCAGAGCTCGCATGCGCATGAGAACCCTCATTCTGGGGACCATCAAGTGTACCAGTTAGATGCCCAGTACTCCTCAGACCCCCGCCTGGCACACAGCCGCCCACCTGACAAGGATGCAGAGCATCCCTGAGGGCAGTTGAGGTCACAGAGTTCTGCTCAGGATGGCACTGGCACCTTGGTGCATGCACCAAGGACAACAGGAGATCAGGATGGGCCTTCTGAGGGACCAAAGGCAGACCCCATGGTGGAGAACACTTATACGTACTTATATCAGCAGCATAATATTCCAAGAAAGATCCAGCGAAGGAGCCGCAGCCTGTGGAGGGCACAGGAAAGGGCCATGCTCAGACCTGCACCCTGCCAGGTCCTGTGGCTCAGGGCTTCTGCTCAGGAGCCTTCTGGGCTGTGTTTGACCCTGAGGCAGGTCTGTGGGTGCTAAGTCTGTCCATTGCCCTAGGAAGGAGCTGCCTGGGGTTCAAGGGATGGTCAAGTCACCACACAGAGGCAGTGCTGTGCAGAGGAACTGGGCCTTCAGTCAGGAGGGCTGCACCTGCCCCCACCTTCCACAGAAAAAGTATCGTCACAGGTTAGCCAGGCCAAGACAGGGTGTAGGACTGGGACCACATCCATGTCAGCCCCTCCATCCTGCCCTGAGGAGATACCAATGGCGTGGTACACCCCCACATGCTCCCTGGGGTACAGCCCACATACCCAGCCGCACACGGTAGTCGGTGATAAGTGACACACACCAGCCAATGGCCTGGGCGAAGTCCTCCTTGGCTCTGTCCTACAAAACCCAACAGCAGGGCACAAGTGGCCGCAGCAGTCCCACAGGCACGGAGCCTTAGTTTCCCGGGCCCAGGCCCATCCAGTCTACTGCAGCCCGGCCCTCTCAGGGGTATGACAAACAAGCCCCTTCAGATGAAGCATCCAGTAAGCCACCGGACGGACAATCGAGCTTTTCAGGCTAGACAGGGGCTCATGTAGTTCAGTTCAGGCCTTGTATATAACCAAGCCTGGCCCTAGAACTCCTAATCCTCCTGTCTCAGCTTCAAGCACCACCCCACAACTCTCCCAATCACCTTGGGGATGCTGCATCCCATACCCAGATTTGTGTGCATGCTCGCACGTGTGGAGGTGGTGATGGAGGCCAGGTCCTGTACTCAACCGATCTGTCTCTGCTGAGACAGTCTCGCTCTGACCTGAGCTTGCCGGACTCAGCCAGACTGTGGTGAGACCTAGGGATCCCCAGTGCTGGGGTGACAGTCACGTACCATGCCTTTCCCCTCAAGTGGGCTGTGGAACTCACTCAGGCCCTTGTCCTGGTTCGTTACCAACTCTGTTAGTGAGGAGACACAGGCCTGGTGCGCACCTGCAGCAAGCCGCACCACCCTCACCTCGGTGCCCACAGCTCCCACTGTCTCCCAATGCTGCCCATCGCCCCACAGCCCGGTGCTTTGGGCTTTGAGTAAACAGAGCAAAGTAAGTGTTCCTGGCCCAGGAGAAAAAGCTCATTCCGGAAGGCAAGTTCAAATCCCCTTGTAAAATCAGACGTTGCCGTGGAGTGTGAGCCAGCACTCCTATGGTGAGACAGGATGGGAGACGCCAAAGTCGGAGAGCCAGCAAGCCTGGGGTACACACAACAACGGAAAACATGGGGCAAGGTCTGACACCCAGGGTTGTCCTCTGACCATCACACACCCTCACAAGCATGAGCGTGCACACACACGCACACACACAGAAATCCTCTGACCATCACACACCCTCACAAGCATGAGCGTGCACACACACGCACACACACAGAAATCCTCTGACCATCACACACCCTCACAAGCATGAGCGTGCACACACACGTGCACACACACGTACACACACAGAACAAAGGTGACAACACAACACAATGGCTGGCGTGCGGGCACACACAGAGCACAGGCCGCCACCTACCAGCAGTGCGTGCTTTTCCTTACAATCAAAGTGCTTGAGCCTTCGAAGTGAGACGGTGATTCTTGACAGAACAGAGGCCAAGGTCAGCACGGTAGCCTCATCCCAGGGGAGGCACCCCCTCTTCCGAGACTTAACCCTGGTCTGGACTGCAACACCTCCATGGCACTGGGGGCCCAGGTCCCTAGCCAACCAGCCACCCTCAGGTACACACAGGTATCTAGAAGTGTCACCTTCTAGAAGATGCCTGAGGCCTCTGAGGCCATTGTGAGAAGGCCAGCAGCCAGGGGGGTGCAGTTCAATCAAGAAGCGTATTCTGCTGAAGCTATCCTGCGGTGCAGCACGTGGGGGTGGGGGTGGGGTGTGGGGTGGTGTGGGTGCGGGGTGGTGTGGCTGCTGCTCTGTCTGGCTAAAAAGCAAGATGGATGCTGGACTGTGTCAGAAGCTGCAGTCAGGGTACCACAGAGGTCTCTGCCCCTGCCCAGGCCCTAACCCTTAGAGTACTAACCCTCGGCCCTTAGGGTTCATGTTGCCCTCAATGAACAGCACACTGGCTTTCTTGTCTCTCCGCCGGACACTCTTGACCTGCAGGCAAATTGGAACAGCACAGCATGACTGGGGTGGAGGTGGTGCTTTCCACCTGCCCTGAGGCCCTCCGGGCCCCGGGCCTGGGCTTGGCCAGCCTAGTGCTGTGGCGTAACCCAGGCTTCAGGCCCATTGCTTCCTAGGGCTCTGTGGTATTATAAGGCAGAATCCAGCGATTTGCATTTGGGTCTTGTTTATAAATCTTTTGTTACAAGTGCAGAAGCGCAAGTGTGGAAGCCAAGGACAACCTCAAATACTGGCCCTTGCCATCTACCTTGCTTGAGACAAGGTCTCTCCGTCAATGCATGCACCAGACTAGTGGACAGAGCTTCTGGACTTCTCCCGTCTCTGCCTTCCAACCCACAGAGGACCGCAGGCACACTTAGAGTCTGGCTCTGTGTTCTAAGAGCTAATCTCAGGCCTTCGTGCTAATATAAGCACTTTACCCACCGAGCTGGCCCACCTTGTTTTTAGTTTCACATAAACCGGGCGGTGGTGGCGCACGCCTTTAATCCCAGCACTCGGGAGGTAGAAGCAGGCGGATCTCTGTGAGTTTGAGGCCAGCCTGGTCTACAAGTTTCAGGACAGGCTCCAAAGTTACAGAGAAACCCTTTATCAAAAAAACAAAAGATCCAAAACAAGACACAAATCACTAAAGCTAGGCGCGAGGATAGCATCCCATGACAGGAGAGCGAGGGGTAATGATGGGGGAGTCTCCACCTAGGGAGGGTTACAGCCCGTGCCTGAATGTACCTAGGGCTGTCCTTGGCAGAGCACGCTCACCGGCCACATGACAGACTTTCAGTGGGACTGAGACACCTTTTTTTTTTTATTGTTTTAGACACAGATCTCATGTAGCCCACACGCTGGCTTCCAACATTCTTAATGTAGCTGAGGACTGTGAACTCCTGACCTTCCTGCCTCTGCCTCCTGTGTACAGGGACGAACAGGCACACACCACCACGCCCATGGCATCATAGGAACTAAATTCTGGGGCCTGGATGGAGGAGACCTGCAGCATCCATTCCTGAAGCTCAGCAGAGCACTCTGCTCACACCAGCTTCCCTGAGGAAATGTGGTGTGAATTCCCCTTAGGACACCATGTTAAATGGCACTCATCAAATGACCAGGCCCCAGCTAGAGGGGGCTGTGTGCACCCCGTCAGAGTTACCAGTGCTTGAGTCTTCCAGCATTAGCAGAGCCAAACTACTACCTGAGCAGGGGAAATGGGAACTGAGGGAAGGGACCTGGCGCACACAGCAGGTACACTTACCACGGCTGGCCAGAATGGGTATTTTTGGTATTTCAGCCAGACCAGCATCCCTACTTCAAATGATCGTGGTTCTAGGATTCAAAAGGAAAAGAAGGCTGAGTCAGATATGCCTTAAACAAATACAGTACAGACAGAAAAAAAGAAAACCACGTTCCTCACGGCATCATTTCAACCCAACTCTAACCTCCTCATCTACCAGGAAACCCAGAGAGCTTACAGAATGGGAGTCTGAGTACCCATCATGAGCCATGGCCATGACTGTGTCCCCAGTGATAAACGACAGAGACGACACCAGCAGCAGGACGGAGGATTCTATCCCCAAACCTCTACCTCTAAGTCTAACAGGTTCCCCAAAGCAGACATTAGGATGACTGCACCCACGCAGGAGTGGAGGTTATAGGGTCTCCGGCTCCCGGAATAAACTGCCCTCCTGGGAACTGCAAGTTCAAGGAGTCGGAGACAGTGCGGTCACAAAAATCAGAAAACAAGATGATTTCAGAGGAAGAAGTCATTCTCTCCTGCGGTTTTGAGACAGGGGGTCTATGTACACCAGACTGGCCTGGAACTCAGATCCACATGCCTCTGCCTCCCATGCTGGGGTGACGGGAGGCACAGCCCTGGCTCCCCACTGTCTTTAAGGCAGAACTGTACTACGCAGGCCAAGATGGCCTTCAGCTCGCAGGGATCCCTCTGCCTTCACCTGCTTTGCTGCATAAAACTCAACATTTTCTATTCGCCAAGAATTCCAGGATGGACAGGCAGTGGTGGTGCACACCTTTAATCCCATCCCAGAGGAGAGCCGATCTCTGTGAGTTCAAGGCCAGCCTGGTCTAAGAAGTGAGTTCCAAGACAGCCAAAGCTGTTAGATAAAGAAACCCTGTCTTGAAAAAACCAAAATCAAGCAATTAAAAGAATCCCAGGATGAGGGACTGGTGTAGACTGATAAGGCTTTAGTATCAGGAAAGCTATCAGGAAGTGGAGATACTGACTGCCATGTCTCCCACCATGAAATCCAAAGCTGTGAAGGGCTCACTGGGCCAGCAGGAACTCTGAGGAAGTCACAGCTCATCCAGGAGAGGCTCCAAGCACCTCAAAGACCCTGGCTGGGAACAGGCAATTGTCATGAGCTTGGTCTGGTGGATTAAGGAAGCCATCAGCTCAAGCCTGGCATGGGAGAACACTAGACACCAAAGATCCTAAGGTCTGGAAGCTGAGGTCTCTCTGCAGCCAGTATGCCCTGATCTTCAAAGTCACCCAAAGATGAGGATTTCAAGGCATAACTCATACCAGCACCCAGGTCCTTCTACCATCCTAGATACTCAGTGGGAACTCAGCCTGGGTCCTCAGCAAGAACTTGGCCCCAGGACTCAGGCGCACTAAAGGAACAGGAGGAAAGATGGGGATGGAATCTGGCTGGTCCTCATTAAGAACCCCAATGTGTTCTGCAGGCGTTACCTGCTCAGGAGGCTGCTGACAGTCCCCCAGCCTGTCCTGTATCATCCGGGCCGCACAGTACAGCATCCCAGTGTGCAGCAGACTCAGGAGAGACTGAGTCATCCCTGTGCAATCGGCAGCCCTGACCCACATGTCATTCTCGGCTGCACACCCAATTCATGTCGTACTTCTAGGGAGGATGGACTCAGGTCCCTGGACAAATGGCAAAGGTGGTTCTGCCCAACTGAGGGCAAAAGAGCCTACGTCTTTACTCGGCATGCCCAGAAAGGGACAGGACCAACACTGGTTTCCATGTAGGGCTGGCTACCTATCCTAAGCACCATTAGTGAGGAGACAAAGCTCTGGACAGGTGTCGGGTCAGAGAGAGCATAACACCCGAAGCAGTGTTAGGTATGGAGGCGCACACCTTTTGTCCCAGCACTCTCAAAGCAGAGACAAGGGGATCAAATTGAATTTGGGTCAGCCTGGTCTACACAGCAAGTTCCAGGCTACTTAGAGGTCACCAGTGAGACCCAGTCTAAAAACAAAAACACCACCAGCGCCAAACAATAAGATGGCTTTACAGAGTGGACCCTCGCCCACTGCTCTCTGGAGTGCAGCACCCTTACCGTGGTACAGAAGGATCCGGGGTGGCTCCTCCTCCTCCTCCTCCTCCTCCTCCAGCAGGGAGTGGATGGACTTGAACCCTGTGAACTCTTCTGAGGACACAGGATCTGCTGAGACAGGGGACACCACTTGATGGCTACCCCTCACCCTGCACAAAGGGCTAGGGACAAAGAACCATCTAGGATAAAGGACGGAGCCACACAGATTCAACAAGGGTGCACCCTGTGTCAGATCTGTGTTTGTCTGTCTTTAAATTCTACTACATATACTTGTGTGTCTGTGCATGCGTGTACACATGTACATACGTGCACACACAGAAATCACAACTACTCTGTGGAATCAGAGCGCCCAAGATCAGACTCAGGTCACCAAGGTTAGTGTCACTGTCTCATCTGCTGAGCCATGTCACAGACCCCTCCTGTTGTTTAAATTCTGGGACCAGGGACAAACAAAGGGTCTCCTGCTGGCCAGGCACGTGCTCCAGCTCTAAGTGCCAGCCTCAAGTACATGCTAAAGAAAAAAAACAGGAAGAAAAGGGCTATCAAGCGCAGCACTCGATAACAAAGTGTGGGGACTCCAGGTAGCGAGCCTGACATGTGGCTACACAGAGAATGAACCCCCAGAACCAAAATGTGACTGCAAACAAGATACAGTGGAGGGAACCAGCTGCTCGCTGTAGCCCGTGGACAGGCAGAGGGTGGCCTTGTGAAGGACCCCAATGAGTGCCATGTCTACCACTCCTGATCCCCTGCCAGAGCTCAGGGGGTCAAGACAGGTTTGGACGGACCCAGCCCCTGGCTGCAGTCACACACAGGTTTCAGAAGGACCTCCAGACAGGGCTTCTAATCCCCTCACTCACTCGGAATGTGCTTTGGGTGCTCTGCAGGGTCACTAACTGCTACCCCCAGTTCTGCCCGAGCTTCCACTCTCTTCAGACACAAAGAACTATGTGGGAGAAGACAAAGTCACTATACTTCAGGGGGCAGACAGACCCAGGTCCCTGTCCATGGTTACCTTCCTCTGGCTTGTCCCTGTCACTAGACCTGAGCAGCACCATGGTCTCCCCAGGCCAGTTCTGAGGGGAGGGTGCTGCCCCCACAGTTCCAGTCGCCAGTTGCCCGGGAGGTGGGTTCTGGCTTCCATCCAAGCGTAGCCTCTTTGTGGCGCGTCCTCTGCCTCTGTCAGAGGCTGGGAGCAGCCTGCTGCTGCCTGATGGCACAACCAGGTCACAGCCTTTGACCCCGGCACAAGGGTCCTCTTCTGAGGCTTGGGGGAGCAGCCCGGGTGAAGCTGGGGTCACACAGCCGTTTGCCTGTCCCTCGCTCTCTTCAACACTTTCTCCCTTGGAAAGGCAAGATGCTGTTCTGCCGCGCCGGGTAGGTTTCTCTCCCAAATTCCTCCGCCTCATCTTGGCAGTGTCCTGTTCACAGTCCAGCCGTGATCCAGAACCGTCTTGAGACCCATCTCCAGCGGGGGAAGGCAATACTGCTCTCAGGGCTCCGTTTTTTGTGAGGTCTGTCCTGTGGTCCTCTTCAGCTGCAGGCAGCCCCGGCGGGCTTTGTGGGAGCCACTCCCTCTTGGGTGTGCACTGGGCAGCCACACTGTCACCGTCCTCGCTGCAAAAGGATGGAGAGCGAGCGCTGGGCACCCAAGAGGCGGCATCTGCGTGTCGCTTCTCTTCCCTCAGATGGCTTTCAGGACCCAAACTTGTCTTCTCATTCAAGACATCCAGGGCCACTCGCAGGGAGCGTCGATAGGTCAGCTCCTCCAGGGGAGTAGCTGTGACCTCATTCTGAGACGCTGTGGAGACAAAGATCCACATGAGGGTGCACAGGTGCCTAGGGCTTGTCCCTGCAGCCAGGCGGCAGCAGACTCCATGATCACATCTTTGTGGAACCCATCTTTGCAGAGCCACAGGCAGGCCCGGCACTACTCCTGACACACGTTCCCCGCAAAAAGAGGACAAAGCCAGGAAGTGACTATATATTCACTCTGGGCTATGACTGAACAGCAGCACATACCGGAATGACCTCAGTCTGACAGGTCAACATGTGCAAACCAGCACTGTGTAAAAACACATCTGAACGTCTTGCACTGTTCATTTGAAGGGGAATCGGGACAGCTTCACACTCACCAAGGTAACTGCCTCTGTCTACCACATCCATACTTGTCGCCGGCTTAACAAAGACTAATGGGTGCTTCCAAGCAAGCAGCCCCCAACCCTTCGAGCCAGCATTGGGGACACCCTTGTTCTCTACGCAAGGTGGCCAGCCCAGCCTGCAGCTCCCCTGAACAGCTGTGCGCTCCATGAAGGCCTTGCTCTGGCTGTCCTGGGCCTGCCTTGGCTGCTGGGACTCACTCTCTCAACCTGACGGTAAGGAGCCCAACATCAGCTCTGCTGGCTGGTGACTGCCGCTGTCTAGAACCCTTGCCGTGGGCGCCACTGCCAGGTCTGGAACAGGGTTAATAAGAAGTCTAGCTCAGACACAAGAGGAGGTGTGGAGGGGCTGAACTGCGGGTCCACACACACAAAGAGGAGACCCACCCGACACACACTGACTCCCCGCTCACAATACCCAGAAGTGACATGGAGGGGTGACATGGAATCTGACCACTCTGGCCTTTTTAATTGGCAATTTATGCATCTGTACGTATGTATTATATGTGTATACATCTCCTTATGTATGTTATATTCACACATATGTATGTCTGGATGTTATGTATTCATGTGTCTGCTTCTTTCTGTTTTATGTATGCACATGTGTGTCTATCTTATGTTATATATGCATGTGTGTCTTCCTGTTATGTATGCACATGTGTCTGTCTGGAACCTGGGTGTGGGGTCTAATACCTGTGATACCTGTCCTACAAAGGCTGAGGCAGGAGGACTGCCACCACCTCCAGGCCTGCTCAGGCTGCAATATGAGACTCTACCTCAAAAACTAAGAAACACACACATATCAAAACAAAACAAAAACAAAACCCAACAAAACAAAACAAAAAACCCATAGAAGCAGGGAAAGCAGATAGTGGTCGGCTCCCACTGCCAACACTGCCCAAACAAAAAGCCACAAACATAATCAGATAGAGCTGGTTCTGGTGTGGGGGAGTAAGTACCTACCATGCACAAGGCCCTGGGTTCTGTCCCAGGCCCACGTGAATACATCATCACAGCACTGGGGACTCAGAGCTAGGAGGATCGGGAGTTCAGGTCAGCCTCTGCTATACAGTGATTTCAAGACCAACCTGGGCTACGTGAGACCCTGTCTAAAAAAGGCCAAGGAAAAAAAGCAAGCAAATCCATTTTTCCTCCTGTGAGATGCCCCCTAACACAGGGGCGTGGAAAGGATGGACTGGTCGCTGAGGCCCAGCAGGGTGGTGGCCTGGCTGGAGCTCTTACCCAGAAAGGCGGCAATATTCTCAATGTGCGATTTCTGCAGTGCCTCCACGGCCGAGCTCTTCACCTGGATCCTGTGGCGAGAAAGAGCTGGTTACTGCCACCAGCCTGCAAACCCGACTGTCCAGATGTCCCTTGCAACCTTCCACTCACACCAAAAGTCACACTGAAGGAAGGACAGGGAGGGACACACTGCCGAGGTGACAAGCATAGCCAACCAGGGTGGATATGGCTTTCTCTCTCTCTCTCTCTTCCTCCCCACTTTTAAGAAAGAAAAGGTCGGCTGGAGTTAAGAGTAAAAATAAATTCAAATTGGGACTTTCATGAGCAAATCCGACTTTCAACTGCACAAATAACTCCTTTGTTAGGTTTTCAGCGTAGCCGCTAATGTCACCGAGAGCTGTTTACAGCCCAGCAGGCGCGTTTTAGTTTAAAAGACGCTCTTTCCTTTAAACTCAAGCATTCAATTACCTTCCCTGCCGCAGGGAGAGCGGGAGCTGGGGACTCTCAAGTGGTGGCAGGCTCTGAAGATGGTGGCAGGAAGGAGCGGGCTGCGAGACCCAGGAGACGGGCAGCCAGTGGACTCTTCAGAAGCGAGGACTGTAGCAGAGGACTATATGCATGCCCACACCCACATCGTCCTTGCAGATGGCCCGTGAAGGGTGACCAGGTACAGGACAACAGAGTCCCGCCACCCCGTCCGCTTTGCCGGTATGGAAACGTGGTTTTTCTTAGTGGTGGAGGGGTCTGGCACAGCCAGAGCAGAAACAAAATACACTGGTTCTTGGCAAGAGGGGAGACCCTGGCATGGTTCCCTGGAGGTAATTTCTATTTATTCGCCCTTGAGACCCTTCTCTCTGTAGATCCCTGGGCTTCATGTAAGACCTTCAATTCAAAATTGGTGTCAGATAAAACCCACTGTCTTCTCTGCAGGGCTACGAGTGTGGAGATGATGGCCCTGCTTCTCTCCCCTCTCTATCATTTGAGAAGCAAAGACAGTATTAAAAACACACACACTTACTTTTCTTTTAGTGAGAGTATTTGAACATCTAGAAATAATTCTTTTTTTCTCTTATTTTTCACTGAAGTCTCAGTTCTGGCCAAAACCTATGTGTGAAAAAAGAATTCTTATTACGGCGACATGCAGAAACAGACATGTGGCACTCCCTTCCCAATGGCCACAGGATTTACCAGACACCTAATTTAAGCTCCTTTGATTCAGGCAGAGAAACTGAGGCACTTGAGCCCATGGCCATGCCAGGTTAGGGCGCGGACTCAGCAGCTCCTGCTAAACTGCCAGAAAGCACCCCTAAAACACCACAGCTATTCCCTGTCTGGGGGCCCCTAAAACACCACAGCTATTCCCTGTCTGGGGGCCCCTAAAACACCACAGCTACTCCCTGTCTGGGGGCCCCTAAAACACCACAGCTACTCCCTGTCTGGGGGCCCCTAAAACACCACAGCCTTCCATGCCTTTCTATAGCTGACTTTGGTTATTTTTATTTATTTACTTTTTTTTTCTTTTCCTTAGTGTGAAAATAATTAAAGACATTCCGGATATAGAGGCTCCTAAGTGCCAGACCAAAACCCTGTGGACTGAAGGAACCCCGGGACCCGTGCCAGCAGATCTGGGTGCCAAGCATTCAGGCTCAATCCGAGGGAGCACAGTCTGATAAAGACTTTATTGTCACCAAAAGTCATTTCTAATTCTACAAATTAAGAGAATAAGGGCTGTCACCTTCGCAGGCCACAATCGCTTCTCCCATCGGCAGAGGACATACTTGGCATCCGTCATGACTTGGAGCTGTGGTAGGAAGGGGGTAGCTACGAGCTACAGAGCCTGACGCCAGAGGTGCCCTGCAACAAAATATGTGTGATAGCTTAGAAAGGCATTTGCTTGCATCCAGTGGCATTTGCAACAGGAGCTTCAAGAGCAGAAGCTGGCCGCATGCACAGCCTCTAGGAGACTGTTCAGCCAGAACCTGGCCACACGACAGTCAAAGTCAAGTGCAGGGTCCTAGGACTTGGGAAGTGGCTGCACTGTTTTCCATAAGTAAAACTCAACAAATTCCCCCTTCAAGGTCGTACCCAGGGCACCCACAGCAGCTGCAGGCCTTCGTTGCAGTCAAAGCTCACAACCCTCCTAGCCTCAAGCCTGAAGGGTGACCACATACACATAGGGCACACATGGCTGCCCCGTTCCCTGGACGGACAGAGACAGATGCAGGCGTTCACAACATGACACCCCTAGCAGAGGCAGCCAGGGCTGTGGACAGAAACGGAAAGATGGGGGAGGGGGAACCAAAGCAGCAGGAAGGACACCAGGGACAGTAGAAACAAGGGTTTATGGAGAAGAGGGTTTCCAGAGGGGTCACGTGCAGCAGAGTTGGGGAATGATGACTAAAACAGGGTTCTCAGCAAGGATGGAAGTTCAGGAAGCAAATAAGGACTCCTAAGCAGGTATGGGAAATCAGATAACAAAAGACGGGGCTCAGCAAACAGAAGGTTTGGGCAGCAAATATTGGGTTCATAGCAAAGGAGGAGGTTCAAGAAGAATCAGGCAGAAGAGACGGAGTTTGCAGTTGGGACTAGGTTCACAGAAGGGGAGCAATACAGGAAGCAAAGATGGGGTTCACATAAGGAACTGAGATCCAGGCTGCAGAAACTGGAGTTCAACAGGAAACAGTGTTTGCAGCAATGAGAGGACAAGCTATAAGAGGCATAGGGCTACTGGGACTCTACACGAAACTCTAGGTTCACAACAGGGATAGGGTTCAAGCAGGATTTGGGGGTTGAACTGCAAAGAGGGAGTCCCAAAAGAAACAGGGGTTCAGTATGCACAGTGGGGTCCATGCAGGAAATTCCGAGTTCTCAGCAAGGACACAGGTTCAGGCTGCAAAGATGGGATACCAAGCAAGAAATCTGCGTTTCAGCTGGGGAGGGGGGAAGGGGGGAGGTAGAGTAAGAAATGGGTTCACACTGTAGAGGTGGGAAAACTGGGTTAATACGGAGCTTCCAGCAGAAAATTCGGGATCTCATAAAGGACACAGGTCCAGGCTGCAAAGAGGGCAAAGATTAGGCAGAAAACTCGGGATTCAGGCTGCAGAAGAGGAGATCAGGCCGGAAATACGGGGTTCAGGCTGCAGAAGATGGGGATCAGGCCGGAAATACGGGACTCTCAGGGGGTCGGGGACTCAGGCTACAGAGAAAGGGATTCAGGTAAGAAATACAGGGTTCGCAGCAGGAAACTGGAGGTTCGCGGCACCCGCGGGGTTCGGCTGCACATGGGCTGCACATGGGCCCTGCGCAGAACCGGACGCGGCCCAGCAGGTCCGGCCCAGCCGCCGCCCTTCCCCAGGCTCTCCGCCTGCGCCCCATCTGGCCCTCCCAAGGCCGCAGCGGGCTCACCCACCCCCAGCCCACCCGACGCGGCGTCCGAGCCTGAGCGACCAGGCCGTGGCGGTCCCAACGGCGGACACCCGCCCGCCAACCGCCGCCGCCAGCCCGCGCGCTCACCGCCTCCACGCCGCGCAGATCCCCGCGGGCTAGGGGCGGGGTCTACCTCACAGCGGCGCCAGGCCCCGCCCACGCGCCCGCCCAATAGGAGGTGCGTATCTGCTCTTAGGCCCCGCCCCCAGACGCTTGAGGCCCCACGCCCCATGGTTGCCGGCCACGCCCCCAGCCGCCTCCCCTCCTGCCCAGCGACTTGTAGCGTGCGCAGGAAGGGCGCCCCCTGCGCCCGAGGCAGGGTAAGCCTCGCGGCCGCGCCGAGTCCCAGCCCCCACACCGCTGCCTTGCACCGCCCAGAGTCGACGGCGGACTCGCTAGGCCACGCCCCATGGTGTAGCCCCGCCCCATCCTTCCCGCAGCCTGTGGTCACGCCTGAGTGGTGGAGCAGGCAAGGCCCCTGTTCCAGTCGGATTCCCGTCTGTGTGGCACTGTGGGTAGTCAGAGAAGGGGGGTTGGAAAGACCAAGGCCTCACCAGCTCCTGTGCCCCTCACACAACCTTCTAGGACCTTCCAGCTTCTGGGGTGATCCGATTCCCACCGCAGAAAGCACATCATGGAGTGAGGATGGTCGTGTCCACCAGAGTGGGAACAAGATGTGAGGTCCCCGAGTATCCTTGAGCCAAGCCGGTGACTGAGCGGGAGGGGCTGCATCCAGGACCCTCATGGGGGTTTTTAGAGCTGGAAGCTTCCAGTTTGGCTGCCCACAAAGAGACTGTGACTTGAGACACTGAGACTGTAAGCAGTTGTTGGTATAAGAAGATACATATTGCCGGGCGGTGGTGGCGCACGCCTTTAATCCCAGCACTTGGGAGGCAGAGGTAGGAGGATCTCTGTGAGTTCGAGACCAGCCTGGTCTACAAGAGCTAGTTCCAGGACAGGCTCCAAAGCCACAGAGAAACCCTGTCTCGAAAAACCAAAAAAAAAAAAAAAAAAAAAAAAAGAAGATACGTATTTTGTTTGCTTGGTTGGTTTTTTGTTCGTTTGTTTTCGAAACAGTTTTTCTGTGTAGCCCTGGCTGTCCTGGAACTCTCTCTGTAGACCAGGCTGGCCTCGAACTCAGAAAAATCCGCCTGTCTCTGCCTCCGGAGTGCTGGGGTTAAAGGCTGCGCCACCACTGCTTGGCCTTGCCCAAGTTCTTAACTACATTCTCTTGTCTGTCTCCCCAAAGCCGCTCACCTGTGTGGCTTCTCTCACCTGAAGGTCAGGATCCCCGGGAGACTCTCCAGCCACAAGACAGATGTCTCCAGTGTTTTCAGCAGCCCTGAAGATGTGTAGAGCAGACACTGATCTTGGCCTCTGCGTCTGGTTGTCAAGAGTGAGTGGTGGCTCTGGGTCTGGTTATCAGGCCCTGCCTTGGGTGTGATGGATTCCCAACTGAGCCATTTATTTGTCTAAAACGGCTTTTATTTTAACTATTCCCATCACACGTGGAGAAACTGGCTTTGCTGGCCACAGAGGTGAGGTGATGGGCCTCTATCCTGAGTTCCATCAGATGGTGGCACTGCACCCCAAATTTTTCTAGGTCAGGTGTCAAAGTCCCAGAAGCTCAGATGGCAATTCTGGGGTCTCCCAGCAGCACTGGCCAAGGGGAGAGGGGAATTCTCTTGACGTGGTCCCCACATCGTCACTAAGCACTACTGGTCTATTATGTAAGCGTGGAAATGATGTGTGAGCGGGTAAGGTGTGTGTGTGTGTGTGTGAGCGGTGGAGGGGATGTGTGTGTATGTGTGTGTGTGTGTGAGCGGTGGAGGGGATGTGTGTGTGTGTGTGAGTGGTGGAGGGGATGTGTGTGTATGTGTGTGTGTGTGTGTGAGCGGTGGAGGGGATGTGTGTGTGTGTGTGTGTGAGTGGTGGAGGGGATGTGTGTGTGTGTGTGTGAGCGGTGGAGGGGATGTGTGTGTGTGTGTGTGTGAGCGGTGGAGGGGATGTGTGTGTGTGTGAGCGGTGGAGGGGATGTGTGTGTGTGTGTGTGAGCGGTGGAGGGGATGTGTGTGTGTGTGTGTGAGCGGTGGAGGGGATGTGTGTGTTTGTGTGAGCGGTGGAGGGGATGTGTGTGTGTGTGTGTGGAGGGGATGTGTGTGTGTGTGAGCGGTGGAGGGGATGTGTGTGTGTGTGTGTGAGTGGAGGGGATGTGTGTGTGAGTGGAGGGTGTGTGTGTGTGGAGGGGATGTGTGTGTGGAGGGTGTGTGTGTAAGTGGAGGGTGTGTGTGTGTGAGTGGAGGGTGTGTGTGTGTGTATGTGTGTGGAGGGTGTGTGTGTGTGTGGAGGGTGTGTGTGTGTGTGTGGAGGGTGTGTGTGTATGTGTGTGGAGGGTGTGTGTGTGTGAGTGGAGGGTGTGTGTGTGTGTGTGTGGAGGGTGTGTGTGTGTGTGGAGGGTGTGTGTGTGAGTGGAGGGTGTGTGTGTGTGAGTGGAGGGGATGTGTGTGTGTGTGGAGGGTGTGTGTGTGTGTGAGTGGAGGGTGTGTGTGTGAGTGGAGGGTGTGTGTGTGAGTGGAGGGTGTGTGTGTGTGTGGAGGGTGTGTGTGTGTGAGTGGAGGGTGTGTGTGTGTGAGTGGAGGGTGTGTGTGTGTGAGTGGAGGGTGTGTGTGTGTATGTGTGTGGAGGGTGTGTGTGTGTGTGTGTGTGTGTGGAGGGTGTGTGTGTGTGTGAGCAATGGAGGTGTGGGCAGAGCAGGTCTCTCACAAGGCTGGTTCTGTAGGTTCACACTCCCCAGCCAGGCAGAAGCAGTGAGAATAAGATATGATGACGCAAGGGATTAGTTAGCCCAGTTCCCAGCTGGCTCGGTCCCCTCCAGCCCAGTCACTAGCTAACCAACTACTAACCCATCCACCTAGTAACCTGTTCATGGTTGATATACTTATTATCTATTAACCAGTTAGCTTGGTCCCTAGTTAACCCATTCACCTGTTAACCAGTTAGCTTGGTCCCTAGTTAAACCATTCACTTGCTAACCAGTTAACTTGGTCCCTATTTAACCCATTTACCCATTACTCTTTTCTTTCGCTTCAGTGAACAGATCTGCCAGACCTTGACCTCAATTGCTAACAGTTTCCTGTGGGGTCCTCTGAAGACTCCGTGATAGCGAGTGACTGTCCAGCCCCTTGGGAACTGAATCTCCTACATCAGGACTAGTGCCTTGCACACATTTGTGATTGGACATCTGTAAAACTTGAGCAAGGGCCCAAGGCAGAGCAGGTGGGCACTGTAACCCCATCAACATGGTCGGAGTACAGTCTAGGGCTAAGCACTGAGGCCGCCTTGGGGCTCACTGGATGGGCTGTTCAGTTAACAAACAAGAAGGAAGAGCTGGGGCTATGGCTCAGGAGCTGGGGTGCTAGCTGTGCAGACCTGGGTTCCATCCCTGCACCCGTGCAGAGCCAGGTGTGCTTCAGCTCCGCAGAGACCAAGGGCAGTGCCTGGAGCTGGCCCACCTGCTGGGAGACCCCCGTCTCCAAACATGAGGTGGACAACACGGAGATTATCTTCTGGCCTCTGCGCATGGGTGTTGGTTCACGCGCGCACACGTGTGCACGAGAGAGAGAGAGAGAGAGAGAGAGAGAGAGAGAGAGAGAGCACTGAGCGCGTGGAGGGATAGAGCTTGGCTAATTGCATACTGCTCTTGCAGAAGACCTGAGTCTGGCTCCCAGCATGCACATCCTGCATCCAACAGCCGCCGTAACTCTACCTCCAGGGATATGATGCCCCTTCCTCTTTTGACCTCCACGGCAGCTGCAGACATATGGCATGCATGCATACATGCACACACACACTCACACACTCACGTGCACACAAAGAGCCAAGGTAAGATAAAGCATCCCCTTAGCCACCTGTGGGGTGTAAGTATGCTGGGACTGCAGTGGCACAGCACACCACAGTTCACACTGCAGTGGCACAGCACACCACAGTGCACAGCACAGTGCACAGCACAACACAGTGCACAGCACAACACAGTGCACAGCACACCGCAGTGGCACTGCCCACATTGGCTCCTTTCTTTCATCTTGGCTTTAGTCTGACAAACGCCTTCACCAAATCAAGTCCAGCAAAGCCAGAATTTCTCATTCCTGAAGATTTGCCCTAAGGACAGAATGATTAGTGGCCGAAGCTGGGTGGGCAAGAACCACTCACATAGTACCAAGGCCTGGAAAACATTCCCCTAGCGTGCCAGTTGAGTTCAATGTCATCCTTAGCTACTTAGTTAAGTTTGAGGCCAGCCTGGGCTAATTGAGACCCTGTCTCAAAACAAAACTTAAAAAAATAAATAAATAAAGTAAAATAACATACCCTTAGTTGTCTTTGGTCACCAGCCATGGCCAGCCTAGCCACACAGATGGGCCACTTCTTAGATTGAATGTAATCACCAGTTTGAGGTCCCCTGCTTCCCGGGCCACTGGCCTACTGCAGGTGCCCGACTGTCACTCATTCCACTCCGACAGAAGATAGGAGAGGGAATTCATTTTCTGAGATGCAGCCAGCTTGTTTAGGAAAATGCCTTAATTAGTCCTGGGGGTGGCAAGGGAGGCCCGGAGGCCAGAAGATGAAAAGGGCCTGCAAAGACACAGCCAGCATCCTCCACGGGAGAACACAGTGGCGCCTGGCACGGAGCTGGCAAAGCTCTCAGAGGCAGAGACCAGAGATCAAGAGCAGGGACAGGTGGGACGTCACACGACCTTCAGCGGCAGTCTTGAGCCCTGGGGCTGTGGTGCAGGACGGTGAGGCATTGTCTGAGCTGGACCTGCTCATAAAGGAGGCAGAGACAGACGGGAGTCGGGAACCGCCAGAGCCCTGCCTGCCTTCCACAAAGGTGGGCATTTAGAAGTCCTGAGTTCCTGAGACACTGCAGGAGTGCCAACAAGTGATCACACAGAAACAGCTCTTGGGTTTGGAGGAGGTGGCAATCCATGTGGGTCCCACCATCACTGCCTTCCACTCTGTAATGTGGTAATAACAACTTTCCCTGGAAACCGCGCCTAGTTTACATGGAGCCGAGGATGGACTCCAGGGCTTTGTGAGCGCTAAGCTATCTGCCGAGCCCATGCTTGCCCCTTGCTCTGTATGGAAGGGGTGTGGAAGGGGATGGGTGTTTGTGTGGGAGGGGTGTGTGTTTGGGAGGGGTGTGTGTTTGGGAGGGGGTGTGTGTTTGGGAGGGGTGTGTGTTTGGGAGGGGTGTGTGTGTGGGTCCCATTCATTTTTCAAGACAAAGTCTCATGGAACCCAGATTAATCTTAAATTGCTGAACATCCTGCCTCACCTGCTGAGGTGATGGCCATGTGCCACCATGCATGATATCACCATGGTAATAGCGTGTGTGTGTGTGTGTGTATTTGCAGGTGTATGTGTATTTGTAGATGTGCGTGTTTGCAGGTGTGTATTTGCAGGTGTGTGTGTGTGTGTGCAGGTGTGGTATGTGCAGGTGTGTGTGTTTGCAGGTTGTGTGTAGGTTTGTGTGTGTTTGCAGGTGTGTGTGTTGGGGGGTTGTTCATTTTTATTTTTTATTTTTTGATTTTTGAGACAGGGTTTCTCTGTGTCTTGGAACTAGCTCTTGTAGACCAGGCTAGCCTTGAACTGGGATTAAAGGCATGCGCCAGCCGCCACCACCACCACCCAGCAAGGGGATTGTTACTTTTTTTTTTTTTTTTTTTTTTTTGGTTTTTCGAGACAGGGTTTCTCTGTAGCTTTGGTGCCTGTCCTGGAACTAGCTCTTGTAGACCAGGCTGGGCTCGAACTCACAGAGATCCGCCTGCCTCTGCCTCCCGAGTGCTGGGATTAAAGGCGTGCGCCACCACCGCCTGGCGGATTGTTACTTTTGAGACAGGGTCTCACTATATAGACCAGGCTGGGCCTCAAACTCGCAGAGATCTACCTGCCTCTGCCTCCCAAGTACTGGGATTAAAAGTGTGGGCCACCACCACCCAGCTCTCTCTGGCCTTCGTGTTGCACTGACTACGCTGGACCTGCAGTCTTACTGGAAGAACTAAAATAATCAGGGACAGCGGTGCACGCTTTTAATCCAGCACTTGGGAGGAAGAAGCAGGCGGATCTCTGGGAGTTCGAGTATAGCATGGTCTGCAGAGAAAGTTCCAGGACAGTGAGAGCTACACAGAGAAGCCCTGTCTCAAACCCCCACCCCAAGAAAAGGTGTGTCTTCCTGCCCCAGAGATCCAGGTTAGAGGTGGAGCCTCCGACTTTGAATCAAGCAAAAAAAAAATCCCAGGAATGCCCCTCAATTTTTGAGTTTTAGCTAATTTCAGTCAAGTTGACAACCAAAAACCATCAGCACAAGTTGTGGACATAATTATTAAAATAAGGGCATCTTTGTCTAGAGTTAGAACCCTCGCTCCAGAGGTTACTGACGTAATGAGGGGAATTTGGGCACAGGTCTACAAGCAGTGTGGAGCAGAGGCAGAGGCAGCAGTGGACTGGCCACCAGCCAGGGGATGCCTGGAGCCAGCAAATCCAAAGGGCCCGGGAAAGGCTTCATCCCTGAGAAGCCGGCCACGTCATTGGTGTTTGGGACAATTAGAGGGTCAATTTCTCTTTGAGACACTGTTAATGATCTGTTTGAGGGGAAACTTGGGTGGCGCACCAAAGTTGAGGTGCCCTATAAACATGTCCTTGGAGACACGAGAGTCCTTGACTGACGTCATCAGTTCTTCATCTCCTGAGGAATGGCGTGATTACAGCTAGTTCCCAGAGCACACTGCTCAGTGTGCCTCCAGTGCTGGGCAAACAGAGATGCTGTGCATCTTCATGATACTCAGGACATGCTGGAGGGAAGGGCAGGCTGATGGCTGAGGCTGGCCTGAGAGCACAGCCATCCCGACCAACCCTTACACAAGGTTAGTGTTTAGCGCTTCTAGGCCACCAAGCCTTCATGTTTCCCTCTTCCATTGAGAAGTGTTGAGATACGGGGACCACAGCCAGTGGGAGGGGTCCATCCCTTCCCCAGCTTTGGAGCCGACTTCTTCAGGACTCCAGCACATTCAGAAGACCAGCTGAGACACCCAGCCTTGTGGAATGGGCAACCGATGTATTCTGGGCCTTCAGTTCACAGCCATTCTTGGATTATCTGAACCTCAGCCTCTAGATTATTCTAATAAATCCCCATTCTAGGTATGTAGACTGATTTAGTCTATAAGTTCTGTTATTGTAGAGAACCCTGACCATCACAAAGATATTTCACAATACAGTCACACTGAGCACTGGCAAGATGGTTCAGTGGGTAGAGGCCCAGCCAAATCTGAGAACACAACAAAATAGAAGAATATCAGTTTCATCTGAGCTGTCACGGCGCACATCTTTAATCCTGGCACTCAGTTTTGTTTTGTTTCCAGACAGGGTTTCTCTGTAGCTTTGGAGCCTGCCCTGGAACTCGCTCTGTAGCCCAGGTTGGCCTTAAACTCCCAGAGATCCGCCTGCCTCTGCCTCCTGAGTGCTGGGATTAAAGGCGTGCGCCACCACCACCCAGCAAGACCCTGCTTTGAAAAACAAAAAGAAAAAGGCCAGGTGGTGGGGTGCATACCTTTAATCCTGGCACTTAGGGGTGGCAGCACAGGCAGGTGGATCTCAGAGTTTGAGGCCAACCTGCTCTACAGATCAAGTGGCAGGACAGCCAAGGCTGCTCAGAGAAACTGTGTCTCAAAAAACAAACAACAACAACAACACACACAAAAAAAAAAAAACAGAAAAGAAAGAAAATCAATTTCTGTAAATTGTCCCTTGGCCTCCATTGTGTCAGGCACAAGCCTAACACACACACACACACACACGCCCAATACACAACCTAACACACACACATCTAATACACATGCACGTGCCTAACATACACACATCTAACACATGCACGTGCCTAACACACATGCCTAACACATGCACGCCTAATACACACACGCACCTAACACATACTCACGCCTAACACATACTCACGCCTAACACACATGCATGCCTAACACATGCACGCCTAATACACACCTAACACACACACTCCTAACACACGCATGTGCCCAACCCACACAAACCTGATACACATGCACACGCCTAACATGCACACACCTAACACACGCACGTGCCTAACGCACACACGCCTAATACACATGCACATGCCTAACACACACACCTAACACACGCACGTGCTTAACACACACACGCCTAATACACACGCATGCACCTAACACATACATGCCTAACACACATGCACATGCCTTACACGCACGCCTAATACACACACACACGTGCCTAATACACACACACGTGCCTAACACACACACATGCCTAACACACATGCACAAATAAATGTAATAAAAACTTAAGCTTCAAAAGTACAGCGAAACCTTGTCTCAAAAAACAAAAACAAAAAAGCTACGGAGAAACCCTGTCTCGAAAATCAAAAAAAACAAAAAAACAAAAAAACAAAAAACAGCCAGGTGGTGGTGGCGCACGCCTTTAATCCCAGCACTTGGGAGGCAGAGGCAGGCGGATCTCTGTGAGTTCGAGACCAGCCTGGTCTACAGAGCTAGTTCCAGGATAGGCTCCAAAACCACAGAGAAACCCTGTCTCGAAAAACCAAAAAAAAAAAAAAACAAAAAAAAAAAACAAATTTAAAGCAAACAAAGCCGTGAGTTCTAAGGGATTGTGTTGGGACTGCACATTATCTCTTTATTTTCTTTCTTTTTTTATTTTTTTTTAATTTTTTTTATTTTTATTTATTTATTTTTTTTTGTTGTTTTTCGAGACAGGGTTTCTCTGTGGTTTTGGAGCCTGTCCTGGAACTAGCTCTTGTAGACCAGGCTGGTCTCGAACTCACAGGGATTCACCTGCCTCTGCCTCCCGAGTGCTGGGATTAAAGGCGTGTGCCACCACCGCCCGGCGCTGAGAAGCTTTTTGTGCCCCATGGAGATTTTTTATTTTATTTTATTTTTATTTATTTATTTTGGTTTTTTGTTTTGTTTTGTTTTGTTTTGTTTTTCGAGACAGGGTTTCTCTGTGGTTTTGGAGCCTGTCCTGGAACTAGCTCTGTAGACCAGGCTGGCCTCGAACTCAGAGATCCGCCTGCCTCTGCCTCCCGAGTGCTGGGATTAAAGGCGTGCACCACCACCGCCTGGCGGAGATTTTTTATTTCATTTTATTTTTCCTGGATTCTGGTTTCGGGAATAAAGTTTGCTTCTGGTTTATTAAACTTTGGTGGCCTGTCCCCATCTTTGTGCCCCCCCCCCGGGCCCAACACTGTGTAATTACAGAGATCCTCCTGCCTCTGCCTCCCTAGGATTGGGATCCCAGGTGTGCACCACACCAGGCCATAAAAAGACAGATCTCGCCGGGCGATAGTGGCACACGCCTTTAATCCCAGCACTCAGGAGGCAGAGGCAGGTGGATCTCTGCAAGTTCGAGACCAGCCTGGTCTACAAAGCTAGTTCCAGGACAGGCTCCAAAGCCACCGAAAAACCCTATCTCGAAAAAAACAAAACAAAAAAACAAAAAAACAAAAAAGACAGATCTGAACAGAGAGCCCTGGGCTGTCCTTGAAGAACCCTGCTCATCTCCCTGTCCTGGTCCTTTTCCCAAGTGTGCAGAAGACAGCATGTCTACCCTCTGTCACCTGACCTCGGGCCCCTGGACCTTATGTAATAGCCGGGGATACCTGCTGTGTGAGAGGGACAGAGATACCCAGTGCAGTCAGGGTGACAAGGCTCAGGATATCCCCGAGCCACTGGTAATGGCTGTCAGCCAATAGAGGAAGAAGGAGGCTGAGGAGGAGGGTAAGCTTCCTGTGGGGAGCTTGGGGGGGGCTGGGCTGCGGGAACAGGGGGTTGAACATGATTATATTAGGATGGAGTCCTCAAGTGCTGGGGAGAACGCTCGTCTGTCAACTTGGCACTCAGGAGGTCAAGGTCAGACTCCGCAATATAGCCAAGTTCAGGGCCAACCTGGGCTACACTACCCTGTCTCAAAAGAAAACAAATTAGCCGGCGGTGGTGGTGCACACCTTTAATCCCAGCACTTGAGAGGCAGAGGCAGGCGGATCTCTGGGAGCTCGAGGCCAGCCTGGTCTACAAGAGCTAGTTCCAGGACAGCCAAGGATACATAGGGGCCTGTCTCGAAAAACCAAAAAAAAGAAAAAAAAAATGACTAAATCTACATCAGATAACAAAAAAGCAGACGAACATCCTCCTTTCCCCAGCCCTACCGTGTGCTTGCCATAAGCCCGTATTCCAGCTTGGTAGTGTTTCTAACAAAGGCCTGTGAAAAAACACAGCCCCAAGAGCTAAGCATCCTCCCACAGTGTGGAATGTCCCCTCCCGAGACGGAGAGCCAGAAGGATGTGAAGGGCTGAGGGTTGAGGATGCTCAGAAAGTGACCCTGGCCGCCAAGGCTTCCTTTGAAGGCCGGTGGCTGATTGCAGGAAGAGCCCCAGCACTCCCCAGTCCCAGCACCTCAGAGCTGCCCCATCCAGTCAAGGATTAGGCCCCATCCAGTTTCCATCCCTTTTGCCTTTGATTTATTTTTTTTAAGTCTTTCATTTTAACTATTAGGCAATTCTGGGAGTGTCATTTACATTTCAAAAAAACACAAAAACCCTCTCTGGCTAGGATTTGTTTTTCATTTTTTTTTTCTGCTGCCTTGTTCTTCCCTGAGACAGCCTCATCTACACTGCCTGCTTCCTTCAAGGTCCCCTACCGCAGCGGGTCATACACTTCCTCATTTGTTGGAAGCTCCCTCTGGGCATCCTCCACCTCCAACCAAGTATCTCCTCTTCAGTCTTCCCCAAAAGCTCCAAGTGACCTTTCCAGGACAGCATCAGCTCAGGGAACCCAAAATTCTCAGTCACCCAAATCCCACTGGAATTCTATAAGAAAATACACTAGACATAAGAGATTTTTCTATTTTTTATTTATTTTTTATAAGTAAAGACCTTGTTTGATGCTTGAAAAAGGTTCACCACAAAGCCTGTCTTGTTCTTGATTCCGAGACAGCCTTTCACTAAGTTGCCCAGGACAGTATAGTTTTTTTTTTTTTTTTTTTTTGGTTTTTCGAGACAGGGTTTCTCTGTAGACCAGACTGGTCTCGAACTCACAGAGATCCGCCTGCCTCTGCCTCCCGAGTGCTGGGATTAAAGATGTGTGCCACTATACCCAGCTTTCTGAAGAGGTTTCCAGAACTGGTGGCTTCTCCAGGCACCGCCTGTGGGTGGCTACTACTGTCACCTGTCCATCTCTGGCGGGCTTTGGGGGCCAGGCTCCTTTCCAGAACAGCCTGCTAAACTTATAAAAACTTCCCTGTAGGGGCTGGAGAGTCGGCTCAGTGGTTAAGAACATTTATTGTAAACTGGGCAGTGGTGATGCACACTTTTAATTCCAGCACTCGGAAGATAGAGGCAGGAGGATCCCCACGAGTTCCAAGACAGCTAAGGCTACACAAAGAAACCCTGTTTTAGCCAGCGGTGGGGGTGCACGCCTTTAATCCCAGCACTCAGGAGGCAGAGTGATCTCTGTGAGTTCAAGGCCAACCTGGACTACAAGAGTTAATTCCAGGACAGGCTCCAAAGCTACACAGAGAAACCCTATCTCAAAAACCAAAACAAATAAACAAACAAAATAAAAACAAACAAACAACACTGTCTTAAAAACAAAACCAACCAACCAACCAACAAAACCCAGAACATCTGTTGTTTTTGCTGCAGACCAGGGTTCAGCTCCCAGCACCCACGTGGTGAATCACAACAGTCTGGAACTCCAGTTCCGACATTCTCTTAGGCCCGCAAAGTCTCCAGGTATGTACACACAGCCAGACATGCATGAATTTAAGAAAAGAATTTCCCTTCACTGTCCAAACAAAGGCATCTCAGAGCTTCTGTCTTCACTCCACCCCTGTGGTACCAGGCCTGGACCTGTGAAGTGGGCCCCAGACTCTGTAACCATAGTCCAGGCAGGTGCCTGACCCCCAGGCTGGCCCCAACTTCACTCAGAAAGCAAATCCATTCCTACTTCCCAGCGAGGCAACTATGGGGTAGGGACAGGTTCCCTGGCCCTCTGAGAAAAGCTTGCAGAACTCCCAGGAAGGGGGAACCTTTCCTTCCCACCTGGGCTGTGTGGGGCCTGGCCTGATTTATAACCCCAGGGCTCTAAGTCCCATGACTAGGACAGACAGACAGAAGACAGAAGCACTCTGAAAGTGCAGGGTGGGGGTGGGGATCCAGGGTACAAAGGGAACTCAAGGACAATGTGGGATGGAGGAGACCTAGTAACAATGAATAACAAAATAAAACATGAAGAATGAATGAAAGAAAGAAGGGAGGGGAGGAGGCAGGCTAGAAGAAGGCCTAGATGCTCGGAGGGTTGAGCTCTTGGCCCCAAGCCTTGAAAACTGTGTTTGGTCCCAGGGCCCACGCGGTAGGAAAGACCTGACTCTAACAAGTTGTCCTCTGACCTAAGTAAGGTGCGTGGTGCACACAGAACTTGTCAAGGTTACGAGGGTACATAGCAGGGAGAAAGCAGCCCCTCTCAGGGCCAGCAGTGCCGCCGGAGCCGGAACACAATTAGGGATACCTGCCACCTCTTGTCAGCTCCCGCCATGACAGTGATACACACACACCTGTGGCCAGGATTCCCCAGGTTCCCAGCCAGGCAGTGAGGTGGCACGGGATTCTTATCCCCACCATCTTCACAGCCCAACATCTGATCTCTGTGCTGAGCTTGGCTTGGCCCAGGACTCCGCCTGGTGTCGTGACAGATGGGCCACAGCCAGGAAGCACTCTGGGCCTCCGGAGGCCTCCCAGGCCCAACAGGTATGTGATGCCCATCACGAGGGGTCATCCCAGGCTGATGCACCCCACAGCCGATGAGCGAGCAATGGGGCATTGATCGCTGCTGGGCCGCCTCTGAGCGCCCCATCCATCTCCTGGCCCGCAGCCTGATTATGCATTCGCCGCAGGAGAGGACAGCCGATTGCAGGCCTCCTGTTTTATTCATGGAGCCCAACTCCCTGGAACCATTACCCGTTTTTAGCAGGGCCGCCTAGGCTAGCAAGTGTAGGGTGCAAAGTGGTCGTTCCCTGCCGACCACACGGCAAAAGAGGAATGAAAACGTATGTAAGCATCGTGTGGGCCTGGGAACCACACACAGTTCTAGGGTCTTGATGGAACACAGGACAAAGCCTGGAAACTTCCAGAAAGAACCCCAAAGTGAGCAGCAAGCTTCTTATTACGCGTGTGTGCGCGTGTGTGTGTGTGTGTGTGTTTTCCACAAGACAGGGTTTCTCTGTGGAACCTTGTCTGTCCTGGAACTTACTCTGTAGAGAGTTCTGGCCTCAGACTCACAAACAGAGATACACCTGTGTCTGCCTTCCGAGTGCTGGGATTAAAGGTGTGTGTCACCACCACCCTACTAATATATTTTATATTAAAAAATAATATGAGAGATGACTCAGTGGTTAAGAACACTGGCTACTCCTTCAGAGGATTAGAATTCAGATCTCAGCACTCCGGGCTCACAAACCACCTTTAACTCCGGCTCCAGGGGGTCTGATGTCATCTATTGTCCTCCAAGGGCACAGACATACACATATACACACAAATAATTTTAATTGCTTATGACACAAGCCTTGGTCCCTTATGCATTTGGTGGCGGTAAGCTCCACACTGGCTGGGGAGGTGGCACACCCTGCACAGGACAGGCGGGGATGACGACGTTAACCTGGTCGACACAGTAAAACTGTCTCAAACAGCAGCACCACTCGGTCACACAGTTCGGGATGCTGTGGGGTCTGGGCCCGTCTCCTCTGAGGAAGGAAAGGGCGGGTGACCTGCAGAAGAGGGCCCTCACCACACCCTCCTCTCCAAGTCCTCCAGCCAGGCCATCAGACACACATGGGTCAAGCGTGACTGCTCCCTGCTGAGGGCTGTCACCCTAGCCTTGTTGAGGGCAGGTGTGTAGAAAGAAAGCTTACCCAACTGTCTCCAAAGAAGAGACAAAACCCCAACAAAGACAGCCTGCCTGGAGAAGGCTCAACTCTAGTTCCCATGGCTGCCTAGGGGCAAACAGAAGACGACAGAGGCGGGGATGGCAGAAAACGCGGGTCGACAGGCGACATTGTGTGCGCAGTCTGAGAGCCCAAGGATGTCTTTGGCTGTGTCAACCCTGATGTGGGGAGAATCCAAATCCATAGAAAAACTCAAGGGGGCTTTTGTGAGCTCCTTCTCCATGTCCTCTTAGTCCACCCCAGCCCCCCCCCAGTTTCTGGGGCCACCCCACTCCAACTGACATCTACATGGCGACTTAAGGGAAGTTTCCCAAAGCTGGACAGGGTCAGTCTGGGACCTGGACGTTTCTACCAGCCCTAAAATACACTTGGAAGAAAAACTAACAGACTGTCTTGTTTCTGTCCCTCCAACTGGGCCATAAAAGCCAGAGAAAAGGAGCCACAAGGTCCTCAGTAGGACACAGAATGCAGAAAACACACACCAAGCAGCTGGTGATGGACAGAAAGAGGAGAGGAGAGGAGACAGCTACAACTCCCAGGGAAAACAAAAGCCTCAAATTGGCCCCATTCACACCTGAGTTTGTTTGTTTATTTATTTATTTATTGTTTTTTTGAGACAGGGTTTCTCTGTGGTTTTTGGAGCCTGTCCTGGAACTAGCTCTGTAGACCAGGCTGGTCTCGAACTCACAGAGATCCGCCTGCCTCTGCCTCCCGAGTGCTGGGATTAAAGGCGTGCGCCACCACCGCCCGGCTCACACCTGAGTTTAAATGCCAGCAGACTTTTGGATTTATCAAATCAGATGAGAATTCAAGTTTTCCTAGCGCGGCGCTGTGAGCTGTGATGCTCCAGACTCCCAGGATGCTGTCCTGAAGGTCCAAAGTGTTGCACATCTCCTAGACCCCATTATAGGAACTGTCCCTAGCAGAGGGATCACCATGAGCCTCCAGGGCACACATATGGGTGGCATTACCCGACAGGTTTCATAAGGCCAGGAAGGGGAAGACTGTGACCTCTGTAGTCACAGAGCTGAGGAACACTCACCTAGCACACATGAGGCCCAGAGTCCATCCCCAGCACAGCCTAAACTGGGCACAATGGTGCACACTGTCATGGAAGGTGGAGGCAAAAGATCACGGTGGCTGGGTGGTAGTGGCGCACACCTTTAATCCCATCACTCGGGAAGCAGAGGCAGACAATTTCTGTGAGTTTGAGGCCAACCTAGGCTACAGGGCGAGTTCCAGAACAGACTCCAAAGCTAAAGAGAAACCTGTCTCAAAAAGCAAAAACGATGAGGGTCATCCTTGGCCAATAGTGAGCTTCATAAGACATTTGTGGGTCTTTTTTGTTATTGTTATTGTTTTGGTTTTGGTTTTTGGAGACAGGGTTTCTCTGTGGAGCCTAGGCTATACTGGAACTTGCTCTGTAGACCATAATGGTCACTATCTCCTAACTCTGTAGACCAGGCTGGCCCAAACTCACAGAGATCCACCTGCCTCTGCCTCCCAAATGCTGGGATTAAAGGTGTCCACCACTGCCTTGCCTCCTGGCTTGACCTTATTTTTCTTATTTTTTTTTTTATAAAACTCTAACTCTAAAGAACAAATGTTCAGAGAAAAAGGCAAAATGTCCAAGCAGTGCTAGCTGATAAACAGACCCGAGACCAGCATGTCCAGAGACCATCTCTGCTTCATGCAATAATTCTTATTTAGTTTAGCCGGGCGGTGGTGGCGCACGCCTTTAATCCCAGCACTTGGGAGGCAGAGGCAGGCGGATCTCTGTGAGTTCGAGACCAGCCTGGTCTACAGAGCTAGTTCCTGGACAGGCTCCAAAACCACAGAGAAACCCTGTCTCGAAAAAAAAACCAAAAAAAAAAAAAAAAAAAAAAAATTCTTATTTAGGTATTGAGTGTGTGAACCAGGACTGGAGAAAGAGCTCGGCAGGCAAAGCACTTGTTTCCTTCACAGAGGACCCAGATTGGTCCCCAGCACCCTCGGGGACCTGCTTCTTTCTGGTAGCTCACGACTGTGTCTCTGCCTCAGGAAGAGTCGGCATCCTGTGCTGTGCTCCTGGACTGAGGTGCTGGTCTCCAAAGCCTTTGTCCTCCACCCATTCAGTCCTCACAACACGCTGGCCTCGAGAGGCTGCTGTCAGGGGAGGGAGGGAGACACCTGGAAACTAGAAGCTTTGGTCTCATGGAAAGTGTAGGGACAGACACAGAGATGGGGACAGAGACAGAGATGGGGACAAACACACAGAGATGGGGACAGACACACAGAGATGGAGACAGAGACAGAGATGGGGACAGAGACACAGAGATGGGGTCTGACACACAGAGATGGAGACAGACGCACAGAGATGGGGACAGACATACAGAGATGGGGACAGACACACAGAGATGGAGACAGACACACAGAGATGGGGTCAGACACACAGAGATGGAGACAGACACACAGAGATGGGGACAGACACAGAGATGGGGTCAGACACACAGAGATGGGGTCAGACACACAGAGATGGGGACAGACACACAGAGATGGGGACAGACACACAGAGATGGAGACAGAGATGGGGACAGACACACAGAGATGGGGTCAGACACACAGAGATAGAGACAGACACACAGAGATGGGGACAGACACAGAGATGGGGACAGACACACAGAGATGGGGACAGACACACAGAGATGGGGTCAGACACAGAGATGGAGACAGGCACACAGAGAGGGAGACAGACACACAAAGATGGTGACAGACACACAGAGATGGGGTCAGACACAGAAATGGGGACAGACACACAGAGATGGGGTCAGACACACAGAGATGGGGTCAGACACACAGAGATGGGGACAGACACACAGAGATGGGGACAGACACACAGAGATAAAAACACAGAAATAGAGACAGAATGAGGCACAAACAAAGGCAGAGAGACTAAGAGAAATAGAGACAGAAAGACAAAGCAGACAGTCCTAGGGCCAGAGAAACCGTGATCCCTGGAGATTGGCTTGTGTCCCCTCTCATTGCCGTGGGCTGGGCCCTTGTGAGATCCGTGAGCACTGTGTTCTCCTCGGGTCACAGGCTTCTGGCAGCCAGATGCCACCCAGCCTGCTCAGATCAGGGCCTGCTTTCAGATGCTCCCACTGTCTCATGCGTGGGCTGCTGGGAGGTTCTGGGTGTTCCAGAAGGATCCATTCATACCTCGACCCCTGGAACCTGTGAATGTCAGTTTAGGAGTTAAGTCTTTGCAGAACCAAGATGTGGTGCGGGTGAAGCCGGGGAGCAGCTGCATGGCTGGGCAGCAGCTGTGCATGCAGGGGGCTAGGCAGAGGCCAAATAACTTTCCCAATTGTTGGCCTTCACTTTCTCACTATGAGCAGAGCAGGGGCCTCGGTGGGCTCAAGAGCTCCGCATAAGAAACCATTAGTGGGCCGGGCAGTGGTGGCGCACGCCTTTAATCCCAGCACTCGGGAGGCAGAGGCAGGTGGATCTCTGGGAGTTCGAGGCCAACCAGGACAGGCTCCAAAGCTACAGAGAAACCCTGTCTTGAAAAACCAAAAAAAAAAAAAAAAAAAAAAATGGAACCCTTGCCCAGAATCCCTTCTCCAGCTTCAGCTCTCGGTCGCGGGCCTCTGCTGCTTACTTACCTGCTGGGGCTCCCCTTGGCCCTCGGGACGGTGGCAGTGCTCTTCCTGGTGGCTCAGGAAGCCCAGAGCAGTGGCAGGACTCCAGCTCCACCACCGCAGGTCCTGCCCCAGGGCCTCCGCGCTGGCTGTCCCTTCTGCTGGGTGCTGCCACTTCAAGGGACCTGGCTGTCTCTTCTCTTCCAGAGTCTTCTAGGGCAGACAGAGTACAGGCGGCCAGATTGCTGCTCCCTTGTTCAGCTTCCCGAGCTCAGACAGCACTTATTTCCTGCTTTTAGTTTGCCCTTCCTCCCTTCCCAGCTGCCTGCGGCCGGGGTCCCAGCATCTCAGTCTAGCCTCCAGTTAGCTCTCTAGCAGAGGCTGGCCTTGAACTCCTGACCCTCCTGCCCCTGCCTCCCAAGTGCTGGGTTGACGGGCCTGAGCCACCAAGGCCTTAGTAGCCTCTCTCTGTGACTGTCTTCGTTTCTGTCTCTGACCAGGACTGGGTGCCAACAAAGCCCAAGCTAGGCCCCTGATTCCCATGCAGCTGCAGGTGACCCTGGCCCAGGGTGTGTGTGTCTGTCTGGTGACATGCTTCATCACCTTTATTTGGGGTTTCAAGTTCAGGAGCGGATGCGGGGGATTGGATTGAAATTCTTCCTCCATGCGGCAACTGCAAAAGCATTAATGCATTGTTTGGAGCAGCTTTCAACTTGCTGGGGGGGCGGGGTGTGAGGGTGCAGCTGCGGGGCGGGAGAGAAGGTAGCCTTTTTGTTTGTTTGTTTCCTGCACAAAGGTTAGCCTCAAACTGTTGCTAAAGCAATAACTGACTGAAAGATGAGGGTTTTAGGAGGAGATGGTTTCAAACCCCCTTGGGAAAATGCCCTGGGTGGGTTGGATGGAGATCACTGTATGGGGGCTCCTGGAGAAAATGTGGGATTCAGAGACCAGGCCTGGGCTGAGTCTGTGGTCCCATCCTGATTCCTGTGAGCCCTGGTTTGTCAGTCTGTGAAAGGGTGAGCAGTGAGCTCCTCCCGTAGGTGGGTTCCCCGTGCAGGGCTTGGAGACCGGGCAGGAGACACTGAGGATGAACAGGGTCCAGAGAGACTCAGTTTCTTCTGCCCACTGTCTGTACCCCTATCCAGACACACACCTCAGACCTGGACACGTGGTCAAGGAGGGTAGACTGAAAGCGACCCCAGTACGCGGAGGGACCACTGGTGCCCGTCTGTAGCGGAGGGCAGGGCTTTGGCTATAGGGACAGAGGACTTCTGTCTGTTCTTCGTAGTTACCAAATAATGAAAAAATTGTCCATATAAATCTTGGATTGAGGCAAAATTCACACCTCAAATTTAAAATACCTCGTGAGCCGGGCGGTGGTGGCGCACGCCTTTAATCCCAACACTCGGGAGGCAGAGGCAGGCGGATCTCTGTGAGTTCGAGACAAGCCTGGTCTACAAGAGCTAGTTCCAGGACAGGAACCAAAACCACAGAGAAACCCTGTCTCGAAAAACCTAAATAAATAAATAAATAAATAAATAAATAAATAAATAAAATAAAATACCTCGTGAATTGTATCTATTTTGTTTTTTCATTTTTCAAGACAGGGTTTTTCTCTGTGTAGCCCTGACTGTCCTCACTCTGTAGACCAGAGTGCTGGGATTAAAGGCCTGCACCACCACCGCCCAGCAAGAACCCATGTTTTTAAGACAAGAAATAGGGCTGGAGAGATGGCCTACATGCTCTTGATACATACAGGCTCCTGTACACACGTGGTTCAGATTTGTACGTTCAGGCACAATATATACACATAAAAATAAATAAATATATTTTAAATGAAGAAGAGAGGCATGATAAATAAATAGTGTGGTGGTCCAGCACTCCGGAGGCTGAGGCAGGAGGATACCTGTGAGTTCCAGGCTCGCCTGGAGAAAGTGGAAGAATATGAAGACAAGGTAGAGAGTGCCAGTGCTGTGGACAGTTCTAACAGCAGAGTGAATTCTGGCCACCAAAGTGTGGGGACACGTGCCAGTGAGTCGGCCTGGACTGGATCCAGGGACCCGAGTAAGACATCAATGGGAACAGAGTGAGGTCCAGAAGCAGAGGGAGCTTTCTATGTGTGCACCTCCCTGCCCACTGCCGGGTGGGAATGTCACACACTGGTACCCGGGATCAAGGCCAGCGTCTACCCTGGTGACCGAAACATGACTCAGAAATTTAAAGTTCATTAACAGAACACTTGCTTGGACTCTGCAGACATGGCTCAGTGGTTACGGTGCTGGCCGTGAAGCCCAAGGGTTTGAGTTCAAATCCGCGGCAGTCAAGGGAAAAGGCAGGAGCGGTGACGTGTGTACCTGTAATCCCAGCACTTGGGAAGCAGAGGCAGGCTGATCTCCCTGAGTTCAAGCCCAGGACAGCCAGGGATGCACAGAGAAACCCTGGCAAGATGGCTCGGGGTGAAGGTGCTGGTTGAGAATCCTAACAGCCTGAGTTTGATCCCTGGGACCCACATGATGGAGAAAGCCGACTTTCCCCAGTTATCCTCTGACCTCCAGCACACCCACCTCCATATGTAAACACACTCTGATAAATAAATAAGTAGATATATTAATGAATATTTAAAAATAGATAAAATCGATATAAATCTTTAAAATCCCTAAAACAAACAGACACATATATTTCTTCTTGTCCTGTGTTCAGTGCCCCTTGGCCAACAGAAACCTTGTCTAGAGATCCTGGTCCTGGGGGATGGTATGGAAGCCCGGGCAGAAAGGGCTGGTCCCCCTAATCATCATTCTTAGCAATCCCTCAAACTCCTAACTGGTACTCGGGGACCCGGGGACCCTGAGGGGCCCGAGGGGCAGTGCTCCTCTGAGGAGACTCCCTGCTGGGCCGGGGCTGGGGACATGCAGATGTACACACTTGTTTTTTTTTTTAGTTTTTCGAGACAGGGTTTTTAGTTTTTTTTTTTTTTTTTTTTTTTTTTTTTTTTTAGTTTTTCGAGACAGGGAGATGTACACACTTGTGACTGCGGCTGTTTGCCCCTTTCTTTTCCTAAAGCGGGAGCCTGTCTGGAGCAGGGGCTGTCCTGACAGCTCAGATTTCATGGCTCTTTCATCACGCTGGCCTTCGGCTGGAAGGAACCCAGCCCAGCTCACAAAGCCCCTAAGCCCCTCCCCAGCCGTCCCTGTACCCTGTATTCTCCAAGTGGGATCCTTCTCTCTCATTTCCTATTAACTTCAAACGTTGCAATCCTATTACAGCGGGGGTGGGGTGGGGTGGGGTGGAGGGGAGCAGCCTGCTGGAAGAGGGAACCGTCTGTCTGCTGACCCAGGCAGAGCGGGGAATCCTGGACACTGGGCACTCGTGTGCGCAGGCACACACCCCATGTATTCCGCCCACACTCCGGAGCACGACTCAGCCATGAACAGGCTGGACCCTGACATTGCAGCCCTTAGCCCCAGCACTCCCAAGATGACACACGGGGTAGGGACAACTTCGGTTTGATTCTACATTCTACGATGCGATAGAGTTCTGGGGTCAAAAAGTAAGGATTCAGGGGAGGCACCCAGAGGACCCCCCGTGCTAGTGACGAAAAGGGGACATTTAGGTGTTAAGATGGGGAAGAGAAGCCGGAGCTAATTACAACACAGGAGACCCTGAAATACCTTTCTGATGCTCCCTCCCCCTCTTTCCAAAAATTATTGAGAAATAAAGAGACAGTTCCCTGCAGCTGAAAGAAGTCTTAAGACTGTGTCTCCACTGGTTTCTGCGAGGGGTCTACAGATGGTGCCAAATAAATGTGGAAGGAGAGAACACGGCGGAGGAAGTTCCCGTGGCCTTGATCTCCCACCCCCTCCATTCCACACACCCAGGGCTCCCCGTTCTCACTCAGCTCGGCCTCTGTTTCCCCACCCGCACGGATGTTGGCTCAGCAGTGACTGGAAGGCTCTGGATGAGACAGGTTTTCACGGAACCAGCGCTGGCCGGCCAGTGTTCCCCTAGGCGCCTGGATTCCAGCACAGCACCACGGCTAGGTCTCCTTTGGCTTTTTCGCTCCACCTAGTGGCCGCTGGAGCCGCGGGCCACACACAGGTCAGGCGAGAGACCTCCTCTTTCCCACTTTCCTTCCTGACTCTGGGAAACTGAGGCACTGAGCCACTGGCCCTGTGACAGTCTTCCTCTGTGGCCTCAGTTTCCCCACTTTGTAAAGTGGGTATAACCAAACAGACAGTTGTGTGGGCGCCGCAAGATGAAGGCTGACCGTCGTCGTACAATAGGCTGAGTATTAATATTACTCCACCGGCCACACTGAGTATTAATATTACGCCACTGACCACGCTGAGTATTAATATTACTCCACTGACCAATGCGGAGTATTAATATTACCGCCGAGGCTACCGCTCTCCACGCTCCATCACCCCTGCTGTGCTCCTGGTTCTCACCGCCTGGCCCTTCGGTGCTCTCTCTGCGAGCACTAGGCTCCTCCTGCCTCTCAGGTACCTCAGGACCTTTGCATGCACGGTTCCCCTCCTGGCCCCCAAGGACACACACCTTTCTAAGAGGCTAGGTGTGGTGGCGCACGCCTTTAATCCCAGCACTTGGGAGGCAGAGGCAGGCGAATCTCTGTGAATTCGAGGCCAGCTTGGTCTACAGAGTACAGAGCTAGTTCCAGGACATCTAGGACTGTTGCACAGACAAACCATAACTCAAAAATAAATAAATAATTTAAAATAAACACACACACACACACACGGTAGAGAGCTGCTGGGGAGCCATGGGCCATGCACACATAGAGACAATCATTGTCTTAAGTTCTAGAATGGATGAATGAATGAATGAATGAATGGTTGGGAGGGGTGTCCTCCCCCTTCCTGCAGCAGACAGCCTGCTCCCTGCCCTCTGGGTCCCCAGAGAGCTCTGCTAGCAGCTTTCTCCACCCACCCCACCCCTGCACGCGCACACCAAGCTCACCTCCACCACGGGCAGACCAGTGTTCGCACGCTCTGGCACACCCGTGCTCCCCTGTGGTCGCATGTCTGTTCCACCCTGCCGAGCTGTTCCCCACGATCAATTTCAATTTGGCCCGGTCTATGCCTTGAAGCCGGACCCTTCCCTGGAGAGCTGCAAGGAAGGATGTGGGTTCACGCTTCTCCGCTTCTCGCACAGTGGGGCAGGAAGCTCTGCCATTGCTGGGACACTCTGGGCCTCAGTTTCCCTGGGTGGACAGCTCCAGAGCCAGCCTTGCTGTCACTCAGTCTCATGGCTTTAAATTTTTATTCATTTATTTAAATTTTGTGGCAAGGTCTCTCTCTATAGCCCCGGCTATCCTGGAACTAGCTCTTGTAGCCCAGGCTAGCCTCGAACTCACAGAGATCCGCCTGCCTCTGCCTCCCAAGTGCTGGGATTAAAGGCGTGCACCACCACACCTAGCCTCTTAGAAAGGTGTGTGTCCTTAGGTACCAGGAGGAGCTGTCAGCGCCCCTGAAGCTGGAGTCACAGTTGCGAGTTGCCGTGTGGTTGCTGGCCCTGACCCCTGGTGCTGTGCAGCAGAAACACCTGTGCTCAAGGGCTGCTGAGCCTTTGCTCTGTGAGTAGTCCATGACTGTCCACTGACAGCAAAGGAGGCGGTCAGAGTGGCAAGCCCTTCCTTAAGACAGGGGAGAGTCTCCTCTCTGTTCAGGGCAACTTCGGATCATTCCCAGCAGTGTGTGTAACACAGGGAAGTCAGATGTCCCAGTCCCCAGAATGACTCAGAGATGGCAAGCCACTGGGGCTGTGACACACAGCTCTCAATCAGCAGGTTCTGCATTGAACCAGAGAATAAGGGCTTTCTTTCTTTTATCTGACTTCCTACCTCAGTTTCCCTGGGCGAACTCCGAGCCCTGGTGACTAGGCACGTGGCCAAGAGGCAGCCATGTTCCCTTGAAAGCGCTCAGACTCTGACCCGGAAGCCTCCCCTCGGTGCCTGGGCCGAGGGTCGAGCCCCAGATCATCTCCTGAAACCCCTCTTGGGGGACAGCTTCGACTCTGGGATTAGGGGGCCGGGGTCAGGGGTCAACAGCATTTGCCTCGGCTCCTTTCAGACCGTGAGGGGATCGGTTCTCCCTGCCATCACGAATTTCCTGAACAAAAGCCCAGAGGAGGGGGTGTGAGGCCGACCGGTGTGTCCTGGGGATGCCCGGGCTCAGGGACATTCCCACAGTCTCCTCCGCCCACGTGACCCGCATTCCACCCTGTGTCACAAGGAGAGGGGAGTGCCCACACACAGGCGGGGAAACCGAGGCTGGGAGCCGCCCAGCGGCCATGCAGTCAGGGGATCTCAGCTAAGCGATCCAGGACGCGGTCGCACAATGCACCCAGGCCAGGCGGGAGGTGGCGGCCGTTCCAGCCAGTGGACAAAGGCGGGCAGCCCGGGACCCGCGGGGGCGCGTTCCGCTCGTCAGCGCCTGTTCCACTTGAATCCACCCTGGACAGGCCAGAATAATCCCTCCCTGGGCCACTGCTGGGCCGTGACGACTTGAAGGGGGCCCGGTGGCCTGATTGACAGCTGGGGGTGGGGAAGTAGGGGAGCCCAGAGCCCCCCGACACCCTGAAGCCTTTCTCCACCCCCAGGCGCTGGGAACAGCATGGGGAATCATAGTGGTGATGGTGGGGAAACCGAGTCACAGAGCCTACCTAGGCCTGGACGCTGAGGTCATCCCTGCGGGTGCCCCTGGAGCCCATGAGACATCCTCACCCTGGGCCTGGCTGAGCCCTGGCAATCACTCACCCCCTGTTCATTTTTTCTGCATCTGGATTACCAGTTACCGCAGGTGTCTGGGCCTGGGTCAGAAGAGGTATGGAGATGGAATCCCAAACAACTAGCCTCAGTTTCCCCAGCCGGCGTCAAAGAGGGCTCCCCCTTCCGATTTCCTATGTATCCAGTAGGGTAGGGACCCCGGGGACAGTAGGTAACTTCACAGTCACGGTTGGATGGGGGAGAGGAGAGCATGGCACACAGAGGCTCCTGCCAGGGAAGCCTTGAGGTCAGAGAATTCTGGGAGAAATGCCAGAGCCATTTAGAGATCAAAAACCCTCCGGCAGCCTCAATAGGAGAAGCAGGGCATGGTAACCCACACCAGTCATTCCAGCACTGAGACAGGAGGATTGCTGTGAGTTCCAGGACAGCCGGGGCTACACGGAGAAATCCTGTCTCAAAAAAATCAAAATAATAAATAAATAAATAAACGGAAAGTCTGTGAGTCAGCCTGCAGGAGTCTTGCCGAGCAATGTATGTCGCCCTGGGCTCCATCCCCAGGACCACATAAGCCAGGCCTGGTGACACACGCCTGTCACCCCAGCACGTAGAGGCTGAGGCAGGAGAATCAGGAGTTCAAGGTCATCCTGGACTACTCTCATAGACTAAATCAAAAAACAACAAAATATAAAATGAAAGGTAAGAGAAACCCCACCGAACAGCCTTCTCTGTCCCGGCTTCCTGCAGCCACCCGCCCCGCACAGTGGTCCCTCCGCTCGCCGTGACCTCCCTGGCGTTTGCTTAGCTTCTGCCCGTCTGCACAGTTTTAGGGAAAGGACCCTACAGTCGCCATTCATCTGCAATGGAGCCTCCTGGGTACCGTCTTCAGCTAGCCAGCTCAGCACCGGCCCTAGCGAACAAACAATAAGGGATCTTTCACACGATCCATATCTGGAGAGCAGAACACAACGGTGTGCCGTGGACATAACTGGGGTGCGGGGTCCATCTTTCTGGAAATGGAGGGAGCGACAGCCCAGCCCGACAGCCTTGGGGAAGGAAGGTGCTCTTGGGCTCTTGCCCCTCGCTCCAGGCCTCAGTTTCCCCAGCTATGGATCTCCAGGGACCAATCTGCCCAAAGCCCTCCGGAGCCCGCCACCCTAGCCTCAGATCTGCTAATCCCCCAGTCAGCCCTGCACCTTGGTTTCCCTCCCCGTGGCCTAATCCTGGGATTGTCCAGGTCATTAACATTGTACATGGTTTTCAGAAAAGCTTCACTGGGCCCCAGAGCGGCCCTCTCTGGTGATTAGCTGATTCCTAATTGAAAAATCCCCTCCCACCCTCTGTCCCTCCGTGGGCACTGGGGCTGGGAGGACCCCACAGTTGTGTGGGGGCCCCTTGGGGGCCTCCTTGGGCCTGTGCGAGCCGGGGGACAGATTGCAGCAGCTCCCGAGGGCTGGTGATCTGACTAACGCCTCCTTTCTCGGGGAGAATTTGGGACCCAGACTCTCCCTCTCTGTCCAGCTCCCTCACACCTGTCCCAGATCCCCACAGGGAGGAGACAGGATGTGGGGAGGTTCGCCTAATAGAACCAGGGACTGCTGGGGGCTGAGAAAGTGGGTGATGTCTCCTTGTCCTCTCCTGCAGTCCCCAGTGTTCACTGCCAGGTCCCCAACCAGGCAACTTAATTCTGCCTGTCACCAGGATATGGGCCCGGGTTATTTATCCAGTGTATATATGTATTTTAATTTAAAGATCTGCCAGCCGGCACCACCGGCTCCCGTGGAGTCCCTCCCCCTCCCCCATCGCCTCCCGCATCTGAGAGAGGCCTTGCCTGTTACCAGCCCCATCCCTGGCCTTCCAAGGGGATGTGAACAACGGAGAAGGAGGCCAGCACCTCCAGCCATCCAGTCCCCAGGCGGACAGAGATAGTGCTTGGCCCAGGCCACCCAGTAGGTCCCTTGAGACGCTCAGCAAGTGTTCCTCAGCTCAGGAAGGAACCCTGTGTCCTCAGCCATCATCCTGACCAACAAAATGAAGCTGTTAGATGGGCAGAGCCTTCCATGGTGGGTAGTGAAGGAAGCCAGGCCTCAGCCTGTCCGTCAGTTTCTCCTTACAGCCACAGACATGACTGCTGAGCCACAGGCCCGGTCATGTGTGACAAATGACACTAATATCGGCCCAGTGTGGGGGGACCCAGCTGCCAATGACACAGGGCCGGAGGGAGGGAGATGTTTCCTTAACTCTAGCTCAGCAGCACAGGCAGAAGTTAAAGGGTAGGGGCGGGGCCCACAAGGGCCCTGGGGGGGAGGGAGTCCCTAATCCTGTCAGAACCTCCAGACTACCCGGCCATCCCACGGTGACCCCAGGCTCCCATTTCTGTTGGAGAAAGAGCCCTTGAGGGCTGTTCCATGACAGTGAGCTCCCCAAACTGGCTCTGGCCTGGAGGAGCCCAGGTGCCAGGTGAGAGCTGGCATCTCCAGGGAACCACCCCTCCCACAAACCATGAACGGGGTCCCCACATGGAGCCTGGCGATGAGCCACCCTTCTTCCCTCAACTGTAAAGTAGGTCTACCCTATGTACAGATGGGCAAACTGAGGTCCAGCAGGACCAGCGACCGTCTCTCTCTGGGAGGGGCTAGCCCATCAAGCATCAGAAACTAGACATAATTTTAATGTGCTTTTTTTTCCTTTCTTTTTCTTTGTTTCTTTCTTTTTTTTAATATTTTATTTATTTATTATGTATACAATAGTCTATCTGTGTGTATGCCTGCAGACCAGAAGAGGGCACCAGACCTCATTACAGATGGTTGTGAGCCACCATGTGGTTGCTGGGAATGCTCTTAACCACTGAGCCATCTCTCCAGCCCTTTTTTGTTTGTTTTTGTTTTTCAAGACAGGGTTTCTCTGTAGCTTTGGAGCCGTATCCTAGAACTCCCTCTGTAGACCAGGCTGGTCTCGAACTCACAGAGATCCGCCTGCCTCTGCCTCCCTGTACTGGGATTAAAGGCGTGCGCCACCATCGCCCGGCTTGGAAGATTTTTCTTGTACCCAGGAATTAGGCCCACTGTGGGAGCAAGATTGGAGCAGAATTTTAGCCCCCAAATGCAAAATGGAAAAGGACCCTGAGTGTCTTGGCATCATCCACCTTATGCCCCTCTCTGCCTGGCCCAAGGGAGGCCTCAGTTTCTCCATCTGCACAGGTCGTGAGGCATCTCCACCCCCGACACCCATCCCCTTGGCCACACCTCACACAGGGCCAACTGAACCTTTCCTCCTCTAGGCCTCCATTTTCCATCCCTGGGGTTAAGAGAGTCTGGGGAGACTCTCCCTCTCTCAGGCCTGCTCTGTGAGCCAGTAAGTGTAGAGGGTGGAGGACGTGGGGGAGCCCAGGAAAGGAATCTGACCCTACATAGCCAGAAGGGTCCCAGGCCCGCATGAGTCTCTGGTCCCCATCCCCCTCCCTCCCTGACCTCCAGAAAAGCAGAAACACTTGACTAAGTTTTCCTCGGTGACATGGCTGGATGGGGGAGCCCCAGAAGCCCTGTCTACCCACATTTGGGGATGCAGCTCCACTTCCACACTGAACCCATGACTGAACCCCCGAAGCAAAACCCCTCCCAGACCGTGCCCCTCCCGCCCTGATGCCCAGTCCCACAGGCCATGTCCCCAACCTCAAATGCTGGTCACCCCCACCTGAGACCAGCATCCCCTAGGGTGAACCGAGGACCCCAGGGCTGCCAGTGTCCCCACAGCCACTCCGGGCAATTGTGTCTAGTTAATTTCCACCTTGCGTCGTCTCGTGATTCATGATTCCCAGTGTCTACACTGTGTCCGTGTGTCCTGCTGATGTCCCAGTGTATCCCAGGACGGTGGAAGGTTCTGCCACGTACCAAGATGGAGGAGGAGTCTAGTGATGTCTGCACACAGCTGGTGCTCCTTGCACACAGGGCGGGCTCTGACCTTGACACGAGAGACCACTTTTTCTATTTATTCATTTTAATTTTTCCATGCAAGGTCTTGCCTTATGACATAGTAAAGGCCGATCTCAAACTTGCCATCCTCCTGCTTCAGCCTCCCTGGTGCAATTTGTATTTGACACTCTTTTTTTCTTTCTTTTTTGATCATGTAGCTTTATCTGTATAAATACATACAGCATTTATTCCGTCAGTCAGTGGGCTCTGATTGAGGGGCCACTGTGTACCACGTGCAGGCTAGGTGGCAGGGACAGGGACAGGCCGGGAAGCGGACTGCCTAGGGTCCTCACCCTTGGTGCAGAGTCTAAAAGATGAAAAGAGAGGAAGAAAAGAAAAATCTAGACAAAGGAGAATTAGCTACATAAAGCAAAAATAAATAAATAAACAAGCAAACCAAGCTGGGTGTGCACACACCTGTGGTCCCAGCACTCTGGGGGTGGAGGCAGGAGGACCCAGCGTTCAAGGTCAGCCTGTGCCGTGGGAGACCTTGTCTAAAGAAAAAAGAAAAGCAGAAAGGCGGGCGTGGCTTTTGCTGAGGGGCTGGGGGAGGTGGATGCTGCTTTCTATTGCGAGCTAAGGGTCCAGAACCATCATCAGGGTCCCTGGTTCCTCGAACCTTGCTGTCCCCATGCCATCACCCCCTGCCCACTGCGGCCACCGAGGCGGCAGTAAAGGGCTGCGGGAGAGAGATTGCTTCTCTCTGGAAGCTTCGGGTGGAAAAGACTCAGACACAGGACGAGCATACCGATGCCACCAGAGCTCCAGGGACTGCAGGGCTCTGCCTGGGTGAGGTGCTGGGTGTGGGGATGGGCCCAGGCCACAGCTCAGGGGCATCCCAGGCCTCAAACACACCAGCACCTGCTCCGGGCTGGACAGCAGCAGAAGATGGAGGGCTCAGTTCATCTGTGTCGCTTGGACTGCTGTGTCTCCTCGTCCCGGGCCTGGGTTATAAACTTGCATGGCCTCAAGCTGCTTTTTTCCACGGATTCTGGGGCTTGAACTAGGGTCCTCGGTGTGCAGCCGGTTTATCCACGGAGCCATCTTTCCATTCTATAGCTGTACACACTGTAGCCCAGGCTGGCCTTGACCTCAGAGACCTGCCCGCCTTGATCTCCTGGTGCTGGCCACCAACCCTGGCTTCTTGGTGATGGTGTTTTTTTTCCTAACACCCACGGCTATGGCAGTCGGGGTCCCTGGAGCTGGCAGCACCCTGGTCCAGGTGACGAGGGTGGTCTGATGGGGTGTCTCTCTGAGCTCTGGCTCATCATCGTCCGTGCAGCAGAGCCTCCTAAAGACGGCGTCTGCAGTTGGTCCGCCTTCCTCTGGGCAGGGCCGGCATGGACACAAGCTCCTTTGTACAGTCCACGGGCCTCATTAGGAAGCAGCCCCCGTTGCAGGGCACAGAGCGGCTGAATTAATGGGCTCAGAGTGTTGCCTCAGCTAATTGTGTCCGAATGCAGTCGCCGCGGGCGAGACACAGACGAGGGGCCGCCGCTGGGATCCCAGGCTGTGACCCCCAAGCCTTTGGGCAACCCCAAGTGGGGCTAAACTGGGGAACTCCAGGCCTCCCTTCCCCGAGACAGACGTGAACATCACCACGGCCCTCACACACCTGAGCCACATGGGAAACTGAGTCACAGAAATGTGGTCTTGGCAATGGGAGATAACTCAGCACGTTTGTTTATTGTGTGTGCACGGCGTGTATATAGGTCAGAGAGTGATCTTGGTGTCAGGCTCACATCTCACTATGTTGAGACAATCTTTTGTTTCCTGTGTACACGCTTGCTGCCGCCACCTCCCTGGTGCCGTGTGATAGACGTGTGCCTTCATGCCAGGCTTCTGTTAGAGAATCAGGATGATCCCTAAGAAGCCAGCTTTCTGCCTACAGACCCCCAGGACCCTGAGAGCAGGCAGGAAGCAGCAGGACTATCCCCAGAACCCTCCCACCTGTCCAAAGAGGGAGACCACACCTTACAGTTGGTTTATTTTATTATAAAAATACAGACTTCAAAGCCGAATGTGATGAGGGGCCGGCCACCCGTCCCCTGTCCCTACAAAAGCTCCCTAGCCACCCCTTGCCATGGCGGCCATCCACAATATACATTTATCTAGAATATATATAAAATACAGAGTGAGGAAAGGCGGGTAGAAATCCGAAATCCATAGAAATGCGTTGTGTGGCCAGCTTTACTGGGTCCTTTGCTCTTTCTGTATTTTTGGTAGGTAGCTCCCCTTTTCAGTCCTGTCCAGTTTTTTTTTTTTTTTTGGCGTTTTTTTCTTACAAACATTACTAGGTCACATGATTGGGGGGAGGGCTCCAACGGACAAAAAAACGAGTTTATTGCGAAGTGTTGTTTCTATCCTAAAAAGTCCACCCCACTCCCCCAACCAAAATAAAAGTCCCCTCGAATCGAAGGTCTGGAAATTTTTTTTTAAAAAAGAACTTCCATTCTGTCCTCAAGAATACATTAAAATAAATCACAGTACACATTTGCTGGTTTCTATTTACAGAAATAAAACGTCTTCCAGGCCCTGGAGATGGTTGTGCCTGGTGAGGGGCCCGGGTGGCAGGGTGAACTGCAGGGCTGAAGAGCTTTCTGAGATCTGAGGGAGGGGGGCTCAACAGTGGCTAAAAGAAGGGGCATGAGCCCCTGGTGCCCCACTGAGGGGCTGGCACCATACATCCCTTCTGGGTCAGGCAAGTCTATGGTGGGCTCCTTCTGAGACCCAAATAACAGAACCAGAGGAGAGGAGTGTCTGGAGGGCCCGGCCCACTCACCTGCTGGCCTGTCCCAATGTCACCAGAAATGGCCAGGGAATAAATTAACTAAAAAACACCCCTCAAGTCTTTCTGACTGAACTCAAACAACGCTGGGAGGCCTTGAACTCCCTGTTGGCCTCGGAGAAAGTGGCTTGGCCTGGCTCTCCTCCGCAGGCTTGGGAGAGCGTCACCTCCCTGGGCAGTGGGCGGCCTCCTCCGGGGGACAGCACCATGGAAGAGAAGCAGCGAGGATTTTGTCTCGGAGGCGGCCGCGCGGGTCCGAGGGCTGAGGTCAAGGGGTCCGGGTGGGGCTGGTGTCCTCCGTCCTGCCACTAGGAGCCCAGGAGGGTCCAAAGCACAGGGACCGTGGAGAGGAAGAGGTGGCAGCCGCCCAGGCCACTGCAGGAGCTGTTGCTGGTGAAGATAGGCTCGGCCTCGTACAGGGTCTCATCTGTGGGGACACAGGCTGTCAGCCAGGCCACACTGGGCTGGGCACTCTGGAAGGTCCCGGGCTTGGGGGAGGAGTTGGGATGGGACTCTGCAACCCCCAGCTCTCTGGGCCACTCATGGAGTCAAGGGCAGGGTGAGGGGACCTAGGTCCTTCCCAGGTCACTACACACTAAGGACACTCACTGGTTGGACGCACGTAAACTTTCAGCCGCAGGCAGGGACGGTCCACCAGGTTGGGAGGTGTGGAAGCTGGAAGAGAGGACAACTTTCTGGGGGCTCCACGCTCCCGTCTCCACATTGCTGACCCAACCCATAAAACTCTTCACCATGAGCCGGCGGTGGTGGCGCACGCCTTTAATCCCAGCACTTGGGAGGCAGAGGCAGGAGGATCTCTGTGAGTTCGAGACTAGCCTGGTCTACAGAGCTAGTTCCAGGACAGGCTCCAAAAACCACAGAGAAACCCTGCCTCGAAAAAACAAAAAAACAAAAAAAACAAAACAAACAAAAAAAAAACCTCTTAACCTTGTGTCAAACCCGAGGCACAATGCCCCAGGCGCCCACGTCTCCTCTGTCCAGGCTGAGCGAGGTACAGCTCAGAGCTTAGTGACAGGGTGAGACTTTTAAAAATTTATTTATTCATTTATTGATTTGAGACAGGGACTCTTTCTTTATGCAGCCCTGGCTCTCTTGGAAGTTTCTTAAAAACCAAGCTGTCATGGAACTCACAGAGATCCCACTGTCTCTGTCTCCTGAGTGCTGGGATTATAGCATACAGCAGGACACCTAATTTAGGGTGACTTTTTTTTTTTGGTTTTTCGAGACAGGGTTTCTCTAGCTTTGGAGCCTGTCCTGGAACTCCCTTTGTAGCCCAGGCTGGTCTCGAACTCCCAGAGATCCGCCTGCCTCTGCCTCCCGAGTGCTGGGATTAAAGGTGTGTGCCACCACCGCCCGGCTAGGGTGACATTTTAAACAAAAAAATAAAACAAAGCAAGGGCTGAGGAGGTGGCTTGAGGGGTACAGAGAATGCTGACCAAGAACCGAGACGCGAGTTCGGATCCACAGCTCACACGCGTGGAGGAGGCAGAGGTAGGAGGATGGCCCAGCCACATTTGGGTGTGCACTCTGCCGTCCTGTCAGAGTGGAGGTGAGAGGGACAAGGTGTTCAAGGCCCTCTTGGGCTCCCTATGGAGTTTGAGGCTAGCCTGGGCTACATGTGGGTGGCTCCTAGGCAGCTGGGACAGGAGATGCAGACTGGGGAGATGTGTAGTTCAGTAGACTGACCCTGGGACACCACCTCATGGTCTGCCGGCCACCCTCACCCATCCCCCATGCTGGGACTGGAAGATTAAAAAGTACAAAGTAAAAATTAACACTTGGGCTGGGCAGTGGTGGCTCACACCTTTAATCCCAGCACTAGGAAGGCAGAGGCAGGAGGATCTCTGTGAGTTCAAGGACAGCCTGGTCTACACACAGCAAGTTCCAGGACAGCCAAGGCTACACAGAGAAACCCTAGTCTTGGGGGAAACAAAAACAAAACCAAACACACAAACAAAAAATAAGCATTCGTTGCAGAGATGGAAGGAATGATTACAGTCCTGATCTTCGCGGGATTCTCATCTCAAAAAGAAAAATGTCATTTTTTTTCCTCATTTTCTGGGACTTCATTGTAAGAACCTTCTGCCCACCCCCACCCGCTTCTTGCTTGAATTAAAAGGAGAAGGAAAAAGAAGAAATGGAGTCTGGGGGGCACATGGGATCCAGTGCAGCCCCGGGGTGCTTGGAGGCCCCGCTTCCCATGGGGTCTCCCCAGGAGACAACTCAGAAATGGGGTTTCCTCCATCTCACCCTCCTCTTCCCAGGGTCGTGGGGCATGAGGCTGGATGACAGTTGGAAGGCACTGTCTGCCTCAGTTTCCCTGTTTGCTAAGGGAGCTAGCCTTGGCTACTCACAGATGTAGTAGTACTCGTGGCCAGGCCGGAACTCAAAGCCCAGGGAAAAGGGCGTGAAGAGTTGGAACTTCTCTGAGAACTTGAGGGGCCCCCCGGGCGCTGCAGGCCGGTTGCACTCCCAGCGCTTGAAGCCTCGCTGCCGGTGGTCGCAGGAGGCATGGCCCTCGCCGTTCACCATGTACAGGATGTACTGCTCCATGTGCTCTGCTGGGGGCAGCGGCGCCCCGTAGTGAGGGCAGTAGATGTCCAGGTAGTCATTGATGCTCACCTCCACCGTGTAGCCACCACGGTCACCCACGGCGCCCACCTGAAACCTGCAGGGGGTGGAGGAGGGCCGGTGAGGATGGACCCATCCGGTCCCCTATCCCCACCACCCCTGCCCAGCACCAACTTCAGCCTCAGTTTCCCTGCAAGGAGGCAGAGGACCCTCTCCTCGGCCTCCGGCAGGGTTGCAGAGGCTTGCAGGCACCGGAATCAAGCCAACCTTCCACGCTGTGTGATCCCAGAGTGTTTCCTGCCCTTCCACGCTGTGTGATCCCAGAGTGTTTCCTGCCCTCTCTGTGCAACTTCTTGAGATCACCTCTTCTAACTCCACCCTCCTGCCCACCTCACAGCGCTGCACAATCTCTCCCTCCGGCAGGTTCCCTGGTTTCTGGACAATTGCACCACTCCAGTTCTGCTCTCAGCCTCAGCCCTGGCGTTGCCCTGCTGTCCCCAGCTGTCCGCCGGGAGGACCAGCCTGACCCAGCCTGTGTCTTAGCGGACAGAGGTTGGCCTGTGGGGTTGGACGGCAGCTGCCCTTCCATCTCAGCCTCAGGCTACTGAAGCCGGAACCCTCAGATCTCACTGAGTGTCCCCCGGGTCCCTGTCATGTAAACGCAGGCCGAAGGGGGGGTCGAGGGGGTCCTGTGAGAACCTTTATTAGCATATGAAAGCCTGATAGCTGGGAGTGGGACGGACTGCCTGGGGCTCCTTCACCTCCCAGTATAGCTGGGGAAACTGAGGCCCTGCAAAGGGGAACTCGGAGCTTCCTGGTGCATCATGGGGGGGGGGGGGTCATTACACAGCACAGCGGGGGCTGAGGGTTCTGGGGTGCAGCGTGGGGGGGTCACTGTGCGGCACAGTGGGGGCTGAGGGCTTCCGGGCTTCAAGGTCATCCTCAACTACACAGAGAATCTAAGGCTAGCCCAGGATACATGAGATCCTGTCAAGAACAGCAGGGAAAAAAGGGAGCTGCTGCTCCTGGGCTCCTGTACCAACCAGAGGCCCGAGTGGGGCTTCCGGAGCTTCCCGCATGGCTCAGTCACAGACTTGGCAGATTCTTGGAGCCTCGGTTTCCCTCACACTCAGGTGTAATCCTCAGTGTGTCGACTGTCCAAGGTGTCCATCTCAGCTACTCTGTGACTTAATGTTGGAGGTCCTCTCACTTGAGGAGGCCGTGGGTGCTGGGATCAAACTCTGTCTACCCGAAATCGCTGACAAAGACAGAAAAGGACGTTGGCCGCACCTCTCCTCCGTCTTGTTCCCCACTGATCCTGAACTCTGCCCTTAGACAGCAGTGGGGCTACAGAGGCTCGGAGACACGCCTGGCCTTCCCCATGGGTTCTGGGATTTTTTTTTTTTTTTTTAAATTTTCGAGACAGGGTTTCTCTGTGGTTTTGGAGCCTGTCCTGGAACTAGCTCTTGTAGACCAGGCTGGCCTCGAACTCACAGAGATCCGCCTGCCTCTGCCTCCTGAGTGCTGGGATTAAAGGCGTGCGCCATCACTGCCTGGCGGTTTTGGGGATTTGAACTCGGGTCTTTGCTTGTACACAGCAAACCACTATGCCTACTCAGCTGAAACCCCCCCCCCCCAATGCCCACTGCTCACGGACGGACAGAACTGCAGACGCTGGTCCTCAGTAGACCACGGCAAAGATCTGTCAGCCTCACGGTCTCCCCAAATCCACGCCAGCTGTCCTGAATATAAACCAGACACCGGACCCGGAGGTCCAATACTGTCCACCTTTTCCTGGTCTCTCCAGGCTGCAACTTGGACCCTTGCACACGCCCAGAGCCCACCTTTCACCCTGGGCATGTACACAGTGGTGCTCAAGCCATGCGTGTTTCAGGGTACCCGGTGGATGAGGACCCCACCAGATGCTGGTGGAGGATACTACTACAATCACACCAGCTTTGCTGCGTTGGTGATATTCATGGTTCCAAGTAGGTGGGTAGCCAGGAGCCAGAACCCTACCCTTGCACTGGCTGGTGTCTGCAAGGCTGTTGGGGAAGGTGGAGGGCCCACCCCTAAAACAATCCCTGTGGAATTAAGACAAAGCCCAACTGTTCCATCTGCCTGAAGATGCAGAAAAGCAAGCAGACAGAGAGTAAACTCTCACTAAGGGGTTAATGGCGGCCCTGAGACTTCTCACACGAAGGCTGTAGTTCCTGGCTTCCACTCCTTGAAACAATCCTCCTACCTCATGATTTTGCCAGCTTCTCTCCTGGGTACGCAGGTGGGCTGGTGAGAGGCACATTGGGACTTGAAGCCCAGAGGTAACCATGACTGACCATCCCGTGCTCCCTTAGACACAATGACACACAGAGAGGTTTCATAGACCATGTCTGCTGCCCACAAGGGACATTACACAGGGACCCGTGGGTGCCGGAGGTCTGAAAGAGACCGGCGGTCAAATCTGCATGAAGAGAAGAAATGGGGACCCGGGCCTCATGTAGCCCAGGCTGGCCTCTAGCTCACTAGAGTTGAGGATGACCCTGAGCTCCTGAGCCTTTGCTTCCTCTTCTCTGTTGGGAGCAGCCTTCGTCACCACGCCTGGCTTAGAGCTCCAGACGGAGCCCTGGCTTTCCTGGCTCTCAGTGAGCACTCTTCCCGCGGAGTCCAGCACCAGACCTTTAATCTGTTTGTTCGTTTTGAGGCAAGGTTTCACGTAGGTCAGGCTGGCCTATAACTTACAGCAACTCCCTCTTCAGCTTCGTGTCCAGTTGGCAGGCGGCTACTTCTGGCTCATCTGCTTCCAAAGGCACCTGTTTGTCTCCGGCAGTGTTCTGTTCCCTCTGGGCACCTAGACTGACTCATTCTTCAGGACCCAGGCTCTCAACAATTCTGCCACCCCCCCTAAGGCCCGTCAACCACCAGGTCCTCAGCCCTAAATCCTCCAGGCCTTGCCTACCACTCTGAGCTCCCCAACCTTGGAGACAATCTTCCTCTTCCTCTTTCTCCTTTATCAAGACAGGGTTTCTCCGCGTAGCCCTGGCTGTCCTGGAACTTGCTACGTAGACCAGGTTGGCCTCAAACTCAGAGGTCCACCTGCCTCTGCCTCTACTGGCGTTAAAGGCGTGCGCCACCACCACTGGATGGAGGACAATCCCTTGCAAAACACAAAGACAAATACACAGCCAGGTCCCTTTCAGGAGGAGCGAGGCCACCAGAACCAGAAACCAGCCACACTCTGCTACAGAGATGGTGCCTGCCTCAGAAATCAGGTCTAGCCAGCAGCACCATCTTCCTATTCATGTGTTCTGCTGGTACCAGCGTTACTGCCCACATGGAGGTCACTTGGCATGGGACACCAGGTTGCCCCACTCTCAGAGCCTGGCCAGACTCAGCAGTGTCTCAGAGGTGAGTGACATCTGGGGCAACAAGAAATTTCCTATGATGTCTGCTTTGGATCCTCATGACCTGTCTGCAGGGAAAAGCAGCAACTGGTAAGGCCACTTCTGTGGATGGCTCTGCGGCTGCTGTGGGCACCGAGAGGATAGAGCTGTCCCCACACCAGCTCTCGGCACACACCTCACAGCCACGAACTCACACGGCGGAGGCTCACACCCTGACATAGACTTACTCAGGCGTGCCGCATGAAGATGTGTGTGCACCCCACTCTAGCGGACGCACGCATCCGCTCCCCTGCACAATCATGCGCACACGTGCACACACGCAATCACCCCAGCTTGCAGTGTTATGTCACAAATACCCTGCGACAGCCAGCTTTATGCAGACATGCATCCTGGGCTCCCCCGGAGTTGTGGATGAGAACATGCAGCCACATGCAAAGCCACAGGCCACTGCAGACTCCATGAACACAGGTCCATGAGCCGCTGGACAAAACCCACACAAGCTGCAGCTAGGTCACAGAATGGCTGAGCGGTCTGAGCCTGTGGTGGGGTGTCCTTGCCAGCCCGGCAAGCAGGTTACAGCCAGAAACAGGTCTAGAGACCCCAGAGGTCAGGGCAGGGTGTCCCACCAGGTGGATTGGTCAGGTAGACCTGGATAGGGGCTTTCGGGAGTGCCTGGGCAGGTGGGTGTGGGTGTCCATGCCTCCTTGCGGAATCACTGCCTTCAGAAAGACACCCCAACAGCCTCTGGGCAGGTGTGGGTGGACAGGTGGCCAGGAACATGACTGCCTGCGTGTGTGTCCCTCCAAGTCACATAGGCGTCCGTGTCCTACATAGACATGGGTACTCTGGAGCAGGTCCACCCCTCCCCCACTTCTGCTCAGTCTTTTGTGTGTGACCCATACTCACGGGGTCCCAGCATGCCCCCACTGCCTGTTTTATGTCACGCCACCCATCCTGCATCACACGAGAAGCTGGGGTATCGATCCTGCCCAGCTCCTCATACTGTACCCCATACTAGGTCCCCTCAGACCTAGCCAGCCCGAAATCATCCCTGCACTGACTCTTAAGACTCCATAGCAACCCAGACCCCCGTGTGCTGTGTCAATGACAAGGCCCTGAGGCATGGTGGTCAACTGTCCTCAGGCAGGGTCACCCATAGAGGGGAACCCAAGGAAGAGACAGGGACCCGAGGAGCCCCCCACCCCACCCCACACTCTATAGGGCTGGCTCTGCTACCTGCCCGGCCGGCCACCCTCTCAGGCAGCCTGTCCGGACTCAGCAACAGGAGGTGGTCGGCCTGAGCTGGACCCTGGTGATGAGGAGGACACCTCTTTCCTTCCTGAGACAGGGTTCCAACCCTGTGGCAAATGGGGACAACAGGGGCAGCCATGACCCCTTCTCTCCATCCCCATGGTCCCTCTATCCTCTTTTTTTTTTTTTTCCCAGACAAAGGACAGGCCACACTGGGGACAGAGACTCTGCAAGCTAAAACCAGAAAACTTAGGCCGAGGAAGCGCAGCTTACCCGGCTCCCTGCGTGGCCACGGAGTCCTAATCAAACCCACATTTGACCAACATTGCAGGAAGGCGATGGGGGGGGGGTAAGTGGTGGCCCTGCCAGGTCACTACAAGGCCCTAGGGTCCCTGCCCTCAGCCCTAGGGGACAGACGAATGGTAGGGGGCAGCCAGAGAGCTACCACTCCCATGAAGAGACACTGGTGGTTTCTCTGCAACTTTCTGTCCATGGATCGGGAGGGCATCCTGGCTGATGCAGCCGTACTATTTCCTCACCGGTCAGCGCTATACTGCGCCCAAGCATCAAAGACCCCAAGCCTGTCTCCCAGGAAACCCTCCAGCACCCACCCACCTCTGAGACCCTGTAACGACTCAGAAGGTCCTAAGCTACTCAGAACGTGGTCAGTGGGTATCCAACTTTTCTCACTCCGCCTGTAACAGAGGTTTCTGCAGGATCCCTGACTCTGCCCAGTGCCTAGCAGGGTCTGCCCCACAAGGTGCTGCTGGACAGCAGGGCTGGGTGCCTTTGCTGGGTGTGGTGGGCTGGGCACTTGGCCACCTGGGTCTCCAGTACCAGCTCCAATTCTCTGGCCATGACCTTGAAGCAGCCCCTCCTTGCACCCCCTCCTGCACCTCAGTTTCTCCAGAAGCTAAAAAGAAGGTGGAAAACGATATGCCTTGGTTGCACCCCTCAAACTGTCCTCCACCTCTTTGGTGCCTGTGGTCCCCTCTGTCCCTCTAAAGTGCCTGGGGGATTGGAGCAGCCCCTAGAGTGAGCGGAGGGGTAGAGAGGGGAACCTTGCAACTTCCCCAAGTTCATCTGGGGACCCACAGACAGGACTCTCGGAACCTTCGCAGAAGAGCCTCGTCCGGGGACTCTGGGTGTAAGGGAGGTCCCCAGGGAGCTCCACCAAATCCTCAGCCTTCCAGGATGCTTCCTTCTCCAAGAGGCCAGGGGTTCACGAGTGTTCCCCACCCCACCCCCGTGCAGTGCAAGTCCAGCAAAGGAACTCCAGAGTGTGAGGGTGCGGAGGGTTTTTCCCAAAGTCCAGGAGCTCTGCAGGGAATACTAGGCACCCCTGAAGTTCAGGGGTAGGTCCGCGCGCCGCAAACCCCAGAGCTGGGGCCTCTTGGGGTCCCCGGGGGTCCCCCCTACGAGCTTACCTGGGGTTGCTGCGGTTCCAGTAAACTGCGTAGCGGTCAGCGTTGGCTCGGGCCGGGTCCTCGTTGCGCGCACGCAGCGGCAGCAGCAGCAGCAGCAGCGGCAGCAGCGGGTGCTGCGCGGGCGCCATGGCCCCGGTGCTGCCGCCGCGCTAGCTCGCTAGCTCGCTCTCTGGCCGCCGCCTGGCCCCGCCGTCTCCGTCTCCGCCTCCGCCTCCGCGCGGGCGGAGCACCGCGCGCTTGGAGATCCCGCCGCCCCGCCTCTGCGCGCGGCCCCCACCGGGGACCGCAGGCGCCGAGAAACCAGGCGGCGGGAGGCGGCCGCAGCGCGGGACAGAGGCCCGGGGTCGTGCAATGCGCAAAGCGCTCTCCCGGGCTCCCCGGGCGCCGGGGCTCCCCTCGCCTTTGTCCCCGCTGGAGCTTCTAGGAGGGTCGCGGGCGCCCCCTCCCGCCGCGCCCCGGACCCTCCAAGCCTCAGCCGGGCCCCGCCCCGGCCAGACTCGCGCAGACTCTGCCGCGGATCCCCAGGGTCCCGCCCCAGCCACCCGCATCGGGCAGGAGAACCCCCAGAGCGCTGCGCCGGCCCCTCCGGGGCCCCGCCCTATGCAGATTGGACCTAAGGGCTGGTCTGCGCCGTGCCTGGCATCTCAGCACTCGGGAGGCTGAGGCAGGAGGATTGCCGCGAGTTCCAGGCCAGCCTTGGCTGCAGAGTGAGATCCTGTCTCAAAAGAAAAAAAAAAACAAAAACAAAAAACAAAAGAAAACAAAAACAAAAAAGTCGTAGGCCAGCTGTGGTGCTCACCTGTCCTCCCAGGACACAGGAGGCCAAGGCAGGAGGATCCAACATTCAAGGTCATCCTCAGCTACTCAAGGAATTCGAGGCTAACCTAGGCTACGTGAAACCCTTTATCAGAAAAAAAGCTAAAGTTCCAAGTCACCCTTGCCTAGCTTTTCACCCTCCTCGGCTGTACATCCTTGAGGCCCTTGGGAGTCACTTCCAGAACTCGGGGAACTCCCCCACACAGGGGAAAGGATGGGATAGAGCCCAGACACCGAGCTGTGTCCACCAGATGGGTTTCGCCATCTTGTTTTTCATTTGCTGGGTTCCGGGTCGAGTGCAGGGTGCGCGGGATCCTGGGGCACCTGATTCTTATAGTTTCCTCTGTGCGAGGACCGGGAGACGCTAAAGACTGGCAACGCTGCTGGGATGAGCAGGGCCAGGATGGGGTAGAACTTCAGGATGGGGTGGCCTTCTGTGACAAGCTCTGTGCTCCCAACACACGCACAGGGGGGGCGGGGGGGGCGGGGAACGGACAGGTTCTGAGATCTTCACCCGGACCTGAAGTCCCGTGCCCCAACCCCAGTCTGACCATGACCACTGAAATCCTTGTCTCTGTAAACCTGGCCCACACCTCTTCAGGTTTTGCTCAGGGATCTGAACTTTTCTGTCAAGGGTGTTCTGGGATCCCCAGGGCAGGCCCTGGTGGCCCCCACAGGAGGGCACAGGGCCACACATGTCTATCTTCTGCCCATAAAGGTGAGTGTCTCAAGGTTGCCCTGCGGGTGCATAAGCACCCCCTCGGCATGAGGAGGGCAGCCCCGATGGGGACCTATTGACTAGACTTGTGTCAGGTTCTGGCCAGGAGCGGCCACAAGGACACCTAGCAGGGAGGCCACATCCCCAGGCCTCATTTGCATGCTGGGGCTCCCGAGTCGAGAGCTGCCTGCCGCCAGTGGATTTGAGCAGAAAGCTTTCTGTTCTTGTCTGTTGTCTCAAGGTCAGATCCGGAGCGGGGACAGGAACAAAGGCGGCTGTCCCCCACTCTACCTCCCAAGCCTGTCGCTCCAGGCTCCTGAGGACACACAGATGGGGGAGAGCGGGGAAGCTGTTCAAGGGAACCCTGTCTGGCAACCACAGTGACAGGGACCCTGGAAGCCCTGTTCCCTCCCTGAGCAGCCTCAGTTCATGGGGTCGGTGGTCACTGGAAACCAGTCCCTGTTTTAGAGACAGTGGGAGGTCAGGGGTCACCAGGGGTGGTTCCAGATACATCTTGGTGTAGATCTGTCCCAGGTACTCCTGGGGCTGTGCGCTCAGGCTGTGGTCCACCCTACGGTCCCATCCGCACTGTGAAGGCCCTGGCCCGACCTAGCCTGCACCCATGGCCCACCACCTGCCACTCTTGGTACACAGGGCACGGCCTCAGGCCCCTGATATCAGAGTTTGGTGGCCCCCACAGCCATCCAAGGCCAAATCACCAGGAAGGAGGCGAAAAACATGCAGAGAGAAATTTCTCATTACAGAATAAATTGTACCAGGTTTCCTACCTGTGCTGTCAACTCTTGACTTCCTGGGGAGATGACAGTGACATTCACCTGCCCCCTTGTCCCCGGTGGAACATCTGAGTGCTAAGTAGGGTGCCCCACTGAAAGGTCTGGCTTGCTCACATACAGGATTGGGGACAGCAGGAGAGGCCTTGGCTTTTATTTTTTGCGTATTGTGGAGTGGCCGGCAGGGCCAGCTTATGGGAGTCAGTCCTTTCCTTCGGCCAAGTGGGTTCCAGGAATCCAACCCAGACTTGGCGGCAAGCGGCTTTGCCTGCCGTGCCTTTCTGCCAGGCCAGGATTTGGGACGGGTACAAGCAGGAGCGGTGTCCCGAGGTCTCGTGCTGGGAGCCGCCCCAGGCGTGTGCGCAGGCTGGCCAGGCCCCAGGCCTTCCATCTTGCCTGACAGGCCCTTCTCCTGGCTTTCAGCGGCGCAGACCAGCTAGTAGTGCATTAACCTTGATGGAACTGCCAATTATCCCTGCTAATGCCGGGGTGCAGTGACGGCTGACAGGCGGATGGTGGTGGGCCACCTTCCCTGTGCTGGTGAGGAGGCTGGGGCGGGGGCTTGGGTCTCTTCTGACCTCATTATACTAATCACCCTGCCTTTTGAAGCTTCAGCAATGACTGAGCTGTGGGATCAGGGGCGCAGATCACAAAATTTGTGGGACCAGGAACCAGGCCCATCCCAGCAGCCACAATACAAAGACGGAAACCAATCAACAATCAGGGCAGAGGGCCCCCAGAGCTGTGACTCAGGAGTGCTGGCTTCCCGAGTGCGGGCTGGGGGTGCAAACCATAAAGGTTTCCTTCGGGCAACAGGCCCAGCTGAGCAGGGACCCAGCCACTGGAGGGGACAGGCAGAGACAGGCAGGGGTGGGGCCACAGGATGGGAAGGGGGCACCACCCAATGGGTACCAACACTCCTAGTAGGCCCAGACAGACTCAGGGTCCCACCTCAGCCCAGCTGGAGAGTCTGTGGGGCATGGAGGTGGATGAAGACTGGGTATCCACAGGACAGGGTGGTTGGGAGGGTTCTGAATTGAACCTATTCCCAGGTGGGGTCCTGGGAGGCTAGGTGGCGTATGACTGCCATCTGGTGGCAATTTGTTGTTATGACGAGGCAGAATGGACTGGGGCTGTGACCTCAGGCAGCAAGTGATCCCTGCCTTGCCCCTGTAGGTTGTCTTCCCCACCCCGCCCAAGCTAAGACCATGGCTAATGTTGGCTAATGTTGAACTGCGGCCCAGAAGTACCTGGGAAACTATGCCGCAGCTGCCGCCTCCGAACAAGTTGGAGGAATAAATAGGTATCTCTAGAGAGTGACATCAACAGGCAGTCAGGAATGACAACCTCACCCACTTCACCAGGTTATCTAGGTGTGACGTCAAGGGGGAGGTTTCAGGTCAGCTACAAGGCCACTGCTTCATTTATTGTCCCCAAAGCAGCGGAAAGGCGCACACTGAGATCCCAAGGTCCATTCGCTCCATCATACCTTGTAAGGCTGCTTGTCACTTATGGGAGGCAGGGGGACAGAGCTTTGGGGGCCTCAGGTCTGTGGGCTGGTCTCAGTGAGGTGAGGTCACACTGTCCTGGCCTACGGAGCAGCCGAGGGGTTGTACAGACGCCTTCCAGGAAGGCTGACATCAGAGCCCGCAGAACACACGTCGTCTCTGGTCCTTGCAGCCTACCACCCCCACCTCAGTATCTGCAAGGGGAGGGACAGGACAAGACATGGGACTGAGTGATGCTGGCTCGAGGGGCCTCCGTAGTCCAGTCCAGCCCAGCCCAGCCCGCAGGAAAAGATGCCCCTTCCAAGTCCACCAGGGTAGGGAAGAGAGACCACAGAAAGTGCCAAAGCTGGTGTCAACCTCCTTCAGGAGCCCTGGAAAGTCAGATTTAGTGACTTTGGGGTCCTGCCTCTACAGCAGCCATCACCGTAACAGGACAGTCAGCCCTGATACCACTTGGTCAGCCCCAGAGCAGCTCTACTCTGTCCACAACCAGCTCCCTGTGAGGCTCTCACCTGGAACTCTCCTGGGTCTGTTTCCTGACACCCTGCCTTCTTGACCCTCATTGAGGGATTAGCCACACCTCCAGCCCTTTACTGGGGGACTCTAGGCGAAGGTTCTACCTCTGAGCTAGACCTGAACCCTATTTAGAGACATGGTCTTTACTAATTTGTCTCAATGAACTTCCTACCATCTCAGATTCCTGGTTTCAAAGACGGTCTCTTCCTCACTGTCCAGAGACGCCATCTCTTCATGCTCCTCCTTGTTGGTCAGAAGTCCATACCTCCTTCGCTGCGGCTTCTTGAGTCTGCAGGGGGCACAGACACCCTCAGAGCCTACTCCTGCCCACTCCAACCCCCAAGGTCCAAGCCACCTGCAGAATGTGAGTCCTTTTGTTGGAGGAGCTATAGGAGCAACTCTGGGCATGGTGAAAGCCAGGGAAGCGCATGCGCAAACCAGCCACAGCTCCCTGTTTAAAGCATAAGCGGCAGTCTGACAGCTAGAAAAAAAATGGAAAAATGGGGCCTTTTTTTTCCTGAGTCAGTGTCTTGCAGCCCAGGCTGACCGTTTAATTTTTTTAAATTAATTCACTTTTATTTTATGCACATTCGTATTTTGCCACGGGTGTTAGGTTCCCTATAAGCAGAATTAAAGACAATTGTGAGCTGTCACGTGGGTACTGGGAATTGAACTCAGGTCCACTGAGCCATCTCTCCAGCCCATGACCATTTAATTCTCTAGGTCAGATGACCCCTTAACTGCTGTCTCCACTTGGCAAGTGTTGAGATGACACGTGTGTCACCCCAACGCGGTGCTGGGAATGACACCCAGGTCTCTGCATGTTAGGCACGAAGCTTTAGCCGCCAAGCCTCAATTCTGCAGTGTTTGTTTGTTTGTTCTTTTGTTTTTGTTGAGTGTGGAGTTTATTGAGATAAAGGGAATGGGGAAGGAAATGGGAGAGAAAGACAGAGAACAGAAAGTGCCTCCTCTGAGAAAAGGCGGAAGGGAAGAGCGAATTTTGCGGTTCTTGCAGTCGGGCGCGGTTTTCTGCAGGCCTGTCACCACAGCACCGGGGAGACCGAGGGACGAGAATGGCCATCCTGAGGCCGCTGCCCACTTAGGCCAGCCCAGAAACCACAGGAGTCAGGACCAAGAGCTAGGCCGGATGCCCGCGTCACGTGCTCTCCCGCCCACCCCACAGTGACTTACTAGATGCTGATTGGACGCGCTAACGCACCTAAAAGCCCGGATGAGGAAGTAGAGCGCGATCAGGCCGCTGAGCCCGGTGATTACGTAGAACAAGCGGAGCAGCGTGGGACCCGTGCCCGAGGGCCCCGGGTGTGTATAATTGAGAGGTACAGCTGTCCAGCTCGAGTTTTCGGTGGAACCCAGGATGGCGCACGGGAGGAACAGCAGCAGCAGCAGCAGCGTGCGCGGCGCCATGCCGAAGCCGAGGCGGAAGTGAGCACAACCCCGCCCCACCCCGCCCCCAATGCCCCAAGCGTCTGCGGGATTTTTTTTTCTCCTTTTAGTGCCTGATTGGGGTGACAGGTGGGCGGCAAGACTCCTCCCCGCCACGCCTGAGTTATTCCCACTCCCACCATATCTTAGACCCAAGCAACACAGCAGGGTTCTGGGTCACAGCCCTTTATTCAGGCAGCCCCCCAACATTCTGCCCCAGCAACCACGCCAGCCCCAGCTTCGTTCTCTGGTTCTGCAGGAAGCTTGTGTCGCCTGGGAGCGGGTGTCAGCTCAGGAATTGCCTGGAAGGGAAGAGGAAGAGGACATGGGTGAGGAAAGCCCAGTCCAGCCCCGGGGGACCACCAGACCTCTGAGAACCCTGGGCGTCCGGGGACTCCAGCCCCAGACCCCGTGCACTCACCTGGCCGACTGTGTGCAGTCTGCGGCTCTTGCTCCTGGGGAGCCTCCTAGGACCCGAAGTCACGGCCACAGCCATTCTCCCATGGTTCAGGTTGGCTCCCCTTCATCCTGCCAAACAGAGGCGCGTGACCCCGGCGTCCCCGTGGTTCTGCAGCGCCCTCCCGCCTCCCAGCCTCTCTGCTCCCACCCTCACGGCGCCCACGTGGCTCGTCCCAAGGTGGCCAAGGCCCAGGGCATCAGCGCCCTTCTGCAGCCCCTGGGCAGAGCCAGGCTCGCCCTGCTCAGCAGCCTCACGGACTCTGGGCAAAAACTAAGGACAGCAGCGCGGGTCTGAAGCCTGTCAAGCAAGGAACAAAAACAGGTCCACAAAGGCAGGCACCCGGTGGCTCTGGCCGGCCTCGGGAGGACTGGCAGTAGGTACCACCAGTTTGACCCGACTTCCAGGAAGCAAGGGTCAACCCCAGGCCCAAGTTTCCGTCCAAGTGAGCTATAAATCAGAGGGATGCGACACGAGCGAAAGTGTTACCTCGAGGCACAGGCCAGCTGCACAGAGCTAGCGGGGGGAGCAGCAGGCGAGTCTCGGAGGGTCTGTGGCTCGCGTCTGTCCCCCGAGGGCTGCGGCTTCGGAGGCTAGCAGAGAATGCCTGGAACTGGCGGGCGCAGCCGCTAGGCAGCCTCACTGGCCCTCCCTGTACCCGGCCCTACACTGGCCAAGGCCTCTGCCGCCCGCTACCCCTCAACACTGCCCACTCCCGTTCCCACTGGGCTGCTTGGGCCTCCCGCACTGCCCTGCCTTCCTAGCTGCTCTGCTGGCCACGGAGCCGCAGCTCAGTGTGTCGGCAATGAAAGGGAAATGGTCAGAGTGAGGTTCGTTTCACACCGTCTTTTAATCGGCTTCGTGAAGCCAAAGAAACTGCGTACAAGAATTCCTTAGCCACTGTGAATACAACATCGATGGAGTATGCATGTCTTCAGTAAAAAAAAAAAGGACAATATAAATAAACACTTCCACAGCCTGCTGGACTGCTATGCATCCCCATGGGCCGCGACCTGTGCCCAGTGGGCAGGACCTGCTGTGCTCCACAGAGGAGCTGGGGAGCTGGAGAGCCATGGCTTGCTCAAATAGAGTCCATTTCATCCCAGGAGGGGTGGGGTGCCAGACTTCATGGGCAACCACACAAAAAAGAAAAAACAATACAACCGAAAAACCCAAAAAAAAAAAAAAAACGAGCAACCAAAAACCCACACAACCCCGACAATTTAGAAAAACCCAAAACCCATGGCTCATTGTAAAAAAGTAAAATCTGAAGTACTTTCAAAAACGTTTTTTATAATGCTTAAAAAGACAGCGCTTCCTTAAAAAGAAAAGTCTGGTCACGAGGCCATCTCGATGGGGCAGAACGGAAAGGACCACAAGAGTGGGAACAAGGTGCTCACTACACAACGTTCAGCGAAGCTCCCCCATCTTAATTACAGCCATGGAAGGACGATCTGGACGCAGAGGGCTTTTACTCGTTGTGTGTAGCTGAGGACAGAAGCGGGACAGTGTAAAGGCACTGGAGCTTGTGCTCCGCCCGCACGGGAGGTGGCACAGGGTCCCATGCACCTGGCGCCTGGTCCTGTGCAGCAGTTCTGGTAGCTGTGCCCCAGGCTGAGTGGCCTAAGTTGCTGAGGGCACAAGGGTTCACCAAGCCCAACCGCAGGCCACTTAGGTGGCGTCCCTGGAGCCAGACTTACCATAACTGTCGTAGCTGTCTCTGTAGGACCCGCCGGAACTCCGGTAACCATAGCTACCACCCTGACTCCGGCTGTGGGAGGACACATGGACATTAAAGGGCACATGCCTAGCAACACTGGGCTCAGCCCTGCACTAAGTGCAGCTGGCAAGAGTGGGTTCCTAGTGGGGGCTGCTTGCCCTGTACTGAGGCCCTGGTGCCAGCTGGGTATTCAGCAGACAACAAAACAAAAACACCTGCGCCCTTCAGCTGGGGCAACCCTCCCTCTGCTCATAGCCTAGGCCCAGCTGCTGCCACCAAGGCTGAGTCATCTCCCTGGGGCTCCCATCTGGCTCACCTGGCATAGTAGTCTCTGGAGCCTCCATAACCTCCACTCCGGGAATCAAAGCGACCACCTCCATAGCCTCGGTCTCCCCCACCTGTAGATGACAGGACAGTCAGGAGTCCCTACAGCAGTCCCACCACCAGTCCAAGGCCCTCAGCACTCACCTCTAGAGAACCCACGGCCCCGGCTGCGTCCCCCGCGGAAGAAGCCTCGGCCTCCAGCGGAACCACCCCGGTATCCACGGGACCGGTTGTCAGAAGACTTGCCAGCCTGGTCAACTCGGATCTGCCGCCCATCCACAGACTGCCAAACAGAGGGAGGGTCAGCATGCCTACTCCACACCAGACCCATGCAGCCCAAACTGGCTGACTTGATCCTCACCTTCCCATTCATAGCCATCATGGCGTCCTTAGCATCATCAATGTTCTCAAAGGTGACAAACCCAAAGCCTCGGGATCGCTGGGTCTCCCTGTCCTTTACCACCACCACTGTAAGGGAGAGTCATTAGTTGTGCCCAGTCTGCCCCAGAGCAGAAACCAAGAACAGTGCTCCCTTACCCAAGTCTCACCTTCAGAGATCTGCCCATACTTGGAGAAGACCTGCTCCAGTGCCTGCTCGTTGGTATCGAAGCTTAGCCCTCCCACGAAAAGCTTGCCTTCGTCTGACGCCATGGCAGCCTGCACACACCACAAATGTTTTGCCTTAACCCCTCCTCCACAGACTGAAGCCAGATAGCATACTCAGCCTTTTTAAAAGCTTTTGAGACTGGACCTCCCTTTACAGTCCAGGACGGTCTTGGAACTCCCTGCGTGAGCGTAAGTGCTAGGATGCTGCAGTCCCCGAAAGCTCTGAGGAGTCTCCTGCCCCTTCTCTACGTTTGTATACAGAAGTGACCCATGATCTTCCTGGGGAACCTGGCTCACACCGTCATCCAGCCATTCAGGCCACTCCGGTGGAAACATCAGACAAAGGACTCTGTGGAACAGCTTGGGACTGTTTGCAAACACACCTGTCATCCCAGCCTTTGGGATACGGAGGCACAAGGGTCAGAAGTCCAAAACCAATCGCAACTACACAGCAAGTCTGACACGAGCCTCAGCTACATGCTCCATCTCAAAACCAGACACAAGGAAGTCTTTTCGGCTTTATCATCCCAAACCCACATCTAGGGCTGTCATATAACTCAGGCTGACCATAAATGGTGGTTCTATTGCTTAAGACAGTGAATTCTAGCCCCTTTCCTTTAGTGGGTCTTCATTAGTCTTGTCCAGAAAACTCCAAGGTCTGGCTCACCCAGCCAGAATGGCATGCTGGAAATTTATTCACTTTTTACAAGAGGATGAGTGTGGTTGGGGACAGAGATGGCAGCGACTTCCTAGCCTCACCAGCTGACAATTGGGTCAGAGAAGCTTCACTGAAATACGTTTTTGGGTGCTGTCAGGGAGCTGTGACACTTATGGGATGCATCCTGGGGCCACAGCTCACTCAACCAAGGACTAGAGAAGTGCTTTTTGCTTGGTGGACTCCGAGAGAGGAGGTTGGCCTGAGAGGCGTGGCTATAGAGGGGCGTGGCATTTTAACAAAGTCATTATTGGCTGGGGAGAACGAAGACCTAAGGGGTTGGAGAACAAGCCCACTATAGTATTCCTGGGCCACTATACCTGGGAAAAACAAATTTGGGACGTAAAAGGGCAACATTCAAAACTACATGTGCTTTTTTTCCCCTCGTGAAACTACACAGGGAAGACGGAACCGAGGCACAGCCACCTGGAGTAACGGGTCACGAGCGACCCAGCTCCACATCGGCGGACAACGGGGCTCTGGAGCTAGGCGCGCCCCGCCCACGGAGCAGCGCATGCGCCACGCGCGCACCCTGCGCCATTCCATCCGGGCACTCCGCAGTCCCGCCATTTCGCCGGCAAAGCTTTTCAAAGCCTCACGGCCGCCATTTTACAAAGCCCACCATTAAGTCGGCATCAGCCCGTGGATGACGCGCGGTGGAGGACGCCCTCCGGGAAGCGTGAGGTCCCGGTGTCCCGCCGCCCGCCTCGCCAGCGGCGGGGTGGACTCCAACCCGGGCCCGCCCCCAAATCCCAGGGGCGTGCCGCTGCGGCTCCGCCTCGCCCGGGAGTCACAGGCCGCCCGCCGCCCCGGGCCCCTCAGAGCCGGTGCCGCCAGGGCCCTCACCGCTGAGCCGGGCAGGTCCCTGACGCGGGCGGGAAGACAGCGCGCCAAACACACCCAAGCCTCCTAACGCGCGAGTGCGAGGGGGAGCGCCCGAGTCCCGCCTGATATACCCCTCCCCTGGGGCCCCGCCCCCGCCCCGCCCACTACGCTGCACTGACCAATCCGACGCGCCAGACTCGGCAGCTCCGCTCCGGTGGAGGGGCGGGACTGTCCCGGCTTCGCTCCTGCCCGCGCGGAGGCGCTGAGCATTCTGATTGGCTGCCATGTGCCCAGGCCGCATTCTCCCGCCCGCTAGCGGCCAGGGGGCCGGGACAGCGCGTTTCGGGGGCGGAGCTGACCCACTTCCGCGTTCCCCGCCCGGTTGGCCTGCGGCGGGGAACAAAGACCTTCAAGGCTTTTGCTACCTCCGTGGGACTCACAAATAAGGCAGGAACCTTGACATATCGACTTCACACTTCTCCAGTCTTTTTTTTCTCCCGATATTTTTATTACATTTATTTAGCTGAAGTGCGTGTGTGGAAGCCAGAGGACAATTTTCTGGGTCTCTCCTCATCAGCATTAGCGGCAAACGCCTTTACCCACGGAGCCATTTCCTCTAACCCGAATCCATCTGACTTCCCTAGTGTCTCCCGATACAACTGACGCTTAGGCTCCCCGACATCCCATAAGGTCATCCCAGTATTGAGCTCCTCTTCAGACTTGTTGCGGTACCTCACGTGCACCCAATTTAGTTTGCCTACAAATCCCATCTGCTCCATAACTGCCATTTGAGCCCTGGTTTCTGCCCTCCCCCAAGCAGGTGCACATCACCACATCACACAGCTGGTAGAACGCCTGCATCCCGCACTAGGATCGAACCGGGGGCCTCAAGCAAGCCTGAGCCTTACCCTCATCCCCTCACTGGGGGATTCTAGGCAGGGGCTACACAGACCTATATCCGTAGTTTTCTTAAAAATACACATATGAAAAAAACAAAACAGAACTGCATTTGTATGTATATGGGTGTTTTGCCTGAATGTCTGTACATCATGTGTCTGCCCTGTGCCCACTGAGGCCGTGTTTGGTTACAGTTGTGAACCTCTATGTGGATGCTGGGAATTGAACCCAGGTCGTCTCTAAGAGCAGCCAGTGTTCTTTACCACTAAGCCCTCCTAAGTTTACTGGCCTGTCCTTGACCTCTGTAGCCCCAGCCTACCAAGTGGCTGGGATAACGTCCTCAACGCCAGGCCACAGCATGGCATCTCCTTTCACTACGATTTTGAGGGTCACAATACGGGAGGACCTGGCTGGCCTCTAACTCAGGCAATTCACTTCTTACCACGGCAGTGCCTTCTGTCTGAGGGAACAGCTGGTGGCAACCTCTCCCCAGATGTGCTGAGGGTGTGATCTGCTGACATAGAGGACCAAAGCAGCTCAAGCCTGCTCCAAGCCCCAGACTCACTGACCCTTGAATGATGTTGGTCGAGGTGACCCATCTGTGCCCAGGAGGAGGAGGATGCCAGAACCCCTCAGGGACACAATGCTCCCTCCTTCTAGAAGGCAGCTGGTGACTCATGACCACCCCCTCTGCACCTCACTCCCCCCTCCCTCGGCACTCAGCCCTCCTATCCCCGTCAGAGCAGCCTGCTGCGTCAGCCACTCACGCAAGGAGGTTATTAAAAAGAGCTGAGAAACCAACATGCCTTCCCTCCCCTCAACGCGTACCATCCAGGAGGGGAGGGGACCGTGCTTCGCAGGAAATGCTGGACTGCAAGCCAGCCGAGCCAGAAATAAGGCAGCCCCCGTGTGTGCCCCCTCCTGGAGGGAAAACTGGATCCCTGTAATCCCAGCTCCCAGAGTCATGCTAGGCCCCTGGTCTTGTTCCCATTATGAGACCTTCCAGTTCCTGGTTTTGGGAATTGCCATATTCATTCATTGATTCATTCATTCATTCATTTAACCGGCACCCACTTAATAAGCTTACTACCAACCAGCTCCTTTGGGCCGGACTCTACCAGTATCCAGGGCCATTTCGAATCCCCAGAAGGGCGAGCAAATATATGTGACCCGCGGATACCGCTCCAATTGGCATCTCTTGAGTCTCTGGTGTACTTGTGTCAAAAGTGTGTCCCCGTGCACTTACCTGTGTCCACATTGCCAGGTGACTCAGCGTTTATTTTGGTGGGCTTTAAAAGGAGCTGGAACCCTCTCTCTCACACACACACCCCTCCATCCACGCAGCGAACCCCTGCCTTAAAATGGTGCTCGGTGCTTGACAGGACACGAGAGGGCGCTGCAACCTCGGCTGGAGCGTTCAGGACCGCCGTCCCGCCGCCTCTTCCAGTAGGGTCGCCAGCTACTTGGCCACTAGACGTCGCTGCCCTGGACAGCCATCGCGGACAGAGACCAGGACAGTGCCGGTTTAAAATCGCCGTGCCCAGTTCGCATGCGGCTTTCCTGTACAAGAGATCAGAATAGCCGGACTCCATGCCCGAGGTCATGGCAGTGCACTTGGCCAAGAACTCACCCGCCGGGTCCATCGTGTGTGCTCCCACTGGGGCTGTCTTGAATCCCAACTGACTTTTATAAATCTGAGGGATGCAGGGTGCCACCTGTACCCCTTGAAGGCGAGCTCACTCAATCTGTAGTCCCTGGCACAGAGCTCGACTCCTGGGTGTCGCTAAGGAGACGATGAGGGGCACCGCGCCCACCCACCCCCTGCCAGGTCCTCCCCCGACCTGAGCTAATGACCGGGCGGGAGGCGGTAATGAGCGTCTGGGTTGGGGACGGGCGTGGCCCGGGATGAAAGGCGCTTGTGTGGGGGCACCCTGGGGCCGCGTAATTACCGCCCCCTTCTCGGCCTGGCAGGGGCCAGGGACTCAGCACCTGGCCTCTGCCCGGCGGGGGTGCACAGTAGGACTCTGATGGCCAAGCCTGGTGCCCATCCTCGGGGACCAGAGCCAGGGTGGAGATGCAGTCTGTGTGTGTGTTGCCAGGTGTGGCGCACATGTGTGCACGTGGGCAGGAGACCTGTGAGGATTTGGAGAAACATCTGGCTTCCGTGGACGGGGAAGCGGGTTTGTTCTGCGTGTGGTTAATTTTGCAGGGCTGACCCGCGTTCCCTAAGGACAGGGTGCTGCGATGCTGACAAATGCATGCACGACCTGGATGTAGATGTTCAGGGCAGGGCTAGGTGTGCGTGACTGGGGTAGGTGCTAATGGAGCCTTCTGTGCTAGCTGGCATGACTCATGTTCCAGGGGTGGGCACGAGAGCTGTGTCAGAGACACCCAGGGCCTCCCAATTAGTGTAGCTAAAGTCCAGAGCCAGCTGTAGGAGTTGAACTTGCCTTTTCCTTGTGGGCCTTGAGCCCTCAGGCGGCCCCAGGTGTCTGAGGAGGGGGCTGGCCTCCTGCCACCCAGAGGGCCTGCTTTCTGCTTCTGGACAGGGTCTGCAGCCAGGGGCGCTAGGCCCAAGTTCCTCTGACTCATCCCTCCCCGCAGCCCTGAGTCACACCCCAGGAATGGGAATAAGAAAGCTTGGGAGGCCTGGCCCCTGAGGTTCTGGCTCAGACTGGGCCTTGACCGGCAAAGGTACGCCCCAGCCAGCGCACACATCCTATGACAGGCCATGCTATACACATGCACACCCTCATTCTCTACCACAGACCCGCCAGGCTCAGTCACAAACTCGACATGCCTTTGGCATCTGGTAGATTGCCTTCCTTAGGGTTTCCCATACCTGCTTGTCTGTCTTCTATAACAGCTGGGGCTGGAACAGAGCAATGCGGCACAGGGGCATGTGGAGACACGCACTCATCCACAAGGTCTGTATCAGATGCCCAAAAAAGACGAGTGACCCTGTAATGACGCCCAGGAAACCTCAGCAGCTAGGTGGCTCATCTGCCTGGGAAATGACCTATTTGGGTTTCTGCAGGATGGAGGGGAAGAGTTGTAGGGCATCTCCCCCAGGGGTCCTCAGATGTTGCTTACCAAAATCCTTCTCCACCCTCATCATCCCAGGGGCAGGAAGAGCCACCCCTGTCCTCTCAGTGTGCCCAAGCACATACCTGACTCTGGCATGGCTTCCCATGCAGGGGGAAGCACAGACAGCCTCCCTGGAAATGGGCAAGGAGAGAGAGAGAGAAAGAGAGAGAGAGAGAGAGAGAGAGAGAGAGAGAGAGAGAGAGAGAGAGAACTAATAAGCAGCTTCTGCCTGGGGCTGGAGGCCTGTGGTACTTCCTCTGCATTTAGCTGCGTGGGGATTGTCACAGGTCAGGAAGCATCTGTCAACCTCAGGGTGCCCAGAGGGTCTCCATGCAAACAGATGGCCCTTGAACCCTTGGAATACCTGTCCACCCAGCCGCAGAGGGTCAGCTCTGGGTAGGTGGCACCCGGGCACCTCTCTGGCCTCATGCTTCATCTGAGGAGTGAGTGGGACCTGGGGAACCTCCAGGGTCTGAAAGGGATTGGGTCAAGGGCATTTGCTGAGTTTCCCTCCTGCTGTGCTATGGGCAGCTAATTCTGCTGTCACTTAACTGCCCCAATCTGAATGTATTTCCAACATTCTGCAAAAGACTTTCCTTTTTGGGTGCATGTGTGTGTGTGTTCAGTCATGGCTGTCCTGGAACTCTCATTTTGTAGACCAGTCTGGCCTCAAACTCATAGAGATCCTCCTGCCTCTGCCTCCCAAGTGCTGGGATTGAAGGCATGTGCTACCACTGCCCGGCAAGACTTCCTTTTTTGTTGTCTTTGTGAGACAGGTTGTCCCCGAAGTCTCTCTGTAGTGCAAAGTAACCTAGAAATCCTGACCTCCCCCCACTTTATCTCTAGAGCCCAGATGACTGGCTAACAAAAGGCAGCCACTTCCTCAGCGCACACCTGTGAACACTCCTGTTTCCCACCAGGAAATGACCACAGAGGACTGGTCGCAAGGCAGTGACCTTGCAGTATTTGATGAGGGAGGGTGTCCTGGGCAAACATTCCAACTCTCTGGGCTGGAGAGCTATCTTGGAGGTTTGCACAGCTTCTGCTCTTCCAGAAGACCTGGGTTCGCTTCCCAACATGGTGGCTCACAACTGTCTGTAAGGTAATTGCAGTCCCAGGGGATCCAAAAGAAGTCCTCTTAAATCTGCTGTGGCCACCAAACATGAACATGGTGCACACACACACACACTCAGACATCTTCTTTTTGTTTCCTGTGGGGAACACAGAACTTCAGGCAAGCCAGGTCAGTACCACAGAGCAAACGAAGCCACCCTGTTTCTTGGGGTGGGGTGGTCTAAGTTGTCCAGGTTGGCCTTGAACTCAAAATCTCCAACTGACCTCTTTCTCCTCTGGGAAGCAGCTAAGACAACAGTCTTATACCACTGGGGCATGCAGGGTTCAGGCTGTACAAGAACCAAGCGCGGGTAGGGATCAGGATCATGAAGTAGGTGTTGTTCACCGGGAGCCTGCCCCACAGTGCTCAGTAAATGCTCCTGCTGGGGGTTGGTGGTGTTCAGCTTAGTCTTGTGGGGCATGGCAGCTGTCTGCGGCTGCCTGCTGGGGTGAGGGGTGACCTCCTTCTTCGACGGGGGCCGGTCCCGCCCACATTCCAGCAGGGTTAGGAGCACCCCTCCGGTTCGGTCCGAGACGTTCTGAGGGAGGACCTCTGACCCAGGGCAGGACCCACCTCCCTTCTCGTCCCCAGGACACCCAAAGCAGCAGCTGGCCCCACGGCTGGGGGCGGGGGCGAAGGTTGGAATGTAAGGGTGGGGGAAGGAGGGGCGGAAGTGGGGGAGGGAGGGGTGGGACAGCCAGTGAAAGGGCGAAAGTAGAGGGGCCTGAATAGAGGCAGAAATAGAGAAAAGCTAGAAGAGACCGAACAGGGAACCAGCTAGCCTTGCACCGGAGCGAGGGAGCCTTCCTCCTCCACCCGGCAGGCAGAGCGGGCTCACCTGCCCCGCGTGACACCGGGGAGGGCTAGGTGGCCGTGGGTGGGGCTGGAATCAGACTCTCCACGCCCAGCTGCCGCCAGCGTAGTCTCCTTCCCAAGGCCGGGCAGGAGGGTGGAGCTGTTTAAGAGCCTCTCGGGGGCGGCTCTGCCCTGAGGGCACCATCTCTGGCCTCCTCCACGGGTTCTGCTCCTCCCAGCTGCCCACGGACAGCCACCTCCAGACCTCTGACATCTCAGAGCTTGCTGCCAGGTCCCCAGATCCCGACTGGAAAGTGGCCACCCCTCCCCCCAGGGGACTCCAGCCCTTGGCAGGAAGCCATGACCCCTAGTGGCCTCCTTCTGCCCGCCCCCGGCTGCCTGGACACAGAACTCTGCCCATTTGCGAGGGTACCCCCTTGGAGGGTTTGGCAAACCACACCATTCCTTGCCGCCAGCCCCCACCCTAGGCCGGCCTGAGCAGAAGGTTGTTGACTAGCTTCGACCATGCAGTCACCCTTCAGCCTCAGCCTCTTGAGTGTTGTGACAGGTGTGCGCCACCCACCTCCCCCCCCCCACTTCTTTACGAAGACCACAAGCAAAGGCAGCTGATGACCTGGAATTCCCGCCCTGGGATCCTTCTCTCACCCAAACTGCCTGCGTGCATTTAAAAAAATCCTCGTCCTCCATCCCTGCTATCAGCCCTCGCAGCTTCCTCCAGATTATTGGGATTTTCAGGCAAACCTGTTCTACTTTTTCTGCCTCCACCTCCCAAAGGGTGATTCTAACCAGGGTCATGATCAGTCACCTCGCCCCATTAGCTCAAGTCTAGACTTGGGGGATCTCCTCCAGCGCCCTTGCCAGCTTTGCCTTTTCTTACCTCCGCCCCCCTCCGCTTCACAACGTGACCTGATTGCTGCCCCGCAACACACCCTTTTCTCTTCCAACAATACTTGGCAAACTCCTATTCGTCCCACAAAGCCCCCTCCTACAAGTAGTCTCCCTTCTTCAAGTCCTCCCAAAGGCTGGGAAGTGCAAGAAAACCGGGCGAGGGTCAATCGAACCGGCGGGGATGCAGGAGGAAATGCTGGTGTGCACAGCGCGGTGCACGTGGCGTGCCCATGCTGGGGGGGGGTCCACGTGCGACGCCCCCAGGGACGCCCCCTCTTCCGTCCAGGCCCAGCCTCAGCCGTCAAGCTTCGGCTGCGTCTCCCGCCCCCAAGTTTGCAGACGCGCGGGCAGCGGGGCGGGGCCGCTGCGCCTCTGCGCTCGCGCACTCGTCCTTGCCGGGCTGAAGTCCCGCCTCCACAGGGCAACCTCGAGTTTATTGGTGCGTCCTGAAGAGGGACAGGCGGTTCCACCAATGAAGCCTCCCCGCGGGCGGGCGGAGCCTGGACCGAGGCGCAGGCGGGGGCGGACGGGGAGCCCTCCTCGCGGTGACGTCGGGAGCCTCTCGCGGCGCGCTGCCCTGGCAACCGCGTTTCCATCTCGTCGAGTTTCCGGGGGCCGCCCCCTCCCATTCAGCTTTTTCCTCAATGGGGTGCTGGGGGGAGGGCGGAAGGAAGCGAAGGGCCGACCCCGCCCCTCTGCGATTTCGGCAGCCTTTGCTGTCTGAGCCTCGGTTTCCCTCTCCGTCCCTGCCACACGCTCTGGACCTCCACTTCGGGGTCAGATCGCCCCCTGGGGTTGTTGGTCTGTTCAGGCTGAGGGCGAGAGGGGTGTAGAAAGCAATGTGATGTTGTGATGGGATGATCTGGGGTTGTGGTTTGACAGGGTCCCCAACATCTCAGGCTCCATCTCCGGGGCGAGACCTTGAGATCCCCTGGGACGCCTCCCGCCCCTCCCTCCCGCCCCCGCTTGTGGACATGGCTGCCTCCCTGGTCCCCCGAGTAGCGCTGAGCGACAAGTAGAAGCCGCCCCTCCCGCAGGCCTGACCCACTGTGTTCTCACCCTCACTACGTCGTGTGGCCTCAGATGTCCCCAAACCTTTGGGCCTATTGACCATGAACTCTCCTGGGATCAGGCTTGACGGGACATCCGCCTTCCTGGCGTGGGCGTGGGGACGATTTGGGGTGACTGGGCGGAGGGAGGGGCAGAAAGCACTGTGGAGATGTCCAGGCCACCCTTGGGGAAGGCACCTGTTCCACATCCCCCAGCCTTCGTGGCGAGGAAAAGAGACTGTAGATTCCATGCCCAGTGTTGGGTTGGAGTCCTCAGTTTTCTGGGCTATAAAGTGGGAGTTCCACTAGAGGAGCTCAGAGAGTGTTAACTGCCTCAGCCTAGTCCCAGAAGGCTTGGAGCAGGGGTCTTAGAGAAGCCCTTTGCGGGGCGCGGAGCGACTCTAGGAAGCACTTCCGTTTCTGCTCAGAACTCCTCCCACCACTGGGAGCTGGGAGTGTCTGCCCGGATACTGACTCCGAAGTTCCCGTCTTCGACCCACTTGACAGTCAGAGCTGAGAGGGTGAAAGCCTCACCCAGGGCTTGCCCCAGCCCCACGCCCAAAGGGACTTCCGGCCTTGGGTAGCAGGAAGTGGCTAGGCCTTCTCTCCCTCCACCCTAGGCAGCTTCCTGCCAGCCCCAAGCCGGGGAAGGGACGTGGGAAACCATTTTTGGGGGAAACAGGGCACTTCACTTCTGAACAATGAGCAAGAGAAGATTAAAGTCACGTCTCGTTTACGTTTATTTGAAATTAGGTGCTCGTGTAAGGTTTCTCCCCCCCCCCAATTTCATTTCAATAAAGGAGACTTGGGTGAGGTGGACCCCACAGCCGGACTTTCTCCCTGAGGGTGGCTAATGCTATCTGGGGGAAGTCCGTCAGCGGAAAGAGGGAACTATGGGTGGGCTCGGCTCCTGCCTGAGGCCTCCACCCTCAGCTCAGGGGACACATCACAGGCAGTTAAAAAAAAATCATAAAAAAAACCAAAAAACACACACATTTAAATAGATATCCAAGACAGCTTAAAAAAATGCACCCATGTATCCCCCTCCCTTTTCTTTTTGGAAAGATTGAAAAAAATAAACCAAATTCTTGTCCTCCACCCTCAGGAATCAATCCCCTCCCACCCCCCCCCACAAGACTTTACAGCTATGGCCGACACTCATTCACATCCCAAACCATTAAGGTTAAACACACAGTGGGGGAGGTGGGGTTCAGACAGAACAAAGGAGCTGAGGACAGGTGGAGCCTACACAAAATTGACAGATGTTCGGGGCGGGCACACATCCCATTAGCACAAAATTTAAAAATGTGGAGGAAAAAAAATACCCACAAGATAACCCTTGTTGAAAAGCCCCAGTTCGAGGGGAGGGCAGTCGCCCATGATCAGTAAGGCCAACTTGGGCCAGCAGCTCGCCCTCCCCGGGGGGTGGGGGTTGATGCACTCACAGCTCAGCACCCCACTGCCCATTCCTGGGTGCAGTGAGGTTGCCCCTTAAACTGGGCTTGGGGACAAAGAGGTACAGGGGTGTCTCTGCCCCCCCCCCACCTACCCCAGTTTTCTTCTTCCCTAGAGAATAGCAACCATTACTGGCTCAGTCAGAAATGAAATCTATAAATAGTTCCCCAAGCTCCACTGGGAAGGAAGGTTAGGGAAATAAGTGGGTGTGGGGAGGAAGGGAGAGGACAGTGGGGTTGGTGTCCATAGAGAAGGTGGCGGAGGTCTGTCCTTTCCTGTGGAGAAGAGGAGCGTCCCCACCTGACCGACAACCCCCAGCCTCAGCACCCTCCATCTAACTAGCATGGCAATATCGGGGCCAGCCAGGCAGCGGTGACTGAGGCGCAGGAGGAAGGCTTTGTGGACAAAGGTATCCCTGTGAGCTGGGGGGAAGGGGTGGAGGGATCCAGCTGGCCTGGAGTGGAGGCCAAGTCTGCAGATGGGGGTGGGGGTGGGGGTGGTAGATACTCATCTTGGGGTCCCCAACCCTCATCTGTAAAGTGCTTCTTGGAGAGTCTACATTTTGAGTTAAAAACCTGAATCGGGTTATGGAAGGGGGGGTGGGGAAGAGCTAGGCAGAACGGAAGGGCTGGGGGTGGGTGGCTTCCTCCGTCTGGGCATCTGGGAACAGACTGCTACATATTTGGAGTTGAAGAAGGTGGGAGGGAAGGGTCCTGGCGCAGAGGCCACCAGAACCGACCATGGTGAGGGAAGAGAGAGATGGGCGTGTGACCAGGGATGCAGGGCAACCGGGGGAAGAGTTACAAAAGAATCAGAAAGGCTGGTGAGTGGCAATGGAGGTGATGTCCTGCCCCCCAGAGCTGGGCTGCTCAGCGTCCAGGCCGTAGCGCCCCACCCGCCCCGTGTCTGGGGTGGAGATGTGACAAAACCAAGGGGGCTGGATCCTTTAAGCCATTACAAATTCGGACTGGATGTCCGGGTTGACTTCAGGCTTCCAGACGGAGTCCTCGAAGTCGAGGCCCAAGCCTCCAGCCTCACTGGGGCTACCTCCGCCCCCGCTGCTGCTGCTGTCAGTGCGGCCAGCTTTACGGCTGGGGGTCCAGTGGTAGGGACCCCGAGCGTCCCGCCGCGCCTTCCTCCGCAGGCGTTTCTGCTGCAGCAGGAGCTGGAGGCGTTCCACTTTGCAGCGTGTGGCACGGTTCTCTGTCTGTCGCAGACGGTCTCCTATAAAGGGAGACCAGGCACCTGTGAGTCTCAAGCCCCCACTGCAGACGCTGGAGCACCAGTCAGCTAGACTCTTGAAAGACGCGAGGAAGCCTGCTGCCCCAGTCTCACGCTATAGTTACTGAAACATGCTGGGAAGGGCAGCCTGATCTATGGGCTGAGTAAGTGTTGTACAGGGATTTGATCAATGAAAAGGAAAAAAATCTAGTCAGCCACTTGAGAAGTGCAGGAAGGAATTTGGGCTTGGTGGCACATGCCTTTAATCCCAGCATTCCAGAGGCAGAGACAGGAGGATGGGGGACTAGGTAGGTTTACACATAGTAAACTCCAGGACAGCCAGGGTTACATGGTGAGACTCTGTCTCAAACAACAAACAAGCTAAACAACAAAAAATGTAGTTTAGTCAATGCATGGATTATTTAGGAAGCAGAGACCAAAACATTCTAGGTTCAAGACCAGCTTGGACAACGAAGTAAAAACCCCTCTGAAAATAAAGGGAAGAGCTGAAGGCTTGGCTCAGAGATGGGAGTCCCAGCCTAGAACCCCCAGTGAAGGGCGGGGGGCGTGGTCAGGGTGGAGCCCCGCCTAGAATCCCCAGTGAGGGGCTGGGGGCGTGGTCAGGGTGAAGCCCCGCCTAGAATCCCCAGTGAGGGGCTGGGGGCGTGGTCAGGGTGGAGTCTCTGACTAAAATTCCCTAGTGAGGAGCTGGTGGTCTTGCTAATAAAGAAACACAAAAATCAAACAAAATAATGAAAAGAACCTGCTTTAGAATCACAAGTGTTAAAAAAGCTTGTGTCTCAGTTTCCTACTTTCATAAACATGGCTGCAGAAGCAGGTGATCTAGGTTGAGCAGTGGTCATTATCATCCCACAGCGTGGGTAGGAGTAGGCACATCTGGCTGTGTCTGGAGGGCTAGACCTGACTCAGGCATTCATGAAAGTACTCAAGGCCATCTGGAGATGGGCCTGGGGAGGGGAAGGAGGAAGTGGCACGGGAGCCCCCCGGAGCACAAAAGGACACTCTATGCAGACACAGTTGTCTCTTCTTCCCAGCTGGGGCAGGTCGGGGGGGGGGGGGGGGGGGGGGCAGCAGCTGTCAGCTCCAGGGGGTCCCCAGTCAGGTCAGCTGTCCCCTCACCCACCAGCACACAGAGGCGGCCTTGAGAAGCAGGAAGGTTGGTAACAGAGCCACTTACCAGGGGGTTTGCACATTCTGATCTGGCTCTGGCCCTGGAGTAGGGAGGTGGGGGAAGTGGCTCCCAGCTTCTCACAGGAGGTAGTTTTTGGGGTGAGGTCGGGGGCTGGTGAGGCAGGTGAGCACTGGGCATGGCAGCGGAGCTGGGTCAGGGAGGGTGGCATGCCCTGGTAATGCCGCGTGGCACTTAGGAGGTCATTGAGTATCTGCAGAATGGTGCCAATGTCTCGCCGTGGCCGCCCACTGCTGTCTTGGCAGTTGGGATGCAGTGTGCCTGCAAGTGGAAAGGATTGTGAGTCCCAAGGCAGTCCAGGTTCTCAGTGTGGCGATGACACAGGCAGACAGGGCAGTCTGCAGTGTCCAGGTCTGGTGGCAGATCACCCATTATCCCCAGCTACTCAGCATGCTGAGATGTGAAACTCTAAGCCAGTCTGGGGGGACTCTGAAGGCCTAGGCACTCTCCCCAATATCACAGTGACCACACATGAACTACAGATGGTGTCCCGTGTGTCCAGAGTCACACCAGTTCATGTCCCAGATTGCTGGGGAAGACATTTACCCAGTACATGAGATCTCGAGATCACTCCAGTGGTGACACCTACCAGAGAAGGTGCCTGAGAAGACACCAGGGGCATGGTTCACGAAGCTCTCGATGACGGCACCGGGTTTGCGGGAGCGAGGGGTAGGGCTGCTGCTTGGGGTTGAGGTGGCATTGCTGCTAGCCGGGGGGGAACAGTCCATCTGCTGCTGAGAGATTGGAAAATAGTAGGTAGGGTCGTGATGGGTCCACCCCTCAGTCCAGCATTCCAGGTATAAATTCATCGGGCTCAGGGTCAGGGAAGAGCATCTGACAAAGGCTACAGCTGGAGCCCTCAAAATCCGCCCCTGAATACAAAGATAATTATTTCCATCCTCACCTCGGAACAGGTTGTGGAAGCTGCATGGGATCGAAAGGAGCCAGCGGTGACAGGCGAGGAGGACACAGGTGAAGGGCTGCTGGATACTGGGAGGACTCTGGCGGCACTGGACACCGGCCTACAGGGTGAGGACACTGGGGCAACACTGGAATCTCCCCGGGCGGCGGCAGCGGCTGCAGCAGCAGCTGCAAGCACATGGCGGTGCTGGAGCGGGGCGTGCTGGGCAGCCAGTTGCAACTGTACAAACATCATGTGATCCCCAACGCGAAGGGCCAGAGTCAGAGGTGAGCGGCCTGACAGAAAGTCACTGACCTAAAGAGAGAAGCAGGGAGGCACTCATCAGTTGAGGGGGTTCTCCTCCCTGATGCCCCCAGCCCAACCCAGCCCAGCTCTCCCCGCAGTGTGACCTGGGGCCTCTCGCCGCCCCTCTCTGGGCTCTGGGGTCCCTGTCGGTGCCACGGACGCTTAAATAAAATCAATCTGTATTTCCGGAAGCCTCCTCCGGCAGCCCGGCCTGGCCCGGGTGTCGCTGGGGGCTGTGGGGGGGACAGAGGTGGGGTCAGACTGGGGCCTCTGGTTCTGGGTCCGTTAAAGGGGAGACTGAGCCCAGATGGGGCGGGGCCCAGCAGATGATGGTCGCCGCCCTCCCTTGAATACCCACCCGCAGACCCCAGATCCTGTTTGCCTATGAATCTAGCTAAGAGAATCCTCAAGATCCCCTTTATAGCTAAGCCACCCAAGAGGCAGGCTGGATCCTGAAGGAGCTCTAATGGTTAACCTTTGCTTTCCCAAGATAAATATTTATATATGCTGGGGGGGGGACCTGGAGGGCTGTCCCCTCCCCCAGACACTCTGTAGGGCTGATTTGTGGGTCTACCTGACCCTTGGATGCCCTGGGCACCCTCTCTCCCACCTCTGGGACCCAGACTATGTGCCTTGTTCTCCCCAGAGGCCAGGGTGTGTGTGTGGGGGGAGGTTTCTGAGAAGTGACACAGGCCTATGAGTCACCAGACCGCCTCGCAGAACTCCCTCCCTCCTCTGGCTCTGCTGGCAGAGGGCTGGAGTAACCTTCTCGGCCCCATGGGGAGGGGACGAAGGGGTGGGCAGGCAGGAGAGCAGCCCCCACCCTGCACTCCCTCCTCTGTGCCCCACATCCTTTACAGGGAAGAGCCTGAAGTGGTTTCTGGGCAGCTGGGATCACCCCTTTCTCCCAGGGGAAGGGCAGATGGGTGGCCTGCTGAGTAATCCACTCTGGTGACCTCAAGGCTACACCCAGCACCCACTAACTCCCTCCTGCCAGGCATGCACCCCCCACAGGCCAGCAAGTGCAAGTCTGCTTAAACTAGCCCCATAGTCACCTTCAGCCCCCACTGCTAGCTCCCAGGAACCCCACCAGAGAGGCAGGACCACTGGAGTGTTCTGAGGTCCCAGTGTCCACTGCGCCACTAGGCAGGATGCTACGGTTTGGTTTGTAGTCTATGGAGAGAGGGCCCTGCACAGGCCATCCCCCTCCTCCTGGGGACAAACTCCAGCTGCCTGTGTGGCTGTGTTAGAGAAGCTAGGGACCCCGGCTGTGAGAGAGGAGGCCCTGTTATGGTTAAGAATGGGGGGGGGGCTCAACAAAACCTGGAAGCCTCCTCAGAACCAGGCCCAGCCTTCCTCTGGGCTGCTTACAAAATATTTTCTTAACATCCTGTCTAGGCTTCCCTGGCCCAGGGCTGGGTGCCCCGGCCTGCCCCTCCCCCTGCCAGGGCAGGGAACAAAGGCCAAGAGGGGATAGGATGACTCCCGCTGCTTTGCCTTGGCCGGGCTAAGTTTGGTCGGCTGGCTTCCCCAGAGGCACAGCTCTCCCAAATGAGGATTTTTGTTTTGGTTCAGATTTTTTTTGGGGGGGTGGGGGGAGGGAACTCTAGATTAAGAGTGTGCCGGGCTGTGGAGGGTACAAGTTCCAGCCAGCTCGGGTCAAGGTCACCCACGGTTAGGACTGGTCAAAAGATTGGACTCCCCCCCCCCACCCGTGCAGTCACCGTGGGAGAGAAAACTTCTCAAGGTCAGGTGGTCAGGTGCTGGGGGAGGCAGGGAGGAAGAGGAAGCGTGGTGACCAGGCCAAGCTGGCACCGAGGCGGGGCTTTCATCCCTTCCCCCACAGGCCACCAGGGAAGCACAAACAACTGGAGGCTCTAAGGGTATCCGGAGAGTTGCGTGGTCCCTAGGCGTAGCCACTGCCTGCTGCGGGCCCCCCCCGCCCCCCCCCCCCCGCGCCGGATTAGGGAGAGGGTGGCGGTTGCTTACCTGGGTCTCGGTCAAACTTTCCAGAGCTTGCATAACGGACTGCTCCGGCCTCGAGGCCTGGGACTACAAGAAAGGGACGAAAAGTGTCTTCAGTGTAGGTTTAGAGCAGGGAACGGGGAGGGGGCCCTATGTGCTGGGGATGGGTGGGGGAGCTCTTTGTAAGGGGCAGGATGGTGCATTTATGCAATGAGGTGGCCAAGAGACAGGAGCCTCCAGGGCACGCGCCCCTCAGTCATTTACCATGAGGCCAGCTTCCACCGTGGGCACGAGCGTCAACTTGCTACCATCCCCCACGCCGAATTCCTGCAGCTTCCCCGAACTGAGCCGGCTGGGGGTAGGAAGGAAGAGGGTGAGACGGGAGACAACACAGAGACGCGGAAGCGGAGGCCGAGGAGGAGGGCTGTGCGTGCGCGGGGGGGTGGGGGACGGGACGGGGGACGGGACGAACGACAAGGGAGCGCTTCCCACCCTTACCGCTCCCCAGACCCAAGTGCCCGTGGGGCGGCCTCTCACTCCTGTGAGCCCTCCCCATTAACCAGCTGACTGAACTCCAGGTTAAAGCAGCCTCCCATCTGCAAGGAACAAGACTTTTCCATCACCTGAACCCCCGTGGGCTCTTTGCCACCCTCCCCCGCGCCCCCCTTCTGGGCAGCTCCTGCCTACAACTCCCCAATTCTTGTCCGGGCTCGTCTTTGTGGGCGCCGCAGGGCTCCGGCCCTTTCTGATAGAGGCCTTCGGGGGCTCCGCCGACCCGGGCTCTCCCCCTCCCTCCCAGGCACAGTCTGCTGCTCAAACAAAGGAGACCCTCCCCCCCTCGCCCCTCCCCCACCAAGGCCCCTCCGCTGGGGATGGACACTGCGTGTCCCCAGAGGCCCGCGAGGGGATGAGGGGAGGGGAGACTCCCTGGCCTGGAGGCGATTTAAATACCGGATTGGGGGAGGTGTGGGGAAGCGAGAACAAAGGGGGGCAGAGAGACGTAAGTGATGGGGAGACAGCCAGACGCAGAGGGGGCCGCCGAGCAGATGCGGAAGCGGCGAGACCGCGGGCACAAGAGGGGGCGGCTGTGCGCCCCCCCAAGGCGCACAGAGACTGGACCCCTCCCAGTGCCATCCCAGGGGCCCACGTCTGTCGTGCCACCCCCGTAGTTCCCGTGCATCTTGGGGCCACGCAGGGCGCTCCTGCCTTTGTGCAGACCCTGGCGGGGGAGGGGGGCCCCCAGGCAAGTAAGGCCGCGCAGAGGGCGCCCGAGAGCGCGCGGCGCGCCCCCGCCCCCCGTCTGGCTGCCCCCTGCTTCCCAGCGCGGCGCGCTCTTTGTTTCCGCCCGGGGCCCGGGCCCGAGGGGGCGGCCTGGTGCCAGGGGGCGCGCAGGCGGGGGCGGCGCGCTACCTACGTGTCTTTGTGAAGCAGAGCCAGGCGCTCCTTGGGTACTTTGAGGCGTTGGGACAGCCTTTTGCGCAGCCCTTCCACGGTCTCGTCGTGGGGCACCGACAGATCGTAGCGAGTCCCCGTGGTGCTGTGGATCGCCAGGGTCATAGGTGAGGCCGACTCCGTGGCCGTACTCAGATCGCAGGCGCCGCCGGGGGCCCCGCGCCGGCAGCTTCGGGCGCCGCCGGGCTGCGGCTCCATCCCCGGCGAGCGCAGGAGGCCTGGGGCCCGCGGGTCGCCTCCAATCCTCGTCGGGACTCCCCCGCCGAAACGAGGTCCTCCTCCGCTCTGCGGGTGCTCAGGGACCGGAACAGTACGTGTGCCCCTTAGGGAAGGTTCCCAACGATGGCAAGCGAGCCGGCAAGCAAGAATCCGAGTGGTGCTCCGGGGTCGCGTGGGATCCCTGGGTAGCGCCCCGGGGTGGGGTCTACAATCCGGTTTCTTCAAGGGCACTGCGCAGGGAGGGTCCTACAGAAGGGGTCGAGCTATCCCGGCTCGCACGGTGCCTGGATTCCTCTCGGGTCTCGCTACCCCGCGCGTCCCTTCCCTTAGCAACAGCAGCAGCCGCCGCTCGCAAGATCTGGGGGTGAAAGTACGAAGAAAAAAAAGTTATCATGTATCAACGTTCCAATGGGCGGGACCACCGCCCCCTCCCATTCACTACTTACTCCGCCGGCCTAGCGGCAGCCAATAAACACACACATATCGCCCAGTCCATCGCGATCCCGGGCCAATGGGAATCGCCGCAGGGCTACCCCACGTGGCAGCGAGACCCTCCCCCCCCCTTACCCCGCCCCGTCCCTTCTGCATCCAATGGAGATGCGTAGGGGGTTGGGCTGATGCGGCTCCTGACCCGCCCCCGCGCCCCCACCCGCGCCCAGAGCCATTCATAAGGCCCAGAGTTCTCAACAAAGGGCGGGCGGGCCCGGACCGGAGCCGACCCGAGTTCGAAGACTTGGCACCCCTCTTTCCCCCAACTGCCCTCCGCGCGAGCACAGCCCCCCTTCCTCAAGGGGGAAGAGGCGAGGGCCGACCATTGTTCCTGACTAAGGGAGGAACAGGAAATCGTGGGGCCTCCCCACTGGGTCTGTCCGGGAAGCAACTGCCTGCGGAAGCTGCAGCTTGAGCCCTGAGCCTCGTGGCCAAGGGTCGCGGGCAGGACTCTCAAAGACAGGCCAGCCCTCCACCCCGTGGGTGGGTGGGTGGGTGGATGCAACGATATTGGAGAACCTGGGCGGGACCCACGGCCTGGGCGGGGCCCTGTAGCTCCGTGACGTGGCTCCGATTAGATCCGTCCCTACCGAACTTGTGCCACTTGGCGTCCCGGCCTAATCCACCCTTCCCTATTTTTTCTGTGCCTCCCCCATCCCGGGTCGGCCCGTTTCTCGAGGTGCGCCCGTCCAAGCCGTGACGTGACGCGGCGTCCCCGGCTGCGCCCGCGCGCGCCCCGCTCCGGGCAGCGGTGAGTCAGCAGCCCCGGCGCGCCCTCTGCAGTCCCCGCCCGGGAGCGCTGCCCGAGTCACGGGGGAGGGGGTGCCGTGCGTTTTGGTCGGGGAAAGGGGGCGCAGAGACTTTGAGATCTGCAGGTGGGGAGGCCCCGTTAAGAGCCTTTAGATTTAACATGCGGAGATGTCTAAGACCGCACAAACGGGGAAACTGAGTCTGGATTTGCAACTAGTTCAAGGTCACTGGCTGGAAAGAGGGAGTGCGCGGGCGGGAGGGCGGGCGTGGGCTGCGGTCCTGCCAGGGCGGTGCCCATTGCGCGTGGTCCCTCCTACCCCACAAGCTGGGGTGCTCCCCATCCCAAGGCACCTTAGGTTCAAAGAACAAAGAGCGGGGCAGCCTAAGGAGTCCACGGCGGGTGGAGACCCTTCTGCCCCTCGTGCGGCCCCGCCCCTACTCACCCGGAGCCGCAGGACGCAGGTCCTTGGTCACCACTGCTCCAGATGACCTGCGTGCGGGTCGTGGTGAGAGGTGGCCCTGCCGGTCTGGGGACAGGCGGGCGGCCCCTGAGCCTTTATCCGCGCCGCCTTCCCTGGGGTGGAGTTTGGGCGGGCAAGGGGCGGGGGGCTGGGCGATGGTGACGCATCTACCCCCCCACACCCCCCTCCTGCTGGCCTGGGGCCGGGACACCCGGCCCTAGGGCTTCACAGCACCCACAGGGCAGTGCCTCGACCGCTGCTATCGGCTAGGGTAGCTCCTGACTCCCCAAGTACTCTGGAACACCTCATATTAGCATGGGGGTGGGGGCTTTCTGGCCTGTTTCCCTGCCCCGCCCCCTTCCCTGCTGCCCTGGTGCTTCCGCCTGGGGGCGCCCGCGTGGGTAAGGGGGGCGGGACGGGAAGGGGTTCCTGAGTCAGCAGCCTGGGTCCAGGAAAACAGGGCAGTGTCACCTGCCAGACAGTGGGGTGTCCCGGACAGCTGCCTGATAGCCTGGCCTCTGCATCCTTTACCGGTGACCTCAGAGACCATTTTTGTTATGGTTCAACCACCCCTGACCTGCCTAGGGCCAGTCAGTCACCTGTGTGACCTCCGTGAGTAGCCCAGTCCCTGACGCACTGTGCTGTGGCGCATGTGGTCAGGGTTTAACCTGTGGGAGTTCTCCCCACTGCATATGGGTCCCAGGAATGAGCCCAGGTCATCCGCCTTGGTGTAGCCAGGCGCCTAGAGGGCAGACTCCACAGGTATCCTGCACCCCCAGGTGTGTGACCCCTGGTGGTCATCACCTCACGAATGCATTGACACACCCTGGCCTTTGGAGTGCACGCTTAACCACCCTGTGGACCAGGAAAGCAGCCCTTTGGCCAAGGCCACCACTTGAGTGGCCTCAGCAGGGGGGTTCCCCGAAGGTGACAGAGTGGGGCGGGACCCTTCAAGGTACTCTAGACCCTGCTCTACCACCTCCTGTCCACTTCTCGGGTCTGGCCTTTATCTGGCCTGAGTGTCTCCACCGCCCTACCCTGGGGCCCCTCCCAGGCCAGTTCCTTCCTAGGTCTCCTTCCTGCTCTGACTGATCACTCTGGACAGGCATGCTGGGCCCCCAAGCAAGGAGGTGTGCCCCAACACTCCCAGTCCAGAGAACACTTGGAGGCCCAGGAGCTCTGAGGGATGAGCAGGAGTTGGTTGAGGAAGTAGGGAGACCTTTACCATTCAGAGCTGTAGGTGTGGAGGTCAGAGGTGAGGCTGGCCTCAGGAGAGATCACAGAGAATGTGGTGTGGGCTGGTGGCAGGTGAGGTGGGCTGGCCTTGACAGGACACTTAAGCTGGAAGCTCGTAATAAATGCTGACTAGACTTCCTGCTTCCTAGCTCTTATTCCTATGTGGTCCTATGTCCCTAAGTGTGAAGCCTCAAGACTCAGTGGCTCTTTCCATGCCCTGCCCTCTGGGCTCCGTCTCAGCCAGCTCAGGCTGTCCTGTCCTGAGGCCTGGCCCCAAAGTTCACACCTCCTCTACAAGGTACACTCGTTCAGGCCAGGGCATTCCAAGGGCTCGGTTGACATCTGCCCAGGCTGTGTCTTTTGTCTGACAGGGTCCCTAATGGCCTGGTCAGCCAAGACCTGGGCTCTCAGCCTGAGAACAGAGTGGAACCTGGGCAGGCCTGCCCACACACCTCTAAGCCCCTGTGACTTACCTGGGAATACCCCCAGGCTGTTAATATGTGGAGGGCTCCAGCACATTCATTCCCAGATCAGGCTCATGTGGCCATGGCGAGTCACCCAGAGGGCCCTGATGCAACGTGACAGGGTGTACTCAGACCCTAGCTGGCATGCTGGTCACTTGTCGAGATGGTTCAGATGACCTCATAATGGCAGGCTCTGACCCCGCTCATCCTCCTATCCCCAAACTGGTGCCCCTCTCAGGCCCCTAAGGAGGACGCAGGTCAGACAGTAACCGGCCATCTGGGGTGAGGGTGGGGTGTAGAAAGGGATGCACTGGTGCCACCTTACCCCACCCAAGGCCAAAATGCCTAAGAAGGTACCAACCACACCAGGGACTGGGAAGGTAGCCAGCCAGGCTAGGGCCACCCACAGGTGGGGTGTGCCTAGGGCGGGGCCTCCGTGGGAGCAGGTGGTGCTTGCCTCTTCCCAGAGCCTGTAGGGTGGGGCAGGGGGCCTTAAAGGGAGGGCCTGGCCTAGCTGGTGGTCTGGGTGCTGAGCCTGGCCAGCAGCTGTGGCCACATCCACCATTGCCTGCCCTGTTCTCAATCCTTGAGTATTCCACCCAACCCCGCAGGCAGCAGCCCAACAGCCAGCCAGCATGTGCCCCACCCACTGCTGTCTGCACACCTCTGGGGGCCCAGATACAAGAGCCCCAGGCAGGGGTTGGGGTCCTAGCTTTGTGCTATGCAGAGTCAGAAACCAGAATGCTCAGTTGGTTCCTGGTGTTTAATGGAGGCAGGCTGGGGCAAGCTGACTGTCCAAGAGGCTCTGAGGGGGAAGCAGTGCCAGCTCTCCCAGGCGATGGGGATCCCAGGCTGTGAAGGCTGGGGAAAGACCTCCAAGGCAGGCAAGGCACTGCTGCCCTCTGGTGGCAACTTCAGCAGCAACCAACTGTCCGGATTTCAGGAAACAAGTTTTCAGCTGCTGGTACCTGCCTCAGTTTCCCTGTGGGTGACAGACATTACACGCCTACTCCAGGGCCTTCACCAGGGCCTCATTGGCCTCAATACGGATCTGGATCTCAGCCCGAGCTGCCTCATCCGCTGCACCAGACAGCTCCGACTGTGCCTTCTCCAGGTTGGCCCGGGCTGCCTGCAGAGGAGTGGGCCATGGTGAGGGCCAGGCAAGGCCAAGCAAAAAACATCCACACTCCTGCAAGCTGCCTCCCTACCAGCCAGGGGACTCTTGGGCAGTACCCGCCCCCGCCCTGAACCTGCTTCCACATCTGCTCACCCCTAGGTCCAACATGTCCAGCGTCACAGCTTCCTCGGCCAGTAACTGCACTGAGGAGTCGGCGTTCACAGTGATGGAGCCACTGCTCACTGCGGGAAGAAAGGGCTGAGCAGACCCCTCCCCGGGACACCCAGTCTCTGCCTCTAGTCCAGGGTTGTGGCTCGAGCACACCTGTCATCCCAGGCCCTGGGAGGCACCAGTGTAAAAGAGGCGCTGGGGTCAAGACTCAGCTGGCAGTACGCCTGCCCGTCATGTAAAAGGCCCTGGGCTCAGTCCTCAGCGTGGCAGAAACCTGTCACCCCCAGCACTCAGGAGGTGGAGGGGAGGATCAGGGGCTCAGAGTCAGCCTGGGCATAGGAAACCCTTCCCTAAAAAAAAAAAAAAAAAAGGAAAGGAACAGGAAGGCCCAGGGCCCCTTAGGAGAAGCAGCACCTACTGTGCTCATGGGAAAGCCAGGCATGGTCAGAGCTGCCTGTAAACCTAACACTGGGAGGTGGACAGGGCAGTGACACGGCTCACTGGCCAGCCACCCTTGGTCAGGGGGATACTCCAGCTTCAGTCCCTGAGAGGAGTTAAGACAGTGCCTTTATGTGTGCGTACAACACACACACCCTTCTCGTCCTCACGCCCACCCTGCCACTTGCCCATACCAACTATATAGAGTGGTCAGGATGCAGCCCCGCCTAGAATCCCCAGTGGGGAGCTGGGGGTGTGGTCAGGGTGAAGCCCCCATAGAATCCCCATTGAGAGGCCTGGGGGCAGTTCAGGGTTAGAGCCCTTGGCTAGAATCCCCCAGAGACTGAGATAGCAGGTGGCTCCCCTGTCTAGAATGCTTCTCACTGTCCTGGGCTCCAGCCTTAGTACTGCTAAATAATAGGTCCTTCAGACTGGCTCCTTCCTACACCAAAGCTGACCTACCCTGACCTACCCTCAACAGCGACCTGTAGGTCTCTTCCTTTGTCAGCTGAGGTGAGGTCTCTCTGTGCCCCAGATGGCTGCATCTTGGTCTTGGTGAGCTGCGCAAGTCTTTGCTTTCTCCACGACCTGTGGGGATCTGAGCCTCTATTCACCCTGGGCCACACTCACCAAAGTACTTAGTTGTGGTGCCGTCTTCGGCATGGACCACCACCAGCCCAGGCCGTAGGACCTGCAGCGTGGGAACGTGGGATGCCAGGATGCCAAAGGCTCCAGTCAGCGTAGGCACATCCACCTGACGGACGTTGGCACCGTCAAAGAACACCTGCAGGAGAGTGTAGAGCGTGGAAGTGGGCATTGCCCAGTGCCCCGAGAGTGTAGAGCGTGGAAGTGGGCATTGCCCGGTGCCCCGAGAGTGTAGAGCGTGGAAGTGGGCATTGCCCGGTGCCCGGAGAGTGTAGAGCGTGGAAGTGGGCATTGCCTGGTGCCCCGAGAGTGTAGAGCGTGGAAGTGGGCATTGCCCGGTGCCCCGAGAGTGTAGAGCGTGGAAGTGGGCATTGCCCGGTGCCCCGAGAGTGTAGAGCGTGGAAGTGGGCATTGCCCGGTGTCCCGAGAGTGTAGAGCGAGGAAGTGGGCATTGCCCGGTGCCCCGAGAGTGTAGAGCGTGGAAGTGGGCATTGCCCGGTGCCCCGAGAGTGTAGAGCGTGGAAGTGGGCATTGCCCGGTGCCCCGACAGAGCTTTCCTGCTGGACGATGGGCCACAGACGCCACCTAGTGCCCACCTGGGAAAGGGGATGTCTAAGCAGTGTCGAGGTGACTGAAAGAGGGCAATGCTGGGCACGATGCTAATCTTGGAGATGGGGTTTCTGGGAAACCCTAAAGCTGTCCCCCCTACTCAGGAGTTGCTATACAAGGCTGGACAGTGCAAGAACACCCTAGGTGGCCTCGTGAGGAGGCCAAGTGCAGTTGGCAGAACCTTGGCTAGGGCCTGTGGAGTGCAGGGTTTTGGGTTCAGGTGAACATTTTGGGACAAGTAGCTTGGGTTAGTCCCAGGCGACCCTTCAGCGGCAGGATCTGGGCCTAGCCAATCACTAAGAACAGCTCCGGATGTTGGTACTGGTGACTCCTCCATGGGTAGGGAGGAGGATCCTTGTGACCCCCCCCCCCCAAGGGGATGGCTCTGCCCGTGGTTCAGATGAATCCTACGGTTCAGGTAACACCACCTAAGTCTTGGATATGGGGCCTAGGTTCATAAGGCCTAGAATACAGTGATCCACCCAAGAATGGGGCTTGGATGACCTATATCAAGGTGTAGGGCATGTAGTCCAGGGGAGACTCCCTTAGAGGGCAAAATCCGGGGTTCAGGTATAGGCGAACCCCCAAGTGGTGGAGCAAGCGTAAAGTTTCCGCCAAGGGGCGGAGTCTGGAGAGGGGGTCATGCGGCCCCCGTGGGGGTAGAATTTGAGGCCCAATAGAGGGTCAAGTCGGGGACTTGGAGACCCTGGGGGCTGTGATTTCGCACCTGCGTCGGAGAGGCGAAGGTGAAGGACATCTGTCCGGGCCCGGCGGCGGGGGCCGGTGCGGCAGCGGCCTCGGCGTAAGCACGCGCCTGGAGTACCAGGCGGCGCAGGCCCGTACGACGAAGCAGTGCGGCGGGCAGCATGGCGATGAGAGCGACAACGGACTCTGGTGGCGCGGTTAGCGGACACACTGGGACAGAGAGGCGGCCTTGAGGGAGGGCGAGGAGGACAACGACGCGCGCGGAGCCTGCTGGGAGGCGCAGTTCCCACAAGTACGCAGGCGTGTACTACAATTCCCGGTAGGCCGCGGGCGAGGCAGAGCGCGCTAGGCATTCTGGGAGGTTTAGTTTGCCTTAGCAACACCTCCTGCAATGCTGCCTAGGAATGGGTGAAGCCTAGTCAGTGTGGTTTATTCTGGGATTTGTAGTTTTCTTCGTCTTCAAATTGCAAATGACGCCCTCGGTTAGGCTGTTCTGCAACCGTACACCTGCTCGCAGGAGGGGACGTTTACATTGAAGGGATGCCCGCTTGATGACAAGTACCAATCAGTTTAGCGTGCATTCGAGGTAAAAAAGAAGCAAACCTGTAATATGTTGGGAGATAATTAAAATTTAGACTACCAGCCAGGTGTGGTGACACACTCCTGCAAATCCCAGCATTCGGGAGGCCGACAGAGGAGGATCACCGAATTTCACGACACACAGTAAGAACCTATTTCCAAAAGTGCACCAGAATACGTTTTTAAAAACCAAATTTATGCCAGGTGTAGTTAATCACAATTCTCCGGAGGCTGAGGCAAGCGGGGCTTCTATGCGTTCAAGACTTTCCAGGTCTACATAATGGGAACATGTCTATAAATAAATACATAAAGACAAATTTATGATGCCGGCTATGGTGCATGCTGGAGAGAGGTCGTGTCTAGAGAGGGGAGGCGGGCAATTGAGATTACAGAGCGGCACGTACCCCGGGGCCGGCAGAGGGCGCGCGAAGCCTGGAGATGTTCTCGCTCCCCTCCGCAGTCCCCGCCCTCCCTGCGGGCCTCCGCCCCCGCGCGCCGCTGACGCAGGAAAGCGTGCGCGGGCGGCGTTGGGGGGGCTCCATTGACGTCTATTATGTCTGCGCAGCCTCGCTCTCGGCCATGATGTCACCATCCCGCCCCCGCAACCACGCAGGTTCCAACCCCAGCTGAGCTCTTTGTGCCCATACCACCCCATGTTGGATCACAAAAAAATGCAGATTTAGGGTTGGTGGGTGCACAGTAGGAAAATCGTTGGCTTGATTTAAAGGATTCAATGTTGAACCTTAAGGAAGCAGCTGGCAGCTAGAGGGTAGTGGTTACTCTTGAACCCGGGGCCTGGCAGATGCGAATGTGATTCCTTTTGTGATTCTCCAAACTCTAGACTCTGGGCCTCAGATCTATGCAATAGCCTAGCAGTCATGGCCTCAATCAAGCGCCACGAGAGACATCGGGTTCCCAATCCTGGGCAGTGGGCGGCTAGAAACTCCACTCCTTTCTCCAGATGCTTCCTGTACGAATGTTCCAGCCCTTAAGCACACATCCCCGTCCCAGAACCCCGTATCTACCCAATGTGTCTACCCCGTGTCCTGTCCTGTTCTGTCCACCAGACATGGCCACTGTACTTCATCGAACGAGTCTTTTTGAAAAACTAAGCCCAGGGTGCTGGAGAGAGTACTACTTTTCCAGAGGACTTGAGTTCCATTCCCAGTGTACATGTGGGACCGCTAACGGCTGCCTGCAGCTGCAGCTTCAGAAGACCTATCCTTTTCTGGTGTGTGCGCACATGTGCACGCACACACGAAGCACACACACATAGAGAATTTAGTATTAAATTCGGGAGCAGTGACACTCCTGAGCTTAAGAGGCAGCCTGCTCTATCTACATGGTGACTTGCAGGTAAGAATCCCTGCGTCAATACCCTTCACTAAATCAAAGGAGGCTGGTGTCCCAGAGATCAGTGTAAGGCGCCCACCTACAAGACAGACTCTTCCACAGGTAGGACCTGGGAGCGTGGGCTTAAAATGGGACAGATCCTGGTTGGAACCCGAGCATCAACAGGAAGAAAAGATAATTGGTTGCAAGGGATTGTCTGGAATGGGTCATTCCATTACAGACCTCTATAGATGCAAGTTAAAATTCTTACTACATTCAGTTAGTGGGCAAGAAGGCAGCAAATATTCGGACATCAAAGGACAACTTGTGGAAGTAGGTATTCTTACCCTGTGGGACCCAGGGATGGACCACAGGTCCTTGGGCTTGGCTGCAGGCACCCTAGTCTGTTGAGCTATCGCGCCACACACTTCTTCTGGTTCAGAAAGGTTCTCAGGCATCTCAAGCTGGCCTAGTATTCTGTGTCGTTTGATTGGCCTTGCACTCCTGATTCCCTTGATTTCATATCCCAGATGCAGGTGTGCACCATCACAACCAGTTTTGCGTGCAAGTTCTGAGCTGTGTGGGTTTCATTGGATATCTGGGGTGTAGGGGAACGAAGCCAGGCGTGTGGGAGAAAAATGTACATAGACCTCACGGCTTGTAGACTACGGGGATCTACATACTGGAATTGAGCACCCGAGTGGCAGGTGAGAAACTAGACAGCCTAGGGTCCCCCAGACTTGAAATACCCAGTGTTAGGGGAGGGGGAAGGACGCAGTGCGCCCACGCACAATGTTCCGGGACACTGCAGCACCAGGTAAGCTGAGTCGTGCAGCGGTGCAGGGGGGGGGGCGGGGCCGCCCGGCCGCGAGAGGGGGCGCCGGGAGCCCAGGCTCCGCCCCCCGCCCCCGCCAGAAGGGAAGGGGAGGCGGTGGCCAGCGCGCAGCGAGCCAGACGCGGCGGCGAGAGCGGCGGGGGCGGTCAGGCTGCGGGACCGGGCGGCTACCCGGTGCACCGAGCCAGGGGCCTGAGCGGGCGCACCGCCAACGCAGTCACGTGCGCTGCCCCTCCTCTCTCGCACACCTCCTCCGCGCGCCGCGCTCTCCATTCATAAATTCTCCGCCGGCTCCGCGGCCACCGAGCTCCAGAGCCAACCGGGAGCGCCGTGCATCCGCCACCCGCCCTCCCGCCGCCCATGGGCCGCACGCCCCGGCGCTGAGGTAGGCGCGGCGGGCCCTGGCGCACAGGGACGGGCGGGGACGGGCGGGCGGATGCGTGCGGCCAGGGGATGGCGACCAGCTCCCGGGCCCGCCCTGACCCACCAGTCCTGCCGCGCGCGATCGCGCATGGCTTCGGGGAGGGAGCGGAGACTGGGAAAGACTTGAGCCGCCCTGCATCCCGCGTACCGTCGGCAGCCTGGAGAGGGAGCCCGCCCGTGCCGGCCCTCGGCCTCAGTTTACCCTAGTGACAGAGCGAGAGCAGTGTCGCCATGGCCTCCTGGATCCGCATGAACCTGGCATCGGGTCCTCTGCGCTGCCTCGCACCCTATCCTACTGCGGGGCGGGGGTTCTTCCTGTAGGGACCCCTTGTCTAGGCTGGCGTCCTCGCTGGCCCTCATGACTCCACCTTATTCGCCTTGGATCTCCACCATCTTCCTGTCACTCCCATCACCATCCTTACCATGCCCCACCCCCCTACAGCCTGAATTCATTGCCCGACCTACATTAGCGCCCCTTGCCGCCGGCCAAAATTGTTGCCTGCCGTTCTCAGCCCCGGAGCGCTGAGGACACGTAACCTTCCGGGGGGGGGGGCACATTCGTTTTATCTGGGTCTACGTCTCTCCAAAACTCCCTTGCCGTCCGAAAGCACTGGCGACGCTGGAGCCTGCGAGCTCTTTTTCGATAGGGTTAGGTATTTGCGTGCTCACGCTCGGTGTGGGAACTAGGGATGGCTGGCCAGAGCGGCCCCTGACACCCCAGAATCATCTCCATTCCCTGAATGAGTCAGGTGGAATTTTGAGCAGCCCCTTCCTGAATGTTGCTCCCCACCCTAGCCTCAGTTTCCCCACGCTCCTGGCGGAGGAGCCATCTTGGCCGCGGCTGGGGCGCCCCTGCGGTCGGCCTCCCCCGCGCCCCCGCCCGCCTCCCTCTGCCTGGCAACCCGCCCCCCGGCGCGGCCCTGCGCACCGTCGCCATGGGAACCAGATTTTTCAGGCCAGGAACAGATGAGCGTCTTTTGTCCTTTCCACTCCCACTAGTGTGGGGCACGGGGACCATTCCCTCTGGAGTCGTGACTTGGGTGTGTGTGGGGGGTCACTGGTGCAGCCCCTCCCTCGGGTGCGCTGCCTTCAATTCCTTTTCTATCCCCTGAGACCCTGAGACCCGAAGGACACCTGGGATCTCGACAGAATGTACTGTGGGACTTCATGTCCCCTTCTTCCAAGGGTGATTTCCCTTTCCTGGGCATGTCTGGGCTACCTTGCTGGGCCGGCCGCACCGGCCAGCCAGGGAGGTGGCTGGGATGTAGGAGAGCCACTTGTACACAGACACACACGCACTCACTCCTGCGCACGCGCGCGATGCCACCTTCTATGTGATAAAGATGGCGAAAGAGAGGTCCTGGGAAAAAAGCCCTGGCTCCAGGCGCCCTAGGGAGTGGGTGTGTGTGGGGGGTGTGGCTCACATTGCCCCACCTGTCCATGAGTCACACCAGTGACGGCAGCTGCTGCTCTTGCACGGGGATGATGGGGGCTGACTTGCAGGGGCTCCTGTGGGGAGGGGCTAGCAGAGCTGAGCCTGAGCTGGCTCTATGCCCTACCTGTAGCCTCAAAATGCAGCCCACGGCCACCATGGCCACAGAGGCCACTACCACCGCCACGGTTGCCCTGACGACTTCGTGGGACAATGCTACCAGCCGCCCCACGGTGGGTGGTGACTCCTGGAAGTGGGGGTAGGGTGAGGATAGAAAGGAGCCCTCCTGACACATCCCATCCCGTGCACCTGACCCCCTCCCTTCAGGCGGAGCCCGACCCCATCTTGGACAACTATGTACTGCTGGTGGTGGTGATGTCGCTGTTCATCGGGGGCACGCTGGTGGTGCTGTCTGGCGTTCTTCTGCTCTGCAAACGCTGCTGGGAGGTGCACCAGCGCTTCAACAGGTGCAAGCCCAGGGAACCTCTTTGTGACACGCCCAGGTGGTGCCTACAGAGCCCCACAAGTGGGGATCCCCATCACTGCTCACTCCTCGCTTTCTTACTCAGGGCCATGGATGAAGCAGAGAAGACCACCACTACTTACCTGGACAACGGCACCCACCCTATACAAGGTGAGGGGCCCGCGTGGTCCGCAGCATCCTTAGCTGCACTTGACTGTGCCTCCCGCCGCGCCCCGCCCCTCGGCCCCCTGCCCGCCCCCTCGGGCCGCCTGACGGTCTGTCTGTCTGTCTCCCCCACCAGACTGGGCGCAGTTCGAGTCCGACTCATCTCTGTTTCCTTAACGCCCAGGCGTAGGTGCGCACAGGCGCGTGCTGAGAGCGAGTGAGTGTGTGAGCGGATGAGCGAGTGCCCGCCGCCCCGCCCAGCCCGCCCTGTCCTGCCCTCATTCGGCCCGCGCCCCCCTCCCGACCCACCCCTGCCCAGCAGCCTGCCTGGCAGCAAGACACGCGCGGCCCACCCGGGGCCCACCCTCTCTTGACTCTTCTCACAGACCCCGACTGCAGGGGGGAAGACCCCGAGAGCCAGGACACGGAGACAGAGCGCTTCCTAGCCACCAGCTCCACCGGCCGCCGCGTGTCCTTCAATGAGGCTGCCCTGTTCGAACAGAGCCGCAAGGCTCAGGACAAGGGCCGCCGGTGAGGGAAGCCAGGGGGAGGTCACAGCTTGGTGCTGAAAGCCGGGGACCCTGGCTCAGGTCTCTTGGTATGGGCTGGCAGGGAGGTAGTAGAGAGTAAGTATCATATTAAGGTATAAGCTATGGTTAATGTGTTGAGCACACTGCAGATGGAGGCAGGAGGATTACCGGAGTTATTTTTAAATGTTTATGTGTTTCTGTGTGTTTATGTACACGGTGGTGCAAGTGTCCATAGTGGCCAGAAGAGGGCGTCAGATCTCCCTGGAGCTAGAATTACAGGTGGTTCTGAGTAACCCAGTATAGGTCTTGGAAACCCAACTCAGGTCCTTTGCAAGAGTAGTAGGTGCTGTTAACGCCCGAGCCATTGCTCCAGCTCTGATTGCTGCAAATCTGAGGCCTGACTGGCCCACATAGAAAGAACTATGGCTGCTGGGCGATGGTGGCGCACGTCTTTAATCCCAGCACTTGGGAGGCAGAGGCAGGCGGATCTCTGTGAGTTCGAGACCAGCCTAGTCTACAAGAGCTAGTTCCAGGACAGGCTCCAAAGCCACAGAGAAACCCTGTCTCGAAAAACCAAAAAAAAAAAAAAAAAAAAAAAAAAAAAAAAAAAGAAAGAAAGAACCATGGCTGGCATGGGTACATGCGTTTCAAGACCTGCCTTCAAAGGGAAATGCTAGGTATGGTAGTGTGTACCTGTATTGCCAGCCCGTGGCCAGCAGAGGCAGGAGGATTGCTCTGAAGTTCAAGGCCAGCCAAGGCTTGAGAGTGGTACCTCAAAGAACAAAAACAAACAAACAAAAACCCAAAAGGGGGGTGTTGAGTGTGGCTGGAGACAGAGACAGAGGGTGCTCTGTGAGTTCAAGGCCAGCCTGGTCTACACAGAGACCCGATCTAGAAAAGTGAACCAGCAGTGGTCCCAGTACCTGGTAGACAGATGGGGGCAAGGGAATCAGAGGTTTAAAGTCATCCTTGAATGGGGAATAGATGGTAAAATAGATGTTCCGCTAAGGGCTGCCAAGAGCTGATTGTTGGGGGTCCCCCAACATAGGTATACCCTGACAGAGGGGGACTTCCATCACCTCAAGAATGCCCGTCTCACCCACCTCCACCTACCACCCCTCAAGATCGCTACTATCCATGAGTGTGACCCGGGCGAGGCCAGCTCAGTGGCCACACCCCACCCAGCTACCACCCCCAAAGACAGCTTGGCTATTTTCCAGGTAAGGGTCAGTGCTGCAGCCAGCCCTGGTCCTTGGCAGAATGGTGGTGGGTACCAAGTGGAGTCCTGGCCGGCTGGGGTGGGGAAGTGGGACCTCCCGCTCACCTCTTGTCCACTCTCAACCCCCCTATCTCACAGCCCCCCGGGAAGGCCCTCACTGGCCACGCAGTGGGTCCCAGCTCCGCCCTGCCAGGTGATCCCTACAACTCTGTGGACTTCTCGGAGATCAGCCCCTCTGGCTCCAGCGACTCTGGGGAGGGCACCTCGGTGAGGAGGGTCCCCTGTAAGAGTCAGGCTGGTGGGAAGAGTGCTCAGCTCCTCTCCAGCCCAGGGAAGAGAACTAGACAGGGTCTAGGAGGGTGGAGCCGGCCTGAGAGAGGAAGCTAGAAGGGTGACCCTTGCTTAGTGGGGACCCAGGGGGCACTCCATGCCTGACAATCGTTCCTGCCTCCCCCCACGTTCCCCAGTTAGATGCAGGTGCCCGGGGTGCCAAGGCTGCCGGGCCTGGGCCTGAGGCAGCACCTGGGGAGATGGGGACAGGCTCCTCGGGGCCAGGCACTGTGCTGCAATTCTTCACACGGCTACGCCGCCATGCCAGCCTGGATGGGGCTAGCCCCTACTTCAAAGTCAAGAAATGGAAGCTGGAGTCCAGCCAGAGAGCGTCCAGTCTGGACACGAGAGGTAAGGCACCCCAGAGTGACCGTGACTGTCAGGGGCCGTCTAGATGGAGGCCTGGCAAATGGGCAGGAATTCCCAGGGCCTGCGTCTCTCCTAGGCAGGTGACCATCCCGTAACTTGTGACCCAAGGCTGAGTGTCCACCCTACATTCCCAGGACATGTGTGCACTGGTGTGGTGCTCCCCATCAGCTGTCCGCAGCTCTGCGGACCTCCACCAGTCCTTTGGCCTGGTTAGGCTTTGGCTTTATTAGAAAGTCACAGGGCCTGTAGCGGGTACGGCCCCGACTTCCCCCTCCAGTACCACAGAAACCCAGTGTGGTGCTCATGCCTCGGCACTCAGGACACTAATTCAGAGCTAGCCTCAGCTATGTAACCCTTGGCTACATGACTACATGAGAGCCTGCCTCAAAAAAAAAAAAATGGTGTGGGGGGGCGGTATTGCACTAATTCTAGGATCTGTGAATGGTTGTTTGTTGTAAGACTGTCTGTGTGGCCCAGACAGACCTTGAACTCGGGGCAACCCTCCCGGTTGCAGGGGATCACAGACACAAAACTGACCAGCTAATCCCTGTGCACTCTCGATAAGGCCCTGGACAGTTAACAATTTGGGCTTTGTGGCCACATTGTCCCATCTCAACCTCTGCTGTAGGAAGTAGCTTTTGTGTACAGATGAATACGGATTTTGCTTCAGTAAAAGCTATCATAGCCCCAGGATCCAGGGTTGCTTGCTGTAGGGAGGACACTCAGGCTTTACCTGGGTGGCAGTGGCTCCCAGGCACTGGCTTCCCTGTGGGGAGGGAAGGGGGATAGGAGGTTCTACATGGCACAGGGCTCACACCCTCCCTTTCCAGATACCACCGTGGGAGGAGGGTCTGGCTGTCTGGACCAGAACCTGTTTGGTGGGTGGCTCCCAGCCTACCTGGAGGTCCGCCCAGCAGCAGTTCTGTGTTTGGGGAAGATCTTGGCTACTGACCAGGAGCTGGGGCAGTTTCCCTTCAAGCTTCCTAGGCCAGGGCACAGCGTGTAGGTGGCACCTTCTCTCCTTCCTGGCCCTAACAACTCCAGCTCCCCTGTGCCTGCTGCTTCGGCAAGAACTGGGCTGTGCTAGCCACTGGGTGTCCTCTCTCCTGGCCATACCTGTCCAGCCAGGGTGTTCTGTCTGGACTGCTTTCCCCTGAGGCCTTCTAGTTCATGCCTAATCTCTGGTCTGGACACATATGCCCTCTGCCTCAGTTTCTTCAACTGACCGACTACTCCCCCCGCCCCCGCAGGTTCCCCTAAGCGGCACCACTTTCAACGGCAGCGGGCAGCCAGTGAGAGCATGGAGCAAGAGGGGGATGACCCCCATGCCGACTTCATTCAGTACATTGCCAGCGCAGGCGATTCGGTGGCCTTCCCACCCCCCCGCCCCTTTCTGGCCAGCCCCACCAGCCCGCCCCCCACTCTCGGCAGGTATTTTTCAGTAGATAGAGATGCTAAGGGTGGGCCTGTGGGCCCCTGCCCTGCCCCGTCCCCCCTAGGTGGCCCAGGGACTGCCCTCCTGGCCCTGTGGACACGAACTCGAGTCACACTGGCCACCTCATGGGGGCCACCTCTCCAGCGCAGACCGGAGAAGGAGGGAAACAGGGAAAGCTTGGGTAAGGGTAGGTGGGCAGTTGATGGCTCCAAGGTCTCCAAGATGGGACACCCGCCAGAGCAGGGCAGCGGGCTTGGGCCTACCCTGACCCTGCCAATTTGTGGCAGACTCCGAGGCCTGAAAGGCTCCTCAGTTGTCCCAGCAACCCTTCTGCCTACCTGTACTCCTGATATATGGCCTGACGCCTCACACAAGCCTTGGTGATTGCTTCTATCAGAAGCAACTTCCCTCTCCAACCCAAAAGCAAAACTCCCAAATGCCAAAACCAGTAGGATACAGACAGAGGCCCTGCAAACTTGGGGTGACCCTTGGCTTCTGTGATTCACACCTGGCCCTACCATCCCATGACCAATGGGTGAAGTAACCATGTAGGACGAGGGGCCGATTTGGAGTCTAGTTCAGGTCCATTCCCTTGCACATCAAGAGAATGTATCTAGGAGTGGCCCAGGCTCCATGAGGGGTCCATGTCCATAGTCCCTAATGCACAAACGTGTGGCCTGGCAGGGCAGGGCAAGGCCTGCAGGCTCTGACCACGTGGGCCTGGCCTTGCAGGCTAGAGGCGTCTGAGGCAGCGGGAGGAGCAAGCCCCGAGACTCCTCCGGAACACAGCATCAGTTTGGGGCCCGAGCATGCGCAGCAGCAGGACCCACAGCAAGAGCAGGACGCCGAGCATGCACAGTGCAGCTACCGTGACCTGTGGAGCCTTCGTACTTCCCTCGAGCTAAATGCAGCCACTGCATCGGACCACAGCAGCAGCGGCAATGACCGCGACTCAGTGCGCAGCGGCGACAGCTCAGGATCGGGCTCCGGGGGTGGCGGCCCAGCACCTGCCTTCCCGCCCCCACCGGAGTCTCCGCCTGCTCTGCGGCCTAAGGACGGCGAGGCCCGCCGCCTGCTGCAGATGGACAGTGGGTATGCGAGCATCGAGGGCCGCGGTGCAGGTGACGAAGCCTCCGAACTTCCAGCTCCAACCCGCAGCCCTCCCCGCAGCCCGCGAGCCTGGCCGCGCAGGCCACGCCGCGACTACAGCATCGACGAGAAGACGGACGCACTTTTCCACGAGTTCCTGCGCCACGACCCACATTTCGACGACGCGCCACGCCATCGCGCACGGGCGCATCCTCACGCCCACGCTCGTAAACAGTGGCAACAGAGAGGCCGGCAGCACAGTGACCCCGGTGGCGCACGCGCGGCCACACCCCCAGGGGCAGTCCGTCCTGCGCGTGCGCCCTTGCGTCGTGGTGACAGCGTTGATTGTCCTCCCGAAGGCCGTGCACTGACGACTACAGGTGATGACCCGTCCATTCCTGTCATCGAGGAGGAGCCTGGAGGCGGAAGCGGTGGATGCACGGGCTCCGGGCTGTGCGTCGAGCCCGCCGGGGCGCTACTGGACAAGCTGGCAGTCAGCCTCGACGATAGACTCTTCTCTCCCCGTCTCCCTGAGCCAGTCGCCTCCTCCCCGGTGCTGATTGTCGCTGCTGCTGCGCCCACGTCTCCCGACCACAGCCCGGCCTAAGCTCTGTGTACTCGACCCGCCTCTCGGCAGCTTCCATGGCGGCACGTGGGGCCGCTGCGGATAGCAGAAACCTGGGGTTGTAGTGCATGCGCACGCAGCCCAATTCGAACTGCGCACATGCGCTGTCCCATCACTTAGCGGGTCGCAGTGGCCTCCAGAGGCGCGAGGCTCCAGGACCCTGGCTCAGCTGCAGTGGGGGTAAAGTATTACATGTCCGACCATGGCACCCAGCCTCTGGCCACAGAGGCGGGTGAAGCAGGTTCTGAGGCACAAGCAGCCTCCCTCCATTAGTGAGCACGTGCTGGTGATACCATTGCCTGCCATATGCTTGCGTGAACCTACAGGAGGGGAAGGGACCTTGGGGCAGAGAATCAGCGAGGAGGTCGCTGCTCCAAATCCTGAATCCATTTACCTCACCATGGTGTGCGCCCTCGCAGCAGCCGTACCCTCCCTCTCCAAGCAATAACTGCCTCTCCCGCTCTCAGCATGTGCACAGGCCCCACCTTGTCCCATTCCTCCCCAAGAGCCTTGGGCTTTGGACACGCGGACAGAACAGCCCAGGCGGCAGCTTCAAGTTTCCCAAGCTTTATTTATTGCCAAAATATAGGGCGGCCTCGCCTTGAGAGCCCGCTCACTCCCTGCCCTGTGCCCTGCGTGGGTAGTTGTGTTGTCTGGTTGGTCATAAATGTCTCTGCATATTCACTTGCTCTGGGTTTTTTTTCTGCAGGCCACCCTGTGCCCCGCCTGCTCCAAACACCCTCACAGCCACAGCTCAAATCCACTTGTTTTATTAAAAAAAAAAAAAAATCAACCCAAAGACAGCGAGGCTTGCGGGGCGGCATGCGGGCGAGGCCGGCCAGTGGTCTCGACATAAAGTGCTTTCTGGGGCGGTGGTCCACCCTCGGCTCCAACGCCCAGTCCACATGGGTGGGCCGAGAACCGCAGCCTTGCCGGGGCACCTGCCCGGTGATCCTGGTGACACACTGCAGGTAGGTAGAAGAGGTTACTCAGTACCTAGCCACTGCAGGGAGGTAGACACTACCATTGGTACAATCATGACTGGTAAGGGCTGTGGTCTCAGTCACCAAACCTCACCCCATGGGACCAGTGGAGCCCTGCCCCAAGGGAAGAGCCAGGAACACAGCAGACACCCACTGAGCACCAAGCCGGTCTTTCTTGATCCTTCCTGGCCTTGCGCCCACCTGCAGGCTGCAGTCACTGCTGCTTGCAGGCTGAGAGCCGGCGGATCTTGTTGCTGGAGCACGACTTGCGAGCAGGGTTGAAGGTGCCGGGTCGGCCTTCCGGCTTCACCTTGCTGCTGAGCTGGGGCTCTGTGCCATTCACACACACAGCTTTGGGCAGGCTGCGGGTCTGTCCATTCTGACCCATTTCCTCTTCCACGACCTGTCCTGCGGGAAGATGGCAGGTATGGCTTGAGCCAAGGGACCCGGCCAGCCCCGACTGCACCAGAGGCTGGTCAGGCTATGCTTTCTAGCCTCTAGTGCCATCCCTCAGTGGCTCCAAAGGCCTGTGCAGCCAGGCCCAGCCTTTCCAGTGGTCTGCCCTGGCCCCCCTGCAGCACGTCCATGCTCACCTGCCTGTCTAGCCAGGGTAGCCCAAGCACCAGCTCACAGAGCTCTCCAAGCGAGGCAGGCTCTGGACCCACACCAGGCCCATGGAGATGAAGCACTCAGCCTGGGGGCTACTAGCTGTGCTGAGCATGGGGACACCGTCCAGCTGGGGGCTACAGGTCTAGCTTTCTCTGCTGGCCTGCCATCGCAGTGGGGATAAGTCACCTCTCCCAAAGCTCCTCAACAAGTGGGCAGTCTCTAGCATGTAACTGCATAGCCATCAGGTGTTTGAGATGTTACTATGGGAACCCAACAGAGCCCACCACCCCCCGCCCCACCTGTATCTAGAGTCCCTCCTCCCAAAACCTCTGATTCTGCCAAGACTGGCAGCACCCACCCTAGCCCTCACTCTGGGCTAGACTGAAGCATGAGGTACGGTGACCCCGTAGCAGGAAACCCCTCCCCACAAGGCACTGGGTCCTGTGCAGAGGCTGTCCTTAGGTACTGCCCCTGCACAGCACCATTCTAGGTGACACAGGGCCCCACTGGCTACCCAGATACAAGGCAATGTCCCCAGACCCCTCCCCGTAGCCTTGCCTTCTTTCAAACCACAGCCTCCCTGAGGGTCCCAAAGATGCAGTCAGCATCCTAAGTGCACCCCTCCCCCACTGGTGAGCTCCCATGGAGGTCCTGCCAGGCGTCAGCCCTCAGCTGAGAGCCTAGCTAGTGGTACACATTCCAGACGGGCTCAGGGTGACGAGGCCCTCGCTGTCTGAACAGAAGATGCTATTAGAACTGTGAATCTTGAGAACGACTGTGGCTAGGGCCCATACCGGACTCAGGGTCCCAGCTGGTAATGCTTCCTGAACCCTTAATTGCTACAGGGACACCAGGGGTCCAGGGGCCTGACCCTCCCACACACAACTGTTTGAAGGGCCAGGAGATGCCTTCCAGTAGGGCTGGCTTAAGGGGCACAAGGACAAGGGCCCTCAGAGCTCTATCTAGCCAGTGGTAACCTTGGTGCTGAGGGCCTGGCTCAGGCCTTGAACCTGGTGTTTTTTTGGCACCCTGGTGGGAAGCCTGCCAGGGTAGTGACAGGGAAGGGCAGTCGCGGCAAGCATCCACCTGCAGACACAGTGGACAAAGCTTTATGGAGGACATGGGCAGGGCAGCAGCCAGGGAGCTACACTAAGGCCTCGAACCCCTCCTCGGGCTCCTCTCCAGGAAGGCCTGCGCCCTGGCTCTTCCACATGCATGTGTCGCATGCATCCTCGCTAAGCCCTGCCTCGGCCGCCTCCTCGACACCTGGGGAAGAAGGCGATATAAGGTCAGGCATGGCGAGGACTGAGGGCCACTGGACCCTCCCTCACTTGGCTGTCTCAGGGCACCAGCCCACTGCCCTCCAGGGTCTTCTCCTGCCACAACTCGCAGCCAGGGAGTCCTTCGCTAGCCCAGAGTGCAATGCCGCAGCTGAGGGTGGCTCAGGTCAGACTGGAGCCTCGGGGAAAGGACAAGCCCCAGAGAGCACAAAGGCGCCAGCTCCAGGGTGACCCAAGCTGAGCCAACTCACCGGGCACCGTGAAGTCCTGGGTGTAGATGATGCCATCCTCAATGTCAAACAAGTCCTCATCCTCATCCTCATCGGCACGGCCATGCAAGTCCTCCAGGTAGGGCACCACTGTCATACTGCGCCAACGGTCCTTAGTGTCTGGGCTCGGGGGGATGGGCACCAGTGCTTCAGCCAACGGGTGTTTCTTCCGGAACCAGCTGCAAAAGTCCAGGTGCAACAGACACATCAGTAATCAGTACTGGGCCCTTGGTGAAGACATCTACACCTCATACAAGATGAGGCCTACCACAGCCCAAACACCCATGGCTGCCCTCATGGGTGCTACAGCTAAGATCTCGGCGAGGGGTTCAGGGATCCTGACATGTGCACTCACACTAACACCCCAGAAACCACTGCCCGCTGATGGCAACCACAGCTCCTCAGACTAGGGTGGACAATCAAGGCCCTGCACCTCCAGTCCCGCTCATCTCACACAGAGGCTAAAAGCCCTCCCTAGGAAACACCCAGTTGAATTAGTCTCAGCCCAGCATGAAGGTGGCAAAAGCCCTGGGGACAACTGGCAGGGGCAGAGCCCACAGGCCACCTTGGACCCAGGGTTCCCACCAACAGAGTAGTAAAGAACAGGATGGAGGCTCCATAGCCTTCCCACTCCCATGCCGAGATGGTCGGGCTCCACTGGGTCCGGAGTGACACACCCGCTATTCTCTTCCACATCTGCTGCCACAGCCTCCCACCACAGAGGAACTGCTGCACCCCTGCCTGCACACCTCAACAGCAGCAGCAGAGGGAGGGAGCCTGGGATAGGCTGGTGCTGGAGGATTTCACCCCTGCCTGCACTGGGCGCCAGGAGGGAGGCAGAGCTCACACACGGCACTTCCCCTGGCCAGCAGCGGACGGCGCATATACATCCTCACTTCTGTGACCACCAGCATCTGCAACCATGCTCTCATGTGCACTCAGACCCCAGCAGGTGCACACGGCAAGGGCAGCGCTTACCTGTGCTGCCTGATCTGTCGGATGGAGAACCTCTTGGCTGGCTCATACTCCAACATCCCTGTACAACAGAAGGGTCAGTGGACTAGGTGCCTGCCTTCTCCGTGCCACAGCCCCACCCCACCATCCATCCTACTGGCCTTCCTAGGCCCCAGTGAGCCAGAACCAGGCAGCCTGGGCATAGCACCGAGACCCCCCTGGATGGGGCAATCAAAGCTGATGCTAGTGCCCCCTGCTGTACAGCCAGGATACACAGGACACCCCTGCATTCTCTGTGCAGAAACCAGGGAAACAATCCTCGAGACCTCCAGTGCCAGCTGACAGGGGCTGCTCTATTAGTGAAGGTAGGCCACTGGCCCCACCCCACTGCCATCTCTGGCCACCTAGGAGCTGCAGGAGAGCCCTGCTGACTCCGGACCCTCCACAGACCAGAGGCTCTGCCCCTGGCTGTCCTGGCATGCAGGTGTCCCAGCCACTAGGAAGATGCCCACCTCGGAGCAGGTCAGAAAGTGGTGGGCCGCAGTCGCAAGGGATGGTGAAGTCCCCTCTCCCGATGTTCTCAAACAGCTTGTAGATATTGTCTCCCTCAAATGGGTACAGGCCCGTGGTGATGTTGTAGCTTAACATAGGAAGACAGAATCAGTGCTGGCCACACCAGAGACCAGGTGCCCAACTCCCAGAAGGATCAATGTTAACTGGTAGATGTGCGGCCATAGCACCTACACCCACCCTGTGAGGTGGGGTCGAGGGGAACCATATCCATAGGCCTGGAATATCCAACTTGCTGATCACCGTGGACAAAGAGCCCCAAGAACACTAAAGAAAACCCGCAGCTCCCCATCTGCTACAGGCTCTAAAACACTTACAGTGTGACCCCAGCTGACCAGATGTCCACCTTGAAACCTGAGAAGGTGTCAAGTCCATTGGCGATCTCGGGTGGCTGGAAGGCCGGGGAGCCCTGGCTTGTCCGGCAGGTGTCATCCACAGCAAAGGGGTGCAGGGCCTGGAGGGCAGTGAGAGTCAGGGGTGCTCAGGAGAAGTAGCCCAGGAGCCCTGCACACGGTGCCTACCTCGGCAACACCCAGGTCGGAGATCTTGAGCGTGCCGTTGGTGGTGAGCAGCAGGTTGCCCGGCTTGATGTCCTTGTGCACAATGCCCTGGCTGTGTAGGTACTCCAGGCCGTCAATCAGCTGGCGAAAGTACCTGAATGGGTGGGACCGGCTCAGGCCCCACAGGGTCTCAGCCCATACCACGGTGCCTACACAAGCCTGCTATGCAATTTGGTAGAGTCTCGAGGCCTAGCCCACAAGGGAACAGGTGTTTGGGGTTCAGGTAACAGACATGATAGTCAGAAGGTCGGAGCCCATTGGAAATTACAGGGGGCAACTACAGACACTGGGGCCTAGGCCCAGGGTGCCAAGCCTCCCCTCTGGCTCAACTTCTTCCCCTTCCCTTGATTCTGTGTCAACCAAGGATCGTGACTCCATGGAGACTAGGAGAGACGGCCTCAGAGTCAGGCTCTGCAGGGCAGTGGGTCCACAGGCCTAATAGGAAGGTGATCCCAAGCACATTGGCTGGGCTGAAAAGTGGGGGCCCGGAAACATCTGGTTTTCCTGACAATGTTGCTGACAAGAGCCACAGAAAGTGTTGGCTGCTCCTCCTGTACCTAGCAGGGCACTCACCCATGGGCCTGGCACACAGGGAAGCGCTTCTCCGGCACACTGTCCAGCATCTCCTGCATGCCACACACGCAGTACTCCATCACCATATACGTAGGGTGCTAAGGAAAGCAGCACACACCAGGCTCCCGGAGCCCTGCTCCTACCAGTACTCAGAGTCCACAGGGCCACTGCACTACCTTGGTCCACATGGAGTCAGCATAGGATACAAATGGACCAGAAACGGGATGTCTACTCATCGCCCCAGGGTGGAAGGGGTGCCTGGGAGTCTGGGCTGCAGCCAACTACAGGGCACTCAGCTCTCCATGTGCTCCCAGGACTGCCCAGATGCAGAGCAGGTGCAAGCTCTACCCTGGGAAGGGGCAGCAAGGGAAACCATTAGAAGGGAGGCAGTGCCAATGCATGTAGGCTCCAGGTACCCGAGATCGTGCCCAGCTCTAACCACAGTGGCCAGACCAGACTGGCATACGATAAGAGCTTCATGCCCTGCTCACCCTGTCTGCTAAGTTGCCAGGCATCACAGGACAACACACGAACTGAGCTGCAGTTAGAGGCTCTGGCTATAAAGGGTTTCCACTCCCTACCACACACAGGGACCACCTCACCCCACTCCACCCCACAGGATATATCTTCTGCTTCTCCTCATTGTACAGCACGTCCACCAGCTGAATCACATTCCGGTGCCGCAGCCGCCGCAGCAGCTGGATCTCCCTGTAACAGAGGATACTGCTCAGCCGGCCCTGCCTGCTGTGAAGCTGCCCATCTGGGAACACACTGAACATGGGGTGGGGGTCAAGTCTCCTGCTCCATCCCAGGGACCATCAGGACACTGGGATTGCTTCATAAAAGCAAAGCCCCATGTCAAATGGCAAAGGCTCAGCACCTAATGAGCTACGATAGGGCCACAAGAGCTTCTCCCAAGCACTGTTCCACCTCATGACTTGGATATCCACCCAGCTGGGCTGAAGGAAAGTTCAGAGGCTAGCAGCAGCAGAAACGGCCACCATGGTGCCAGCGAGGAAAACATTGGCCCCACATGAGAACCACTGTGCAACAAATGGGGGCCACCAGCCAGTCACAGAGGCTCCCCTTAGCTCAGGTCTGATGCCTAGATAGCAACAGCACCTCAACACAAGTTCCACCACCACATGCATGCACGGCACCCATCACAGTCTCGCACACAAACGCCCCCAGCAACCAAAAGGCACAAGCCAGGGTCCACACACTGATAGACACATAATGAAGCATCATACCGACGTGAACAGAAACAAGGCTCGACACTTGTCAATCATGCCCTATGAGAGACACAGGCAGAAAAGGCCACATGGGGTGAGCCTTCACAGAACAAGTGAATCCAGAGGCAAAAGGGTTTGCTGGGGCCATGGCTGGGGTGGATGGCTCATGGCGGCTGTCTCTCGAGTGAGGGAACGCTGTGGAACTGGACAGTGGTGACAGCCACACCATGCACAGACTCTGTGAGTGAGGAAAGCACGAGTCTCCTCTCCAGTTTGGTTTGTACCCTCACCAACAAGCTCAGCAGGGTGGAAGCACCCCTCCCTGGGCTGCCCTCACCTCCTTAAGCCCCACCTCTTCCAGAACTCTTCCTGGACAGTCCACTGGGCATTCATCCTATGCTCTGTTCCAGTCACAAGCTTGGTGTGGAGGGGCCTTGGGAGCAGACGCTCTGCTGAGTGACGTGCTTTCACCCTGGGTCCAAATTCAACAGTGCCCACCCAGGCTGGCACATGCTATTTATGGAGCTGTTCTGTGTTCCCAGCCTGATGGACACACAGGGCCTTGAGGGGCATGATGAGGCCAGTGAGACACCGCAACTGTCCTTCAAAATGGTACAAGAGGTCTTGGAGCTCAGTCCTAGTACACTTTCTATCTCTAGGGGCCACAAACATGAAAGAGAAACCACACAGGATGGAGGCACAGCCAGAAGTGACGATCCTGAGCCACCCATGGTACCAGAGGGCACTGATGTTAGGAAGCCACGACACTACGTTTTGGGGTTCCCAAGAAGCCATTTCAAATGTGCCTGGACCAGTGCTCAGATCTAGCATGACCCAACCACCAGACCCTAGCTCCCCACTTCCACACTGAGTTCAGGCAGTCACTACCGCTTTAGAATCAAGGCTCCCATCCTAATCCCCACACACACCAACCACAGCAGGGACTGTTAAAAGGCAGGGCTTAAAGCCCACTAGGAAGGTGAGAGCTGAAGCAGATGCCATACCCAGAACATCAGTGGACACCACTGTGACAGACGCCAAAACTCCAATCAAGACAGAGGGTCACTTAAGCCGAGTCCCCCACAGAGACAGCCCACCTGGACATACAATCTCCTGGGTGCTGTGCACAACACGGCCACAGAAGGAAGAAGGAAGAAGTGAGCCGCGGAGGCCCCAGCATGAGGCCATGAGCTCCCAGGATAGGACAGCACCCCCAGCTCAGGCTTGGGGCCACCCTCCAATAGAGGGTAGGCCAGCAGCTGGCACACACCAATGAAGGCTGGCAACATTCCATCTTTCTGGATATAGATAGCATCAGCTGCCTTGCAGAGGCCAGCCACAATGCCTCTCTGCAGCTGGAACCCTCCTTTCTAGGCACCGCACACAGGCCATGCTCTTCCTAGGGGAATCTGGTGCTGGGCCAAGTCCTCCACATTCTCCACACCTAGAGCTTCCCCAGCGATGAGACAGCCACTGCTCTCCAACATCCCCCTGTACCACACAGTGGCTCTGTGGCTCCAGCCCTTGTCCAGTAGCCCCAACTCAGGCCATGACATATATGCGCTGTGCACCCAACAGTCTCCAGTTGAGCCCTCCTGGAGTACCATCCCATTCCCAGCGAACAGAGCAAACCTGCAAGGGCAACAATGAGCCACCACCAGCCTGGCTCTACAGGGCCTGGGGTGAGTACTGGTAGCCCTCCAGTCTTGAGTCTTAAGCATACGCCCACCGCGGATAACGCATATCAAAACAAGGAGGCTCCTTCTCAGGGATCAAGTAGCTCCAACATCGCAGAACACAACTAACTGCCCTCAAGACCCCCAGCACTAAGAACCCGACCTCCAAAGGTCCATCAAGTTCCTGGGCTCAGTGTCATCTGTGGGATGTGTCCTTGCTTGCAGGTCACTGGACCCCAGCACTCTTCCTGTGACTTCAGTCAACGCAGACCACTGGAACAGGGCAAGACCCCAAGAGGAACTGATCGTAACATGGTAACATGTTCCAACTTCCCCTCAGTCTCCTGACCAGGGCACCCTGCTCTGCAGCCTACACCATGAGTTTGAGGCCACCCTGAGCTACACTCATAGCAAAACACTTTCAAATAACTAAAGGTGGAGAGATAGCTTCCAGGTAAGCCAGGGTCAATTCCTGGCACCTACACAGCAGCCCACCATCATATGGAACTCCAGTTCCAGGAGGTATGACACCCTCTTGGTTTCTCCAGGTACTGTATGCATTAGGAGCACAACACATGGGAAAAACACTCATGGACATGAAGTTTTTCTTTTTTTTTTTTTTTTTTTTTTTGGTTTTTCGAGACAGGGTTTCTCTGTGGTTTTGGAGCCTGTCCTGGAACTAGCTCTTGTAGACCAGGCTGGTCTCGAACTCACAGACATCCGCCTGCCTCTGTTTTTTTGGTTTTTCGAGACAGGGTTTCTCTGTGTGGCTTTGGAGCCTGTCCTGGTTCTCACTCAGTAGACCAGGTTGGCCTTGAACTCAGAGAGTTCAAGTGCTGGGATTAAAGGAACCACTGCCAGGTTATAGTTTTAATAAAGAAAAGCTTACTGCTTGTAAGAGGCTCCCTGGTCTAATGCCTAAGGCCATGACCAAGCCAGCCCCCAGCAACCACTCCACCACTCCTACCCACAGGAAAGTACTTGAGGGCAGGAGGCAACCTGAAGGCCCAGGGAGATTCAGGCAAAGCAAAGGGCCCACCCTCTGGCTGCAAGCTCCCCATACCCCCAGAGCTGCAGGGCTTAGTGCCACCCACCCTGTGTTCAGTGTTTCTTTTTTTTTTTTTTTTTTTTTGGTTTTTCGAGACAGGGTTTCTCTGTGGTTTTAGAGCCTGTCCTGGAACTAGCTCTGTAGACCAGGCTGGTCTCGAACTCACAGAGATCCGCCTGCCTCTGCCTCCCGAGTGCTGGGATTAAAGGCGTGCGCCACCAACGCCCGGCTCAGTGTTTCTTAAGTAACCAAGAAAAGTAGGAAAGGAGAAGGAAGCGGTGGGTGACGCACACGCACCAGCAGTCTAGAGTAAAGCAGCGGCAGCCCCAGGTCAGTCTGGGCTACAGAGAAATAACAGAAAATGACAGCTAAGAGAAGCTGGCTGAGTAGTGGCAGGGGAGCAGGCAGGAAGCAAGCTGAGCATGGCGGGCACATGCAGGGGAGGAAGTGCCTTCCGCTAGGTCCCACCCAGTTCCTCTTGGGCAGCTTAGGCAAGGCCCAGGCAGGAGGCATAGTCCTGCTCTCTGGCCAACTATCCGAAGCTGAGAACACAAACTTGCTAGAACTGACAAACACCAGAACCTCAGCCACAGGCATACCAACACCATGCGAACTAAGCCCCCAGGTAGCGGAGCTCAGGGGACAGGGCAGCAGCACTCAGGGAGGAAAGGCAGTAAGCACAAGAGATGCAGTGTCCTGAGCACCACGGCTGCAGCAGATGCCCAGAGCACTCCACCAGAGTCCAGTATACTGACTGTCCAGCACTGGCTCTGTGAACCAACAAGGATCCCTCTCTGAAAGCATCACTTCCCTGACGAAAAAAGTGGCTAATAGTGGATTGGGGAGATAGTAAATCTTTCTTTGTTTATTTTTTCAAAACAAGGTTTCTCTGTTAAACAGTCCTGGCTGTCCTGGAACTCACTCTGTAAACCAGGCTGGCCTCAAACTCAGAGATCCACCTGTCTCTCCCAAGTGCTGAGATGAAAGGTGTGCACCACCACTGCCTGGCCTGAGATGGTAAACCTTTTCATTTGTTTTGTTTTTCTAAACAGGGTTTCTATATTTAGCCCTGGCTGTCTTGGAACTCACTCTGTAGACCAGGCTGGCCTTGAACTCACAGTGATCCACCTGCCTTTGCCTCCCAAGTGCTGGGATTAAAGGCTTGTGCCATCACTGCCCGGCTAAGACAGTAAATCTTGACAAGAAGCACAAGGACCTGAGTTCAATCCTCCAACACCCAGAAAGACCAGACTGTGGCGGTGCACACTGCGCGCTCACCAGCCTAGTCACCTCGCTCCAGGTCACAGTCTGAAATACGGACGACTGTACCAGAGAGATAACGCCTGTGGCTGACCTTAACTTCTACATGTACATACACACATGTGCACGAACTCACACAGGAAGTGACCCATAGGAGGCCATGGCGTAGGTGAAGGCACACAGGCCACCTCACAGAATAGCAGCTTGTCAAGTGTGCTCTGAGTGTTGTGTGAGCTGAAGGCTGAAAGCCGACAAAGTCCAGGGCTCAGCTTCCCACCTCACTAGCATCCCAACTATGCGCAGTTCTGCATCATAGAGTCCGCCAGTCGCCATGGGGTGGCCTCCGATTGTCCCTGGAGAGCCGCCAGCTGGGCAGGGCGGGGACACTCAACAGTTGAGCGCACTGCCCACCCTCCCACCCCGAAGTGGCCAGCCGCTAGTCAGCACAGACCACTCTGCACAAGCAGGTGCTTTCTGTCCCCAAGGAGAGCTGGTGGCCAGGCACTTTGCAAAGGACATGCAGCTTGGCTAAGCATGGTCCAACTGCCAAGACCTGGCTTTTGGAAGAGTTATGTCTGTGCCACATGGGGGTGGGGCGGCTTCCTCAACCTATCCCTAAGGGCACGTCTCAGAAATACCTCCATTCACAAGCAAAGGGCAGCAAGGCTCCAGCCCAGGGGCCACACCCACATGAAGTCCCACAGGTAAATTAGGGCAAGGCACCCATAGCACACTGAGGAGCAGAAGGTCTCTGCAGTCTTCCCAAGGGAGGCGCCTTGGCGGGCATGCATAATGTCCTACTGGAAGGAGAAAGCTTTGCATGCAGACTGGGTCTAGAAGGTTCCGGACACTTCACCATGAGAGACAACTTGAGTGGAGTTTATTAAGCTCCTGAAAACAAAGGGGCCTTTCTGAATGGGCCAGCTGTCAGCCAAGCTGCCCCTTGCAGGCTGTGACTGTGTGGTTCATACAAGCAGGCGCTCACAGCCTCAAGGTTCCTGCAACACAAGACACTTAGGCAACAGGGCTGCACCAGCACTCCATCGCAAACACCTGGCCTTGGGTCATGCCATGCGAGGACCTAGGTACAGGGCAGTTTGCCAGACAGTCTGCAACTCTAGCCTCAGTTTCTCCTGGCTTTTGTCTTGTGCATGTATATACATGTACCATAGAATAAATGTGGAAGCTGTGTTTGCTTTCGCTGTGCGAGTTCCAGGGCCTTCACCCACTGAGCTATCTTGCCAAGCCCAATTTCCCTTATGAGAAGAGGTTTTGCTATGCATCTCCGGCTGGTCTAAAATCTGAACAAATCCTTCTGCCTCAGTCTCTCTAGCATCGGGATGCCCAGACCAATTCCCACTCCTGAGGAACAGTCCACACTCCTTAAAGCAATCTCGGGGCCGGTGGCTTTCAGTAAACTCCAATGTCCCTCTGAGCTCACTCATGACACCTGTCACTCACATGCCTCCCCACTAACTCAGGTGGAGCCATTTTAGAACCTATGGACCAATTTCTCTCAACTGAACCCACCTGGCTCTGCAAGCCACACCCTGAGAAGGTAATATTAGGTACAGACGTCACGGAACCTGAAGTAGCCGTGGAGCCTCAGTCACAGGCAGAGACAACACATAGGTTCAGGCCTGGGCAGTCAGACACAGTGGGCCCCCAAGGGCCCTGAAGTCAAAGGGGGACTGAAGACCTAGGAGGGGCTGCCTGCGGCGGGAGACCAGCAGACACCACCCAGAAGTGAGGTAAGCAGCCTACCACCTCCACCTTCGGAAGACAGTGATTTGGAACCAGGTTTTCCCCAGCTCAGGTCTCTGACCTCTAAGCCACTCCCACCTGGAGGAACACCCCTAGGTCCCGACTAGCCCAGGACCACTCCTACACACGAAGCCAAGCAGGTCCCAGGCTAGACCAGGCCACCAGCTGGGTGCACACACCTCCCTGTGAGCGCCACTCAAGAGCAGTGTCCAGCTGGCAGAAACCAGGAGTTCTCAGCCTTTCCTGGGACAGGACCACAGGCAAGGTCACCAGTCAGGCAGAGTCCCCGCCAGTGCTGGCCCCCAAGATAAGGCCCCTTCTTGGAAGTCAGTAGGTGAAGTTTCCCAAGTTCGGTCAAGCCCAGCAAGTGATAAAGAGTCCCCACGACCCAGCGACGCCAACCAGGCAGGACACCGCAGGGACCCGCGCCAACACTGGCTAGCTACCTCCTACCCCTGCCTCCCCCCAGCCTGTGTTCACCATTATTTTTGGGTTCCCTCTGACTCCGTAAACAAACTAGCCACCCGCCTGGCAACGCCCGCCAAGGAAGCCAAGCTCGGCCAGCGCCAAGACCCGGACAAAAAAAGTGGACTGGGTAAGCGGAGTCAGCCACACGACCTCCCCCTAGGGCAGTCTGGAGGGCTACCCCAGCACCCTGTCTCCACGCGGGGAAGCTCAGGGGTAGAGGGGGCAGATGGGTAGTGGGAGGGAGGGAGAGGAAAAGGAGGAAGGAAATGAGAAGGGAAAAAAAGAGAAGACCCAGGAAGTAGAGAGGAAGGAGGACCGGCAGCCCAAAAGCTCAAGGCAGCGCCCGAGCCGGCCCCAGGCCCTTGGCACCTACTTCTTGACGTTGGCCTCGCCATTGGGGATCCTGCGCAGCTTTTTCTTCTTGAGGATCTTGACCGCCCTGCGGCACAAGGTCTCGGAGTCCAGGACCTCCTTCACCTTGCCGTACGAGCCCTCCCCGAGCAGGTCCCCCATCAGGTACTTGCCGATGAGCTTGGCGCGCTTGCGGCGCGGCTGGTAGATCACCTCGGTGGAGTCGATACGGTGGATGAAGGTGTCCATGCCCACCGACATCAGCTCGCCCTCGGGGAACAGACCCAGCGGCTGAGGGTCCGCCACGTCCATCCTGGCCCAGTCTTTGTCCTCGTCCCCTTCGGGGATGTCAATTCTTTTCGAATTCGAATTCCACCCCCACCCCCCCACCCCCCGCTTCTTCCAAATGTTCAAGAAGGAAAAAGAAAAGGGGGGAAAAAGAACGACCTCCCCAAACCTCCCGGTCCCCTCAACCGGGCACGTCCCCTTCGCGGGCGCCAATTCTTCACTTTTGATTTTTTTCCCCTTCTTCTAGATGTTCACGGAGCAGAAAACAAAAATAAGAATGAAAAAAATCAACGAGTCCCCAACCCTCGCGTCCCCCAAACTCGGGTCCCCGGGGACGCTGCTTCGGAAGGAGGCGACGGTCCGCCGTCGCGGCGCGCGGGCCGCTAGGTCATGGTCGCCACTCGGGCCCCGCGCTCAGGCGACCAAGGCGGCAGCACCGAGGCCAGTCCGAGCCGTCCATGTCCGGCCCGCGCAGACGCCCCGGGCGGCCCCTTAGTTCCGCGACTTCCTGGGGCGCGGACTCCACCCGGACGCAGGGCACCGGGACACCCGCAGGCCGCGGGCACCGAAGTCGGGGCAGGGAATCTTCCGGAGACCGATGGGGGGGAAGCTCACCCCGGGCGGCGGGTCCCCCTCGCCGCCGAGCCGCCGCGCGACAGGCAGGAGGCCGGAGCGGCGAGGGGGGAATCGAAGTCCAGGCAGGAAGATGCTGCCCGCGAGGAAAACTCCGAGCCGGCGCCACACTCCGCGGCTCGCGCCTCACTCGCGGACGCCGTGAGCCGCCTCCCCTTTCCTAGACCGACACGCCGCCGCCATCTTGTTTACCGCCCTGCGCCGCGCCGTCGTCGCACGCCTCAACGGCGGCCACGCCCCCTCGCAGGCCTAACGTGCGCGGCCGTTGGCTGTAGCTTTAAGCCCCGCCCCCTCGCCCCCTCCTCGATCCCCAACGCGGATTGGCCTATTTGGAGCCTGTGGGCGGCCGAGCTGACATTGGACAGCTCGGTTCCGCCTCAGAAAGCGAGATCTACGTTCTTATTGGTTGACTCAGACGCCCGTCAATGGGAATTAGAGTAAACTGGCGACTGTAAGGGAGCGACTGTGGGCTGTGACCTCAAGACCCGCCCCTCAGTGCTGTCCGGAGGTGGAATTGGTCAGCGCAGGCGTGTGGGGGCGGGACCTTCTTTCTCAATGGTTGTTGTAGACGCCCGTCAGCAAGCGCGACGGCTGGTGGTGGCGACCTCGGAATTCCGGGGCTTGCTCCCGTCCGCGTCCTCCGCGGAACGGCCGCGCGTGACTCCCGACACCGACCCGGCTCGGGCTCGTTCCCAACGGCCAAACGGGAGCCGGAGGCGCCCTGAAGCCCCGCCGAGCGCAGCGCGAAGTGACAACTCCGCGATGGTGAGGTGGCTCTACGGGTACAGGCGCCTGCCGTCAAGTCTGACGTCCCCGGTGAGAACCTCCTCCCGCAGGCTGTCTGTGACCGCCTAACGCACTCCGCGGGACACACAGGCACACGACAAAATGTGTTTTAAATAAAATAACAGCTGTCAAAAATGTGGCTTGGTACGATTGGCGTCGCTGCTGGCCTCAGCTTTCCTGCAGGGCACTGTTTGGAGATGTCGTTTCCAGTGTTTTAAATGTGCTTGCTCTCATGTGTACGCCTGTTTGGGCTGCATGTATGAAAATAAGGGTTGGGGTATAATTGACCGAGTTCGACTCCCAGCCCGCCACACGCCAGACTTCACACACCACAATCTCCGTAGAGGCCACTAGGGGGCGGGCTGGGACAAGTCACAGGCACGGGGTGCGCGAGGTAGCTGAGCAGGTAAAGGGACGTGAGCAGTGGCGAAGGAAGAACTGACTGCAGGCACATAAGCAAATTAAAGAAGAAGGAAAAAAATCAGAGAAACAAATAATCAAGACAGCTGAAGGAAACACAGGCTAGAAGAGATGAGAAGCCTGGAGGCGGGGCGGGGTTCTGGAGGATGGCTCGGAGGGTAAGAGCTCTGCCAGCTCTACCAGAGCACCCAGCTTCAGTTCCCAGCACCCACATGGCAGCCCACAACTATAACTGCATTCCTGGTGGATTCAGCGCCTTACTCTGGCCTCCAGAGGCTCCAACTGTATATACGTGGTGCACGTACATTCAAGCAAAACAGTCATACACATTGCAAAAAAATAAAACAATGAGGATCTAGGATGTCATTCGACATTGATCAGGCAGTGTGCGTGGAAAAATCAGCCTCTCTCTCCCCTCTCTCTCCTTCCCCCTCGAAGCTGGGATCACAGGCATGTGCCATGTCTGGCAGCTGCCGGTTGTACTTTTGAGTCTTTTAATTTGGAAATTCGGGAACTCATTACCATTACCTCTTTAGTAATGAGAACCAGCAGGTTCAGAGCAGAGAAGCGAGGGGGGCGCAGTAGGGGAAGGCCGACACGACCGTTAAGAACGCAGATTTAAGAGGTAATGTCTGGGGCTGGGGTGCAGTGGGTAGAGTGCCCGCCTAGCAGGACCGGAGTCCCAGGTCCCCGACGCAGCACGCATAAATCAGATGTGCTGTCCCCCGCTAAGGAGATTGAGGCAGGGAGAAATCAGGTTTTCAAGGTCATCCTCCACGACACAGTGAGTTCCAGGCCAGCCTGGGCTACACATTGAGACTCTATCTCCAAAGGGGAAAAATAAAGCAAAACAAAAATAAAAATACAAAACTGGTCCAGGCAGGCAGATCTCTGAGTTCCAGGCTAGCCTGATGTACAAAGGGAGTTCCAGAACAGCCAGGGCTATGCAGAGAAACCCTGTCTCAAAGAAAAAGGCAAAAAGAAAATCCTAATAAAATATTGTATTAAAAATTTAGTCCAGTGTCATGGGGCACACTTAGCCACTGTGTGGGTGCTGGAAATGAAACTCAAGACTTCTGGAACAGCAGCCAGGGCTCCAGCCATGAGGTACACTTTCAATTTCAACACTAGTAAGGCAGAGGCAGGTGGGTCTCTAAATTTGGAGTGACTCAAACTGTCTATAACTCCAGGTTGAAATTAGGGTGAATCTGAGTCCATCTCCTGGTCACCCCACACATGACAAGCTCTCTCAAGATACATACACACAAATAATATTTTTTTTCAAAAACCAACAAAAATTAAGTACATAAAAAAGGTTTCATGGGGCTGGAAAGATAGCTCAGTGCGGTGGCTGCTCTTCCAGAAGACCCGGGTTTGGTTCCCAGCACGCAGTAGCAGCTCACAGCTGTGTGACTCTAGTCCCAGGGGTGCACACAGCTGGTCAGACACTCTGAAAAGAAAAGAAATAGCTGCATGGTAATTCACGCATTTTTTTTTTCCACAACAGGGTTTCTCTGTAGCTTTGGAGCTTGTCCTGGAACTAGCTCTGTAAACCAGGCTGGCCTCAAACTCACAGAGATCCACCTGCTTCTGCCTCCCGAGTGCTGGGATTAAAGGCGTACGCCACCACCGCCCATAGTTCACGCCTTGGAAGGCAGAGTTTGAGGTCAGCCTGGTCTACAGAGTGAGTTCCAGAACAGCCAAGGCTACACAGAGAAACCCTGTCAAAAAAAAAAAAAAAGAAAGAAGAAAAGAAACAAAAAATGAAATCTCCAAAAAACAACAACAACAACAACAAAAATGACATCAAAGGTTCAGGGTTCAGGATGTGACTCAGAGGTAGGTAGAGTCCCTGGAACTCCTGGGTTTTCTAGCATCTCAACGTGAATAAATTAAATAGGTGTGGTGGCAGGACCAGCTCATGGTCATCCTCCACTACATTGAGAGGTAGCCTGGGCTATGTGGGATCCTTCCATGTATAACCTGACACCCAGGGGCCTTTGTACATACCCCAGGCTTCACCCTGTCACCCTGACTCTTCATGTGCCTCACTGAAGCTCAACTTCAGGATTTCTGACCTTAGCAACAGCTTAAATAATGGGTGATTGGTTGTCAGTGAATAACTCAGTAACTAGGCAAGTTTGTTACACAGCCATAGCTGACTAATACAAATCGAATGATATCCTCCTAGCTTAGGACCCTGGGTTCTGTTCTTGCCTTGCACATCAGTGAACCCATTTGAGAAATGGGCGGGGGGATCCATTCACTCCCTTGCTTGAGATCACCACCTCGAGGACCCTAACTTGAGTGGTAGAGTGGAAATTTGAATAGGAGATTCAGGGTCGCTCCTGGGCGCCACTGGATGCTGAGTTCCACACACATCCCCCTCAAGTGTGGGAAGCTGAAGCACCATAAGAAAAGGCTGGATTGGGGGCTGGAGAGATGGCTCAGAGGGTAAGAGCACTGACTGCTCTTCCAGAGGTCCCGAGTTCGATTCCCAGCAACCACATGGTGGCTCACAACCATCTGTAATGAGACCTGGTGCCTTCTTTGCCAGCAGTACATTGTATGCTTAATAAATAAATAAATCTTTAAAAAAAAAAAAAAGAAAAGGCTGGATTGGCCGATGAGAGGGAGTCCGCAGAGAGCCTCCTGCCCCCGCTGTCGGGTGTGCATGTGAGGGGGGTCTCAGCTGATGTGACTCTCTGTTTTGGTCTAGTCTCGTCTCTAAGAGCAGGACTTTCTCCCCAAAGTCCCCAGCATGACCCCTATGTGAGACCTAGACCTACCATCTCAGTCGCTGGGGCAGAGCCACGTTCACTGCCCTTCAAAAGCCTTCCCTGACCTTCATAGCTTTTTTCTGTTGGCTTCTTTTGAGACAGGGTCTCTGGTAGCCTGGGCTGGTCTTGAACTTGTGATGTAGCTAAGGATGACCCTAAACTCTTCCTCCAGTGCTTAGAGACAGACAGATGTAGTCCTCTTTTTTTTTCTCTGTAGCTTTGGTGCCTGTCCTGGAATTAGCTCTTGTAGCCCAGGCTGGCCTCAAACTCACTAAGATCCACCTGCCTCTGCCTACCGAGTGCTGGGATCAAAGGTGTGCGCCACCACCACCCAGCTCCTCCTTTCCTTTTTAGATCTACCTACGTACCTCAATCTTTCCTGGCTTCCTCCTTAAAAACAAACAAACAGCCGGGCGGTGGTGGCGCACGCCTTTAATCCCAGCACTCGGGAGGCAGAGGCAGGCGGATCTCTGTGAGTTCGAGACCAGCCTGGTCTACAAGAGCTAGTTCCAGGACAGGCTCCAAAACCACAGAGAAACCCTGTCTCGAAAAACCAACAAACAAACAAACAAACAAACAGCAAACAAAGGCCCATGATGCCCTGTGCACCCAGGGCTTCCCCACACGGGCTGGATAGAGTCTGAACTCAGAGATCTGCCCGCCTCTGCCTCCTGAGTGTGGATTAAAGGCGTGCGCCACCACTGTCCAATCTCAGTTTACCTACTTTTTACTATAAAGTCATCTCTATAAGGCTGTATAAATGGACCTAGGTTACATCCCCAGCACCAAAACTACCACAATGTCTTTCTTATATGGAAACACAACACACACGTGTTCATATAAAACTCCTCTGAAGCCGGGCGGTGGTGGCGCACGCCTTTAATCCCAGCACTCGGGAGGCAGAGTCAGGCGGATCTCTGTGAGTTCGAGACCAGCCTGGTCTACAAGAGCTAGTTCCAGGACAGGCTCCAAAACCACAGAGAAACCCTGTCTCGAAAAACCAAAAAAAAAAAACAAAAAACAAAAAACAATAAAACTCCTCTGAAGTCGGGCGGTGGTGGCGCACGCCTTTAATCCCAGCACTCGGGAGGCAGAGGCAGGCGGATCTCTGTGAGTTCGAGGCCAGCCTGGTCTACAAAGGGAGTTCCAGGACAGGCTCCAAAGCTACAGAGAAACCCTGTCTCGAAAAACAAAACAAAACAAAACAAAACAAAAAAAAAAAAAAAAAAAAAAACCTCCTCTGAGAGCTACATCGTTTGAAGGACGGTCATTGCAGCACAGACAGGCTGTGAACCTTACCTGGGTCACACAGCATTGTACGGAAGAGCTAAGATTCAAACCCTGAAGTTACAACTCCTGTTCTCGGCTCTGACCGCCATCCTTTCTGTATGTGAGTGGCAGGCACGCACCTGTGACCAGTTCCAATCCCTCCCCTCAGACCTGCTGGGATTACAGACTGTACCCCAAGCCTTGTGGGGTACGCCTGAGCTGGTGGTGACTGAAATCCACACCCTTCTCCAAATGCCCCTCTGGTCCCACCAGGATGGGGAGTGAGTCATCCTGTCCTGGAATCTCCCTTGGGCAGGGTGGTGACTCCCGGGTGAAGGTTCAGGAATCCCCAGAGCAGGTGAAATCACTGATCTAGGCTGGCATGGTGGCGCTGGTTAGCGCCAGGGAGTGAGCTGGGACTTCATCACTCCAGAGGCCCTAGGTTAGTGTCCAGGTGTCAAGTAGTCTCTGTCCGGTTATCTACTGAGGGTCCCAGCACGGGGCTTGGGAGCTGGCCTCAGAGCGCCCACTGAACATGCCTGGGAAAAAGAAAAGCAAACTAGAGCTCATCCCCACTTTGTACCCCATCTTCTGTCCTTTGGACACTTGAGTTCTAACCCTGGCCAGCCTTCCTCCTGGGTGTCCTTAACTGCTCCCCCATGCTCTGTGCCCTCTGTGGTCGCCAGCCATTCGGGACCTGAGTATGAGGCCCTCAGTCCAGTCATGGCTTGGTACTGGACTGCCTGCTCGACACGGGGTGAGGGGAACCCTGAGAGGCATCCTCTCCCCCACTGTGTTACCCACAGCTCCTACAGGTGCTGGTGGATAGTCTGAACTCAGGCTCCTTTCTCTTTTCTAGGTTTGGTCTGTCAATAGCTGAGCCTTTGTGTGTGTGAGTGTGTGTGTGTGTGGTGTTGGCATGGTGTGTGTATGAGTGCCTATGTGTGTATGTATGCATGTTGGCATGAGTGTACATGTGGGTTGGCGTGCGGGTATGTGTGTGCACGTGTGCCCCCAGGCTCTTAGCCCCTCACTGGGGGGCTACAAGCATCAGCTCCACCTGTAAGCTACATCCAGAGCTTGCTTTTTACATAATTTTTGGGGGTATGAGTATTTTGTCTACATGTCTGTCTTACACCATGTGCACACAGTGGCGGAGGTAACCAGAAGAGGGCTTCGGATCCCCTGGGACTGGAGTTACAGATGGTTGTCAGCTGGCATCTGGGTGCTGGAAGTAAACCTGGGTCCTCTGCAAGAGCAGCCCCCCCCCCCTTTTAAAGACCAGATCTCATTAAATTGCTTCGGCTGACTTTGAACTCACCATCTCCCTGCCTGTCTCTGGAGTCCTGGGATAACAGCACAGCACTATGGCACCGTGCCTGGCTACTGTTTTCTGCTCTGGGTACGCTGTACCCCTCTCCCTGCTGCTCCCAGCCCTGGCCCTGGCCCTTGTCCACACGCCCTCTTGCTACTGTTCCCCTTGTTCTTCAGCATTGTCACCTCAGGACCCACTCGGGACAAAGGGGAGGCCTGTGGATCGATGTCTTCAGTGGTTGTCCCAGGTGTCCCAGCCTCTCCCTGCAGAGGAGGAAGGCCTGGCTGGGTGGGTCTCAAACTCGTCAGGCAGGTTTGCTCTTCCCTGAAGTCTTGGCACAGACCAGTTCCCTTACAGGGGCCCAGCAGGATCTGGCTGTGTGCCCTGGGGCCGAGGACAGAGGAGCCCGGGTACTGCAACAGTGGCCTCTAGACATCTGGGGACACCAAGAAAGAAGCTGGCGCAGGTGGGTGCTGCTGGAGGGCAGATGTCTGGGCTGTGGGGAGGGGCAGTGTGTGTGTGTGTGTGTGTGTGTGTGTGTGTGTAGAGAGAGAGGCTGGGAGATGAGGTGAGGGCAGGCATAGCTTCTGCAGCCGCTCCTGCCTCAGTGTCCCCTTCTGCACCGAGGAAAGCCCTGATGGAGCTTGAGAAAGAGGGATGTGAGGGTGGCAAAGTAGAGAGGGGAAGAGGTAGTGCCAGACTGAGGGCCCCACTAGGGGAAGTGGGTAGAGAAAACAGAAGTGGCCAGGGGGACTCTGAGAGGAGGAGAGGCTTCGGTGGCAGCCTGGGAACACTGGGACTTTCCAGAGTGTGGGGAAACAGGAAGTGAATCCCTGCTGGGCCAGGCGGGCCCACCTGCTGCTCAGTACCTGCCCAGGGCTGGGTCTCTGTCAGCGGGAAGCTGGGGCTGGTATGTGTAGAAGCTGAGGGCTCGGAATGTTTTAGCAATGGCTGGCAGGGTTTTCTGTCCTTTGCAACAATGAAAGGCTGGACAGAGCTGTTCAGGGGGAGTGGGTGCCTACCTAGAAGAGGCTTTAATTTCTAGAGTCCCAGCCCCTCTCCCCAGGGACACAGAAAGCAGACTTGGTGCTCCATGCTTGTCACCCAGTACTTGGAAGGCGGTGGCAGGGGGGCCAGGACTTCAAGGTCATCTTTGGTTACTTTTTGAGTTTGGTGTTGGCTGGAGTGCACGAGACCCTTCCCAAAACAAAACAAAACAGAACAGAAAAAAATCAACAGAGATGGACAGTGGTGGCACACACCTTTAAGCTCAGCAGTCTGGAGGTAGAGGCAGGCGGAGCTCTATTAAGAGTTCAAGGCCAGCCTGGACTGTGGAGCAAATTCTAGGACAGCTGGGGCTACATAGAGAAACCTTGTCTTGAAATCCCTCCCTCCAAAAAACTCCCAACACTTTGACAATGTAGTTGAACAACCTAGCAGTTAGCTAGGGTTACTATCTGTTCATTAGTTTAGGGCTAGGAGAAGAGAGACTTGGAGGAGTCACATGGCTGGCTTTCCTGGGTCACACAGCAAGTCCGTGGTACTGCATCTAAAACTGGGCCATGAACTGAGAGCCAGGCCCCTGCTGCTCTCTGAGGCTGACTCCCATGATTCCTCGGAAATCCCCAAATCTGACTAATTCCCTAGCCATCCCCAGCTTGGTGGTGGATTCCTTCAGGCTGACAGGGTTGGATACACCCTGGCCTGGGCAAACTGCCCCCATTTGAGTCAAGATTACCCATAGTGACCTCGTGGCTTCCCATGGTGGACGTGGCAGTGGTCACTGCCATGCCTTTCCTTAGATGACCAGGGGCTAACTTCAGGACAGCCCTCTGCTTCCCTCTCTTGCTCTGGGAAAGGCAGGTGACACCAATCGCTATCTGAGAGGACGAAGGTGAGAGAGCTGGCTTCATGGGCTTGAGACCTGGGCCTCCCTGTGGGTAACAAACCTGACCGAGACTCTTCACTCTGTGTGTGTGCTTGTAGGTCAGAGGTTAACCTGTTCCTCAGAAACCGCCTGTGTTGTTTTCTCAGACGTGGTCCCTCACTGGCCTGGACCGCGCCAGCTAGGCTGGCTAGCTAGGGAGTTCTAGAAACCCTGCCTCTGCCTCCCCAGTGCTGGGGCTTATGCTATAAACACACTCCAGCACACCTGGGTCTTTCACATGGGCGCGGGCATCGACCTCGGGCCCTCAGGCTGGCAAGGCAAGCACATTACCCACTGACCAGCCCCAACCCACTCCACCAGGCCTTTGAACAGCTTTTCTTTCTTTTCGTCTGTGTGACAAATTCTGCCTGTGGCCTGCTCTCTCAAGGCCTGTGTGAGGGTGTTTAGTCCTGGCTTTCGGTCCCCTAGGCAGGGGTTTCCTGGGGGCACAATAAAGAACCAAGTCGTCAGTGTTGTGTGCCTTTAATCCCAACATTTGGGAAGCAGAGGCAGGCAGAGTTCTGTGAGTTCAAGGCCAGCCTGGTCTACATTGGGAGTTCCAGGACAGCCAGGGCTACATGGAGAGAAAATAGCATTCACAGAGTTCATCAGATTATTTATTTATAAGCAAGTCTAATCACACAGGAGGTTTCCGTGTGGTAGTAACTCTGGATCTGAATTCGCGATTTCAGCTGGGAAAGGGGATGGTGGCTGAACTGGCTTTTACCCCCACTGCTGTAGGTGTGTGCTGAGAAGCTAGTGTGGACATGAGAAAGGATGGTGGGCTATGCCTTTAACGCGAGCCCTTGTGAGGTGGAGGCTGAGTTTTAGGCCAGCCAAGGTTCTAGTGAGACTTTGTCTAAAAGGGCTTGTTCTAGATGGTTCTGAGGTAGCTGGAGATTGCTCGGGTGTAAGAGGTTGGTGGGGTCCGATCCGATGTTGCGAGTGTGCCGGGCCAGATAAGGGGAAACTGAGGCCCAGACTGTCCAGCGGGGTCAAGTTCAATAGTTGAGGTCCGAGCACGGTGAAGGGGTCCTGGTCCCTGCAGCACCCAAGCTCCGCCCCAGCCCCACGAAGCCCCGCCCCAAAGGCCGCGCCCCCTCTCAGGAGCGGAAGTGCGCTCCGCCGCCAAGATGGCGCCCAGAACCCGGAAGTGAGCGGTATCGGCTGAGAGGCTCCGGGAAACTGAGGCGCCGCGGGCTTCGCGACCGGGTCTGAGGTGAGGCGCCGGCCTGAGACTCCGCTGTGACCCCCTCCGCGACTCCCACGCGACTCACGTGGACAGGCCCGGGTTCCGGGGTTCTCGCGGGCGTTCTGGGGCTGCAGGGCGGGGGCGAGCACGGAGGAGAGTGCGGCACCGCGACCTCTGACCCTTCCCGCGACCCCCGACCCTGCCCCCAGTCGCGACCCTTGTCTCTCTCCGTGAAGTTTGACCCGGCCCCCCGCGTCGACCTCGGAGTCTGTCTGCCCCCCGTCCTGCCGCGACCCCTGACCCCGCCCCCGCCGTCAAGCCCCTAGACCCGTCTCCGTAGGGACCTCTCACTGCCAGTTTGACCCTTCACCCCGGGAACCCTGAGTCCTTTAGCGACCCCCGTGGTGCGTCTTTGACATTGACCCCAACTTCTGTGACCCCCGTGCTTTGGGCGAACCCGGATTCCCGCTTCTGCCGATGAGAACCCTTCCTTCCGCGGGAATCTTGACCACTCCTGGCCTTGACCCTGGTCTTGGGTCTTGGGAGGTACCCCTTTCTCCTTCCTGCACCTCGAACCCCCTATAGTCTGCTTTGAACCTTGACCCCAACCTCTCGCTTACCCTCTGTCAACAACTGAACCTTAACTTCGCCTTGGGGCCCCCATTTTCCTAGTGAACTTTAACCTCACACTGGGGACCCCGTTCTCCCAGTGAACCTAGGCCCTGCCCTCTGAGACCGGTTTCTTCCCTGGGAACCTTGACCACAGCCTCCCCTGTGACTTCTGCCCTTGACTCCGGTCCTGGGAGTGAAACCCAGCCTCCACCTTGTGCCGCGATCCCTCGATCCCAGGCTCGCTCATGGCTTCTAACCTTTTCTTTCTGCTGTTTTCTATGCCCCGTGTTCTTTTGGATCCCTGGCTTTTTCTGGTGGATCTTTGACCCTGGAGTACCATGGGGTGTCTTTGTCCATTACCCCCCACGTGTTGGCCCCAGCCCTGGGGGTTCCCAGGACTCCTGGCTCTCCAGGAGGAGCCGCCTCACTATGTGGATGGCAGTCATCGCCGACCCTAGCCTCCCTCACGTTGTGCTGCTATTGTTTGGGGGGGGGGGGGTGATAGCAGTAATGTCAAACAAGACTCCAGGGAGCTGAGGGATGAAAGTGGGTGTCACCACCCCAAGTACTGGAAGTGCACTGGAGGGACATGGCTGGACTAGCCTGGTGGTGAGGCAGGGACCTCAGGGTGTCTCCCTAGATGTCATGGTTAACTCCAAAAAAAAAAAAAAAAAAAAAAAGGCATGAGGCCTGAGTGTGTCAAGTGGCCGGGACATCCCCCGGCTCTGCTTCCCGGAATGCCTGTGAGTCCCGCCTGCTCGGGAGCGGCCTTCCTGCCCTAGCTGTCTGGTGCCAACTGCTGTACCCTGTGAGTGGCGAGTGAGCATGGTGCCTGGCCTTGGGGGTGGTATGATTGCTGGCAGTTCGGTGAGTGGTAAGTTTCCCAGTGTGGTGAGGGGCACGGAGCTGAGTCGGGAGCGCAGCAAGCGTAGCCAGGAGGCTGGTGTGACTGGGACTGGCTACTCATAAAGCTCTGCCGTGTGCGACGGGGGATATTTGAAGGGACAAGGTGCATAATTTAGTGGGTACAAAGTTGCCCCTAACTCAGAGGCCTGGTGGCCTGTTTCCCTCCCTCTGTGACTGACCCTGCTAGGGACCTGCTTCAGTGGCAAGTGGCTGGAATCTACCTGGGAGGCCAGGCTGGACCCCCTGTTTCCCCATTCATCCTTCAATGTCCTTGGGCCAACCGTGGATTTCTCCAGAGGCTGACTCCTGGAGATGAGTGCTGAGGCCCTGCCGGCCCAGCCCTCCATGCCCCTCAGCTGCTCCTGAAGCTTTCTGCTCTGCTCTGCTCTGCTTTAGGGAGAAGCTGGGCATAGGTTGGAGTGAGCATCCTGGCCCCACTAGCGGCCGCTTCTCTGAGCTCTGGAGTGTGGGCAATCTTGTGTGGAAGTAGGTGCATAAGAGGGAAATTGAGGTGCTGAGAGCTTACACTCGCCCTGTGTATCGCTGCAGCTCACATGCCTGCCCATGCAACCCTGGCTTGATATGCCAGAGCCCCGCGAGCAGGGCCGGCAGGAAACACTGACCCAGAGATAGAATAAAGAGGCAACTGTCCTTGCCCTCTCCAGGGGCCTGGAAGGGTAAGACTGGCTGCTTCACTGCTTGGGATGTGTTGTAATCTGAAATTGGGACTGTGGGGAGGTTTGCGTGGGGGTAAAGGATGGTCCTCGTCTCCCGTTGGCAACATGGCCCCTAGACTGGGTCTGTGTGCGATACTCTGGACTGCGCGAGAACTCGGTCAGATCTGTGCTGGGTGCATGTGTGCGTTTGCATGCCAGTGTCCCTCTCAATCACACGGGTTCACATGTGTGTGCTGTTCACTGTGCGCAGTCTGCAGCTCTGTTCACGTCTTCCATAACTAAGGGTCCTGTGGTAACATGGGGATGATGGAGGATATGTGTGGTCAGTATGGGACACAGCCTGAGGGCAAGGTCACCCAGGTCATCCTGGACTGTCCCCCTGCAAGGACTTGGGGTGAGGAGCTGACTTTCTCCGGTACTACTGTGGACAGTGGCCGCCACCCCTCTAGTTACCCTGCTTCATCCCTGGGAGAGGTGGGCACCTCTTTTGTGTCTCGGGATGGTAGAGCCAGGACTCCAGCTGAGACTATTGTCTTTGTGTTGTGGGCACTTTGTGCTTAGGACAATGTGGAGGAACCTCAAGGACATGGTGTTCAGACCCCAGACACAGAAGGTCACACATGCCCTCTGGTGGGAAGTATCCAGAGCAGGAGAATCCAGCAACAGGAGGAGGGTTTGTAGGGCCTGGGGTAGGGAGTTGGGGATGGGGTGACTGCTTATGGGGACAGCTCTTCCTTTGAACAAAGATCATAGAATGTTCCAGAGCTAGGCAGAGGTGATGTTTGTGTGACTTAGGATATAGTGAGCCCCAGCACATCACAGACTCTGCCGAGGAACTGTTGCCCAAAGCAAGACCAGTCGTGTTCCCCAGAAACCCACGGGTGTGATTGCAGGCTTGGGAATGGGTCATAGGTCTGGTTCCTTGCCAGTTCACATCAGGGACACCAGAGAATGGCTGGGAACCTTGTCCTGGGCCCCTTGGAGGAGGGCAGGCACAGTGACCCGTATGGCCGCAGCTCAGCTCTGTCTTTAGAGGGCAGCTTCCAGGAGCCAGACACAGATGCCACGGTGGGGACCCATGTGCCAATACTGGTGTGTATTGCTCCCGGTACTGGGCCCGTGTGCTCGATCCACACCTGCGTTGTCAAAGGAATAGGGAGGGTGCCCCTGGCCTATGAAGAACAGCCCATCGGGCCCGGGTCATGTGCTGAGGGTCTAGGGACAGCAGAGATTCTCTGTGCTGGGGAAGATTGGCTCGGCCACCGTGTGCCCAGACTGAGCAGAGAGGAGATCGACAGTAGGCTGGACAGCACTCGCAGGCGGCTTTGGGTCTGCCCTGCCTTGTGTCCTGCAGACTTGTGGTGCCCACATCCACACACTGCTGCTCTGAGAGAAGCAGACTTGGAGGTCCCTCGTCAAGACAGCCTGGGCCAGGCCCAGTGCAAACCCAGCACAGACTGAAACTGAAAGGGGCAGTGTCTGGGATGGGCCAAGGTCCTAGAGGAAGGCTGGTCATTCGCCTTTCCCGGAAGTCTCCCCACCCACGGGGATCACAGGCCACAGACGTAGGACATGAGGGTCCTAGGAGGGCCGCAGATCTAGGTCTTTATGGTGGTGACTCACTGTGACAAGGGTGGGGGTGACTGTCTCAGGCGTGCCAGCGGGTTAGAGAACAGCAGCTACCCACCCCAACTGCTCCCTCTCTATCCTGCAGCCTAGGGTGGCCTCGTGAACATCAGGTAAACCAAGGCAAGCCTGGACTCCCTGGGCAGTGGTTTGGGTTCTGGGTCCTGGGGATGGGTGCTGTGGGAGTCCAGTGTGCCTGGTGGGGACTGGGAGGGGGGTTAAGAGCAGCTGGAATGTTTTGGGTTGGGCCAGTGAGGGTTCCGTGTGTATCCCAAGTGCTGTGAATTGGGGTATCTGGCTGAGCTCCTGTGTCCTGGCCATTGGGGTTTGTGTCTGAGCCTGGCTAAAGGCCAGCTGAGAAAACCTGTTGACGTCGCCTGGGAACAGATGGCCTCTTAGATTCTGAAGCTTGGTCTTCTGAGACCTAGGTAGGAGTCTCAGGGATGGCATTAGGGGTGTCCCAGAGTTGAATTGACATTTCTACTCTGGCTTTGTGGGAACTTGACAGCACCCAGCATTAGGGGTTGGGTGTGACATCCTGTGTCGCCCACTCTAGATAGTCAGGGGCTGCCACCCCAAACTCTGATCCAAGTCTTCTCCAGAAAAACCAGCCTGGCTGGATACCCAGGGCCACATTCCTTTCTCCTGCCCCCTCCTGCCATGCCTGGGCCTCCCCAGTGTGCCCTGCCTACCTGTTCCTCCACTGGAGAGCAGGGCTGGCTGTTGAGCTCCTGAGAAGCTGTGGGGCTCCAGATACCCCAGCATCTGTCACTGTGCTTGTGGATCCCTGCTGGTCATTCGAAAGTTTTGGGGCGTGTGGCTGGTCTTGGGTGGAGTTGGGATCTCAGGTCTGGCCTAGAAAGCCATTAGAATAGCCAGCCCTAGGGGCATGCTCTATTTCGTGGTCAGGACCTAAACTCTGAGGTTTTGGTAAGAGTCCTGGGTGAAGCCGGGCGGTGGTGGCGCACACCTTTAATCCCAGCACTTGGGAGGCAGAGGCAGGTGGATCTCTGTGAGTTCGAGACCAGCCTGGTCTACAGAGCTAGTTCCAGGACAGGCTCCAAAACCACAGAGAAACCCTGTCTCGAAAAACCAAAAAAAAAAAAAAAAAAAAAAAAAAAAAGAGTCCTGGGTGAGAGACTGCAGTTCAGTGGTGAGAGCACTCATTACACACACACACACAGCCCTGGGTTCCCTTTCCGGCACCATATAAACCTGGTATGTGGTATACACTCTAGAGTTCTACTGAGTTCAGGGCCACAGTCTTCCTTGGTGTGTCTGAGTGGCCATGGTGTTCCTGGGTCTTCACAGGCCTCTCTCTTCCACTTACCTACAGGCAAGTGAGTTGACTCTGGGCCCCCAAGACAAACTGGCTGCCCTGCTGGCTGTGGAATTGGGGACAGCAGGAGTCCTCTGGATTCTAATCCTACCTACTGACAGCATTGACAAGGAGGCCCCTGCCTTGTAGTGCTGGACTTACAGTCTCCTCATAGTAGAGAGAAAATGGTGTGCCTTGGGCTGCTGCAGTGTCAATCAAGCCTCCCTGTCACTAGTGGGGAGCGTAGGGCCTCACTCACACAGACACGCTCCGCTCCTGTCCCTGCAGCCCATGCCTAAGCCACAGCCAGCCTCCATTTTCTTCTGGACATTGAGTGACCACCACTGGGATGAGGTTGTTGTTGCTGACATTGAGGCTGGACCAAAGGGACCCAAGGACAGTGGTGGTCACCGGGACATCACTGGCCCAGTGATAGCCAGCCCCAGCCACCATTCGGGCTCTCCAAGGATCACTGAGCTTGAGGTGGGGATGGCAGCAAGTGTGGGATGGAAGAGACACCCCTCTATGATGACCATGTCTTTATCAAGGACCAGGAAGATGGGTGGTGGGGTGACGGGGAGGGTTGGCTTAACACCTGCTCAGAAGCTGATCTGGGATCAGAGGAGACTATAGTCTCTCAAAGTCCACACTTAAGCACAAGACCCTCATGGACTTTCCCAGATAGAGACACCCGTTTGGAAACCAGCCCCAGGAGGCTGTCTACATGTGCCATGTGGGTAGAGGATTAAAGCAACAGATGAGCAGTTGAGCTCATCACCAGAGCCAGTGTCCTCCCTCCCCCAGCTCTCTCCACGGCAGTGAGACTGCACCTGAAGTGGCCAGAGCAGAGCTGGGGCCCTGCAGACCCAGGCTGAGGCACTCTCGTGCCTCTGGGATGGGCAGCTGTAGAGCTAGATGATATGGAGGGCTGTATACCCAAAGCCAGGCACTGGGGCAGTTCCTGAGGCTGGGACCCATTGACCTGTTGGTGTACCAGCATGCCTTGCTTTGTGTGGCACCCACCTCCCTCTGCAGCCAGGAGAAGGTGTGTACCCATGGGCTCTGGGAAGCCAGCTAATACCTCCAGTGGGGACTGTGAGTCCTCCACATGGTTCCTGCTGGCTGTGTCCCAGCCCTGATGGCACCTGTGGACTGGCTCCTCAGGTGAGGTTTTCCTCCTGGCGGTGGCAGCATCCATAGGACCCTGACTGAGAGCCAGGCGTGGTGATGTACACGGGCCACCTCAGGAGGATGCGTTCAAGGCCTGCTTAGAGTAGGTGAGGCCCTGTCCCAGCCAACAGAGAGCACAGAGCTGTACTTAAGCATGAGATGAGGAGTCCCAGCCACCTTTTTGCGCCTCCTGTGCTTCTGTACCCCAGCCCCTGATGGCCCCAGCTCCTGCTTCCACTCCCATGGTCAGGATGCAGAGACAGGCAAGCAAGGCATTCTCCCTACTCACTGTCCCCTCCTGGGCTTTTCTCCAGCCGCATGGTGATTGGCTAAGTCATCCCCAGCCTGGTCATTCTCTGTGGCCCCCAGCAGTGGAGTCAGACTAGGACCTGAACCCCATGCCCTCTCCCAGAGGCACAGTCATAGTCAGTTGGGGTGCCAGACACTCCCACCAGACCTGTCCGCAGCATGGACGTTTGTGTTTTTAGTTGTCAGCATGGGCATTCTTGTGATCTTCTTTGCCAAGGGCTAGAGGGTCTCCAGCCGGATCACCTTATCCCTGCCCCTGAGCGCACAGCTGTCGCCCCATCCCAGCATCTAGTCCATGGATAAAGGCTTCTGTCCGGCCAGAGAGGATAAGCACTTCAGACGCCTGCTCCAGCCTCTTCCCTGAACCTGGCTCTCTTGTCTTCTGACGTTCCCTCCTGCCTACCCCTGTCCCGCAGAAGGTCCTGGAAGGCAAGGGTGGGCCGATCCAGCCCCCATACTGCGACCTCTTGAGGAATCCTGGGAAGGGCTGTGGTGGCCCTGTGACCACTATTCCTCAGTACCTAAGTACAGCCAAGAGTGAGGGCTTGCAAGGGCCAAGTCTAGCCTGCACACTTTTTTTTTGAGTGGGATCACATGAGATTGGTGGAGGGGCCCTGCAGGCCAACTTAGTGGCTGAGGTATTGGCTGAGGGGTCAGAACTGGAAACAGAAGGTATAATTCACATGCATACCCCTGCCTTTTGCCTACTCCCCAGGTACTCTGTTCCCATGACACACACGTGATGCCTCTCCCCAGCGTGCTTGTGACACTCGGTGCCCATGTCCAGAAGGACCTGGGGTTAGGCTGGCCATGGCCTCTGCCTGTAGCTGGCATCCCCATCGTTCTCCAGAGAACTCTAGAAACCCAAGGTCACGCTCCAGGCCAGGCTGCTCCCAGTGCGCTGAGGCTCTCGTTTTTAGCCCCTGGAAAGTGAACATAGGGCAGGACTGCCTCCATCACAGTTCAGATGCCCTGCGAGTTTGCCAGGGTGCAGAGCTTCACAACCTGGGCAGTTTGAAGCCACAGGAACGGAGAATCCTGGAACCCTAGCTCTAAATTCTATGTCCTGATACCTCAGTCTCACGCACCCCCATCTGCAAGGCCAGGACTCCGAACTGCACAAGTCAGTGGGTTTGGGGGTCAGCTACTCCAGCTTCACCCAGTATCATCTATTGTGTGTTCAAAGACCCAGACAAGGCACTCAGTGCCTACCTGTGCCCTTCAAGGCTGAGCATCTGGCCCTGTCCTTCTCCCAGATGGTGGCCGCTCCTCCTACAGGCAGGGTAGAGATGCTCCGACCCTCTTCAGACCCAGCCACATACACCGGGGTACAGAACAATGGAGGACATAGGACTGGCCCTGTGCCCATCTCTCCCCATCCTGTGGTGTATCCTGAATACCATGGCGGGTGAGGGGAATGGGGCCAGGTAGGGAGAAGTCAGCCTGAGTTCTCTGTGTGTCACGTGATAAAATCTACTCTGGGGAGCCCTGCCAGTAGAGGTGGAGGTTTGACCAGTAGAGGTGGTTTGACTGCCCAAATTACTTACTTACTTTTTGCATTCATTTATTGTTGGCGGGGTTGGTGGGATGGGTGGTGATGTAGTGTGCAGCATGGCATGTAGAGGTCAGAGAACAACCTGTGGGAGTCGGTCCTCCAATTCAGCCATGCAGGTCCTGGGGACCCGCGGTGTTGGCCCCACATCACTTATTTGCTGGGGTTCGACTCCTGATTCGGGAATAGGGTTACCAGTCTGTTTAGGACCCTGTCCCAAGTTCCCACAGAAGCCTCAAGCGTCTTGACTGTAAGATGGGAGAGGAGACTGAGTGTGGGGGACCCTTGCCAGATACCCGATGCTGCAGTCCCGGGCAGCAGCCCACGACTGATACACTCCTCTCTGTAGCACCACTGCTCGGCACACCCTCACCCCACCCCGAATCACAGAGGCCAGGACCCAGAAAAGGATGACCCCACAGTTCTCAGCCTGGCTTTCCAGAGCCACTGTGGTTTACAAGAAACTCTGAGGCCTTGGGGACACCCATGGGCAGCCCAAGGGAGGGAGGGGACCCATCTGGACTGGACTCCTGGGAATGGTGGTTGGCCTTGTCTTCTGGTATGCCTGAGTACTGAGGAAGGGGCAGAGTTGGATGAGGTGGGTGTTCTCTGGATACTATGCCTGTCATTAAGGATATGGCCTCTCCCACAGCCAGGCTGCACCTTTACAAAGGTCAAGAAGGGCGTGTGGTGTTGGGTTTCTTGCAAACCCAGGCCCACCTGACCATTGGGAAAGGTGTAAGGGGGGCTGGCTAGACCAGACTGCCAGACTGGTGTCCTTGGCCATAGTAAGGTCTTTGAGCTATGGGGTGGTAGTACTGTGACTACCCGGCTCTTGGTCCCCATCATGCCCTGGCCCAAAGTGGTAGCCTCATGCTTCTTCTGTGGACAGCTCTAGCTGCACCAGTCAGGGCCTAATCAGGCGTTTGAGTTACCCAAGACTCTGCCTCATATGGCTGAGCCTCATGAAACCCACTAGCTTCCTGCTGCCTGGGCTAGATCCCGGGGCTGTGAACTCACTGGATTTGGGGGTGTGAGAGCCCAGAGACAGAGGCCAGACTTGACCCCCATGCTCCTGTGGAGGAGGCCTGTAGGTCTCCGTCATGGCGAGCAGCAGGCTCTTTATGTACTATCTTGCTGATGTATTCTGGCCCTGCTTCTGCATATCTAACCCCAGGACATTCTGGTGGTCCCCTGTGGGCAGCTTCCCACTCCTGGACATTAGACACTCCAGAGAAGCTAATTCACAGCTGAGCCACTACGGACAGGCTCTGAGCCTTCTGGAGGGCCAGCAGCAGCTGCATAGTATGTCACAGGCCAGAGTTGTTTCTGGAAGCTTGAAGTCCTTTGCTCCTTAAGATTTTCCCTTTTTTTTGTTTTATGTTTTGTTTGCTTGTTCTTAGATAGCCCAGGCTAACATGTACTCACTCATAGAGATCCCCTTGCCTCCCAGGTCTTGGTGATTAAGAGGGCGTGCCCAGCTCACCTGAACTCTTGATCCTATTGCTCTGTCCCCTCTTACTGGAATGACAGGTATGCACCACTACCACCTTCAAACATCCCAGCAATTGGAGGCAGACTTCAGACTTCAGAACCTCTGTGGATTCAAGGCCAGCCTGGTCTACACAGTGTTACTCTGTCCAAAGAAAATGTTTTTACCCATTGAGCCATCTTGCTAGCCCCTCCTGAATGTATTCTGGGGACTTGTTGGGCTGGCTCCATAACCCAGAGTGAGTTCATACCTGGAGAATTGGGAGGAAGGATGATCTCGGGGATCTGGGAAGGCTGGAGGAGGCTGGAGGAGGCAGTGCTGCGCTCTGACTGCTAGCAGAAAAGGTGCAGGTTCAGGTTGGGCCCTGCACCGCGGCCACAGGGGAACCTGAGTGTGTGCGTTGCCAGGGTGTGTGGAGGTCAGATGGCTCTCCAGCCGCTCAGGCCGTCAGCCTGCAGTTCACATTGTGGACATTTTGTCTGGTGCTCTCACTGAACACAGTGACCCCAGGGTCCCTCCACCCTGTAGAGTGTACCTGAGTTTTCCGCTCATGGCTGTGTAACACACTGGTGTGTGGGTGGTACACACCATGTGTCCATCATCTATCAGTAGACCTCATGGTTCATTGATATGTATTTGTGTGGACCTGTGCTTTGGGCACATGGCTAAAAGCAGAACTGCTGGATCTTACAACAGCTCTGTTTAACTCTTTTTTTTTTTTTTTTTTCGAGACAGGGTTTCTCTGTAGCTTTGGTGCCTGTCCTGGAACTAGCTCTTGTAGATCAGGCTGGCCTCAAGCTCACAGAGATCCACCTGCCTCTGCCACCCGAGTGCTGGGATTAAAGGTGTGTGCCATTACCGCCCGACTCTGTTTAACTCTTTTTTTTTTTTTTTTTTTTTTTTTTTTTTTTTTTTTTGGTTTTTCGAGACAGGGTTTCTCTGTGGTTTTGGAGCCTGTCCTGGAACTAGCTCTTGTAGACCAGGCTGGTCTCGAACTCACAGAGATCCGCCTGCCTCTGCCTCCCGAGTGCTGGGATTAAAGGTGTGCGCCACCACCGCCCGGCTCTGTTTAACTCTTAAGGAACCACTAGGCACTTTCTGGGGCTTTGCCATGATGCTGGCTTGCCTGTGCTCCTTACTCTACAGTTCAGAGTGCCCAGTGCCTTGGCAGATGCCCATATTGCCCCCACCTCTACTCCAGGTCTAGGTCTGAACCCTCTGCCTCGTCAGAGGAACCAGCAAGGATCACCAAGGCACAAATCCCAGATCACTTGTGATGGCTCCTACCACTCAGTGGCCATTGAGCCTGACCCCTGCCCCTGACTGACCAAGCATGACCCACACCTTCCAGCACAGCCTCTCAGAACAGGAGGGAGTACCGTGCTCCTAGATGACAGGAGGAAAGACACAGCATGGTGGGCAGCCTGTTCTGCAGGGTCCCTAATAACTGTCTGGATGACCAGTCAGCTCACTTCCTCAGACAGCAGCCTGAGGCTAGCCTCTAGCCCAGCAGACACCAGGCCTGGGAGATGCACGAAGCAGCACCACAGGACTCGGCTCTGAAGGGTTCTGCCCCACTCACCCTCAGGGTGTTTGGTTGGGAGGCAGAAGTTGAGCTGAGGAGGTCTGGACCCTTCAGCAGTTAGGTCCATCAGTTAGTTGATGGGCTACTATGACCCAAGGACCACAGGTGCCAAGATGGAGCCAGGTGTGGCCTGCCTCACCCCTAAATCTCTGCGTGTGCATGTGCACATGCTCGTGTGGGTCCATACACAGAGGACTCTGTCAGTCTCTGCCTTATTCCTTTCCTCAAAAACAAAAACAGCCGGTGATGGTGGCACACTCCTTTGGTCCCAGCACTTGGGAGGCAGAGGCAGGGAGATTTCTGTGAGTTCAAGGTCAGCCTGGTATCCAGAGTAAGTCCCAGGACAGCCTGGGCTACACAGAAAAACCCTGTCTCAAAAAACTAAACAAAAATCAACAATTAAAAAAAGAAAAGGAAAAAAACAAAAACAAAAAAAAACAAAGCACAGTTTCTCTGGCTGGAGAGATGACCCAGAGGTTAGGAGCACTCTCTGTCCAAGTTCAATTCCCAGCACCCACATGGTGGCTCACAACTGTCTGTAACCTCAGTTCTAAGGGATCCCATGCCCTCTTCTGGCTTCTGTGAGCACCAGGCACACACAGATACAAGTGCAGGCAAACCACCCATATACATAAAATTAAAATAAATCTTTAAAAATGATTTTATATGACACGGGCTGATCCTCCAACTCTCTGTGTTGTTGGGGATGACCTTAAACTCCTGGCATCCTGGTTGCTTCCCCCCACCCCTTAGTGCTGGGATGACAGGTGTGTACTGTTGTTGGGGGAGGCCATCTGTCTGGATGCCCAGACTCCTGAAATCATCACACAGAAACTACATTATACTGGATGATGGTGCATGCCTTCAATACCAGCATTCGGGAGGCAGAGACAGGTGAATCCCTGTGAGTTCGAGGCCAGCCTGGTCTACATGAGCTAGTTCCAGGACAGGCTTGATAGCTACAGTGAAACCCTGTCTCAAAAAACCAAAAAGAAAAAAAAAAGGAAACTACATTATTTGCAATACTGTTTGGCAAATAGTTTAAGCATACTGTTAGCTAGCTCTTACATCTAGAATTAACCCATTTCCATTATTTTATATTTTACCAAGAGGCTCGTGGCCTACCAGCAAGGTTCCAGCTGGCAGCTCACATCTTTCCCCTCTGGTAGCTATGTGGCGTCTCTGACTCTGCTGTCTTTCTCCCAGCATTCAGTTTAGTTTTCTCCTCCTAGCTCTACTCTGCCCTATCCCAGGCCAAGCATGCTTCTTTATTCATTACCCAATAAAAGCAACACATATACAGAAGGGCCTCCCACACCATACTGTGGCACCTGGTGTTTGCTGGGGATGGAGCCAGGCCCCTGTATCTGCTAGGCCAGTGCTCCACCCATTGAATAACAGGCTCAGCCTGACTTCCTCCCACTGACCCTGGAGCTTGCATTGCTGGCTTGTGTCTGTCACAGTTACTGCTGGGTTATAAGTGTGTGTGGCCATGTCCTTGTTCTGCAGTGCTGGGAACAAAGTCTGCACAGTAGGTATTTTTACCCAGTAGACCTCCAGTTCCTTGTTTTGTTTTGGAGAGGGGCTCATGTAGCTCAGGCTGGCCCTAACTTCCTGTGTAGCCCCAACTGACCTTCACCTCCTGGTCCTTCTGTCTCCATTCCCTAGTGCTGGATGATGGGTACACCATCACAGCTTGTTTATGGGGTGCCGAGCATCAAACCCAAAGCTTTATCCCTGGCAAACAGTCAACAACACCCCGTAACTTGTGTTTACTTTCTGAGGCAGTCACTCTGTGGCCCAGACCAGTCTTGAACTTGTTATCTTGCTGCCTCAGCGTCTCAAGTCCTGGGGTGACAGGCTTGTAGTACCCAGAGCTAGGCAAACGTTCATCACTGAGCCATATCCCGGTTTGCCCCGAAATATGAGGACATTCAGTCCCTCAGATTACACAGTATCCACCCACCATGAACTGCTCTGAGTGCCATCCAGTTGTGACCAGGCCATCGCTGAGCAGATGGCCTTTGAGCAGGGACTGGTAGGGAGCAGGACTTCTGGCCTTGCTGGCAGTCTTGCCTCTGCCCACTGGGCCCCTCTCCTCCCTCCTGCCACCGTCCCCAGGCAGGCCCTTCCTCTGGCTGGATTACACAAGCCACTGCCTGCTGCTTGTGGCCTGTGCTGTGGGCAATTACTGGAAGGGCCAGCTCCACTCCAGGGCTTAACTGGGCGGTGCCTTCTCCCCTTCCTGCCTCTTTGGTGATTAACCTTGTGTTCTGCCTGCCTGAATTCTACCTCCCTTCTGGCTGGCCTGGGGGCTCAAGTCTGGCTGGTGGGAAGTCTAGGGACCTCGGTGTGCTCTGGTCTGTACCACAGACCTGGGGAGAAGGCTGTACTTGTCCTGCGTTTGACTGTGTCGGGGCTGAGGGTTCATCACCCCCAAGCCTAGGATACCCTGAGCAGGGCTTTTCTTGATCTGACCCAATGGGAACTTTCGGGGCTCTTCTAAGAGACTTGGGGCTCATGGCAGGCTTTGGGTGTCTGCAGTGTCTACAGAGGGCCTAACTGACCATCCCCACGGGGCCACAGGGCCAGCCTCAGGCTGTCCCGCTCATAGTGGTGGACCCGGTAGGTAGCGGCCGTGCCACGACTAGTGCTGATGTGTCGATGGCCTCGGTGGGCCGGGAGCCACAGCTGTGCCTTCTGCCCTGACACCATCCCGAATGGGAGGCACTGGGTTGGGGAGCATCCACAGTCAGTTCAGTATGGCATTCTTCCGCCACAGGGCATGACATCGCACCTGCTGCTATTAGTACCGCAGAGTGAGAAGGCCAGATAGCGCCACCCAAGGGTCGTGGAGCCCCACTGTCACCCGCCTCATGCTGGCAGTGGAGCCCGCCATGGATGGGGACTTCCCTTCGCATGAGCTCCCACCCCCCGGAGGTGGCATCCAGCTGCAGGTGAGCCTTGTCCTTATTCTCATAAGCACCCCAGGGGACACAGAGGATGCCCTGATGGCCATGGCAACCTTTGTAGCTCGTCTACAGAGCCCTGCTCCCCAGCTTACAGTGACACCCTAGACACAGTCCTGTCCCAGAGTGAGAAAGAGGTTGACTTTGACCCTAGCCTGCAGCATCCTCTTGAGTCTCCTGCCCACAGTTGGCAGCGGAGGGGCTTCTGTTTGTTTGTTTTATTGTTGTTTTGGGTTTTTTTTTTTGGTTTTTTTTTTTTTTTTTTTTTTTGGTTTTTCGAGACAGGGTTTCTCTGTGGTTTTGGAGCCTGTCCTGGAACTAGCTCTTGTAGACCAGGCTGGTCTCGAACTCACAGAGATCTGCCTGCCTCTGCCTCCCGAGTGCTGGGATTAAAGGCGTGCGCCACCACCGCCCGGCTGTTGTTTTGTTTTTGAGGTTGGGTTTCATTGTAACCCAGAGTGGCCTCAAGTTTGCCAGTATGAGAGGGCAATCATAAACTCCTGGCTCTGTCTCCTAAAAGCTGAGGTGGCTCGTGTGCGCCACCACGCCTGGTGTCTGCTGAGAATGGAGCCCAGGACTCGGTGCAAACTGCACCAGCTCCAGCTTCATTTGGGGCTCTTTTTTGTTGTTTGTTTGTTTTTCGAGACAGGGTTTCTCTGTAGCCCTGGAGCCTGTCCTGGAACTAGCTCTGTAGACCAGGCTGGCCTGGCAGGGGCTGCTCACAGGCACTGAGGATGCAGGACACAGGAAGGGTGGTCAGACAGGATGAGGGGGAACCAGATGGAACAGAGGTGGGCACAGCTGAGATACTGGAAGGGCCAGATAGAGTGGTGCTTACCCAGTGCCCATACTGTGCCCAGCTGGGCCACCACATGCTCCTATGGGTAGAGCACAGATGAGAAAGTGTCATTAATGGAGCTCCCACATCATGTAGTGCTGACACCCGGAATGTCACTCACAGCTCAGAAACCCTGGCTGGCAACCAGGCCATGCCCAGCTTCTGTCCTTTCTGCTTGGCCCTCCATGTTCCCCGCCCACTGTTCCTTCATTCACAACCCATAATTTACTTAATTATTTCCCTATTGTGGGGCCTTTGGAGAGAGTCCAATTTCCTCTGCTATAAATAGTGCTGCCTTCTCCCTCCATCCATCCCCATGGTACGATTCCCAAACAGGATTCCAGGGACAGAAACAGGGATGGTGGACTCTCAGTGGGTGGCGCTGGGTCCGCCAGCATGTGACCCTTTATAATGACATCCAGGGTTGCTCATTTAGGGTAGCATCAAGCCCTATTAGGGATAGGAATGCTGGTCCCTTGTTGAAGAGGTTTTGGGTGAACCTCAACTTTGCCCAGAGTACCTTTGGGGTCCCAGAGCCTGGAACCACACCCCACATCCTAAGCCACTCCCAAGCCCCTCACCGAGAGATCCTAGGCAGGCACTCCATGCCTGACCACGCCCCCAACCCCTCACTGGGGATTCTAGGCGGGGCTCCACCCTGACCACGCCCCCAACCCCTCACTGGGGATTCTAGGCGGGGCTCCACCCTGACCATGCCTCCAACCCCTCACTGAGATTATAGGCGGGGCTCTACCCCGACCATGCCTCCAGCCCCTCACTGAGATTATAGGCGGGGCTCTACCCCGACCATGCCTCCAGCCCCTCACTGATATTCTAGGCAGAGTCTCTGTCACCAACCCACGTCCGCATCACTTTCAAGCAGTCTCCAGGGTTCTTATTGGAAGGGAACATTCAGCCCTGTGGGGCCGTACACCCACACTCAGTGTATCATTTGCTCCCTTCTGCCTTCTTTGCAGCCTTCCATGGCTAACCTCATGCACATGGGGAAGCTGAGACATTGGCTGACTTAGTGGTTCTCCATGACCCTTGCCTTTTGTACACTGGGGCCCTGCTTTCTTCCTGCCGTACCTGATGCCCCCCTGTGTTTCAGAACCGACTCCTGCACTGTCCCTGGTGGAGCAGTTTTTCACCGGCCTCGTACCCCACCTTCTCCAGTGAAAACCAGTAAGTGTGCAGTGGGACTCACCCCAGCGCTGCATGGTGGAGCAGCCTGGAGGACCAGGTCTAGAGGGAGCGTGTTTGCAGAGCTCTGTGTCAGGATAAATCTGGGTTTGAAATGGCAGAGGTTGCTGGGGGAGGACTCCAGGACCTCCAGAGAGTCCTGGGTTTTGTTTTTTTGTTTTTGGTTTTTCGAGACAGGGTTTCTCTGTGGCTTTAGAGCCTGTCCTGGAACTAGCTCTTGTAGACCAGGCTGGTCTCGAACTCACAGAGATCCGCCTACCTCTGCCTCCCAAGTGCTGGGATTAAAGGCGTGCGCCACCACCGCCCGGCGAGTCCTGGGTTTTGAAGGCTTGGGGGAACGCACCGTGCAAACAACTCAAAGCAGATTGGGTCAGAGCTTCCGTCCCAGGGTGGTGCGTGCATGCGTGCCTGCCTGCATGTGTGTGCATGTGAGCGTGCGTGCCTGTACATATAGGGCTGGAAGCCAGTGCTGGGTATGTTCCTCATTCACTCACTACCTTTTTTTTTCTTTAAATTTGAGTCAGGGTCTCACTCTGTAGTCCTAACTGGAACTCCCTGTATAGCCCAGGCTGGCCTGGAACTCAAAGAGATCCAAGCACCTCTGCCTCCAGAGTGCTGGGGTTAAAGATGGCTCAGTCACGGATATTTTGCCTTGCATGTATGTTTATATATGACGTGCATGCCATGGAGGCAGAAGAGTGTGTTGGATCCCTAGAACTGGGGTTACAGGTGGTTGAGAACCACCACGTGGGTACTGGGAACCTGTATCTTTTTGAAGAGCAGCCGGTACTTTAACCACTGAGCCATCTCTCCAGCCCCATCCACCTTGGTTTTTGAAATGGGATCTCTCGCCGGGTGGTGGTAGCACAAGCCTTTAATCCCAGCACTCGGGAGGCAGTGGCAGGCGGATCTCTGCGAGTTCCAGGCCAGCCTGGTCTACAAGAGCTAGTTCCAGGACCGACTCCAAAGCTACAGACTCTCTCACTGGACCTGGAGCTCACCACCATTTGACTCTGCCTGTCGCCATGCTGAGGTTATCCGTGCATGTGGTTCAGGTCCTGGTGCTGCACAGCAGGTTCCCGCAAGGAACCATTTGTGGGCAGGCTCTGGGATTTATTAAGTGAACTCAGCCTTCACGTTTGTTTTAGCAAATCTCTCCAGAAAAGGGGTAGAGGCCCTAGGGATGGCCAGTGTCCCTCTGCCCCATGCAAAATCCCGTGTCCCCCCCCACCCCGAGGCTCAGCACAGCTCACTGAGCCCAGCCCCCTCACCTGCAGGGCGTCAGAACTCAGCTGGAAGAGCAGCCCTAACAGGACTGCCTCTGTTCCCGTCTCCTTATTCTTCTTAGCCACAGAGAAACAGGTCATATTTGTCTGAGGGACCATGTAGGAGGCCATGTAGGAGGTGCTGGTTGGTAGACTGACTCAAGCCTGTCCTGGGATATGCTCTGAGCTGTGTTTGTGAAGCCCCTGGGTTGGATCCATGACTGTCCAGTGTGATAGGCCAAGCCTCATCAGTCATGTGACTGATGTGACTGAGCTCCCACCAGTTGAGAGGGGTCCTGCGATCTTGTGCCCCGCCTTGCCTCTCTTAGCCCCATGGTCACTCTCCTTATTTCTTTTTACAGACAGTTCATGGGTTCCACCCCATTCCTTGATGGCCAGTCCTGCCCTGACACCAGCTACCCTACCACAGCCACTGTCCCCAGCTTCTTCTCCAAGAGCAGCGACTTTGCTCAGGTAACAGCCACTGCACAGGGCCCTGAGCCATCACTGTGGCTGCCAGTCTTCAGGACTGGTGGGACAGGGGTTCAAGGCCACTCTGGGCAGGGAGGATCAGGCCACCCAGACTGGTCTTGGCATCCTGGAATTGAGATCTGCTGTCACTGGTCTTTGGGACTTTGCCGCAGAGTTGTACCTGAAGGTGACTTTTCCCTAGCCAGGGGAGCTGTATGAGGAAGGCTGGAGGCTCCCGGGGTCTGTGGCTCACGGGGTAGATCGTCTGTCCTGTTTCACACCTGCCTCACACCCTGCACTGTGCTGGGTTTCCCCACGGGTCCTACACAAAGCGTCCATGCCCCGTGCAGCATGTGCAGGTAGCCAAGCCCACTCACAGATCCCAGGACAGGGTCTGAATCCCATTCCCCATGAGTCACCAGGGCATCCACCTCACCAGCCCCTCACTGCCACCTAAGAACTCACATCAGGGAGCTCAGCAACAGGGCAGTGGCATATGTCTCTGTCACCAGGTCTCTGCAGAAGTGTAAAGAATGTTGTGTCATCAGGCTCCTCAGAGCACAGTGAGGAAGCCAGGCCTGCCAGCCCACATCTCGACTGCCTTTCTGTCTTTGTCTCTGTGTCTGTCTCTCTGTGCCTTAGTCATGGTTCTAAAGGACAGAACTGGTGAATGAGTATATAATATATCATACATGCGCATAGCTACAGATACAGACACATGCAGCCATTTAGTGGTGTGGCTTACGGGCTGTGACCTGGGTTGTCCTAGTCCCGAAGCAGGATGTCTCAGCAGTCCCAATCCAGCGCTGCAGTCCTGGAGGAACCTAGGGGTCTGCTGGTCGCCAGACTGCACTGGAATCCTGAAGAAGTGGGCTCTCACCAGGAAAGGAGTGCCTCAGCCACAGGGTAGACGGACCTGCCAGCGAGAGAGGGCAAGCAGGCAGAGAGCAAAGGATTCCTTCTGTGCCCTTTTATGCAGGCTGCCACCAGAAGGTGTGGCCAGGTTAGGGTCCAGTCAAGAGATCTCCAGGTGGGCCCAGCTGCTTGGGCTCGTTGTTCCAGATGTGGCGAGCTGGCAACATCAGCCCTCACATTCTGTCCCTGTATTCTCTCCCTGTCTCATTGTCTGCCCTCTGTCTTTGTGTCTCTGTCTCCATCTCTTCTGATGCCAGAGGCCTAAGCTGCCTCCTCCCTTTGTCAGAACTCCCTGAGGCCAGGCCCCCACGAACTGCTTATGTGGTCTGCCCCTTGCCTGGACCCTGTTTGTCCCAACACATCTGGAGACATGGTGGCTCTGGTGGCAGATGGCCACGTCCTTCTAGTGGGTGAGCATTTATTGACCACTTGCTATATGTGTGCCCTGCACACACTGTCCCCAAAATGCCTGTGGAAGTACACACCCCATGCCTGTGCCCTGTTCACAGAAGGTTGGACCCAGGGTTGAGGAGCTCAAGCTTGTCACCCTTCTTCACCTCCCCCACCTCCCTGGGCCCCTGGTGGCCTTGAATTCCATGGAACAAGAAGGAGCCAGACTTGAGCCAAGTGTCCCAACCACCGAGCAGAAGGGACATGAGGGGTGCTCAAGTGAGGAGACCTGGACCGGCTAGGTGTGGTGCCAACCCCACCCGTCTGAGTTTAGAGTTTTTACCTGCAGGCTGCAGGCCTCTGCTCGAGCAGACACTCCCTCACCGCAACCCTTGTGGTCTCTGCTCACTGCAACAGTGTTAGCCTGGAGTTGGGACAGAAAACCCAGCTGTGCCAGGAACCAGAAGAGAAGAAACCCTCAGGCAGCTGGAAACTAAACACAAGCCCCAAGTTTTTTGGTAGAAGAAGCAAAAAGAGAAAAACTATGATCCATGTGACTTAGCCCTCTAAGGAAGAAGTCCTTCCGATTCCTGCTCTTGGGAGCCAGACGGAAGGGGAGAGTCTGGGGTGCTCCTGGGCTACACCGAGAGTCTGTCTCAAAGCAACAAGAAAACTACAGCAGGAAAAGAAACAGAAGGAATCCAGAGTGTTGTTGTCTGCCGGTCTGTCTTCCTCGGATAGTCGCCTCTGATCCCTGCTGTCTTCTGCTCAGGCTCTTTTCCCTCTGCTGAGAGCTGTGGGAGTCCCTCCTCCCCCCCCCAGCTGCTGGCTGGCCCTGTCACGTCACGCAGGGGTCACTTCAGGCTCCCACAGTCTTGAGTTCCTGGCAGTACCTCTTGGAGCCTTGCCTTCCTTTTCAGCCAGCCCCAGACTTCCACCACCTGCTTCTACAAGGAAAGGGCCCCGTGAATCCCTGCTCCGCCTTCCATCTCCAGGTGGCTTGGAGCCCCTACCCCATGGGCTCTGATAGCCCTGCTCGGTGACCGGAACAGCTCCACAGACCCCTGTGGGGATAGCCCACCCTGGGCTGTGCAGGTGCGTGGGTACTCAACGCCTGGTTTTGTCTCCATTTTTGAGTTTTGGGTTTTTTGTTTTGTTTTTTCATGTGTGTTTTTTAAGTTGAGACATCACGTGACTCCAAAGCCACCATATCACCATCTCATGAACGACCACCCCCTCTTCAGTCCACACACCTGAGAATCCTTTTCTTGTCTTTGGGTTCTTCTGCTCTGGACATTTCCTTTGTGGAGCCCCACACTGTGGGGCCTTTTGCGTTTGGGTCCCTCCGCGCTGTGGCCTGTGTCGCTACCTGTCATGGCTGACAGTGCTCCCCATGTCCGTTGTGCACTCACCTGCAGAACTTGTTTATCCATTTGACCATCGTGGATGAAAGAGTTTCCACAGGGCCTTGTTTCCAGGCACGTGTCCAGGAATGGACGTGAGGGCCAGATGACCGCTGGAGCTGTTAGCGGAAGCTTCTGTTTCCAGGGGTACAGATAGACTGTCAGCTCTGGAGAGCAAAGCCTGGGACATTTGGGAGTGAGGGGTGCTAGAGGGAAGGGGGAAGGACCTACTGTCTGACCCCCGTCTTCCCTCTGCATTCTCCTCAGGCCTCTCCTGGCCTGTACCCCTAGAATGCCCTCGGGCTTCTCAACATTCCCAGTGCCCATCCAAGCCCTGAATCTCCCTTGAGGCTCCTCGTGTGGGTGCAAAGCCACACAGACCCCGTATTCTTAGCCATGGCCCTGTACAGGTAGGATGGGGTCCTGTGTACACAGGCCTGCACCCCAGGCCCCCCACCACTTCCCTCCAAGATTGTGTATCCAGTAATGTGCTCTCCAGGCTGGTTGCTGGGAAGCTAGATGAGCTCACGCTCAGGAAGGAGCGGTGCTGCCGCCTCCCACCTCCCGCCCTGCCCGGCGGGCGGCCGCATCGCATCGACTGCTCTGCAAATGTTAGTCTCAGGGATCAGAGGTCTGGCCTCTGCCTACCCGACAGTTTACGGGCATCGGGGAAGGAGAGCCAGAGAGGGGCGCTCGCTTACAGGAAGACATGCGGCTACTGCCATGTAGAGGTGGGCTGTGGGGGACCCTGCACAGCGAGATCCACAGCACTGTGGCCCAGGCTATGCACAGAACTTGTAGCCACAGGGCGGGGCTTGTGGAGAAGCAGCAAGTGGACAGGGCAGGGGAGACTGAGGCCCAAACTGTTGAGAATCTGGCTTTCCCTGCGGGGAGCCTGGTGTGTGAGGCGGGTTTGCACAGTCCCTATCTGGCCGCTCCTGCCACAGTCACCAGGTACTCTTAGCCAGTCTCCAGCCCCAGCCTCCTGTGCCACGGCTTCTTTTTGTGTCTGATCCTCCATTTCATAGAGACATCTGTGGTTGGTTAAAAACTCACCATGACCCTGTGGGTCATTATAGTAGCCCATTATTTCTGCTGTACGTGTTGTTAGGGTCCAGGCCGAGGAGTGTTTGTTTGTTTGTTTTTATCTCAGTTTTATGTGCATATTGGTGTGAGGGCATCAGATTCCCTGGGACTGGAGTTACAGACAGTTGTAAACTATCATGTGGGTGCTGGAAATTAAATCTTGGTTTTCGCTGGGCAGTGGCGCACGCTTTTAATCCCAGCACTCGGAAGGTAGAAGCAGGTGGATCTCTGAGTTCGAGGCCAGCCTGGTCTACAGAGCTAGTTCCAGGACAGGCCCCAAAGCTACAGAGAAACCCTGTCTCGAAAAAACAAACCATAGCCGGGCGGTGGTGGCGCACGCCTTTAATCCCAGCACTTGGGAGGCAGAGGCAGGCGGATCTCTGTGAGTTCGAGACCAGCCTGGTCTACAAGAGCTAGTTCCAGGACAGGCTCCAAAACCACAGAGAAACCCTGTCTCGAAAAAAAAAAAAAAAAAAAAAAACATAAATAAATAGCCAAAATAAAAAAAACCCTGGTCCTCCAAAGAGCAGCCAATCTCCCTGAACTGACCGTGTAGCTGAGGCAGACCTTGAACTCCTGATCTTCCACCTCAACTTCCCACACCTGATTTCTCTGGTGTCTGGGATGAACCCAGGGCTCTGTGGTACTCTCTCACTCTGCCCCCAGCCTTGTACCACACCAGATCCTGTATGTTTTGTTTTTTGAGACAAGGTTTCTCTGTGCAGCAGTCTTGGCTATCCTGGAACTCATTACATAGACCATGCTGGAGAGATCTGCCTCCCCAGTGCTGAAATTAAAGGTGTGCACCACCACTGCCTTTTTTTTTTTTCCCGAGACAGGGTTTTTCTCAGTCCTGGAAATAGCTCTGTAGACCAGGCTGGTCTCGAATTCACAGAAATCTGCCTGTCTCTGCCTCCCAAGTGCTGGGATTGAAGGCGTGTGCCACCGTCGCCAGGCTCTATTCTTGTGTAGCCCAGGCTGGCCTTGACCTCCTGCTAGTGCTCCTCCCTCAGTCTCCTGAGTGCCGGCTTCAGTGAGCAGATGAACTAGCAGCTGGGGTGACCTGTGGGCTGCCTGCAGCCATCCACACACCAGCCCTGCTTCTTTGCTCTGAGACCCCGTGTGAGGCTAGCAACCCTCCTTGCCCTACTCTGTCCTTTTGTGGTGCTGAGAGCCAAGGCTGGAGACACAGTGGGACATTAAGACCAGGGTCAGATGAGGTCAGGTTGTCCTGTAAGGGACACTCACCCCCACTGCCTCCATCAAATCCAAAGACCAGCTAGCCTGGGAGTCAGTGCCCTCTGGCCAGCCCTGCCACCCACTAGTGGCCATCAGCCCAGACCTCCACATCAGCAAATGTCTCACCATTGGGCTGTGTGTCTAGCTTGGCCCTGTCCATCCCTCTACCCTATTCCCAGCTCTTCCTCCTCCTAGACTGAGAGCAACCCCACAACCTGGATCAGAGACCCCTCCCTGCCACACCCTGAGTTCTCTCTTTCCTGGGAGAGCCCTCAAGCCCTTCACCTTTCATGCTTGGGTTGTTTTTGACTTCAGCTTCTTTACTTGTTTGTGTTATTCTCAGTCCTCCTGAAATCGCTCTCCCCCATTTCTTTTTAGCCCTGGCTGTACTGGAACTAGCTCTGTAGCCCAGGCTGACCTTGTACTCAAGATCTACCTGCCTCTGCCTCCTGAGTGCTGAGTGCTGGCCAATAGCTCTTTCTAAACTAGAGCTCACACAGCTGTAAAGACTGTCCTCTCGGTGCCCATCCACCAGCCATGGGAGGGTCAGCAGCTCCAGGTTGGCCTTGGCTGCATAGAGTGCATTTACAGACACAGGCAGCCCTCACCTCTCTCCAGTTCTAGAACACATGTCTCCTCAGAGGAAAGCGTGTCCCCTGACAGGTCATTCCATCTCGTCCCCAGCCCTTGGAGTCCCACGTGGTGTGTGCTCTGTGTCCTCAAGGTTCCTCCAAGCCACGTGTGCTGGGGTCTCTCCTGCTCATGCTGTGTGATATTCCCGGCTGTGGACAAAGCGTGCTGTTCCCACCATCCGTGCGCCGTGATTCTCTGCTGTGGTGCTCCTAATTCCCCCTGAGGATCTAGAAATGTGTTTGTGGAGTTAACTCCAAGCTAGTGAGTGCTTTGCCCTCTAGGAAGCTCCCTGGCTGCTTCCCAGAGTCCTTGGGCTTCAGCTCCCCGCTCTCCTCAGCCGGTTCTGTTTTCAGTTTATTGAGATAGGCTCTTTCATTGTAGCCTGGGCTGCTCTCCCAATCCTCCTGCCTCATCCTCTCGGGGTGATGACAAGGGTGCTCCACGGTGCCTGGCTTCACTCCGCTAACTGGAATTGACACTTTGCTCAGTGCCTGCGTCGGTCTGCAATGCAGTGCAGGGGCTTCTTGGTAGGATTGATGTTGCCAGGGTTGATGAGGGCCAGGAACATGAGTCTACTTTGTCTGCTGCTTCTGGGGCCTTTGTCCTGGGTGACCAAGGGAGTGAGAACCTAGGAGGACCTGTAGTCCCATGGTCCTGACAGGATGGCCAGGGCTCTTGTCCCTGCATGGGACCCTGCTTGCTGGGCTCCTCAGCCTTCTTCCCAGGAGCTCTGACCCCTCTTCTGGGGTACCTCATCTTCCAACAGGAAAGGCCACAGTCCCCAGGGGCAGCTGTAAATGACTGTAGCCCCATGGGGGAATCACACCACTGTGACTCCCAGCTTCTTCAGGAATGAACAGCAGGAATGAACGACTGTGGCCCAGGCTGAGGAAGCTTGAGGATAAGGATGCGGTTTGATGAAGGGCTGGGGAGGCTCCGCTTAGCTTAAGGGAGGAATAGAATAGAGGGGTGCCTTGGCCTCAGTTCTCCTAGCCCAACTTCTCACAGTGCTCCCCCTCCAGCCCCTCATTCCTTTTATCCTTGGGGAGGAGGGTCACAGACAGAGTCTAGTGCTTCAGTAGTTCTGGGGAAACTGAGGCTTTGTCCTCTAACCCCAGTTGAATGCCCCAGGAGAATAGGACCAGACCAGGAGCTGGGCCCGGCAGGGTGCGCCTTTGTTGACAGCCCTTCTGGGCCGGTCCGCCCCCTACAGTAATTCTCCGCACTCTGCCAGTAACTGCCCTGACTTACCAGGCAGGCATCATTTCCTGAAACTCAGCCCAGCCTTAGGGGAAGTCGGGAGCCGGTGACTAACCCTCATGCAAATGGGGCCGGCAGGATCACTGCTGCCTCCAGCCCGACAGAGCTGCTGAGCCTGCGGCCACCGTGGTCATGAGGCTGGTGCTCCCCGGCAGCTCTTCCAGGGGGACACGGCGGCCACTGCTCAGCGCCCCACACCCCGACCATGTCGCAGCTGCGCTTCTGGCTGCAGTTCGCCGCGCTCAACAAGGTAACCAGCCAGGGACCAGCAGGGCCACCCAGAGCCAGCTGTGCGCCCCTGAGCTCCCACAGGTGGCAGAACCAGGGCAGGACGCCCCCAGCCCTGCCCACGCTGTACTCTCCTTGGCGAGTCACAGTGAATGTGCCAGAATTTTAGAGCAGTAGCCAGCACGGGGGTGACTGGGGAAGGGAGTCGAGGATGTTCTCAGCCCCTGTGGGATCTTTGTCAACACCTCTTCCTGGACTAGGGCAGAGCTCAGTCTCAGCCAGGTCTTGTGGGGTAGGTAGAGCCAGGAGCCCATCTTTCCTCTGGTCTCCCAGTCCAGAAGGGGTGGGGGGTTTCTGTGTTTCCGACCGAGGGAGGGTCCCTCCTGGGCTTGGGAGCTGTCTGCTGTCTGACCTCTGAGTGGCCTAGGAGGGTCTAGCTAGGGCTTGCTCCTGCCAGTTCCCCTCCCCCTAGCAGGCCATCAGATGCTGCAGCCAGTAACCACAGTGGGGACCCTCCTAGCCTCCTCATTTGTGCCACCCAATAGAGACCCAACAGGGAGGAACTACATGGTATAGACTTTAGAGGGACCTCGCTGGGAACCCCATCCTCAGATTATCCTGCAGGGGAAGCCCAGGACATTTCCAGTGGGTGGGGGGGCTCGCCAGTGTGGGTCTGTGATTAGTTAGTATCCTGGAGGTCTGCACTCACACGTGAGCAGGGCCTGGACCCCTGGAAACCCTGGTCCTAAGGGAGGTCGCATCAGGTTGTTTGCCCTTCGCTGCACTGGCTTTGCTGGCGAAGTTTTAGACTGGCATTGAAGGTGCCAGGTGAGTGCTCTTCTGCCACGCCAGCACTGGAGGACCGGGGCGGGGGGGGGGGGTCTGAGGTCAGCAGGGGCAGTGTGAGACTGGCTTAGAAAGTTAGGGTTCCGGGATGGTGCGACGCTCCTCACAGCCCTCACTTTCTGTCCCTGTGTCATGCGCATCACACTGAATGAGGGGCTTTCTGCTGACACCACAATGGCCTGCCGTGTAGAGTGCCTCAGTTTCCCCTCACTTCCTTTCTCTGTCCTGTGATGCCTCGGGACATAAGCCATCCTACCCTCTCAATCTGCCTCCCTGGGCCAGCCTTAATTGACACTGTCCCCATCTTGGGTTGAGGCCACTGTGAAAGGGACAGGGTTTGCCTCCTCCAGCCACATCTCCAGAGATCATCCCAGGGAAGATGGGGACAGAACGGGCCTGAGTTGCTTCTTACCAATGGCTTTGCTGAACCTTGCTTTCACCAGACCCTTATAATCTACTGACATGCTAGGGCTGTGTGTGGGGAGGGTGTTGGGCGCCCTGGTGTGTTCTAGGGAGCCCTGAGACATACAGCCCCAATGCCTGAGGACTTCTTCTGACTCCTCTGCCTCCTTCCTTGTTCTCGCCATACTGGAGACCACATGTTTCAGAGCTGTGCTGTGCTGCCCCATCTAAACCCAGGGTTTAGACTGGGCGCTGTGCTGGGGACAGGGAGGTGGCACAGGGCTCAGGCTGTGGCTGTCTGTCTGAGCCTGCTCCCAGCACATGATGGAGAACCAACTGGGTCTCGAGAGCCCATGGTGCACTTTCCTGTCCCTAAATGCAGGCTGCCACCTCTTCATTGGGGTCACAGGGCCCTGGGAGGTGGGGGCTATGAAGCCCAACCCCATAGCAACCCAAGTTCATGCAGGTTTCTGCAGGAAGCTGCCAGGTACCCACACATACCTCCCCTTCCCTGGATAAAACCAGATGGCCCTGGCCTGCCTCAACTAAGGGGCTGGCACTGGCAGCTATCCCCGTACCAATGGAGAAGGTGGGTAGTTGTTACTCAGGACCCACCCTAGGACCAAGACTTCCACCCGGCACAGCCTCATCTCCCTGGCATTCTCTGGGCACACCTCTGTTGCAGACAGTGGCCCAGAGAGCCTGCTGTGCACCCTGGGAGTGCTCACTGTCAAGACCCCAGAGTCAGGGTGTGTGAGGGGCTCTGTCTGGTGAGGTCCTAATGCCTCGGGGCAGATGTCACCTGCCACAGGGCTCAGGGGGGCAGGGTAGTTCTGCCCAAGCCCGGCCTTCAGGATTCTCACCCTGGCCTCAATCCCTTGTCTGTAAAGCTGGAGAGGTGGGAGGGGCATGGAGACCCCCAACCTGCAGAGTGCTTTCAGGGTCTCTAGGTGGAGATGGTGGCTCACACCTGTCATCTTGGGAGGCTGAGGGAAGATTACTATGAGTTTGAGGCCAGAGCAAACAAACCTAAGCTTATTGGGTTTGATCCGTATTCCATTTAGCTCACTCATGTGAAGTGTGTGTATTTAATGACTTCTAGAACATTCCATCCCATCAGACGAAACCCCCATCCCTGTTAGCCATCACTGCACTCGTCCCAGCCCTGGACCTTGAATCCATTTGTCACCACTGGGTTCTCACTGAGTGCCATGTCTTCACAGTCCCTCCGTGTTGTGCTGTGTGGGACTTCACTGCTGTTCGCGGCTTGCATACTCCACTGGGTGGCAGGCTACATTGTCTTGTCGCTTGCCTGAGGGCCCATACCAGCTACTGCCTCACCCATGCCTTCTCCTAGGACCCCTCATGCCTCGAGGACCTCTCCAATGCCTCCATCTTCTCGTCTTCTGTGGATTCCCTGTCAGACATCCCTGACACGCCTGACTGCATGCATGTCGACAGCCTCAATGAGGTGTCCACCATCTGGGACGTCAGCACCACCTCAGCCACCCCTGGCAAGGTCAGCAGGGCCAGGGCAGCACCTCCAGAGCCACTCTGGTGACATGGGTGGAGCAGGGAGGGCTGTGACCTGTGTCCTCCTTGGGCCTGGGTTATAAGGGGCGCTGTACCCCAGAGGCTGGAGGAACAATCTTCACAGCCTAGAGGCCCGCTACATATCCAGTGTCCCCAGATGACCCCACTGGGTCTCAGATGTGTGTCTGCTGGAAACAGGTGCAGCCAAGAGAGACACAAAGCTGTATAAGTTTATTTTTCTTTGGTGTCTGTTAGTTACTGAGCTGGAGTCTCACACAGCCTGGGCTGCTCTCAACTCTGCCAAGGCTGACCTTGAACTCCTGATCCACCTACCTCAGCCAGTGTGTCTGACTCCAAAGGCAATTTAGGTTACCAATTCTCACCCCAAGAACTCTGCCCTCGGTGGACCCCAGAGGTGTGGATGAAGACAGATGTGACCGCGAGGGGCTGCTCCTGGCCTGCGCGGGTACAGTCAGTGACCCTGCTAAGATCCCGGCAAAGTCCAGGGTGCCTCACAGAGAGCACCTGGCCTCGTGTTCAGGACGAGGAGACAGTTAGCTGATGACTCCCTGACACATGAGACCCCAGACAGTGTCTCCCAGGGCATCCTGGCTTCTGGGACTGACCTTCTCTCCCGCTCTACACACTGTGGATGGGTTTCCACTTAGACAGGGCTCCAGAACTCAGCAGGCACGTGACTGGGGTGCCCCGGCTGCAGGGTGTGCAGAACACTGACCCAGAAGGCTCGGGCCCCCAGAGGACACTAATGGCATGTATGGTCATTCCAACTTGGGGGGTCCTTGGCATAGATGGAACCTCACTGAGCTTGACCTGGTTCCTAATTCTAATGATACAAGGGAACCCCAGTCTAGGCCTTCCTGGGATCTTCCAAATGGAAACTTGTAGACTGAGAGTGTAGGTTAGGGATGTTCCCAGGAGTTCCCAGATGGGAGTCCTCCATGCAGCTCTGAGGTGAAGGCCAATTGTGTAGTTGGCAGGGGCCATAAGGACAGGCAGCCCCTGTGTGCTGCCCCCCTGCTGTGAGGGGCTGCAGCAGCGGCCTTTCCCTTCTGAGATCAAGGCCACAGGGTACTGCCCACCCCGCCCAGGGCCTCAGGCGGCTGTGGACCAAGCCCCTATCTGAAACCTAACACCCAGCACTGCCCCAGCCCAGCAGGCCGGAACATGACTCAGCCTTCCAGGAACCTCCACCAGTCTGCTTGGGTTTTTGTTAATTTAAGAAAGAAAAAAAAAAAAAAGAAGTAGAAGAAGGCAGGAGGGCTGAGTGTGGACTTGTAACCTTCCCGAGCTTCCGCTGGCTTTCCACACCCCTGGCTTTGTTCCCAGCAGAGCAGGGGACATGTGACAGTGAGTGTCCCTGTGGTGCCCCAGAGACTCCTGTCCTCCCTCAAGGATGCTGAGGCCAGGGCTGAAGGTCGCCTGCCATCAGGAGCAGGGGCCAGTAGGGCCATCACTGAGCAGTCGGTCCCTGCTCTGCCAGTCAGTGCAGAGCGCTCCCCTGGCCTGTCCAAAGCCTGGGGTCCATCCGACCACATGAACCAGGTGTGCTGCTGTCCCTGTAACCTCAGCCCTCAGGAGGATTGGGATTTTAGGGTCCTTGGCTACATGGGAAGTTTGAGGCCAGCCTGGACTAAATGCCTTTATTTTAAAAAACCAGCCAAACAAAGGGGACTGCTATCATTACGGGCTTTATTCCCAGCATCTACGTGATGGATCACGGCTGTAACTCCAATTTCAGGGGTGCTGGCACCTTCTGGCCTCCACAGGCCTGCATACACACAATGCACTCACGTGCATGTATGGAAAGCAAGCACCCATACACATGAAATAAATAAGTCTTTAATCCCAGCACTTGGGAGGCAGAGGCAGGCAGATCTCTGTGAGTTCGAGACCAGCCTGGTCTACAAGAGCTAGTTCCAGGACAGGCTCCAAAGCTACAGAGAAACCCTGCCTGGAAAAACCAATAAATAAATAAATAAACAAATAAGTCTTTAGCCGGGGCGGTGGTGGCGCACGCCTTTAATCCCAGCATTTGGGAGGCAGAGGCAGGCGGATCTTTGTGAATTCAAGGCCAGCCTGGATCTACTGAGGGAGTTCCAGGACAGGCTCCAAAGCTACAGAGAAACCCTGTCTCTAAAAAAACCAAAAAAAAAAAAAAAGTCTTTAAAATCTATCCTTATATTTAGATTGGGGAATTGAGAATCCGTTTGCAAAGAAAAGCCACGTCCCTATGATGGCTACAGACTCAACTCTGTGGCCAGGCCACACCATTTGTCTATCTTGACCCTTTGACACTTGTGGCTACGGTGTCCTGCCCCAGGTCACTATGATGAGGCTCAGGGCTATCCATCTCTCCTGTAAAGGACTCTGGCTTGTGATATTTGGAGTATGATCACAGTATTGGGGACATTGAGGAGCTTTTGCAACCGCTCGCTCCTCAGCCACTAGATGGACAGGCCCTCCCAAGGGAGTCTGCACTCTGGGATGTTTGTCTGCCTTTTGTCTGCTTCTCCTTGACCCAGAGGCTACTGCCTCATGGTCCCCCACATGCCCCAGGGGCACAATCTGTCCTCAGCCTGTCCTACCAGGATCTGCCTCTTCCCAGGTTGGGGGTGGGGTTGGCCCCTGAGAATGAGCAGTGTTACCTAAGGATACAGGTACTGGCTTAGGAGGCATGGCTCACATCCTCCCCTCCTGTCCCCTACAGCTGTTACTGCCTAATGGGCCATTCTCGGCTCTTGAAGATCCAGCGACCCCCCTCTCCAGCACCCCTCTTCTCGTCAGCTACCAGGTAAATTGGGGTATCTCCTGGGGATCTAGAGAGAGGCTCTAAAGGCATCTCCAGTGTTTTGCAGTTGGAAATCTGAAGCCCCACTTAGGGGTAAAGGCGGAGCCACCTCCCTCCACAGCACTGTGCGTGGCCCACTCTGTGCAGCATGGCTGCTGCCCTGGGGAAAGCTGGGTCACTACAAGTTAGGACAGATCCTGAAATGTCACACCTTGCAGTCACACAGCCAGCCTGAGGAGGAGGAGGAGGGAGAGGAGGAAGAGGAGGCAGAAGAACTGGGCCACGCTGAGACCTATGCCGACTACGTACCGTCCAAGTGTAAGTCCAGCCAGGGACAGGACAGAGACGCTTCCAGGAAGACAGCTGTGTGAGCCCGAGGGCTCGTGGGCCTCCCAGTCCATAGTGCCGGCGGCAGGACAGAGTCGTGTGTGCACACCCAGTCCATAGTGTGGGCGGCAGGACAGAGTCGTGTGTGCACAGTGCACACCCAGTCCATAGTGCGGGCGTCAGGACAGAGTCGTGTGTGCAGAGTGCACCCCTGGTCCATAGTGCGGGCGTCAGGACAGAGTCGTGTGTGCAGAGTGGACACCTGGCATCCTGCCGGCTACTTCTACCCTATTTATTTATTCTGCGCCAACTCTGCCCTCTGTCCCCTCACCAGCCAAGATTGGGAAACAGCATCCAGATCGTGTAGTGGAGACCAGTACACTGTCCAGTGTTCCTCCCCCAGACATCACCTACACCCTGGCACTACCCACCTCAGACAACGGGACCCTATCTGCTCTACAGCTGGAAGCTATCACCTACGCCTGCCAGGTGCCAGCCCCCCCAACCCCTTCCAGGCTCATAAGGAAGCCACCTGCACCCCAGGCCTGACTCACCTCTGCTCACCCACAGCAACATGAGGTCCTACTGCCCAGTGGGCAGCGCGCTGGGTTCCTGATTGGGGATGGAGCCGGCGTGGGCAAGGGCCGCACAGTGGCTGGCATCATAGTGGAGAATTACCTGCGGGGCCGGAAGAAAGCTCTGTGGTGAGTTCCTGCCTGGCCTGGTGTCCCGGGTGGGTGGGATAACACGAGACAGGCAGCATTGGTCTGACCAGGTCTCTCCCCCAGGTTCAGTGCCTCCAATGACCTCAAGTATGATGCGGAGCGGGACCTGAGAGACATTGAGGCGCCAGGCATCGCGGTGCACGCATTGAGCAAGGTAGGGAGGTCATGATGACCTTTATTAAGGAAGAAACTAGAGTAGAGGGGTCCCTGCACGTACCCCCACATCTGAACCTGTGTCCACAGATCAAGTACGGTGACAACAATACCTCAGAGGGTGTCCTCTTTGCCACCTACTCTGCCCTGATTGGAGAAAGCCAGGCAGGTGGGCAGCATCGCACACGCCTCCGCCAGATCCTGCAGTGGTGCGGCGAGGCCTTTGATGGTGTGGTATCCTGCAGCCAGTGGATGGATGGGCACGGAGAAGGGCAGAGCCAAGGGGCTAGAGCAGCTCAGCCTGGGAGCAGAGAGCAATGGAGGGACCAAGGCAACACTGAGGTCTTGGCACGCACTGACCTATGGTTGTGAGCTCCCCGTTCAAGTAGGCCTGCATCTTCACCTCAGATGCACAGCCCTTTCAAAACTGTTCTGATATCAGGGCTGAGCATAGGGTAGAACCTGCAAACTGTCCTTCCTCTATACTCCTCCTGATCTGATCCTAGCAAGCCTGTAGGCAACCAGACTCCCTATATATAGTGTTGGAGCCACTGACTGATGAACAGAGCTTGCGCATGCTGGGGCTCCTCCATGTGGGCAGCCCACAGGACCCAGGACACAGTGTATGCCCGTGGTGAATGCCGCTGGCCCTGCGGGGATGTACCAGGAGTGGTGGCCCTGAGCTTGCTGTGGCAAGAGCTTCTACCCAGTGTGTTCTTTCCTTGGTGCTATGGTTACCGTGTGCTCTGCTAAGCCATGTCTCCTTGGCGCACTGTTGTATTTTAGGCAGGGTCTCCCTCAGCAGGGGCTGCTGTGGCAGGCAGGCACCGCTAGGCCTGAATTATGTAGTGCTGAGGATGGAACTCAGCTTCCTGCCTGCTGAGCAAGCACGCCTCCATAGGCTGTCATTGCCCCACTCCCAGTGCCCTTTAACACCTACCGACAGAACACCTTCCATCCTTCTGGACCATTCCTTAACCCAGCATATCCCAGATCGTGTTTGACGAGTGCCACAAAGCCAAGAATGCCAGTTCCACCAAGATGGGCAAGGCCGTGCTAGACCTACAAAGCAAGCTGCCCCAGGCCAGAGTGGTGTATGCCAGCGCCACAGGTGGGACGGGGGCAGCAGCTGAGCTGGGTGGGCAAGCTCCATCACATATGTGGCCTCTGGTACACCTACACAGGAATGGGGGCGTCCTGCCAGCTGTGCACAGAACTTCGATCTGTACCTTTTCTGCTTGGTGGCACCTGGGGCAAATATGGAGCTTCCTGTCTCCATGCCACCTTCTGCCTGACCTTGAGGGTATCCCTGAACACGTTCCCTAGGACTTCAGTTCTCTTCCCTTGGCCTCCCCACCTCCCTGGGGTTATGACACTGTACCTCACTCGGCTCCCTGCTTCCAACCAACCCCTAGGTGCTTCCGAGCCCCGCAACATGATCTACATGAGTCGCCTGGGCATCTGGGGCGAGGGCACACCCTTCCGGACCTTCGAGGAGTTCTTGCACGCCATTGAAAAGAGGTGAGCCCTGCTCTGCTTGTGGGGATGGCTGTCCCTGCCAGGAATCCTGAGGGCCCTTGATGCACACATGCCATCCTGTCTCTTCCTCCTGCCCTCTCAGAAAGATGAACCCTTCTCCTAAGTCCTCTGCCATGCTCCCCTCTGGCCATACAAGTCTGTCCAGCCTTGTGTCTTTCTCATGGCCACAGGGCCTTTGCCATGTACTGTGTTCTACCCTCTGCTCATCTGTCTGCAGGGGAGTGGGTGCCATGGAGATCGTGGCCATGGACATGAAGGTCAGTGGCATGTACATCGCACGCCAGCTCAGCTTTTCCGGGGTTACGTTCCGCATCGAGGAGATCCCGCTGTCCCCCGCCTTCGAGCAGGTCTATAATCGGGCAGCCCGGCTGGTAAGCTGGGGTAAACAGGGACCCTGCTCCTCCTCCTGATCTGTGTTGCACAGTTGCGCCATCCCGTAGATGTGGTTTCTATAGTGGAGCCGGTGCTTTCCAGAGCCCGCGCCTGCACTGCTCTCCCCGGGCCCTCTGGCCCGCGCCTACACTGCTCTCCCCGGGCCCTCTGGCCTGCGCCTGCACTGCTCTCCCCGGGCCCTCTGGCCTGCACCTGCACTGCTCTCCCCGGGCCCTCTGGCCCGTGCCTGCACTGCTCTAGCTCTTTAGTTTTATTCACTTTACTTTTGTTTATTTTTCGAGACAGGGTTTCTCTGTGTAGCCCTGGTTGTCCTATATCTCTGTAGAGCAGGCTGGCCTCGAACTCATGGAAATCTGCTTATCTCTGCCTCCCAAGTGCTAGGAATAAAGGCATGCGCCAACACTGCCAGGCTTATTTTCTTTCTTTCTTTCTTTCTTTCTTTCTTTCTTTCTTTCTTTCTTTCTTTCTTTCATGATTTTTGTGTGTATTTGGCATTTTGCCTGCATGTCTGTGTGAGGGCATCAGCTCTCCTTGAACGGAGTTACAGACAGGTGTGAGCTGCCGTGTGGGTGCTGGGAATTGAACCTGGATCCTCTGGAAGAACAGCCAGTGCTCTTAACCACTGAGCCATCTCTTCATCTGCAGCCCCATCACTTTTACTTTTATTTCTGATACTATCCTTTCTCACTATAGCTCAGCTGGATTCAAATTTCTGGCAATCCTCCTGCCTCAGCCACCAGTGTGCTATACTAAGAGGAATGTACCAGAATCCCTGACTTTTCATGAGGGATTTACCATTATGATACTGTGGCATTGGCAGACCTGCCTCCACAGCCTAGGGGATGTTGCACTAGATGATGACATGGAGCCAGTGACCATGTCCCACCTCCATGGGCTCTGTATGGACAGATTCTTGTTCCCACACTGTCTCAGCAACAGGTCCTCAACCCTGGACCCTCCTCCCTCTGCTCTCCACGTACTGGTGTGACAGGCATGTGCCGTCATCCCCAGCGTGTCCAGTGTATGCAAGGCTTGACCTGTGTGGTGGCACACTGCTGTCCACCATGCACTCAGGAGGCCTGGGCTACATAGGAAAACCTTGTCTCAAAACATAACAAAACAAAAGGCCAAAATGCGTGGTCCTGGCAGAGCCATGCTGAGAATAGCCCTTTGGGAATCAGCGGGCATCTATGGTGCCTGTCCCCATGGCCTCCCGTGAACATTCTCGATTCTTCAGGCCCAGCACTGTCCCATCATGAGACAAGTGGGACCCCTAGCAGGGAGTGTGTGGAGGCGGAGACCCTGCTCAGGGCCTGGCAGAGATGGCTGGACGTGGTGCTCATGGTGCCCAGGCGGCCTTGAGCTCCCCTGCCCTGTAGAAACTCTGAAACCTAGGTATGGGGTGCAGGCCTATCATCCCAGCACTTGGGAGGCAGAGGCAGGAGGATCAGAAATGAAGTCATTGTTGACTGCATATCCAGCTCAAAGCCACCCTAGGATACACGAAACCCTGCCTCCTGCAGCCTCCTGCGGCCTCCTGCGGCCTCCTGCGGCCTCCAGCAGCCCCTGCCCCAAGGAGACTTTTAAGTCAGACGTAGTATTTTAAGTCTCAATGTTCAGGAGGCTGAAGCAAGGGGATTAGGGCCAGCCTGGACTACATCAGATTCTATTTGTTTGTTTGTTTCTTTGGTTGGTTGGTTTTCTAGACAGGGTTTCTCTATGTATCCCTAACTATTTTGGAACTCACTCTGTAGACCAGGCTGATCTCAAACTCAGAGATCCCCCTGCCTCTGCCGCCGGAGTGCTGCGATTAAAGATGTGCACCTCCACCGCTGTCAACTATATAAGATTCTTAGTCAAATAACAACACAGCCTTTGCACAACCCGACAGCCTTGTATGTGAGCCTGTGTTTTGAACCTGCTCGCCCCTGCCCTGGGCCCTGGCAGTGTGACATTCTCACTGTGCGGTTTTGGTTGCTGCCCTTACTGCCCCTCACCCCACCAGCCCCTGGAGCCCCCGCCTAAGGCAGCTGGCAGGCTTAGCACAGGCTTTGCTCTTGCAGTGGGCTGAGGCCTTGAGCGTGTTCCAGCAGGCGGCTGACTGGATCGGCCTGGAGTCTCGCAAGTCCCTGTGGGGTCAGTTCTGGTCAGCGCACCAGCGCTTCTTCAAGTACCTGTGCATTGCAGCTAAGGTGCAGCGGCTGGTGGAGCTGGCCCAGCAGGAGCTGAGCCAGGACAAGGTGAGTGCCAAGGTCAGCCTTGAGGCCGTGACCCTGATAGCTGCCACCTCCCCTCATAGTTGGTTGGTGGGGTACCCGGAGGCTAGGCAGGGCCTGGGGAACTTGATAAGATACTAGTCACCCTGGAGCTGGCTCAGACACTCCATCCCCGCAGTGTGTGGTCATCGGTCTGCAGTCCACAGGAGAAGCGCGGACCCGCGAGGTGCTGGATGAGAATGAAGGGCGCCTGGACTGCTTTGTCTCAGCTGCAGAGTGAGTGGCGAAAGTCATGGGGACACAACAGGCACCAGGGCAGCCTTGGATGGGGACTCCCTGGTGTGTCACCTTGCATGGCCTATTGCTACCCCTTGGCCCTCAGCAACTGTGGAAAGCCAGGAGGGGCAGGACCAGACAGGAATCTTGAGGGTGGCCCTTGGGTCTGAAGGGCGCATCACTGAGATGCTGGGGTCTCAACAGGAGACTTTTGGACATCTGCCCCCACACAGGTAGTACCATTTTAACACAGTATAATGGGCTTCTCAAGTCTGGCCTGTTGTGCCCTCACAGGCTGACAGAAGTCACCTCAGTCCACCCTAGGGAAGCTTCCCCCTGCCAATCCCACACAGGGGTTCCAGCCTGGGACCAGTGTGTCCCATTGTCACCACCCCTCTCCCTGAGGCACATGCTGTGGCAGCTGTGCTGAGCACTCTTCTCCTCCGCAGAGGCGTCTTCCTATCGCTCATTCAGAAGCACTTCCCTTCCACCCGGAGGAGGCGGGACCGGGGAGGCGGAAAGAGGAAAAGTAAGAGCCCACCAGGTTCCTCCTGGCTTTGTGTGCTCCACTCCCCACTGCTGGAGGATTGTCCCCATTCTAGTGTCCAGTACCAATCCCTCTAAGAGTTTGCACATGGTCACCAAAGGCAGTACAAGGGTGTAGGCAGGACTGGCCATGTCCCTGCAGGGTGCTTAGAGAAGCAAAGTTCTGGGACAAGACCCCAGTGGGCTCCAATCTCAGGCCACCCAGCCAGCCAGCCCCACTAGCCAAGGCCTTCGGGACCCCTGTATCATTGCAGAGCCCAGCTCCAGCCCCATTCACTGGCAGATGGGGCAGCCTCTGCGTGCTGCACAGCTATGCTTCTTGGCTGTGTCCATGCTGATTGTAAGGACAGGACTGTGCCCAGAAACACAGGTCAGAGCACAAGGCCACCTGCCTTCCAGTTCACAGATCCCCAAAGCCAGACTCAGAGAAGCCAAGTAATTTACCTGCAGACACATAGCCCGGCATGAAGGACAGGACAGTGCAAGGCTCTCCCACTCCTGAGTCCCTAGGACACCCACAGGCCCCTTACCCTCTGGCAGCCTACAGCACTGCGAGGAGGTCCCTGAACTTGTCCCTCGAGCAGGCTTTGACAGCCTCTGAGCCTCTCACTCTCCAGTGGAATTCAGCCATGAAGCCAGCCAGGGCTGAGGATGGGGCCATGATGTCTCAGTTCACCTTGCCCTCCCAGAAGTGGGGCTGGGATCTTCCTGGAGGGAACACAAGACACCGGAAGAGCACACGAAAACCTGCCCCGTCCAAGTCAGGCCTTTAGTCCTCCCTCATTAGCGCCCTCGGTGCCTCCTGCTCCCTGCCCTGCACTCCAGCTTTACCCCTGCTTCAGCTTCCCCACCCCTCCTGCAGGGCGGCCCCGGGGGCGCATCCCCAAGGCTCCCAGACTGGCTCTGGAGGCATCAGGAGTGATCCGCATCAGCGACGGCAGCAGCACAGAGTCAGATGCTGGCCTGGACAGCGACTTCAATTCATCCCCAGAGTCCCTGCTAGATGACGATGTGGTCATCGTGGAGGCCCCCACGCTCCCCACAGATGACCGAGGTGAGCCTCCATCGTCCAGCCGTGCTCCACACAGCAGACACAACCACACGAGGTCCTTTCCCCAGCATACACCCACGGGGGATGGGGAAAGGGAGACTCAAAGCCATGCTGTCAGACACAGGAGGGTGACTCTGTCCCCTTGACCCCACCCCTGCTGCGACCTCACTGACTGTCGCTCTTCCCTCCCTCTCCAGGTCCCCTGTACCCACTTCAGAGAGACCAGCAGGGGCCTGGTGTCCTGGACCGGGTAGAACGCCTGAAACAAGGCCTGCTGGCCAAGGTGCGCACACTGGGCCGGGAGCTGCCGGTGAACACATTGGACCAGCTCATCCACCAGCTTGGGGGTCCTGAGTGTGTGGCTGAGGTGAGCCACCGCAGGGACGGGGGTGGAGCCTGACTGCAGAGGGAGGTGAGAGATGGCTCTGCAGATAAGAGTGCTTCCCACTCCTTCCCACTCTTCGGGTGGACCTGAGGATACCAGCACACCTGTGCCACACAGACACATATACATATATAAAATAATTATTATTTTCTAAAAAGCAAAGAAAGACAAAGGCAGAAATCTTCATGGGCTGAGGCCACACTGGAAACCAAGTTCCTGCACAGGGCCCAGCAGGGCCACCACACTGATAGCTGTGGGGTCTCCTTTTTCTCTCCTCAACCAGATGACCGGCAGGAAAGGCCGTGTAGTATCCAGGCCCGACGGGTCGGTGGTCTTTGAGTCCAGAGCAGAACAGGGCCTGTCCATCGACCATGTGAACCTCAGGGAGAAACAGCGCTTTATGAGCGGCGAGAAGGTGGGGCCTGGTGCAGGGCAGTGAGGGGCCCAGGTGCCCTGGGGTGCTCCCAGCAAAGCTCTGCAAGGGTGTGACCCTGGGGACCCAGAGCTGAACAGTGAGAAGGCCCCCAACACCCTGTCCCATTGCACCCCCACCTCCAGCTTGTGGCCATCATCTCTGAGGCCTCCAGCTCCGGTGTCTCCCTCCAAGCCGACCGCCGGGTCCAGAACCAGCGACGCCGGGTACACATGACCCTGGAACTGCCTTGGAGCGCAGACCGCGCCATTCAGCAGTTTGGTGAGGCCCCCAGCCCCGTCCCGGGTTGTTCCTTCCCCGAGACCCCCATCACAGTCACTAGAGCCTCTTTGTCCTCAGGTCGCACCCACAGGTCCAACCAGGTCTCAGCGCCCGAGTACGTCTTCCTCATCTCGGAGCTGGCCGGGGAGCGCAGGTTCGCCTCCATTGTGGCCAAGCGGCTGGAGAGCCTGGTGAGCAAATGGGGCGGGGCGGAGGGCGGACCTGGGGAAAGTCAGGAAATGCTGGAGCCTGAATCACAAATGGTCCTGGGTCACTCTGGCAGGGTGCCCTGACCCACGGAGATCGCAGGGCCACCGAGTCCCGAGACCTAAGCAAGTACAACTTCGAGAACAAGGTAAGTAGAGGGCTGCGGCGGGGAGGTCACTCTACCCCGGCCCCACTCACACCGCCTGCCCCACAGTACGGCACCCGTGCTCTCAGCCGCGTCCTCACCACCATCCTGGGCCAGACGGACAGCAGGGTGCCCCTGCCCCAGGGCTACCCGGGAGGGGATGCCGCCTTCTTCCGTGGTGAGCCTTTCTGGGAGGCATGCGGACTACAGTGGGGCTGGTTTCATCGGGATTTGGGGACTGGGTGCATGGGCGGGCTTCTAGGGAAAGAACTTGGCAGGGTTCCCCCTGGCATCCAAGACCAGTGGCTGGTTTACCCTCGCAGACATGAAGCAGGGCCTGCTCTCTGTGGGCATCGGTGGCCGCGAGTCGCGCACTGGCTGCTTGGATGTGGAGAAGGGTGAGTCCTGGGAATACTGGAAGGTGATGGTGCGGGGGCCACTGGGAGGGCCCGAAGGCGCCCTGAGACTCAGCTCTGCCTGCAGACTGTTCCATTACCAAGTTCCTGAACCGAATCCTGGGGCTGGAGGTGCACAAGCAGAATGCTCTGTTCCAGTATTTCTCTGACACCTTTGACCACCTCATCGAGATAGACAAGAAGGAGGGCAGATACGACATGGGCATTCTGGGTAAGCTTCCCGTCAGGTCATGGGACCCAGGGCCAATACATCGCATATTTGAAGTCTACCGTTGAGAAGCTACAGACGAGGACCAGAGATTGGTCCAAACTGCTGTCATTGTAAGTGTGATCACCTGGGAAGCTCATGCTAGAGACCCACACGGTGCCACTACAGCACAAGGAATCTCAACTCTTTCTGAAAGATTTCGTTTTTTGTGTCGGCTGCATTAAGAGCCAGCCTGGGCTACATGCCAGCTGCATGTTGTGCTCACTGGACAGAGTCCCTGTTGCTGCTCCGTCTGCCGACCCAGCTCTGGTAAAGGCGGTTCCCCACTGCACAGTGACCTCAAGGCCAGCCTGAGCCACTGAGGCCTGTCTCAGTGTAAACAAACAGGGAAGCTGGAGAGGTAGTTCCACCCCACCCCACTGCTGTAACTCTAGCTCCAGGGGATCTGATGCGTTCTTCTGGTCTCCGTGGGCATGCACACACGTGTAGACAAATGCCCAGACACAAATTAAAAATGAAAATAAAACTTTTAAAAAAAGACAGCTGTCCTTGGCAACAGACACATTCCCTCTGGGCAGCTGTGAACAAGACACCAGGGACCCTAGACTAGAGGGTTCCCTGACACCCACAAGACATCTGGTCTCCAGGCTTTTGGTCCCTCTGCGCACTCACGGGGTCACCTCTGTGGTATATCAGAGAATCGATTGTCTTGTCCTGGCCACTGACCACCTACCCTCTCCTCAGACCTGGCCCCTGGCATCAATGAGATTCATGAAGAAAGCCAGCAGGTGTTCCTGGCACCTGGGCACCCACAGGATGGGCAGGTGGTCTTCTATAAGGTGAGCAGGGAGCCACCCAGTCCCAGCCATGGCTACAGCCCCCGAACCTGCTAACACCCCGTTGGCCACTGCAGATCAGTGTGGACCGCGGCATGAAGTGGGAAGACGCGCTCACCAGGTCTCTGGAGCTGAAAGGTCCCTATGATGGTTTCTACCTCTCCTACAAGGTGAGTGGACCCGTTCCTGGTAGGTGCCCTGTCAGCCACCTACCCAGAGACCCTGGTGGGCAACCGTGGTGACTCTTGGGCCCTAGGTACGAGGCAGCAAGATGAGCTGCCTCCTGGCGGAACAGAACCGTGGTGAGTATTTCACTGTCTACAAGCCGAACATCGGCCGACAGAGCCAGCTGGAGACCCTGGACAGCCTGTGCCGCAGGTTCCACCGGGTATGGAAGGACCACCCTACCCTCCCGTGGCAGCTGAGAATGTGTGGGGAAGCCCCTGAGCCTAAGTTTCCCTGCTGACTTGGGCCTGCATCTCCAGGTCACCGCGGAGGAGGCCCGGGAGCCCTGGGAGAGCACCTATGCCCTGTCGCTGGAACACTGCAGCCACACCACCTGGTGAGGCCGGGGCGGGAGGCGGGGCCGGGCGCCCAGTGTCCCTGGGCCTTGTGGGCTGGGAAAGCGCACCCTGCGAGCTGACTGGTGGTCCCCTGGTACAGGAACCAGCGCTGCCGACTGGCACAGGAGGGCAAGGGCTGTGCCCAGGGCCTGCGCCTCCGCCACCACTACATGCTGTGCGGGGCGCTGCTGCGCGTGTGGGGCCGCATCGCCGCTGTCATGGCGGACGTCAGCAGCAGCAGCTACCTACAGATCGTGCGCCTCAAGACCAAGGACAAGAAGAAGCAAGTGGGTAAGTGGGGCGGCGGGCACGGGATCCCCAGAGAAAGGATCGCCAGGTATCGTCCCCAGGCGGATATGACCGCGTGTCCTCACTACTGCAGGCATCAAGATTCCTGAGGGCTGCGTTCCGCGCGTACTGCAGGAGCTGCGGCTGATGGATGCCGAGGTGAAGCGCCGCAGCACTCATGGGCTGGCCGCGCGCCCACCCACTCCACGCGCCATCGCGCTTCCCTGCGGTCCTGGTGAGGTGCTGGATTTGACCTACAGTCCCCCGGCCGAAGCTTTCCCGCCACCTCCACGCTTTGCCTTCCCTTCGCTTCCGCCTCCAGACCCCAGTTCTCTGATGCTGGGTGCAAGAGACCCTGCAACCAACCCCACAGAGCTGGCACACCAGGGCTGCGACATCAATTTCAGGGAAGTGTTGGAGGACATGCTCCGCTCTCTGCGCGCAGGGCCCACCGAGACCCCTGCGCCTCTGGTGGGCATGGGTGGTGGGGGTACAGAGCGGCAGAGCGTCATCCACTTCAGCCCACCCTTCCCGAACTCGTAGGCGGCCACCATGGCCTCTGGATTACAACTGTCCTGGGCAGCAAGGCCCACACCGGCTCCTCTGCGAGCAAAGAGGTTCCCACGACTACTGAGGGCACCTGGCCGCAGTGCCTTACCCGCCAGCTGGGTGCGGGGCCTCTCCTGCGCTGCTCCACGCGTCCAGCCTGAAGGCCGTGGGGCTTGGTGGTCCCAGAGAGCTGGTAACTCAGGAAATCCGGTGCTGAGGCCCCGCCGTCTATGGGGACTCCACGGGGCAGACCCCGTTAATATATGCAATCCCCTCCTCCCTAAATTATTGTTACCCGCCACTTCCCAGCCCCGGAATCCGTGGGCAGCTAGCGGGCCCTGGTTTCTATGTATTTATAATGAACTCTGGTGTATATATGTAAAGATCTTTTTTAAAATATATGCGCCTTTTGCCTACTTCCCAGTGTGCTGTGGCCTGCAGGTCAGTGGAAAGGGGGGACCCGAGGGTCACAGAGCAGCTGCGCCCCTCCCCCTAGTCATCTAACCTATCCTCTTGTTGGCTGGGGGACCAGCTGGAGAGATGGAATTCACCTGGCAGCAGCTGCAATAGGGCTGGGGGTCCTCAATCAGTGAGGGAGGCAGGGAAGGCTGAGGCAGGTGCCGTCTACTGTAAGCCCACAGCCACGCAGAGGGGCCATGGGCTACTAGGGGCGGGACTTCCAGACCTGCCTGAGGCTCTGGCTCAACCACTGCTGATAGTTCCAACCGCCCCGCCTAGAACACGGGACAGCTTACACACATGCACGCAACCCTAAAGCAGCTTCCCAGACCTCGACCCAAGAGGCCTCCTAACATGTTAGGGCCCTGTCCATACTCTGGTCCTTCCTGTTGGCCTGGGCAGAGCCTCAGGGATTACTAGGGAACTAAAACCTGCTGACCCAGTTCTGAACCTGCAGAGTCCTGGGGCGCAGGCACGGCCATCTAATCCTCAATTCCTCAATTCCTGACCCGAGGACACACGTGTTTCAACATTTTATTCCCACAAGGCAGCCAAGGTAAAGCTCGAGCCCAGGCCACAGGCCTCGGGACCTTCCTCCGGCGGGTGCACGCCAGGTCCTCAGGACTGCCCCACCAGCAAGCTGGTTTGCAGGCAGGCCGTCATGAGTGCCGGGGTAGAAGGCTCCAGGGGTCACAGGGCAGAGGGGCTCGGTGGGGGCACACACTTGTAGGGCTAGAGATAGCACGGCAGGTCTTTCTCTATCACCAGGGGCTCCTCCATGGGACCATAGCGCTTCATCACGCAGCCATTCTTATCGATGAGAAACTGTGGAACAGAGAATGCGGTGACAGAGTGCAGGGGAGTTGCCCCCACACACACACACACACTGTATGCCACTCTTACCTTGGTAAAGTTCCATTTGATGGCACTGTTAAGAGAGAGAGGGAAAAAAGAGGGCTTAGCAGTGGTACCCACTAGGACATGGGGTGCACACCTTTAACCCCAACACTCAGGAGACAGAGGCAAGCGGATCTGAGTTCAGCCGGCCTAGGGAGCACTGTGGGTTTCAGGCCAGCCAGGGCTACACAGTGAGACCAATACAGTGTTCTCCTGAAGAAGAGGAGTGACATTCCCAGCACCCACATCACATAGTGGCTCACAGAAGTCTATAATTCCATTTCCAGAGAATCACAGGCCCTCTTCTGACCTCTGAGAGCGTTAGGCACGCATGTAGTACACAGACATACATGCAGACAAAACACCCGTACACAAAATGAAAATAATCTGGGATGGGGAGAAGGTGGGTGGAGACAGGCCTGTGGTTAAGAGAACTGTAACCACAGCATCCACAGTGGCTACAATCTACCACGGCCCTCTGGCTCCAGCTCCGGAGGTACAACACCCTCTTCTGGCCCCTGCATGCACTACACCCCGGTAGTGCACATAAATACACTCAGGCAAAGCATTCATACACATAGCATGCAAATAAAGCTGAAGCTGGGCCAGGTGGTGCACACTTTTAATCCCAGCACTTTGGAGGCAGGGCAGGCAGATAGATCTCTGTGAATTTCAGGCCAGCCAGAGCTACACAGTGAGACCCTGCCTCAAAACAAACCAAAAAGCTGGCGCCTGCTCCCATCCTGGTCTAGTCATCTGGCTACCCTGTCCACTCCCCCAGGGCCACTCACTTTCCCAGCATGCCCCTGCCCTTGGGCTGGACTTTCATCCATTTCCACAGTGGGTGGGCATCGTCCCCATTTACACAGATCTTGCTGTACATGTCAAACTTGACATCGTAGCCGGCTGCAAACTCCTTGATTTCTTGATTACTTCCTGGTTCCTGCGGGTAGCAATAGACTGTGGTAAGGTGGATGAAAGAGAGACAGATACACACACTAACACAGCACCCCGACTCTCTGGGCACTGCCTGGGACCGTTACGCACCTGCTTCCCGAACTGGTTGCAGGGGAAGGCCAGGATTCGTAAACCACACTCAGCATATCGGGCATGCAGATCGACTAGCTGAGTGTAGTTTACGTCGGTTTTGCCTCACTGTGAGGCCACGTTGGTGACGATACAAACGAAACCCCTGGGAGAGAAAAAATAGGAATGAGGTCACCGTCAGGGGAGTCACTTTTTCAGACCGGTCTTGCACCACCCACATAACCAGGCACCCACTTGTACTTATCCAGGCAAACCATGTGCCCGTCGATGTCCTTGGCTGAGAATTCGTGCATGGAGCGCGCACAGCGCCAATCATCACGGGACGCGCACTGTAAAACAGGGAGACTGAGTGTCCTACCCCAGGTTTCCCAGGGTCAGAGTACCACACCACCACCAACAAAAAATACACAGGAGCACTGGGCTGCGGGGAAGACCAAGGCTCCTCCGGCTTCCGTGCATCTGCCCCCTTGAGGGCGTTCTGAAAGGAGCTGTGGAGCCTCTAGAAGATGCTACCAGGGGAGGGGACGGTAGGGGTACCCCTGGCCGCACACCGAGCCCAGGAGCTCGGCGCAGCTGCTGTCCTGCAGTAGCGGCCCGGTATTGAAGGGCCGGGGCGCCGAATCCGTCCCGCGAGGGCGCGCCCTCCTGCGGCGGCACTCTCGAGCTTTCCTCCTCCTCCGGGGGCTCGGGCGCTTCCGAGTATTTCGGGGTCGAGGTTTGCGCCGTCGCCGGCCTCCCGGGGACCCGCCACGCTGCCGGCAGCGTCCCGGGTGGCCGGCGGCCGCGCGGCCCATGCCTCCCCCGACTGGGAGTCCCGAGGGCGGCGCGGGGACAAAGAGCCGGTAGCCAAGGTGCCGCCGATTGTGACGCACCAGGCCGGGCGGGGCGCGGGACCAGGTCAGAGCCCGCTATGGTGACCCCGACACCGGTTCCCACCCCCAAGGAACCTCCCCCGCCAAGGCCTGACCGCCTTCTGCCCGGGGAAAGCCTCCCGGAGTCCGCCTTCTCACCGGGGGACCCCCTAGTGTAGCTAACACGACCCCCGGTCTCCACCCTGGACACGGGGACCCAACCCCGGACGCTGTCCCCACCAGATCGCTCACACAACCGCTGTGACCGCCATCCCCCAGGTCCCCGGTGTGCCCACCATGGTGCCTGCGAGGCCTGGAGCAGCCAGAGCCCCGCACAGCAGCGCGGGCTTCAGTAAGCGGCTCAGTCGGCACCAGCTCATCGCGGCGGCCGGAGCCACAGCTCCTCCCCTCACACAGCCGACCAATGTGCGCGATGCCAAGGCTGACTTGCCCGCCCTCGGCCACGCCCACTGACGTCTCTTATTGGCCGGGTGCGCCAAAGACGCGCGGCCCCTGCAGCCAATGGGAAGCGGGGCGGGGCTTGAGGGTTTGTTGTTGTCAGCAACTGCGCAGACTCGATGACGGAAAAGACGGGGAAACGGAGCCGCGTCCTCGCGGATGCGCGTTGGGGGCTGCAGACAGTTATCCGCGAGGCTGCCTGCGGCGGGCAGGGAGCCGGGGCGCTGAGGGGAACACTTGGGAACACAAAGCGAGGCTAAGCCACCCCCTAAACAGCCCCGTTGATTACGAGAGCTTCCATTTCTACTGGAGAAAGTCTCATGTAACCCAGACCTCATGTATCTCCTGGCCCGCCTCTCTCAGACCCCTGCGAGCTGGGATCGCGGGTGTGTGCCACCTCTATTTCTCTTTTCTCCTTTTTCAGAGCTGGTCTCACGTAGTCTAGGCCACCCTCGAACTCACTGTGTAGCCGGGACAGCCTTACTCATGACCCTTCCACCTCCACTTCAGCACTGGGATGACAGATACACAGCACCATGCAGTGCTGGGATGGAACCCAGGGCCTGGAGCATGCCAAGTACGAGCCCTCAGCCCAGACACAGCCGCCCCCCCCCCCCGCCCCCAGCTTGGAACTCACAGCCCCACCCTGTCCCCTGTGATAACGAGGGAGGGCTGTGCAGATTCACGGGAAGATTGGTTTGAGGGGTGTGGCAAGAGAGCTCTGAGTAACGTGATTGCCCTGCGAACACCGCAAAGAGCTCCATGCAGACCGCGTGAGCAGGTACATGTGGATGCTTCTGTACTCTCTGGGGCCAAGTCAGAACGGTCAAATGCCCCCAAAACAACATGGAGACCGGCATGGTGGCCACACCCTCAACCCCAACCCTTGGAGGCAGAGGCCAGCCTGGTCTAGTAAGCAAGTTTCAGGTCAGCCACCCCTGTATGACCTCAGAGGTTCCTACACAAAGAAAAGAAGCCAAGGGTCTTGAAGGCCTGGGCGAGAAAGTAAATGCCTCACAGTTTGCCCCAGGCCTCTAAACCCAGCACTGCGAGCCCTTTGTCCTTTGTCCTCCCTGTGTGGGGAGACTTAGCGGTGTGACTCACGTGACTCATGCTTGTCCGCCCCACCCCCAGGATTCTAATCCCTAAACCAGCCCTTTGTCCTCCTTGGAGTAGGCCACCGGCACTTGGAGAGACTCCAAGGTCTCAGGAAGTCAGCTGTTTCCTCCCAGCCCCCATTCCCGGGCTCTTCCAGCCACCAGAGGTTTGTCCCGTGGATCTTGAAGTTAGAAAGACCAGTACCTAGAGGCTCAGATTGTCCACGCCCTCACAGGGTAGCTGGGAGGTTCTAGCTCCCTGTCAACTGAGAAAAAGGCAGAACTGCAGAGACCTAGCACTGGGTCAGCCCCACTGGCTGAAGGCTGCCACCCGAGGAGGAGCCCAGCCCCTGCTCTGGGAGGGACTTGCAGGTGGAATATCTGCTTCTCCCCAAGAACCCCAACTTCGCCCTAATTTCACCAATTAGGAAATGAAGTCCTGGGGTTCAGAGGCAACCACAAGAAGCCACTTAGAAGATCCTGAGAAGCCACTAGCTCCCGGACCAAGACTGAGGTCTGGCTTTTACTACTTTGTTATTCTGGAGACAGGCACTCAGGTAGCCCAGGCTGGCCCAGACCAGGTTTCTCCTCTTTTCCCAAGCTAACCTGAGCTCCCGAGAGCTTTCCAACTCCTGCTTTCCCGACACTACAATGGCAGCTACACATCCGCCAGCAAAGACCTGCGAATTAGAAGCACGCCTTTAATCCCAGCACTCGGGAGGCAGAGGCAGGCGGATCTCTGTGAGTTCGAGGCCAGCCTGGTCTACAAGAGCTAGTTCCGGGACAGGCACCAAAGCTACAGAGAAACCCTGCCTCGAAAAACCAAAAAAAAAAAAAAAAAAAAGAGCTAGTTCCAGGACAGGAACCAAAAAGCTATGGAGAAACCCTGTCTCGAAAATAAAAAAATAAAAAAAAAGAAGTTGGCATTGTAGGCCGGGTGCTAGTGGCGCACACCTTTAACCCCAGCACTCGGGAAGCAGAGGCAGGCGGATCTCTGTGAGTTTGAAGCCAGCCTGGTCCGCAAAGCACATTTTAGGACAGTCAGGACTATACACAGGGAAAAACCAAAAAAAAAAAAACCACAGTAAAATGGAGCATGAATCAACAGCCAGGGGTTGGGGAAGCCCAAGGGCAAATAGTGTGGTCCTTATACGCTAGAGTACTCCTGTGCCCCGAGGAGCCCGGACTGAGGCGGGCCAAACTCCGAGTGCTGTGGAATATTAGTTTAAGGTGTGCTACTTTCAGTGTTTACGCTGTGGAACATTTTTTTACATTTTTTTAACGATGCAAAAATGTGTTCATTCTCAAAAAACAGAACAGTACAAAACCAGAGCTTGGCCAGTTAGGGTCCATTCCTGTCACAAGAGGAGACAGCCAGATTCACAGCAGTCCCCAGAACCAAAGCCCTGGCGGTCACAGGCCAGTCACCGCCTTCTCTTCCTCCACAGACTCAGACATTACCACTACAATTTGGAGCGCAGATTCTAACACCTGCCACCACACAAACACAGCAGGATTCTGTCAGCCAGGAAGGAGCCCTGGCCTGTAGGGGGGCAACTCAGAAGAGTTTTCTCTCCCTTTCTTTCTTCCTTTTTTTTTTTTTTTTTTTTTTGAGACAGGTTTCTCTGTAGCTTTAGAGCCTGTCCTGGAACTAGCTCTTGTAGACCAGGCTGGCCTCGAACTCAGAGATCCACCTGCCTCTGCCTCCCAAGTGCTGGGATCTCTTTTTCTTCTTTCTTTCTTTCTTTCTTTCTTTCTTTCTTTCTTTCTTTCTTTCTTTTCTTTTCTTTCTTCCTTTCTCTTTTTCTTTTTTCCTCTTCCTTCCTTCCTTCCTTCCTTCCTGCCTTTCTTTCTTCTTTCTTTTTCTTTTTGATCTTCTGAGACAGGGTTTCTCTGTGTGTCCCTGGCTGTCCTAGAACCCACTCAGAGCCACTGGCTTCTGCCTCCAAGGGCTAGGATTAAAGACATGCGCCACCACTGAAGGGACATGCACATATTGGGGTGCTCTCTCTCAGACCCCGGATTAGGCACAAACCACACACACACACCTGTTTGCACAGAGATCATGTATTGAGCAGGGAAGGAAAGTTAAAGTGGCTGCTCTGCTGCTCTCCTGCTCTCCGATCCAGGCAGCCAGCAACAGCGAGGGACCTTGCAGGTCTGTGTTAGAATGGGCTAGGGTGTGGTGGTATATTTGATTGGGCATGTTAGTTTGGTGAATCAAAGTGGGGCTTTTGATTGCTGTACTTCAATACATTTATAGCTGGACCATGGTCGTCAGCCGCAGGAGAAGGAAGTAGGCAAACACGGAATAGACCTTGGGGGCTAGCTTTAGGAGCCTTACCGGGGGAATGGGGAAAGGCAAGGCCTGGCAGAGCCAAGTCTGCTGTGCTCCAGCTGGCTGGAGTCCCTTCGCATTGGACAGCTGTGTTTGGCACAATGAGCCTGTGACTGGCAGTTTATCAGAACTCCAGAACTCCTGATTAATCTTAAAACTCTGAACCTTTGAAGTCTTAGCATAATAAAATCATACAGCACACCAGTGGGAAGATCTGAAGCATTTTTCATTTGGAATATACTCTAAATCACCTTTTTTAAAATATTTATTGATTTATTATGTATACAATATTCTATCTATGTGTATGCCTGCAGGCCAGAAGAGGACACCAGACCCCATTACAGATGGTTGTGAGCCACCATGTGGTTGCTGGGAATTGAACTCAGGACCTCTAGGAAGAGAGGCAATGCTCTTAACCTCTGAGCCATCTCTCCAGCCCCAAATCACCTTTTTAATCCAATAATAATTTGTCATGAGACACAGGTGGTTGGTAACCGAAAGCATCATTGTTAAAGGAAGGAATAATAAGAAAATTACATTGACATTCAGCCAGCATTTGGGGAGACGGACCTTAGGTCCACCTTAGACCATGGCCAAGATTCTCCAACCTTCAAGGAGGGAAGGCCCTGGCACTAGTAGCCAATCCTTGCCGAAACCCCTGCAGACATTTAGAGCATGTGAAACTAATTTAGAGTACTAGAGTGGTGGCTTCAGGGCTGCAGTGAAGGGAGTGCTAGAGCCCTGGCTTCACGGCTGCAGTGAAGGTGCAGGGTGGTTTGGTGACCTCTGAGGCATGGATGTGCTGTGGCATCAGACAGATCATAGGCCAATGTGGCATCGTTGGCTATGGTGCTCGGAGACCGATCCTTAACATCTGATTTTATCTGAGGTTTTGTATCAGGCTTTCCTTTGGGACACTAACCAGAAGCTTAGTAGTTATGAGGCACCAGACCTCATTACAGATGGTTGTGAGCCACCATGTGGATGCTGGGAATTGAACTCAGGACCTTTGGAAGAGCATGCAGTGCTCTTAACCTCTGAGCCATCTCTCCAGCCCGGCAGGGTTTCTCTGTACCTTTGGAGCCTGTCCTGGAACTAGCTCTTGTAGACCAGGCTGGTCTCGAACTCACAGAGATCCACCTGCCTCTGTCTCCCAAGTGCTGGGATTAAAGGTGTGCGCCACCACTGCCCGGCCTAATTTAGCCCATTTCTAATAATCTGCGTAGCACCACTAGGTGTGCTTACCTGGAAAGATTCAGCATGTCTGACCTGGCAGCTGGCTGCATCTCATCTGGCTCTGAGAGGAGCTGCCCTGCATCTGAGCTCACTTCCTCTTCCTCCCAGCATTCTGTTCTGTTTACTCCACCCACCTATGTTCTAACCTTTGAGGCCAAGCAGTTTTTTTATTAATTAACCAATGACCTTCCTCCATCATTTCCCCTTTTTCTGTTTAAACAAAAAGGAAAGGCATTCACTTTAACACAGCAAAATTACATATAACAAAACAGTTATCAAGTAAGAATTACAGTTACAATATTTATACCTATTTGAACTTTTATCATAACAAAGGAAAACTATAACTATCTATCTATTCTTCAACTCCACCAAAAACTCCAGAAGGATATAATATTACCTAAGTAAACAAGAAATAAGCAACTTCTAAAACTCTAGAAATGACAGAGACATCTTGCTGCCTGGGCAGTCAGTCACCCAAAGTTCCTCTGTACCGTTGGGGCATCCATCTTCGGCCTACAGGCCCATAGTATCCAGAGACATTTCCATGAAGCAGGAAATTTCAAAGGCAGTTCAGTCACTATCTGCTGTGTCCTGTAGAATGTCTCGCAGACTCTTTCATGAATCAGGAACCCCGAAAGATCATCTCACCTTTAGGCAAGTTCAGCACTCCTCTCTCTCTGCGGGTTCTCTGTGTCCAGTTTATACAACAGTCCAGGCAAGAGCAGTTTCTTGCCCAAATGTCTAACAAACTTCATAAGGAGCCTCTTCGATGCCCATCTTCCTCTTGAAGTAGATTGGTGCTGCCAGGAGCAGACATGTCTCATTGTCATGAAAAACCTAAGTTATTAAAACATTTAAAATGCCATATTCTGTAATCTTTAAAAGATATGAAGAATGCCTACCTAAAATATATCTATGTATATCTATAAAAATATTAATTAACATGACTATAAGCTTGACTATTATTGATTATCCATTAACAACCTATATACATTATGTTTTTACATAAACTACACAATCACAATACCTTAGTCAAGAGCAGAAATACATATACATATAACAAAATTGACCTTAAAATCCATACCAATGCAAATTATTCATATCTATATCATATCCCCCTTTAAATGTAAAAGAACATTTATAAACAATATTTGGGAACATGGGTGCAGTTATTTCTCTCCAAACTGCTTCCTGCTGAATGGGGGCGCTGTTATTCAGGTCTTTTATGGAATAACCTGTCTGCTAGGTTCATCTCAGTCGGCAGTTGAGCAAAGTAATTTTTTTTTTTTTTGAGACAGGGTTTCTCTGTAGCTTTGGAGCCTGTCCTGGAACTAGCTCTTGTAGACCAGGCTGGCCTCGAACTCACAGAGATTCGCCTGCCTCTGCCTCCCGAGTGCTGGGATTAAAGGCGTGCGCCACCACCACCTGGCCGCAGAGTAATTTTTTGAGGGTGTTCACAGCAACCTTTCGGGAGGGCGTGGTCTATCATACCATATTGGGATAGAAGTAATCCAAAGAGTCTCATCCTCTGTGAAAACAAAAGAAACTCCTTTCCAAAGCATCATGTCCTTAGATTCAAATTCTGAAGTCAAGGCATTTTCAAAATATCTATGTTGGATTAGTTCAGCAACATTTATAAACAAATATCTTTTAGCATCTGTTGCTCCTTCCTCAGCATTTAAACAATTCAAACAGAGCATAATAGCATATAGTATCAAGATTCTCATTGTATTTTCCATCTTTGTGTGGCTTTATTTTAACCTCTATTTTGTTTATTTTTGCTTTTATTTTTTGCTTTTTGAGACAGGTTCTCTGTATATCTTTGACCTGGAATAACTCTGTAGACCAGGCTGTACTTGAACTCTCAGAGATCCTTCTGTCTCTGCCTTCCAGGCATTGGGATTAAAGGTGTATACTACCACACCCAACTACTTTCTTTCTTCCTTTTTTTTTTTACTTTTAAGAACTTTAACTTTTAGCCTACATATATTTTAAACACACTGTAAATCATTTAAAGGTTTTCTTTGTCTTTGAATCTCTCTTTACTGTATATCTCTCTTTTTCTGACCACACGAGCCTTTAAATTACTGAGCAATATGGGTAGGATTAAAGCCGTGGCTTTGTCAGCTAGATCCAGTCCATTCCTTAGCTTTCCAGCCTCGTGGCGGAGGTACCGCTGGAGCCATTTTTAATGCTACAACTCTGTGGTGTTTCAAGGTCCCTACCAGCAAGCAAGCTGCAGCACTGCACTCAAAAACCACACTCAAACACTCTATAGTCAGATCGCCTGCCTGAAAGAGTCAGAGTTTGCCCTAGCAGGACGGACCAGAATGCAAGCATTTTAAAACAGCACAACTTTTTTCCTGCTACAGCAGAAAACAAACTAGCATGCAGTCAGCTTTTATCAATACCATTTAAGTGTTTCGTGGCAGGACCTCTTAATGAGCTGCAGGGTTTTGCAGCTAAAGCTGAGTCAGGGGGGCTGGAGAGATGGCTCAGCGGTTAAGAGCATTGCCTGTTCTTCCAAAGGTCCTGAGTTCAATTCCCAGCAACCACATGGTGGCTCACAACCATCTGTAATAAGGTCTGGTGCCCTCTTCTGGCCTGCAGGTGTACACACAGATAGAATATTGTATACATAACAAATAAATATTAAAAAAAAAAAAAGCTGAGTCAGGAAGCCTCTCTTAGATGAGAGTGCTTGCTTGCCTCTGGCAAGCAGAGCAGACCCGAGAAATTGCTGCTACCAAGAAGCCAGGTGCAATGCTTTCATTTTGTTCTAGAATTACTTCCCAAGCTGTCTCAGGCTTTATGTGGATACAGTTGACCACACGTTGGTGCCATTCTATAGAAGGGAGCTGAGGGCTGCGTTCCTGCCACCTGGCTCCCAGCCGCCTGGCTAGCTCATGCCCCAAAATAACAACACACATACTGTATTCTTTTAAACACTGCCTGGCCCATTATATCTAGCCTCTTCTAGGCTAATTCTCACGTATTAATTTAGCCCATTTCTAATAATCTGCGTAGCACCACTAGGTGCGCTTACCGGGAAAGATTCAGCATGTCTGACCTGGCGGCTGGCTGCATTGTGTCTGGCCCCTGGCTGAGATTTTTAAGAGTGGGAAGTAAAGCCTAAGGAGACGTTGGGATCCTTTGTGTGGTGGTAGGTGTTAGAATCTGTGCTGAGGCCAAAGCGTAGTGATAATGTCTGAGTCTGTGGAGGAAGAGAGGGGAAATTGAAAAATAGGACTTGGTTTAGGAGCAGGGGTGGAGGTGGTGTGTATGCGCACGCGCCTTCGTATAAGCTCCAGGAGGGAACTGAGAGCTAGAGCTGAAGCTGAAGGACTGCAAGCAGGAGCTGAGCAATGGCCAGCAGAGTCCAGGGTCAAGGCAAATGATACAGAGACCCAGGTGGGCATTGCAGGCCAGAGCCGAGAGCTGTGGGTAGCTGAGGTGGGCAGAGTAGCTGAGGTGGACCGAGTAGCTGAGGTGGACAGAGTAGCTGATGTGGACCGAGTAGCTGTGGTGGACAGAGTAGCTGAGGTGGACCGAGTAGCTGAGGTGGACAGAGTAGCTGAGGTGGACCGAGTAGCTGAGGTGGACAGAGTAGCTGAGGTGGACCGAGTAGCTGAGGTGGACAGAGTAGCTGAGGTGGATGGAGTAGCTGTGGTGGACAGAGTAGCTGAGGTGGACAGAGTAGCTGAGGTGGGTAGAGTTTCACAGTGACAAGAATTTTCATTGTGTGTCCCCAACTAGGGCTAGAAATTTGTCAGAGAAAAAAAGTTCTAAATTACAGAGCAGAGGTGTCCCTTGTCCTTGTGACTGGAGCCGCAGGGGAGCAGGAAACTCTGGCACGCTGTGGGTGTGGCTTCTGTAGCAGTGATAAACAAGTCAGGCGTCAGGAATGACTCCTACCCAGTGCAGGAGGCGGGGGAGAGCAGGGGCAAAAGGAGGGCAGAGCCCAGAGAGAAAGCCGAAGAGCTTGTCTTTGCCATTCCTGGGTTTCGGCACCAGAAGAATGAAGACAAGGAAGAAAGGAAAGGAAAAGACATGGCCGCTCCCAGGTGTGGTTGGGAAGAAAGTTTATTGCAGACATGCAGGAGGGGCGTCTGGGACATGTGAGGGGGGGACGGGGATGGGGTTCAACCAGGTGCAGCAACCAGGAGGCCCAAACGGTGCAGATAAAGGCAGGCAACGAGAATGGTTGGAAAACACTTGGAAGGGCAGCCCAGCCAGTGAGGCGGGGAGTTCAGGGTTTGGGGCGGAGCATGTAAGAGGCGGGCGAGGGGATGCTGGGAGAACTGGCAGGCCAGTCCGATTTCATATGTTAACCAGGCACCTCAGCTGTTACCTTTGTCCTGGGTTTGAAACCTAACAGTATGATTTACCTTGGCCATTTGTCCCTAGTAAACAATATGTAGGATGCTGTAGTTCTTTTTTTTTTCAGAGACAGGGTTTCTCTGTGTAGCCCTGGCTGTCCTGGAATTCACTCTGTAGACCAGGCTGGCCTCGAACTCAGAGATCCGCCTGCCTCTGCCTCCTGAGTGTTGGGATTAAAGATGTGCACCATCACCTCCAGGCTTAAACTTTTATGTTAGTGATTTAGATTTTTTTTGTATGTATGAGTGTCTTGCCTGCATATATATGTCTGTGTACGATGTGTGTGCCTGGTGTCCAATACAGGTCAGAAGAGGTCATCAGATCTCCGGAACGGGAGTTAAGATGGGTGTGAGCTATCATATAGGTGCTGGGCACTGAACCTAGATCCTGTGCAAAAAAAAAAAAAAAAGTAGCCGGGCGATGGTGGCGCACGCCTTTAATCCCAGCACTCGGGAGGCAGAGGCAGGTGGATCTCTGTGAGTTCAAGACCAGCCTGGTCTACAGAGCTAGTTCCAGGACAGGCTCCAAAGCCACAGAGAAACCCTGTCTCGAAAAACCAAAAAAAAAAAAAAAAAAAAAAAAAAAAAAGTGCTCTTAACTGATCAGCCATCTCCCCAGCCGCCTCCCTCCCTCCCTCCCTCCACTTACAGTCTCTCTATGTACACCAGGCACACAGCACACAGAGACACAGAGATTCAACTAACTGCCTCTTTCCCCAGGCACTGGGGTCACATCCAGTAATCTGACCCCTGAGCCATCTCTCCAGCCCCTGTCCCAGCACCTGCCACCCTCACCTCACCTGCCATCACCCCCACCAGCCCTTTGGGATTCTAGTTTCTGTCCTGTCTGGAACTGGGCAGTCCGGATCCTGGGTCCTCAGGGTCATTGACAGGACTTGGAGTTGTTGTGGCCATGGGTCCTGGGGCCCGCATGCTCCGGACAGCACTTTTTTCTACGACCACTGCTCTGAGGACCAAGAGGACAGTTCCCGGAGCCACACGGCCATCCCTGTGTCAGCCTGCCACCCACGCAGGGCCCTTGCCCTGTTCCCATTCAGTCCACCCCCTCGTTTAGGCCTCCTCTCTCCCGCGTGGCAGGCTCCCGAGCCTCCAGACACAATTCCTTCGGCTCGTTGTGACACCTGGCTCCTCTGTCCTCTGTCCTGTTTCAGAAGCCCTGGGAACCCCAGCAGCTGCGTGTGCAAGGAGGCTCAGAGATTTAAGCCAGGGCCAGAGCCCAGCAGTCTGCAAACCTGCCCAGCATGTGGAACATTTTTATTGGTGTGGATTCCAGCAGAGGTGAGCAGGACACAGGACAGCCACTCCCTGGCCCTTGATGGGACGACCCAGGTGGGAAGCCCTGATCACAACAGACTTGGTGTGTTTGGTTGTGTTTGTTTTGAGATGCATTAGCTCTGCAGACCTATTCAGCACAGAACTTGGTATGTATACTAGTTTGGCCTAAAACTTACAGCCATCCTCCTGCCTCAGCTTCCCAGTGCTGGGTGAGTACTGTGCTAGCACGTGGAGCTAGGGATGGAGCCCAGGGCTTCAGGCTCTCCCACACTCTCCCCACTGGGCCCTAGCCACACCCCTGTTTATTGCGATGCTTTGGTTTTTGTATTTGAGACAGGGCTCACTGTGTAGCCTGGCTGGCCTGGAACTTGCTCTGTAGACCAGGCTGGTCTCTAACACTGAGAGGTCTGCCTGCCTTTGTCCCAGAGCTGTTTGTTTGCTTGTGCGCATTGCTCTCAATTACATATCTCTGTGTGTGTCTGTGTATGCTGCGTGTGTCTGTGTGTCTGCGTATGCTGCGTGTGTCTGTGTGTCTGCATATGCTGCGTGTGTATGCGTATGCTGCGTGTCTGTGTATGCTGTGTGTGTCTGCATGTGTCTGCGTATGCTGCATGTGTCTGTGTGTGCTGCGTGTGTCTGCATGTGTCTGTGTGTGGCTGTGTATGCTGCGTGTGTCTGCGTGTGTCTGTGTGTCTGCGTGTGGCTGTGGACCAGATGGCTGGATTCCCCTGCAGCTGGAGTCTCGGGTGGCTGTGTGTCCCATGTGTGCCGACACACATCTTACCACTGACCCGAGTGTTTGACAGGGCCTGCTAAATGGTCCAGGCTGGCCTTGTGGGGATCCTCCTGTCTGCCTCCCAATGCACCCCATCCATGGCCCACACAGGGAGGAGACCAGAAGGAGGGGGTGAGGTTACTACCATCAAACGCCACATCTGTGGGAGGCAAAACCCTCGCTCCACAGAAAAGAAGAGACTGGGAATTGCCCCCTTGTGATCATCACTGGTATTTTAGGAATTTTCTATGACACCCTCTCTACCCCCTTCGGATTACTGGGCTGTGGTCTCTTCCTTTAAAAACCCCTTCTCGGGGCCGGGCGGTGGTGGCGCACGCCTTTAATCCCAGCACTCGGGAGGCAGAGGCAGGTGAATCTCTGTGAGTTCGAGACCAGCCTGGTCTACAAGAGCTAGTTCCAGGACAGGCTCCAAAACCACAGAGAAACCCTGTCTCGAAAAACCAAAAAAAAAAAAAACAAAAAAAACCCCTTCTCGGGGCTGGAGAGATGGCTCAGAGGTTAAGAGCATTGCCTGCTCTTCCAAAGGTCCTGAGTTCAATTCCCAGCAACCACATGGTGGCTCACAATCATCTGTAATGAGGTCTGGTGCCCTCTTCTGGCCTTCAGGCATACATGCAGAAAGAATACTGTATACATAATAAATAAATAAATAAATATTAAAAAAAAACCCTTCTCCCAATTACTCGGGGTAGAACTCCTCCCCTGTGTGGGTTATGAGTCTTGGCCCCAGTGCACTGGTTCCTGTCCTATCAAATAAACCTTGTGTGATTGCAGCAAGGACGGTCTCTCATGAGTTACTGGGGGGGTCGTGTTATCCCAAGACTTGAGTGAGAGTCTCCCCACACCGGGGGTCTTTCATTTGGGGGCTCGTCCCGGATTGGTGACCACCTGCATCTCCGAAGACCCACTTGGAGGTGATACATTGTCTGTGTGTCTGTGTCTTTGTGTGCCGGTTGAATTCAGGTTCAGGTTCTGTACTTTCAGGTTTACAGTCCTGCCTTTGTGTTTCTGTCCTGGCGGAATTCAGGTTCAGGTTCTGTATTTTCGGTTTTGTAGTCGCTCATGTCTCGGGAGGAGACGGAGTGAGTGATCAGCAGACATGCTAGATCACCAACTGCTGCCCTGGGAGATGTCCCGGGAGGTGAGAAGGGAACCAGGGATGCCTGGGAGATTCCGGTCTGGGTGCCGGTGAGGATACGGAAGTTCTCCTGGATTGGAGGAACCGTGTCCTCTCAGCCGTCTGTATTTCTGGAATGGTTTTGTCTGTCTCGGTGGAGACGGACATTTGTTTGCCTGTCTTGTGTGTCTTCGGTCTTTTATTTGTCTTACTTGTGACGTTGATGACTGGGACAGACTGTGACGCTGACTCTGGATCAGTGGTTTTGTCTTTCTAAGTTTTGTTAGCCTTTGTCTGTGTCTCCTCGGTCTCTGTTTTTTTTTTTTTTAAATATTTATTTATTTATTTGTTATGTATACAATAGTCTATCTGTGTGTATGCCTGCAGGCCAGAAGAGGGCATCAGACCTTATTACAGATGGTTGTGAGCCACCATGTGGTTCCTGGGAATTGAACTCAGGACCTTTGGAAGAGCAGGCAATGCTCTTAACCACTGAGCCATCTCTCCAGCCCCCCTCGGTCTCTGTTTTGTCTTACACGCAGGCAGCGTGTTCAGTTCTCTGGTGAGATACGCGGGTGGCGTTTCTCAGTTCTGTGGTATGACACGTGAATGGTGTGGTCAGTTCTTTTTTTTTTTTTTTTTTTTTTTTTTGGTTTTTCGAGATAGGGTTTCTCTGTGGCTTTGGAGCCTGTCCTGGAACTAGCTCTTGTAGACCAGGCTGGTCTCGAACTCACAGAGATCCGCCTACCTCTGCCTCCCAAGTGCTGGGATTAAAGGCGTGCGCCACCACCGCCCCGCTGTGTGGTCAGTTCTAAGCGGGGCAGGTCACACCCGCAAAGCAGCTTTGTTTTTCTTGGCACCATTGTCCTGTATGTCTGTGTAATGTGTGTTGTGCTTTTGTCCTGACTCAGACTGAGGCTGACGTACTCAAATCATGACTTCTTTGACTTTGATATTGTGACCACTTACAAGACTTTAGAGATAGGGCCTTAAGCATAGGGGTATATTTCATAAAAAAAAAAAGTCAGCCTCGGTCCCAAGCGCGTGGCTGCGAGGCAGCATGCTTGTATGGATGGCTGGGCTATTCAGCCTTCCTGTTACAAGGTATCGAGGCTGCCAGACACAGTTGTAGAAGGCAGATGTACCTCAAGAGGATTTCAAACACTAAACAAAAAATCTGAGGGTAATCTCTGTGGCCTAAAGAGGTTAACAATCTTTTTTCCCAGTGCTGCATACCACTCTGCCCCCTGTGCTGATGGACAAGTTCCCTCCGCCTGCCCTGGGAGCTGCAGGCCTCAAACCTCTGGTCAAAGCTGACCAAGGCTTGGCTCCGCGGGTGAAGGACTCTTTCAGGTCCTATGGGTTATAAGTATCTGTCATCATTTATAGAGGCTGGTTACAAATTATTGTTGGTTAATGTTAAAAAAAAAAAACCTATTGATGGTCTCAAATGTTTCACACTGGTACAGGATTTTATGTGCTATTCTTGTTTAAAATGTAGCCATACATCCCCACTGAGAAAAACCACCAAAAAAGACTTTGGTAAGAGTTTTTATATTGTCTAAAAGGCAAGAGAGATTTTTGGTATGTTGTCTAAAAAGCAAGAGAGATTTTGATAAAAAAAAAATATGTATATGTAAACAGATATGGGCCTCATCTAGTTCCTTGTGTGCATTTTCAAGGTCAAACTTAAAGCAGGTGGGGCGGACAGTCTATTGCCTGGGGCTCTCAGGGCAGGTCTCCGGCTGGTTGAACACAGGGGCTGTGTTTCTTGAATATTTAAAGGAGGCTTACAGGCGTTATACTTCCTTTGACCCAACTTCTGAGGGTCAGCGATAGCTATGGCCTTCGTAGGACAGTCAGCATCAGATATTAAGAAAAGTTACAATGGTTAGAAGGGTTGCAGGATTATACCTTGCAGGATTTGGTTAAGGAGGCAGAGAAAGTGTTTCATAAGCGAGAGACTGAGGAAGAGAAGTGAGAGAGACAGAGAGAGAAAGAGCGAGAGAGAGAGAGCGAGAGAGAGAGAGAGAGAGAGAGAGGCAGGCGGGAGGCAGAAGAAAGAGAGGACCGGAGGGATCATAGACAAAAGAGAAATTTGATAGAATTTGGCCACAGTGGTAGGAGAGAAAGGGAAGACAGGACCTGGACAGATAGAACCCAGGCAACAGAAGTCCAAAGATGAGCAAAGATGGACAGAAGCACCCCTTGGACAAAGACCAGTGTGCTTATTGCAAAGAAAAAAAACATTGGACAAGAGAATGCCCAAAGAAGGAAGGAAGGGCCTCTAAGGTACTGGCCCTAGAAGAAGATGAATAGAGGGGATGGGACTCAGACCCCCTCCCTGAGCCTAGGGTACCCCTGACTGTGGAGGGGACCCCTATGGACTTTTTTTTTTTTTTTTTTCGAGACAGGGTTTCTCTGTGGTTTTGGAGCCTGTCCTGGAACTAGCTCTTGTAGACCAGGCTGGTGTCGAACTCACAGAGATCCGCCTGCCTCTGCCTCCCAAGTGCTGGGATTAAAGGCGTGCGCCACCACCGCCCGGCCCCTATGGACTTTCTAGTGGACATAGGGGCTGAGCACTTGGTGCCAAAACAACCCTTGGGGAAGCTAAAGAATACAAAGACTATAGTAATTGGAGCAACTGGACAGAAACAGTATCCGTGGACCACCTTACGAACTGTAGATTTGGGGAGAGGACAAGTGACTCATTCCTAACAAAGTTGAAGGCCCAGATCAGGTTTAATCGAACCAGGCCAGAGGTGATCAAAGCCTTTTGTTGACTGAACCAGTGACCTTTGCTCCCCCTGCTGTCCTCAATCCCCGGTGCCCTACGGCCCGAGACTGATGACACCTGACCCATCACTGCGCTGACATTCTGGCAGAAGAAGCTGGTACCCGAAATGATCTGAAGGATCAGCCTTGGCTGGGGAGTCTGAGCTGGTTTTCGGACGGCAGCAGTTTCATGGTTGAAGGTAAGCAGAAGGCAGGGGCAGCAGTGGTGGATGGGAAGCAAGTAGTCTGGGCATAGCCTCTCTGAAGGACGTCGGCACAGAAAGCCAAACTCGTGGCTTTGATACCAGCTCTACGGATGGCAGAGGGGAAGTCTATCAACATCTACACTGACAGCAGTGCTTTTGCCACTGCCCATATACACAGAGCAATATACAGACAGAGAGGACTGTTAACATCTGCAGGAAAAGACATAAAAAATAAGGAAGAAATTTTGAGCCTCCTCGAGGCCATACATTTGCCAAAGAAGGTAGCCATCATACATTGTCCAGGACACCAAAAAGCTCGAGATGCTGTGGCTAAAGGAAATCAGATGGCAGACCTAACTGCTAAACAGGCGGCCCAGGGAGCAATGATCCTGGCGGTCAAAGAGCCTAAAGATTATCATGACATCAGTGAAACCAACTTTAGATACACCCCCGAGGACTATCAAGTTATAGGAAAATTAGGACTGGTAAAGAAAACCCCATACGGGGCAGTAGAGACAGAAGGAGGAAAACCCGTCCTCCCACAAAAAGGGCACAAGTATGTTACCAGCTTACATTACCCGACCCCCCTGGGGGCCAAGAAACTAAAAGATGTGGTTAGGTCCCCAACTATTATGTTATGGGACTCTCTGACTTGTCAGAAGAAGTAGTCAGAAGCTGCAAGGCCTGTGCTACGACTAATGCAGGACGCTCCATATATACTCCTGGGAAGAGGCTCAGGGGCGGCCGGCCTGGGGCCTACTGGGAAATAGATTTTACAGAAATTAAGCCAGCCAGATATGTTAACAAGTACTTATTAGTTTTTATAGATATCTTTCCAGGCTAGGTAGAAGCTTTTCCAACCAGGACTGAGACAGACAAGATGGTGGCTAAGAAGAGCATATAAGAAATCTTCCGGGGCTGGAGAGATGGCTCAGAGGTTAAGAGCATTACCTGCTCTTCCAAAGGTCCTGGGTTCAATTCCCAGCAACCACATGGTGGCTCACAACCATCTGTAATGAAGTCTGGTGCCCTCTTCTGGCCTGCAGGCATACACACAACAGAATATTGTATACATAATAAATAAATAAATAAATATTTAAAAAAAAAAAAAAAAGAAATCTTCCAGAGGTTTGGGATTGATGGAGGAAGGTCATTGGTTAAAAAAAAAAGAAACTGCTTGGACCTCATAGGTTAGAACATAGGTGGGTGGAGTAAACAGAACAGAATGCTGGGAGGAAGAGGAAGTGAGATCAGACGCTATGCTCCCCTCTCCCGAGCAGATGCGATGAAGCTCCAACTGACCCAGGATGGACGTAGGCTAGAATCTTCCCGGTAAGCGCACCTCGGTGCTACACACATTAATAGAAATGGGCCAGGCAGTGTTTAAATGAATACAGTTTGTGTGTTGTTATTTTGGGGCATAAGCTAGCCAGGCGGCCAGAAGCTGGGGCTGCAGGAACGCAGCCCACAGCTCCCTCTACATGGGATACCCAAGGTAATCGGGTCTGATAACGGACCTGCCTTTGTTGCCCAGGTAAGTCAGGGACTGGCCACCCAACTGGGGATCAATTGGAAATTACATTGTGCTTACCGACCCCAGAGTCAGGTCAGGTAGAAAGGATGAATAGAAGTCTAAGAGACCCTGACAAAATTGGCCCTAGAGACCTGTGGGAATGACTGGACAGCCCTCCGTCCCTTTGCCCTGTTCCGGGTTTGGAACACCCCAGGGCGAACTCACCCCTTATGAGATTCTATGTGGAGAACAGCCACTGCTCACTGAGTCGGGTGGAATGTATAATCCTGATGCTGTTCTTTCTAGACCTTTATTTTCCCGCCTAAAGGCCCTTGAAGTGGTGAGACACAGATCTGGGAAGAACTGGAAGAAGTATGCATCTCTGCCTGGATCCACGCCTCCCACGTGAAGCGAGCTCCTGAACCACCCAAATTGCAGTATCTGGGACTCTGACAACACTACCAGTCAAGAGGCTTGTGTTTGGGGGACTAAGCACAGGCTGACTCTTACTGGGGTTATGTAATGAGACTCTTAAGAGCCCTAAGACTCCTGACACCAGGTACTCGGTTCCCGGTTTAGATAAATGGTGGGCCTGTAGTACAGGCCTGACACCTTGCGTGTCGACATCGGTTTTTAATGACACCAAAGATTACTGTGTGTGCTTGTACAACTGGTACTAGGGTCTTTTATCATCCAGCTAACACGCTTGAAGGTGAGTTTGACAAGCACCCAACTTGCTTTTGATGAGAACCTATTTCTCTGGCATTAGCAGTAATCCTGGGCCTTGGGGTAGCTGCCCTAATACAGGCCCCTCGGTACTTTAATGAATTAAAACTAATTACCTTCGTTAGGGAAAGAATAAATGCTGTTCAGATTTTGATGTTACGCCACCAATGTAGCGCTTTACAAGGTCAAGAAGATACTGAAATCTAGTTCTATGATTAGAACTAGGTACTAGAAGAAGCCCAGATAAATCCAGACCCCCTAGCAGGAAAAAAAATAGAGCCAAAAATCTAAGCAGGGAGAGAAGAATCAGAAATCCAGGATTAGCCGGTTCAGTGACTGTGTTTCAGGAACTAGCTGACGATAAAGTTAGAATGTAATCTTGAGAATAACCTTGAGAAACAGGGAATTGCCCCCTTTTGATCATCACTGGTATTTTCGGAATTTTCTATGACGCCCTCCCTACCCCCTTCGGATTACTGGACTGTGGTTTCTCCCTTAAAAACCCCTTCTCCCAGTTACTGGGGTCGAACTCCTCCCCTGCGTGGGTTATGAGTCTCGGCCCCAGTGCACTGGTTCCTGTTCTGTCAAATAAACCTCGTGTGATTGCAGCAAGGACGGTCTCTCGTGAGTTACTGAGGGGTTCGTGTTATCCCGAGACTTGAGTGAGAGTCTCCCCACACCGGGGGTCTTTCAAGACCTCGGAATGAAAGCAAGATGGATCCAGTCTGCCGGATCCACCATTAGCCTGGAAGGAAGGCAGCTGCTGGCTAGCCCACGTGGCAAGGAACAATGGCCTTCCTTCTCCCTGATGGCAGCACCTCCCTGCTCCCCTTTCCCCACAGGCTGGTCCTCCCAGAAGTCCCTCCTCAAGCCTAAGATGAGCGGAGAGGGGGCACCAGCCACAGCCAGGGAGGACCAACCTAGGGTTTCCTGCTTGCCTGTGACTCTGAGCGTTTGAACACACCTGGCACTGAAAACGGACCATCCTCCCTGACTTAAGTCCTCCTCTCCTTTTCGCTAGCTCTTACTTTCAGGGATAAAGCGGTGCCCTACCCTCCTGCCGCAGATGGAGAGATGCCCCAGTGGTTAGAGCAATGGCTCCTCTTGCGGAGGCCCCAGATTCCATTCCCCACACCTGTGACTCACAACTGTCTGTAACTCCAGTCCCAGGGAACCCAGTGCCCTCTTCTGGCCTCTGTAGACAAGCACATGCACAGAAAAATAAATAAATAATTCAAAAAAAAAATCTGACCCAGTATAATTCCAATTTAAGTTAGGACTGAAAGGTCAGCTCTTCCCTTGCAGACACCACCCTCCGGCGTGGGCGACGGTCACTTCCCGAGTCGGACGCTCCTCATGGGCCGAGGGCCTCCAGAGCTGAAATGTCACACCTTCTACCTCCTCTAACAGACCCCGAGACCACAGCACAGCTGACTCCATGGTGGAGTCATTAAACTCAGCTTGGAGCCGGCACCACCTAACCCACCGAAAGCCCGCCTTCTGGAAAAGCCTCTATCGCACTGACCTCGCTCTAGCATCCGCAGCTCCTCCGGTTGGCAGACAGTGGTCTTCTCCCGTGGTCGCCTATCACTTCCTTCTCTGCCAGCTTCACACCACACGCAGTCGCCAGTGCCATCTGATTGACTACACTCTCCTTTAAGGGCCTCCATTTTGTAGCAGGTGACGCTTTGTAGATGATCACAGATAGGTTAACTCACTCTAGATCCCTGTTTATTGTTGACCCAGATAGAGCTGGTTCAAACCCTGCAGGGGTTCAGGTTATAATTTCTTTTTCCTTTTTTTTTTTTTTTTTTTTTTTGTGGAGGGGCGGGTTTTGAGACAGGGTTTCTCTGTAGCTTTGAAGCCTGTCCTGGAACTCAGTCTGTAGACCAGGCTGGCCTGCCTCTGCCTCCCAAGTGCTGGGATTAAAGGCGTGCGCCACCACCGCCTGGCTCAAATCTAATGTCTGTGGATTCGGCAGAGATTAGAGCCCTTGGATGGGCTCAGTGAAGAGGAGGAGACCAAAGGTCAGTGTGTAGGGTGCATCTAACTGAACCAGCGTGCAGCTCCCATGTCTGCAGTAACACCAGCCCCAGGAAAACACAGAGAAATTGCTATTTGCTGCTCTGTTGGTTAGGACATTCAGGACATGGGAATAGGCTCCAAGAACCCTCACTGGGCGAGATTAATTCCTGCTCCATGCTGACAGAAAAGGAGGTTCTAAGATGCTGGCTTACACAGCCAGGAGCAGGAGCAACAGACTCGAGGGAGTGTCCTCTCCTGAAACAGAGCCAGCTTATACTTTGCTCCAGCGGGGCCCCTGTCAGATGCCAGGGGAAAGGGCACTCCTTGAGACTGGGGCGCTGACTGGCAGCGGTAGCAATGGCCTCTGCTGCACCGTGCTGCCTTCGGGAGGAGGTGGCTGTCTTGGTGGTTTAGTTTTGCGTTTTCACTCTGGTGTTATGGGGTATTCACCAGCGAAGCCGATGGAAAGTCTTTATTAACCGGCTAGCGGCCACACTGGGTGTCTGGGGTCCCAGCGTAGCCCTGAGTCTTTCTCAGCGCGAGCTTTTAAGCACAAAACCACGTCCTGGGTTGGCACGCTGCAGTTAACAAGAACAGCAATGGCAACTCTGTAGCTTTGGAGCCTGTCCTGGAACTAGCTCTGTAGACCAGGCTGGTCTCGAACTCACAGAGATCCACCTGCCTCAACCTCACGAGTGCTGGGATTAAAGGTTGCACCACCACCGCCCAGCTTTTTTTTTTTTTTTTGACAGCAACTGTTATAAAGGAAAACATTAAATTGGGGTGGCTTACATTTTCAGAGGTTTAGTCCATTGTCATCGGTAAGAACCAGCCATGATAAACTCAATATGAACAGATCATCCAAAGAAAGTTCTTTACTTCCAACCGTTATACCTGCCAGAGTAGAACTCAGCCATCGATAAATTTAAATGGAGGCCTGAGTCTCAGTAGTTTACACTAAAGCAATACCTGGTCGCAGGAAGAACCAAAAGCTGAGATTACCCGACCTCCACCCAAGAACAGACCATCCAAAGGAAATGCCTAACGTTCCAGCTGCTGTAGATAGGACCACCTGCCAGCACACACTCACCAGGACACCCCTAGACAAATGTCAGCCAATCAGGGGCCCTCACCCCCAACTATAAAAACCCAACTCTAACTGAACTCAGGGCTCTCTGTTTATTCCAATATGTTGGACATGTGGAGAGACCGAGTTTGTAACTTACATAAAATAAAGGCTCTTTGCTTTTACATACAGGACTAGGTCTCCTAGTTGGCTTTTGGGGGACTTCGTGGATTTGGGCATGACATCATCATGGTGCGGCATGGTGGCATGCAGGCAGACAAGCAGCTGAGTCCTACACCTTGACTTGCAGGCAGACGTGGTGCTGGAGGAGCAGCTGAGTCCTACACCTTGACTTGCAGGCAACAGGAAGTGGTCTGAGACAATGGGCAGTTGCCACATCCACGGCTGTGTGACAAAATGCCTCTCAGGTGGTGGCCGTCTCAAAATGAGGGGCTCTGCTTCCCGGAGCGTGGCCCCCGGCGGTTCCCTGGCAGTATGCTCGAGTTGAGGTGCCTGATCAGCCTCAACGACCTCGTTCACTTTGTTCCTGGCGATGGTTTCTTGCATTGACTCTGCTTCTGTTCTATTTTTCTCTTGACAAAAACTTAATCTGTTCAAGGAACCAGGAAGCATTTCCAACGGCTCCTTGAATACGGAGGAACTGATGCGTCAGTTCCCTCCCTTGATTCAGGCCATTAATGTTATGATTAAAACTCCAGCTCGCTCTCTGGGGGAATTTACAGATACCCTAGAACAGAAAGAGCCCATGATAGGAGATTTGGTAGAAGATGGATAAATTATGAAGGAAAATGTATGGAATGGCATGAGTTACCATTTATGGAGAGGCTAGCCAGAATGAGATAGGAAAGAAAGGCAGGCTATTCTTTTTTTTTTTTTTTTTTTTTTTGGTTTTTGGTTTTTCGAGACAGGGTTTCTCTGTGGTTTTGGAGCCTGTCCTGGAACTAGCTCTGTAGACCAGGCTGGTCTCGAACTCACAGAGATCCGTCTGCCTCTGCCTCCCGAGTGCTGGGATTAAAAGGCGTGCGCCACCACCGCCTGGCTCAGGCTATTCTTGATAACATGAAGCCAGCCATTCAATATTGGAACAAACCCTGGGGGTGGAATCCTAAAGAATGATGTTTGGGTTACCTTGGTTACCTTGAGGGCAGATATGATTTAGGGCCATGAGAAAGCACAGTTGAAGAATGGTGTTTGGGTCACCTTGGTTACCTTGAGGGCAGATATGATTTAGGGCCATGAGGAAGCACAGTTAGTGGTGTGAGACGAATTTCAAAGAAAAGCTCTGCGCACCTGGCCCTGACCACAAGACTTGCTGAGAATAATCAATTGTCTGTAATCATTTTTCTATGGAACCTTTTATGTCTGCCAACTTCCTTCTGTAATCTCTTAAAAGTGATGCTTGAATTTTAGTAAAGTTGCAGCAGATTCAGATCTCATTAGAGTTGTGTCTGTCATTCGCCAAGTCCTGGGTTCTCCTAAGCCTTCACCCCCTGTTCTCCCTCGGTCTTTGATCTCCAAGAGAGTCAGTCCGTGGCAGGCGGTATCTTGAGTAGGGTGCACAGGTCACTCCAAATGACCAGAAGACACACGGTATGCTTTTACAGAAAGCCGTTTTATTCTCGAGAAAAACCAGCATTCTGGGACCCACCCAAAATGGTGTTGACCCTGGGGAGAGTAAGGCAGCCCTTGAAGCCTACTTAGGGAAATCCGAGCTGCCGTTAAGTGATTGGGTGTAGACCCTTACTGATACAGGTATCATTTTGTGATTGGCTTATGACATCTGGTCAGTGGCTGTGGTTGTGGTGTTGGGGTCTGTCTGCTGTGTCCAGGGTCTGTCTGACTGAAAATAGCAAGAACTGTCCCTGCTTGTGACCAGGTAGGACTCTGATTGGCCACCTGGAAGTACTTCCTGAGGGTCTGGTTGAAGCTGACACACATCAACTTAAGTAATAGGGGCAGAGGCCTTAGCAAACCGAGCCCTGGAATAAAGACTGGTCCTGGTCCCTTCCAGCGTATACTGTGGTTCTCTGTCTCCCTCGGGGATGTGACCTCAGTGAGGCAGCTCAGTTTTACTCCAGAGTACAGGAGAGTATAGGATTGAGAGCCTGGGGACAAACCCTTTTTGCACGAAGGGGCAGGCTCCTATTAAAGGTTGAGCTAGCGGCAGCAGGTCCTGTATCAAAGCTCCTAGCACAAGTCCTAGTAGCCACATCTGCAGCAGGAGGCAAACTTCTAGCAGGAAACTGCGCCAAGGGTCACACTAGAGATAAACCCACCCGGTGTCCAGGCTTAGATACAACTTTCAGATAAGGTCAGTCAGGCTAAAGACATTCTCCAGAGAGGGCATGTAAGGAGCAGAAGTCTGCCTGCGGAGGGAGTCTCTCACTGGGAAAGACTGCGACCTCTAACCATCAGGCCTTCCTACAACATGTGAGACCTCAAAGCCCGCCCCACAGCGTCACACTCCCTTCCACAAGGCCACACCTACTCCTACCAAGCCACGTCTCCTATTGGTGCCTCTTCCATTGGGAGGTGAGGAGGGGCTCCTGCAGGCAGGCACTTGTAGATACTCTTAGAGACGGGGCTGGTTCCCCACAGTGGAACTCATCCGGGTGGCCACTGGGAAGCCTCTGTCCTGCACCCACTGTTTTCTTATGTCCCACACTCAGGTTCTGGCTGTTTGAGTGGCAGCCTCACCCCAGCCCCGGGCGTGTACCCATATACCCAGAGTCTGGAATGTTTGGGTGGAAAGTTCCATCCCAAACCCCTCCCCTTCGAGTGGCCTCAGTCCAGACTCCACCCCCAAGAAAGCCCGCCAAATCATCACCACCAAGAATGAGACAGTTATCTGGGAGGAGTGGCGCACGTCTTTAATCACAGCATTCTCGAGGCAGAGACAGGCAGATCTCTGAGTTTGGTCTACATAGTGAATTTTGGGGCAGCCAGAGCTACATAGAGAAACCCTGTCTCAAAACCAAACCGCCGGGCGGTGGTGGTGCACACCTTTAATCCCAGCACTCGGGAGGCAGAGTTCGAGACCAGCCTGGTGGACAGGCTCCAAAGCCACAGAGAAACCCTGTCTCGAAAAACCAAAAATAAAAAATAAAAGGAAACTGAGGCCCATGGCCTTGGCTCTTGTATAGGGTCCCTGCACAAACTCGAGGCACGGCCCACGAGAGAAAGCCTGCTAGGCTGCTCCACCGTCCCGTGCCCTGCACACTTCCGGGCTGGCCTCGAACTCACGGCTCCAGGGGCTCTCTGGCTTGGAGGCGTGGTCCGTATACCCACAATTATCGCGAGATATTCTCGCGCGCGATCTCGCGAAGCTCAGCGCTGGAGCTGCCCACCGCGTAGCCTGCCGTGGACGTCGCTTTATTCAGGCCTTCGCCGTAGACAGCACAGAACTGGGCGGGGCAGGAGAGGCCGCTCCGTTATCCCGCGCTGTTTTCGTAGTACGGCGCAGGCGCAGGCGCAGTGCTGGCACGAGCGCGGAAGCGCAGTTGTTTCTGAAGGGCTGCAACATGGACGACGAGGAGGAGACTTACCGGCTGTGGAAGATCCGCAAGACCATCATGCAGGCGAGTCTCGCGTGGGGAGGCTTGAGCGAGTGCCGAGTTGCGGACGGACTGCGGCTGTCGGCCCAGGCAGGCGTCCTGCCGCAGCGTCCCGGGTGCGGGGATGCTTCCCGCCTCCGTGCGGGGCGCGCCCACGCTGGCCTCCCCGATGGCTGTCCTGCTTCAGCCTCCCGGCGCGGTCCCAGAGGGGAGCTCGTGCTCACACCTGGTTTAGGGGTGCTGGCCAGCCGCTCCGCCAGCCTAACCATAGGTACTACCCCTGTGGCAGCTCGCAGCTATCTGCAGCCCCAGCTTCGGCCCGCGTGCTGGCAGAGGCGGGTGACTCTGTAAGTTCGGGGCCGGCCTGTGAGTTCCAGGACAGCCGGGGCTTTGTAAGGAGGGCTTGTGTTAAGAAACGAAAATAACCAGAAGGTAAAAATGCTCATTTGATGGCACAAGCTTTCATCACCGTCACTCTTGGGCCAGAGGCAGGTCAGTCTCTGAGCTCAAGACCAGGCTGGTCTATTTTGAAAGATTGAGGTCACCCAGGGCTTCATAACAAGACCCTGTTTCAAAAATGATAATAAAAGAAATCTAGGTAGGCGGGGTAATGGTGGCGCACGCCTTTAATCTCAGCACTCGGGAGGCAGAGGCGGGAGGATCTCTGAGTTCGAGGCCAGCCTGGTCTACAGAGTGAGTTCCAGGCCAGTGAAGAAAGATGTCTGCGAAGTTTTGATTTACCGTGTTGGGTGGACTCTAGGACGCTCAGACCCAAGACTGAACAGGATGGCGATGTCTGGTCCCCGTGTTGAGGAACTTGTGGGGGTGGGGGCGCGGTGAGGCTGCCCTGTGGTTGCCTGGGGATGGGTCTTGGCTGGAGCCAGTCCAGAGCTTGGAGCCCACGCCGCCTGCAGCGCTGCAGGGTCAGGTCAGGGTGCTGCAGTCCCCAGTTCTCGTGCGGATTTCCACTCCGTCTCTGAGGACAGCTGGCCCTCTGTCCCTGCAGCTCTGTCATGACCGTGGCTACTTGGTGACTCAGGATGAGCTGGACCAGACACTTGAGGAGTTCAAGGCACAGTTTGGGGACAAACCCAGCGAAGGAAGACCAAGGCGCACAGACCTCACCGTGCTGGTGGCCCACAATGATGACCCCACAGACCAGATGTTTGTGTTCTTCCCAGGTGGGGGTCCATCATTCTGGTGCGGGCTCATGGCTGTGTCTAACAGCTCTCTCCCCTTTGTGGTCTTTTGCTTTCTGCCCGCCAATGAGGGTGGGTTCCACCCTCGTCCTGCTTTGCTGCAGGACTGTGGCAGCCGCCCAGCCTTCCCTGGGAACCTTCCCTTGTCCAGTTCCTGCCCGTTCTCTGCCCCTTGCTCTCAGCACCAGCTCTCAGACACCCTGGCTCCTGTCTGCTATATTCTGTAGTTTCTGCCTTATACTCCAGGCAGCTCGGAAGGTGTCTCACGAGAGGGATTGCCACCCTGGGCGTCTGCCTCCTGGTGTCCCCAAACAGCCTGTCTCCTTTAATATCCTGGCACTTTGAGGTCCTGGGGCCTGTGTTTTTAGTGTGAGAGTTAGGGGTGCAAGAATGGGCATGGCAGCGTATGTCTGTAATCGTAGCATTTGGGAAGCAGAGGCTGAGGCAGGCTGTCCAGACCAGCTTGGTCTGCGCAGTGAGTTCAGGACAGCCTGGTCTGTGCCGTGAGTTCTCAGCCTTCCTAACTCTGCCACCCTTTAATAAAACAGTGCCGTGTGTTTTGGGGCCCCCGGCCATAGAATTGTTTCTGTCGCTACTTCATGACTGGTATTTTGCTGTGTGTGTCACAGTGTAAATATCTGTGTTTTCCTGTGGTCTTGGGTCAGTACCTGCAGATTGAGAACCACTGATGCTGAGAAACCCTGTCCTAAAAAGAAAAACTAGATGATCGGGAGTAGAGACTCTGAGACCCAGCAGTTTGCAAACCATGCATGTGGTCCTGTGGGCCTGGTTCTGCACTTTGGGTCCTCTTGCTCCAGTGAACCCCAGTCTGTCTGAGGAGCCGAGGTTAGCCCATGTAGACACAGGATCTGTCTCCTCTTCCTTGAGGCTGCCCAAGCTGACAACACCATGTCTCCAAAGCTCAGAGCAGCTGACGGAACAGGGTCAGGGTACCATGCAGCTTCCTCCTGCCCCGCCCCATTCAAGGCTCCTGGTTCTGATTTTCCCTGGCAAATAGAGACACCTGAGCCCACAGGCAGGGCAGTGAGGGTCGTGCTATGTGTCCGCAGAGGAGCCCAAGGTGGGCATCAAGACCATCAAGGTGTACTGCCAGCGCATGCAGGAGGAGAACATCACGCGCGCGCTGATCGTGGTGCAGCAGGGCATGACGCCCTCCGCCAAGCAGTCCCTGGTGGACATGGCACCCAAGTACGTTCTGGAGCAGTTCCTACAGCAAGAGCTGCTCATCAACATCACGGAACACGAGGTGCGCACCTGTCCTGGGCAGCCAGGTGGGGTGGAGCACAGCAGTGCCTGAGTGGACAGGACCCTGAACCCCTCAGCTTTGCTGCTATGGCTCCGCCTTCCAAATTGGGGGTGGTCATAGCCTGCTTCTGTCCCCTATTCTGCTCCTGTTGGGGGTCCCTGGTGACTGCGGATTGGGTCTCTGTCTCCACAGCTGGTCCCTGAGCACGTGGTCATGACGAAGGAGGAGGTGACAGAGCTGCTGGCTCGATAGTATCCTTTACCCCACCCTCCCCCCCACTTCACACTCGATAGTATCCTTTACCCCACCCTGCCCCCCACTTCACACTCGATAGTGTCCTTTACCCCACCCTGCCCCCACTTCACACTCGATAGTGTCCTTTACCCCACCCTCCCCCCACTTCACACTCGATAGTATCCTTTACCCCACTCTCCCCCCCACTTCACACTCGATAGTATCCTTTACCCCACTCTCCCCCCCACTTCACACTCGATAGTGTCCTTTACCCCACTCTCCCCCCACTTCACACTCGATAGTGTCCTTTACCCCACCCTGCCCCCCACTTCACACTCGATAGTGTCCTTTACCCCACCCTCCCCCCCACTTCACACTCGATAGTGTCCTTTACCCCACCCTGCCCCCCACTTCACACTCGATAGTGTCCTTTACCCCACCCTCCCCCCACTTCACACTCGATAGTATCCTTTACCCCACTCTCCCCCCCACTTCACACTCGATAGTGTCCTTTACCCCACCCTGCCCCCCACTTCACACTCGATAGTGTCCTTTACCCCACCCTGCCCCCCACTTCACACTCGATAGTGTCCTTTACCCCACCCTCCCCCCACTTCACACTCGATAGTGTCCTTTACCCCACCCTCCCCCCCACTTCACACTCGATAGTATCCTTTACCCCACTCTCCCCCCACTTCACACTCGATAGTGTCCTTTACCCCACCCTGCCCCCCACTTCACACTCGATAGTGTCCTTTACCCCACCCTGCCCCCCACTTCACACTCGATAGTGTCCTTTACCCCACCCTGCCCCCCACTTCACACTCGATAGTGTCCTTTATCCCGCCCGCCCTCCCTCCCCACTCCAGACTTCTTACCCCAGTGCTGCCCCACCAGCCTCTTCCTTAATGGTGTCCCAGCAAGCTTCGCGAAAGCCAGCTGCCCAGGATCCAGGCTGGGGACCCAGTGGCGCGCTATTTTGGGATCAAGCGAGGGCAGGTGAGAAGCCGTGGCCATTCCCCTCCTTCTGAGGTCAGGACCACTGTGGCCCTGCCAACCCCAGCCCTGCCTTCTACAGGTTGTGAAGATCATCCGGCCCAGTGAGACAGCCGGCCGCTACATCACCTACCGCCTGGTACAGTAGCCCACGGCAGGTGAGCCCCACCTGCCCCAGCCAGCACACTGCTCTGCCAGGGTCCTAGCTCAGACCCCTGTCCCATTCTGAAAAGCAGGACTGTTGGGGGAGGCGCCGCAGCCCCCAGCCTGGCCTCCCCAGTGCACCCACTTGCAAAAGGAGCGACTGACTCCTGCAAGTTGTCCTCTGACCGCCCGTGTGCAGCTGCGTGAATCCACAAACCCTCAAGTCTAATGGGAGGGCAGGAAGTGGGCCAGCACCTGGAGACTGAGTGAGGCAGGAGGATTGCTGCAACTTCAAGTGAGTTTGTGACTTCAAGAACTGGTCCGTTGCCGCTCTGGTAGCTTCTGGTATGAGAGACTCCTCTGCAAACAGGAAAGGAACCCGCGCAGGAGCCAGCTGATCTGCCCTTCCTCGTCACCAGCACCCTGCCTGTGGGGCCAAGGGTACGGGCCACAACCTCTTTGCCTTTTGACCAGAGGGTTCCCACCTGGCCAGTGCCTCAGGAATGTGGCCCTGGGCAGCCAGCACCACAGTCCTCCCTGTGCAATCTCAGAGCGCTGGCTGCACCCCACACCTTTGTCACTGATCGCTGTCCTGTATAGAGTTCTCCATTCTGTAGGACTCTGTTCTGAGAACTAAAGACATTTTGAGGAGTTACATTGTCTTGGAAATCTGGTCAATTCGGGCTGAACTGCGCAGGATGGGTCTGGGGGGCTCTCGGCTTGGGGATGCCATGTGGGTCACTGTGGCCCCAGCCACTCCTCCGTGAGTCAGGTGAGATGCAGGTCTGCTGCCTGAGTGTCAGGGACCCTGTCCGCTCTTACAGCTGATTGCGCAAGGCAGGCCTTGCTGTGGTGAAGCCCGGAAGGGGTTTCGTGCTAGGCAACCTCCTTGCCCCTGGGCCACGCCCAGCTGTCTTCCTCCTTGGGTTTTGAGACAGGGTCATACAATCAGGGCTCCAACTCACCGAGTAGCTGTGGTGACCCTAAAGTCCTGCTGGGGTGACAGATCCCCACTTCTCAGCACAGGCTGGCCTCAGGCTTGCCTACGTCTGCCCCATGTCCTGGATGGAGTCCCGCAGCACCTGGCTGCCAGCGGCTCCTCCCTGCAGTCAGTGCAGCTGTGCCCAGGCCCCGGTGTGACTGGCTGCACAGCATCTCCAGGACTGTCCATCCCCCAGGGTCACTGATGGCTGTGGCCATCAGACTAGCCTTCTTCTGGGGCAAATGCATTTCCTACCATTGTTCCACACTGGGCTTTTATGTCTGGGTCTCGTGGGGCCGGACATCCTTGGGTTCCGCCACACTGCGGCTACTGTGAGTCTCGCTCCTGTTCTCGACTGCATGGTACTCCAGTTTACAGACCAGGGGCCGCTGCCCCTGGCTGCTGAGTCTGTGGCATCAGGAACAGAATCTGTTAATGCGCTCAGTGGCTTCGTTTTGAGATAAGGTCTCCTTGTGTCTGCAACCAGGCTGCCCTGAGACTGAGTACCCCTGCCCCAGCCTTCTGTGCTGAGGTGACCAGTGTGCAGCGCCACAGGTGGCTTGAAGATTTGTTTACCTACTTCCTGCTGGGGTGTGTGTGTGTGCATGCGTGTGCCCCACATGTGGAGGACAGGACGACAACCCAGGCTAGCTGGCCAGAAGGCTTCCTGGGTGTCTATCTTCCTGCTTCCACTACCCATCTTGCCTGTAGGAGGCTGGGATTAGATGCTCCGTATGAATCCGGCTTCTACACATGTTCTGGAGGTGGCGGCCAATGCACTTTCTCACTGTGGGCCAGGCTGGCTGGGAACTCAGAGATCCAGCTGCCTCTGCCTCCCAAGGGTGTGTGTTACTATGAATGTGGTTGGCTGGTGGACCAGAGGCGCATATCCCTGGGAACTGAAGTTACAGATGGTTGTGGGTGCTGGTAACCAAACCTGGGTCCTGTAGAAGAGTTGCCAGTGCTTTTAACCTCTGGGCCACCTGCCTTCCTTCACACACACCTCGGTGGTGTCCCGTGACCGGATGCTCTGCAGGACAGACCCAAGATGCTGCTGATGGCTGACTCCTGGTCCCACCTTCGGGCCTGTGGCGCCCCAGTCACAGAGGGTGGGGTGTTTTCCCCTGTGACTGAGTCACAGGAAGGCTTCCCCTCCCTTCCCTAGAGCAGCGGCTCTCAGTGGTCGCACAGTAGACATCCTGCAGATCAGATTAGTTACGAAGTAGCAACTGAGTAATCTTATTGTGGGGTCGCCAAAGCGTGAGGAACTGGAACGAAGGGTCAGGGAAGGTTGGGAAACCCTGCCCAACCTGGGAGAGTGTGGGAGTCTCACTCCCAGAGGCCTCTTCAGATCCCTGTAGACAGGATTTGGAAAGGTAGGGACACGGGCAGGAAGTGTCCATCCCAATGGGACAGAGCTTCGGTGTGGGCAGGTAGGAATTCCTGGAGATGGCAGGCTCTCCCACGGCTCTGTGGCCGCCATCGCGGAGCCGCCATCGCGGAGCCGCCATCGCGGAGCCGCCATCGCGGAGCCGCCATCGCGGAGCCGCCATCGCGGAGCCGCCATCGCGGAGCCGCCATCGCGGAGCCGCCATCGCGGAGCCGCCATCGCGGAGCCGCCATCGCGGAGCCTGGCGCACACCTTGCCTAGTCCTCGTCCATGTGTCACTCTGGACCGGGCTTGGTGTGCGCTCGTCCAGCACTGGGGAGTCCTGGGTTCACGCCCAGCACCACGCAATCTGCCCTCCTAGCTGTCCCAGCACAGCGGCCTTTTCATAATCTAGTGTCTGTCTGAAATGGGCTTCTCAGCCACTTGGCAAAGTCAGTCAGGATGGGGTGTGGCTCGTTTTTGTGGGGGAGGGCTCCTCGCACCCTCAAGGTGGGATGTTGGGGGGGGTGCCAACTGTAATCCCAGCACCGGGGAGGATTCTGCATTTCAGGCCTGCGGGGATACATAGTGAGACCCTGCCTCGAAACAAAAACGAAACCAAGTGGCACTTATATCGAGGTCAGCAAAGACATACACGCACCACTAGCCCGTCTTCGTTCCTCTCTCAAAGAAGAACTGACGTCAGACTCTCTTGATGTCTGGGTCCTGGCCAAGAGCCAAGACATCTTGTTTACCAAGAACAGGACCGCCCTGAAGTGCTCACCCCAACCGGCTCCAGACACCCTGCCCTCAGGTATCTTATCTGTGCCTGTGGTTTGTTGATATGGCCGGCCCCCTCATGAGGAAGCTCCCCCAGATCCCACCCACCAGGAAGGAAGGTCCAGGACTGCAATGATAAGATGGCCTCTGCTGCTCAGTGTCGCTGTGGCTAAGGAAGACCTTAAACTCCTGATCCTCCTGCCTCCACTGTGCTGATGACAGGTGTGTGCCACCCCCGGTATGAGGGGCAGGGGGTGAACCCATGTCCCAGGGCCACCATCGTGCTGCCCCCAGGCTGAAGCTCCACAGGAGAGGAATCCTTTCCCAGAACTGCAAAGATACAGTTAAAATGTAGTGTGTAGCAAGAAACAACGCCTGATGTGGTTGGTGCACACCTTTGGCCCCAGAGGCAAGAGGCCAGCCTGGTCTACAGAGAAACCCTGTCGTAGAGGGGCAGGGGAGCACAAACAAGTGAAATAAGATGCAGCCGGCTGTGGTGGCACAAGTCTTTAATCCCAGTGGGTAGGAAGTAGGCAGGTCCCTGTGAGTTCCAAGCCAACCTGTTTACATGGGGAGCTCCACAACAGCCAGGGCTACAAAGCAAGACCCCATCTGAGAGACAAAATGATATCACACCGGTCCTGCGGCTCGGTTGGTTAAGAACTTTATTTCAAGCAAAAAGGGGGTGCATGTGAAAAACTAATCCACTGCACCTGGGGAGAGGCCCACTGTACCCTCAGCTCTTCGCTATCTGTGCTTAGCTTTCTGCAAGAATCCCGACACCAGAGCTGCCCCAGTTCCGCACACAGAAGCCACGCCTGCACCACTACACGGTGTCCTGAGTGGGCGCCCATCCAGAATGACCAAGAAGGGTGTGGCTTGCACCCTGGGCTGATGGGGACCACAGGAGCAATGAGGGGACCATGGGAATCCAGCTGCTGCATCTGCACAGGCTCACTCCATCTGGGACCAATGCCCAGCCGAGTCAGGCCACACCCGACAGTGCCAGGGTACCAGAGCGCCCTGAAGTTCCTTTCTCAGTGTTCTGAGAAACCAGCCCTCCCAGTCAAGGGGCCTTAGTCACCCTTACAGTGGTTGGCAGTGGCTGACAGTCGCCACCATCACGACCCAGTTCAGACAAACTGTGGCCGCCGGTCCCCACTGGTGCCATATGTAATCTGCCCCCCTCGGAGCCGCATGGCAGGCAGAGGGACCCGTGCCGTGTTGTTGGACTGGTTGGTGTTGAAGGCCCACAGCTGCTGGCCTGGGTCTCCACCCTCCAGTTGCTCCTCGCTGCCACTGCGGCTCTGGGGACCTTCCTCCAGACCTGCCTCCACCTCCGGCTGCTCCAGGAAACTGAGGCGGTGCAGGGCGCTGGCGTCTGAGGATGACAGTGGGTCAGAGGCCTCTTCCAGCTCCGAGTCTGAGTCATTGGACGCCATTCGGGATTCTGTGGCCGAGAAAAAGGGATGCAGAGAGAGGGATGAGGAGAAACATAAAAACACAGAGACGACAGACCAAAAACAGAGCAGAACCCAAAAGACACAGTGGACAGAAACGTCTGTGGCCAAGGCTCAGCCGCCTTGGACTCCAACAACATCCCAGCCTGCTTTCCCTCACTGGCCCTCCCTTGGGTAGGCGGTCACCAACACAGTAAAGAAAAAAGTCAGTATATGGACAAGATGTCACCACACTGACATAGCCTGAGCTGTCTGCCCACACCCACTAGTCAGGGCCTGCGGGTCCCTCTGCCACTCACCTCGGCCTCCATCCTCAGCCTCCTGCAGGGGGAAGACAAGGCCCTCAGCAGTCTCCAGTTGGGCACACTGGGTGGATGCCCCCTCCTGAATTGTGGGAAGGTGTTAGGGGTGGGCTGGCTCTAGCAGGCCCCACTCCACTTCCATCCTGTCAACCTTCCTTCCTCCCTCCCTCCTTCCTCCCTCCCTCCTTCCTTCCTTCTCTGTAGCTTTGGGGCCTGTCCCGGAACTAGCTCTTGTAGACCAGGCTGTCTTCGGATATCCGCCCGCCTCTGCCTCCAGAGTGCTGGATTAAAGGCATGCGCCACCATCACCTGGTTTAGATTTTTACATTTTTTAATAATTTACTTTTTTGAGATAAGGTCTCATGGCTGGTCTGGAGCTCACAGAGATCTGCCTGCCCAGCCTCTCCAGTGCTGGGATTAAAGATGCTTTTGTTTTTCAGATATAGGTACATAAGGTTCTCATGTAGCCCAGGCTAGCTTCAGACTTGTTCTGTGGCTGAGGATGGCCTTGAACTCCTGGACCTTCCTCCACCTCTGAGTGCTGGGATGAGAGACCCACAAAGCAGCCTGGTTTCCTGGTGCTGGGGGTGGACTCGGGTTCCTGTAGGCTAGGCTGGCGCTCTACTACTGACCTGTACCCACCCATCATGTCGTGTGTCACCACCCATAGTTTTCTTTACCTGGCCGCCAGGTACCTCCTCTGGCTCCTCCTCAAAGACCAGGCCATAGTGGACAATCAGAGTCTCAATGACACGGGCCTGGTGCGGGTAGTCTACCAGGGAGGAGAGGGACACGGTGGCTTCCGTGGGCCGCGGCCGCAGCAGCGTGGGCCCGAAAACGATGCCCAGGTTCCCAGGGGTCATCTTATTGTCCTGCTCCACTTCCACGATCCTGGAGTGGGGAGCAGTCAGGGATGGATGTGAGTGGGTGTTTCCAGGGACCCCCAGCCAGCTCTGCTCCCTGCCGGGGACCTCACCTTCGTAGGTGCCTCAGCAGGTACAACAGTGTGGCCCGGTTTTCCGCAGGCAAGTCCCGCATGAGCTCACGCAGGCGGCCGACCATGGCTAAGGCTGCGGCGTCACTCTCGGACCCGTCCTGCCGGCCCCGGCTCGCAGCCTTGGCCTCAGCCTCTGCCTTTAGGCTCTCCTTGGCTAGCCCCACCAGCTCATGGTAAAAGCGAAAAGAGATGAGGGGCTCCGGCAGCTACAGGATGACACATTCAGATAGAGGTCACAGGCCTGGCCTGGCAAGGGTGAGCACCTGACGCGGCCAGGCCCCTGCCAGGCTCTGGGCGAGCCCCGAAATTAGGGCCCACCCACTACGGCCTTAAGGCCTTGTCCATTAGCCTTAGCCACCCCTAATAGATCAAGCCTAACTCAGCCCCGCCTCTGTACCCATCACCCCTAGCCACACTCACCAGCTCAGACCCTGATTCGAGCGCCTGCCCAGATGACCACGCCCATCACACTAGGGGCCCACCCACCGCAGTGTCTGAGTCCACCAGGTCCCTTGTCCCTGTCTCAGACCTTCGCTGCTCCTAGCTCTCCCACATAGCCACACCCTCCGGCACAAAGCCGAGATGCTGCTAGGCCCCTGTGGATGCCGGCCTTCCATAGCCACACCACCCAGCTCTTGCCACGTCTATTAGCACGGGCTGTGACCCTCTCCCACCCGCGATACCACTCCAACCCACCACCCTAAACTCACACTTGGGGCCCCTCCCCTGCAGCCCCTGACTTCCCTCAGGTCCTTGCTCCAACTTGGCCACGCCCCTCCCCTCCCACAGACCACGCCCCCAGTTTCCCTCACCTGCCGCAGGTACAGCTTTAGGACATTGCTGATGTCGTGGGGTGAGGCCTGAGACATCTCCACCAGCTCTTTGCCATTCTCAAAGGCCTGGCACAGCTTCTCCACGCGCGTTTTCACGCCGTTGACCCGGTAGATCCCCTGGGGAGCCGACAGTCACTCTCAAACCGGCCTTGCACCAGCTCCCTGTCCCCCTTCCCGTCCCAGGGCCTCACCTTGGTGTGTAGGGCCCGCCGTTCAATCTCACAGACACATTTTTTGACAATGAAGGGCACGCCATCAGGGGTGCTGCGGGCTGCATGGCTGAAGTCCTGTCCAAACAGCTGCAGGCGGCCCTGAAGCTTCTTGTGGCCACACTGGATGGCCAGAGTCTCCAAACACTTTTTGTGACAAGCCAGACAGCACTGGAAGACAGCAAAATGGGGCTCTTCCAGACGCCCATCGTAAAGGCCAGGCCCCACTTCCAGCCTCCTTCCGAAACCCTAGCGCCTCTGCACTCGCCAAGCCCTCGGCCTGGAGGGGTCTCGTCGGACTAAAACCTCCCCAGCCCTCTGCGGTCCATTTTGATCTTTCTGAGGCAGGGTCTCACGTAGCCCAGGCTGGCTCCGGACTTGTTATGTAGTCAAGGATGGACCTTGAACTCCTCCTACGTCCTCGTCCCCGGAGCTGGGGTGACCGACAGGGGTGCACCATCGAGGCCTACTCTTTGTGAAACTGAGAATGAAGCCCAGAGCTGCGTGCACGCCAGCCCCATCCTCACGGCACCCGGCCCGGGGCGCCAGGTCCCCACACACCTCCTCGCACTCAGCTCCCTGGAAGTACACATAACTATTGCACTCTCTGCACTTGGCCGGCGCGCGCAGCTTCCGAAGTCGGTGTGTGCGAGCCGCCTTGGACAGCCCCACGTGGCGGAAGGGCCCACTGGGCATGGCCACAGGTAACTCAGGGTCCATACCATTGAGGTCAGCTGTGGACAGGAGGAAAGGCCAGCTGGATAAATCATGTTCATGCGCCTTCCACTGTTCCGGTCCCTTTGGGGGTCCCTCACCTGAATCAAAGGCTGAGACCACCAAGCCAGCTTCCTGATCCACCAGCTCCTCACTGGACGACATGGTCCCACTGGACGATGTGCGATCGAACTTCTTCAAGTCCCCTAATGGGAAACAGTGTTAGACAGTGGAACCAGCTGGCCCGGCCAGGGACTCCCCTACGTGACATGCACCCAGGCACCTCTTTACCTGAGCTGGCGTCCAGGCCAACTTCGGGGTCTGAGATGGAGATAGGCCAGGATTTGTGGACCTGGTGACCACGCCCAGCTGAGGGAGGAAAGAGGGATGAGGAACGACTCTCCACTTGGGGAAGCCGGGCCACCTGAACGCAGCGTCTGCTCTGTCCACCTGTGCACACTCACCCCTGTGGTCCTTGCTGGGAGCCCCCTCGGAGGCGCCACCTTCCTCGGGGGGACTGCCTGCAGCTTCGGGTCCTGTAGCATCCTCAGGGTTGAAGCTGCCCTTCCGTGTACGCATGATGGGGGACCTGGTGGGAGAGAGGTGTAAGAGGATCTCCCCCACTCCGAGCCATACCACCCACACCCTACTGCAAGTGTGTGGCTGCACCCAGTGGAGGTACCAGGCGTTGGCGGAGACATGAGGCTCAAAGTCGTAGCGCACATCGGGCTCCTCGCCTCGCTGCAACTGACGCACGTGCGACGCATACTGTTGGCCCGGGTCGTAGAGCTTACTGCTCTCGCAGAGCATCTGAAAGTGCACGGGCAGGGGAGCTGTCTGCATGTGCATCAGCTGGTAATAGGAGATGGTGGCCTGCGGGGAGCAGGGTGTGACATCAGAGGCTGTGGCTGTGCCTGTAGCCACGCCCACATCAACAAGCCCCTCCCACAGCTCACTCCCCCATGTCTGAACGGCACTCGGCTCCTCCTTCTGTCCCTAAATCACACCATTGTACAGCACCTACCAGACCCTCCTCCAGCCCTCTAAGCCCCGCAGCTCAGAAAGCTTTCCCTGTTGACCGCCCCAGCTGCTAAACCACACCCTTCAAAGGACTAACCAGGCCAGCCCCCTGCACTCTGCCCCTCCAAGTCCGCCCCCCCCCCCCCCCCGTCCCAGGACACCTTCCATGGCCACCCTAACCTGGCTGAGACCCTGCTGTACTTGTAACAGGCAGATATGTCCTAGCCATGACCCCTGAGACGTGCCCCACCCCAACACCCCACTAGAATCCACACACGCACCAAACACCGCCCACAGCCACCTCTCCAAGCTCAGCCTGCCCAGTGCCTGCCACACACCGACTTTATGGTCTGATCACTCTGCCTGATGACCTCCTGGATCTGCCGCAGCGCTGTCACCTTTGTGTCCTCGAGCTCCTGTTTCTGTGTCTTTGCGTCCGCCACGCACGTGCGATAAGTGGCCATTGCCTCCTCGGCCTGAGGGGGCGAAGGTCAGTGAGGGTTTTGACACAGAAATACCAGAAGAAACCCGCATGATGGGCACAACTGTCTCCACAGAAACTAGGGAGGCGGAGGGACAGCCTGGGAAATTTAGAGAGACTGTCTCTAGATACATTTTAAGAGGACCAAGGACATGGCTCATGAGGGAAGCCTCCGCCTAGAATCCCAGTGAGGGGCTGGGGGCGTGGTCAGGGTGGAGCCCCGCCTAGAATCCCCAGGGGGGCCGGAGGCGTGGTCGGGGTGGAGCCCCGCCTAGAATTCCCAGTGAGGGCTGGGGGCGTGGTCAGGGTAGAGCCTCGCCTAGAATCCCCAGTGAGGGGCTGGGGGCGTGGTCGGGGTAGAGCCCCGCCTAGAATCCCTAGTGAGGGGCTGGGGGCGTTGTTCAGAGCACTTACAGGTGGAAAGGCCCAGAGGTTCATTCTCAGTACAGTTAAAAATTAATAAAGAAATAGTAAGAAGGAGCTGGCGTAGGTGGTGGGAAGGACAGAGGACCGGAGGTGGCAACTGCGCAGGCGCAAGGCCCCGGGAGGCCCCTGCTCCAGGTCTTGTCTTCTAGGCCCCTCCTGCTAAGGCACCTTGTTTTTGGCCTCCTCCTCCAGCCGCCGCCTTTTGTCCAGGGCCTTGGAGGCTGCAGTCCCCGCTCCTGGGCCTGTGCCCTGTTGCTCCTCCTCGGCTTTGGCTACCTGGAGCCGGGCTTTGTCGTGGTCTTCGCAGCGTTGTTTGTAGCCCTGCTTGGCCTTGCGCAGGTTGGCCTCTGCCTCTTGCTGCAAGAGAAAAGAGGAGCTCCAGCCTGCGCAGCCTTTGCCCCTCCTCGCCAGCAAGGACCCCACGTTCCCACCCAACCAGCAGGGGACCTTGACTGGGGACACTTGGGAGGGTGCGTGCCGTGGGATCACACAGGGAAACCGAGGCACGACTTGGAGCTGAATAGAAACACAAACTGAGTCATCTCCCGGCTCCCATGCCAGGTCTCAGAAGGTTTCACTTCTGTCTTCCGGATGAAAACAGAGCCGCCCAGGCAGGAAGCCAAGCACCCTGGGGTGGCCAGACACACTGAGTCAGAAACTAACGGGTCTGGGTGGGGGAAGCCCGCACCCCACAGCCTGAAAGACAGAAACCTAAACACGAAGGCCAGGGCTCCAGCTGAGACTCAGCTTCTCAGAGGCAGAGCTCAAACTCAGCCTGGGTTATAAACCTCCAGCCTGGCAGCGGTGGCGCAGCCTTTAATCCCAGCACTTGGGAGGCAGAGGCAGGAGGATCTCTGTGAGTTTGAGGCCAGCCTGGTCTACAGAGCTAGTTCCAGGACAGCCAAGGGAAACAACACAGAGAAACCCTGACTCAAAAAACTAAACAAATGAAAAAAGTCTCCTTCCCCAGGGGTGACATATCAGATATTCACATTGAGATTCATTATAACAGCAAAATTAATGATGAAATCACAAAAATTCTTTATGGCTGTAAGCACCACAGCACAGGAAGGCTGAGAACCACTGGTTTAACAGGTAAAGAAAGGCACTTGCCCCACGATGAAGGACCTAAATCTCTGGGTCCGTAGGGTGGGGGAGAGAACTGATGCTCACAAGTTGTTCTCTGACCTCCAGGTGTGTGCTGCGGTATCTCCACCCCCACCAAATAAACTAAATAAAAATAATAAAAAGAAATTAAAATCTGATGGCGAGAGAGAGAGTCTCTACGTAGCTCTAGCTGTTCTGCACTCACTCTGTAGACCAGGCTGGCCTAGAACTCCCAGAGATCCGCCTGCCTCTGCCTCCCGAGTGCTGGGATTAAAGGTGTGCACCTTTGGGCCTGTCCTGTGCCCCCCCCCCCTTGTACTTTTGATTCAGTTCGGTTACCAGGCTACAGAGCCCCTGGGATCCACCCGTCCTGCTGCCCCAGGGCTGGGGTTCACTCATGCACACTGCCACGCCTGGCTTTTATGTGAGTGCTGGCCGCATGGGGTCCCCATGTTTCCCCACGAGTCATCACCCCAGCCACCTTCGTGCCTTTAAATCGCCCCAAAGAAAAATGGAACCAATGTGTACAGACATGGAGTGTACACTTGTCCAAGACTGTGCCTCAGTTTCCCTCCTCTGCGGAGCGCAGGGAACATGCTGTGTAGCCGGGTGCTGTGGCTGTAAACCCATCCCTGGGCCTACCAGCTTCCTCTGTGCGCGGTGCCAAGATTCTTTGATCTCCTTCCTGCGTCTCTCATGCTCCAACCGCCTCAGCGTCAGGGGCTAAGAGGGACAGGAACCGTGAGCACTGGGCCGTGAGTGGCATCCCCACCCAGTAGCCCACCTCACGGGGCTCAGCCCACCTCACCGGGGCTCAGCCCACCTCACCCGGGCTCAGCCCACCTCACCGGGGCTCAGCCCACCTGCATGAACGTCTGGGTCTGCAGTGTGCCCACGGCCTGCACCATGCCATGACCAAACTCCAGATCCTGCTCCAGGGCCAGCGCGTAGATGGACAAGAGGGGCATGTGGGGCTGCAGGGCGAGACGGCGGGTCACCAGGCCAGCATGCAACCCAACAGAAATCTTCAGAAGCAGTAGGAGGGAGCAGCCAGGGCCGTCGAATTCCTACACATCCTTCACATACCCCTTCCCCACCCGCTTAGCCCAGCCTACCTCATGAGTGACGCTCTGTCTGCAGCTGTGGACAATCTTCTGTAGACCTTTGGCAAACTCCATCTCTGCCAGGGATGGGCGTGCAGAATGAGGCTTCAGAAATGACCTCCCCAGGCCCCCCACAACCCTGTCCTGGTATCTCCTCGCCCCTCACCCAGAGTGGTCCGCTTGTCCAGGTAGCCGATGAGGTCTTTCATGTACTTGGCCATGTCTTTGGCGTACTGTAGGGCGGCGTCCACGCCCCCCTCGCAGCGCTGCAGAAGGATGTCCACCTCCTTAGGGGGCAGGCAGCCTATGAGGGGACAGTGCTCAGTCCCGATGGCCACCACCCCTGTCCTGCGGCCCCCACACCCCAGAGGCACTCACCCTCCTCAGGTTCCTCCACACCGGGCGGGGACCCCTCGCTGCTGGGTCCATAAAGGTTCTCCATGGACTGCGTGAGGAAGAACATCCCGTTCCAGGACGCGGAGCCTCTGCCCTGCCCCTTCTTTGCCGGCACCCTCTATGGCTCCCCATGTGGGCTGCCCTCCGCTTACCTGGCTGGGGTCCCCGGGGGGCACGGCCAGAAGGGTACTGCTGTCCACTTCACCCAAAAGGAACTCAGAGACACTACAGGGTGGGATGCGGGTGTCGTTCCAGAGGTTCACGAGCTCTACTCCCCGACCCCACTGTGCCCCCACGGTCCCGGGCTCACGTGCAGCTGAAGGACACAGCGATGGTCTCCAGGGCCTTCTCAAACTCCCGTTTATCCGCTTCGTTGTTGCTCTCGTAATGAAAAGCTGAGGGGCGGAGAGGAGGTACGAAGGCTTCATCAAATCCCTATGCACCCTGCAAAACCCAGCTAAAGATACTCCCCTCCTGTAAGCCTTTCCCTGGCTGACCTTTGACCTTGGCAATGAGCGTGCCGGCAGCTGTGAGCGTCTCCACGGTGTTCAGGAGTGGGTATCTGGAGATGACCTGGCGCATCACGCGCAGGGCTTCGCCTAGGCACTCATGGGCCAGGGGCCGGCGGGCCTCAAGGAGGTCTGCAGGGTAGAGTGAGCGAGCGTGGCTAAGAAGGAAGGGACTGGCTCCAATCTTCCCAGAGGTGAGGTGGGGGGGGGGGAATGAGGCAGAGGTTTCCCCAAGCAACTCTGTTAATTTCACCCTCTCCCAGCGTTCCAACCGGAGGGAGGTAGTGTCACCTCCCCGTTCTTACTGCAGACATGGAAGGCGAGGCTCAAAGAGTGAAAGACAGGCTGCTGGCCCGTGGTGCACACCTTTAATCCCAGCACTCGGGAGGCAGAGGCAAGCGGATCTCTATGAGTTCGAGGCCAGCCTGGTCTACAGAGTGAGTTCGAGGACAGCCAGGGCTACAAGAGAAAGCCTGTCTCCAAAACCCAAACCAAACCAAACCAAAGAGCAAAAGCCATTTGCTAATGGTCACACGGCTCTCCCTGTGCCACAGCCCTAGAAGGACCCTGCCTGGGATGACAGGCCCGTGACACCTCAGTCCTCTCGCCTCTGTCCTCAAAGGTACAAAATCGGAAGGAGGGGTTTTCCACCGCACAGTTCGAGCAAGCACAAGCCCTTGGCAAGATGACAGGGCACTGAGGACAGGAGATCCTCCAGACAGAACCTGGAAATGCTCCCTGGTTTTCTGCAGCACCAGGCCCCGCGGAATGCCACCCTGGAGGCGATGCCCTCCACATTTTTGTGGCCAGAATGGGAGGCGGAGGACTGGGAAGCTGCGCTGCCTCCTGGGACGTTCTAGGCAGGCACGCACGAACCCCTTTGGGTCGCCGGGGTCCCTGCAGCTCCACGCATAGGCCTCCTTCGAAGCGTGATGACACCCGGGATGCAGCCGAGAGGAGCGCGGAGTCCCTGGCCACCTCTGGGGGCCGTGCAAAGACCTTGAGCACGCACGTGTGCGTGCGTGTGCGCGGTCCCGGCCCTGGGTAGGGCAACCCACACCTTGCACTGTCCTCTCACCTTGGGACCCCGTTTGGCAGCGCTGGGGGCCGTGGTCCAGCACCGGGCGCAACATCCCACAGACACACATGGCTCAGGGATGCAGGAAAGGACGGATGCTAGTGTGTGGCCCAGGGACCCGGGTCCTGAGCGTCTGGGGTCTTCAGACCGCTGGCCAACAGCCAAACCGGCTTAAGCCGGTCGTCAGGCCCCGCCTCCTTCTGGGAACAGTCCCACCCCCTATGCTCCATAGGCCCGCGCAAGGCCGTTTCCTAACCGTGGAGGAGGAGGAATTTGGCTGCAAATGAGTGTGGGGTTTGCGGGGAAACTGAGGCTCAGAGTTGGAAGTCCAGTGCACGAGAAGGCTCCAGAGAAAGGGCCTCGCGGTGGCCAGTTGCTGTCTCAAATGCACCTTGACGACTATCTGGGGGTTGTGTTCCTGTCCTGTTTAGAGAAACCCAGCCCCAGAGGCGGGTACACTGGTGATCCACGTCCTGCTAAGGCTTGGGGTCACAGCCAGCCGGTGACCTCGCGCTCCAGGCCAACATCCAAGGATGCTTGGGTGCGGAAGGCCAGTAGATTAGGGCTTCCCCAGAAAAGCAGACTCAGCCCCCTCTCCGGAGACCGGCTGCTCCCATCCTCTCTGGGAGCCGCCTTGAAGCCCCCCCTCCCGTAAGGCGGGGCCCAGGTCTCGATCTCCCTGTGTCTGTGCGGTGGGGAGGTTGAGGGGGAGTGGGGTTGGGCGCTGGGTACAGCGCTGACGTGTGGTTTCCGGGGAGCAGCTAGTGGGGGCGCTGAGGCTGGTGCCTGACCCATCTCTCTGGGCTGCTGGAGACAAACAGGAAGGAGGTGAAAATAACTCTGGAGGAAACCGAGCCGTCAGCAACCGCGTGCGGGAGAAAACGGAACCTTAGGCCTTGGGCCACTCACTCCCAGTGAGTGCTCTGCCCTCTGCCTTAACACCTTCCGAGTTCCCCCGCGCCCACAACATTGCACCCAAGGTCCTTCAGCCTCTGCAGCCTAAGGCATTCCCCCTGTCGGTCCTACAAATCCCTCAGAACCGAGTTGATGCGAACACTTCTTCCTGCAACTTATTTGAAGCCTCCTCGTGGCCCTCTCCTTCTTTCTTTCTTTTTCATCTTTTTCTTTTTTTATTCTGTTCTTTTTCTATTCTTTCTTTTTTTTCCCCTTTTGAGACAGGGTCTCACTGTGTAACTCTGGCTGACATGGAACTCACAGAGGTCTCCTGCCTCAGTGCTGGGACGCAAAGCTTGCCCCTCTCCTGTTTAAACAGTGCCAGTCAGGAATTCTCACCATCTCGCAGCACAAACTCCTTGAGTTTCTCCAAGCCCTCAGCAAAGCGGGCCACATCAGCCAACAGGGTCGAGATGTCTTCTACACCATCAGGGAAAGGTCCCTCACTGGGAGGCTCTCCAGGGCTGGCAGCAGACAGGGGGCTTCGGTATCCCCGGCCCAGGGTCCAGGTGGCAGCCCCTGAGAGTGGGAAGCCGGCAGCACTGGCATGGCGGCTCAGGCTGGTGGGTCTTTTGAGTGTGCCTGTGGCCTTGGCCCCTGTGGACAGGGATGTGGCTGGTGGCTCCAGACCGGAAGCCTCTGGACCTTCCCTCTTGGACAGTTCCTGGGAGGGTATAGGGGAGAAGAATCAAGGGGGAGTCTTTTCTTTTTTTTTTTGTTTTTGTTTTTGTTTTTGTTTTGTTTTTCGAGACAGGTTTTTCTGTGTATCCCTAGCTGTCCTGGAACTAGCTCTTGTAGACCATGCTGGCCTCGAACTCACAGAGATCTGCCTGCCTCTGCCTCCCGAGTGCTGGAATTAAAAGCGTGGGCCACCACTGCCCAGCTTCAAGGGGGATTCGTTATCCTGAAAACTGCCTCCGTTTCCCCAGAACTTACTCATGGTGTCAGAGGTCAGGGGGCAGAGATTTGAAAGCTTCTCCCCCCCTACACCTGTTACCCAACATCCTCCTCTTTTTAGCTTTCACAAACAACCGTCCCTACCCAAACCACAGCCTGGGGCGGGGCCTGTATAGGCACAGGAGGGAGGGGCACCCCACTTCCTGGTGGGGGTGGGGAGGGCCCTCGTGGGTCTCCTGCCTTCTAGCCACCCCAGACTTCTCCATGGGTGTCCACTCTCCAGAAAATGGATAACTCCTGAGACCTGGATCAGGAGTTATCAGGCCCCTGCATCCCTGCACACCCCCAGACCCGGTAGAGATACCCCTAAACTCTACAAACACCCAACAGCTCAGCAGGCATATTCAAGTCCTGAAGAAACTCAGAGACCCTCTAAATCTGCCCTGCACACCTGTACCTCAATCCCACACCCTTTTCCCCATTGGCTTCCAGAACCCTAAAATTGCTCCAACCCCAACTTCCAGAGAATCAAACACGCCCGTGGGCTCCAGTACCCGCTCTGCCCACTGCTCAGACAGAGTCATTCCTGGTAAAGACGGCCAAAGGCCACCCCTACCGTCAAGCGGACTCCCGGGTTCAGGCCTCTTCGCGCCGCCTGCCATCCTGCCTGTTGGGGACTGTAGCTGGTGCGGGTTCCCCACCGGGGGCCCAGCATGATGCTGTAATCGCACCTTGTGCCTAGCAGCGGCCACGGGCTGTGGGTGTCATCCCGAGTCCCCGCCCGTCCTGGGCTCCACTCACCCCTGAGGAAGACTGTGGGTTGGGGCTCCCCGCGCGGTTCTTTTTGGAAATAGAGGGGGTTTTCATAAGTTCTCGCTTCTTCCTAGAGAACATGGTGGAGCCAGTCCCGTGGCCTCAGGTGTGGGCAGCAGGTCTGGGCCTCTCAACCCTGTAGTTCCTGGGGCTGGCCGGCTCTGGACCACATTGCTCAGGGCCACCCCCTCCCCAGCTGTCAGACCCACGTGACGGGCCTGGCCCTCATTGGTGCGCAAGTCCCCAGCACAGGAAAAGGCCCCCAGCAGAAGGAGGGGGGAGGGAGGTGATACTGTAGACCCGCCCCCCCTCCCGTGCGACTGTCCTGGGTGCCGGTTCTGAGAGGGCTCCTCTGCACTGCGGCTCTGACACGGGCTCCCCACAGCAGGCATCTTCCCTTTGCTCTAGCCATTGCTGGGACCATCGCTGGGACGCACTGTCCCAGAGGCTGTCGGGAAGAGCAGTCTCACACTCATAGCGACACACGGGGACACAGAAGAGGAGGAATGGAGGCTCACACAGATCCAGCAGACACCACCCGAAGGTGACCCCCCACTTCCTACAGTCTCCTGGAGACCACAGGACAGGAAGGTGCCCCGACTGGCTTCTACCCCTCTCATCCTACAGCCCGGAAGCCCCACTGCCCTGCTGGTCTCCCCTTGGCTCCTGTTCTCACCCTGCCTTCCGCATCCCAGTTTTGAGCCTCTCAGGGTGACTCCCAGAGGCCCATCTAGTTTAGACACCCCACCCCTTAACTATCCAGACCCCCACTGACCTCAGCCACACTGGGTGGCTCTCCAGGACACAGCCCAGGAAGGCCACAGCCCGCGGTGCCCAGTCCTGCTCTCCAAGCTCTGGTCCAACCGCAAACCCAGCCAAGTAGCCCCTTGAGGGTCCCATGCTTCCCCCCACTCATAGCTGGACGGCTGGGGTGGGGTTGGGAATTGTCTCAGGATGAGGGCTGGCTGGCTCTGAGGTGGGTTTCTGGTCTGGCCAGAAAAGCTCCAGGGTCCTCTAAGCCATCTGGGAAATTCCCCAAGCCTGACCTCATCTCTACTTCATGGTTAGAAACACTCACAAGTCCCACCCTTGGGAGCCAGGTCCACACAGGTGTATGCAGGTCAGGTACATGTGACTAGACACTTGGGAGTGCCCATGTCTCATGCCTGGGCTCACCCCACAGGCACTGCTTGGGGTCAGTGGCTGTGACAGCAGCCGTCACCTCCGTGACCACAGACACACGCACACACTGTACATGCAAGTCTGTGCGTCTCGGCACAGAGCCAGGGCTCCTAAGACGCAAACGCACAGCTGCAATCTCACTCTTCTTGGTTCTCTTTATTTCCCCCAGGGAGCCAGTGTGTGGCTCAAGGACCACTCAACCCAAGGCAGACATGCTCAGAGCATGGTCTCCACAGAGCTAGGGTCTTCCAGGAATTGCCTGATACGTTTGGGGTGCTTCAGGCCCTGTGTGGAAACCTTCTCAGCTCCAGGCTCCTGCTGACTGTCCTCCTCCTCTTCCCCTTGGTCTTTGGAGAAATGCAGGAACACCTGACAGGGCGGTGACAAGGAGGGAACAGAAAGGCATGGGAGAGAGATGTCGGCCCACGGTCGTGAGGTCCTCAGCTCTTCCCTTCAGGCCCTATTATGGGTCCCTACGTCACCTCCTCCAGAGTGGTCTGGCTAACTGAGAAGTCCTCCACACCGTGGTCCTTGCCCTGCGCGGCCAGCTCACGGAAAATCCGTGCCAGGGTGCAGCCGCCCCCAGGTGGCAGCTGGAATCGCAGACGGCTGCCATGCGCCTCGCGGAGCTGAGCACCCGGGAATGTGGCCACGAGGAAGGCTATCGCTGGTTCGGCCTGATCCGGTGGGACCCGGAGGGTCAGTGTGTGACCGGCCCCGAACCTGGAGGTGACAGGAGCAGGGATGCAGGCCTCGCTGCTCCCTACACCCGCTACACCTGTCTCTAGCCTGTCTTGTACGCCAGGATATAGCCCAACTCCTCCTCACTCTGCTCTGCTTGGAAGCCACGCCCACTCATCTAGAGGCCACGCCCACTCAGAGGGCACCCCTTACCCTTGTCCATGTACAATATGACCCGTCCACAACCTATAATCCCTCCCCCCAACTCTTTCTGGCTTCACCCCTACAAGTGACTCCGTTCTCTACCCTTTGGCTCCGCCCCTAGCGTGGCCCCGCCCGAGCCCTCGAACCCCACCTACCTACCCTCCGGGACCCGCAGAAGCTCTTCCTCCTCAACCAGCCTTTTCTCTCTCCAGGGTCCACACCCAGCTCTTCTGGCTCCACCCACAACCTCGGTGCGCCAATCATATCCCGTATCCCTTCGATCCCCGCCTCCCCTTCACGCCCTGCTCACCTGCCTTTGAGATGTTGAGCGCTTCCCAGACAGCGGAACCGGCCGTTCACCATGATGGCCAGGCGCGTGCAGAGCGCTTCGCACTCTTCCATGCTGTGGGCGACAGTGTGAGCAGACCTGGGCCCAGCCTGCCTGCTCGGGGGCCATGCTCTGTCCCACCCCTGAGCTCTCTCAGAGTGTGGCATGGAACTCACCTGTGCGACGTGAGTACCACGGAGCGGCCCTCGCGCACCACGGACAGCAAGCTGTTCCAAAGAAATCGCCGCGCACTTGGGTCCATGCCTGTGGTGGGCTCGTCCTGCATGGGAGAGGCAGACCTTGAACCAGGTGGGACCCCCAGTGACAGCCCCTGACCTGCTCGAAATCTGCCCACGGGGGCTCCGCTCCGTCTAAACCAGAGCACACTTCAACCAGACCCCACCTTGCTCAGGCCAAGCCAAATGAAGGCCTCAGTCTTGTACAGGCACCGTCCCTAAGGTTTCCATCAGCTCAGACCCCACCTCCACGCACCAGAAAGACCACGGCCGGGTCCCCAACCAGAGCCAGGGCTGCCGCCAGCTTCCGCTTGTTGCCTCCGCTGTAGGTACCCGCAGGTCTATCTGCATAGCTAGGAAGGCCCAGGCGCACCAGGCCCGAGAGCGCGGTCTGCGGAGGTGTGGGGGTGGATAGGGGACGGTGAGCGCGGGCGGGACCATACAGAGAGGGGCGAGGCCATACCGAGAGGGACGCGGCTTGTTCACCTGGGCAACCTGGGCCTTGGGTACCCCGCGCAGGCGCGCAAATAGCTCCAGGTGTTCCCGGCCAGTCAACAGGTCGAAGATGGCATCAGACTGGGGACAGTAGCCCATGCTGCGGTGTGCGGCAGCTGGATCCTGGGCCACGCTGGGGGTGGGGATAGGAGGCTCAAGAGCTGGAGACCACCCATGCAGGATTGCAAGGGTGTCTGTGGAGAGCCAAGGAGTCCCAGGGCACGCGAACCATCCACAGAGGGACACAGATCCCAGGGAGTAGCCTGGGATCCTTCCCAGCACATCCTTCCCAATGGGAGAAGAACCAGGGTTCGGGGTACATATGTCCCTACCCGGAGCCCCTTACTTGTAGCCTGCAAGCACTGCTTCGCCACTGCTGGGTAGCGTGTCCCCTGTCACCATGCGGAAGGTAGATGTCTTCCCTGCCCCGTTCACGCCCAGCAGCCCAAAACACTGAAAGGGAACCACGGTCCTTCACAGCCCCAGGCGGGGGCCATATCCACATCCCCCAGTGTTGAGGGCAAGGTGGGGTGGGGGCTAGGAGAGACAGAAGTCTCCTACCTAGCAGAGAATGGTTTTGGGCACCCAAGGTATGGTCTTTGTTTTAGTTATTTATGGTTTTGGAGACAGGGTCTCATGTAACTCAGGCTGACCCTGAACATCGAATCCTCCTGCCTCAGTAGGCTCACGAGTGTTCACAAATGTGTTCTTTTTTTAAAAAAATATTTATTTATTATGTATACAATATTCTGTCTGTGTGTATGTCTGCAGGCCAGAAGAGGGCACCAGACCCCATTACAGATGGTTGTGAGCCACCATGTGGTTGCTGGGAATTGAACTCAGGACCTTTGGAAGAGCAGGCAATGCTCTTAACCTCTGAGTCATCTCTCCAGCCCCACAAATGTGTTCTGACCCCCTGGTAGGCAGCCAGGGAACCACAGCCAGCAAATGGTTTGCATGCATGCAAGCCTGGGAGGCAGGACGGGTGCCTAAGACTTAACTGAGAGGCGCTTGACCTAATGCTGTCCCTGCGTGAGAAAGGGTGCCCCCGCCCGGTGACCACAGTGAGTGCTCACTGAACACACTGGAGAGGGGCAGACAGGTGGGAGGAACTCAAACAGTGGGCAGCCTCCAGCCTTGTCCAGCCCAGCACTCACCTCTCCAGGGGGGATCCCCAGGCACAGGCGATCCACAGCCGGGTTCTTCTGCCCACGGTACACCTGCAGGGGTGGGACCTCTTGAGAAAGGACGGAGTGCCCATGCCACCCCCCACCCAGCACCTGGCCCTACCCTGGCCCTACCTTGGTCAGGTCCCGGAGGACCAGCAGGTCCCCCTTGGTGGCCCCCTTGGTCACTCGCTCCCTCTCTCGAGCCACATCCTCATCCTCCTCCCCCAGGGGTGGCAGCAGTCTCGGTTTGGGTCTGAGGATAGACAGGTGAATGACCCAGGGAAGGACGCTAGCCACTGCCACCCTCACCTAGTCCCCACTGACTGTGGCAGGAGGTGGCTGCGGTGCTGGAGCAGGAGTGTGACAAGGAGGAACAGGGGCCCCTGGGCCACCATGGCCAGAAGGTTCTTGCCGATGATGTCCCAGCGCAGGGGTGACTGGAATTGCTTGTCTCCTGTGGGGACAGGAAGAACTGGGTCTTGTCCCCTGTCCAGACTATCCTAGACTAAAGAAAAGTTGACTTTTATACTGCTAGGATATAACTGACTTAGACCATTAGACATCTCCTTTAATGTGTGGTCACAGACCTTTCATGAATTGACCCTCTAATTATCTTTCCTTCACCTTTAATTTGACATCATTTTTGTGCCACATAAAATGGTCCAGTTAAAGGCAATGCATCTCACGTAATCAAGTCTGAAGGTAGGATTCTCAACAGTGCTGTTCACAGTCCCCACTTGACAGACATTCTCACCCAAGCGTTCAAAGGCGTCCGCCATAGCCTGGTTCCGCACCATATCAATAAGCCCTCGGCCCAGGCAGAAGTGAGGGAAGATAAGAAACACTTGCTTCAGAATCCGGCTCACTTCTTGCAGGTTCTGTTCAGGAGCAGGTAGAGCCTAGCAGGTTAGTGGTTAAGCCCAACAGTGCCTGCTAACTCAACCCCAGCCCCAGGTTTTGTGACAAGATCCCACCTGATCTGAAAGCAGTTCTAGCACAAAGGTGGCCATGCTGCTGTTGATGCCAATGAAGAGGTTGATGCAGGTGAGCACCACATAGGCTGTACTGGGCACTGAGAAGAAGAAGGAGGCTGGGTACATGAGAGGCGTGATAGACCAGCTGAAAGGGAAGGGTGACAAGTACCATTGGTGACGTTACACACTGGGTGGCCCCCAGAACAACCCCTCTCAGATCTGTTATGTACCAGGATGTGATGAGCTTTTAAGGCCACATTGACTCAGCTCCCAGTTCTAACTCCTTTTTGTTTTTTCTTGGTCTCACTATGTAGCCAAGGCTGTCCTTGAACTCACAGTGATCCACCTGCCTCTGCCTTCAAAGTGCTGGAATTAAGGAATTAAAGGTGTGTGCCACCACCTTGGGCTTTTTGAAAAAAGATTTATTCATTTTTATTTATGTGTGAGTGTTTTGTGACTTCTATGTACACACATCATGTGTGTACCTAGTGCTTGCTGAGGTCAGAAGAGGGCATTGGATCCCCTGAAACTGGAGTTACAGAAGGTTGTGAGCCATTATGTGGGTCCTGGAAACTGAACCTGGGTCCTCTGAAAGAGCAGCCAGTGTTTCTAACCACTGAGTCATCTCTCCAACCCCTGAATCCCATCACTTTTGAGGTCCTATTGCATCTGAGAGTCTTTTTGTCCAGCTACTATGGATCTCCCCACTCCCCCAAGAGGAGTAGACCCCAAAGGGCAGGGGTGTCTCACCCATACAGCAGTAGTAGGAGCAGGAGAGCGGGCAGGTTCTGTGGGGACACATAGGCCCTCTGCTGAAAGGCCAGGAAGATGAGCACCACTATGCACACTGCCACCAAGTAGTTACACTGTATCCAAGACAGGACCACCTCAGTAGCTCAGAGGGCCAGGCACTGTGCCTCCCCTCCCCTCTCTTGTGGCCAAGTGGCCAGCCACACATACCATGTCCCAGAGGAAATTGCCGAGCCAGTAGAGGGTTTGGGGCAGGCCGCTGACCAGCTGCAGGTGTTTGGCTCTGGTGACACGTTCTTCAATAAGGACCAGGGTGAAGCTGGCTGGGACGAAGGACATGGCGAAGACCACGCATATAGAGACAAGGATGTCCACTGAGGAGGCCATCCTGGGGTGGGAGGTCAGGGGTGGTTCAGTGAAAAATGGGACTTGATGCCAAGGTCTTTGAGACTGATTCCCCAGCAGGAGAGCGGGCGCAGCTATTGGGGGTGTAGTTCCATGAGGTCTGGGCCTTTGGTATAAGTAGAATAAGACCCAGGATGCCTGGGTGTTTCCCACCCTGAAAGTCTGGAGCTTTCTATGTAATGAGACCAGGCTGGCCTTAAACTCATGGAGATCTCCCTGCCTCTGCTTCCTGTGTCCTGGGATTAGAAGCATGCACCACCACCTGGCCTTTCCAGTGTTGGGATGGCATTCTGTCACCAGCCCCGGGCACAGGGAAGGCTCCAACCCAGCACCTACACCCCTGAACCACAGGCACTGAGAGCAGACGGATGGACTCACAGTGCGGCCTCAGACAGCTGCTCCTTGGTCAGGTTCAGAGGATGGTTGAGCGTAGTGATGCTGTGGGCACGGCGGGCCGTGGCAGATGGTAGGAGGGCATGTAGGAGCCCATTGTTGGCTCGGTTCACGAAGGCCACCATGGCATGCCAGCCCTTGTTGTTGAACCAGATCTGAGTGGAGCAACGACCAAGAGTGCAGAGAAGCAAAGGGCCTTGGGTCCCCTGGCCGCCCCCACCTCCCGGCCCCAGCTCCCACCTTGAGGCTGCTCTGGGCATCCAGGCCGAGGGCCCACTGAGTGAGGTTGTTCAGGATACGGTCTAGGGCACTGCCGGGTTCGGGGGTCAGCAGCGCCCGCATCTCTGCCACTGTGTGGACCACTTCACGCCCTGAGGGCAGGTCTGGGTCTCGGCCTGCCAGGGAGAAGCCCCCGTATCTGGGAAATGGTTTGAGGTGGAGACAGGGAGGAGAGTGAGGAGCTGGGAGAGCGAGCGGGCAGGCCAGCAGAGGGTTTCCTGCACCAGGCCCCGCCTCACCTGACCTCATCCACCCACTTCTTAGTCTTCAGGCTGTGGGAGACACACGGGAAACAGAGTGAAACAGTCAAATGGGAAGGGTCAGTATGGGGCACAGGGCCCACCGGCTTCCCCAGTGGGCACACAGAGCCTGGATGCTTACCCCCGGCGCACCAGGCTGGGGTAAGTCTTCACCAGGAAGTCAGACACATTTCGGCCAGTGAGGTTCTGGACCACCTCCCCCAAGCCAGCCACGGCCTGTGGTGGCGGCGGCCCCCCAGCTCCCACTGGGCAGTCCGGCAGCAGGCGGCGCACTCCAGGTTGGCTGCATTGGCAGGCTGGGGACGGAGACTCTGGAGTCCAGTTGCCACTGGCCAGGATGCTGGCCACATCTGCAGGGACCTCAGGGACAGAGAAGTAGCAGGCCACGGAGTGTGTGCACTCGAATCCCCTGTGGAGTCGGGAAGGGCTGTGGGTGCTGGGAGAGGGTGCTAGCAGGCACAGACTCCACACCCCAACAAGGCAACGGAGGCCTGCTCACCACAGCCAGAGGGGGACAAAGGCAAGGGGACACGGAGGGAAACTGAGGCAGAGCCTGGGGGAAAACTGAGAGAATGCCGGGGGGCAGGGGATCGCCAAGGAAAGTTGCTTGGGTTAGCCTCACCTGGCAGCTCCGCCCTGCACACTGGGGTCCTGCAGCCCGGCCTCCCCCAGCAGGGCCTCCAGCAGCTTCACCCGGTTGGGGTCCCCAGGGGCGTCCTCACTGTGGAGTGACAGGTCAGCACTGTGACGGTGGCCATCTGTCACCCACCCACTACACCTGCCCACTGTGCCCAGCACCCACCTGAAGAAGGAGACCTGGGGGCCGTACATGGCGGGGCTGAGCTGCAGGGGTGGGTACTGGCCAAACGGAGGGACAATGAGGCTGAAGAGCAGGGCCAGGCCCACAAAGAGAGCAGGCAGCACAATCTGGTGGACAAGGCCGTCAGCACCCACCCCACACATCCTACCCTGCTCCCTCTCCCGTGGCTCCCCAGACACCCAGGACAGTCACACGTCACCTGTGCAAACAGGCCCCGGTGGCTGCGGCGGGCCAGCAGAAGACGCTTGTGGAGCAGAGCCCGGAGCTGTTGGCAGGTCAGTGCCCAGCCCCGCACCGGGGCAGCGCTGGCCGTGGAGCCCTGTGGGGCCTGGGGCTCCAACATCAACCTGGCTGTGGGGGAGGGGAGGTTAAACTCCCGAACTCCTCCAGTGCCTTGGGGATGACAGTGGGAGTGGCAAGCGTGCGAGAGACTCACCCAGCTCCCCGTTTTCCAGGGCGGAAGCCTCTGGCCCTGTGTGGGGCTGCAGAGTGGCCGAGCGAGGGTGCAGGTGCTGTCTGAGGTCACTACCTGCGGAGCCAAAGAGGTTCAGAGCTGGGGACAGGGTCTCATCTCCTGGGAAGACGAAGTCAGAGTTCAAGGGGAGAAAGGGCCAGGATTCAGAGGGAGGGCAGACCCAGCCGAGGGCAGGCTTGACCCTGAACCTGGGGTTGTTGAAGGGCTACAGAGCTATGGCGTACCTTCTCTGTGTGCGTCCTCCACCACCTTTAGGAAGATCTGAGGAGACAGAACAAGAGACTCACAGGAGCGACCCCCATATACCTTTTGGCCCCCTAGACCTCCTCAAGTCTCCTAAGCCGCCCACCTTCCCTAAAAGCCCTTCCTGCCTGGAGCTCCCCCTTGCCACCCATAAGCAAGCTCCTATTCATCCTTCAAAACCCCACCAGGTCCCATACCTCCTCCAGGCTGGTGTCTGAGACCCCGTAGCTGGTGAGCCCCAGAGATGCCAGCTGCTGATCCAGTTCTTGGAAGACCATGGCAAAGCTGCCATCCAGGGCCCCCGCATAGGGCAGTGCCAGCACCAGCTCGTGGGGCAGTTCCTCCACCAGCCGAGCTCCAGGAACATGACGCCGCACTAGGTCTAGTATCTGGGGTGTACTTGGGGGGGCTGCATCAGGAGCTGGGGCCTGGGTGAGGGTCGTCCCTGTGGACACTGGAAGGACAGGCACCCAGTTTGCTATGGGTTAAGTGGCTGCCGGACCCATCATTCCCTTAGGGGTCCCCTGAGCCACTCACCCGCCATGTTGCCCTTGCTGTCTGGCTTCTTCTCCTGGCTGGGGTCACCGCTGTCTCCCTTCATAGAGAAAGACGATGGCCCATGTCTGCAGGACAGAGCTGGGCACAGGGCTCAGGGGCTAGCTCTAGCCCTCACCTTCGAGTCCTGGGTGTGGAGGGACCGGGCACTCTTCACCAGGGTCAGGTAGTAACCGCAGCCCAAGTGTCGGCGCAAGAAAAGCGGGGAGCCACAGCAGCACAAAGAGCCGTTTGCCACCATGGCAACGCGATCTCCCAGGAGCTCCGCCTCATCCAGGTGGTGGGTGGAGAGGATGAGTGTGCGATCTGGACATGGGGGTCCAGTCCATGTAAACCTCTGCCCAGGTGGCAGTGTCTCCCAGGAATCGCCTAAGCCTAGGCAGCAAACTCCTGAGCATCCCTCAAAACCCCATCCCAGCATTTCATAAGGAGAAAATAGGAACCTCGGGCTATTTTTTTTTTTTTTTTTTTGGTTTTTCGACACAGGGTTTCTCTGTGGTTTTGGAGCCTGTCCTGGAACTAGCTCTTGTAGACCAGGCTAGTCTCGAACTCACAGAGATCCGCCTGCCTCTGCCTCCCGAACTTCGGGCTATTTTATCCCATCTTCCAGTTCTTACCTTCTCTGTACTTAAGCAGCAATTCCCAAATGCCACGCCGGGAAGTGGGGTCCACGCCAGCAGTTGGCTCATCCAGGATAACTACACGAGAGCCACCCACAAAAGCAATGGCCACAGACAGTTTTCGCTGCATTCCACCTGAGCGGAGAGGGTGACAGTCCTAACGTGACCCACCCAGCTATCTGAGTGAGCCTCGGTGCCCCTCCCGCACGGAGGCGTCGTCTCCCCTCTGGCTCACCGGAGAGGTGCCGTGTCTGTGTGTCCCGCTTGGGGGTAAGCCCCACGTCCTGTATCAGCCGCTCCTGCTCGGGCCCCATGGCAGCCGCACGCACACCTCTCAGTCGGCCGTAGAACCACACGTGCTCTTCCACGGTCAGCCTGTAGCCAGGGGAGACGACACTGACTCCCTCGGGCTGCATCTCAGCTGATGCCAGGCCCCTCCCACCGCGCCCTCCAGACCCCTCCCACCGCGCCCTCCAGGCCCCTCCCACTGTGCCCGCTCAGACCCCTCCCACAGCGTCCTCCAGGCCCCTCCCATCGCTCTTGTCCAGCCCCCCTCGCCCTCCAGACCCCTCCCACCGCACCCTTCCAGGCCCCTCCCACCGCGCCCTCCAGGCCCCTCACATCGCACCCAACCAGGCCCCTCCCACCGCGCTCTCCAGACCCCTCCCACCGCTCTTGTCCAGGTCCCTCCTACCGCACCCGTCCAGACCCCTCCTACTGCACCCGATCAGGCCCCTCCCACCGTGCCCTCCAGGCCCCTCCCACCTCACCCGTCCAGACCCCTCCCACCGCGCTTGTCCAGACCCCTCCCACCGCGCCCTCCAGACCCCTCCTACCGCACCCGTCCAGGCCCCTCCCACCGTGCCCGCTCAGACCCCTCCCACCGCGCCCTCCAGACCCCTCCCATCGCACCCATCCAGGCCCCTCCTACCGCACCCGTCCAGACCCCTCCCACCGCGCTTGTCCAGGCCCCTCCCACTGGGCCCGCTCATACCCCTCCCACCGCGCCCTCCAGGCCCCTCCCATCGCTCTTGTCCAGGCCCCCCTCGCCCTCCAGACCCCTCCCACCTCGCCCTCCAGGCCCCTCCCACTGCACCCTTCCAGGCTCCTCCCACCGCTCATTCCAGGCCACTCCCACCGTGCCGGCCCAGGCCCCTCCCACCGCGCCCTCTAGGCCCCTCACATCGCACCCAACCAGGCCCCTCCCACCGCGCAGGCCCCTTCCACCGCACCCGTCCAGACCCCTCCTACCGCGCCCTCCAGGCCCCTCCCACCGCACCCGTCCAGACCCCTCCTACCGCGCCCTCCAGGCCCCTCCCACCGCACCCGTCCAGACCCCTCCTACTGCACCCGACCAGGCCCCTCCCACCGTGCCCTCCAGGCCCCTCCCACCGTGCCCGCTCAGACCCCTCCCACCGCGCCCTCCAGGCCCCTCCCATCGCACCCATCCTGGCCAGCAGGACTCACATGTCGAACAGCACATTGTACTGTGGACAGATGCCCAGGTGGGGTCGGATGGCTGCCATGTTGGTCTGCACATCATAGCCCAGTATGGAAGCTGAGCCACCACTGGGTGGGAAAAGACCACTCAAGATGGACCTGTGGGTGCAGAGGTCTCAGAGAAGTTGCCCTTCACGGACGGACAGAACGGTCACCTACACTTACAGGGTGCTTGCTGTATGCCATGCCAACAAACGGGGGCATGTGTGCCTTTTTTTACAGGAGAGGGATGGGATCGGAGGAAGCCAGATCGTCTGTTTACTGTGGGTCCGAACCAGACCCAGCTCCCGCTTCCACTGCACCCCTGGAACTCCGACCCCAATGCTTCCTGCACGGGACCGATGGGGAACTGAGGGACGAGGCGTAGCGGCTGGCAGCTCACAGTGTAGTTGTCTTGCCAGCTCCGTTGTGACCCAAAAAGGCAGTGATGTGGCCTTGGTAGAAATCAAGGCTAAGTCCTCGTAGGGCTGGCTGTGGACAGCCGGGAAAGTGCTTCTTCAGGCCACGAATGGAGACTCCGGGAGTGAGGCCAGGCGGTGGCTCTTCCACCAGAGCTGCGGAGGGAGGACACGGTCAGCGCCGGCCCTCAGGGTCCCTCAGAGAGTTCCAGGGGATGGGCACAGTGCGGGCATCAGCTCAGCTACTTAGGAGGCTGAGGAAGGATGCTCGGGGCTTTAAGGTCAGCCTGGACAGCTTGCAAACTCTCAAAACAAATTGTAATAGGGTCGAGGGTGTGGGCTCAGTGGTAGAGCCTCTGTCCAGAAGCCCCCCAGGGAGGAACGGGGGACATGGCTGGGGATACAGCCCCTGTCTAGATCCCAGCAAAGTGGCTGAGAAGTCATTCAGTGGTAGAATGTTTGCTTAGCATGCATGAGGCTCTAGGGGAGGTCCCTAGGGGACATAGCCAGGGCCTGGGGACATGGGGTGTCCAGGGGATTGAGTTGCAGGACTGCTTTCTCTAGGGGAGAGAAGGGAGAGTCAAAATCAGCAAAAGGGCCGGGCGGTGGTGGCGCAAGCCTTTAATCCCAGCACTCAGGAGGCAGAGGCAGGCGGATCTCTGGGAGTTCGAAGCCAGTCTGGTCTACAAGAGCTAGTTCCAGGACAGGCTCCAAAGCTACAGAGAGACCCTGTCTCGAAAAACCCAAACAAACAAACAAAAAAAACAAAGACAAAAACAAAATCAGCAAAAGGTCATTAATTGTCATAGGGCCTCACCCTTGCCATCTTGTGGGTCTGGGGCCAAAACAGAACCCTGGGGAGGTCCAGGCCCACACCAGTAGCTCCTCCGAAAGGGGAAATTCCATGGTTCAGGTATCCCATACTGGCCTGGTGGAAAGGGACACGCGGTTACACTAGTCACACTCATGAGATGTGAGGACTTCCAGGCCACACACTTAGAATCACGACGTCAAGGGAGAGTGGCCAGGAAGCCCCGCCCACTTCCCTGCCTCAGACCCTGCCCCTCAGAGGCAGCGTCAGCTATAGAGAACCTCCAGGAACTCAATATCGCTGAGACACGCCCTAAAATGTGGTGTCTTGTGGGCGGGACAGTAACAGGGAGCAGCAGAAAGCTCCACCCATCCTGGGCAGTACTAACCCAGACACCAAACCGCAGGAGGCAAAGTCTCTGTACTTCAAGACGCCTCTAGGAGCCCAATATCCCAACGACAGCCCCTAAGACACTCGGCCTCCTGTGCGCAGGCGCGGTCCCCACCTGGGTACACGGCCTCCAGGTACCAGAGGGCGAGGCCGTAGATGGCGGCGTCCAGCAACAGGAAGGCAGACACCTGCGCCAGACTGAAGACGTCCTCCGCGGGGCTCCTGCTCAAATTGTGCCACTGGGCCCCATCCCCCTGCTCCTCCAGCAGCGCTAGGCTTTCACATCCAAAGCCGAAGGCCACGGGAGACAGCAGGCTCTGGGGGGAGAGGGAGTGGGTCAGAGAGCTGGCCACACTCTGCGGGTGTCTGTCTCCTCGCAGGCCAGAACATCCCTCACCGCAGCTACAAGGCCGCCCAGGGGCAGGCGCTCGCGCCAGGCGACACACAGCACGTAGGGCAGGTAGAGGGAGAAGTAGGCGAGGCCCCCACAGGCAGCTGCCAGGTTGGCCCTGGAGAAGAAGGCGCTGAGCAGAAAACTCTGAGCCACGGTGGCCACCGCGAAGGCCGCCAAGAAGAAGAAGACGACAACCGGGTGGCTGTAAGGAAGGATGTCCCCTAGCTGGGAAAAAGCACAAGACTTTGAGGACTCCATTCCGAGATGGGTGCTGGGATGCGCGCCCGAGCTTCACTCCACGGGTGCGTGTTGCGTGTGCGTGTGGGGGAGATGGAGGATCCCTCACCTTGAGCACCAACACCAGCAATGCGGCGCTGACCAGAAAGGGTCCCAGGCAGCTGAGGAACCAGCCAAGCCAGAGCACCGCGCGGCTCAGCCCCATGGCGCGCATGGTTTCTCGCAGCCGTGTCTCTTTTTCGCGTACCACTGCCTTCACGGTGAGCGCCACCGAATAGATCCAGGCCAGAGTCAGAAACAATGGCAGAGATCGGCTCAGCACGCGCAGGAACCTATAAAACGGTGGGATAGTGGGGCGCAACACGCGTGTGCACAATATCATCCTGGGGTCTGCAGGCTTAGCAGCATCCTCAGAGGGCTGATCTAGCCAGAGGGTGCCAGCTCCCAGCAAGGTCCCTTTGTTTCTTTATGGGGAGACCTTGGAACCCTGGAGGGTCCTTGAGCCCTCTGCCGGTCCCATACAGGGTCCCTCCAAACCACAGAACCCAGGTGGGACGCGAGGGAGCTCTTACACGTCATCCACATAGCAGGGGTGAGGCATCTGCTGCAGATAGAGGCCTGTGCGCGAGTCCCCTCCACTCAGAACACGCACGGCTGCCTGCTCCAGCATGTCCTGCAGGTACACGAAGCCACCCCACACATATCGAAGGTCCATGAGAGGGTCTGCCGATGGCCCGGGGTCCCAAAACCTAGGAGACATCAGATTCAGGGGATAAGCTACATGGAAGTAAAGAAATGGGCCGGGCTCCCTCCGACCCCTTCCTTTCCCAGGTTCAGTTATGCTCTGAGCTAGCTCCCTAGCTCCACACTTGGAAAGTCCCATGCTCAACCTGGCTGGCAGCTCTTTGTAGTAGGCTCGCCCTCATTGCCCTCGGCTCCACAGCGCAGCTCCCCCAACACCTTATCCCAGACCCTTGTCTGCACCTAGTTCCATCTCTCATCCACTAGGCATGGTCTTGGCCCTGCCCACCACACCCTAGCCCCCCCCCCAGGAAGGCTCTCCCCCTCACTTGTCCCTGATCTTATTGGTCCTTGTGACATCATCGATATCCATTCTGATCTTGAATCGCAGGTGGCCAGGACCCAAGGCTGGAGGTGACAGCTCAGATGGGCCCAGGGGGTCCTGAGGACTCAGGAAGACGATGCCTGCCCAGAGGCGGCGCTCACCCAGCAGCTCCAGGGCACGGGACACAAGAGCTGCCTCTGACGGCACAGCCTCCAGCTTGTCTAGGGACACACACTGGGGTGGGGTGGAGGACATGAATTCCAGACTCTGGGGTGTGGCTGACCCCTCAGTCCCCAGTTCTTTTCCCCTCATGCCCCTAGATGACCGTACACCACCACCAGTGGGCTCCCTCTTCAGATGTAAAGGAGCCCAGATGTCTCTCTGCTCCAGCCTCCAGGACAGGATCTGCTGCTGAACCCTTTCAGGTCACCAGGGAAAGCTCTTTCAGGTCACTCCACTGCCTTTTCTTTCTTTCTTTCTTTCTCTCTTTTTTTTTTTTTTCGGTTTTTTGAGACAAGGTTTCTCTGTAGTTTTAGTGCCTGTCCTGGAATTCGCTCTGTAGACCAAGCTGGACTCGACACAGAGATCCACCTGCTTCTGCCTCCCGAGTGCTGGGATTAAAGGCGTGCGCCACCACCGCCCGGCCCCCACTCCGCTATCTATGACAACCCCTCACCTCTATGATTTGGCCCAGTATTCCTGCCAGGTGCCCTATGTCCGCGTGGGCCTCCCGCCAGCTGTAGCCGCCCCTCCTAGGGTCCAGAAAATCTCTGACAGTCACCAACTGCTTCTGGCCTCTGGGTGTCTGCTGCTCCTGTCCTGGCCCTGAATACACCACTTCCAGCAGCCTCTGGGGAAGGGGGAATAACAGGTGAGGAGGGGCCTCTGTCCACCCCTTCCTTGTCTGCAAACCCTAGCCTCCCGAAGTGGCTGCCTCCAGCCCAGCCCACCTGAAGCATGGCCATGTTTGAACTGTCATTCATGAAGTTGAAGATCTGGGGTCCTAAAATCTCCCAGACCTCTTGTAGGTCCCTCAACAGAGCCAGTTCCTCGAAGGTCTGGTTCACCTGCAAGTGGGCATCTGAGATCAGCTCGAGGCTGCCTTCCACATACCTGGTCTGACCCTGGTCATGCTCTGCCCCTCCACCTCTGGACCTCCCTCCTCCTCCTCCTCCTCCTCCTCCTCCTCCTCCTCCTCATCATCATCATCATCATCATCATCATCATCATCATCATCGAGTCTCACTGTGCAACCCTCACAGAGATCCACCTCCCTCTGCCTCCCAAGTGCTGGGATTGCCAGGCGGTGGTGCACGCCTTTAATCCCAGCACTCGGGAGGCAGAGGCAGGCGGATCTCTGTGAGTTCGAGACCAGCCTGGTCTACAAGAGCTAGTTCCAGGACAGGCTCCAAAACCACAGAGAAACCCTGTCTTGAAAAAGAAAAAAAAAAAATCCCAGCACTCGGGAGGCAGAGGCAGGCGATCTCTGGGAGTTCAAGGCAGCCTGGTCTAGTTCCAGGACAGGCACCAAAGCTACAGAGAAACCCTGTCTCGAAAAACCAGAAAAAAAAAAAAAAAGAAAAAGAAAAAAAACAAGAGCTGGGATTAAGGGTGTGCACCACTGACATGGGGCTTTTCTTATTTCTCAGACAGTGTCTCCCACTATAGCTTAGGCTGGACTCCACATGTTCCTGCCTCAGTTTCCTTCTGAGTGCTGGGATAATAAACCTATACGGTCAGGTTCTAAAGAGCCACCGCTTTAGCTTGTGTTTTACTTTCAAATTTTTTTCTTTGTATTTTGCGTTCTAGGGATGTATACCAGGTGACCCCCCCCTCACTACTGAGCCCTCCCCTCCCCCAGAGCTCCTGAGAAATCCTAGGCTGGGAGTTCTACCCAACCACGCCCCCAGCCCTCACTGGGGGATTTTAGGCGGGGCTCCACCCTGACCACGCCCCCAGCCCCTCACTGGGTGACTCTAGGGGGCTCTACCCTGACCACACCCCCAGCCCCCTCACTGGAGGATTCTAGGGGGGCTCCACCCTGACCACACCCCCAGCGCTACATTTAAGACTTATTCACTGTTACTGCCCGCCTGACTACGGGTACTGTGTAGATCCACTGTCCTCCAGTGGCTCCTGTATCTCACCTGGGTCATAAGCTTCCGGGTGAAGTTTGTGTCAGGGGCAAAGAGGATTTTCCCGAGAATCAATGGCTTCAGGCGCCTCCAGAGCAGCCGCGACACAGGATGGTCACCCAGAGTCCCCATGAACTTGGAGCAGGCAGGGCCTGGTATTGCGGGGGGGGGGGTAACATGAGGTCCCACTGCATTCCTCTACCCTCCATCCGGCCCATGCAGAACCCAACTCCGCTGTAGTGACTCACTGAGGCTGATGTCAGGCTGGGCAGAGGCCAGCTCTGGACCCATGAACTCGTTGAGCTGGCTGGCGTCATACCAATTGAGGGAGAGGCCCCCTGGGCTGCTGGGCCCCTTGGTACTGCAGAAGACCTCTGAAACCAGCTCCAGTGAACCAGCTGACCCTCGGGGCCTCTGCAGCAAAGCTCGGAGTTCCAGCAGGCTGGGCAGCACCAGGAGCTAGAGAAAGGTCACCAGGTGGTGCTGGACACCTCCTGCAGAATGTCCCAACCCCCCTTTTTGTTTATTTATTTTATTTTATTGAAACATAGTCTCATGTAGCTGGCAAGCCTCATGCTATGTATCCTCTGTGTCCTGAGTGCTGGAATGACAGGAGCATTATGGGGCGCTAGGGGTAGAATCCAGGATTCCATGCACGCTGGGCAAATGCTCTACCACCTGAGTTACAAGCACTCTAATAACTGAACGACATTGCTGCCCTTCTGTCTGTTAGTTTGTTACTCTGTAGCCCAGGCTAGCCTCAAGCTCACAGTTGCCCTGCCCAGCCTCTGGAGTGCAGAGGCGACCACAATGTACCACCACACACAGCTTTTCCCACCTTGGAGTCTGAAGCAGGGCAGGGACCCAGTCAGGTGCCCCTTTAGGCTTCCTGGCCAGGGTGGAGACTGGCTGGGGCCTCTCACCTCCTGCATAAGCTCCCCGGTGGCATTCAAGAACTCCCTCATGGAATCCCGGGTTTCACCCAGCACAGGTCCCAGGGACGCCTGCAGGCAAGAGAGCAAAATGGCAGAGCCCTGGGTGGCCGGCTGATTGGTCCTCAGGCCTCCCTCCTGAGTGCTGAGATGCCAGAGGAGTTGGGATGGCATCCACAGCTTCTTTAGTGCTGGGCGGGTGAGCGCTCCGCTCCCTCCACTGAGCTCCAGTCCCAGCTTCCCCATTTACACCCCTTTTACAAATGAGGTGCAGGAGGGTGGAAGGGGCTCATTCCATGAGTCCCTCACCATGCCAACCCCTCCTCACCCCTTGCAGGATCTTTTTGAGCTCAGCGGTCACTGACGCTTGCTTGTTTGGTAGGTTACTCTCTGGTGGCCAGGCTGAGAGGAAGGGTGCTAATGTTAGGCAAAGCTCAGCTTGCGGTGCTCCCTCCCCCACCCCCTGCCCGATCCTCTGTCTTCCTCTACCTCCACCTCCCAAGGCTCTGAGCAGGGGCATCAGTTTCCCCATGGCAGCCAGCATCTCCCGAATGCGGCGGCCCCCCAGCACTGCACGAGCATCGGTAAGGAGCCTGGAGACCCTGGGGGCAGACAGGGGACGGGAGCTGGGGCTCGAGTCTCAAACCCCACTCATGAGCCAGCCCCTACCCGCCCACTTTACCCACAGGGAATCCTTAAAGTTGCTCAGGACCCCCGGCTTCTCGCCAGGCGTTGGCTGCTGGAAACAGGAGTTGTTCACGTTGCAGATAAGGCCCTGCAGCCAGGGCAGGGTGCCCGCAGATGGTAACGGCTTGTTTGGAAAGTGGCCTGGGGGAAGAGGCACCAGCTCGGAGTCATCCTCCCTTGTAGACGATCACCCAGTTCAACCCCAGCTCGAGGCTTGGCAGGAGAGGTCTGTCCTTCTCCCACGACACACAGTGGGCCTCTTTTTTCTTCCTTCCTTCCTTCCTTCCTTCCTTCCTTCCTTCCTTCCTTCCTTCCTTCCTTCCTTCCTTTTTTCTGTGTCCCCTAGGCTGGCCTCGAACTCACAGAGATCACCTGCCTCTGCCTCCCGAGTGCTGGGATTAAAGGCGTGCACAGTGGGTCTTACATTCGTGGTGCTCCAGGGGGGGGTGGGAGTGGCGGACGGCCACCAGGATGAAGAAGAGGAAGAGAGGCCACAGTAGCTCCACCAGTAGCTGGATCTGGGGTGGAAATGTGTAGAGACTCTGTGGGACAGTGATAAACAGACAGCTGCCATTGCCCCGCACCTGCACATCTCTGCCTTACCGGTTGTCTCCTTCGATACGTGTAATTTTTCCACAGGAGGAGCATCAGCTGTGCGCAGAAGGCCATGACGACTCTGGACGAAGAACAGAGCAGAAAGGAGAGCAAAATAAGCTAAGGGTGAGCTGTGTGGCTCAAGGCAATGCCTGACGGTCTCTGGTCTTCATCCTTCAATCCACCAGTCATCCACCCTTCGCACTGAGCTGCAGGAATCTCCCGTAAAGAGAGGCCCGCAAACATCCAGGGGTGACCAATGGGAGCGCGGCCCGCAGCCTTCCTCGTAGCTGATTGGCTGGAAGGGCTATCGCTCTGGACTGATGAAGGCTGGGGTCTGGAAGACCCTGTTCGCATTCTTAGGGGGCGGAGCTTGGATTTAAGACCTCGGATTCTGACCTCCACCCTCAGCCTCGTCCAGGACCGGAGTCTCGGTTCCCACGGCCCCCAGCGACCCTCGGTGAGATCCGCAGCCTCTGTCTCCAGTGCAGACCGAGTCTCACGTCCACCTGGCCCTCCATGTTACAGAAATGGAAAGTGAGGCTCAAAAAGGGGCAGAGTCACGCTCCCAAGGAAACCGGAGATGAGCGAGGGCCGGGCCCCCAAGTGTCAAAAGGTTGGAGCAGACGACCTGACCTACTTCATGATTCAGACGGGGAAACTGAGGCTGACAGAGAAGGGAGTGACCAATGTTTAACCATCTACGTGGGAACTGGCGGCTTCCACTGGGGATCTGGGAAATCTGGGAGGACCGGAGTCATTTGGAAAGCGGGGCGCTGCAGGCCAAGGTCCCTCTAGGTGACCAGATGCCCGCTGTGAGAAAGCGATCAGCCCACACCCGCACTCGCGGGAAGGGGAAGAAAGGGCGAGGCAGAGTAGGGGCTCGCCTGGAACCCCTAAATATCAGGGAACGTGGCTCCGCCCACCCTAACCCCACAACACCCCAATTCGCCAGACCCCACCTTCCACCCTCTTGGGGTCCTCCTCACCGGTGGTTCCGAGGCCCCCAAACTCCGCCCGGCAGCGGCAGAGGTACGCGGCCCCTTTAAGAGGAGCCCCCACCTCCACTGCAGGCGACGCCCTTCACAACCCGGCGCCCCGGGCTACACCAGCCCCGCCCCCAAGCGCTACTATTGGATAGTGCACTTGCCACTCGCACGCCTTTGCCACTGGAGGAGGCGGGACCTCAGCCCGGGCGCGCGGAGCCGGGTTTCTTAAAGGGACAGTAGGCTTCTGCCTGCGTCAGTTGGTTTCACAGGGACGCAAACACGTGGAGGACTCCCAAGAGTTTAGACCTCAAAAAGGCCGCTCGTCTCCTCTCCCCAAGGACTCCTTCCTACATTTTTTTTTTTTTGGTTTTTCGAGACAGGGTTTCTCTGTGGTTTTGGAGCCTGTCCTGGAACTAGCTCTTGTAGACCAGGCTGGTCTCGAACTCACAGAGATCCACCTGCCTCTGCCTCCCAAGTGCTGGGATTAAAGGCGTGCACCACCACCGCCCGGTCCTACATTTTTTTTTTTTTTAAATTATGGATACAGTGTTCTGTCTGTGTGTATCCCTATGGGCCAGAAGAGGGTGCTGGATCTCATTACGGATGGTTGTGAGCCGCCATGATGTGGTTACTGGGAATTGAACTCAGGACCTCTGGTAGAGCAGCCAGTGCCCTTAACCTCTGAGCCATCTCTCCAGCCCCCAAGGACTCGTTCTTAAATATTTGAGACTGGTTCATAGCTTGGTAACCCTGACAGGCCTGGAAATCACTGCAGACCAGGCTGGCCTTGATCTCAGAGGAAGAGGTTTCCTCTGTGCTAGCGACCATGAGTGACCTTTATTTTTAATTTGTTTATCAGGGTAGGACGCATGCATGCCTGGCACATCTGTGGAGGCCAAAGGACAACTCCCTGGAGTTCTTGCCTTCCATCCTGCGGGGCCAACCAAGGGCTGCAAGTGCCTCTCACCTCGATGCAGCTCCCAGCCACTAGCCTGGCTTTAGAGCCGTGGTTTTGAGGAGGTATAGGAGTTCAGAGGGAGCCGGTGAAGGGCACAGCCTCTTCTTCCACCTTGGCCCTGACCTTAAATCATTTATTCACCTGAGTCTCAGTTTCTCCTGCTTACCCCTAACTTCTGTGCATGGCCGGCCCCTGCTTCTAAACCGCCCCTCCTCGGTCATCACCAACTTCAGGAATACCCTTTACTCTTAGAAACGGAGGTTTTTATTGGTTTTGGTCCACACAAGGTATTTCACATTATCTGGAAGCAGAGAGGCCCCTGTGGGTCGGGTGCAGCACTTCTGGACGCCAGGGTGGAGTCCAGCACAGATAATCACCCCAGGGCAGGAGGCTCGGGAGCGGGGAGGTGGGAGCCCAGACGAATCCGGGCAAGGGTTTGGGAAAAGCAAATGCAGTTCCTCAGAATGCCTGCAGTATTTAGGACCCAGGCGCACCCCCATACCTTTAGGGGGAACAAACAAAACACAAAACCCCTTGTTTCCTTTCATTGAAACTGCCTGCAATTTCCATGGGATCACACACCACAAACTGAAGAGATGAAGAAACCCGAAACTCTTCCAGAGCCTTCTGAGAGATCTATAGCTGGCTACTCTATCAAGTACCCCCATGTTGCTTACTGGGTGGGTGGGTCAGTCCTGGGAAGCAAGGCATGACAGGTGAGGAGGGCACAGCTAATGCAGACCTCTCCTCCCAGCCCTCAGGAAGCTGAGGCAGGAGGACTGCAGTGAGTTCCAGGCCAGAGAGGGCCACAAAGTGAGGCCCAGTTTCAAAAAACAAAACAACACAATGAAAACACATAAAACAAAGAAAAGCCCACACAGGGTGCTGACATGGGGAGCCAGCACCCTTGGGTGTTCAGTAGCCCGCCTCCTCCTGGCAGTATGCCAGGTACTCAGGGCCCTCGCCATGGCTGTCACCCCCGACGGGTGCCCCATCAGCTGCTGGACCCTGTGGGCAATACTTGGGGTCATATATCTGCCGCCCCAGCCCGAAGACCTGGCCGCTCTGATTGGCGCCCTGCGTGTAACCCATCTGCAGAGACATGGAGGAGTTGTCACACTTGTCGGTGCCCAGCTTGGTGTCATAGATGTGCCTCCGGGTCCCTGGAGCTGTCATGCCAACCTGGAAATAGGAGAGAGGGACTCAGAAAGGGGACCCCCTAATTCCCTCAGTATACCAGCAGTTCCCTACAAGATTCCCAAAGCTTAGCTAAAACCTTTCATTTTTATTATTTATTATTTATTTATTGGTTTTTTTGAGACAGGGTTTCTCTGTGTAGCAGTCCTAACTGTCCTGGAACTCGCTCTGTAGACTATGTAGCCAAAGATGACCTTGAACTCCTGACCCTTCTGCCTCCACTTTCTGAGTCCTGGGACAATGGGCGGGCGAGCGTGACCCTTTGTGCTATGTTGGGGACAGAAGCCAAAGTCTCACGCATGGTAGCAGAATGCTATGCACACTGAGCCTTACCCTGGCCCCTGAAACTGTGGCAAAAGGAGGCTGAGACAGGAGGATTGCTGAGAGCTCAAGACTATGGGCCTACATAGTCAGGCCCTATCTCAAACCCAACCCTCTGCACAAAAATAAAATAAATCAGACTTTTTGACCACCTGTAAGTACCAGCACCCCACTTTCTCCTTGTCCCCCCCACCTGGAACAGAGATTTCCCCAAAACTTCAGGGACACAGGCAACAGCTTAAATGGGGGTGGACACTTGGGGGAAACTGAGGCACGGAGTAGGGTTGTCGCGTCCAAAAGTGATGTGGGAGATCCTTCTGTCTATGTGTTGCTTTTATTGGTTAATGAATAAAGAAACTAATTTGGTCTATAGCAAGGCAGAACTTCGCTAGGCAGGGAAAACTAAACTGAATGCTGGGAGAAAGAAGTTTGCCAGTAAGCCACAGCCACACGGTGATACACAGATTAATGGAGATGGGTTAGTTTAGGTGGTTATTTCGGGTCTGAGCAGCCCGGAACAAACGACCGGCCTCCTACAACACCAAAGCACACACAGTGATAAAGACACAGAGTGGAGGCTACCCCGAGGCAGGGGACAAACCCACCTGACTGGCACACTTATTGGTGCCCATCTGGAGGCTGATGGTGCAGTGATCCATGGGAGGCAGGATGTGGTTCTTGGGGTCATAGAGGTGTCGTCGGGTACCATAGGCCGTCATGCCAGACTGGCTGGCACATTTGTTGGTGCCCATCTGCAGGGGAAATGTGGGGGTTAGGGTGTGGATGCCAGCCTTCTCAGTCATGTTGTGGGTACCAAGCCCATCACAAAATTATTTTCATTGCTACTTCTTAACTGCGGTTTTGCTACTGTTAGGAATCATAATGTAAATATCTCATATGCCACCCCTGTGAAGGGCTCTCAGGCCCACAGGGGTCGTGACCCACAGGTTGACCTTTGGCCTAGACCCGTCTGGGGTAGTGCCTACCTGCAGCCCAATGACGCACTGGCCGGCCTTCATGGTGGCATCATCAAAGTTCCTCTCCTGTTTCTCCGAGTATTTGACCCCGATGTCCACACCACTCTGCAGCCCCTTGGTCTTGGCCTGGGTGGGGGTGAAGGGAGCCGGGGACCCTCAATCCAGGTCAGTGGATATAACACCCCAGAAATACATCCAACACAATCCCCACAGGCGGCTGGCCCCACCCTTCCGAGCTGTCTGTCCGCCCCACACAGGGACTCCTCCTTGTTCACACGCCCACATCTCTTCACGTGCTGTTCCCCCAACCTAACCACTGCTATACCAATCTTTCCAATTTCTCTCTCCTCCCCGCCTCCCACATCAGACAGTGACTCTTAGGAGGCCCGGCCTGTGTTTGTCTGGTTCGCTTTGCTGTGAGATTCGGGGCTGCCCACCAACCCTCTCAGGACCTTACCTTTCCCGCCAGCGCAAGCAGAGACACTTGCACCTGCGTCATGTTCCCGCTCTCAAACAGGTCATTGGCCTCAAACAGGTCCACAGGGTTCATGCCATAACCGACCATGGCCTTGATGAAGTTGGAGAGGTTTTCTAGCTGGGAGGAGGCAGGGAAGGGCGGTGAGCCCTGCGGTACACGTAGGCAGGGCTGGGCATCCCCATTGTCTACTTGCCAGCTCCTCACCTGGTGCCAGTTCTGCATAGAGCGGTTGATCTTGGGGACGGAGCCTGGCTGGAGGATGTTCATGAGTCTGGGAAGAAATGACCCAGGACCCCCCCATTGGCATTCTGACCTCAGCACACTCACACTTTCCCAGCCTCGGTTTCCCTTTAGCCGCCAACAATGGATGCTAGGAATATAGTCTTGAACCACGGGGTTTGGGGGTAATCTAAGAATTCTGACTATAGTTTCTTTTCATATGCACAACTGTGGAATATACAAACGACAGATGCATAGCATGCAAGATGAAGAAACTTCCAGAAGCGTTATCTGCTGAAGGGGAAAGAGAAGGCCTAGGGTAGGACTGCTCACAGCAGGAAGTTTGTAGGGAACTCAATAGTACAAGGAAACACCAGACAGGGACAGAGAAATACGTTTGGAGACTACAATACTGCAGAAAAAGACAAGGGGCCAGACAGAGGGCTCAGAGGTCAGGGTGATTGCCACTGTTCCAGGCCCTAGGTTCAGTTCCCAGCATCCATGTCAGGTGACTCATAGCCAGCTCCAGGGATCATAGCGCCCTCTTCTGGACTCTGAGGTAAGTGCACTCATGTACATCATATACTCACAGGGGCACACAGGCCCAGTCACTCTCACGTGTGCACACACACACACACAAACTCAGAAGTAAAAGTGAAGCAAACCCAATATAAAATAAAATCAGATCAACAGCTGGGCGGTGGTGGCACACACCTTTAATCTCAGCACTTAAGAGGCAGAGGCAGGCGGAGCTCAAGTCCAGACTGGACTACAGAGTGAGTTCCAGGACAGACTCCAAAGCTACAGAGAAACCCTGTCCCCCAAAACAAAAACAATAAACAAACAAACAAATAAAGACAAGAAATAAGCCAAGAGAATGAAAACCAAAAGAGAGACTATGCGATAAGACAAGAAAAAGAAAAAAAAACTAGAAATGCACAAGCTGTGCAGCAGGGAGCGCTGACGTCTGTGCGCATGTGTGCACTCACGTGCACAAGATGACCCCGTCTTTCAGGCCCTTCTGGAAGTCGGGGCCAATGGAGAGGCCCGTGAGTCCTTCAATCCAGCTGCGGAGCTCTGCTTCCTTCTGGGGGTCATATTTGGACAGGAGCTGAGAAGCAAGGAGCACAGAGATTAGCTGGGGCATGGACACACTCTGCAAAACTCTCAGACAGTAGAAGAAGAGACAGAGGATCTCATGTAGCCCGGGCTGGACTTAGATGACCCTGAACCAATCCTCCTGCCTCCACCCCCCCAGACCTGGGATGACACCTGTGTACGACTGGGAAGTGCTTGGAATAAAACCTGAGCCAGCATTCCACCCACAAAGCTACACCAGCAGCCAGAGCCCTGCTTCTGCCGCTGACTTCACTACTGAGCACTTCCTATCTGCCCGGGGCTCTGTCCTGTGATTTGAGGACAGCGACCAGAAGGTTCTCCACTGACATCATAGCCGCCTGTTATTTTTCATGGCTGAGCAATATTCCAGCCAGTAGGCCACCACAGGAAGACTGTCTCCACATGACTGGGTTAAAAAAACAAAAACCCTAGCCGGGCGATGTGGTGGCGCACGCCTTTAATCCCAGCACTCGGGAGGCAGAGGCAGGTGGATCTCTGTAAGTTCGAGACCAGCCTGGTCTACAGAGCTAGTTCCAGGACAGGCTCCAAAGCCACAGAGAAACCCTGTCTCGAAAAACCAAAAAAAACAAAAAACAAAAACCCTGAGATTTCCCCCCCAGACACACCCACTTCCCCCAGGCTCACACCTGTCTGCCCCTGAGCATGCCAGGCCTGGACAGGCAGGGGTCCAGCCAGGAGCCTGCCTACCCACCTCACGGGAGGAATAGGTTCTCCAGTGGACTAGAAGGATCTAGAGAACTGCCCGTGGGCCTGGCTCCTGCCATGTGGAGGACCACAGCGGGTTCTAGGCTCCCCGGGTCTCAGGTCTCCATTTTTTATTTTTTGTTTGTTTTGTTGAGATGCGGTTTCTCTGTGTAACCTGGTTGTTCTAGAACTCGCTTTGTATACTAGACTGGCCTCAAACTCAGAGATCCGCCTGCTTCTGCTTCCAGAGCGCTGAGATTAAAGGCATGTGCCACCTCGTACTCAGAGAGATCCCCCTGCCCCTGCCTCTCAAGTGCTGGGATTAAAGTCATGCGCCACTACCCACTGGGCTCCCCTTCCCCATAGCCTTTTTAAACCCTTTGAAGTGGATTAGCAGCTCACAGGGGAAAAAAAGGCCTGGGGGGGGCGGGGAGCAGCTGATCCCACCTGCAGGAGTGACCCAGTCCTGCAGGAATGAGCAGGGGCTGGGCCTGGATGCCAGGCATGCCAGGTCCAGCTGGGCCACGTCCCTAGAGGCTCTGAGAACCAAGGAAGGGGGCAGAGGGCAGAGTCCCAGTCCCAAGCGCTGTGGCCACCTCCCTCCCCGGCAGCACATTCCAGCACGCCGGCCACAAACTACCAGGAATGCAGTGGCCTCCCGTCTAAATCAGGACCAGCTGTTCCCCAGTGGCCAGGACCCTCAGCCGGACTGAACAAAGCCCTATGGGATCTGAGGGCGGTCAGGGGGGTAAACTGAGACACATGGGCCAGGCACAATGGTCTCTGGGGCTCCCCTCCCAGTGAAAGATGCGACCCTTAGTGACCCAGCAGGCTGGTTGGGGCCATTCCTTGTCCCAGCTCCACAGTCTGCCAGAGATGGAAGGAATCTCCGACCTCAGTCCCTACATAGCGGATCCCCTGTCCCCCTCGCCCCACCCGGCTCCTAGCTGTTCCATCCTTGGCGCTTTCCTCAATCTCTCTGTGTCTCACTTCCTCTGTCCCAGGGAGGTTGGGACCCGCAGCCCGGGGTGGGAACTGAGATGGCAGCTTGTCCCGTGGCAGGGGCGCCGGGCTGGTGGCTTCAGCGTGCCCAGGCGGGTGGCCCAGGCTTTGCGGGCTGTGGAACCGGCCTTCTCAGGTGCCAGGCGGGTGTGCGTGGGAGCGGGTCTACCCGGAAGGCGAGCCCAGCGTCCCGTCCGTGCCCCCGATTCATCACATCGGGACCCCCAGCTGTGTGTCCGTCCCTCGGACGCTGGTGACTTCGATGTCCCGCTGTGCCCGAGACCCCCCACTCCGTGAGCCCTCTCCCAGGTGTGCGCGGGGAGTCCCAGGAGGGGAGAGGGAGCCACACCCTGTTAAGAAGGCCCCGGTCCCGCCCCCTTCCCGTCCCCAACTTAAAAGGCTCGAAGCGGGGAGAAAGGGAAGTGTTGGCAGGTGCCGAAGCCGGGGTCGCGGGGGTGGCGGGGGTCGCTCCTCCCAGACTCCCGCCCGCCCGCCCGCTCGCCCTCTCCGGGGTCTTGCTTACACCCTTCCACTTCTCTCGGGACGCGGGAGACCCCCGGGGCGGGGGTGCGGGATCCCAGGGGCGGGGCTGCAGGAGCACCCCGCGCGCAGAGAAGTGGGGTGCCCCTCCCAGATCCCGCAGCCCCCCGGTTTACCCGAGCGCCCCCAGCCCTCGGGGGTCGGAGCAAGGCCACCCCGCTCGCGTCGGTGCGCTCCAGGTTGCGCCCCACGCCGGGCTGCGTCCGCGCCCACTCACCCGGTTCCTGACCTCGGCCGAGAGCCCGTAGGACGGGCCCTTGTTGAACTGCGTGGAGCTCATGGCGGGACCGACGGACCCGGCGCGGGACGGGCGGACCTAGGGACCGGCTGCGGGCGGACGGTCCGGGACAGGGCTGACGCCGCCCCCGCCGCCCATTGGCTGGCGGAGCAAATGTCCTTATAAGGCGTGGAAGCGCCGAATTCCTGTAGCCGCCACTTCCTGAGCCCCCCTCGGCCGCCGGGGACCCCCTCCCGACGGAGCCACCCAGCATCCCCGCCGGGCGGGAGGGGCCCCCGCCGCTCCCTCTGGAGTTACGGGAAACTGAGGCAGCGAGGGGTGTGGGCTTCCTACCTAGTCCCCACCCCGTACCATACCCTAAAGTCTGGAATGAGAGCCCCTCTCTGCCGCTACAGGCGCTTACCAGCTTGTATCTTCCCCGAATACCTCATAGTGAAGGGATGTAGACAGGAATCAGGGCAGGCTAACTCAGGAGGAGGCCATGGGAGCTAGGGCATTGACGGATGAGTAGGAGTTTCTCAGTCCAAAATGAAAGGGCTTTCTGGTAGAATAAAGGATGCAAAAATATGAAGAGTGGGTGAGAACTAAAAGACCGAGGCGTTCGTTAGGGAGGGGTTGCGGGAAGAGCCTGAGAATTGAGGCTGAGGGTTGCTGGTCCTCTTGTGGGGGGGATTAAGGGCATAAGGTCACGTGATGACCTGGGGACAGGGTTGGTATACAGTGGACCTTCAGTAAGTGCTTGCGCTCACCCTGTGTCTACACGTGAGTCAGTGAATGAAGTCAGGTGTGGTGGTGCCTGCCGGTCAGCCTGGGAGACCGGGCTCCAGCTTCTGGAGTTCAAGATCATTGTTGTCTAAATAGAGAGTTCCAGACCAACCTGGGCTACATGAGGTCCCACCTCAAAACAAACACAACTAATATCAGTCCCTCTATGGGACTGTCCCTTCCTAAGAGACCCCAGAATGCACACAGACAGACCCAGGACTAGACTTCCTCCCGAAGGTCTCAAAGAACACTCTCTGCAAGCCGTGAGGCGTAAAAGCCTGAGTAAGGGCTGCGCACATCTGCATTCTGCGCTGTGTGACAAACCCTCCCTCTGGGGGCCTGAGTTTGTGCACAGGATGTAAGCTAGCTCTGAGCTGGGACAGCGCAGGTTGCTGTGACCAGCAGTGCTGTGTGCAGAGTACCAGCCAGGCTCAGCGGGGGACGGGATGGCCTCACCCATGTTCTCTGTGTAAGCAGCCAATGATCTGACCACCGAACAGACCTCTCTCCTGCCCGCCCTCTCTGCCCCTTCCCTTCTTCCTCCATCTCCAGGACACTCCACTCACCTCCCACACACACTTAAAATAAATTAAAAAATTCAACAAAACAGGTGTGGTTAGAGAAGATGCCAGGTCACAACCACCTGTGACTCCAGCTCCAGGGGACCCGATGCCCCTTCTGGCCCCTGTGGGTAACACACTTACAAGGCGCACAGACAAGCATGCTTGTTTATTTGTTTTGTTTTTTGAGACACATTTTCTTTGTCCTGGAAATCCCTTTGTAGACCAAGCTGGCTTCAGACTCATAGGGATCTGCCTGCCTCTGCCTCCTGAGTGCTAGGATTAAAAGTGTGTGCCACCACCGCCTGGTGAGCCCATAAAATATTTAATTTTATTGTGTTTTTGTTTGTTGTGTTTTGTTTTCTGAGACAGGGTTTCTCTGTGTATCTTTGGAGCCTGTCCTGGAACTAGCTCTTGTAGAACAGGCTGGCCTTGAACTCACAGAGATCCACCTGCTTCTGCCTCCCCAGTGCTGGGATTAAAGGCGTGCACCACCACCGCCCGCCTTTTAAATTGTTTTTAGGCAGGGTCTCACTATGTATCCTTGCTGGCCTGGAATGCTGGGATTAAAGGCATTCCAAAATTTTTAATTTTAAAAAAGGAGTAAATCGCCCATCAAAATCCCAGCAAAATTCTTCAAAGGCCACAAAAGAACAGTACTCAACTTCATTTAGAAAAGCAAAAAAAAAAAAAAAAAAAAAAAAAACCAGGATAGCCAAAACAATCTTATGCGATAAAAAACCTTCTGGAGGCATCACAAACCCTGACTCTACTACAGAGCAACAGTACTGAAAACAGCCTGATATTGGCATAAGAACAGACAGGTGGGTCTAGAGAAATGGCTCAGAGGTTAAGAGCACTGACAGTTCTTCCAGAGGTCCTGAGTTCAATTCCCAGAAACCACATGGTGGCTCACAACCATCTGTAACAAGGTCTGGTGCCCTCTTATGGTGAGAAGGCATATATGCAGCCAGAATAATGCCCCTAGATCGAAGAATGGATAAGAAAAATGTGGTACATTTACACAATGGAATACTACACAGCAGAAAAAAAAATAACATCTTGAATTTTGCAGGAAAATGGATGGAGCTAGAAAACATCATTTTGAGGGGGCTGGAGAGATGGCTCAAAGGTTAAGAGCATTGCCTGCTCTTACAAAGGTCCTGAGTTCAATTCCCAGCAACCACATGGTGGCTCACAACCATCTGTAAGGGGGTCTGGTGCCCTCTTCTGGCCTACAGGCATTCACACAGACCGAATATTGTATACATAATAAATAAATATTAAAAAAAAAACTCTTTCAAATAAAAAAAAAGAAAACATCATTTTGAGTGAGGTAACCCAGGCACAGAAAGACAATTATCACATGTACTCACTCATAGGTGGTTTTTAAACATAAAGCAAAGAAAGCCAGCCTACAAACCACAATCCCAGAGAACTTAGACAACAATGAGGACACTAGAAAAGACTTACATAGATCTAATCTACATGGGAAGTAGAAAGTAGAAAAAGACAAGATCTCCTGAGTAAATTGGGAGCATGGGGACCTTGGGGGAGGATTGAAGGGGGAAGGGAGAGGTAGGGAGGAGAGCAGAGAAAAATGTAGAGCTCAATAAATATCAATAAAAAATGAGTAAATCAATCTGGCTTTACCCATTTCTTTCTCTTTCTTTTAAGATTTATTTATTGCCGGGCGGTGGTGGCGCATGCCTTTAATCCCAGCACTCGGGAGGCAGAGGCAGGAGGATCTCTGTGAGTTCGAGACCAGCCTGGTCTACAAGAGCTAGTTCCAGGACAGGCTCCAAAACCACAGAGAAACCCTGTCTCGAAAAACCAAAAAAAAAAAAAAAAAAAAGATTTATTTATTTATTTTATATATACAGTGTTCTGTGTATATGTCTGCAGGCCAGAAGAGGGCACCACATCTCATTACAGGTGGTTGTGAGCCACCATGTGGTTGCCGGGAATTGAACTCAGGACCTCTGGAAGAACACACAGTGTTCTTAACCTCTGAGCCATCTCTCCAGCCCCTTCATTTCTTTTTCATTTAATTTTTTAATTTTATTTTGTAAATTGTTTCATTGAGCTATATATTTTTCCTGGCTTCTCTCCCTCTAAGTCTAAAAGCCACTTATGAGTGAGTACATATTATATTTGTCTTTCTGGGTCTGGGTTACTGCTGTGGGACAATGGTCTTCTATCCTGTAATGATCTGTCACTTGTTTGCTGTAATAAAACACTGATTGGCAGCAGCCAGGCAGGAAGTAGAGGTGGGAAGTGAGAGCAGGAGACTTCCAGGAAGAGGAAAGGCTGGGTTTGCAGTCGTCAAAGAGGAAGCAAGATGAGAAATCCTCGCTGATAAAAGGTACCAAGCCACGTGGCTAATACAGACAAGAACTGTGGGCTAATTTAACATGTAAGAGTTAATACGAAGCCAACCAGTTTATAATTAATGTAGACCTCCGTGTGTTTTTCTTTGGGACTGAATGGTTGTGGGACCGGGCGGGATAGAAACCTCTGTAAACAAGTTACCTCACTCAATATGATGTTTTCTAGCTCCATCCATTTGTCCGCAAATTTTAAGATGTCATTATTTTTTTCTGCTGTGTAGTACTCCATTGTGTAAATGTACCACATTTTTCTTATCTATTTTTCAGTAAAGGGGCATTTAGGTTTTTTCCAGGTTCTGGCTATGACAAACAAAGCTGCTATGAACATAGTTGAGCACATGTCCTTGTGGCATGATTGAGCATCCTTTGGATATGTACCCAAAAGTGGTATTACTGGGTCTTGAGGAAGGTTGTTTCCTAATTTTCTGAGAAATCGTCACACTGACATCCAAAGAGCCTGTACCAGCTTGCATTCCCACCAGCAATGCAGAAGTGTTCCCTTTCCCCCACAACCTCTCCAGCATAAGTTGTCATCAGTGTTTTTGATCTTGGCCATTCTTAAAGGTGTAAGGTGGAATCTCAGAGTTGTTTTGATTTGCATTTCTCTTATAACTAAGAATGTTGAACATTTCCTTAAGTGTCTTTTAGCCATTTCAGATTCCTCCGTTGAGAGTTCTCTGTTTAGGTCTGTACTCTATTTTTTTTTATTGGATTATGTGATCTTTTGATGACCAATTTCTTGAGTTCTTTGTATATTTCGGAGATCAGACCTCTGTCCAATGTGGGGTTGGTGAAGATCTTTTCCCATTCTGTAGGCTGTCATTTTGTCTTGTTGACCGTGTCCTTTGCTTTACAGAAACTTTTCAGTTTCAGGAGGTCCCATTTATTAATTGTTTCTCTCAGTGTCTGTGCTGCTGGGGTTCTATTTAGGAAGTGGTCTCCTGTGCCAATGTATTCAAGTGTACTTTCCACTTTCTCTTCTATAAGGTTCAGTGTGGCTGGCTTTATACTGATGTCTTTGATCCATGTGGACTTGAGTTTTGTGCATGGTGATAGATATGGGTCATTCTTCTACATGTTGATATCCAGTTATACCACCACTTGTTAAATATGCTTTCTTTTTTCCTTTTGATATTTTTTGCTTCTTTATTAAAGGTCAGGCGTTCGAAGATGTGTGGATTGATATCCGGGTCTTCTATTCGGTTCCATTCGTCCTCCTGTCTGTTCTTATGCCAGTACCAGGCTGTTTTCAGTCCTGGAGCTCTGTAGTAGAGTGTGAAGTCAGGGATTGTGATGCCTCCAGAAGTTCTTTTATTTTACAGGATGGTTTTGGCTATCCTGGACTTTTTGCTTTTCCATATGAAGTTGAGTATGGTTCTTTTGAGGTCTGTGAAGAATTTTGCTGGGATTGCATTGAATCTGTAGATTGCATTTGGTAAGATTGCTATTTTTACTGTTAATCCTTTTTATTCAAGATCATGGGCGATCTTTCCATATTCTGGTACCTTCTTCAATTTCTTTCTTCAAAGACTTAACGTTCTTGTCATACAGGTTTGTTTGGGCAGAGTTACTCCAAGGTATGTTATTTGTGGCTATTGTGAAGGGTGATGTTTCTCTGACTTCTTTCTCAACTCACTTATCATCTGTATAAAGGAAGGCTGTTTTTTTTTTTTAGTTACTCGTTGATCCTGCTACACTACTGAAGTCACCCGGTTCTTAGCAGGGGCTGGACTTGACCTGAAGTGCTGTGTGTATTTTGAAGCTATTGCCACATCTCTGTTCTCATGCAGGAGTAAGGCCAGGCACTCCCTCCTTCTGTCCACCCCTGAGCTGCTCAGACTAACTTTCCGGACGTTGAAGTCGTTGGATTAAAAAAAGAAAGAAAGAAAAAAAAGAAAGAAAGAAAGAAAAAAGAAAATTAAATAAGGCACAACACCATTGCACACCTCTGGAACGTTTGCCACGCTCAAACCCCCGCCACTGCTGTCCAATGACGGACGATGCCAGAATCAAAAACTTGGACACCACAGAACCCAAGGTCTGGCAGCTTAACTATGACCTGAGATCTCAAATTCTCAAATTAATGGAATTAACGATTCCACGTCTTTAATCCCGGATCTCGGGAAGCAGAGGCAGGCAGATCTCTGATTTCTAGGCCTAACGAGCTAGTTTCGGGCCAGCCTGGTCTATAGAACACCTCGTCCCTCTCCCTCCCCTCAAAAACAAACAAGGCCTGCAGGTTTCCCAGCCGCAGTCGGGGAGCGAGGGTTCAAATCCTCTTTCCCCACCTCACTGGGTATTTATCAGCCCTCCCTGCGCTCCGGGCTCCTTGTCTGTAGACAGGTTAGTGTTTGCACACAGACGTCAGAAATCTTAAGAATTTTGGCTCGGGCTGCCGGAAGCTGGCGGCCCGGGCTGGCCTCGAGCCCCGGCAGTCCGCCGATCCTGGACCACACGGGCAGCCCCGGCACTCCGCCCTCAGCGCTGCCCCAGCCAATGAGCGGGTGTCAGGGAGCCCCATGCTAATGACGTCCTCGCCGGACTCCGCCCCAGTGACGGATCACATACCACGCCCCTATAATAGCCTCCGCCAATAGGAAGCTGGATGCAAATTACAGGGCTGTAGCTCCGCCCTCCCGCGGAGGTAGCCGAGCTGCGGGCACCGCGGCAGACAAGTTAGGCGAATGCAAATGAGCTGGGATCCGGGCCACGCCCCCAGTCAGCCCGCCGCTCACCGGCTCGGCACGGGCTCGACGGGGCGGAGCTCCTCGGAAGTGGACAGGCTCCGCCCCTGCAGCCCGGCCTCCTGGGGCGGCCGCGGCGATCCCAGAGTGCCCCGCGCGCGGCGGCGCTCTGGCCCGGCGCTCTCGCCGGCGTCGCTGGCCGAGCGGACGCGAGCAGGAGCGCAGGCGGCGGCGACTTGCGGCGGCGGGGGGGGAATCCGGCGGCCGGGACACGGCGGGGGGGGGCAGCCGGCGGCCGCCGGGGACACACGGGGCTGTGATGTCGGAGCACGTGGCGACCCCGGGGCCCGGGCCCAACGGCGGCGGCGGCGCGGCGCCCGTGCGCGGCCCGCGCGGCCCCAACCTCAACCCCAACCCGCTCATCAACGTGCGCGACCGGCTTTTCCACGCACTCTTCTTCAAGATGGCCGTCACCTACTCGCGCCTGTTCCCGCCTGCTTTCCGTCGCCTCTTTGAGTTCTTCGTTCTGCTCAAGGTGACCCTTGACCCCTGACCTCTGACCCCAGCTGCCACCCACCTGCCCACTGTCACTGCTTCAGCACCTGACCCCTGACACCTGGATGCCCTGATGTCAGTCTTCCCACAGATGCAGCCCCTGGTCCCCACTTCCCCGGCTCCCAGGCCCCGCCTCTTGCCCTTTGACCTCTGACTCTGCAGCCTGGGAGCCTAGGCCCCGAAGTTTTCACTCAAGACCAGAGCCTGGTGTCCCCTTGGGAACACCTCCCACCTGTCATTCCCGTCCTACCCCACTCTGGGCCTCCCCTGGGCACAGTTCCCTGCCCCCTGCCCCCGTGTCACTCCACTGTTCTCAGAGTCTTGTCAGGCCTTCTGTGGCTCTTGGGTGAGGTCACCTTACTGGGGTCAGCAGCAGAGTCACAGCCCGGGACTGTGTGGCCTGGGACCTCACGCCTGCCTAAGTCTTGCTGGGAGATTGCAGTTGCCAGGCCCTGCCCTGGCTGTCTTCCTGCTGTGTTCCAGGGGGACACTGGGTTTGCAGTCACAAAGGCTGCTCAGGAGGGATGGGCACCAGGCTGCCTCTCACTGGGCACCGTGCCTGAGACAGCCTTCCGAGAGGAGCTGGCTGGGCCATCTGGTGTTGGGGGCGTGGCATGATGGCGGATGTGCTGGAGTTGGAGGGCATTGCCTTTTCCTCATGTGGGGCTGGTGAAGGTGGGACTGGCTCCTGTCGCTTCTCCAGAGCTAGTAGTTTGGGGTTTCATAGAGGTAGCTCAGGTACAAGCTCCAGACAGATGTCGGGTTCCCCTCAGTCTCCAGTCCCTGGTGTGGAGATGAGCCGGCGGCCCCTCTTCCTACCTTCTACACCCTCAGAGTCTCCGATGATGACCCCCAGCTGGGGTGCCAGGTGCCTGATCGTAGCCGGGGGTCTGCTGGATTACAGTTGGTCCATGCTGTCTGAATTGGGACAACAGGCCTTTTAGTGACTGGTTTCTGGGGCTGCTGTTGTTTCGGGGAGCCCTGTTGCTGTGTTTCCTGCCCATCCTGCCTGCCCAGCTTCCTCCCAGCCTTCATAGAGGGGGTGTGCTTGATGGCCAAGGCCTGTCAGGCCTGTACCACCCTGCACCCTGTCCCCACACCCAGCCTAGGCGTCAGCTCCTGCAGAAATCCAGAGAAGAACTGCTGGCCGTGGTATCCCCTCTGCTGGCCTTACAGCCTCAAAGACTGAAACTAGACAGCCCTCCCTTGAGGCTCTGGGAGCCTAGGCTAAGCAGCCATACTGTGTGGGCGACCGTGGGGTAGAGGGAGCTGCAGGCTCCTCAGGGTGTGGGCAGCTGTTGAAGGGCCAGCAGGAGTAATGGCCCCAGCTCAAGCCCTGCTCGAGTGGAGATCTGACGCTGGCAGGTGCTGTGTGGCACCCTTTGGTGGGCCAGTGGCACCGAGTGTTCTGCGGGAGGCGAGAGCATGCAGCCCTCACCAGGCCTCTGTGACCAAACTCTGCCTGTTTCTCTGGCACAGAGTGGGTGGATGAACGGAGGAGTGGCCCCAGGGCCTGAGTGGGCTGCCAGACACTAGTTCAGTGACAGGTAGGGACTTGTGGGATTGCCTAGCAGCTGTGGTGCAGAGAGAAGCCTAGATACGTCCACCTGTCCACTGGCCACCTCCCTCTGCTTCTGGTTGCCCAACATGTAGAGCATGGGCCTGTTTACTCCCAGTTCTTGGGCCTGACTAGCAGGAGCCGCTGCCTCTGCTCTCAGCCTGGGAGGTCAGACTTCATGACACCTGATATGGGAGAGCCTCACAATTCACAGGGGTAGTGTTGGCTTTAGGCATGGTGAGCTCCGGACTTTAGCCTTGCTCTCAATCCCAGGGTCTGCATCCCCTCAGGTCACTACTAGGAGGGCTGGGGCAGGCTGCAGAGGGGAGGCATGGGCAGCAGGCAGAGCAGGTTGGGCAGCAGAGCAGCCCTGGCTGGTTCTGGCCTTAGGTTGCTTATGTCCCTTACCTAGCGGAAAGTGGGGGCGCTGCTGCTGTGCTTGCCACCACAGAATCTCTCTCGAGATTGGGGTTCAGGAGTCCAGTCTCGTCCGTGAAGAGTGTCGGGACTTGGCTGCACACATTGAGCATGCCAGGTTGTCCAAGACTGTCATGGTCCTGGTGACTCCCATCACCTAAGGGTCAGGGTCCTGGTTCTCGTGGATCTGCAGACAGACAGAGATCTGTACTGGTCAGTGGGACTGCGGGAAGTTCAGGGAAGGTGTCAGTGGGGATCATAGAGGAGTTTTACTCTATACCCTGTATAGGCCCAAGGAGCGCAGAGTCCCCTTCAGCCCAAGGACATGGCACATGAGGGACATCCTGGGGTCTACAGGTGCTGCGAACATCCCTGCCCTCCGCCTGACATGGGTTAGGGCAGTGATTCTCAACCTTGAATCTGTGACCCTTCAATACAGTTCGTGTGGTGGTGACCCCCAGCCATAAAATTCTTTTCATTGCTATTTCACAACCGTTATGAATCATAGTGTAAAAATACTTGCATTTTCCAGTGGTCTTAGACAACCCCTCCCCCCCAAGGGGTCATGACCCACAGGTTGAGAACCCCTGGGTTACCAGCTTTCTAGTTACTCTCGCACTGTGCAGAGAAAGAGGAGGTTGTTCCCAAAGGGTGGGGCCTCTGGGGTGACTGTTGGTCTAGCATGGGGCATTTGAGGTTAATAAGTAGTATTAAGTAATCTGTGACTGCCGGGCGGTGGTGGCGCACGCCTTTAATCCCAGCACTTGGGAGGCAGAGGCAGGCGGATCTCTGTGAGTTCGAGACCAGCCTGGTCTACAAGAGCTAGTTCCAGGACAGGCTCCAAAACCACAGAGAAACCCTGTCTCGAAAAACTTAAAAAAAAAAAAAAAAAAAAGTAATCTGTGACTTTTAAAAACTTGTAGCCAGGTGGTGGCTCTACAGAACGTGTGTGAATACATATGTGTGTGGGAGCCTGTATCCCCCAGTATTCATGGGGAGGTCAGAATAGCTTGTAGGTGTCAAATTGGGGATCAAACTCAGGTTCTCGGGCTTAGTGGCCAGCACCTGTACCAACTGAGCCATCTCTTTTCTTGACCTGTACTTGAACATCTGGAGCTGGGTTGGTCTCAGCAGGGCATCATGGACCCTGCAGGGTGTGAGCAGAGCTCTTGCCCTTCCATTCCAATCCCCCACATGGCCCACAGTTTCCTCGCTGCAGGGTTACCAGCAAGAGTGGCCATTGCCCTTTTCCAGGTGAAGCTACATTTCCCAGGCAAAGCAGCCTGCTACTACTGAGGTGCCCTGGCCCCACCTGGCAGGGCAGCCATGTCCTTAGGGCTCCTGCTAGTCCCAGGAGCAGGGCAGAGGGTGCCTTGCTGGAGACGTTGGCTATTTTTAGCTGGTGAGATCGGGGCTTCTGTTAGCAGCAGTGAGACTGGGGTCCCCAAAGGCAACTTTGTGGGTTTTTTTTTTTTTGAGATTTATTTATTATATATACAACATTCTTTCCATGTATGCTTGCATGCCAGAAGAGGGCACCAGATCTCATTATAGAAGGTTGCTGTGAATTGAACTCAGGACCTCTGGAAGAGCAGTCAGTGCTCTTAACTTCTGAGCCATCTCTCCAGCCCCCTCCAAAGGCTACTTTGAGTTGAAGCAGCTGCTGGGCCAGGAAACTGTTGGAGTGGGGACCTTAGGCACCTGGGTCCCAAGGAGGCACAGGCAGCCAGGGATACCTGGCTGGGAGAGGGGTGTCCCTCTGCCGTGCTGACTGCCCTCACCGCACCCCCAGGCCCTCTTTGTGCTTTTTGTGCTGGCCTACATACACATTGTCTTCTCCCGGTCGCCTATCAACTGCTTGGAGCATGTTCGAGATCGATGGCCGCGGGAGGGCGTCCTGAGAGTAGAGGTGCATCACAACTCAAGCCGGGCACCGGTGGTCCTGCAGTTCTGTGATGGGGGTCTCAGCGGCCTGGAGCTGGGGGAGGAGGAGGAGGAGGAACTGACCGTGGAAATGTTCAACAACAGTTCCATCAAGGTGAGCGGGTCTGGGCGCCCAGTCCTGGGGACACCCACCCAGTAGACCATCAGGGACTGACACCTAGGCCCCCTGTGCTGCAGTTTGAGCTGGACATTGAGCCCAAGGTGTTCAAGCCTCCAGGCGGCCCCGATGCCCTGAATGACAGCCAGGACTTCCCTTTCCCCGAGACGCCAACTAAAGGTTTGTGGCCCCAGGTAGGGAGGGTGGCAAGGCCACACTGAGGGTGGGCAGCTGACCACTCTTTCTCTGTCTGCAGTGTGGCCACAGGATGAGTACATTGTGGAGTACTCGCTGGAGTACGGCTTTCTGCGGCTGTCACAGGCCACACGCCAGCGCCTGAGCATCCCTGTCATGGTGGTCACCCTAGGTAAGGCAACTTGGGCACCCTGGCGGACTGGGGCTAGGCCAAGGAGCATCCGGCTGTGAAAGGCTCCCCGTCTTCTGTGAACGCTTGACTCCCATCTACCCACAGACCCCACCCGGGACCAGTGCTTCGGAGACCGCTTTAGCCGACTCTTGCTGGACGAGTTCCTGGGATATGATGACGTCCTCATGTCCAGTGTGAAGGGCCTAGCAGAGAATGAGGAGAACAAGGGTGGGGCTCCGGGCGGGGAGGACGGGGGGGGGGAGGGATGGTGGCCACCCAGCTGCTCATGGCCGCCTCTCCCAGGTTTCCTGAGGAATGTGGTGTCTGGGGAGCACTACCGCTTTGTCAGCATGTGGATGGCACGCACGTCCTACCTGGCGGCCTTCGTCATCATGGTCATCTTTGTGAGTGAATAGGCATGACTGGCACTCCTGGGGGGCTGCCGGGCTGGGGTGCCCACCCCCAGGCACCCCTGACCCTGCCCGACCTGCCCGCCCGCAGACCCTCAGCGTGTCCATGCTGCTGCGCTACTCGCACCACCAGATCTTCGTCTTCATCGGTGAGTCCTGGCCGGCCGGGGGTGGGCTGGGCTCTCCCCAGGCCCTCACGGGCGGCCGCCCTGTGCCCGCAGTGGACCTGCTGCAGATGCTGGAGATGAACATGGCCATCGCCTTCCCCGCAGCGCCCTTGCTGACCGTCATCCTGGCCCTCGTCGGTGAGGACCCCCGCTGCGCCCCCGCCCCCGCCCCGCCCCACCCGTGCCAACCCCGCCGCGTGTCCCCGCAGGGATGGAGGCCATCATGTCTGAGTTCTTCAATGACACCACCACGGCCTTCTACATCATTCTCATCGTGTGGCTGGCCGACCAGTATGATGCCATCTGCTGCCACACCAACACCAGCAAGCGGCACTGGCTGAGGTGGGGGTGGGGCCAGCGGGGGCGGGGTCAGGGTGGATCGGGGCGGGGCCTGTCAGACAGGGCAGCTTCTCCCGCCCCGCAGGTTCTTCTACCTGTACCACTTTGCCTTCTACGCCTACCACTACCGCTTCAACGGGCAGTACAGCAGCCTGGCCCTGGTCACCTCCTGGCTCTTCATCCAGGTGAGGACCGCCCTGCCCTGCTGCGCCCCACCAGGCTGGCTGGCCTACTGCTGGTGGGCGGAGCCTCATGCGGCCTGGCTCACCTGACCTCTGACCTCCGCAGCATTCCATGATCTACTTCTTCCACCATTACGAGTTGCCGGCCATCCTGCAGCAGATCCGCATCCAGGAGATGTTGTTGCAGACGCCACAGCTAGGCCCCGGGACCCCCACGGCGCTGCCCGACGACCTCAACAACAACTCTGGCTCCCCTGCCGCCCCCGATCCCGGTCCTCAGCTTGCGCTGGGCCCCAGCTCCAGCTCCGCTCCCGCGGGTGGGGCATCTGGGGCTGACTCGCTGGGCGCCGCGGCCTCGGTGTCCGGCAGTGACCTGGGTTGGGTGGCCGAGACGGCCGCCATTATCTCGGACGCGTCCTTCCTGTCGGGGTTGAGCGCCTCACTGCTGGAGCGGAGGCCGGCAGCCCCCAGCACCCCGGACAGCGCGCGCCCTGACCCCGGGGTCCCCCAGGAGGATTCGCCTGCGCCTGCCGGGTCCTGAGAGCAACGACTTGCCCGGCTCCCGGCGGGGCCCGGCCGGAGCCTGAGAGAGCTGTGGTCTGCAGGGAGAGGGGCTGGCGGTGAAGGTTCTGGAAGCGGCCGGGACAGGGCGGCGAGGTGCGGTGGGCGCGTGGCCGCCGGCCGCCTGGTGCTCCCCAGTGCCTTCCTCACGGCGCCCGCGCAGGGCCCAGCGCCCGGGCCCGGACTCGCAGGTGGCGGCTCAGGACGCGGGGCGCACGTTCTACGCTATTTAATTGCAGTGTACAGAGTCGTGTTTGTATATAGAATAAACTGTCGTGGACAGCGCGGCCGTGTGGTCCCTCAGCTTTCCGCCGGTCGTACCTGCAGCAGACGCAGTGGCCGGAGCTGGGCGCCATCCCCCAGTCGGGCCCGCAGCTCCCCGCGCCGCAGTAGCGCACTGCGCAGACGCTCCCGCGCCGCCTCGATGCGCAGCTCCAGCTCCTGCAGCTCCGCTTGCGGACCAGGCCCATTGGAGCAGAGCCATGGGCGATCCCCGCCGACCTCCCGGGTTTCCAGGAGGAACCGCACGCGCCGCTCTCGTTCAACAGCCCTGCGCACCCGCCTCCAGCGCGCCGCTCCTTCAGCTGCAGGCGGCTGCTCCTCGGGGCCGCTAGGACAGAGAGGAGGCAGTGGCCCTTGCAGCCCGCCTGGCCACCTACCTGGGGCTCCCCCCTCCCCGCCCCACGCTCACCTGCACTCTTGTTCCGGCTTCTCCTGGTGCCCTTCTGGCGTCCCAGTGTTGAGTGCTCGGTGGATCTTCTAGGGACACAGACCAGCATGTCAGTGGGCGCCCGGGTTGCCCATCTGCGCCATCCCACCCTATTCTGGTCCCTGCCACCTCACCTGGCTCGTGTGAAGCCAGTACTGCAGTCTGTTGCCTCTGCGGATGCGTGGCAGCACCAGGTGGTAGAAGACGTGCTCACCCAGAGAGCTGAGGAGTGCGCTGCCCAGCCCGAGACACAGCAGCACAAACAGCCCCGAGAAGTGGTAGACACCCATCTGCAGCGTCTGCGGACAGCGGTGTCCCCAGGGGGTCGGGGCCAATAGGTGGGGGGATCTTAGGAATGAAGGGGTGTTGGGGCTGTGTAGGGTGAGTGCCAGTGCACGCAAGCATAGCCAGAGCTCCCCACCCTGTGTCCCGGGCGCCTGCCCACCTCCGTCATGGCGAACACCCGCTTCCCGCAAGGCACCATCTTGTACCACTTGTCATGGAGCAGGTCAATGAAACCGGAAGACTTGTAGCGACTGATGAACTCCGACAGGTTGGAAGTGAGCGGTGAGTTCTGGGGCAGCCCTATGCCGTAGCCTGGAGAGGTTGAGCCGGGTGGGAGGAGGCTCCAGTACACTGCGCGCACCCACGGCTGGGATGCCCAGAACCCCACTCCACACTCACCCTCGATAGCAAAGGGTTTGCCCACGGTGAGCAGCTTACAGTCAGCGTCAATGGACACCTCGTAGTCCAGTAGAGACTTGTCCATGATGAAGGCGTTGAGCTTGGGTGGGTCGCTCCTGTGGAGCAGGATGGTGCAAGGTCAGCAGGCCCTGAGTGGCAGGTGGCCCTCCGACACCACACAGTACCCCGCAGACTCACGTGAGCATGGCCACTCCATGTGGAGTGGTGGGCGCACTGTGGCGCCGCATGTGCGCGTGCATCTCAGGGAAGCTCGCCTTGATGTAGGCCTCCGCGCTGCTCTCCCACACGGTGCCGAAGCGGAAGCCTTGGGAAGGGTGGTGCAGCTGCGGAGGAGGAGCGCTCAGCCGGCAGCCTGCGCCCCTACCAAGGGCCTGCTTGACCTCGCGCAGGGGCCTCTCGTACAGCGCTCAGATGCGGTACCATCAGCTCTGCAAATGCTTCATTTGGGAACCCCAGAGACACTCCATATTCTTCTGCTCTCACCCCAACCCCAGTCCTCACCTCACCTGGCCTTGGCTATCAGCCACTATGGTGGCTAGAGCACTGGGCAGCACCTAATTGCAGGGAGCCCAAGACTGGGGGTGGGGTCAGCAGGTTGCGACCAGCTAGATCCCAAAGAGGGGGAAACTGAGAAATAGCACGAACTCCAAAAACATGAAAGGCGAGAATAAATTCGGATGTACTTCAGCATGCCTGCCATCCCTGAAGGACGGCTGTTGTTGGTTTATGTTTTTTTGCGACAGGGTTTCTCCGTAGTAGCTTTGGAGCCTGACCTGGAATTAGCTCTTGTAGATCAGGCTGGCCTCGAACTCCCGGAATTCCGCTTGTCTGCCTCTGCCTCCCGAGTGTTGGGGTTAAAGTCATGCGTCACCACCGCCCACCTGGCTGCAATTCTTTAAAAAAGGACTCATCCTTAAGAATGAAGGCCTCGGATGGTGGTGGCGCACACCTTTAATCCCAGCACTTGGGAGGCAGAGGCAGACGGATCTCTGTGAGTTCGAGGCCAGCCTAGTCTACAGGAGTGAGTTCCAGGACAAACGGACAAACAGGACTGTTAAACAAAGAGACCCTGTCTGGAGGTAAGGGAAGCAAACAGAGGTGTCATCAGGGTGGGGCCACGTCTAGAATCCCCCAGGGAGGAGCTGGGGCCAGGTCAGGGGGTAGAGACCCTGGATTCCATTGCCAGCACTGCAATTGCTGAGCCCAGTGCCACCCCACTCTGACTACAACCCACAGCCCCTCAGCTTTCCCAGGCCCCACCTTGGGGTCATGGATTCCAGACAGCTCCTCAAAGGTCTTGTCCCCGACCATGACGGCAGCCAGATTGGCTGTGTAGCTGGACAGCACAAGCAGGCAGAAGATTGCCCAGAGGTTCATGAGGAAGCGTCCGGTAGGACACTTGGGTGTCTTGCTGGAGACAGTGCGCCCGAAGAGGATGGCATAGCAGAGGTTGAGCGCCGAGGAGTAGGAGAACACAGTGCCACGGTTGCGGCCACGGGGCGTGAGTCCATAGGGGCTCCGCCATTCGTACAGGGTAAGGAAGAGCGCTGTGAGGTGCAGAGCAGCGAAAACACCCACCCACATGGACCAGTGCAGAGGCCACATGAAGGCCCCGATGGGTGAGGCCGTGTCCCGCGTACGCACCATGATGCCCAGGCTGGTGGAGAAGAAAGGGCTGGTGAAGTCCACCACTCGGGAGCGAGCCGAGTTGATGCTGAAGCTGGTCACAGCCATGTGTGCCCGGCCAGCCAGCAGATCGCCCACCAGGCCTGTCCAGCGTCCATCACGCAGGGCCCCATATTTGCCGTCCCCCACAATATAGAGCTCGAAATCAAAGGCCAGGTCCTCAGCCAGCCGCTCCAGCAGGTCAATGCAGTAGCCGTAACAACATCTTCGCAGCGTGCGGGGAACCGAGCCGTTGGCTAGTGCTGCAAACAGCGCATCCAGCTTGGACGAGTCGTTGGTGCCTGGGTCTAGACACAGCTGTCCAGCTGGGCACTGCCCATCCTCATCGGATTCCCTGGTGAACACAAACGGGTGCTCCACCAGGGTCACCACTCGCAGCTTCGGCCGTGCCTGGGTGCCAGATGGAGACGGGATGCGCACAGCAGCCGTCCCGGGCTCAAACTCCAGCAGTCCGTCCTGCCAGCTGCCCACCGTTGCCCAGGCTGGGGCGCCCAGCGGATCCCGGCGCAGGCTCCACACCTTGAAATGCCGAGACACGTGCACCTGAGAGGAGCCTGTCACCCACACGGCCCCTGTGCGGCCCTGGAAGGATGTGTTGCTTAGAAATCTGGGGAATGGAAAGAGTAGGGATTATCACAACTCTGAGAGAGCTGCGCCTTGCTCAGCTAGCCCCCGCCTGGAAGCCATGGGGGCTCTAGGCTGAGGATGGAGGGACAACCACCCGCCTCTAGGTTCTGTTCCTGCTGAAGCACCCACCCCTAACACACGGGACAGAGCCAGGCTATGGGCCTGGCCTTTCCCCCGCGAAGCTGGACTCACCGAGCCAAGGTGTGCCCAGATGACTCAGGCCCAGCTGGTTTCGGGTCCTCACAGTTGACGGCACCCGGAAGCAGGGAGCGCTCCGGATGTGCGAGGGCCATGCTACCGAGTGCTCGTGCCACCAGCTCCACCGTGTCGTGAATGGCAGCTTCCAGTGAGGGTCGTTTGATTTCTCCCAACGCCAGCACCCCAGGTGACAGACCGGCTGTGGGCAGTGCCTCCGCAGGCAGTGGTGTGCCCAGTAGCCACTGAGGACCTGGTGGTGCAGCCTCTAGGACCTCATGTGCGCGGGCAGCGCTGCAACCGAGGAGGACCGCGGCAGGCACTATGCTTAACCCTCCGTCCAGTGCCCCCAGCAGGGACAGCCCAGCCCGAAGGCCGCCATTGCTACTGTCCAGCCGACTCAGGTCCAGCACGAACTTTGGAGCCTGGCCAGCACGGCTAGTCCAGAGTGTCACAAGGCTGCCAGGGTCCCGGACTCGGCAGAGTACCAGAGCAACGTCCTCCCAGGCATGCGCCTGTAACAGGGACACCAGCACATCCAATATGGTCTCCAGGGGACTGGCCCAGTCCAGCTGCAGATGGAACGGGGTCTGGGAAGAGGAGGTTCCAGTCAGTGCTAGTGAGCTTGGTATCTGCAGCCCCATCTCCACTCCACTCTCTCAAGCTGGGTACCGTCCTGCCTGCTTCAGCTCACCCTGCTCTGAACCCTCTAACCCTCCCCGGTACCTGCCCTCCCCGCCCAGGCTGGTCTTGAACTCATGATCCTCCTGCCTCCTGTCATCCCAGAGCCCTAGGTTGACAAGCAGGTACCATTTCTTCCAGTTATGCCCTGCTGAGATGGGATCCCAGACTTCATGCACCATGGCCCCAGCTTCTCTCGTGTTTTCTATGCATTCCCCCAGCTACAATGACCTTTCCTCTCCAAGCTAGTCAACTCCCATATGTTGGGGAATAATATTTTAAGGCGTGTTGCTTTTTTTTTTTTTTTTTTAAAGATTTATTCATTTATTACATATGCAGTGTTCTGCCTGCGTGTATGCCTGTATGCCAGAAGAGGGCACCAGATCTCATTGTAGGTACCTGGGAGGCACCATGTGGTTGCTGGGAATTGAACTCAGGACCCCTGGAAGAGCAGTCAGTGCTCTTAACCTCTGAGCCATCTCTCCAGCCCCCAAGGCGTGTTGCTTTTGTCTATGCTGCATTTATTTAACTCTGTGAAGCTACGATTCTGTCTGTCTTGAAGCTATGATTCTGTCTGTCTAAAACACCTGCTGGTCTAAAGGGCTGAACGGCCAATAGCAAGGCAGGAGCAAGGATAGGCGGGCCGGCAGGCAGAGAGGGAGGAAAAAATGAGGAAGAGAACAGAACAACAAGGGAAAAAGGAGAAGGGAACCCAGCCACCCAACAACACAGCCAGTCATGGAATAAGAGTGAAAGTAGCTGAGCGTTGGTGGCGCATGCCTTTAATTCCAGCACTCGGGAGGCAGAGGCAGGCGAATCTCTGTGAGTTCAAGTCCAGCCTGGTCTACAAGAGCTAGTTCCAGGACAGGCTCCAAAACCACAGAAAAACCCTGTCTCGAAAAGCCAAAAAAAAAAAAAAAAAAGATTTAAGAAAGAGGCAGGGCGGGCTGGAGAGATGGCTCAGAGGGTAAGAGCACTGGCTGCTCTTCCAGAGGTCCTGAGTTCAATTCCCAGCAACCACATGGTGGCTCACAACCATCTGTAATGAGGTCTGGTGCCCTCTTCTGGCGGGAAGGCATACATGCAGACAGAACATTGTATACATAATAAAAAAAGTTAATTAAAAAAAAAAAAGAAAAGAAAGAGGCGGGGCGGTGGTGGCGCACGCCTTTGATCCCAGCACTAGGGGATCTCTGTGAGTTCTAGGCCAGCCTGTTTTACAAGAGTGAGTTCCAGGACAGCCTCCAAAGCTACAGAGAAACCCTGTCTCAAAAAATCAAACAAGCAAAGATTTACAGGAGAGAAAGATAAGAGCCCAGTGGCAAAAGGTAGTTGGGTTAATTTAAGATAAGAAAAGCTGGCAAGAAACAAGCCAAGCTAAGGCCGGGCGTTCTTTTTTTTTCGAGACAGGGTTTCTCTGTGGTTTTGGAGCCTGTCCTGGAACTAGCTCTGTAGACCAGGCTGGTCTCGAACTCACAGAGATCCGCCTGCCTCTGCCTCCCGAGTGCTGGGATTAAAGGCGTGCGCCACCATCGCCCAGCCGGGCGTTCATTTTTAAGAATAAGACTCCGCATATTCCGGGTGGTGGGCCCCCAAAAAGCCTAAAGAGTAAAACATCACACAACACCTCCACATCCTTCAAAACCCAGCTCTGTCTCTTCTCTGTAGACCTGGACATTATCAGGGAGAACCTTGGACTCTCCGGAGCTCGCCCAGACTTTGGTTCCTGTCTGTCTCTCTCCCCACTTCGGCTTCCATCCTGACCTAGTTCCACCCCCCCCCAGGCGCCCCCTGGTGCTCAGCACGCGCTGATCGAGCGTCCTTAGGGGTTTTGTAGTACATGGCCCCAGTAGACACCCACCATCCCCTGGGGCGCTGCTGTCACGGACGCGTGGCTGAGGAACACAGGAGGATGCCACAGCTCTGTTTGGGGAGGCCAGGCCAACCCCAGAGGAGCCGGAATTGGCTCAGAGGCTGGAAGCATAGCTGCCCGCAGTTCCCAGAACGGGACGATCTTCAGCTTTGGTCTTGAGTCCCCCACCCAACCAAGCGGCCTTAGGGGATACAGGGAACCCAGGGACACGAGGGTCTCAAGCCCTGCTCCGAGTTGTTACTCCTGGTGGGAACTTTGGTTGGCCTGCTTGGTCCGGAGTGAGACAGCTTCAGACACAGACACAGAGACCCTAGCCAGGTGTAATGGCGCATGCTTTTAATCCCAGCACTCGGGAAGCATAGGCAGGTGGATTTCTATGAGTTCAGGGCTAGCCTGGTCTACACAGTAGAGGTTGTCTCAAAACATTAAGTAATTTTAAAAACTTAAAAAAAAAAAAAGACATAGCGAGGATGAGGATGGGACATGCCGAGGTTGGGGATGGACCGGCTCTGCTCTTGGGCTGGAGGCCACCAGAGCGCTGTGGATAGGGAGTTGCTGGCCTGTAGGGCCCCTGGGAAGGAAAAATGGACTTCTGGGAGGATTTCCCAAACTGGCCAAGTCCAAGGAGAAGAGAGTGGCGCGCCCTCCTAGCCAAGGCAGGCTTAGCAGGGAAGGGATGGGGCAGGGGTCCTCTCCATTCCCTGGTTGGAGAAGTGGGGCTCCCGCTTCCCTTCCCCGCACCCCAGGGTCCCCAGCGCTCCCTGCGTACCGGGGTTCCGAGGGGAGCGCGCGCCTCCCTCCTCAGGATGCTCAGTACCGGGGTCTCCGTGGCCGCTGCCAGGAACTGCAGCAGCCGCAGCTCGGGCCGCGCCTCGGGAAAGGCTACCGAGGCCACCACGCCCGGCGGTGCCAGGACCTGGCACAGACCTCGGGCCAGAGACGCGGGGTCCCGGGCGGGGGACGCGATGGCCACCAGATCCAGACTCAGGTTGTGCGGCAGCCGCGGTGCGGGGATGGCCAAGGCGGCCAGGACGCGGGCGCGGGCGGCGGGCGCGCGGGGCAGGAGCGCAGCTAGGCGTAGGGAGCCCCCGGCACGCGAGGCAACCCCGCAGGGCTGAGGGTGACCGCTCACCGCCCGGAGCCCCAGCGCCAGGACGAGCCACAGCGTCCTTACACGTTCCATCCCGAAGTTGCCCCTGTGCGCGGGGAAGGAGGAGACACCTGGGCCAGTCCGCTCCTTCCCTCCTTTGGGTCCCCGTCCACTGAAGGAGGAGCTGGGCCACTGCCTGGCTTGCTGTGGCTGGCAGGGAGGGATGGGTGATGCCTCCCACAGCCCAGAGGTTCTCAGAACAGTCTTTACCAGCTCAATCGTGTGTGCACCCTGGGGGAAACTGGGGCAGGCACATCTGGTGGAAGGTAGATGTGCCCTCCAGTCCTGGCAATCATCTTTTTGGTAATTTTTTTTTTTTACTTTATTGACATACTGAGTTTATTTCACATGTATGTTTTTGTTTTTGTCCCCTGCCATTTCCACTTCTGAGCACCACTATGTCCTATCCTGACATCCATACATACTGAGAACCAAGTAAAGGGTGGAGCGCCATCCTTGAAAACTAAACAGGCATTTTAGACAACACACTGTTGGACAACATTTATCGAACACAGGAGGGAAAGTTCTCCCTTCGCATTATAAAAAGGACAGCCAGGTACATCAACTGTTGCAGAAATCAAGTAAGACGGAATATTTCAAACTGTTTAAACCATGTTCTTAAGGAGACTGCCCCCACTGTCAGAGATCTTGATAGTCTCCTGGTCAGTCATCTGGAAGCAATTCTTCACATCTTCATCCTCCTCATCTTCATCCTGACTCCTCTACAGCTCCCAGGTGCTGCCCACTACTGCGCACAGGCCCTGACCCGCACTTCAACAGGTGTTGGGATTTCAAAGCCCTCAAGAGAAACGCTTGGCTGTACAGACATTTTCAAAGTTGCCAGTGTTGCTTTAGTTGGACTGCCTGTATAGTTCACTGCGTCTGCCTCCGTCTTTCGCCCCAGCACCTCAACTAACCATTTCAGTGATAATTGGTGCTCATTCTCACCATTATCCGCCTTAAAGTGAAAATCTTTGTCAGCTTTTAGTTCACAACCGAAAAGGTAATTCTGAGGCCTTAGAGGGCTCCTGTCCATGGAGTCTTCCATGAGGTGAAGGCGCGTTCTTCGGTGGAGGGAAGTCGGACGGAGAGTACTGCCTGCCGCTCCTCAGAATAGACATGCAGGATGCAATCACGCCAGGGACCGGCAACAATCTTGAATCACAAAAACCAAACAACAAAAAGGTATCTGTATTTATATCTTGGGTTTGTGGGCTAAGCTGCATTCTGCAGGCCATGTGGGGACAGCCTTTGGGGTCTGTCACCCCTCTCCACTCTGTGGGTCCTGAGGATCGAAGTAGGGTCCTCAGACTTGGCTGCAAGCACCCTTACCCCATCTTGTTTTCTTCTCTTTTAAAATGTGAATTATTGCCGGGCAATGGTGGCGCACGCCTTTAATCCCAGCACTCGGGAGGCAGAGGCAGGCGGATCTCTGTGAGTTCGAGACCAGCCTGGTCTACAGAGCTAGTTCCAGGACAGGCTCCAAAGCCACAGAGAAACCCTGTCTTGAAAAAAAAAAAAAGTGAATTATTATTGGCGCACACCGTTAATCCCAGCGCTCTGGAGGCAGAGACAGGCGGATCTCTGTGAGTTCGAGGCCAGCCTGGTCTACAGAGCTGGTTCCAGGACAGCTGGGGCTACACAGAGAGACCCTGCCTCAGAAAACAGTATTATTTTTCGTATTCGTTTGAGACAGGGCTCCATTATGTAGCCATGGCTAGTCTGGAACTCCATGTTCACACCAGGCTGCCCTTGAACTCAAGAGATCCATCTGGGTCTGCATTTGGAGTTTCCGTGGTGGGTGGGTCCACGCTCTCAGGGACCACTGGACTCCCCGGAGCTGGATGTGCACCACCCAGCACAGGTGCCTGCAACCAAAGTCACACTCTCTACAACAGTCTGAACTGGCCATAGAGCAAGCAACCTTTCTGGCCTCCAGAACTCTTTAACCTTCCAAACCCAGTGTCAAAAGCCCAGACACACACACACACCGCCAGGCTCATCTTCTTATGACTCATTTAGGCAGCATTGTCATTGTCCCCTCGGTTCAGGGAGGATGGGTAACTTCAGTCCAGTTCCCCCTGCCTCACATATAGTAGATCCTTACACTCTCCTCCTCCTCCACTCCAGAACCCTCTATAGCTCCACTGTCACGGTTCCCCCCAACTCAATTGACTCAGGGTCCAGCTGTCCGCTGAGTGTGGCCTGTAGCGTCAGGGACCAAAGGCTTTCCTGGCTGGGAGGTTCCTGCTGGGAACTCTGTGGTCTGTCCTCACAGGCAGGGCCTGGCCTGGGAAATATGGCATTCTCCCAAGATTGGGCAGCGCCTGCAGAGAACACTCAGCCCTGATGAATGAATCTACACTCACCCCCAGCCCCACCCCCCACGCTCACTCTCCTTGCAGAGCTAAAGGAAAAACATCCATCAAGCAAATAAAAACGCCAGCAAGACAGACTGCACTTTGAGTCGCCTTCTAATGGGATGGCAGCTAGGCACCTGGCCAGGGCTCCAAGGTACATCAGGTTAGGGGTACTTCAGGATTCCTGCCTGGGGCCACCATGCCACCAACCTCAGTCCTCTTGGATGGGGCTAAAGTCCTCAGAAATCTGCCCTTGTCTACAGTGTTCCCAGCTGGCCTCTTCCAGCCTACAAGGACTCCTGGGTGTCGGTCTGTTCAGCCCACTGAAAGTGAGACAGTTGGGGTACAGGCCCAGCTGGATTCACCACTCCTAACAGAAGGGCAGAAAGGGCCGGGCGATGGTGGCGCACGCCTTTAATCTCAGCACTCGGGAGGCAGAGGCAGGCGGATGTCTGTGAGTTCGAGACCAGCCTGGTCTACAAGAGCTAGTTCCAGGACAGGCTCCAAAACCACAGAGAAACCCTGTCTCGAAAAAACCAAAAAAAAAAAAAAAAAAAAAAAAAAAAAAAAAAAAAAGAAGGGCAGAAAGGGACCCTCCCCTCCAGCTGAGTGAAAAGACACGCAAGACTCTCTTGGGGTGCAGGGATGCCTCAGTGTATGAACCTATCCCCAAGAATCCGGTTGTGCACATTTCAGGTCATTCGGCGCAGTGGCTGGCACTGGGCACAAGTCCCCACGGTTCCTGCTGGTCTCCGCCTCCACACTGTCCGCTCCCATCTCAAGAGGATGTCTGTAGGGTCTTGGTCCAGGCTGCCCCACTGCTCAGAAGACTGGGAACCGTGCCTTCCTGCAGCTTGGGTGCTCAACCAGCCCGATAATTATAATGGCTGAGTCCCAAAAGCAATTCTGATTTCTTATAAGCCCAGAGAAGCCAGTCAGCTCAGGGAAGTGGGGGCCGCACAGATGAAGGGATAATCCTAAGGAACACACTCAGCCCAGATGTCAGGAAGGCTCAGGCAACCTAGGCCAGCTAGCCTTTGAGGCCAGCCACAGCAGGTGATCACCCAGTGTGTGGCACTGCAGAGCTCACACACACTCATTCACTCACACACACTCACTCCCAGCTGGAACACCACACAGAAGCAGGAGCATGATAAACACCCAAGGAGGGAACCGAGTTCACCTTCACCCGTCTCAGGTAACCTCCCGAGGTCTCTGGTGTGCTGAGAACCCATGGCTGGTAGAGTCCCTGTGTGCCTGCTTCCCCAAACCTCTCCGAGGGAGCAGGGGCGGCTGGTATGGGAGGAGTCAGGGTATCTGGCCCAAGAATGCAAGGAGCCAGCTCAGAGGGGAAACTAAGGCAAGCGTCAGGGACACTAGAGCACCCAGCATCCCGGCACAGGACGCCATGGGTCCTCAGGGTATGGTCACATTCTGCCACCAGGTGCTTTCCAGGACGTCCTGAGCACACGGTGATGGGGTTTCAGGGTGAGGTCAGCACTGGCACCCGCTCCAGCTGCAGCGGCGACAGCTCTGCTAAGTCACTTTTCTGGATCGTTAGGCAGAGGTGTCAGTTGACAGTGGTTTTCCAGAAGGCTCTGTGAGTATTTGGGCTGAACTCCAGACTGCGCTCTGGACCATGCGGGGCTGGTCACTGCCTGGTCGGCCCCAGTGAGGACCCTATGCTGTCAGTCCCTCACGACCTCAACCACCCACGCCCTGGGGTCCCCAGGTGTGAGGCCTCCCAACCCAGCCCCGCAGGGACAGAACAGCCCAGGCACAAGTTTCTTTGTCCATCCTTTGTTTTTAAAGCACCAGAGCCAATGGCAAGTGTTCCCGTGACAGCCGCGCAGCTCGCGTCACTTAGAGGGCCGGGTGATCATGCGCGTGGAAAAGTCGAAGAGGTCCCGGTTGATTTTGCGCAGGTTGCGCACCTCCTCCTCCAGCTCCAACACGCGCACCGGCAGCATCTGATTGCCTAGCATGTTCTGTGGTGACAGGGGCGTGTGGGTGAGGCCGCTCTTGCCCGACCTGCCCAGGCCCCTCCCACAACCAGGACTAACCCCGCCCACCTTCTCCACATAGCCGGATAGCGCTGCCTGCAGCTGCTCCAGCCGCTCCAGGTAGGTCGGCTCGGTGCCCTGAAAAGTGGTATGGTCACCCCATTGTGTCCCGTGTCACACAACGGAGCACTCCGGACACTAGGTCCTCAGCCTGTGTGCCACCCTCTGTGGAAGGGCCAGACACCACCCGGCCAAGGGCCCGGGGAGACGCTGAGGACGCGGGGCTGGGCAAAGTCCCTCCCTTCGGGTGCTCGCCCATCCCCAGCTGCTGTCCTCGGGCTGCCCCAATGGTCTATCCTGCTCTATTCTTTAAGACCCAAGTGACCTGCTCACACAGTGGGAGCAGTATGACAAGCCAGCCTTTGAATGTGGGCCGATGCCCAGTGTGCTCTCAGACAGGAGTCAGTTGTGTGAGCAGCCGTGGGTGCCGACGACCTGGCAGTAAGGACTCAGGTCTTTAAATGTCAGGCTGGGTGAGTACCTGCAGGTGGAGCCCTAGCTGCAGGCGCAGGCCCCCACCCTGGGCCTCATCTCCATGCTCAGCACCCAGCAGGTGCTTGTTGAAGAGAGGCAGGGGCGAGTTGGGCTTGAATTCAGGGTTCAGCATGCTGGGCGGGGCCAGGATGATGGCTGCATTGGTCACTGGGCCTGAAGGACACAAAACACCAAGTCAGGGGCTGGCTGCCGTGCGGGCCGATGTGCTCCCGGCGAGGCGCGGCGCGCACCTTTGAGTGTGACTGTGCGCAGGCTCTGTTTGCTCTTCACATCCCACAGCCGCACTGACTCATCGTGGGAGCCGGAGAGGAGAACACTGCCGTCCGTGGACACCGACAGACACGTCACCTGGTTCCTGTGCCCCCTGAAGACCTTCCCTGCGCTCTGTTCAGGCCGGAAGCTGTGTTCTTTCTGTCCAGGCTGTGGTGTGGGGAGAGGGCAGCTGTCAGTGTCTGGGATGTGGGGCACCCACCGTGTGCTCCCTCAGCCCCCAGTGGCCACTCACCCAGCTGCACAGGTCCACCTGGAAGATGGAGCCATCGCTGCCTCCACAGAACACATGGTGCTCAGCCAGGTCCATGGTCACAGACGTGATGCCCACGTCAAACAAGACAGACAGAAGCAGATCTCCCGAGGAGATGGCCCAGAGCTGCAGGGATGGGAGGCCTGGTACCACGGACAACCAGGCACACAGCCAAGCCAGGGAGCCAGGAAGGCTGAGGACCCTGGCACCACCCTGCCCATGCTACAAGCCTCCAAACCCATCACAGCCGCGCAAGCCACTCTGGCTGGTGGTGCGGGCAGCTCGGCTTCTGCACCAGACAGGGAAACTAAGTCACCAAGGCTGGGGTAGGAGGCCATGTCTTCGCTTCCTATGTTCCTAAGCATGGGCAAGCCATGGCTACACAGACAGACAGACAGAAAGACATTTAGAGGAGAGAGAGGAGAGAGAGGGAGGGAGGGAGGGAGGGAGGGAGGGAGGGAGGGAGAGAGAGAGAGAGAGAGAGAGAGAGAGAGAGAGAGAGAGAGAAGAAAAAAATACTTTCTTATAAAAAAAGGGCTGGGGTAGAAGCCTGGATTGATCCAGCAAAGTGAGGTCCTCGGTTCCATCTCTAAAACTGCGCCAATAATAAACAAACAATCGCGAACTCTCAAGGGCAGCTGGCTACTGCAGCACAGCCGAGTGGGAATTTCCAGCAGACAGGTTGGACCGTCCATCTCTGGGTGTCCTTGGTCAGGCATAGGATTACGGGCTGTCTGGAACGGAGGCAGCCAGGGCAAGGGGAGGCCAGCCTCCCTCTCTCCTGGCTGAGCGCCAGTGGCAGTCAGGAATTTATGGGTCCAGGTTGGGGATGCTACCTTCATGGTCTGATCCAGCGAAGCTGTGGCCACCCGGGCCATGGGGCCTCCGAAGCCACAGTGCACATCTGTGATGGGGAGTGTGTGCTGGGACCAGACGTGCCTCGGGGCGAGGATCCTGGACGGGTCTGCCTGCAGCACACTGGGCATAGCACAGCGGTGAGGCCATGTGCAGAGATCCTGGCCTGCCTCCTCAAGCCCCCATGTCACCAGCCCAGGTGCCCCCACCCTCAGGCTCCCGTGCTCTTTCTGTGCAGACTCCTGACATGCGCCCTACCTGCAGAGGTTCCAGACCAGCACCAGGCAGTCCTTGCCCCCCGAGACAAAGTGGCTGTCGTCACCCGTGAACTTCAAGCATGACACGTCCTGGTAGTGACGGGTGAGGATGACCAGGAGGTTCCCAGTGGAGACCTGGGGTGGGCCAGGCAGCAGTCAGGGGTGACAGAACCCTGTCTACCTGCTCCAGGCCTCTGGTGGATGGAACCAGGGCACTGGGCCAGGACTGGCTGTGTCCCCAGTGTCTGCTGGCAGTGTGACAACCACCAGGAAAGGGGGACATAAGTTTCCTGGGTCCTCTGAGCCCCCAGGGGAGCCTAAGCTTGATCATGTCTAAGGTCAGCTGATCTGGGGTGTACTGGAGGCCCCCCGCGGCACAGCTGTCCATCAGCTGCATGAGAGCCAACGAGAAAACCAGAGGAAACAGTAAGCAACAGTTCCGCAGGAGTGAGGCTGCAGCCAGAACACCCGGATCTAAGGCCCGTGTCTGTCCACCTCACAACGGGGAGGGACAGAGGGACAATGTGGTGAGCCCAGGCTCCAGGCCAAGGGGTGCTGTTTCTGTCGGGTGTCTGGGCACCTGCAGACAAAGAGCTCGGCCACCCACACACTAATGTCACAGGAGACCAGCTCCCCCAGGAAAAGGGGCAATCTGTGGGGCCGGGCAGCGCCCCCTGGTGGTCACGACTCAGACTCCCCCAGGAAAAGGGGCAATCTGTGGGGCCGGGCAGCGCCCCCTGGTGGTCACGACTCAGACTCCCCCAGGAAAAGGGGCAATCTGTGGGGCCGGGCAGCGCCCCCTGGTGGTCACGACTCAGACTCCCCCAGGAAAAGGGGCAATCTGTGGGGCCGGGCAGCGCCCCCTGGTGGTCACGACTCAGACTCCCCCAGGAAAAGGGGCAATCTGTGGGGCCGGGCAGCGCCCCCTGGTGGTCACGACTCAGACTCCCCCAGGAAAAGGGGCAATCTGTGGGGCCGGGCAGCGCCCCCTGGTGGTCACGACTCAGACTCCCCCAGGAAAAGGGGCAATCTGTGGGGCCGGACAGCGCCCCCTGGTGGTCACGACTCAGGCTGGGGTCACCTTGACACAAACAAGAGTCACCCGCTGGACCATTATGTAGGGCATTTTCTTGACTAAATGATTGACAGGGGTCTTCCCACTGTGGGTGGCACCAGGCCTGGACAGGGGCTCCTGGGTTGCTGTAGAAAGCAGGCTGGGCTGGGCCGAGCTCCTGGAGTTCAGCTGAGGAGAGGGAGGAGGAGTCACCTGAACAAGGGGGTCAAGGGCATGATGGGGAAACCAGAGACAGCTGACCCGATCCAGTGGGAGCTCAGGGACTGTGGCTGGGGAACCTGCACGGGACTGAACTGAGACCCTCTGAATGTGGGTGACAGTTAGGGGGCTTGATCTGTTGGGGAGCGGGGCTGGCAGTGGGACCAGGACACGGGGGCCCATTCCTTGTGGAGGGTGGGACACCTTGCTCAGCCTTGATGCGGTGGGGAAGGAGCTTGGTCCTGCCCCAAGTTGGTAGGCCAGACATTGGTGACTCCCTAAGGAAGGCCTTACCCCCTCTGAGGTAAAGATGGGGGATTGCTGGGGGGGATGTGGGGGGTGGGAGAAGGGAGGGAGGTGGAACTGAGGTTGGTGTAGAAAATAAAAAGTAAATTACTTTAATAAAGAAAAATATGAGAAAAAAAAAAGAGAAGAAAGCAGGCTGGATAGGCTAGAGAGATGGCTCGTGGGGAAGCACTGGCTGCTCTTTCAGAGGTCCCGAGTTCAATTCCCAGCAACCTCGTGTAGCTCCCAGCCATTTGCAATGAGATCTGGTGTCCTCTTCGTGCCTGCAGGCATACGTGCAGACAGAACACTGTACACATAGTAAATAAATCTTTTTTTAAAAAAATATTTATTTATTTATTATGTATACAATATTCTGTCTGTGTGTATGCCTGCAGGCCAGAAGAGGGCACCAGACCTCATTACAGATGGTTGTGAGCTACACGTGGTTGCTGGGAATTGAACTCAGGACCTTTGGAAGAGCAGGCAATGCTCTTAACCGCTGAGCCATCTCTCCAGCCCCGTAAATAAATCTTGAACAACAGCAACAATAACAACAAAAAAAAAACCAGGCTAAAATGCAGGGGTGGGAGGTGGGGGTGGGCAGCATAGGGAGTTTGAGGGACACCTGATCAGGGCCGGTAGGGAGACAGGTGTGAAGAGAGTAGTCAGCACTGAAGTGGTGACGAGGAGGAGGGACTCAAGGGCCACACAGTGAGTTCAAGGCTGGTCTGCACTACTTGAGACCCTGCCTCTAAAGACAAAATCAAGAACCAGGGATGACTTGGTGGGTGAAGTACCTCCAGAACCCATGTTCAACCATCACTGACAGTGGTAGGTGGAACTAGGAGGCATCTTGCGTGCCTGAGCAGAGAAACACCGGCCCACATGCCAGCTGAAGTGGCTCTCTGATGCTCACACGTGCACTTTTACACAGTGTAGCAAACCCAAGAAGGCACGGGAAAGGGATCTTAGATGCGCCCAACCTAGGTGGATCCCTCCTGCGGGACCACACCTCAGGACCCTGGTCTGAGAAGGACGTGGTGGCCCAGGGATGGCCTGGAGGAAGATGAAGCTAGGAGGGGCAGAAACATGGCTAACCTCAGCTCTGAGGAGCAGGGTCAGGACACAGCCTAGAACCCCGCCTCCTCCGGCCTCACTCATGGCCAAGGTCATTAACTGGAGCCAGGCAGCTGGGGCCTCTGGCGCTGAGGAAGCAGGATGAGGCCGAGGGCCCTGCCACCTCTTGTCGTGACTGAGACAAATGGGGCGGGGCTGGCTATCACAGGGTTTGTGATAGGGTTTTTTGAGACATGGTTTCTCTGTGTAGCCCAGGCTATCCTAGAACTCAAGAGATCTGCCTGCTTCTGCTACCCTAGTGCTGGGATTAAAGGCATCCACCCTCAGCATCCGGCAATAATTTTACATTTTAAAAGATTTTATTGACATACATCTAGGAGGCCCTCAGAGGCCAGATGAGGGTGTGTGCTGTGGACTGGGGCAGCCGGAGCTTCTACTGCTGTCTCTCCAGTCCAATTGATGGTTTTTAAAAGTTCAATATTTTTTATTTTTCAGTTTATTTTCTTTATGAGTGCTTTGCCCACAGGTATATATGGGTACCAGGGATCACACCATTAAAGTCAGAAGTGGGTGTCGGCCCCTCAGAACCGACATCACGTGGTGCTGAGAACGGAACCTGGGTCCTCTACAAGAGCAGGACGCGCTCTTAACCACATCGATGTTGCCTGTGAGGGCGTTAACTGTTAAGTTGTGGCGTTCCTGCTTCCTGCCCTGATGTCCCTCAACACAAGCTATCAGATAACATCACAAAACGATAAACCAAACAGACGACTTCCGATCAGCGTTTTGTCAAGAGAAAACAAGTTAGAACACTGTCTTCTCCTAAGTTTCTTTTGTGGTTACCCATAAAGGTGGGGGCCAGCACCGGGGCCACCTTAGGCTGAGCCCTGGGCTGCACCCCACAGTCATGATAATTTAGGACCCCATAGACACAGTCATATTTTCGGTAACATCATTAAGAACACCTGCCTCCGTCAGCCTGGACACTAACCAGCGTTCCCAAGTGACACATATACGTGACAAGCTGTTCTCACCTCCCACAGGTAGATGCTCTCGGCAATTCCCGCCAGGACATAAAGGCCATTGGATGCTGTGGTCAGACAAGTGACTGGCCCAGGACACATGATTTTCTGTTGGAGCTGGTCCTAGGGACACAATGTGAGACAAGCCGTGTGAGCCTCGGGAAGAGCAAAGAGCTGGTTACATACAGGGAGCAAGAGGAAGGAGTAGGGGTAGGCAGAACCCCCAGTGGGTGGTTGGAGTGTCTCAGGGCTAGACCCTGGCCTAAACCCCCCACTCCCCACTGCAGCAGCCAGCGCAGCCTGGATGCCGAGACTGGCGGTGTGTGTGTGTGTGTGTGTGTGTGTGTGTGTGTGTGTGTGCCGGGATTGAGACACTGAGGCTTCTTTTCAGGTGGAAGAACAGCAACCTTTCTTTTGCCCAGCAACCTTTTATACCTCTCCTCCTTCTGTGGAGACCCATCGGCCAGAAAGAACACAAACATCCTGTCAATTACAGACCACAAGGAAGTTCCGCTGTCAGTCGGGGGAGTGAGGGCAGCTGGGTCACAATACCCCCCAAGAAAGCTCTACCCGACATGAAGGAGGCTCTGGTTCCAGAAACATAAGAACCAAAAAAATCCCATGCCTCAGTCAGTGCTTATAGTGAAGAACCGAGACCCTTAAGAGGATAACAAGAGCCGGGCGGTGGTGGCACACGCACTCAGGAGGCAGAGGCAGGCGGATCTGAGTTTGAGGTCAGACTGGTCTGCAGAGCCACTTCCAGGACAACCAAGGCTAAATAGTGAGATCCTGTCTCGAACCGCCCGCCCTCCCCCCGAAAATAAGAGGGCAATGAAAGCATTTGCAAACACTCCATCTCTTCCCAAGAACTCTGATCTGTCATGTCCTCCAAAAGCACGACTTCTATCTGACCCCACTTTCCTTTCTGCATCAAAATTAGCGCTTCTTTGACTAGAAATGCGCAAACGTTGATTCGCCACACATCATCTGAGCATGCGCGCGGAAATCTCAGGGCGCCTTTGCACCAGGCCCGCCAGGACGCCAGCATCACACAGCACCCCGGGTCGGGTGACCCCAACTCCAGCGCGTCCAGTCCACGCGGCCGTCCCTCGGCCCCCACGGATGCTGAGGCCACGCACCTTGCGCTGCAGCTCCCAGGCGCAGATGTAGTTCTTGCCTTGCTGCGCCGCCAGCAGGTATTCGCCATTGAGCAGCGCCAGGCCCCGCGGCCCCGCTTGTCCGCCGCGGTAGGTGAGCAGGTTGGCTCCCGAATGAAGCTCCCACACCACGCAGCTCCAGAGCTGCGCCGCGGAGTCCGTACACACCGCCACTTCCATGGGCGCCGCCATGTTGAACGGGCAGCCCCGCCTCTGAATCCCGTCATCCCTAGCAAGACTCTTAAGATGGCTCCTGGCCGGCTAGAGCGTCTCCTAGCGGCCGAACGGGAGAGCGCGCGCATGCGTGGTAGCTTCATCGTGGCGAGGAGGCGGAGCTCTCCGGTGCTCCCTGGCTCCTCCAGGCCTAGAGCGGCACGGAAGCGCGTGGGGCGGAGCTCTTCTGCGCACGCGTACAACGTTCGCCGCGGAGGGCGGAGCCACACGCTCTACGCCTGCGTACCAGCTCGGAGGGAGCGGGATCTCGCCACACGGGCCCTCGGGGGTGGGGGGACCAGCCGCTCCGCGCACGCGCGCGCTCTCCGTGCTTGCACCCGCTGACTGCTCGCAGGGTTTGTTTTGGACCGCAGATCAGAGGCGATTGCTATGCAGAGTGACTAGAGATTTTCGCCGGTTCTGCTGGGTGTTGGGCTCAAATGAGTCAAACTTTTACAGTTGTTTATTTCGTCTTGAGACACTCTAGTCCTCGACCAGTTCCCCTGCCTCAGCCTCCTGCGTGCAGAGATGACAAGCCTGTCACCATGGCCGGCTTACTTTTTAAACTTTGTTTTAAGGCAAAAATATATAAAAAGACCTTTATGCTTTATTTAGACCGAAAGAAATTAGTTACTGCATGTAAGATCAGGTTACATACACACCAAGGATAACACGTCTGGCCAGGGCGTCGCTTTGATGATTAAACGCGTACTGATTGAACACATCCTTTATTGATTTGCCTCCTCTTTGACCTTTGCTCTTTGGCGTCATAAATTTCACATTTGTATTTGGTTCACTCTGTGTAGACCCAACAAGTCAATCTCCAGCCAAACAGCCTTTAGCCTCAAGTCACAGCCTGCTGGCCGTAGGCCAGGTCTCAAACCAAGGGGTTTTGTTTTGTTTTTTTCCTAATGTGCCGTTAGTAAAGAAGAACGGATGCCAGTGTTGAATCTTGCAGCCGCGGATGTGGCTGTCCAGAGCGCTGCACCAGCCGGGGCCGCACCGGTCAGGTTTTGAGCCACTGTTGGGCCTCCCAGGGGAGGAGGTGCATGCCGGTGCCAACTTGGGACTCCGGGTCCTCCAAGCAGAGGAGACAGTTGCGGTGGAGAATGGCACTTAATGTGGCCACCAGATGGCAGGCACAAGCTGCGGGGACGTGAAGAACACCGAGGAGATCCACATGGGGCAGCCTACAAGAGTCTGAGGAAGAGGCGCCCGCTTGGAGCACGAGACTCAGGGAAACAAGGCGCTGTACGGGGCGCAAACAAGTCCTGGGGCAGAGCGGAGGATGTGGAGCTGCCTTTGAAAGCATCGGAGAGGCGGGTGAGGGTGGCGCACAAACCGGGCAGTGGTGGCGCAGGTCTTTAATCCCAGCACTCGGGAGGCAGAGGCAGGTGGATCTCTGTGAGTTCGAGACCAGCCTGGTCTACAGAGTGAGTTCTGGGACAGTCTCCAAAGTTACAGAGAAACCCTGTCTCGAAAAACAAAACAAAAAAAGAGCAAGCAAGCATCGAGGGACATAGCCTGTGTGTTACTGGATCGTGGGAGGGAGGGAATTCACCTCCCAGGACTCATGTAGCCCAGGCTGTCCTTAAACTCCAGTTCCTCAAGGTTGGAGAGATAGCTCAGAGGATAAGAGCACTGGCTGCTCTTTCAGAGGACCGAGGTTCAATTTCCACCACCCACATGGCAGCTCACAACTGTGATTCCAGTTATAGGAGATCTGACACCCTCACACCAATACACATAAAATAAAATTAAATAATTAAAAAAAAAACCTGTCAGATTGTCTTGCCTCAACTTCCTGGGACCCAGATCACAGCGACTTTTAGTGCTAAAGTGTGACTAGGAAGAGACCTGTGAAGATGGCTCGGTGGTCATAGCCCTTGCTACTCTTGCAGAGGACCCAGGTTCAGTTCCTAGCTCCTGTGCCAGAGCGGCTCACAATCCCCACCAACTCCAGCTCCAGGGGATCCGACACCTCTGGCACTCAAAGGCACCTGCATGCAAGCGAATGTACGCCCACATAAATACATGCACATATAATTAAAAATAACAATAAAATAAGAGACACAGAACCTGGGCTCACAAAGAGAAAAGGGGTAGGGGACGGGTGGTAGAGGGTGGGTCCAGCATGCACGAAACGCTGGGGCTCACCCCTAGCACCACAGAAAGCAGACACGGTGACACGGGTGTCGTCCAAGCACACGGGTTGTGTCAATTATTTTGGTTTTTCAAGACAGGGTTTCTCTGCAGCTTTGGAGTCTGTCCTGGAACTAGCTCTTGTAGACCAGGCTGACCTCAAACTCACAGAGATCCGCCTGCCTCTGCCTCTCGAGTGCTGGGATTAAAGACCTGCGCCACCACTGCCCGGTTTGTGTAAAATTTTTAAGAAAAGGCATTCAAGATGAAAGATATAGGGGTAATCCTGAAGGCCTGGGTTTTGCTCTCAGCAGAAAGAAGGGTGGAGGTGCCAAGAGCCAACTTGGGGTTTGAACTTGGTCCTGAGTTCCGCATGCCAACTGTGAGCAGTGGGTGAGGCCCTTGTAGGAATCCAGGCCTCCCTAAGGGGGTTGCTTAGAAGACCCAGCAGTGACAGGTCCGTGAGCCTCAGGGCCCAGGTACATCCTTATCTGGGTCGGTCAGGCCTACAAGTTTCCTTAATCTCCGTTTTAGGATTCGAGACTGGAACAGAGCCGGCTGGTCAGCAGCTGGGGAAGGCCTCCCTCGCGGAGACCTGGCTACTCTCCCCTTCCCAGGCGCACTGTGAGGTTAGGGGTCAGCCCGCCCCCAGTCGGTCCCTGGAATGAGGATGGTCCAGTTGTGTCAGCTGAGGACAAAAGCCACACTTTGGGCATCCGGGACCACCCAATTGCTAGACCTCTGAGAAAATGCAGGGCACAGCAAGGTATGGAGGATCCGGATCAGGGGAAACTGAGGCCCAGACATCCTTAGCGCCTTCCACCCATACGGAAGCTCTCCTACTCTGTTCTGCCAGCACCAGCCTCCACCTTCTCCCTGGGGGATCCACAAGCCAGCCCACCATCTGGGAAATCCTCAGGGAGAAAGGCTGACAGTGGACCCCCAAGAGGAGGGAGGTCTGCTCAGAACAGTTTTGTGGGTCACTGGGTGGGACCCGGCTGTGAGACACTCAGGGCTGCTCAGTTCTCTCTCTGGTGCTTGTCAGCCCAGCCGAGTCTCCCAAGAGATGCCGATACAGAAACATTGCTGGTCCTTGTCCCCCAGGCGGCGGCAGGGGCAGGAGTAAGTAGGAGCCAGCCAGCTGCTGTTTTCTGTCAGTACCCTGGGGAGGGACCAGCCTGGGCCAGACTTGGCCAGAGCAGGCAGGATGAGAGTCAGGTGGCCACGGTCTGGGCCTGTCCACCTGGCCTCAATTACCTTGAGTCATTCAGTCTCCCGAGTCCCCTGGGTGTGAGACTGACATTCAGGGATCCTCTCTCCACTCAAACCCTTGAGGCGTCAAGCTGGGAGCGGTGGTGGCACAAGGCACATGCCCGCGATCTCAGTCCTCTGGAGGTTAAGGCAGGAGTGCACCCGAGTCTGGGAGAGAGGGCTGGGGGCTGGGGAGGCTGCCGGGAGCTCTGGCCCCTGGGGGTAACAGGTGTCTGACACGGGGCGGGGGTGGGGAGACCTGGGGAGTTAGTTGGCTTCCCCGGAGGCCTCACCTGGCTGCTGGGGACAGAGAAGTGTGAGTGTCACGTGCAACTAGCCCAAGGGACAAAGATGGAGAGATGATGTCCCAAGGTGAGTTGAGGCTGGGACAGAGAGGAGAGAATGGTTCCAGGTGGGAGCGGGGAATGTCCTCTGGAGAGGTCCTGACACAGGTCAGGCTGGGTGCGGTGCCTGGGGGCAGAGGCATGCCCATCTCTGTGAGTTTTAGGCCAGCCAGGACTGTGGAGTGAGACCCTGTATCAAAAGAAAATGGTCAACATACATTGTATGAAATTCTCCAAATGTAAACCGGAGGTGTTCGAGACAGGGTCATACTATGTGGCCCTGGCTGTCCTGGAACTCGCTCTGTAGACCAGGCTGACCTCGAACTCAAAAGACCTGCCTGCCTCTGCCTCCTGAGTGCTGGCTGGGGTTAAAGGTGTGCGCCACTACAGTCCCAGCTTGTTATTTTTATTTTTTTCCTGAAGCAAGAAAAGAAACAGTAGCCATGGAGATGGTTGAGCAAGCAGGGACACTCATTCCCTGCTCCCATGACCTGAGTTCAGTTCCTAGGACCCACATGGTGGGAAGCACCCACCACACACGACATACGGACCTCAGGCGAAAGGAGAGACTGGCTGGGGCAGCCTGTCCTCCAGTCCTGCTGGCCACTCATGTCCGCTGGGGTCCCCTCCACACAACCCATCAACCCCCCAAAGCCCCCAAACCATCAGGGAACCACTCTTTCACAGAGGTGTCTTAACTCTTTTAATCTTACCAATTCACAGGGTTACAATCGCGTTAAATATTTCTGAAGTTTAAATACAATCCACAATAAGGTCATAAAATGTAAACTTTCAGTGGTTTTTTAATAATTTCAAAAATCACACTTGCTTTGCTGTTGCTGTGTTTGAGTTTTCCTGGTAATAGCTGAACTTTCCTGAATATCCCGCATAGCTGTGGCCACAGCAGGCCAGCCTGGCGGGAACTTTCCTGAATATCCCGCACAGCTGTGGCCACCGCAGGTCACAGCCTGGCGTGAGAGGTAGAAAGCAGTTTTTACTTTTCCTTTTTTTTAAAATCCACTTTTTTTTTCATTTTACCTGAGTTGGTGCACGACCCCACACTGTCGGACAAGCCCCTCCCACCCCAAGAAACCAAAAAGTTCACATGTTCTGAACAAGCAGGTTCAGTTCACCTTCACCCAGAAGGAAAATTAAATTCACAAAAGCCAAAATTATGTGGGGTGTGGGGAAAAAAAAAAAGAAGTGTGTAAAAATGATACAAAAAAGGAAAAAAATCCCACAAGACTATACAGATGTATAACTCTCAGAAAACACGAACCCAGCTGTCCCCAAGCCCCATGCCCACCCACCCACTGCTGCTGGACAGACAGACAGCCTGGTGGCCAGCAGAAGGGCCACCAGGAAAGTTGTAGAAACAGCCTGTCCCTGGGAAGGTTCTAGAAGCAGCCTATGCCTGCCCTTACACCCTATTTGCCCTGAGTTTGGGGGTCTGGCCTGCCTCCACCCTCTTCGCCCTGAGGTGCCAAGCGGACAGTGACCATGTCCAGCCCTGTCCCCATTCCAGCTTGCCTAACAAGCGCCAAATGTACCACATGCCAAAGGCCGGGTGGGGCAACTGAGGCACAGACCTGACCATGGAGGGTCACCGATTGTGTCCAGCAGAGGACCCCCCTACAATCGCACAGCCCTGGTGGGCAAGGTCCCCTGAGTTAGGATTGGGTGCTTTCTGGCCACTCACAGACCCAGACACAAGTGGACATCAGGACACTGGTCGCCACTGTAGACTCGAGCAGGTGATGAGAAAAGTGGGTGACCCAGCTGCAGTTTTTTTTCTTTTTGGCATCAAAAGACCTGAGGTAGAAACACGCCTTGGATGTGGCCACCAAGGCGACCCCCGTCACCCCAAGTCAGGTACTCACGGACGGAGGCTGACTCTGCACAAAGTTGTCAGAAGGGGACAAAAACCCCCTCAACACCTGTGACCAGGAATGATTGTGCGGCTAACAGTAGCCCCAAAACGGGGCAGGCAGAAGCTTCCAGAAGGAAAAGTTGAGATTTCCCCTCCCCTCGGAGCAAGGCGTCCTTCCTGTAAAGATGGGAGGGGGTGTCAACAACCCTGAGACAGGAAAAAAGAGGGCTTGCTCCCCAGAGTCAAAACATAGAAGTGGGGTGACTGGGGATCCAGGACTCCTGGGGCTGAGGGACAAGCAGGTCCCAGCTCCCTTGGGGACAGCGACCAGAGCAGAGTCCAGGAAAGGTCCCCCAATCCAGCGGGAGATTACATCATTTCTGCCCTGGTGGTTCCAGATAAAATGAGATGCAATTTTCTTTTCTTCCTTTTTGAGACAGGTCCTCGTGGTTTGGAATCCACTGTATGGACCAGGCTGGCCTACTCACAGAGGGCTGGATTAGGTGTGGCCACTGCCCCTGGCCTCATCTTTGCTTTGTTGAGACAGGGCTTCAAGTAGCCCAGGTGGGCCTCAACCTGCACGTGCAGCCAAGGATAACCTTGAACTCTCATCCTCCTGCCTTGCCCTCCCCGCAGCCAGGATGACAGACTATGCCACCGGGCTCAGTTTAGCTAAACTGTGGTATGGACACACCAGACCAGGAACCTTCCCGGTCACATTCAACTGCTATCCCAGCAGCAGGGGGAGGGTGATACAGACAGGAAGAGGCACTATGCACTGTGCATGTCTCAGCAAGAATCCTTGCCCTGAGCTAGGCGTGGTGCGCCCCGTCTCCCCTAGAAGCAACCCTTCCAGGCAGAGTCCAGATCTTCATCCCTGAGATACAGGAGGCCACTGCATTCTGTGTGCTGCTCCCCCTACCCGTTTCTAGAAGATTTTGTGTCCTGGGTAAGCAATCCAGGTCCCTGAATGATGGAGCCAGTGGGCAGGGCCCAGCATGACTAGAGAATTGTGGAGTTCGCCAAGAGCCAGCACTGCCTGACTCTACCACAGGACACCGCAGGGGCTCTGTGGTGACAGGGGCTGGGGGCCATGGTTGGTACTTTTGCTTAAAAAAAAAAAATTGTCCTTTTCCCTGAATGAACACAAATATATAGATATACAGATAGGACTCTTCCTAAGATCCAATCCCCGCCCTCAAGAATATAATAGAATATTTACAAAATTGGAAACCCCAAAACCTTAAAAAAAATTGCATCTGAATGTCGAGATCTCGTTTAAAAAAAAAAAAATTCATAGCTTCCAAGGAGAATGAAACAAACAACCATCCCGGCCTTCTCAGAAGGAGAGAGAGGACACAGTGAGGGGATTTGTGAGGTAAATAGACGTGCTTGAACCGGGTTGGTCAAGCCGGACCCCATGGAAGCCTCTGGAAAGGTGGCCTCCTTCAGCTTTGAGGTGCCTTGTGGCCCTTGTGAAATCCGTTTCTCAAAGTCTCTAAAACCTGAGAGATTCAAGTGTTCTTTGCCCTGATTTATTAAATCTGCTTCTCTATCTATCTAGCTCTCTCTATATGTATATATATAAATTTCTTTCTCCTTTTTGGCGTCAGTGTGGCTCCTTGGGAATCTGCCCGCCTGCTGGAATTCTTGCGATGTTCCAGGTCCCCATGTGGCTATGAGGTCTCCATGGCGGGTGGGCAAGCAATACAACTTGATTTCCTTTAAGGCAAGGAATTATTTGAGGTAGAAGATGTGGGGGGCGCAGATACCCCGGCCAGCCCAACCTGGCCGCTGCTGGTCCCGCCGCTGGCTCCTGTCCGGCTACCCACGGCGTTGTTGGTCCCGATACCACCAATGCCACCTTTGCTGGGGGCGGAAGGTGGTGTGGGGGGTGGTGGTTGAGCAAACAACACCCCTGAAACAAGGACAAAGTGGGGGGACATGTCACAGGGCTGGGCTTATCAACTGAACAGTGTAGAGGAGGGGGGTGAGGCCAGCCTGGGCTACAGAGGGAGTTCAAGGCCAACCAAGGTGCACTGGCTAGACCCAGTCTCAAAACATCAGCATGTGCCAGGTGGTGGTGGCTCACGCCTTTGATCCCAGCACTTGAAAGGCAGAGACAGGCGGATCTCTGTGAGTTCGAGGCCAGCCTGGTCTACAGAGTGAGTTCTAGGACAGCCAGGACTGTTACACAGAGAAACCCTGTCTTGAAAAAAACAAAAAAGAAAACAAACAGACAAAGATGAGGACCAGAAAGTAGGACAGCTCAGTGGGCAAAGGCGCTGGCTGCCAACCTGGACGTCCTGAGTTAGGGAAGGAGAACGCCGACTCCCACAGGCGCCCTATACCCTCACCCCGGCCCTGAGAGAAAGCAGCCGAGAGCAGCCTCGACAGCAGGACCGGGTGGTGGCTGTGGTGCTGGCAGCGGGGACCCCGTGCTTACCTGTGTACACAATACCGTTCATCTCCACTGACATGCTAATACTGTTGCTGCCGTTGGCACTGGTGAGGCTCACAGCTGAGTCCTGGCGGCTCTCGGAGGCTGCGGGACAAGAGAGCCGCCATTCAGGTCAGAGGTACACCCACCTGCGGAGCGGCTTGCTTCCTGTCTGCTTTCTTTATAGGACTGTACTAAAGTTTTTGATGGGGTTATTTTATTTATTCATTTACTATTTATTTTTTTATGACCCCGGTTATCACGATGTAGCTTAGGCTAGCCTTGAACTTACCATCTTCCTGCTTCAGCCTCCTGCTGGGCTAACAGACATGCACCACTGCGGGTGACCCCAAGGGCTCCATGTGAACAAATGCCGATGGACGGTTAACACCTCCTTGGAACTCGCAGCTTCCCAACCAGACAGACTCAAGTTTCCCATGAATGTACTAGCCCTAGAGGACCTTTTTCTGATTGATTTGCCAGGACTCTTTACATAAATGGTCCAAGGCACCCACGGAATGTGGAGGGTCCCAAGCTCAGGGTACCTTGGCTATTGATCCGGATGTTCATGGGCAGCTGGGCTGTCATGGCCAGGAAGTTCTGCTGAAGAGCTCGCTGCATGAGGCGCTGCTGCTCGTCAGCCACCAGGGCCATCTTCTTCTCTGGAGGCTCAGTGGACTCCAGCTTCTCCCGGAGCTGCTCCAGGGCAACTGCCTGGGCTGCCACAGCTGCCTGGGCTGCCGCTGCTTGCACGGCAGCGGCCTGAGCTGCCACCACGGGGTGGCCTGCCAGAGACACAGGGAGGCGGCCTGGGACTGTGATGGGAACGGTGGAGTCTTCCTCTAGACAGAAGAAGAACAAAGGGTCAGGAGGGTCCTGGGGAACAGGTGGCTTCGCCTCCAAGGTGGGAGGGGACTCGGCAAAGCCTGCACTCCCTGCTCCCCTGTAGCCAAGGCTAGCCTCATAGGTGTCTACCACCACCCCACGCTAATCTGCTGTTGGAACGGTGCTCAGGGTTCTGGCTCGCCAGGTGAGCACTCTATCCACCGAGCTACTGCCCTAGCCCTGTGTGTGGTGGGAAGAATTCAAGATCCTGCCGGGCGGTGGTGGCGCACGCCTTTAATCCCAGCACTTGGGAGGCAGAGGTAGGCGGATCTCTGTGAGTTCGAGACCAGCCTGGTCTACAAGAGCTAGTTCCAGGACAGGCTCCAAAGCCACAGAGAAACCCTGTCTCGAAAAACCAAAAAAAAAGAAAAAAAAAAAGAAGACTTCAAGATCCTCAGCAGAGAAGACCATCATCGACCCCACTAGTGACATCTACGCAAATGATTTCCTCCCTCCCTCCCTCCCTCCTTCCTTCTTTTTTCTGAGACAAGGTTTCTCTGTAGCTTTGGAGCCTGTCCTGGAACTAGCTCTTATAGACCAGACTGGCCTTGAACTCACAGAGATCCGCCAGCCTCTGCCTCCCAAGAGCTGGGATTAAAGGTGTGCGCCACCACTGGAAAGCTAAAATAGGTGCTTTTTTTTAAAAAAAAAAAAAAAAAAAAAAAAAAATTATTTATTTATTAAGCATCCAATGTACTGCTGGCAAGGAAGGCACCAGGTCTCAGTACAGATGGTTGTGAGCCACCATGTGGTTGCTGGGAATTGAACTCGGGACCTCTGGAAGAGCAGCCAGTGCTCTTACCCTCTGAGTCATCTCTCCAGCCCCCAATAGGTGCTTTCTTATTAAGATAAGAATGCATGGTGAGTTTGAGGCCAGCCTGGTCTACAGAGGGAGTTCCAGGACAGGCTCCAAAGCCACAGAGAAACCCTGTCTGGAAATAAAAGAAAGCATGGACTTGGGCCTCCCGTCTCTGACAGGTAAGCCGAGCTCAGAAAGCATCAGAGAGTTGTGGAGGGTACTCGGCACTGGAGTTAGGCTGGTTCAAGGGTCAAAGCATCATGACAGACACTCTGCCCATGTCTGGTGAGTGTGATGTGGGCCAGAGGTCTCTAGGGGACAGAAAGAAAGAGAGGTGACCAGTTAGTAATGTTTGCTGTGCACAAGAGACCCATGCCACCACTGACTAACAATGCTGGGCTTAGAAAGGGTGCTGTGCTCAACTCATAATGACTGCCCTTATGGGGACGTGAAAACCAGAACTCAATTAGTAATGTCTGCTGTGGGCAGAAGACAGGGGCCTGGAGAGCAGGGACTGATTCCCTTTCCTGCTAATTTACATTTCTCACGGTTACCCATAAATAAAAAGATAACCTCATTCCTTCCCATGATTCACCTTTCTTGATCTTGGCTGCTGGGGTGATGGAGCTGCCGTTGGTGCTGGTGGCAAGGCCCAGAGAAGTTACTGGTAGCTTGGGTGAGGACAGCATGCTGTGGGCTCCACTGGGTGAGTAGGCGAAAAGCGAGCCCCCAAAACTCTGGCGCCGGCCCTCCCTGCGGTTACTGTCTATGGCAGCCTGGAGTTCATTGGGGCTGCTCAGGCCTCGCCGCTCACACTCATAGGGGTAAAGATACTTCATGTACCTGTGGACAGGGAGAGGATGGCACTGGGGACAACCAGGGGGGTGGCTTCCTGCCACAGGCTCAGGGAGGGGATGCATTACCTCAGGAGGAGGAGGTGGGCTATCTCAGGAGGAGGTGGGCTATCTCAGGAGGAGGTGGGCTATCTCAGGAGGAAGTGGGCTATCTCAGGAGGAGGTGGGCTATCTCAGGAGGAGGTGGTGGGCTATCTCAGGAGGAGGTGGGCTATCTCAGGAGGAGGTGGGCTATCTCAGGAGGAGGTGGGCTATCTCAGGAGGAGGTGGGCTATCTCAGGAGGAGGTGGGCTATCTCAGGAGGAGGAGGTGGGCTATCTCAGTAGGTGGTGGGCTATCTCAGGAGGAGGTGGGCTATCTCAGGAGGAGGTGGGCTACCTTAGAAGGAGGTGGTGGGATATCCCAGGAGGAGGAGGAGGTGGGCTATCTCAGGGGGTCGTGGGCTATCTCAGGAGGAGATAGGCTATCTCAGGAGGAGGAGATAGGCTATCTCAGGAGGCAGTGGGTTATCTCAGGAAAAGGTGTTGGGCTATCTTAGGAGGCGGTGGTGGGCTATCCCAGGAGGAAGAGGTGGGCTATCTCAGGAGGAGGTGGTGGGCTATCTCAGGAGGAAGAGGTGGGCTATCTCAGGAGGCAGTGGGCTATCTCGGGGGTATAGCCCGGCACTCACTGTGTCCGCAGTGTGAAGGCAGCACTGGTAATGGAGGTAGGCAGGTTGAGCCCCTTGGTGATCTCCCGCCACAGTTTCTTATTGATGACCTCCACAAGGCCGCCCTTCTCAGTCACCAACACGTACAGCATAAACAGGTCCAGGACCTGCTTGGCCATGATGGGGATCCGGTTCACTGGTGTGCCTACAGGACAGGGAGGAGCTACTGAGGGCAGGGGGTCACGGGGATCAAGCAGCCCTCCGGGACTCATTCTGGGAAATGTCCTTGGCCATCCCTGCCTCCCAACTCCACACCAGGACAGACACAGTCCCCCTCACGGCATCACCCTGGGTGATACCCCTGCTCTCCTCAGGGCAAGGGATGGTGGCCATGCTGGGGATAAAGAAGACTCCAGGGTTCCCTGGAGCCCCCTCTCCAGATCTCCAACAACAGTAGCTGCCAAACAACCACAGAAGATCCCCAGAGCCCTTCTGGCTCTGCCCTCCATCCCTCCTCAGCCATCCCCAGAGTGTGGCAGACTCCAGGGGGCGTGGGGAGGGCTCAGCTAACAGGATTTTCAGTTTAAGAAGCAGGAACAAGCCGGGCGGTGGTGGCGCACGCCTTTAATCCCAGCACTTGGGAGGCAGAGGCAGGCGGATCTCTGTGAGTTCAAGGCCAGCCTGGTCTACAAGAGCTAGTTCCAGGACAGGCTCCAAAACCACAGAGAAACCCTGTCTCGAAAAACCAAAAAAAAAAAAAAAAAAAGAAGCAGGAACATCCATCTTGCATCTAGTGACGCTCTGGGCTCCTCTTCACCTCTCAAAACTCCTCCTATGACATCTGTTTCCCAAGTCCATTACAGACAAGGCCCTGCACCTTGGACTCCAGAGTCCCCCCCACCCCCAGACAGCCTCTATAGCTCTGGCTGTGAACTCACTCGCTTTGTAGCCCAGGCTGGCCTCAATCTCACAGACATCCACCTGCTTCTGCCTCCAGAGTGCTGGGATTAAAGGTGTGTGCCACCACCATCTGGTGACTCCTAGAGAATTTTCATATGTCCCCAACTCAGAGCAACTCGTGTCTGTGAAGTTCTAGCTCAGGTGGCTTTCTCTGCTTAGCCACTTCTTGCCTCTCCCAAGCTGCAAAAACTCCCTGTGCGAACCAAGGGGAGCCCAGGGCAGCTCTGGTGAGGTCTCGAACCCACCACCCTGTATGATCGCAGCTCAGGCATAAAGGGAGGCCAGCCTCAGTCGGTGGAGGAGGAACTTGATCGGAAGTCTAGGAGCCCGATGGAGGGCTGAGGCTGGGGTGAAGGAAGGGTGGGGGACCTGCCAGGGGTACAGGCAGGTCACCTCCGTCCATTTCCCATCTCCAGAGACTTCTGGGGGAAATTTCTTTCAAGCTCTGGGCTTTCTGACTCCAGGAGTCCTGTGTCCCTTCCTAAGGACCTGTGGGCAGTAGGTTGTGCTGACTAGGTGAGGGTAGTGGTTTGAACACCAGCTCTAAAAACTAAGGCCTGGGGCTGGAGAGATAGCTCAGCGGTTAAGAGCATTGCCTGCTCTTCCAAAGGTCCTGAGTTCAATTCCCGGCAACCACATGGTGGCTCACAACCATCTGTAATGACGTCTGGTGCCCTCTTCTGGCCTTCAGGCATACACACAGAAAGAAAATTGTATACATAATAAATAAATATTTAAAAAAAAACTAAGGCCTTCAGAAGAAAGTACCGGAGATGGCAGTGGACCTGGCGTTCTGAGGAATACCCAGGAGTCTGTGCTTGACCTGGTGAGGGAGGCAGGGGTAAATGTGACCTTCCTGGCCCTTTGTGGTCAGTGGCTGCACTGCAGCATTGAGGTCCCTGGCCTTGCTGACCCCATTATGGTGGAGGTGGTGAACAAGATGGTCAGCTCTGAGGCCCCAAGGCAGCTGGGGGCCTCCTGCTGTGTGCCGGGCTAGGGCAGGTGGGGACTCAAGATAACTGAGTGGGGGGGAATCTCTCTGGCCACACGAAGGGCAGCAGGACTGGACTCTGCGGATAGCACAGGGTCATCCCCACACCCACAGGGACCTGCGGGCCCCACCCTCACATGGAGGGGTTAACTCAGAGGCCACAGTACCCCCTTCTCTCCCTGCCTTCCGGTGGGCAGGCCTGGCCTGGCGGCTTGTGTTTACAGAAGCTGGGCCCCAGCGCCGGCCCAGGCTGGCCTCAGGTCCCCTCCGCCCCTTCCTGCTCCGCGGCTGAAGCCTTGACCCTCCTTGGGCCTCAGTTTCTTCCTTCAGAAGACAGATTACGACCTAGCCTGTCCCATCCAAGGGAGACACCTGAAACTGGGGGTGGTCACAGAGTTTGGGGAGCATTCCCTCATGGGAGGACTGCCTTGTTCCCCATCATCCCCTCCTGCCCTGGGAGGTGCTCACCCCGCTTCTGCATGAAGCTGAACAGGTCGTCCAGGAACTCCTTCCTCTTGGGGTCCGTGTCCAGTTCATAGAGCTGCAGACAGAGCGGGCATGGGTCAACAGGATGAAGGGACGGGGCTCCCCACCCACACAAGCTGCAGACAGTTCTGACCCTCTCCACCGTGTTCCGGGGTCACTAACCAATGCCCCCACTGGGGGTGGGGCACCGGGTCCTTCCCTCCTCTCCCTCATTAGAAGCTCTGGGCATGATCCCACAAGAAACTGAGGTATAGAGACAGTGACAGCTCTGCGGGGCACCCAGGGTCCCCTGGCTTGTTTCGTATGTAGTGTGACCCTCTGCCCACCCGGGCTGTGGTACCGACTGCGGTCACAGGATTGTGTCCTGGGTGCCTCAGGGTACTGGGACTCACTGACTAGCCGGGGAAGTGGGGCGGAGATAATGAGACCGCTCAGCTCAGCTGAATACCAGGCCTCAAATTAACTACCAGGAATGCAGCTGGCTGGACTGTGGGGGGCCTTGAAACCACCAATTACACCTGGGTCTGCAGGAGCCACCATTTAGTCTCCAAAAGCTTGGTGGGCTCCTCAGGGCGGGCAGCCGGGGCCAGCCCCAGACCATCCTTCCAACAACAACTGCCCCCAAGGACTCAGCTTCTCCATCTGCTCAATGGAGACCGTGGACAGGGTGGGCAACCTTCTGCCCTGGGTGGCCGTAGCTGCCAGCTGCCCAACTGTCCGGCTTTGTCTGCGCCCCACCCCGGGCCAGCCAGCGCCAGACTGGCCAGCCCACATTCCTAAGTTCAGGGAGGCCGCTCTCCCTCTCCAGGCTGCCCTCCCTGCACGGGGCCTCTGGGTGGAGTCCTCCGTGCCGTCCCAAGGGGGTTCTGCCTTCACTGGGGGGGGGGTACACAGCATGGGAGAGTGGGGATCCACGGGTGGATGTGCCCCGTAAACAGCAATCACTCAATAAATGCTTCACCCTACAATTTGATTTCCTCGAGGGGCTACCTAGGCGGGGTGGGGCAGGTCATGAATGGGCAATTGACGGGCAGAGCCCCCAACTCTCAAAGCCCGGCATGAACCCTTTCCTGGACAAGGGACAGTCTCTAGGGTCCCCCACCCTCCTGGCCTTGGTCCCCTGCACAAGACACCATCATGGCCTCCTTCCTCGTTTTCCCCATCTTCCTTGAGAGGCAAAAAAGTGCAGGCAGCCCTTGAGGGTAAGGTTCAGAGGGCAGAGCACTAGCCCAACCCCCAGCACCCCAGAAACCAGGTGTCTCTGTGGCACACACCTGTCAAGCCAGCATTCAGGAGGCGAAGCCGGAGGGTTGTGAGTTCAAAGCCAGCCTGGGCTACAGGAGACCTTGTCTCAAAACAACTGTCACCCCCCAAAATAACACTTCTATCTTGAGTTTCAAAGCATTAGTGTCTTTGGGGAAACTGAGTCTCATGCGGTGGGTAGCTGCCTCGCAAGGGAAGGACACCAAGGATGCCATTCTAACAGGAGGGACTGATGTCTGCAAGGACAGGACATCAATTCAAAGCCATAAAGGGGGACCCACGGGGATCCCCCAGCTGCCTGTGGGGGAAGGGTCAACACAAAGACAGGCCATAAAAGTCCCTTTATGGATATTTGGCCCTCCTGGCTGACCTCTGGGAGGGGAGCATCCCACCCTGGAGGGCAGGCTCCTGAGGACAGTGTCCAGGCCCGTCTTCCAGCCACAGCCCAGCAATCTGAGGGTTTTTTTTTTTTTTTTTTTGCCTGTTTTTCTTGTCTGGACTCAGACAGAGCACACAGCAGTTGTCTAATAAATGCTCGTTAAATATGCACGATTTCTTACAGTGGGGGTCCATTCCCTGCCACGTAATCCTGGTTACCCACAGCCACTCTGCTTCATCCACTGACGGGCTTCAGGTAAAGGCATACAGCAGGCACTTCCTAGGTGCACACTGCTTTCTCACCTCCCCTTCACGGCTACACAAACACTTCCTCCTTAGGAGCGTGACCCTGGATCACACTGTCCAGCCCCCTCTGATCTCACTAGGGAGATCTATTTGTTTCGGCTTTTGTGTGTATGTGTGTGTGTGGGGGGGGGGGTTTCAAGACAGGGTTTCCCTGTGTAGCCCTGGCTGTCCTGGAACTTGCTCTGTAGACCAGGCTGGCCTCAAACAAGAGATCTGCCTCCTTTGCCTCCAGAGTGTCCGCTCTTATTTTTCCTTCAGGGGACCTTTCGGCTGTCAATGGTCGTCTGGCTTTTTTGAGACAGAGTTGGAGTGACAGACCTGAGTGGACACCACAACCCCCTGGCTGGCCTTGGGGCCCAGATGCCCATGGTCACAATCCCATCTGTAGCTTTCTGTTCTGACCACACCTGGGCAGCCAGGGCCTTTCCCACAAGGGCCCAGGGCGGTGTCTCAGAGCCAAGGGGCCCTGGCTGTCCCCGACCGTAAAAAAAAAAAAGACTGTTCTCTGAGTGTACATGTGTGAGGGCCCCCGAGAAAACCTTTGTCCCCCAGACTGTGGCAGCCCAGGCCCCCTGCCAGCTCCCCAGGGTTCCAAAGTCCACAGGGCCCCACCTTGGACGGGTGCCAGGCGGGGTGGACCCCAGGAACAAAGACATTCGAGGAGGGCCTGGCCCGGCCCCAGGATGGGCGCTCCCCGCAGTTACCCAGTTTGGGGTACAACAGAGACAGAGGGACTGTCTGTGGCCTGAGTTTGATACCCTGGGCCCTGTGGTAGGTGCATGCGGCATGATGGGACAGTTTGGGTTTTCTTTTCTCCTTTTTTTTTTTTTTTGATAGGGGCCCATGAGCCCAGGCTGGCCTTACCTGAAGCAATCCTGACTCTCTCCAGCAATGCCGGGGGGACCACAGGATGTAGCCACCCCAACAACCTGGCTGGAGGGGCTTTCTAAGGCCACACTGACGCCTGTCGTGGGAGCTCAAGCTGTTTTCCTCTTTAGTGATCAGATTTGAGTCAGCACTCCAGCCCCAGGTGAGGGGACAACCCAGAAAAGCCACCTGGGGACACGGGGACCTTGAAGGCCCTGGAGAGGCACTGCCAGACTGGCAGGAACCAGTGAACGAGAAGAAACCGAGTCTCCCTGTCCGCACCCCTCCTCTGTGTGGAGTTTCTAGAACAGCTTCTTTTGACCAGGTGGCAGTGGCGGGGGTGACACACAAAGATGACGCACACCTTCAATCTCGGCACTCGGGAGGCAGAGGCAGGCGGATCTCTGAGTTCAAAGCCAGCCTGGTCTACAAGAGCGAGTTCAGGACAGCAAGAGCTACAGAAAAACCCTGCCTCTAAACAAAACAAACAGGCCAGGAGAGGTGGCTCAGAGGTTAAGAGCACTGGCTGCTCTTCTAAAGGACCTGGGGTTCAGTTCCAAGCACCCATGTGGAGTTTCAAAACCATGTGGGGACTTGGTGCCTTCTTCAGATGATGGAGATTAGCCCACCCCCACCCATTTAAAAACATTATGCATAAAAACCTGAGATCACACATAATCACATACCTATCTGTTCCAGAATATTTCACCACACGAGAGAAAACACCACATTCCTTTCTAGCCAATGACACTCAACTCCGTGTTGGCCTGTCGGGGCACTGCCACACACTGTGAGGCCTTCTGTGCCTGGGTCTCAGTGAGCACAGTGTCCGCAGGTCCCTCACTACAAGCATGTATTGGGAGACCCCACTCCAGTTCCTGGCTAAGTAACATTCCAGTATACAGAGAGACCACACTGTGTGGTCATTCACCTGTCTCAGGGCTCCAGGAGCCTTTACCCTCTCTACACCGAGGATCTTGACTATTGTATTTTGTCTTTTGGGCTCTGGATAAGACAAGACTTGCAGCCGTGAGGTGGTGGCGCACGCCTTTAATCCCAGCACTCGGGAGGCAGAGGCAGGCGGATCTCTGTGAGTCCGAGGCCAGCCTGGCCTACTGAGCTCCAAGACAGAGAGAAACCCTGTCTCAAAAAACAAAATACGTGACTTGTAACAAGGTCTATAACCAACATCCAAATAATGGCCATGATATTCCTGTCTCACCTGCATAAAGTCCCAACCAGGACAGTCACTCAAACACTTCCTTCTCCCAGCTGCCCATGGGGGGCGGGGGGCTTGGACCTTCGGCGTGACCACACATCTCCCCCACCAGCCCAGCCCTGCCGTGAGTCTCTCTGGAAGCTCACAGTCCTTGTCCACACGGGCCTCTAGGCTGGCTCTACACAGCCCTGCCCAAGGGTCTTTGCCCTGTGTCTGGTCCTTCGTCTATGCCCCTCCTCCTACCCCAGCAAGGCCCTGGGCACCAACAACTCAGCGCTGGGGGCAGTCTGAAGTCTCCCCTGAGCAGACACGCCCATTATGTCACCGAAGCAGAGGTGATGACCTGTGAATGAAAGGGTGCCAAGGACCAGTAGAGCGCGCGACTGACCCTTCTCCATGGAGACCCAGGGTGTGCTGGTACACCCTAGCACTCGGGGGGGGGGGGGGTTGAAGCAGGAGAATGGCCATGACTTCTAGGCCAGCCAGGGGCTATGTAGGGAGGCCCTGTGTCAACATATCCCATGGACTACACAGCCAAAAAATCAATAAATGAGCAAATAAGAACAGAATAGGCTCAATGGGGCCTAGAGACAGCGTGGACGGGTGGGCGTGGACTCAGTAGCTACTCCCCCTGCTTGCCTCTGCAGGCCTCAGTTTTACTCACCACGGCATTGGGTCACTGTGGCCCAGAGGTAAGAGGAGGCAGCTGGCCAGAGGGCAGGGGAGTCAGGCTGGAGATTTGGGGTTCTTATTTTCGTATTTGGAAACCCCAGAAGTTTTGCTGCCATTACTGAATACTCTCTGCATATGAGGCCAATGATGCACGGTTAGACGTTTATAACCACAGCCAAGGACCGGGCCAGCAGCAGATTCTAAACCTGTCTCCCAGCTGCACAAGAGACCAGGCAGGAGGACTGCAGGTTCAAGGCAACCCTAGGTATCTCAGTGAGACCCTGTCTCAAAATGAAAAGAGAGGACAAGAGATGTTAGGGTGGAGCCCCGCCTAGAATCCCCCAGTGAGGGGCTGGGGCGTGATCAGGGCGGAGCCCCGCCTAGAATCCCCCAGTGAGGGGCTGGGGGCGTGGTCAGGGTGGAGCCCCGCCTAGAATCCCCCAGTGGGGCGGCGGGAGTGGCCAGAGTGGAGCCCCGCCTAGAATCCCCCAGTGAGGGGCTGGGGCGTGGTCAGGGCGGAGCCCCGCCTAGAATCCCCCAGTGGGGCTGGGGGCGTGGTCAGGGCGGGCAGTTAGTTACTGAACTGAACAGGTAGGAGGCAGAGTTTCTTCCCAGAAACTCATGCTGGGGATGGGAGTGTAAGTCCCATGCCACCCCAGGACCCAGGAACTCTGCACACAGCAAGGTCATCGTGAATGTGCCACCCCGCTGCTCCAGCTCTCTCCTGGGGGGGGGGGCTCTTTTGTCCACGCGGTGGCCTCAGGCTGCACCTGAGGGCTAGGGGCTTCCCCTCCCAGCTAGCCGCTGGGCTTTTTCATTTCCCGTCAGTTCTGTGGGCACCAGGGGCCAGCTCTGGCTCTCAGGAAATTGGGGAAGTGATTCTGGGCTGGGTCAAACATCTGTCTCTTCAGCTGCCTCCGATGGAGGCTGGCCTCAGAACACACAGCGTGCCCCACCCACGAGGCAGATATTAATAGTCCTTGTGAAATGACCACTCGGAGCCGCAGGAGTGGCTGCCACAGATGAGGCCCCTGGGTTCCCGACTGCAGGGGAGCGTGCAGGCCTCCAACCCGCCTTCCTCTCCAGAGTGGACAGGTTTGATCAGGAGCCTCTTTTTCTGTGAAGTGGGGGTGGGGGCTGTGCCCAGAGCTTCCAAACTGAGAACAAGACACAGCAAAGGTCAATCCCAAGGGAGAGGCCACGTGGGAACAAAACTGGTCAGGTGCTAGCCTACTTTACAACAGGGAAACTGAGGCAGAGGGATTAGGCAGTCCTGGGGTCAACAGTGGGGAGAGAAGTGCCTGCCAGAAAGTGCAAAGAAGCTTGTGTGGAAGAGCCCAGGGCGACCTCCCTAAACTCCAACACAGAAGCCAAATAAACTAAGCAAGAGCCAAGATGGAGCCCTCCAGAGCCTTGGTGGAGGGACCTCACAGAGATCAGCAGAAGACAATGCCTGGCGCTCTGGAACATGCAGGAGGGTGATTCAAGGATCAGAAAGACGCCAGGCATTGTGGCATAACTCGGTGATCTCAGCAACAGGGGAGGATGAGGCAGGAGAATCACAGTAAGTCCAGGATGGCCTGGAACACTTAGTGAGACCCTGTCTCAAAATGCAGTGTATAAAAAATATGTTGGGGCGTGGTCAGGGTGGAGCCCCGCCTAGAATCCCCCAGTGATGGGCTGGGGGCGTGGTCAGGGTGGAGCCCCGCCTAGAATCCCTCCAGCCTGATTTCTCTAGCTATTATAGTCCAGTATAGTCTGGACTCCCCTGTTGGCTACTGACAGGATTGGGGACAGGTGTCCCTTCCTTGGCTACACAACAGGAGACAGACAGGCTGGAGCTTATGAACTAAGACAGAAATGGGCTACCTTCCATTTAGAGTTCCTGCTAGTGCGTCCTCATACTGTGAGCCAAGAACAGCTGACACCCAGCCCAAGGTGGAGGCTCCGAACACCCACTTCCTGCTGCAGGGAGCTCCCATCACTGGAAAAGGCAGGGTGGATAAACATGGGTAAATACCGCCAGCGCCCATTCCCCGCTCTGTGCCTTTGCTATGTGAGCCAGATGCGGAGGCAGACAGACAAACATTAACCAGTTCTGACCAGTGTCAGCACTCAGCCACGCTCGGGACATCAGCTCTGTCTGCTCTACAGAGGACAGAGGGGTAGACAGATAGGATGGCAAGCGAATGACCCAATGCCCACCCAGCATGCCCTGGGCAACTGGGTCTGCCTCCTATCCCCCAGACCCCGTCTGGCAATACCCAAGTCCATCCAACCTGTGGCTCTAGGGTTCTCTCAACAAGACTGAGAGACATCACGGCTACACACAAAGCCACAGATGACCCGGCCTGGACAGAGGTGCATAGCTGTCTCCCTAAGCCAGATGTGAGGACACACCTACCTCTCCCAGACAGGACCCCACCCCATGGAGACAGACAGTGGCACAGAGAGGCCCACCCCACCCATCTGCCCCACTGCATCTCACAGGGACCCCTACAGCAGGGTTCTTTTTTGGTTGTTTGGTTTAGAAGGGGTTTGTCTGTGTCACCCTTACTGTTCTGGGGTTTGCTCCCTTAGAAGAGAAGTCCCTTCTAGGATTTCGGGAGGGGTTATATAAGAACTCATTCTGCTGCCCTCTGCCTCTCACATGCTGGGATTAAGGGTGTGTGCCGCCTTACAGCCGGGTTCTTGTCTATGACTCCGTGGTATACAACGGCATTCCACTAATGCTCATGGAAGGACTGCCAGAACTCAGGACGAGACAGCGCGTATAAAGAGCCTACAAGGTCCACTCCTGCTTCCACCGTGCCACGGTGACAGCTACGAGCCACCACGAGCACCCGCTGAACCTAGCTCCGGTTGTGGTGTTGAAATGAGAATCCCTACTACGTAGTCCAGCTTCAAAGTAGCAATCCATAGCCAGGCAGCAGTGGCACATGCCTTTAATCCCTACACTTAAGAGGCAGAAGCAGGAAGATCTCTGAGTTTGAGGCCAACCTGGTCTATAGAGCGAGTTTCAGGACAGTCAGGGCTACACTGAGAAATTGTTTCAAAAAACAAAACGAAATTAAATAAAGGCAATCCTCCTTTCTCTGTTGCCTGGTCTCAGCACATCTGAGTCCATGACCGGAAGCAGATCCCCAGGGGTGGCCAGGGAGCTGACCCCACTAGCCAGTCATCCGCCCCCTCAAGGACTCACAGACCGGGCCCTTCAATGGACACATTAGTTACTGTTTAACCCTGTGACCCCCAATTGTCCCCTGGCCATGTGCAGCCAGGCGAGCTGGGAAGGGGCGGGCCACCACCACCCCATGCGTGCCACCCACCAGGCCACACCGGGTTGTTCCTGGGCTAGTTCTGAGAAGGAAAGAGGTTGGTCATGCTTGACAGCCGTCAGGGGCCACACTGGGGGCTGAGAGCTGTCTCTCCAAGTGACATGTCTGCTGTAGTCTGTGGCCTTGGCAGGGGACAACTGTTTGGAGAAGTTGACAGCCCCCTCCAAAAAAAAAAAAAAAAAACACAGGCCTTAGTGGCAAGTAGGGTAACTGTGGGGGTGGGGCAGGCAGAGCCCTGACCAGGCTGGTTCCATCCACACCTCAGTTACCATAGGCAGTGCCTTAATGTGGCCAACGCAGGCCAACATGGGCAGCGACTGGCAGCTGACCTGTGTGTGCCCAGGGAATTTTAGAATTAGTGACCAGAACCATGCAACCTGCAAGGAGATGGTTAACAGGTTCTCACTACTACCGTGTTCTCAGACCAGGGTGAGCATGCACCTTGCCCAGGTGGTGCACACGACACATATAGACAGAAATACAGATACACAAACACATATGCTCGCAGACAGACATGTGCACAGATAACGCGTGCACAGACACACAGACACATAGATACACACATATACACAGACACACACAGACACAGGCATACACACACAGATACACACAGACAGACACAGGCATACACACACAGATACACACAGACAGACACAGGCATACACACAGATACACACATGCACATAGATACACACACAGACACAGACAGACACACACATACATACACACTGACATAGATATACACACAGACACACACATAGATAACACACACAGACATACATACACACAGACACACACATGCATACACAGACACACACATACACACAGATACACACATATACACACAGACAGATACACACAGAGACACATAGATACACACATATACACACAGACACACACAGACACACACACATACACACAGAGACACATAGATACACACACATACATATACACACAGACACACACACATACATACACACTGACATAGATATACACACAGACACACACATAGATAACACACACAGACATACATACACACAGACACACACATACATACACAGACACACACACACACATACACACACATACACACATATACACACAGACAGATACACACAGAGACACATAGATACACACAGACACACACACATACACAGAGACACATAGATACACACACATACATATACACACACACACACACAGACACACACACACACACACACAGACACATGTACCGACACATAATTGGCCCAAGGAACAGTCCCAAAGACACGGGGAGGTTTGTCTGAGTGGCCCCGCAGGCTCATGGCTGTCTGTCTCCACCCTCTTGAGGGTGGCAGCTTTGGGGACACCGCTCCCTCTGCCACAGCGTGTATTATTAGAAAGCGTGGGGCGGGACGGCGCTTGGCAACGGGTCACAGGGTGGGGAGCCTGGCCGGCGGCGGTGACCCGGTGGCCAAGTTGGCGGCATAGGAACCAGATAAGGTTCTTCCGGCTGAGTCAGCACGGTTCCCGGGGGTTGGCACGGGTCGGGGCGCAGTGCCAAGGCTGGTGGGCAGGCACCCTCCTGTGCCTGCCACAGCTCGCTGGCTGGGCGCCAGTAGCCACAGCGACTTTGATGAGGTGGCCCCGGGGGCTTCCCAACACCTCCAGTCCCTGACACCCCAGCGCACGGGACTCCTGAGCCCCAGGAACTCCGGGCTGGGGCTAGCCGCCAAGACTGGCTGTCAGCCCAGAGACAAACATGCCCCAGACATCGACAATGACGACAAAGACAATGCTGCCCTCGGAACCGGGAGCCTGACCTCTGGGTCTGCCTGGCACACCCTTCTCTACAGAAAATGGTAGCCTATCCTTCACCTTCTGGCCCCCTCTAGTCCCTGCCTCTGGGTCTACCCGGCACCTCTCTCCTCCACTGCTCCACCAAGGCTAATTCTGGTTTTCCAGAATGTTCTCCTAGAAGTAGACCCTGTTTTTCTTGCCTGGTCAGTGGACTCTTAGCCACTCAGCAAAGCCCCAGCCAGCGTGTCCCTTCCCGTGCAGCGTTATGTCCCCTAGGCAAGACAGGGAACAAGCACCCACCTCCTCCCTTGTGGCCCCTGAGGGCTCATGAGTAGCCAGTGTTTAAAGTTCTGCCTGGGGCAGACACACCAGGTGACAGGGACAGGACCTGTCAGCCCCACCCAGAGCCCCCACCTCTAACACCTGGCTGGCTGTCCATTTCCCTGTGCAAGGGAGGAGGGGAACAGCCACAGCCACCCTGGCAGCCCTCCCTCCCTCCTCTGGAGGCCTCCTGGGATGCGGCCCATTTTCCCTCTCCACTGGAGTGCTGTCTGCTCTCCTAGAATTGGAAGCAGACTTTAGTGGGAGAGGACAAGATGGCTTAGAGGTACAGGATCTTACAGCCAACCCCCGTGACCCGCACACAAGAAGGCAAGAGTGTACTCCTCTGACCTCCACACGGCTGTGACGCACATCCCCTGCTCACTCAAAGTAAAGAAAGAAATGTCAATTTTTTTTTAACGTGTTAGGGTTAGGAAGGGAGGGTGGAGGGTTTGCCTGGGAGAATGGAGAGTTTTGGGCCAGCCTGGGCTACAGCACTAGGTTCTGAGTCTAGATGTAAGAGCAATGCTAACCCCCGACCTGCCAGGGACTCCCTGTCTCAGTGTGCCTCAGTTTCCCTTCTAGTCCCTTCCTTGTAGGATGAGTAAGGATCCCGCTCACTTTTCTTTTCTTGCAGCAGGGTCTCGGGGAGCCAGGATATAGCTCTGGTGTGAACTTCCCCGCCTCCTGCTCCCTAATGCTGAATGAGACGCACGCCACCATGTCAGGAGTGGGCACGCACGGCCTCGTGCATGCAAGGCCAGAGATCAACGGTATTTGTTTATTTTTGAGACAGAGTTTTGCTTAGAGCCTAGGCTGGTCTTAAACTCCTCAATGCTCCTGCCTCGGGCTCTCTTGGGCTAGGTGACAGGCACGTGCCACCATAGTGGGCTTCCATTCTATTTCTTTATTTATTTATTTTTTTTTTGGTTTTTCGAGACAGGGTTTCTCTGTGGTTTTGGAGCCTGTCCTGGAGCTAGCTCTTGTAGACCAGGCTGGTCTCGAACTCACAGAGATCCGCCTGCCTTTGCCTCCCAAGTGCTGGGATTAAAGGCGTGCGCCACCACCGGCCGGCTTTCCATTCTATTTCTGAGGTCAGGCATGGAGGTGATGGGTGCGGCTGGGGAAGACCGGCCCTGCACAGGGAACATGGACAGACAGCTGCCGTGACAGAGCTCCTAATAGGCACCTTCCGACTCTGTGCTACCTAGCAATTTCACTTCAGACACACGCCCATGAGGAACAAGAATAAACCCAAGAAGGGAGAGCTGCAGAGCCAAAAGGTGGAGACAGCCCGGTATCCGGCCCAGATAGAACGAACACGCAGAACAGTCAGCCCACACGCCAGGGTACCGCACAGCCATGAACGGGAACAGGGACTCTGACATACCCCAGAAGTGTCCAGAACGGGACATGAATGTAGGGCACAGTGTAGGAGACAGGTGACCACGCTGGGGGGCGGAGCTGGAGAGGCCCACACATTCTGAACCAGACAGGAGTTCTGTTTATGATCTTGACCCCATGACTGAGCTAAAGGCCAGGCATGGCAGTGCACGCGTGAGTCTGAGGCAGGAGAGCAGCCCTGGACTACACACCAAGACTCAGCCTCAGAAAAAAAACCTGGGTGCGGTGGTGCCCGCCTTTAATCTCAGCACGCGGGAGGCACAGGCAGGGGGATCCCTGTGAGTTCAAAACCAGCCTGGAGCCGGGCGGTGGTGGCGCACGCCTTTAATCCCAGAACTTGGGAGGCAGAGGCAGGCGGATCTCTGTGAGTTCGAGACCAGCCTGGTCTACAAGAGCTAGTTCCAGGACAGGCTCCAAAACCACAGAGAAACCCTGTCTCAAAAATCCAAAAAAAAAAAAAAAAAAACCAGCCTGGGCTACTACCGAGTTCCAGGGCAGCCAGGGCTCCACAGAGAAACTTTGTCTTGGGAAAACAACAAAAAATCCTCACAAAAGACTGCCAGCTTGAAAAAATCCCAGAGAGGCCACTCTGAGCCTGGGTGTGGCCGCAGAGGGACAGGAAGGCTGCAGGATGTGAGCGCGTCCAATGCCAGGAGGCCCAGATCCTAATCACAGCCACGAACCGCGCCCCGGTGTCCCCTCCTCAGACCCACAGCCCAGGGCCAATCCCAGCTGTCTAGGCTCAGCTGGTGGAAACCAGCCGTGGCCAAGACTGGGAAGGAAGACACGGAGACAGTGCCAAGTGGCCAGCCAGCCGGCACCGCCACGTGCCAGGAAGGGAGCGGGGCAGACGCCAGAGTCAACACAGGCCGGGCCTGGGGCTGACATCTGTGGGGCTGGCTGGACCACTGTTGACACAGGCCGCACAGGTGCCAGGCCAGCAGGGCAGAACGTGAAGCCTCTACAAAGGCGGAAAAGGAGTCTCAGAGCACAGGGCTGGCTTCTGCTGACATCAGCTAGCTCTACATCCAGCCACCAAGCAGTCTTGTTTCCCAGAAGACCACTTGGCCCCTAACACACCGTTGGTTCCCCAGGACCTCTGCCTGGCTCTTTTCTCCCCAGAGATCCCCCTTTCTGAGCTTCCCCAGCTCTGGGGGTAACAGATACACACCACGCGGGTCCATGAGATGCAAAAGCAGGCCCTTACCCAGGGAGCCGCCTCCCCAGTTCTGTATACACAGACCCCCTCCCAGGCTGTGTCTCTGCATGACCCCTGACCCTGACCCAGGATATCCCCCAGAAAGGCCCCCACAATGGCTCTTGAAGTCCCCCTTTGTCTTGCTGCACTGGGGGTGGGGGGCGGGGTTGGGGCAGCCAACCCCTGGCCCTGTTGCCCTTTTTATGCCTAGTCAGTGTAGAGTCAGGCGGGGGTGGGGTGGGGGGTGTGGTGGCGTGCACAAGGGATACCCGTGATCTGTGACGGTAAGCTGTGACGCAGTGGGGTGGGGATGACCGACTTGCTTGGCGCTGGGGTCTGCAGGGAGCTGAGCCAATGCCAGGAAAATTGATAAACTTCGCTTGCCCTCAAACTGGCAGGCGCCAGCTGAAAACCACACACCTTGAGCCTCTCCGGGCGACAGACCTTTCAACTCCTTACAGAACGGCTCAGGCCACGGCTGCTCTGGACCAGGGAGACCGAGGCGAGGCACTGAGTGGGGTGGGGCCCACACACACCCAGCCAAACACAAATCGGTTTATGTGTGGTGTGTTTAGCGAGAACCTCCTGGGGAGTGGGAGGCCCAGTCTTCAAGCCCACAGCCACCTCCGGGCCTAGTGTGGGACGAGGTCACACCCAGGAGCGGTGATGTCCATTTGACAAGTCAACTGGCAGACTGCCCAGCACCTAAGCAAGCCAGGGCGAGGCCGCCCCGCCCAGCCCGGGCCCTGTCTCAGCAGGTCCCGCGAGGGCACAGAGGGTTTAATTCTCTCAGTTCCTCGAAGCTATTCCTTGTACCCCAGGGCCTTTGCGTGGCCTCGCCGCCGGAACAGGGGTATTTACCACGTCTTGCCCACAAGTACTGGACACGAACCTAACTTAGTCCCCTTGGTGTCTCAGTTCAACGACTTCCTGGGCACGCTCTTCCACGTCAGATAATTCTCCAAAGGGCACCAGGCCTGCTCCTTGGTGACCCCCTGACAGCAGAGCTCAGGTCACCTCCAGAAGCCATCCTAATCAGCTCTGTCACCCTGGGACTCAGCCAAGCTCTGGGGCTACCTTTTGGCCACACAAGACTTAGCTCTGGAGCCAGCCCGGGAGCTGGTTTCCACCCTGGCCACACACCCAGGGGTCGGCTGGGCCAGCTGTCCAGGCTGGAATGCAGGCCCCAGCCAGGCAGGCCAACCATCTGGTTTCCATTGGCCTGCCGACTTCAAAGGTTCCCTGCTGGCCACTTCCTCCAGCTTGGCTGCCTGCAGGGAAGAGCTAGGGCGCCTGAAGGGATGGCTAGGGCCGGCTGAGCTTCCTTCAGGCCCCTCCCTGGCCCAGGACACCCTCTACCTAGCCAACCAACACAGCCCAGCACTGCGGCAGGACCCTAGCCCGCTGTCCCCCACCACTGGAGCTCAGGCCACAGGCCTCTGCAAACCTCACAGCTCTCCAGAGCCGGACTCTACAGCCTTGTTTCAGGTCACCGAGACACCTCATGCGTGCTGCGCATGTGTACACGCATGTGTACACGTGTAAAGCACAGGCAGACGCCGGGCGCCTCCCTCTAGGCTCTGCACGGTACTGTTTGAGGCAGGGTCTCTCACTGACTCAGCTAGGCCACCTGCCGGCGAGCCCCAAGGGTACTCCTGTCTCCCAGCGCTAGGACCACAAGCACACCCCACTGTGCACGGCGTTTTCCAGGGGTGCTGGGGATCCTAACGCAGTCCTCCTGTTTGCGCGCTCTTTACCACCAAGTCGTCCCCCAACACCAACAAGCCACCTTTCTACCGAGGAGGGAGGACTCAGCAGAGTCCCACATTGTCCTCAAAGTTCCTGGTGCCTTGCCCTGACCTGTGTACCTCAGCCACACTCAGGATCTAAGCTGGGCCTCCCCAGGATCCTCACCATGTCTGGGGGTGGGGGCGGCAGTGATCAAAGGCCCCCCGAACGGCTGGACCCAAGCGCATGGCCTACCTGTTTGAACTGCTCCTCAAACGTCCAGTCTCCGTGGTCTGGCGGTGGCATCTGGGATGCCGTGTGAGTGGGGTGGGCCGGGCCAGGTCCCAGGCGCTCAGGGCCGCCCAGCACCCTGGGACCACCATCTCCGCGGAAAGCCCGAGCAGGTTGGGTCTTGGGGGCAAACAGGCCTGCAGAGCCCAGGCTGGCAGACCCTGGCGGGCCCAGGCCCTCCTCCTCCTCTTCCTCAAAGTCCTCCTCCTCCTCCTCCTCTTCCTCCTCCTCCTCCTCCCCTAGCTCTTCCAAGTCTTGTTCTTCCCACTTGGGCTTCCTGCAGTGGAGACAGGCACCCTCCGTCAGGGGAGACAGGCAGGCGTCACCTTGTCTCAGTGGCAAGGCCAGGCCCACCCATTGTCCCTGCCTCAGTTTCTCTCTCTGCAAACAAGAAGAGCAGCCACAGGCCTGTCAGGGCTCTGGGTGGGTTCCTGCCCACACCCCACTCTACCTGCTGAACAGACTCTTACAGAGGACCCCAATACATCTTCTCAAAGGTTCTGGCCTCAGGACCTTTGCATGTGTGGCTCCCCACACTCGGCTCTCTGTAAACAGTTCAACATTCTCCAGGTCCCTTCTCAAAACTCACCCCTCCCCCACACCGCAGCCTCATTTTCTCGGCAGCATTTGGCACAGCCACAGAGAACACCGAGTCTCAGGATCCCTGCGTGGCAAACCCAGGAACACAGGTTCACTCAGCAAACACTTGGCCAGACCTGCAGTATCCCCTCTGTAACCCTCCTGGCTCCCATGAAAAACATCAGACGCTGCCGTCCCCAACCCCAACTCACGTGTCATCATCTGAGTCCATGTCCAACAAATGCCCCTCTCCTTCCGTGTGTCCTGGGCCCTCCCGGTCTCTTCCACGCAGGATGGGTGAACCCAGAGTCCCTTCCTGGGCTGTGTCTTCATCTTCGGAGCCAGGAGGCCCATCCTCAGAGGCACCAGGAGAGGACGGATGTCCCAAGCCAGCGGCAGCGGCTCGCATGGCAGCCAGAGCAGCCATCTGCGTCCTATGCATTCGGGCATTCTCAGGCTCCCTGTCCTCATCCGCCATGGTGGTCCGAGCCCGGATACCAGTGGGCTCGGGTGGTGGGGGTGGCGGTGGCTGCCGGGCCTCCAGTTCCTGCCGGGCACGCTGTTGCCTCTGAATGAGGGTTTCCATCACAGCCTGCAGCTTCATGGCCCTACGGGCCGGGCCACCCCGGGCACCAGGGGCAGGTGGTGGGGGTGGCCCCTGTGGGGAAGGGTCTTGGCTGCACCGCAGCGTGGGAACCTTGGGGGAGCCGGGACAGTGCAGGGTGGCGGCCGCAGGGGCAGGGGCAGGGGCCGCCAACTCAGGCTGAGGGGAGGTGGGGCATGCCAGGGGCTACCAAAGGGCTCCTTGCTGTCACGTTGGGCACTCAGGGGAAGAAGCTGGTGTCAGGCTCATTCAAGTGCTTGTAGACTCCTGGGGGAACACAGGAGACGAGGTTAGACCACACCTGCGCCCATGGACACATCCCTCCTCAGAATCCCTCACACCTGCTCATGCCCTTCCTATCCACACCTAGGGAGATTCTGGGTCCCCTCTGGTTAGGCCCACCAGGGACACCATGAGTTATTGTCCCATAAGCAGGACAGTGGGGGAGGGGCCTGGTGTCCTTGCTTTCTTATTGGCCGTACCCCTGTTCTAGACCCTGGAGTGCCTCTGGGTTCTGGATTCTGGCTCTATATTCTTCATGTTGCTTAGCCCGAGAGGCCTGGAACCTTGGTCAAGATTATGACCTTGCTGTGTGTACAAGCCTTAGGCAATGCACCCTTCTAACACACACACACACACACTGCCTCAGAGAGACCTCAGCTGGTCTCCGGGCCTGATCTGTCTACTTATGGGGAGAAAGCGGACAGAGAGGACAGCACGCAGGTGATGGTGGAGGGTCCTGGGGAGGACGGTCTGTGCTGCAGATGGGGAAACCAAAGTTCAGAAGGTCACCCAGGCTGGGGTTTGGCCGGGTACCGGTGTCCTGTGCTGCTCATCTGGGGTAAATGTGACAGAAAGGGGGCCCTCCTAGGCCTACCAGAAGCCAGCCCCCAATGCCCAGGCCACACCCTCAACCCCCACATAAACCACCAATAAAACAGTGGGAGGAACCCAGCAGGCCTGAAATCAAGAAGAAAGTTGAACCCACCTCCCAAATAGAGGGCCTAAGTCACCCTCAGCCTAACCTGAACCCCAGGACACACATGACCCCCGAGACTTACTCCCTGGGCTGTGGGGAGGAAGGGACAGCTGAGGGACTTTCAGGGCCTCGTCCTCCACCTAAGAGACCCTGCAGTGCCTCAGGTGAGAACGGGGAAATCTGTCCCCTTCCCTAGACATCTGGCCACCCAAACCGTGGGGCTCACAGGAGAACTGTGGCAGGTGTGGCCCCAAGGGACCTGTCGGTCTAGGATTCCTAAGACAGGAAGATTTTAGAGGCCCCGGCAGTGGAGCAACCATCCGAGACTCAACACACACACCCAGTGGCTGCTGGTCACTCTGGGTCTCCTCCCGACCCCCCACCCGTCCACCAGACCCAAGAACTGCTGAAGGGGACGCTTCTGGACACTCTTTGACGTGGTCCATCCCGTCCGTGCTTCTGACAACTTGGAGCTGCTGAGCTCACACCCGTACGGAAATGCGAAAAGTGACACCCCTCTTTGGAGCGGGGTAGGGAACACACAGGGAAAAGGCTAGAGGAAGCCCCTCTCCCAGACTCTGCCCCCCTCCCAGGCCTGCTGGGTTTAATGACCCTTCCTGGTGGAGGGGTGGGGGAGGGGAACAGGGCCGGCCTCCACCGCTGGGGCTGGTAGTGGGTGGAGGGAAGTAGGTGGGAACCCCAGCGCTGCCCCTAGGCCAGCCAGGACAAACCCCCTACCCTCCAGGGGTACCATTACCCCTAATCTGCTGTTGCTCATCCCTGGAGAACCCTCCCACCCAGCTCTTTGTCCTTGGCCCCCACCCTCAATTTACAACACCCTCTGAGAGCCAGGACTGGGTGGCTGGTGTTTGAGGGGGGGGGGAGCAGGCTGGGGTGGGGGCTGGGAGGAGACCCAGAGCCACACCCTCATCCCCCACCACCTCAGTGAGAGCGACAGGGTGAGAGAGAGAGCGAGAGAGCGAGAGAGCGAGAGAGCGCGAGAGAGAGAGCGAGAGAGAGCGAGAGAGAGCGAGAGCGAGAGAGAGAGAGAGAGAGAGAGAGAGAGAGAGAGAGAGAGAGAGGTCACCAGCTCGGCCAGGCCTTGCAAAACACGGTTATTTGGAGTTGTGCAAGGCCAGGGCCCGAGGGTGGCGAAAGGGGCCCCTCTCTCCTCCCAGGGAGGTGGAGGGGGAAGGGCAGGAGCTGGGGAGGGGTCTGGGAAAGAGGGCACCGTGTCCCCCCCCCCACCAGGAGACGTGTGCAAAACACATTCCAGTAAGTCCTAGTAGTCAGAGGACAAATATAACAACAAGACAAACGAAAACCCCTAAGGTAGTCGGGATTTCAAAGGCTTCTTGGAAAGAGAGCTCAGGAGGGTGTGTGGGGGGGGGAACCCCTGCTGCCCAAGTCGTAAAAAACGGAAGATATTTGACAAACCGGCTGCGAGTTGACACACGCGCGCGCACTCCGCGCTTCCTGCCCCCTCTTTTGTGTCCGGAGGGTAGGGGGGTCCTGGGACCCCGTGGGAAGGATCGGGATGGGTGCACCCCGCGAGAGAAGGGACCCCATCGGTGCACTGGAGCTAGGGAGCGAAGGGGGTCGGGACGGCGAACCCCGTTGGACATAGGGTTTTGGAGGAGAAATAGAACCGAAGGCACCGGGGCGTGGCGCCGCGCCCGGTCTGGGATTTTCCCAAGCACTTGGGAAGGAAAGCTGAGGCAGGGGGATGGCCTCGAGTTCCAGGCCAGTCTGCACTTTAAGCGGAGTTCTAGGTCAGCCTGGACTACACGGTGAAATCCTAGCTCCAAACATTAAAAATACGTTTTTTTTAGGGAAGAAAAAGCGAAATGAAGTCCCCAGAGCGCAGCCCCCAGCCCCCGCGCGTACACACGCGCACACACCCCGGGTGCGTTTCCTTCCGCCAGGGGACAGCGCGCACTCGCGACCCCCGCGCGCCCGGACACTCGCGGACCGGATGAAGGTCTCCAAGGTCTACGGCCGCGACAGTCGGTCGAGTCACCCACCCAGCCCTACACCCCCACACGCATCCCTGCCTAACTTTGGAGACCCCACACTTGTCGGTTTCCAGGGTGCTGGAGCCGCGCTGCAAAAGGCCTTACGGAGACTGCTCGGGGTGGCCCGGGGGGCGCATGCCCGGGTGCCCGGAGTCCAGCCCGGTGGTGGCCTCCGGTGGCCTCTCTCCCCTTTGGCCTCCCCCTGATGCCCGCTGCACGCTCCCGGTTCCGGGGTCACCCGCCTCACCGAATCTCCAGGCCGCGTCTACACCTCCATCCGTCCGGATCCGATAGGGACGAGGTCTCCGCGCGCGACCGGCCCCCCGCCCCGCCCCTCCCCCACCCGGCAGACGAATCGCCGAGTGACAAATTGCTCTCAGATGCAAATACCTCGCCGGTGATTCAGCAGCCCCGGGGACTCAGGAGAAGGTGGTGGGTGTCTCTCCGAGGTTCCCCCTTTCCGAGCTTCCCCAAGACCTCCCCGGGTCCCCCCCTCCAACTCAATTTACGGACGCCCACGATGGGAGGAGGTGGAGGGCAGCTGGAAAGCCGCGACAGAGGGACGGAAATTTTCAGGTCGCGGCCCCTTTAAATGATAATAAATAATAAAAGGAAGGGGGAACCGGACTGAGGGACGCCCCGCCCCTAGTTTAGGGACTGTGTGCAAAATGCACGCCGCGGCCCACGACGCAGAGCCGCGAGCGGAGGGCGGGGCCGCGCGGGCGCCGTCGAGGGGAATCAGAAGGGTTTCGGGGTTCCCCACCCCACCTGGGAGCGGAAAGCCGGCTGGGGCCCTGCTCGTTTCCTGGTTTCACCCACGTGAGATGGAGCAGCCGAGCTGGCGCTGGGCCTCTTGCCCACTGCGCTTCCCGAACTTTTCCTGCCCGGGTCTCCACGTCTCTGAAATGGACTTAAAATCCCGGGAGAGGCCGGGGGCGGGGACGCGGGCGGGGCGGGGGGGGGGGAGCCGCGGACGCTCGCGGGGGAGTGCGCTGCGTGCGCAAAAGCACGGAGTTGGGCTGCGCGCGCGTTCGAGGAAATGCGAGGACCCGTGACGACCCCGCCTAGGAGCGAGGGAGCGAGGGAGGGAAGGAGGGAGGGAGGGAGGGCCGACCTTCAGCCGGCTCGGCCCCGCGCGTGCGTCTCGGCAGAGTGCCCGCTTCTTAGCCCCCATGTTGCGGGGTGGGAAACTGAGGCTCGGCGTGAGTTCGGCTGAGTTACCCAGTGGGTAGCGTCCGTGCTCAGGACAACCCCCACTTCTGCACGCTCCCCGGGGGTAGTGCCTGCTGTTGGGGCTCTCGAGCAGCCTGAGCCCCTCAGAAGCCGCCTTGAGGGAGAGGGCAGGTCGGGTGGGTGCGGTGGGTGACTCCGGACTTCACGCCACACCTTGACCTGTTGGGCGCGGCCCCAGGGTGGAGCCTGCTCGTGCGGCCGCGGTCCTCCTGCAGCGTCGCCCAACATCTTGTGGGTCCCCCAGAGTTTGGACAGCGCCCCCCAAGCCATACTGACCCTAGTCCTAGATAGTGAATGCAACCAAAACGTTATACATGCTGCGCTACATATAAACTGTCACTGTATGGGAAGGGCAGTGAAGTTTATGCCCTGGCAGTGCAGAAGCACGGGCAGCCCGTATATGGCGGCTCTCTTGAATTTGTCCATGTTGGGCTTCATGGTCTAAGCTGATGAGGACGACTGGCCAGTCACTTCCTCATATAGCTGTGTATGTATGTATGTATTTGTGCATGTATGTGCGTATGTATGTATATGTGTGTGTATTTATGTATATATGTGTGTGTATGCGTGTATGTATGCATGTATGTATGCGTGTGTGTATGTATGTATGTGTGTATGTATGTACTCATGTATATGTGTATGTGTGTATGTATTTGTGTGTGTGTATGTATGCAAACGGAGTCTGGCAATGTACCGCGGGCGCAGCCCTAGCTGGCTATGTAGACCAGGCTGGGCCTGAACTCACAGAATTCTGCCACCATGAGTACTGAGATTAAAAAGCACGCACTATCACGCCTGGCAAAGAAATCTGCGGGTCCCATTTATGTCCGGGATGTATTTAGCCGAGGGTCCAGGTGGCGAGCTTACTGGCCGGCCTCCTAGGACCCAGACATCTCCGTGGTCTTGAACCGCATCGGACCGGTTCCGCGAGGCGTGCCCGCCCCCTCCTGGGCGCCAGCGGAACTGCTCCCAGTCTGGCTCGGTATGGAGTGCTGAGTGGCCGCCGGGTGGCGCCATTGCCCCTAAAAAGCCAGTTTCCCAAGTTAGAACGGAAGAAATTGAAGCCTGAAGTTATTTTCTCTTACATAGCTTTTTCTGTCTAGACGGGGTGTCAACGCGTAGCCCATGATGGCCTTGAATTCATGAACCTTCCGAGTTTATCACAAAGTTGAATTCCCAAAAGAGGCCCTGTGCGTGACCACATCACTGTCTGACTTTCTTTTCCTTCTTCTTTCCTTTTTTTTTTTTTTTTTTTTTTTGGTTTTTCGAGACAGGGTTTCTTTGTGGTTTTGGTTCCTGTCCTGGAACTAGCTCTTGTAGACCAGGCTGGTCTTGAACTCAGAGAGATCCACCTGCCTCTGCCTCCCAAGTGCTGGGGTTACAAGTGTGTGCCACCACACAGGGTTCAACCGTTTGCATTTATTTATTTACTTATTTATTTTTCGAGGCAGGGTCTCTCTGTAGCATTGAAGCCTGTTCTGGAACTGTTGTAGACCAGGCTGTCCTCAAACTCACAGAGATTCACCTGATTCGCCTGCCCCTGATTCCAGAGTGCTGGGATTAAAGGCGTGTGCCGCCACCGGCCTTTTGCTTTTAATACCGGGTCTCAAGGTCGTGGCTGGGGATCAGGGTCAGCCTCAGCTACATAGGTTGGAGGCCAGCCTGGGCTACATGAGATCCTGTTTCAAAAAAGACAAGGGGTGGGGGAGAAATTTAGCTTTGTGGTCCAGCATTGGCCTAATAAGCACAAAGTCTTGAAGTAGATGCAGAAAGTGGGGACATTAATCTCCAAACTCTGCAGAGTACAGAGAATTATCACAACCACAGCCAAAACCATGGCCCACAGAAGCCCAACCGAAGAAGGAAGAGAAGGAGGTTCACACGGGTTACCCCGGACACAAACTAAGCTTTTAACAACGGAAAACGGGCTCGTTTATCCGGCAGGGGTTGGCTCAGAGTGGAACGGTTTGTTCTTGCAAACCGCACAGGGAGCGCACTGAAGGGTTTCCAGGCTCGGGCGTCCTGACTCCATCGGCGGGGTGCGCGGCCAGACCGTGCGGCGCGGTGTGGGTTGCGGCTCGGTCTGAGAGTGCAGACCCGCGGGACCGGCGCTGGCGTCGCTGGCCACAGGGGCACACTCGGCAGAAGGCCTGTCTGAAGTGTGAGCCCAAGAAGGCGTAGAGCAGCGGATTGAGCGCCGAGTTGCTGTAGGACATGCAGTGAGCCCAGATCTTGAGCGCGTAGGCGGCGTAGCTGCGAGGGTGCCACGCCCCCGCGGGGCCCAGGGCTTGGAGCACCAGGAACAGCTGGATCGGGCCCCAGCAGGCAGCGAAGAGCAGGACCACGGCGGCCACCAGCCGGGAGACCTTGGTGCGCACTGCTCCAGCGCGCTGTGCCAGCAGCTGTCCCTGGTGACCCAGGGGTGTTAACGGGAAGGGACAGGACCCCCTCCGAGGTACCCCCAGGATCCCCCACGACATGCACACACAGTCCGGGCTCCGATCGCCCCCTGTCGCCCCTCTATCCTCACCTGTGTCTCCGCACATGCACATACAGTCCGAACTCCAATCCCCTCCATCAGCACCGTGGGTCTCCCCCGCACGCGCGCGTGTACACACACAGACATACGCACACACGTTCCAGTCTCCGACTGACCCCCAGATGCCCTCCCTCCTGGCCCTGAGTCTCCCGCACCTGCAGGGCGCCGTCAGTGGGAGCGGGGCGCACAGCGGCGCGGCCCAGGTGGCGCAGCATGGCACCGTAGCAGGCGCAGGTGGCGAGCAGAGGCAGCAGGTACAGAGCCAGCAGGTTGTAGAGCGCGAAGGCGCGCTCCAGGGCACGGCTGGGAAACGCCTCGCTGCAGTAGGTGCGAGGCCCGGGCGACAGGCGGTGCAGGGCCAGCACCGGAGCGGACACGGCTGCAGAGCCTGCGCCACCGCCCAGAATGAGCACCGTGGTCGGAGAATGGGGACAGGTCCCGCCCAGGAGTCAGGGTCCCGTCCACCCCACCAGTGCCACGCCCCTCCTCTGCGTCCCTGTCTCCCCCGCCCTGTTTCCACCCCAAACCGCACTCACCCACCCAGATGCTAAGACTGACAGCCAGGGCCAGTCGCGGGGTGCGGCGGTGCAGGGCGCGCAGCGGGAATACAGTCACGTACCAACGATCCACGCTCATGGCCGTCAGGGTGGCACATGTGGCTTGCACCGAGACCTGGAAAAGCCAAGGACTGAGTGTGGGTTCTGCCAGTCCCACTACATATCTGACCACTCAGGCGTACACGAACATGTCCTGGGATGAGCAGGCAGTGGCCATGGGTTTAGGGGACCCGAAAACCCGGAGAGCTGAAAGGGAGGGAAACACTGGGGTTTGTTAGGCATCCCGAACAAACCCACACAGTCCGGAACGCGCCCACTGTAGGCTCTAGCCCACGCCCACCGAGACTCACCAGCGTCCAATCAACCTTTGGCACAGAGACCACATGGGGCGCCTGTGTTTTGGGGGTGTCCATCCTGACCACCCCTCCCTGCTCACACCAGCTCAGACCCCTGCCCTGAAAGACCGTGCCCTCGGGAACCTGGACAGACGGCAGACTGGTTAGCGCACCGGCTGCCCCTGCAGAGGACCCGGGGTTCGGTTCCCAGCAGCCACACGGGCCTCACAACAGTCTGTGACTCCAGCTCTGGGGACCCCACGCCTCCTCCTGGCCTCTGGGGTACTGCACACACGTGGTGCCCAGATACTCCCAGGCAACACATACACACACACACACACACACACACACAAAATAAAACCACATTTAAATGGGGGCTGGAGAGATGGCTCAGAGGTTAAGAGCACTGACTGCTCTTTCAGAGATCCTGAGTTCAATTCCCAGAAGTCACAACCATCTATAGTAAGATCTGGCATGCATGCAGAACACTGTATACATAAAAAAAAATGCATCTTTAAAAAAATACATTTAAATGGCTCACGTTTTTAAACCCAGCACGGATCTCTGAATTCTAGGCCAGCCTGGGCTACATAGACTCTGTTTCAGAAATCTAAAATAAGTAAATAAAAGACCGTGCCTCATTTCTGATTATGCCCGATCCTGCGCACCCCAGACCCTGGCCATCCCTCCTACCCGCAGGCTCTCTGGTCTCATCCACGCCCAGATCAGTCTCTCTCTCACCAGAGCGTGCGCCCAGCTCCCGGCCCCACCCCCACCAGACTCTCCAGGGCAGACCCCATTCCTGCTCCCCGGCTTCCTGCTCCCCGGCTTCCTGCTCCCCGGCTTCCTGCTCCCCGGCTCGCCCCCCAGCCCAGCCCGCGCACCTGCTGGATGTAGTTGACGAATTTGCACATGAAGTCTCCCAGCACCCAGGCGGGCAGCGGATAGAGCAGCGCCGTGAAGGGGACGCAGCACAGTAGAAAAGTGACGTCTGTGGCCGCCAAGTTGGCTACAAGTAGGGGACACGCGGACGCTGGAAGGTGGGGGCACCCAAAGCTCCTGACCGGGGCCCCTGACTTCTCCGTCCCTGTCCGAGGGACTCCCCCCACACACACAGTCTCGCACCAGAGAAGCGGAGGCACCCTCCACCTTCGTTGTGCTCATTCCCAGCAGCCCCGGTGTCTCAGAGCCTGTTTCCCCACCTCTAAATTGGAGACAGCGGGTACCAGTTTGGGCGTGTCACACACCACACACCGGTCCCCTTCTGTCCAGAGGCCCTTACAGGACAGACACCTGTGGAAATGGTGACGTCTCCTCGCGCAGTCGTCAACCCACCCTTTGGTACTCAGGCGGGACGCATCGCAGGGGAGGCTGGGGGGTGGACCCCGCTCCCACCCTGGCACCCCAGGGAGGCGCGCACTCACCGATGTAAAAGTTGGTCACTGTCCGCATGTGCTTGTGGCGGCAGATGACGTAGATGACCAGCGAGTTCCCGACCAGCCCGAGCAACATGAGCGCAGCGAAGAACAAGGGAACCAGCCAGGCATCCAGTGGCCTGGGCGCGGAGCCCGAGTCGTCCGAGGCATTGGCACCGCAGCCCGGGCATCCCGACGCGTTGGTTGGAGCCCACCAGGTCGCGTTGGGACCCAAGGTCGCCTCGGTGGCCATGGCCCGGTCGCCTTCCTCCTCCAGGCAGCCTTCGCGGATTGCGCCCCGGGACTGTGGGAACAGAGGAAGGTCCCTACTCCGCCTCCTTATGGCCGCCCTCCCGGGATGCCAGCGCCCCGGGCTCTGCTGCGGGCGGAGGGGCTGGAACGTGGCTCCTCTGCCAGCGCCCGTCAGTCGCAGCGGCCACTCTTATACCCCGCGCCCCCCTCCCTTGTCCCCGCCTTCGCGTCTCCCTGCGCAGTAGCCTCTCCGGAGCCTCGCGCCGCTCTTCCCAGAGCTGTGCCCGGATGAGAGAGGAGGGAGGGCCCTGGGCACCAAGCAGGGGAGGGGTCCGTGGCCCTCCCTCCCTCGCAGGCAGGGCCCAGCTTCAGTCAGGGCTGCAGGCGGGTGGCCCGCGCCCTAGGGGAGGATGCCCAGAGTATGTCCCCGGGACAGTGGGAGCCACGTGAAGCTTAGGACAGGGGAGGGACCTTCGGTTCCCTTTGGTTGACTCCGATTGTTGGTTACAAGTTTCCCCTCTAACTGGCACCCAGCGGCCGGTCCCTGTCCGGAGTGGGCACTGTGGAAACGGTCACAGGAACCGTGAGGGACTGACCTCAGCCGCACCGTCACACCCCTGTTTACTGCATCTCAGAAGCTCCCTAGGGACCCCGAGATGTTATCCTTGGCAAGTCACCAGAATACTATGCAGCAGAGAAAAATAAAACGAAGGTGTAACTCGGTGGTAGTGTATTTATCTAGTGTGGGTAAGGTTCACCCACACTGAGGGGGGACTTATGGGGGGAGGGTCAGCAAACAGGAAGCTGCCCTGGGAATCCTGAAGGGTGTTGGGAGTAGGCAGCAGAAAGAACCGTTTCTCTGTCCACCCACAGAGCACTCAGGTGTGACGCCAGGAATCCAAGTCCCCACACAGCCCCCGGCCCTCGCTTCCCCCTGACCCGGTTCCTGCGCACAGGCCTCGCTTCACCTGTCTCCACGAAGCCTCGAAGTGGACACTGACTTTTAATTAATTTATTTTTAATAGTTTTTTTAAAGGATCAAAGGCGTGAGCCTTTCCACATAGCCCAGGCTGTCCCTGAACTTGATGATGACGTTTAAACACCTATCTTCTTGCCTCTTGTAAGAAGTGCTGGGAGGCCAGGGGTGCACCTGCCCTCCCCCCACTCCAATCCTGTAGCCCAGGCTGGCACTCTAATGATCCTCCTGCCTCAGCCTCCGGAGTGCCGGGGCGTGCACCACGGTCGACCTCCCTCCACTCGCTCCACCAGGCTGGCACTCCCTCCCGCCCAAGGAGCCGGTCGCAGCTTTGCAGTCGCCTCCCGGGGGAGCGTCCCACCCTTGCCCAGACTCCGTCTTCAGCCCGGCGGGTGACGCCGCCCCCCGTCTACGGAGAGGGAAACCGAGGCAGGGGGTCTACTCCCACAACTACCGCACAGCAGCCGAGGTTGTTCCCGGGCTGTCCCCGCCCCGGGTCGCTGCAGACTCCTCCCCGCGCGTCACTTCCTCCGCGGCCTCGGGCCGGGCTGCAATCGCGGCTGCAGGCCATGGTGGCTCTGGACGACCCTGACGGCGGCCTGGAGGCGACCCCCGGCGCGGAGACCAGGCTGTGAGCAGGGCTGGGGGGCTGACCTCTTCCCTCCTCCTCGGACTAGGGTCTCCTCCTCCTCCTCCCCAGATTGGGGTCTCCTCTCCCCCTCCTTCTCCCCAGGATGGGAGTCTCCTCTCCCCTTCCTCCTCCCCAGATTGGGGTCTCCTCCCCAGATTGGGGTCTCCTCTCCCCCTCCTCCTCCCCAGGATAGGGTTCTCCTTCCCTCCAGGATGGGGTCTCCTCCTCTGCTCCCTCCTCCCTGCCCTTCTCCCCAGCTCCCCCCACGGATGTGTTCTCTCTCTGCCCACACCCCTTTCCCTGGCTGCTCACCACAAACCACCCCTACCCCTCACGCCCCCACCCCCACTCTATGGGGACTCTGCTATATGAGACCTCACTCTATGGGGAGGTAGCTAACTGGGCCCACAGGCACCTGAGCTGAGGCGCTCGGCAGCACTAGTGAGCTGCTACCACTCAGCCCCCTCCGAGGGCCCCCATGCCCTCCACTGCTCCAGCAAGTGGTCTAGCCTGGAGCAGCAAGTGCTGCTCCTCAGGAGTCCTGGTTCTCTGTGTGTGTGTGTGTGTGTGTGTGTGTGTGTGTGTGTCCCCCGTGTGTCAGAGCTGGCTTGGTCTCCAGGCAGGCTGCTGAGCCCCGTCATGGGGAAGGTGGCTCGGGACCCACAAAGCCCTGCTTTTGTGGTGTCCAGAAGTCCTGGGTCCTATTTGGTTACACCTTTGCCTGTTGTGTTTATTTAAATTTAATTAAAAAAATTTATTTTTACGTTTATGGGCATTTTGTCTGCACATCTGTGTGCACCATGAGTGTGCAGTACCCGTGGCGGCTGGAAGGGGGCGTCAGGTCCCCAGAGCTGGAGTCACAGGTGGTTGTGAGCCCCTGTGGGTGCTGGGAACGGACCCCGGTCCTCCTCAGGGGCAGCTCTTGCTCCTCTCCTGGCCTTGCTCTGTTTGTTTGACTTGGGTCCCTCTAGCCCAGGCTGACCTCAGGTTCTCTTTGACCTTCTGCTCCTGGTCCTCCCTCCCTCTACCTCCTGGGACCCCGCCTAGCTACCTTACCATGGCTCTGGTGTAAATAAGTTTGTGTTTTGGTGAATTGCTACTCATCAGGGCCTCACCCAGGTGTCCACCTGTCTGTAGGGTGTTGGGGGCGCTGAGTCACCTCCGCCTTGCTTCCTGTTGGGGAACTGGGTTCTCTGCCATTCTGGGAGTGTTTGCCAAAGATGTGTTTACCTGGGGTGTGTCTCAGCAAGCCAGGGTCCCATTGCCCAACCATCAGGATACAAAAAAGGAACTGTGTTCCCCAAACCTGGCTGACTTAGCACTGTCAGCCTTTGTTCTAGCGACCCCTCCCAAGTGCCGGTCACTTTCCGAGGCGCAGACTCCTCCTCTAGGTCCTCAGCTTCAGTCTCTGCGAAGCGGCCTGGTTATGGGGAAGGAAGTGTTCACTCGACAAGCCCCACGTTAGTTCATTGCTCTGGGCTGCCTGCTGGACACTCGGGAGGCCAGTGAGGGCTGAAGGGGACCCAGCTGGTTCCCAGTTGGCACAGCAGCAAGAAGTGTTGACTGGGCCGGCCGTGCCACCTTCTGGGAGGTGACATTTGAACAGAAACCAGAATCAGGCAGAACCAGGCGAGGTGTTTGCGGCAGGGCCTGTGCAAAGGCTCGGAGGCCTGGCAAATTTGAATTCAGGGAGCAGTTCCGTCTCCGGGAGCCCTTGGTACTCACAAGAGGGTAGTGATGTCCCCACAGCCCTTAGAACTGAACACGGACTGCAAGCTTGCCCTACGGTTACTGGGGAGCCATGGTGGGTCTCGGTCTGACTGGCTCAGCTGTCCAAACGGGACCCAGGTTCACATCCGTCTTGTGTCTGTGTTTCCTGCGGGACAGCTGCGGTTTGTTATCAGCCTGAACCAACTGCCAGGGTGCGGCTTTGAAGGCCTGGGGTTGAAGCTAGGCCAGAAGTGGCCCAGCCTCAGACCTCAGAGCCGACATCAGGTCCACCTGAGGCTGGGAGAAAGTTGGTAGCTGGCCCAGCAGCTTCTGCAAGGAGCCTCAGACCTCACCCTGCTCAAGGGTGACCCAAGCAGGTGGGTGTCCCTGCCAAGGCTCGGGTCCACAGGGCCCTTTTTCAGCGCCATCCCTGGTGGCCTGGGGTTGGGACCCCACCAGAACTGAAGCTCCAGGCCCCAACCCTGCAAAACCCCCAGAATGGGCCGTCTGGGGCCTGGGTGGCTGAGCCTGCTGTCTTCCCGATCTGATCTGTCCGCTGGGTTCCCGGGCGCCCAGCTAATCTCTCCACAGGATTAGCACCTTCTTCAGGAGTTAGCTCTGAGGGTGGCTGGCAGGCTGGCGGGCTCCTGCGGGGAGGCGCTCAGCTGGGCTCCTTCAGCTTCATCAGCCGCCACCCGGGTCAGGTGCTTGTCACCTCGAGATCCTGCGGCTTTTTCTGGTTTACAGGGTGTGTGGGAGAGGGCCCACTTCTGGGGGGCGGGTTGGCTCCAACCCCTGCACCACATGGGGGCCTTGATGGCTTGTGGTTTAAATCTGGGAGGCTGGAGTGGCTGGAAGGGCCACCTCTCCTCTGTGACTTCCCTTCTCAGAGCCTCAGTTTACCCCTCTTGCGTCATAGCTCGAGTCTCCACACACAGGGGCCTGGAGTAGTGGGAGTGTGTGTGGGGGCAAAGCTCCGTGTTGCCAGGGACACCTAGCAGGTCCTGTCTGGGCACTGATGGCCTCCTCCTCCCCTGGCCCACAGGCCCCTTCCTGGCTGCCTGACCACGCTGGGCGGCTCACAAGTGAAGAGGGTCTCAGCCTCCAGACGCAAGCAACATTTTATCAACCAGGCTGTGCGAAATTCGGACCTGGTTCCCAAAGCCAAGGGACGGAAGAGCCTGCAGCGTTTGGAGAATAGTAAGCAGGACCTTGTGCCAATGCTATGCCCCCCTTGCTGGGAAACACTCACTGACCGGGCACTAGAGTCAGGGCTCCAGAGGGTTCCTAGGAGTTTGGGAAGGCAAGGAGAGGTAGATGGGGCTTTAGAGACTGGCTGGGTAAAAGAGGAAACAAAACAAATCTTGGGACAGCAGAAGTGAGTAGTTACCCCAATCACCGCCTCAACCCACGGACCCTCTGTTTCTATCCAGCCCGGTACCTCCTAACTCTGCTGGAAACAGCTGGGGGTTCTCCAGGCCCGGAAGATGGGGACCTGACTCCTCCTGCGGCACCTGGAATCTTCGCAGAGGCCTGCAGCAACGCCACGTATGTGGAGGTGAGACTCCGGGGTCCCCCGGCAGCCCCTGAGATGTGCCCACCCCTCTATATTAGAATAGAGAACCCCGTTACACGAGAAGAGGAAACTCATGGCGCATCCCCGACTTCCATGGAGCGAGTGGGGTCATGCCTGCTGAACTCCAAGCATCCTTTGAAACCCCCACAGCATGGCTCAGGCCCCCACATGTGAGACATTTGTCAGGAGGGGAAGCAGACCCAGGGGCCTCAAGGCTAGCCTGCATCCCTGTCTTCCAGGTCTGGAACGATTTTATGAACCGCTCAGGAGAGGAGCAAGAGCGAGTGCTCCGCTACCTGGAGGATGAGGATCAGGGCAAGCGGAGGCGCGGGCCTGGCCGCGGGGAGGATCGGCGAAGAGGTGGGGTCCGGCTCGGGCCGGACTGGGGGCGTGTCGGGTGTGTCGGTGTGGGCGGGGCTAGCGCAAGGTGTACTCAGGTGTGTAGTGTGGACGGGGTCTGAGGCAGGGGGTGGGGCTTGGGCGGAGCCCAGCTGCGGAGGGGCGAGGTGTTGTGGCTGTGGCCTCCTTGGTCACGGGGCCTTCCCCCCACTTTGCCACTTTCACAGAGGACCCGGCTCTCACACCTCATGAGTGCTTCAGGCGCATCAGCCGTCGCCTGCGGTCTGTGCTCAAGCGCAGCCGCATCCCGATGGTGAGTGGTCCCCATCTTCCTCTCAACCTCACCTTTCCACACCACCGTCCTGACTCGTCCTGGTCGTGCTTAGGAGGAGGTGGTCCCATGCAAGTGGGTGCTGCAGTATGGATAGGAGTTTGGCGGACAAAAGGCGGGGCCTGACACCCTTGGAGACCGCTAGGGCACGTTGTGTTGTGTGTGTGACTTTTGTGACCCTTCAGCTCTTCCCACCCCCACAGGAAACCCTGGAGAGTTGGGAGGAGCGGCTGCTGGGGTTCTTCTCCGTGTCTCCCCAGGCTGTGTACACCGCCATGCTGGACAACAGGTACTGGTGGCGGGGCAGGGGGCAGCGCGCTTTCCTCTTCCCTGCTCTGCCTCAGCTCTGCTCACACCCCTTCTTCCGCAGCTTTGAGAGGCTCCTGCTTCACGCGGTCTGCCAGTACCTGGACCTCATCTCGGCCAGTGAGTGCCCGCTCCCAGGGAAGAGGAGCCAGGGTGGGGTTGTTAAAGCCTGGGCCTTTGTCCTCCGTTTTTTTGGTATACCCAATGCTACCCCCTAACAGCGAGCCTCGGTTGCTCCAGGTGCACTATCTGGTCCTCGGGCTCAGAGTTGCTGCGGTGATGGTTTCCACGGCAACCCTCTGGTGGGAGGTTGCTGCAGCCTCCACACCTGCCTCTTCTCACAGGCTGAGAATGGGGAGGGGTTTGGTGTCGGGGAGACTTCTCTGTAGAGGTGGTGATGCCTCTGGACAGAGCCCAGCTCATGGCTGCCACACACACCCCAGCCACTCTCTTTCGTGTAGCCCAGGCTAGCCTCCTCTGGCCCAGCTCCTCCAATCCTCACGTGATTTTTCCTCCGCAGGTGCTGACCTGGAGGGCCGGAGGCAGATGAGGGTCAGCAACCGTCACCTGGACTTCCTGCCTCCGGAACTACTGTTGTCTGCCTACCTGGACCAGCAGTGATGGCCCGGCCGCCTGCCAACCAGCTCAGCAGGCCGAGACCTCCAACATCTGCTAATTTCTTGCATACTTTCGGAATGAGAACACCCCGCTTCCCTCCGGGGGCCCCTTGCCCTGCCCCTTCATGGCCCAGCTCGCGCAGGGCAGCCAGTTAGCTCCCTGCTCAAGCAGGGGAAACCTGAGCTACCCTTTCCGCTTTTCCTCTGTTGAGCTTTTCTTTGGTGCAGTCTGAAACTCAGGCGAGCTAGACTCTCTTTTATTTCCCCCCCCAATCAGTTTTAATGAATTTGGCATGTTTGGAATAGGTTTGTTTTAATTTCTCTTTTGAGGTGGGAGGCAAAAACACCCAGCGCCAGCCAGCGGTGGGTTCTGTTGTGACCCCTCCCGACCTCCCCTTTCAGCTCTGATGGGGGTGTCTGCCGATCTCCCCAGGGCTCTTTGTCCTGTGTGTGTGTGTGCGTGTGCGTGCGTGCGTGTCTGCCTGGACATGCTTCTTTGTCTCAAGGGCTGAGTTTATGCTTTTATTTTGGTGATGTGTGTATCATGTCCTGACTCCCTGGGCTCTGCCTGTCCTTAAAATCCTCCTCGCGTCCCTCCTTATGCCAAGGGTCCAGGGCTTCCAGCCAGAAGCCTCTGTCCCCTCCCGTCCCCTCTGCAGCCCAGCGTAGCTGTGGTCGCTGCAGAGGCCTTGCACGCTCCGCAGGCCTGTCCTCCTTCCCCTTTCCTGTGATTCTTTGTGCTTGGGAGAAAGGGACACTTTGAATAAAGCCTCGGTGCTCCGGCCCTGACTGTGTGCTTTGGTCTGGTGGGGGCAGGAGTGTGGAAAGTCACCAGGGCCATGGGCTGGAAGTCTGGACACGGGACCCTCCATTCATTTTGAAATGTGTGAATGTATAAAATGCTTAAAGATGGAAGCCAAGCTTTGGCTTAGTGCGTGGAGCCGTTAGCTGCCCAGTCTGCCCAAGCCCCGAGTCCCATCTCCAGCACATGTAAGCCCCATGGTGACCAGCAATTCCAGCTACACCTGAGTTTGAGGCTAGCCTGAGCACACTCGGTGGGGTGGGGGCAGAGGCAGGAGGATCTCTCTGAGTGAGGCCAGCCTGGTCTACAGAGCGAGTTCAGGGCAGACAGGGCTACACAGAGAAACCCTGTCCCCCCCCCAAAAAAAAAACAACCAAAAACCCAAATATAAATTTTAAAAATATATCTGAACCCGTGGCCCTGTGATGCACAGCTGTCGAGCTGAAGTCTGAGAGAAATCTGAGAGGCCAACCTGAGCTACACAAACAAAAGGGAAAATAGTTGTGTAACTGGAAGATGAGGAAAAATATGGAACGCTTCACGAATTTGCGTGTCATCCTTGCGCAGGGGCCATGCTAATCTTCTCTGTATCGTTCCAATTTTAGTATATGTGCTGCCGAAGCGAGCACGAGTTAGTCCCTCGCCCGAGCGGTATTTAAAGGCAAAAAACTCAGTCTCCTCTTAGTTAGGGTTACTACTTTTTGGGTTTGAAATTGTAGTATGTTTTTATTTTCCCCTGTATAAACTAAATGTTATCATGTAAGATGTAGCCAGTGATCAGAAATGAGAGATAATTTGTCTTCTATCGCACAAAGAGTCGCAATGGATACTAGGAATTGCTATATGCAAATTAACAGGGTAGGGGGCGGAGCCACGGCTTTCCCAGAAGTCTGTGCGAGGGGGCCGGCGCGGTCCGAGAGATGGCGGCGCCGGATCCCGGGCGGTGGGGCGAGTGTGGACCGCGACCGCCCGGCCGACTGAGCGCTCGGGGTGGACAGGTCAGTGCGACGTGCAGGCCGCTGGACGCGTGGCCGGCGCAATCCGTGTGAGGCCGGCGAGCGGAAGGCCGAGGGGCGGAGCCTGCGGGGGTCAGAGGGCGGGCGTGGGAGCAAAGCCTGCTGGGTAGCAGTTGGTGGGGAAGCCTGCGGCTGCGAGGCTGCGGAGGGGGCGCGGCCCGAGCGGAGGGGCGGAGCCTGAGAGCACCAGCCAACCAGAGACTGCGGGGTAGGGGCGTGGCCTGAGAAAATGAAGCTGCTCGAGGGGCGTGATCTAAGGAGCGGCGTTTAAATGGGGTGTGGGCGTGGTCTGTCGGCCTGATGCTGATGGAGGGGTGCGTGGCCCGATAACCACAAGCTGAGAGAGTCCGTCGCTGGTAGTTGGTTTGGCGGCGGCACCTAGGGTTTCAGAAGGCGTGGGTGCAGCTTCAGAAGCTTGGGAGGGGCGTGGCTGACTGTACCTGGGTGTAGGCTACGGTTTAAGACTTAGGTCTTGGGACGCGGCCTCGGGTGCTAACTTGTAGGGGGCGTGGCCTGAGCTACTAGCCGGGGGCGGGGCGTAGGGCCTAAACTTGGAGTGTAGGTTGAGGCCCAGACTTGAAGGAGAAGTGGGGTGCCTGGTTATGGGGGGTGCTTAGTGCTTTTGGAGGCTAAGCTCAGGCTGGGTGGGGAGGGGTGACTTTAGGCCCGGCGTTTATGGCAGGACCCGGGCTTCAGTGGCCTAGATCCACTTCAGCTGGGGTCTTGGGGTTTTCCTTGTTCCCAGGAGCCAGGGACCGTGCTGGGTGCGGTGGGCATGATGGACCTGGCCTACGTGTGTGAGTGGGAGAAGTGGGCCAAGAGCACGTACTGCCCGTCGCTGCCCCTGGCCTGTGCCTGGTCCTGCAGGAACCTCATCGCCTTCACCACGGACCTCCGAAATGACGACCAGGGTGAGTGTCCGTCCGTACACATGTGACCCAGTTTGAAAGGCTCAGGATGGCAGAGCCAGGCTCTCTGTTACGAGTTAGAGGGTTTAGAGAAGCCACCATCCTCCAGCTCCAGCGATAGTGCCCCGGAAGGGGACGTTGTGGTCACACTGGATAACCCTGCCCACGGGATTAGCAGCGTAGAGGAGCAGGAGCACCCAGAGAGAGGTGAAACGGGGTACTGTGAGCCGCACTGACCTTACCTGCTCTCCATCCATTGCAGACCTAACACACATGATCCATATCCTAGACACGGAGCATCCCTGGGAAGTGCACTCTGTCAACTCTGGCCACAGTGAGGCCATCACCTGCCTGGAATGGGACCAGTCAGGTGAGGCTGCCAGGTTTGCTGTCGGTGCCGAGCCCTGAGCACCACGGACCACCTTCTCCAGGCCAGGGGGCCCGCTGGGAGTCCAGAGTCGACGTGTCCATCAGGAGGGCTCCTGACGCAGCTCTGTCACCACAGGCTCCCGGCTCCTGTCGGCCGATGCTGATGGGCGGATCAAATGTTGGAGCATGGCTGACCACTTGGCCAACAGCTGGGAGAGCTCCGTGGGCAGCCAGGTGGAGGGGGACCCCATTGTGGCTCTGTCGTGGCTGCACAACGGTGTGAAGCTGGCGCTGCACGTGGAGAAGGTGAGAGACCCACTGTGGACGGAGGGGCACGGGGCGGAGGGGCGAGTACCCGGCCGTCAGCATCCTGTCGGGCTCCGGGCCCAGCTGCTGTTGCCCTGTTCACAGTGGGATACCCGAGCTCCTGTCCGGCGAACACAGACTTAACTGCTGCTCTTACCCCAGCCTCCCCGTTGCTGATGGCCCCTTGACCTTGTTTAACAGACAGCCGTGTCAGTGACATCCCATTTTACAGATGGCCGCCATGTGGCCTTCAGACCCCAGTCAGCCTTGGTTTAGTGGTGACCCAGAATTCCCTGTCCGTGTGTACGCTGGCGTTCAGCATGAGGGAGAAATGAACACCAGCAGAGTTGAACTCCAAGAACCCATTTCTTCAGTAGAGCAGGGGAGGAAGGGAGCGCGGCTAGACCTTGGTGCCATGGTTGTGCAGGGCCACGGGGCCTAGTAGCCTCGCAGTGCCTGCTGAGGCCACACTCACCTGTCACAGGCTTTCTTGGGCCACCAGCCAGCTCCCAGATCACGGCATGTAGACGTGTTAACTACTAATACTTGGCTTTAGCGTAGACTTGCCCATGAGCTCTTTTTTTTTTTTTTTTTTTTTTTTTTTTTTTTGGTTTTTCGAGACAGGGTTTCTCTGTGGTTTTGGAGCCTGTCCTGGAACTAGCTCTTGTAGACCAGGCTGGCCTTGAACTCACAGAGATCCGCCTGCCTCTGCCTCCCGAGTGCTGGGATTAAAGGCGTGTGCCACCACCGCGCGGCGCCCATGAGCTCTTATAACTAATTTCAGCCTCCGGCTTTCACCTTCCTTCACCCCACAGGGCCTCCTTTCCTCGCTGCCTCGTTGGCCCCAGGCGTTGTCCTCCCTCCCCCCTCAGCCCCCCCCCCCCCCCCCCCCCCCCCCCCCCCCGTCTCTTTACTAAATAAATCAGGAGCCTTAGGCAGGCAAGGTCAAACAGTTAAACAACTGTGGCACGTAGTTGAAGTGATATTCCACAATACCTACCCATAAAAAAAAAGTTTGGGTGGGCCAAGTGGTGGTGGCGCACACCTTTAATCCCAGCATTTGAGAGGCGGATCTCAGAGTCCAAGACCAGTCTGGTCTGCTCTGCAGAGCAAGTTTCAGGACAGCCAGGGCTACACAGAGCAACCCTGCCTCAAAAATAAATAATTAATTAATTAATAAACAAATAAATAACAAGGCTAGACCTAGCGGCACAGACCAACCCAGCACTCAGGAGGCAAATAGCCCTCTCTGAGCTTGAGGCCAGCCTGATCTACATAGCCAGTCTTAGGCCAACCAGGGCCGAACATTGATACTCTGTCTCACAAATTCAATGTAGGGACTGGAGAGGTGGCTCAGTGGTTAGAGCACAGGCTGCCCCTGCAAAGGATCTGGGTTACATTCCCAGCACCCACATGGTGGCTCCCAGCCATGTGTAACACCAGCTCCATGGATCCAACACCCTCTTCTGACCTCCATGGATACCTCACTCGTGTGGTGGGAGAACACTCAGACACAAAAAATACAATAAATTTTGTTTTTCCCCAGTTTTTTGAGACAGCCCTGGCTGTCCTGGAACTGACTCTGTAGCCTAGCCTGGTCTCAAACTCAGAGATCCTCCTGCTTCTACCTCCAAGTGCTGGGATTAAAGGAGTGCACCACTATGTAAATAGTGAGCCTGGCTATAAGTCTTATATTAACTTATAAAGTTAACGTAAAAAGAGTTTTATTGCGCTCGTCATGGTAGTGCATGCCCGTCATTTTTGCACTTGGAAGGCTGAGGCAAGAGGATCATAACTTTGAGTCCCGCCTGGGCTGCATACCCTGTCTCAAGTAAACAAGGTGCATTTTGTATGTAAACGACCCCAATTTGGACCTCTGGACCACGAGGACGAGAGTGATTGGCGCTGAGACAGCGCTGCACAGGCAGTGTCCGCGGCCCCAGCTGCTGCCTCTGCAGCACAGGCGGAGATTGCGCCTTGAGGTCACAACCGAGAAACTGCAGGGCCAAGTTTGATGCCCAGAGAAAAATGTCACTGCTTGCACATTACAGAAGAGGAGACCAAGAGTTAGAAGGCCCCATCATGCAGTGTGCTCTGGGCTTATGGGGATCAGCGAACGTGAACCCCAAGGGTCTGAGCAAGCCCTTCCTCCCTCCTCCAGTCAGGTGCCTCCAGCTTCGGGGAGAAGTTCTCACGTGTAAAATTCTCTCCATCACTCACACTGTTTGGTGGCAAGCCCATGGAGGGTTGGATTGCAGTGACAGTCAGTGGCCTGGTGACTGTGTCCCTGCTGAAGCCAAGCGGGCAGGTGCTGACATCCACGGAGAGCCTGTGCCGGCTGCGTGGCCGGGTGGCGCTGGCCGACATCGCCTTCACGGGTGGCGGGAACATTGTGGTGGCTGCTGCAGATGGCAGCAGCGCGTCACCCGTGAAGTTCTATAAGGTGTGCGTGAGCGTGGTGAGCGAGAAGTGCCGCATTGACACGGAGATCCTGCCCTCCTTGTTCATGCGCTGCACCGCCGACCCCAACCGCAAGGACAGGTTCCCCGCCATCACACACCTCAAGTTCCTGGCTCGAGATATGTCTGAGCAGGTAAGCGAGGCTTCATCTCCAGCCTGGGGGCAGAATCTGACAGGGACCTGGTGGGGCAGAGAGGGTCCCTGCTGGTGGCCCACCTCTGCCAGCCCCTGAGGCCCTACATCCCTGGGCCCCTTTCTCCACCTTCAGATCTAGCACAGTGTCTCTATTCTGTCTGCCTCTCACCGTCCTGCCTCACAACCCCAAGGTGAAATCAGGCTCTGGATGGTCTAGGCAAGTCCCCAGTCAGGGTCCTCAGCTTGAGTCCCTCTCACGAGTCCCCTCTGCCTGACTTAGAATATGTCCTGTCCCATCTTTGGGGCTCTCTTCCCACTGAGTTCCCACTGCATCTGTGAATTCAGGAGGCCCCTCCTTCTTGAAGGCCCTGCAATCTTGTACTGACAGTCCAGTGTGAACCCTGTCCTCACTGACTCCCCCAGGTGCTCCTGTGTGCGTCCAGCCAGAGCAGCAGCGTGGTGGAGTGCTGGTCCCTGCGGAAGGAGGGCCTGCCTGTGAACAACATCTTCCAGCAGATCTCGCCTGCGGGTCAGTCTCTGGGTTCCTCATCTTGTGGGATCTGGGGGTTTATCTCAAGACAGGGTCTTATGCCGGGCGGCAGTGGCGCACGCCTTTAATCCCAGCACTCGGGAGGCAGAGGCAGGCGGATCTTTGTGAGTTCGAGACCAGCCTGGTCTACAGTGTGAGTTCCAGGACAGCCATCGCTACACAGGGAAACACTGTCTCGAAACCCCCCCCCCCAAAAAAAAAAAGAGAGAGAGAGGAAAGAGAGAGGGAGAGAGAGAAAGACAGGGTCTTTGCGTGTCCCTGGCTGGCCTTGAATGCACAGAACTGCGCCCACCTCGGCCTCCTGATCCCTGTTAGTTCACTGAGATGAACTGCACAGCCCAGGAGGCTGTTGTCTTCCTGGCTGGAGTGGGATGCAAGGCCCCCTCGTCAAGACACTCTGCGAACCCTCTGCGAACCCCAGTTCAGAGAGGAGGCTGGCAGTACCAGTTCACTTCCCCAGTCAAGGCCCCTAGTCAAGACACCCTGCGAACCCCAGTTCAGAGGGAGGCTGACGGTACCAGCTCACCTCCCCAGAGCACCTCCTGTAACCCTCCGTGGTCTCCCACATCCACACCCACGCTTGCTTACAGATGGTCACCTTCCTTCCCTGAGGCTGCCCTGGCATGGCCATCCCCAGTACAGACAGGAAGGTGAGAGGGAGCGGGCAGAGCGCTAATGGACTCCTGGTGGCTCTGACAGTGACTGGAGGACCTAATTGGAGGCCTAATGAAGTTGTGTCAAGAGGCCTCTCGCTGCAGTTCCGCAAACTGCCCTTTGTGGCCAGCGAGTAATTAAATGTGAATGGTGGCCCGCTGTGCTTCCTGCAGAGGGCTGTGAGTCACCGCAGTCTAGCCGGGCAGGGCTGCACGCACTAGGCCCGCGCCCGCCACACATGCCCACTGAACCTTTTCTGCGCATCCCTAGAACATGCCGCCTGCCGTGCATCTGGCCTAGTTCTCCTGCTCAGTGGGTGGCGCCTGGCAGCCAGGCTGAGGTTTGGTGACCATGGTGACAGGGACTGTCTGTAGCAGGGACCACTGGCTGCCATTGGTCACTGGCTTGTTTGGGTTTTGAGAAAAGTCCTGAGCTCTGTAGCCCTGTCAGCTGTCCTGCCTCCACCTCTGCTTCCTGACTCCCTTGTGAGAGCAGACTTCAGTGCAGGGAGCCCTGACTGCTTTAAACAAGAGGCTGTAGCCTCTCTGGCCTCAGTGTCCTTTGGGAGTGACACCTGCTGGTGCTCTCTGTGGAGTCAGGACTGGTCTCAAAGATGGAGACTGACTATAGATAACCCATCCAAGCCAGAGCACTCGGGGGCTGGGCTCCATCTCCAGCAGTGACCTGGACATAGTGGGGAGTGCCTGTCATCTCAGCACCAAGGAGGTGGGGGCAGGAGGGTCAGTAGAGGGGTCAAGGCTGGTGTGGGCTCCGTGAGACCCTGTTTCAAAGAAAACAAGAAAAATCCTTGGATTGCTCCTACTGGTCCTCAGGTCACCTGGCTGGAGGGGAGGAGAAGTGCTCTGATTGGCCATGCTGATTGGGACAGGAGTGACCCTGCTGCCCTGAGGTGGTCTTTCTGTACCCCTCCCATACCCCTCTTTTCCTGTCCCCACTGTCCAGTTGGTGACAAACAGCCCATGATCCTCAAGTGGCGGATCCTGTCGGCCACCAACGACCTGGATCGCGTGTCAGCAGTGGCCCTGCCCAAACTGCCCATCTCACTCACCAACACGGACCTCAAGGTGGCCAGCGACACCCAGTTCTATCCCGGCCTCGGTATGTTAGACCCAGGAGCGCCCCCCAGCACCTGGGGTGGGAAGGTGGGTTCTGAGTGCTGTGGGAGTGTGGACTGTCCCTCAGTATCTAGGTCCCGAAAGCTGCCAGATAGCTGCACTGCTTGATATGTAAAGAGCTATGGCTAGTCGCCTCAGAGCTGCGTTCCTGAGTGCGTAAAGAACTGGAGCTGATTAACATGGTCACAGCTGTAGCCGGTTACTAGAAAGCTGTGCCCTTCACATGTAAAGAGCTACGGCTAATTGACTGACTTGGGAACATGGGGTAGAACCCTTTTGCAGAGACAGACACATACAATCACCAGAGTATATATATGGTCCAGGGCTCGGATCCTGTCAGTCAGTTATGTGCTATCTCAGCTGCTCAGCTGTGAAATGGAGTTCCTCTGCGCTTCTAGGTCCTTATTCTCCTGCTCTCTCCCAAGTGACGGGAGAGTGCCCTAGCGGTGGGGGCGGTGACCAAGCCTAAGGAGGACCCTGGGACAGAGCCGGGGCTCTCTGGTTCTTGAGGTCACTATGGGAGACAGGGAAGGCAGCTGCTGCCCACCCCGCCCTGACCACAGTCCTGCACCAGCAGGCCTGGCACTGGCCTTCCAGGACGGCAGTGTGCACGTGGTGCATCGGCTGTCGCTGCAGACCATGGCCGTGCTCTACAGCTCGGCCCCACGCTCGCTGGATGAGCCCGCCCTGAAGCGCCCCCGCACCACAGGCCCGGCCATACACTTCAAAGCCATGCAGCTGTCCTGGACGTCGCTGGCCCTGGTGGGCATCGACAACCACGGGAAGGTGAGTGCCCAGACCAGGAGGGTGAAGGGGTGGTTGGTGAGGGTGGGGAGGGCAAGTTGAGGAGGGGAGGTTGGGTAGGCAGTTCCCCTCAGCACAAGCCTCCTCCCAGCTCAGCATGCTGCGTATCTCTCCGTCGCTGGGCCACCCTCTGGAGCCCAAGCTGGCCCTGCAGCACCTACTGTTCCTGCTGGAGTACTGCATGGTGACCGGCTACGACTGGTGGGACATCTTGCTGCATGTGCAACCCAGCATGGTGCAGAGCCTGGTGGAGCGGCTGCATGAGGAGTACACGCGCCAGAAGCCCGCCCTGCAGCAGGTGGGTCTCACCCGAAAACTTCCCTCCTACTGTCCCCCCTCTGTGGGGTTGTGGGTAGGGCCCAGGGCCTGTCAGTGATCCTGGGGAGTAGCTCGAATCACCCCTTCGTCCTCATTCCCCAAGCTCAGAGGTCTGTCCACACTGTTCTTCCGTGCACCTGGTCAAAGGTGGACGTCACGGGACCACATGGGCTGCCAGAGGCCTTGGCCACTAGCCACCAGGGCAAGGGGAGAGCCGACGGCCATTCACAGAGGGTGACTCTGAGTGTGACTAGCCTGCGAGAGTGTGGGAGGGGGGTTTAAGCCTGTGGGCCCAGCATTCCAGAAACTGAGGCAGGAGGATCATGATTTTGGGGTCAGTCTGGGCTACAGAGCAAGACATTGCCTCAGAATGAAGCGGTCAGGGAAGACCGGGGAGCATAGCAGAGTGTGGGGACTCATAACTGGCCACTGTCACCCTTGCTAGTGGGTGTCCTCACAGTGCCAGGGACACTGGATCACAGAGAGGGAAGCCCAGAGGGAGGACCCACCTGCTTCCAGTTGCCTGGCAAGTGGCTCTTTACCCACTGTCCCGTGCTCTAGGCCTTCAGTGTGAGCCCAGCCTGCCAGACCTTCCACTCATGGCTGTGCCCGCCCCCCCAGGTCCTCTCCACCCGGATCCTGGCAATGAAGGCCTCGCTGTGCAAGCTGTCGCCCTGCACGGTGGCGCGTGTGTGTGACTACCACACCAAACTGTTCCTCATGGCCATCACGTCCACCCTGAAGTCACTGCTGCGCCCCCACTTCCTCAACACCCCTGACAAGAGCCCTGGGGACCGCCTGGCTGAGATCTGTGCCAAGATCACCGATGTCGGTGGGTGTTTGGCCTTCCCTGTCTGGAAATGGCAAGGACCATGGTGACCATTTAATCATAATTGGCCCTTGAGGTGGGTGCTGGAGAGGTGCCCAGCCCTGCACCAGAGCCCAGCCCTGTGCAGTCTTCATATCCTTAATGTTCTTGGGTTTGAGGCATGGCTTGGTGGTAAAACACCTGTCCAGCGTAAACCAGGTGTGGTGTAGCTGAACGTCATCCTTGGCTACAAAGCCAGTCGGGCCAGCCTGGACTGCGCCAGGTCCTGTCACGAAGCATCTCACACTGGAGCCGGGCTCTCCTTGTGCTCTCAGTGCTCTTTCAGAGCCGCGTGATGCTGCTTCCTGCACCGCTGCGGTGGTGACTTCCCGCCGCCTCACATGGGCAGGACCCTGCCCCGCCCTGGGACCTGTGGCCATCTCCCTGACCACCCGGTACTGTCCCCACAGACATCGACAAGGTCATGATCAACCTGAAGACAGAGGAGTTTGTCCTGGACATGAACACTCTGCAGGCTCTGCAGCAGCTTCTGCAGTGGGTGGGGGACTTCGTGCTCTACCTCCTGGTCAGCCTGCCCAACCAGGTGAGCCCCTTCCCGCCCCCCACCCCCGCCCCTCAGCTTCCCCTCTGGTCTCCCTGCTCCAGCCTGTGTTTTTGAGAGGCGGCTGTGTCCTAGCCTTTTGTTGAGGCAGCTTTGCTTAGGGCAGCTCCTGGCCCCAGAGCCGGTGACTCCTCCTCCTTGTCTGTCACAGATCAAGCCCCTGGCTTCCTAGGTTCTGTGGAAGGTTAAGACAGTTACGCTTGTCTGGGTTGGTGTCCACCAGGTCCCTGCCAGCGCCACAGACACTGGACTGGTCACTTGTGAGCCACACTGTTGGTCTGTAGGGCACTGAGCGCAGTTCTGGCCTCCCCCGGCTCTGTGCCTACTGTACCCCTTGTGGTAAAGGCCACATTGTCCCAGACTTCACCCAGTGTTCCCACCACAGGGCTCCCCGCTGAGGCCAGGGCACAGCTTCCTGCGCGATGGTGCCTCGCTGGGCATGCTGCGGGAGTTGATGGTTGTCATCCGCATCTGGGGCCTGCTGAAGCCCAGCTGCCTGCCCGTCTACACGGCCACCTCGGACACCCAGGACAGCATGTCCCTGCTCTTCCGGCTGCTCACCAAGCTGTGGATTTGCTGTGAGACATCCTCCCACCAAAAGACCAGCCCATCAGAGGGCAGGACCCTGGGGAGGCTGCCCCAGTGCCGTGTGGGTGACGAAGTGGCTTCCGGGGAAGGCTGTTCAGTGCAGTGACCTCCGACCCCTCCCTGTAGGCCGTGACGAGGGCCCAGCCAGTGAACCTGACGAGGGCTTGGTGGATGAGTGCTGCCTGCTGCCCAGCCAGCTGCTGGTCCCCAACCTGGACTGGCTTCCTGCCAGCGACGGCCTGGTCAGCCGCCTGCAGCCCAAACAACCCCTGCGCCTGCGCTTCGGCAGGCCGCCCACCCTGCCCAGCAGCTCCTCCACCCTGCAGTTAGACGGCCTTGCCAGGTGTGCCTGCTGCCCAGCCACCTTGGTCTCCCCCCCACAGGGTCTCTCGTCGGGTCTCTGCCCCAGTGAGGACTTTGTGTTCCACCTTTGCTGTGTGCATAGAGGTGTTTGGTTTTGTCCAATGAAGCCCAGGCTTGCTTCAGACTCCACATGGGAGGAAAGTGATCTTGAGCTCTGATCCTCCTGCCTCCAGCGCTGAGTGCACAGCTCTGGGTGTAGGATTCATTTCCTTCCCACTCTCTGGTTTGTGGAGGCTGCAATACAGCTCCCACCGGGTGGACCAGGCCAGCTCTCACCCCTGGGAGAGGGTTTGCTATGCCATCACACAGTGAGGCCTCTGCTCCCATCAACCCATATTCAGCTTGGAAGGTTCTAGAAACTTTGGACCTAGCTCACCAGGAAATAGCCATCAGCTCTTGTTTCTTACAGTTGAGCCTCAGGGTCATACACCAGAAGCCAACATCTCCCTATTCCCTCTCATCCCCAGGGCCCCTGGTCAGCCCAAGATCGACCACCTCCGGAGGCTTCACCTGGGCGCTTACCCAACCGAGGAGTGTAAAGCCTGTACCAGGTGAGGGTCTGCCGGCCAGGCCACAGACAGCCTGGGTCTGTAGGGCCAGGCAGCTTCAGGAGGCCCTTGGTAGTCTGTGTGGTACCTGGGGTGTGGTTTGGGGTGCACCCCCTTGGTAGTCTGTGTGGTACCTGGGGTGTGGTTTGGGGTGCACCCCCTTGGTAGTCTGTGTTGTACCTGGGGTGTGGTTTGGGGTGCACCCCCTTGGTAGCCTGTGTTGTACCTGGGGTATGGTTTGGGGTGCACCTCCTTGCCTGCTTGCATCCCTGCAGGCAGAGGCAGGCGGGGTGGTGGGAGGGCAAGTGTCAGCAGCCCCTGATCCCCAGGTGTGGCTGTGTCACCATGCTGAGGTCACCCAACAAGACGACAGCCGTGAAACAGTGGGAGCAGCGCTGGATCAAGAACTGCCTGTGTGGGGGGCTGTGGCGGAGAGTGCCCCTCAGCTGTCCCTGAGCAGACGCTGGGGCCTCGAGTCCCATGGTCACACCCAGGCCACACACAGAGCTTGGAGGAGTTGGTCTGTGTTGTCCACCCTTCAAAAGGTCCACAATCCATATGCCCCTGTCCAGGTTGGGGATGTCGTCCTCAGTTTCCCTTTTAGGCCTATAGGAGCGAAAGGTGGGCCCAATAAAGTTCTCTTGTCGTCCAGGCCTATTTATCACCACAGTCCCCCCCACTCTTGCCCTCAGATGTGCCCTAGCGGGCTCCCCCTCCCCACTGCCTCTCATCTGGTTTCTGGCAGCCTTTGCTCTTGGTCCCCAGGGTCCTGCCTTCAGTCTCCCCGTAGCATCTGCCCCTGCAGTCACTGGCAGCCAGGTCAGGCCTCGTGGAGCTGGGTAATTGGTTTTGTTGTTCCCCCTGGCCCTGTGGAGCAGAGAGTACAGGCCAGTGGCACACATGGCCCAGCCTGGGGAGGGCTGTGTTCAAGCCCTGGCTCCAGCTCACCGTGCTCCGACACAACCTGTGAGTGCAGCCATAGCCAGACACGGTAGCAGGACCTGGACCTGGTGGGGACCCCCAACCTGGAACCTATATAGCTGGGGATAACCTTGAACTCCTGTCTCTCCTTCATGAGTGCTGGGATAGCAGGCAGTGCTCCCATTTCGTCCTAGAACACTGTGCATCCAGAAGAGCCTGGGAGACCAGTGTGTCCCCTTCCTGTGATGGCCACTGCTGGCCCTAGGGTACTGCCTCTGCCCACAGAAGCCAGCAGCATGGTGTGGGGCGTGTTGGCCTTGCTCTAGCCATCCTTGACTTCCCGTGGCCAGGAAGTTCCCTTCCTCCTCACCAGCCTACGTGGCTGCTCACATCCTTTCTCTGCAGTGCTGGCCATGTTAGTGGATTCCAAGCCGTGTGGGAAACTGCAAGGAGCAGCTGAATGACGGGTGTCGGGGTGTGAAGCACCCTGGGATTGTGGGATAAATGGCATTAAAATGCTAGCCTCCCGAGGAGACACAACTGGGGCTTGCCTGTGCCCACCCCTCTGCTGGAGCCTGGGGAGGGCACACAGTAGGTGCTCAGTAAGTGCTTGTTCATAAAGATGAGCCTGCCTGGCAGAACCAGAATCCAGGCCCAGGCTCCAGTTCTACTGCCATTCCCAGCAAGGTCCTGAGACCTCTTAGGTGCTCAGTCTCCAATCCTACGGGAGGCCAAGGGACTATCGTTGTCTCAGTATCTGTTCTCTGGGGAGAAAGGCATGGGGCTTGACTCTGGGTTCTGCCCATTGTCACCCGCAGGGGACCTGGGGTGCTGATTCCACAGTTCTCCAGCCCATGTGGCACTGCAGACATCACTGACTCCCTCCTCAACGAATCAGTGTGGGCTCTGGGTCGGAATCCAGCCTTTGTTTATGGCCTCTCTGTGCCTCAGTTTCCCCTTTTAGTGTTTATGTCAACTTCAGAGCATCTTGGCAGTGATGTCTGACTTCTGTGGGGTAGGAGTGGGCCCGGCCCCATGGTTCCCTGAAAGAGCACGCGCGCCTCCGTGTGGCTGAACACGGAACTACCTGTCTTAAGCCTCCCGGGTGTGTGCGCGCTCGCAGCAGGCAGTCAATAAAGACTCCCTGGGCTCAGACAAATGCATTTATTGTGAGACACGTGTCTCCGAGATCCCCTCAGATCGTCAAGTTACCATTCCTGACGTTTTCGATCCAATCTATGTAGGTCGACACTCGGGTAAAGACGCCCGGCTTCTTGCGGTTTCCACAGACTCGCGAGCCCCACGCGACAATACCCTCGACCGTGTTTCTGCACACCAGAGGGCCACCGGAGTCTCCCTGTGGGGTGGGGCCGCGAGTGACGTTCCCGCCCAGTAGCCAAGCCACTGGCTCCCTGCAGCTCCAGGGCTCCTGAACACCACTCTTCCTGCAAGCCACGCTCCTCGCTGGCCTCTGCAGACCCTCGGGTTCCACTCACCCTGCAGGTGTCCCTGCGGTTGCTCTCTGCGCACATCATGTTCTTGGTGACGGCCCCGTCGTGATGCACGCGCTGATTGCAGGTGTTCCGGTCCATGATTGGCACTGTCAGGGTTTGCAGGACGTCGGGCCTTCGCCCTGCGTGGCTGACCACACCCCAACCGGCCACGTGGCAGAGCGTTCCGGAGGGCAAGTCTCGGTCCTCGCGTTGCAAGGGCAGAGGGTGCACGTAGGGGCCCAGCGAGACATTCTGGGACAGCTAAGGGTGGGAGAAGAGTAATGTCATGGTAGGGGCGGGGCTGGGAAATAGACTGGAGTGATGGTGCAGGAGGAAGGGTCGAGGCTAGACCCTGAGTGGAACCCAGGGGCTAGGAAGGACCCGGCTTCCTCACCTGCAAGAGGAGAAGGTCGTCCTCAATGCGGTCGGACCGGCTGCCCGGGTGACGCACTGCATTTTGTACGTCGTACAGCCGCTTGGAGGGTTCAGGCATGGACAGGGAGTGGGCACCCAGGAGCACTTGCACAATCTCATTCGTGGTCCTGGGGACGTGATGAGGGCCCACCTCAGATCCACTTCCCACCCTCCGGAGGCCCCACCCCCTCCCTTCCCCTACCCCGACTACTCACACTCCGTCCATGCAGTGCGCAGCACTCAGCACCCACTGCTCATCCACCAGGGTGCCACCGCACACGTGTGTTCCATTCACCTGCACCGAAGCCATGTAGGGCCAAGTATGAGCCTTGGCCTCCTGGCCACCCAGGATCCGGCCTCGGGGCTGCGCTGCTGCGGAAGGTGGTTGCACTATGATTTCTCTGGGCTGCACCCAGAGAGACGCCAGACACCACCTCCCCCGTCCTGTTTGCCCCAGATCCAGAACCCCATCCATCTCTATAAAATACACTTCGAGGTGCTGCAAACTCAGAAGCCTGGTGAGTGGGTGCACACCCCTCAAGACCACAGTGAACCTGCGGTAGCTGGAAGACAGCTCGCAGAGAATCCCGTCTCCTCTTCCACCATGCGGGTTCAGGAGATCAAACTCGGGTCTTCCGGCTTGGCCACCAGCCCCTTTACCAACTGAGCCTTCTCACTGGCCCCAAGGTGAATTCTAGTTCTTTTTTTTGTTTGTTTGTTTGTTTTTTTTGTTTTTCGAGACAGGGTTTCTCTGTGGCTTTGGAGCCTGTCCTGGAACTAGCTCTGTAGACCAGGCTGGTCTCGAACTCACAAAGACCCGCCTGCCTCTGCCTTTCAAGTGCTGGGATTAAAGGCGTGCGCCACCATCGCCCAGCAGAATTCTAGTTCTTTAATTCTATAAAGCCTACAGGTTTCAGATTCAGAGTCCTGCTGTTGATAAGAGCTCAGAGTCCAGGAGGCTCAGACTGCAGACTGGTATGTTTGACTGCAGGAGTGCACCCCTGGTGAGCCAGCCCGCTGCTGTATCCAGCTGTCCCTCTCTGAACCACTCACCACATTCAGCCGCCCGCAGGACCACCAGAACCACGAGCCACACAGAACTTTGCATTTTGACGCTAATGAGTCCAGATGCTGACCCAGGCACCGGTCCTCGGGGTCTATTTTATGGAGCAGGTACCTCCCGCCCCCAGTCTGCCTCCTGGGCAGAGAGCCAACTAGGGAACTGGGAATCTACTCTTTCAGATTTGAGTGTGTGGCCCTTCTGGAACTGCTTATATAAACCTTCCTTGTGCACGGGGCTCCTTCCTCTCCCTCCCGCCTGGGACCCCGGCCAGTGCCCATCCTGAAGGAGACAGCACTTGGGATGGGTGGGAGGCTGGACCACCCAGCACCCTGGCCCAGTAACTGTCCTTCCAGCCTGGTGTCTGTTGCAACAGCAGCGGCAGGAGGCCAGCTGGCGAACGTGTCTCCATCTTTTTACCCTCCCACACTTCCTCCTCCAACTTGGAAAAAGGTTGTCAGTGGGGGCAGGGAACTTGAATCGACATTTCTGTGGCCGTGAGGGGCCCACACCTCAGTAGCATGGCGGGAAGGAAATGAAAAGGAAAGTCCTATGGATTTTGCCTTCAGGTATGACCTGATCCCAGGCATCCTTTGCCTTTCTCGCCCAGGCTGCTCCCTGTCCAGGCTGCTCCCTGTACCGGTGCAGGGACCCTCACTGGAAAATCTGACCCTCATGTTAATCAAGGTCTTGACTGGCCGTGTCTAGGTCACAGTCCGCCCCTCTGCTTATCCCTAGGGTGGGTTTCGGAGTGGAGGGAGGAGGTGGGGGACTTGGAGGGTCCGCAAACCAGTTCCTCTCAGAGCAGTAAGTTCTCTCTTTGGGGGTAACTTAGTGTTGCAGATGTGATGTCAGAACCCCAGGAGTCTGCTTTATTAAAATCAGAAGCCACCTGGTACCTGAGGCTTTCAACCCCAGCACTTGGAAGGCAGAGTTAGGAGGATCTCTGTGACTAGGCCAGCCTGGACTACAGAGTGAGACCCTGTCTCAAAAGCAAAACAAAACAAAATCAGAAGCCTTTTAGGACAGAATCCAGATTGTGCAAAAAGAAACCCGAGAAATTAAAAAAAAAAAATTGGCTACCACCCAGGGTCAGGCCAATAGGACACACTTCAGCAAGCAACTCTGAGCCTCCACACGCTTGGGGGCCTGTCCTAGTGGGGTGGGGTACGGGGAGTGGACCACTTCTCACTTCATCTGCATGCTTTGTTTATTTCGATGTCCCATGTGCTGTGTGGCGGCCTGCAGGAGTCTCCCTCCACTATGCGCTTCCTGGGCCGGGCACCTTTGCCACCTCACAATCCTTATTGTTCTTAATTATGTGTATGGGGGGTGCATCGCATGCCTGGTGCCCACAGAGTCCAGAGGAGGATGTGGAGGCCTCTGGAATGGAACGGGAGCTATAGGTAGTTGTGAACCACCATGTGGGAACCCAGGCACTGCTGAGTCTCTCCAGCCCCTCACTGTGTAGGCCAGTGATCCCAGGAGGTGCCCCTCACACGAGGCAGTGGCTCTGTTTGGATTCTGTGGCATGGTCAACAGACACCAGATACTGTGTACTAAGGAAACATTGCTTTTATTGAGGGCCGCCAGGAGCAGCTGAGGGGATGGGCCAATCAGCTGGTCCCACTCTCGGGATCTCCGGGGTGGGTATGGGGCGGTCATCATGGATGAGGTTGATGGCAGGGGGAGGACAGGCAGGTCTTAGCTGGTCCCACTCTCGGGATCTCTGGGGTGGGTGTTGGGGTGGTCATCATGGCCGCGGATAACGGAGTTGATCCAGTCTGCGAACTCGGCCACAGGCGCAAAGGCGTCTGGGAACAATCCAGACCCGCAGCCCCCACGGATAAAGGAGTCGATGCCTTGGACAAGCCCATTACAGACCAGAGGTCCTCCAGAGTCCCCCTGTGGAAGCATCAAGGTCAGAGACTGGACCTCGAGGCCCGGTTACCCACACCCCACACTGGCAAGTCCCTCCTGGGTACTCACGAAGCAGATGCCTGCTCGACGCCGCGGCACCAGCGTGCACACATTCAGGCGGCGGCGGCAGAGGTTTGTCACCACCGTCACATTGAGCTGTTGGAGCACGCTGGGTGAAGGTCGGTTTGTGCCCAGCCTGCCCCAGCCCATGGCCAGGCATGAAGTGCCGTTATCCACGCCACGGCCCTGGGCAGGCAGCTGGGCCACCTGCACGTTGGTGTTAATGGTGGCTGAGCCATTGAGCTGTGGTGAGAGGAGAGACTTAGAAACCATTAAGGAGTCACAGGCCACGTTGGACATCGTGTGTCCCCACTTTCCTTAGTGCCCTGCCCCCAAGACGCACTCGAGGAAGAAACGAATGTTCCCCCAGGATCCCCAGAGCCGCAGGGTCAGTGCGTGGAGAGGCACAAAAAATACAGGCGTTTGTTGATTGAATGCTGCACCCTCACCATCTGGCCCACAGAACGGTTTTTCTCCACTGTACCGAGCTGGAACAGGGTCAGGGGGTGGTGGCTGCAGTTGCCCGGGTGTGTCCGTCCCCCCAACCTAGACCCTTCTCCACTGCGCTTTTCTCAAGCCTTTGCACCTGAGGCTCACCCTCCCGGACTCCCAAGCTCACCTGGATGATAACGATGTCGTTCACCAGACGCGAGGGGTCGAAGCCATTCTCGAAGACCCGCTGCACAGAGAAGATCTGCCTAGTGGGTTCCCGACGCCGGAGGTTGTGGGCCCCCAAGACTACCCGCACCGACCGGAAGTTTCTATAAACAGCCAAGAGGGGAAAGGGGGAAGGAGCGTGGGTGGAAGGCCCCACCTGACCTCCCCACTCTGGCCCATGTGGATGCTGAGGTCTGGGAGTGACGGAGGCCGGACTCACAGGCCGTTCACACAGTGGGCTGCTGACATGACAAAGTTTCTGGCGATGAGTGTAGCACCACAGAAGTGACCTCCACGTCGTTGCAGGGACGCCATGAAGGGCCAAGCGTGGGCCCGGGCTGGCTGGCCACCCACAATCTCTGAGGCCAGCACTGGACCTAGGGACACGGGGAGGAAAAGTGAGCCCCAGCCACCGAGTTCTTTGAACCCTTAATGAGAATTCAGAAGGTGGATGAGGGAAACTGAGGCAGAGAGGGTAGAGGACCTGCCCGGGTGCTCCTGGGCTTCAGACCCAAGCCCCGCCCCCAGGCTTAGAGCCCCTATTTCTGCCTGGCAATGGTGGCACACACTTTTAATGCCAGCACTCAGGAGGCAGAGGCAGGTGAATCTCCTGAGTTCGAGACCAGCCTGGTCTACAGAGGGAGTTCCAGGACAGGCTCCAAAACTACACAGAGAAACAAACAAACAAAAAGAACCCCCGTTTCCTGATAGTGCCCTGCCCACCAGAAACCTCCATGTCTTTCTAAAGTCCTGGGGGACCCGGGGAAAGACAGTGGAGCTGGACGAGCGGTCAGTGGGGTGGCTGCGCCTCCATGCGCACTCACCACCCAGGAGCAAAGACAGCAGCACCGGAGCCAGAGTTCGGCTGGATGATCGGCTGAGGGCCATGGTGAGGCTGTGCTCTCGTGGTTCCCCATGCCCCTACCTAACAGCCATACTTATAGCCCAGCCAGGGGCCGTTGAGTTGCCCCATGCTGGCCACAGCCCCACTTCCTCCCTGGGGACAGGATGGTGGGGGTAACATGGAGAGGTGTGTGCCCCCCCCCCCCGGGTCCCCACTTCAGCTTCATCCCTGCTATTGAATAGCAAGGAACACTCAGCAAGCCATCCTTTTCTCTCCTCCTTTTTAAAAACTAGGCCCTCATGCCGGGCAGTGGTGGCGCACGCCTTTGATCCCAGCACTGGGGAAGCAGCAGGCAGGTGGATCTCAGTGAGTTCAAGGTCAGCCTGAGCTACAGCAGGATCCATGAGGGCTAGGGCTACACAGAAAAACTGTGTCCCAATAAATAAATAAATAATAAATAAAATAGGATCTCAGGTAGCCCAGGCTGGCCTCAAACTCTTAGTTTCCCGGCCTCCACCTCTTGAGTGCTGGGATGGCAGGCATGCCCTCCAGGCTCAGCTTGGCGCTCTGTACCCAGCTACTCATATCTGAAGGCCAAGTCCTTTGCCTCTGTTTGCCTTAGGCGGGATAATAACAGCAACACGTGGTGCACTGGGTCAGAGGGGCCAGTGCCAACCTGACTTTTTCCTGGGGTGACAGAGTGGCTGGCTGGATCCTTACTTAAACCAGAAAAATTGAGGGACATGGCAGCTCTACCCACCCAGTGACAGGTGAGTGTGTCTGTGTGTGTGCTTGAGAAAAGGTCTCACTACGTAGCCCAGGCTGGCCTCTCAGAGATCCGCCTGCTCTGCCCGCCCCGCACTGGGACTAAAGGTGTGTGGCGCCATCATGCCCATGCACGGCCCATGCCCAGCACAACGGGTCATCTTAACCTGATTCACACTGCAGCAGCTCAGCCCCTAAATTGCAGGCCGCTCCTCACAATGGAGAGCTCACTCCCATCTGACCCCATCCATCCCTGGGTACCCGTGAGAAGGAATCGCTATCCTTGACAGTGGCCAGACTGTGGGTTCCCCTCCCACAAAGGAGACAGGACTTGGGGGGCCCAGCTCTCCCCCCACTCTGTGGCCAGCTCCCCTCCCATCTCTTCCAGGAGCTGCTGCCAAGGCTGTTGCAAAACCAACGTCCCAACTCTAGGATCGGGCATGGTGGGGTGGAGCCCAACGAACATGGGCAGATGGCCAGGGTGCCTGGGACCCCAGTGGGGACAGCTGCCCTCTTTCACCCAGATACACGCTAACTCGACTCCTTTCCTCCTACACAGTGAGTGCCTGCTGTATACACCATCCCTTGCCGCCTGGCGGGTAGGGCAGGGCAAACAAGATCAGGAGACCAGGTCTCATCACAGCTACACGTATTGAGCACCACCTGTATGCTGTGCTCATCCATGCTGCGCAGGTTAGGTCTGCATTCGGGTTCATATTCCTCTGCTGTGGAATTCCAGGCCCTGGGGAACCCCTCTGAGCTCAGGCTCTTCTCTGACTCCATTAGTGTTCCCAAATCCCCAGTGTCTCCACACTGGGACCCCACCCCAGGAGTTGGAGGATTGAAAAGAGGCTGGGGTTCAGTGGGCAGTTGCCCTCCTGGAGCGCACCAAGTCCCGGAGTGGCTGCTCACACCTGTCATCCCAGCACTTGGGAGGTGAAGGCAGGAGGATCTTCGGCTTTGTAGGGAGTTAGAGGCTAGCCTGGTTTTCATGAGACTCTCCCAAAGCCAAAGCAATGTTAGAGAAGGAATAAGCCTGTGGCCCCGGAACAGCGCCACCAAATGGTGGCACCAAGAAAAGTCAGAGAACAGCCCACTCCCACTTCCTAAGACCCTGTGAGGAGACCGCCCCTCTCTCACCCTTCCAGGGTTTTCCTCCTCCCTGTGCTGGCCCCAGCTCATTTCCCTGCCGCTGGGGAAAACCCGAGGCTTCCACGGCTGCCCCTTGCTCTTTTGGCCTCGCTGTGCCCGTCCCTTGGGTCCCGCCCCCTGCTCCCGGCTTTCCCACTGCCCGTCCACCTTGCCTCCTCCAACAGGAAGGCCTCCTATCTGCTTTGACAGGATCACAACCTGAGGCCCCGAGAAGCCCAGCCCCTACCCACTGTGGTGTGAAAAGAGCCGGGGCTTCAAGGAGTCCGGAGCTGGGGGACACCTCACCAAACCCCACCAGCCCCACATCCACGTCTGGGATGTGTCCAGGTTCTAGTTAGGGGAATTGAGACACGGAGGTGAGAAGCAAAGGGGGTGCTGAATCCAACCGCTGCGGTTTGGGAGTGAGCCTGGCTTCCCCTCCACCCCTGTGGTAAATCCCCGGCCTCCGACACCGAGGCTCTGGCCACATCCCAGGTCCACATGAGGTAAGACAGACAGAAGACAGCTTTTAAATATTTCTCAGATTTATTGAGGTCACATGGACTGGGGGACAGAGCTGGCTCCACTCCAGGGGGTGCGGAAGTGATCCAGCTGGAGGAAAAGCCTGGAAGGACCACCCTGCTCCAGACAGACTGGAGTGCAGAAGGGTAGCTCAAGGCTCAGCGCCCCGGAGCACCATGTGGATCCAATCCACGTACATGGACACCCGGGCGAAGAAGTCGGGGAACTGGAGGGAAGCGCATTCCCGGATCACGAAGGAGTCGACTCCGTGGAGAAAGCCATCACAGATCAAGGGGCCGCCCGAGTCTCCCTGAGGCAGAAGAGTGCTCAGTCCCCAAGCTGACCAAAGTCAGCCCGGATGAGGCCACTTGGGTAGAGTCAAGCTCCACCAGAGGCCCCGCCCCCACAGAGCGGCCCCGCCCCACAATCACAGGCCACGCCTCCCACGACCCAGCCCAGCACTCACGAAGCAAATGCCAGCTGCCCGCCGTGGCACCAGCGTGCACACGTTGTGTTCCCGGCACAGGAAGGTGACCACCGTGACGTTCAGCTCCTGCAGCACGCGTGGCGTGGGCGCGCGGGTGCCCAGGCGGCCCCAGCCCATGGCCAGGCACTGAGTGCCCTGGGCCAGCGACTGGCCCTGCTGGGGCAGCGAGGCCAGCGCCACCTTCTCGCCCAAGGAGGCTGGCCGGTTCAGCTGCAGAAAAGATGTGAGGCCTCTTCCCCACCCGCCACCCTAGGGACCCAACATCTCTTTCAGGCCGAGCACTTAAACAGCAACAACTGGAGGGGGGCTCATGCCCTAAACCCAGCGCTCGGGAGGCAGGCGGATCTCTGTGAGCTCGAGGCCAGCCTGGCCTACTGAGCGAGTTCCAGGACAGTTAGGGTTGTTACACAGACACCCTGTCTCAAAAAACAAAAACCAAACAAAAACTCAACTGAATACCCCGCTCTGTGGAGAGCTTTGAAGCTTTGTTGGTGGTCAGTCCCAGCTCCTCAGGAAAAACTCTGGAGAGAGCTGTCGGTTCGTACAGCATGATGCAGAGGGAAGGTTTCAGGCGGTGAGGCTGACTGTTGTACAACTCCCTCACCCCCCCCCCTTAACCCTAATCCTGACCCAGACCCTAACTCAGGCTCCGTTTCTGACCATAACCCTAACCCTAACATTAGCCATGGCCCCAACAGTAACCAAAACGTAGCCTCAATCCTAACCCTAACTGCGGCCACCAACCAAGCGCACCAGACAGGAAGCACAGCTGGGGCAGAAGCTGAGACACTGACACCAGGAGACATTCATGGTCCTGGCACGGCAGAAAAGAAAGAGGTGCTCCCGGTGTGTCTTCCGCAGGGCCGACCTACCTGAATGAGCAGTACGTCATTGAGGTTCTCCTCAGGGTTGTAGTTGTTCTGGAAGACCTGAACGATGGTGAATTTCTGCTGCTCAGGCTCCTGGCTTTGCAGGTTGTGGGCACCCAGCACCACTGTTACCAGCTGCCAGGGGCTGTGGGGCCAGGGTTGTGGAATTTTGTCGTCACAGGGACCCAGGCCCTCTCACCCCTGACCACACCCCAGCCCCTCACTGGGGGCATCTAGGGGAAAGGACCGCTTTATGGTAGTTTCCTGGAGTAGAAACTGGGGCAGAGCTGAGGGCGGGAGAGGGGGAAAGGACTGGGAGGGGAAGTGAGCACAGGGCGCCCAGCCTGGTGGGTCAGCTAAGCCCCGCAGCCTCCTCACTGGCCCCTGGCTGTTGTACTCACATGTCCTGCAGGCAGTGGGCAGCCGTCAGCACGTACCGCGGGTGGATCAGCGTACCACCACAGAAGTGGCTCCCAGGGGACCTGCTCAGCTGCAGGGAGGCCATATAAGGCCGAGAATGGGGCTGAGCCTCGCGTCCACCCACGATCTGGGAGGCCTGGACTGCACCTGGGGGAGGAAGGTGTCAGTCAGCGCTATGGCTTCAGGGAGACCCATGCCTGGGGAGGATTTGGGGGTCCTAGCGTGAATCTATGGTTACTATTCTGTGTCTCGCTCTGTAGACCAGGCTGGCCTGGAACTCACAGAGATCCTGCCCGTGCTGGGATTAAAGGCCTGCGCCACTAATCGCAGTTTCTGCAATTCTGCATTCCCTAGAAATCCGCCCCCCTACAGCAAGGGCCTCTGGGTAGCAAAGTCATAGAGACTTCTAAGAGAAAACCATCAAGGGACTGAAGCTGGGCTGCAACTCAGAGGGCAGAGCACTTGTTCGGCACCCATAAGGCCGTGGAACCCATCTCCAGCACCACAGAAAGTCAGCACGGTGGTGGCAGCCTGCCATCCTAGTACCGGGGAGGCGAGACTCTCGAGGCTCAGGAGCCCAAACTCATATCCACTGGCTATAAAGTGAGTTCAAGGCCAGTCTTGGCTACGTGAGACCCTGTCCAAAGACCTAGGCTTCTCCCTCTTCATCCTTCTCCTCCCAAGCACTTAGCCAAGGGGTGCCCTGGTCTCCCCAGCTGTGCCAGGAGGGTGCTGGTTGATGGACAGACCCCTACTCACCGCTAAAGACCAGGGCAAGCAGGAGGAAGGGATGAACCCAGCAGGGGGATGGGTGGTTTCTGGCCATGGCCAGGCTCCTGGCCTCCTGATCGCTGAGCCCCTCTTATAGCCCAGCTCTGTAGGGAGCCGTTGAACGGTGGCTGAAGGCCGGCCGGGCTGGGTATTTCACTTCCTCCTTCCAGTTTTGGGGCCCAGGAGAGTATGCAGTAAGGCAGGATAAAGAGGTCTCTCTGGAGGCGTGGGAAGCCAGCTGCCACCCACTGCATGCTGAGGGTCCTGGAAGAGGCCTTGACTGACAGCCACAGGGCCCTGTGATCCGTCGGTTATATCCTGCCTGGGTTTTCTCTTGAGAGATCATCATTATTTCTCCTTAGTGTGGTAGTGTGTGTTAGCTTTCTGCAGTGGTTGGCCTTGAACTCCCCTCCGCCCCTGCCCCAGCCTCCTGCGGCATGGAATGACGGCTTTCACACTGAGATCCTTTCCTATTCCTCTCTTTCTCTCTCTCTCTCTCTCTCTCTCTCTCTCTCTCTCTCTCTCTCTCTCTCTCTCTCTCTCTTTTAAGTAACTTTAGCTTTGGGGCTGGAGAGATGGTTCAGAGGTTAAGAGCACTGCCTGCTCTTCCAGAGGTCCTGAGTTCAATTCCCAGCAAACACATGGTGGCTCACAACCATCTGTAATGAGACCTGGTGCCCTCTTCTGGCCTGCAGACATACATACATAATAAATTAATAAATCTTTAAAAAAAATAGCTTTTTTCTGTTTCTTTCTCATTTTTATTTTTGCACAGGCAGATGTGTAGACACACATGCACATAGATGCCTGAGGTGGCCAAGACATGTTCTTCAGGTCCTGCCTGACACTAAGGCAGGACTCGCCCTACGGTTTCAGTCAGCCTACTCACTAGCTGCTGCTTGCGGTGGAGCGGGGGATCCCTGTCGTTGCCTGGCCCTGCTCCCACCCAAACTTGGGAATACAAGCAGGCTGTCTCCACCATGGAGTTCTTCACCAGGTGTGGGGCAGGGACAGTTCTGAGGACCAGAATCCCAATCCTCTCTTGTGCCACAAGCACTTGACCCACTGAGCTATCTCCCAGCCCTCTTCCCTTCTCTTCCCTTCCCATCACCCACCCCCTTTTGTTAAATCTCAGGCTGACCCAGAACTCACATCAACCCTCCTGCCTCCATTTCTCAAGTGCTGGGATCACAGGGCAAATATATCTATTTATTATAAAACAGTCTAAACTCAGAATACTGGAATATAGCTAATGGAATGGGGGATGGTGAAGTATTTGCCTAGGATGTGAGGCCCTGGGTTCCACCCCAGTACTACAAAAATTAATTAATTCTTTCCTTCCTACATGCCTCTCTCCCCCGTGCGTGTGTGTCAAAGGACATCTCTCCAGAGACAGGCGGATCTCTGTGAGTTCGAGACCAGCCTGGTCTACGAAGCTAGTTCCAGGACAGGCTCCAAAGTCACAGAGAAACCCTGTCTCGAAAAACCAAAAAAAAAAAAAAAAAAAAAACAAACAAACAGCCAGGCGATGGTGGCGCACGCCTTTAATCCCAGCACTCGGGAGGCAGAGGCAGGCGGATCTCTGTGAGTTCGAGACCAGCCTGGTCTACGAAGCTAGTTCCAGGACAGGCTCCAAAGCCACAGAGAAACCCTGTCTCGAAAAACCCATCATATGAGTCCCTGGTAGTGAACTGAGGTTTGGCGGCAAATGCCTTTCCCCTCTGAGCCGCCTTGACAGCCCACAAATAAAGTTAATTAATTAAATTGAGTTAAATAATAAACCACACAAAGAGAAAGAAACCACAGACCTGTTATACTAGAAATAGGAAAGAGAGAGAGAGAGAGAGAGAGAGAGAGAGAGAGAGAGAGAGAGAGAGAGAGAGAGAGAAAGGTTGTGTGGTTTTTTCGTTTTGAAATGCAGCCTCCTCGCTGGCAGAGGTCCACGGGTTCCAGGACAGCTTCTTACACAACCCAACGGCTGGGGAGACTCTGGGCCCAGTGTTGGTTCAGAGTAATGGCACCATCAAAGTTCTTCCTCATCCCACACCTCCTCCTGCTTGAGCTCATGAGGCTGAGACACCAGCGTCTTCTGATCTCCTTAGTGACCTTCCATCAGGAGCCACGCGTGTCCCGTCCTGGGGAGGCCTGAATGGACCTTCTGTTCTCGGACATTTCTGAGACAAGATCTCATGTAGACCAGGCTGGCCCCAAACTCATAGAGCTGTGCTTGCCTTTGTCTCCTGAGTGCTGGGGTTAGGATTTAGGAACTTTGATCGGTCCAGCCTCCTGGATGCTGGGATTACAGCAGAGTTTTAGGATATGATGTTCAGCCTCCTGCCCTTGGTCTTAAACCAGCCAAGGCTCCCTAGCCACTGCTGACATCCAGACCTCTCAGCTAGACCATATGGCCATCAGAGCCCAGCTCCTCATAACCATGTGGAGATTCCACCCTGTAAGACCCCAAATCCTCCTCCCCCACTCATCCCCTGCCGGTCACACTGGTTGCCACAGCCTCCTCCTTCTCCCAGGACCTTCCTTCAACACTAGAATTCCTAAGAGGTCATCCCCTACTGACAGGGAAACTGAGCCCAGGGCTCCTCTAGGTCTCTGTGTCCCCCGTTGGGTTTCTCCACTGCTGCTTTCCTGTGCCCTGTGCCCCAGGAACTGTGGCGAAGGGCTGCCCCAGGGGGACTGGCCCACCCCTTTCCCTGAACACTGGTGGACAGTGATGTCCTGGAGCCTGTGTGGGCCACTTTTACCATCCTCTCTGTAACTTGTTTGTTTGTTTCCATTTTTGAAATGGAGACTCTGTAGCCCAGGCTGGCCTGGAACTCACAGCAATCCTGCCTCATCTTCTTGGGTGTGGGATGACAGGAATGGACCTGCCACACCAAATACTTTTTCTTTTCTTTGATTTTCTTTTTCAAGACAGGGTTTCTCTGTAGCTTTGGAGCCTGCCCTGGAACTAGCTCTTACAGACCAGACTGGTCTTGAATTCACAGAGATCCTCCTGCCTCCTGCCTCCAGAGTGCTGGGATTTAAGGTCTGCACCACCGCCTGGCTGTTTTTGGTTTTGTTTTGAGACAGGGTCTTGCTGTGCAGCCCAGGAGTTATTTAAACTCATAGCAATTCTCCTGCCTCATCTGCCCAAGAGCGGCACACCACCATGCCTGGCTTCGTGCAGGGCATCTCTGTGGGGCAGGAACACCTGCTGCGTGTGGCCACTAGGCCTGGAACTTGCTGTTCCCATAAGGAGACTCTGAACCTTGAGCTGAGCTTGAGTGGAAAACAAACACTGAGTAATGGAATGGACAGAGAGCAGGGCAGGGGCAGTGGGGAGGGCAGGGGCAGTGGGGAGGGCAGGGGCAGTGGGGAGGGCAGGGCAGGGGCAGTGGGGAGGGCAGGGGCAGTGGGGAGGGCAGGGCAGGGGCAGTGGGGAGGGCAGGGGCAGTGGGGAGGGCAGGGCAGGGGCAGTGGGGAGGGCAGGGCAGGGGCAGTGGGGAGGGCAGGGGCAGTGGGGAGGGCAGGGGCAGTGGGGAAGGCAGGGGCAGTGGGGAGGGCAGGGGCAGTGGGGAGGGCAGGGCAGGGGCAGTGGGGAGGGCAGGGGCAGTGGGGAGGGCAGGGCAGGGGCAGTGGGGAGGGCAGGGGCAGTGGGGAGGGCAGTGGGGGATTAGTGGGGAGGGCAGGGCAGGAGCAGTGGGGAGGGCAGGGGCAGTGGGGAGGGCAGTGGGGGATTAGTGGGGTGGGCAGGACACTAGAGCAGGGTGGACACTGTAGGTGCTCCATGGATCAACCCCCGTGCCCTTCAGATGACCTTGTGCTTACTCCCTTGCCCTGCATTTCGCATGTTTCCCTGTGAGGGCCTGTTTGCTCACGTGCCCTTTGAGCTGCCCACTTTGTTTTGTTCTGGTTTTGTGTTTTTGATTTTTCGAGACAAGGTTTCTCTGTAGCCCTGGCTGTCCTGGAACTTGCTATGTAGACCAGGCTGGCCTCAAACTCACAGAGTGCTGAGATTAAAGCCCTATGCCACAACCGCTCAGGCCTGGTTTCGTTTTTTAGAAACAGGGTCTTGGGATTCATAAAATCCCTCTGCCTCTGTCTCACAAGTGGCTGAGATTACAGATGTACACAGTCACCCCCAGTTTTACCTTATGTTTTGGGATAGTCTCTTTTTTTTTTTTTTTTTTTTTGGTTTTTCGAGACAGGGTTTCTCTGTGGTTTTGGAGCCTTTCCTGGAACTAGCTCTTGTAGACCAGGCTGGTCTCGAACTCACAGAGATCCACCTGCCTCTGCCTCCCAAGTGCTGGGATTAAAGGCGTGCGCCACCACCGCCCGGCTGGGATAGTCTCTTTGATTAGGATCAGGGATCATTCGGTCCTGCTCTCCCCAGCGTTGGGGTTAGATATGACACCATGGATGGATTTTTATGTGGGTGCTGGGGATTCGAACGAGGTCCTCTGCTTGCAGCATGACTGGCTAACCCCAGCTTAGTTCTTATTTTAAGACAATGTCTTACTATGTAGCCGTAGCCCAGGGGATCCCAAGTGTCTGTTCAGGATCTGGTATACAGTAAGCTCACTCACTATAACGACAGAATGATTTCCTAACTTCTCTGGGCCTCGGTTTGCCCCAACTGAGATGCGGTGGCTGCCTTACTGGGCTGCCTCTGTCGAGCCAGCGCTGTCTAGGTGCATTTATCCTCCAGGCATCGGCAGTATAGGGTCAGGAGGGTGAGGCGGGCCTGAAGGTTGGATGGAGAAACGGAGGGGCGGGGACGAGGGGAAAGTAGAGTGAGGGCAGCCCCTCCACCCGGGAGTCTTTGTCTCTTTTCCCTCAGGCGCCCAGGGACCTCACCATGGCAACCGACTCCAGCAAGCAGCGGGCACGGAAGACGTGGGGGCCCGAGGACTCGGCGACTGTGAGACGCAGGGAGATGATTTGGGGCCGCGGGACCTCGCCTTCCCCGCACTACGCCGCGCGCCCCTAGGTCCCTGAGACTGGTCGTGCGCGCGCAAGGCGCACGGAGGGCGCGTACCAGGGGCAGAGAAGGGACCCGGATTGCGATTCCCCGCGGGGCCGGAGACCCTGAGACCCGCAGAGCCGGAGGCGGAGGCGCCCTAACCGGGGGCGGGGCCGGGGCGGGGCCCGAGCGGCTGCAGAGTCCACAGACAAAGAGCCCGCGCCCCGCGCACCGCTCCCGGCCTCGCGTCCCTCCCACGCGGGGGTCCGGGCTTTGTGTTCGCGCTCTGCGGCGGACTCCGCCCTCCCAGGTGAGCGAGCCGTCTGCGCTCCTGCATCCTCCTTCCCCAAGTACCCCCATTCCGCTTCAGCCTCAGTTTCCCCGGGCGGCTTTGTCTATCCCTTGCGTCGCCACCTGGGAACTCCATCTGCGCACCTCCTGGTTTCCAGCGCGCCTTTGTCCCCTGCAACCTCGGCCTACAGCGTCCGCGTCACCATGATTGCTATGAAGGAGAAGAATAAAACGCCGAAGGACAGCATGACGCTCTTGCCTTGCTTTTATTTCGTAGAGGTGAGTGGGGGGTGGGGGGCACGGAGATAGGTTTCCATGGCGTGGAGCTTAAGACACCGTCGCCTCCATGCTGCGGGGACAGGAGCCTGCACCGCGGAACCACGGCACCTGAAGCTGGGATGGGGATAAGGCTGGGTCCAAGAAGCAGGGCTCTGCAGGTCGAGTAGGAGTTCCAGAAATGCGGAAGGGTCCTTTAGACTGTGGGAACAGACCAGGAGAATGCTAGGATGGTGGGCTTTCTTTAAGGACATGGGTGAGAAGCTAGGTCTGAAAATTGGGGCATGGTGGTGAACAAGCCCCAACTGGGGAGGATGGGTGCTGGGGACTTGGGCCCTACAGCACCTTGGATGTATCTAAGCCCTCTTCTGCTAATGATGAGGCTGCGTGCCGCCCCCAAGACTAGCCAGCTGTGCTGGAGAACTGAGGAGTCTAAAAATAGAAGACAATACATGCATTCACTTGGTGCATACTAAGTGTGGATGATGGCGTTTTTCTCTGAATGACAGGATTCGGATGGGGACAGAAGCTGGGTGACAGACAAGCCCCGGGTCAGCCTGGAGCCCAGCTTCGTCCCCGCAGGTGACCCTGTGTGGGCCACAGAGCAATTGGGGGAATGCTTAATTAAGTTCCAACATGACAATAGATTAACCAGACCCTCAGGCTGACTCTCACCAGAATCCTTTGAAATCCTTCCAGAAATTGCTTACAGCTATTTTTTTCTCGCTCATTTAAAATTATTTTCAAGATTGTCTTTAGTACTGGCAATAGAATCCAGATCTGGACCTTGCCAGATCTGAGTTCCACCCTGACCACGCCCCCAGCCCATCACTGGGGATTCTAGGCGGGGCTCCACCCTGACCACGCCCCCAGCCCATCACTGGGGATTCTAGGCGGGGCTCCACCCTGACCACGCTCCCAGCCCCTCACTCGGGGATGCTTGGAGTGGGGCTCCACCCTGACCACGCTCACCGCCCCTTGGGGGGGGGATTCTAGGTGGGGCTCTACCGTGACCACGCCCCCAGCCCATCACTGGGGATTATAGGTGGGGCTCCACCGTGACCACGCCCCCAGCCCCTCACTGGGGGATGCTTGGAGTGGGGCATCCCTGACCACATGCCCAGCTTCTCACTATAGGAATCTAGGCGGGACCCTACCTCTGACCATACCCCCAGCCCCTCGCTTGTGGATTCTGGGTGAGACTCTACCCCATGATCACTCTCCCAGGAGGCCCCCTCTGCTCTGACCACGCCCCCTAGACCCTCACTGCGGGCCTTCTGGATGGGAGCTCAGTTCCTCAGCCTCATTCTGAATTTTCACTCTGTAGCTCAGGCTGGATGGAAACTTGATTGTATTCCATGTTAGGCTCAAACCCAGTCTTCCTGTCTCTGCCTCCCTGGCGCTGGGACGCTGTGATAGCACAGACACAGTCACAGGATGACACGGGTGTCCTCCTTCGTTGCTCTTTCATTGGGTCCGTCACGGGGTCTCCATGGCCTCACCTGGCAGTACCCAAGTTACAGGCAGCACCCACCTTACTGTCCCCACCTTGCCTGGTGCTGGGGACTTGAACTTGGGTCCTGGCACCTGGAAAGGAAGCGTTCTTCCCCTAAGGTCAACTTCCTCTCATTTTATTATTTTAAGGTTTTCCTTTTTTAAATAATTTTTAGCGTATGTGTGTGTGTGGTGGCAGAGTGTGGAGGTTCAGAGGAGGGCTTTCAGGGGCCGGCTTGGCAGCAGGCATGCTCCACACTGAGCCTTCTTGCTGGCCCTATACAAGGGTTTTTGTCCAGGGAGGACTTGACTTGTGCACATGAGGTACTCCGCCCCCACACGTGCACACTAACTTGTTTCTGAATCTTCATTTTCACACAGACCTGGATGAGCCTGCATTGTTCCCCCAATGGAGGAGCAGGCTGAGAAGCCCTGGAAGAACAGATGCTGGGAAGAGGGTGGTTTGTTAGAGACTTTTTGTTTGTTTGCTTTTTTTTTTTTTTTTTTTTTTGAGACAGGGTTTCTCTGTGGTTTTGGAGCCTGTCCTGGAACTAGCTCTGTGGACCAGGCTGGCCTTGAACTCACAGAGATCCGCCTGCCTCTGCCTCCCGAGTGCCGGGATTAAAGGCGTGCGCCATCACCGCCCAGCAAGACTGGTTCTCTTTAAGTAGCCCAAGTTGATCCAGAACTCAGAGTTGTTCTTCGGCCACGGCCTTCCACGTGCTTAGGCTACAGACACGCACCACCGTTGCGGGCAGAGGGAAGTGCAGCATCTCACACGCCCTGTTGTGTTTGCCCACATTGGCGCTGGCACCCCGAGTGAGCAGCAGATCTTAACCAAAGCGTGGGCCTTAGGCTGTCTTCGCTTGGCTGTTGCTTTATTTTCAGTACAGATGGAGCCAGGGCTCCAACACACCCGGTAAATAAAGAATCCTGTGGGCTGACGGGCAGCCGCGATAAAGACCCCGCCAGCAAACCCGACAACTCGAGCTCTATCCCTGCAACCGGCACAAGAGCTAAGATGATTCCCATAGTAGGCCTCTGACCTCCTCATCACCCAATAATGGAAAGGGACAGGCTATCCTGGCGGTGGTGGCACACGCCTTTAATCCCAGCGCTCAGGAGGCAGAGGCAGGCGGATCTCTGTGAGTTCGAGGCCAGCCTGGTCTACAGAGCTATAGTTCCAAGACAGTCTCCAAAACCACAGAGAAACCCTGTCTTGAAAACAAAAAAGCAAGCAAGCAAGAAAGAAAGAAAGGCAGGGACAGGCTGGGTGTGGTGATGTATGCCTAGAGGAGGGTGTATCTCTGAGTTCCAGGCCAGCCTGATCTACAGAGTGAGTTCCAGGCCAGCCAGGGCTGTTATACAAGGAAACTCTGTCTCAGAAAGAAAGAGGGGAAGGGAGAAGGAAGGGGTATGCGCATCTGTGTGTGCTGTAGAACAATCCTTTGCTACATTAGTATGTGTTACTCTCATTGGTTAATAAAAAGCTAACAGAAAGTTAGGTGGGAAAACAAAATTGAGAATGACGGGAAGAAGGAGGTGGAGTCAGGAGGAAGGCCAGCCAGCTGTCCGCGGAACAAGTAGGTCATGTAGAAAATGAGGTAACAAGTCATGAGCCACATGGCAAAGCATAAATAGAAATACGGGTTAATAGCCGGGCGGTGGTGGCGCACGCCTTTAATCCCAGCACTTGGGAGGCAGAGGCAGGCGGATCTCTGTGAGTTCGAGACCAGCCTGGTCTACAAGAGCTAGTTCCAGGACAGGCTCCAAAACCACAGAGAAACCCTGTCTCGAAAAACCAAAAAAAAAAAAAAAAAAAAAAAAGAAATACGGGTTAATTTAAGCGTAAGAGTTAGGTACTAATAAGCCTGAGCTATTGGCCGAGCCTTTATATTTAGCATTCAGCCTCTGAGCTAGTTCCTGGGGGTGGGGCAGTCTGGACAGGAAACCTTCATCTACAGGCAAGGGAGTCGGCCACAACCCACTACATCCTGTATGAGTTGTTTTAAAACTATGGGCACACTCTTCATGTAACCCGCTGAACACTGAAAGATAGACAGAATGGAACAGTCCTGTGTGTGTGGCCAGTTCCATTACATACTAAAATGTAGCAGACTTTCTTTGGGCCACCAGCCAGCCCCCAAATGATGACAGAGACTGTTATTAGTTAGATCGCTCTTTTTTTTTTTTTTAAATATTATGTATACAATATTTTGTCTGTGTATATGTCTGCAGGCCAGAAGAGGGCACCAGACTTCATTACAGATGGTTGTGAGCCACCATGTGGTTGCTGGGAATTGAACTCAGGACCTTTGGAAGAGCCGGCAATGCTCTTAACCGCTGAGCCATCTCTCCAGCCCCTCTTATAGCTTATCTTGTTTCTCCTCGTCTACGTTTGCCTTGGGGCTTTTTACCTCTTTCATTCTGTACATCCCGCTGGTGGCTGCCTGGCCCCAGACCCGTCCCTCTCTTTCTCCCTCATTCTGTTCTCCTTCCCCTCTCTCCTGAGCCTGTATTTCTCCTACTCCTTATTCTCTCTACCCTCCAACCCAGCGATCTGTCTACTGCCTAGCTATTGCCTGTCCAACTTGTTGTTTTGTTTTGCTTTGTTTCTTGAGACAGGGTTTCTCTTGTAGCCCTGGCTGTCCTGGAACTCACGCTGTAGACCAGGCTGGCCTCGAACTCACAGAGATCCGCCTGCCCCTGCCTCTGGAGTGCTGGGATTAAAGGTGCACACCACTCCCCCACGCCTGCTATCCAGGATTTATTTACTGAAAACAGAGTTTCAGTATGTAGCTCTGACTGACTTTACCTCTGTCTCCCAGGTGCCAGGATTAAAGGTGCGCCCTGCCCTATTCTGACTATACTGATAAATTATGTATCTGTGTTAATGGATGTTTGCCATGAGCACTACATGCATGCAGGAGCCCATGGAAGTCAGAAGAGGACACAGAAGCCCCTGGAACTAGATTACAGAAGGCTGTGAGCTGTCCTGTGGGTGCCAGGAATTGAACTCCAATCTGGAAAAGCTGGCAACATTCCTAACTATCACACAATTTCTCCAGCCCTTGGCTTACACACACACACACACACACACACACACTTGTTGTTTTTTCAAGACAGTGTTTCTCTGTGTAGTAGCCCTGGCTGTTCTGGAACTCACTCTGTAGAATAGGCTAGACGTGAACTCTCAGAGATCCGCCTACCTCTGCCTCCAAGTGCTGGGGTTAAAGGCGTGCGCCATCACCATCACCGACCATATTCATTCCTTTTTTGCAGCTGGGGAAACTGAGATAGACAGGCAGATGTCACCCATTTTATTCATTTGCCTCAGACCTCTTGTACAGAAGGAGATCAATAAATACTTCTTAACCTGAGGCAAACTGTCCACCCCTGTCACCCTTCGTTAAGAGACTGAGGCAGGAGGATCGGGAGTTCAGGGCCATCCTCAGTTACGCTGTGAGTCTGAGGTCAGCCTGGGACGTGAGATGCTATGTAAATGAATAATTTGGGTGCTCCTTTGATGCTAGCCCAGCTCCCTCAGTCCACTTTCCAGGTCCTTTCAATGACAGTTATTTCCCCGCTTGAGTCCCGTGGCTCCCTGTTCTGTGGAACACTGACACTGGCATCATACCGTGTGGTGGAGACATACGCTGGGTTGGTACAGAGGCCTCGGGCATGAATGAGGGACCTCAGCACCAGCCACGTGCTGGGTGCCATTTGAAGCTGCATAGGGAAATGCCACTAGGGAAGCTGCTCTAAGTAAGACAGGACTTACTAAGTAAGCCTGGTCAAGGAGCAGCTGAAAGGAGAGGGCTATAAACAGAATATATGTGTGTGTGTATGTATGACGGATGGATGAACAGATGAGTGGTGGGTGGACGGACAGACGGGTGGGTGGACGGACAGACGGGTGGGTGGATTTATAGGTGGACAAATGGGTGGGTGGATAGATGCGTGGGCGGATGAATAGAGGGGTGGGTGAGTGGATGCTGGCGGAATGGATGGGTCGGTGGATGGACAGATGGCTGAGTGGATAGACAGGATACATAGTGGATGGATGGATAGATGGTGAGTGAGTGGCAGATGGGTCTGTACCGAGGGAGCCCTTGTGTGGCTGAGCCGTTTCCTGGCTGTGCAATGGCTCTCCCCTTTGCGGCATAGCTGGTTGCAGAAATGGATCTCTGTGCTGTGGTGGGACGGCCGGTGACTTGGACCACCATCTGCCTCCCCCAAGCTGCCTATCGTGGCTTCCTCCATTGTGTCCTTGTACTTCCTGGAGCTGACTGACCTGTTCAAGCCGGCCAAGGTGGGCTTCCAGTGCTACGACCGCTCACTGTCCATGCCCTATGTGGAGACCAACGAGGAGCTGATTCCACTGCTCATGCTGCTGAGTCTGGCCTTTGCGGCACCCGCGGCATCTGTGAGTAGCCTGTACCAGGACCCCGGGTGCTCGGGTCTCTCACTGTGACCCTGCCTGACCTGCCTGTCCCGGGGGGGGGCAGATCATGGTTGGCGAAGGCCTGGTTTACTGCCTGCAGTCCCGGCTGTGGGGCCGTGGCCCAGGGGGCACCGAGGGCAGCATCAATGCAGGTGGCTGCAATTTCAACTCCTTCCTCAGGCGGACAGTGCGCTTTGTAGGTGAGTGGCTGTGGGCTCCCTGATCCTACCTTAATGTCCATTCATGGGGGCGGCTACAGAGTGGATGGGCTTTTGGGGGAACACCCTTCCCCTGCTCCCTTCCCCTGGCCTGGTCCTCTCGCCCTCAGGTGTGCACGTGTTTGGCCTGTGTGCCACGGCTCTGGTGACGGATGTCATCCAGCTGGCCACCGGCTACCACACGCCTTTCTTCCTAACCGTCTGCAAACCCAATTACACTCTGCTGGGCACGTCCTGTGAGGCGAACCCTTACATCACTCAGGACATCTGCTCTGGCCACGACACTCATGCCATCCTGTCGGCACGGTGAGCTGGACCCCAAGCCCTGCAGTGACCTTAGAGAAGCAGGTTGCCCCTAGTCCAGCAGGGTTGACACTGTGCCTCTTGCAGGAAAACCTTCCCGTCTCAGCACGCCACTCTGTCGGCCTTTGCTGCTGTCTACGTGTCGGTGAGTGATGAGCCCAGTGCTGTGCCCTCTGTGGGCAGTAGGCACAACCTGACCTCCCTATGTATCGGCCAGATGTACTTCAATTCGGTCATCTCAGACACCACCAAGCTGCTGAAGCCCATTCTTGTGTTTGCCTTTGCCATCGCTGCTGGCGTCTGTGGCCTCACCCAGATCACCCAGTACCGCAGCCACCCTGTGGATGTCTATGCTGGCTTTCTCATTGGTGCCGGCATCGCTGCCTACCTGGTGAGAGTGGGGCCTAACGAGGAGGTCTGAGGGAGGAGGCTGAGTGGCAAGAGCCTGGGGTGTGAAGGAAGGCTTCTCCCACTGGTTCTGTGTGCACCCATCCTCAGAGTGATGGTGCCTCCCTGTGGCCTGCAGGCACTGTCCCTTGCTGGGTAGCAGGCCTCATGCAAATCCTTATCCCTAGGCCTGCCATGCAGTGGGCAACTTCCAGGCACCACCTGCAGAGAAGGTGCCTCTGCCAGCTCCTGCCAAGGATGCCTTGCGAGCGCTGACACAGCGGGGTCATGAGTCCATGTACCAGCAGAATAAGTCTGTCAGCACCGACGAGCTGGGCCCTCCGGGAAGGCTAGAGGGTGTGCCACGGCCTGTGGCCCGAGAGAAGACATCTCTTGGCAGCCTAAAGCGGGCCAGTGTGGATGTGGACCTGCTGGCCCCACGCAGCCCCATGGGCAAGGAGGGCATGGTCACCTTCAGCAACACACTGCCCCGCGTCAGCACGCCTTCACTGGATGACCCTGCGCGGCGGCACATGACCATCCACGTGCCCCTCGATGCCTCCCGCTCCAAGCAGCTCATCAGTGAGTGGAAGCAGAAGTCCCTGGAGGGCCGTGGCCTGGGACTACCCGATGAGGGCAGCCCCGTGCACCTGCGGGCCCCAGCGGAGCCCATGGCGGAGGAGGAGGAAGAGGAGGAGGAAGAGGAGGAGGAAGAGGAGGAGGAAGGGCCCGTGCCACCCTCACTCTACCCCACTGTCCAGGCTCGTCCAGGGCTTGGGCCCAGAGTCATTCTTCCTCCAAGGCCAGGGCCCCAACCCCTTGTGCACATCCCTGAAGAAGGAGTGCAGGCTGGAGCTGGCCTGTCGCCCAAGAGCAGCCCATCAGTGCGGGCTAAATGGCTGTCAATGGCTGAGAAGGGCGGGGCCCCAGTGGCTGTGGCTCCATCACAGCCACGGGTGGTCAACCCGCCTAGGCTTCTGCAGGTCATTGCCATGTCCAAGGCAGCAGGGGGCCCCAAGGCTGAGACGGCCTCGTCCTCCAGCGCCAGCTCCGACTCCTCACAATACCGGTCCCCATCAGACCGGGACTCGGCCAGCATTGTCACAATCGATGCACACGCGCCCCACCACCCCGTGGTGCACCTGTCTGCGGGGAGCACACCCTGGGAATGGAAGGCCAAAGTTGTAGAGGGAGATGGCTCCTACGAGCTGGGGGACCTGGCACGCGGCTTTCGAAGTAGCTGCAAACAGCCGGGCATGGGCTCGGGGTCTCCAGTTAGTGACCTGGACCAGGAGGAGGCCCGATTTGGGGCGGTTGCCACTGTTAACCTCGCCACTGGGGAGGGTCTGCCCCCTCAAGGCTCAACCGATGGCACCCTAGGTGCAAGCAGCCGTGAATCCACCATGAGGCGCCAGGTGGGTGGCTTGGGGGACCGGGAAATGGAAGCTGAGGCACAAAGTTACTATAGGAGGATGCAGGCCCGCAGGGGCCAGGACTAAACCTGGTTGGGGGGGGGGGACATGGGACACCAATAAAGGCTGACAGTGACTATCCTGTTGTCTGGATCGTCCTTAACCTAGAAGACACATGCAGTTTCCCAGCCCTGTCCCCTCTGCTCCACCGTGACCCAAGCCCTCCCATCCCCAATGCCCAATGACAGGCAGAGGCGCAGGACACAGGCATTTATTGAATCCAGGCCCAGCCCGGGCGATGCCTCTACAGCTCAGAATGAAGGGCTCAGGGCAGGCACAGGTTAGAAAACTGCTTTAATGGAAACTCCCCAACATACCATTTGGGACGGGGTGGAATGTAGCCAGGGCTGGCCCTGGGACAATACTGAGCCTGTAGTTGTTACCAAAATATATATCTGTCACCATAAAAAACTGCTGCACTGCCTCAGCCCCACACAGGTATAAAAATCATAAATATTTACACTCTTGCCACTCCTTCACAGAACCAAGGTCCAGGGAACCCCTCCCCTAGAGACAGGCTAGGCACGACATGGGCATATCGGGAGGGGCATTAAGGCCTGGAGGTCAGCCCCTCACCTGGGCCTAGTCAGAGGCAGGCAAAAAAAACTTTGGTCCAAAATTTGAAGGTAGGAGCCCAATGGTCTCAGGGCTGTTTTCCCAGGCAGGGGCAGCACTGGCCTGGGCCCCACCTGGAAGTTGGTCAACAGGAAGGAGGAGACGAGCACAGGACACAGAAGCTTAGAGTACACACATACCACTGTATCATCGCTATAAAAGTTACTTAAAACTCTATCTCTTATAAATGGAAAAAGATTGGGGTATTTGGTCAAGTGGAAATATTGCTAGGCACAGGTGTCTGTGACCACAGAGAACAGAATACAAAGGTCACATGAGGCTCGGCAGCTGAGGATGGCCTGGGCCTCCTGGGCAGGCCAGGGACATGGGAGAATCATGTCACTTGATTATAAGGGGTGGGGGCCGGTGGCCACGGCTCCTGCACGGCATAGGGGGCCTGCAATGCAGGCCTCGGCTCACCGGCAGGTCTAGCGACAGACTTGGTGGCTGGAGAGGGTGGGTGTGTGGCCGCAAAGTGGGCTGGTTTTGTAAGGCACGAGAAAGCGGCTGTGTTCGGGGGCACCGCTGTGGCCTCACGCCTGAGCTCCTCAAGGCATGGTGCCGGGCCTGACTGGGCCTCTGTGGCCTAAGCCATTTCCCGCCACAGCAAAGTGGACTAGATTTAATTTTTTTAAAAACAGGTAAACTGATCTCTTTAAAAAAATAAAATCTCTGGTCTGTAAGGTCACTTCAGCTGCTTTTAAAGTGGCTTTTCTGGAATGGTGGAAGCTGTCGCAGGCCCACGCGCATCTAGATGGTAGATTTTGAGAAGGACACACGCAGGTGGTGGTTCTCGCCCAGATCATGGTTGTGCAGCTCAATCAGCGCCTGCACTGCCTCCTCCACGGAGCCCATCTGGATCAGTGCCATCTTGCGGTCCTTCCTGCAGGGGTGAGGTGCAGGGTGGTCAGAGGAGCTCAGGCAGGGTAAGGGCGGGAGGGTGGAGGGTGGAGCGGGGCTGTACTCACTGGAAGAACTTGAAGCCTTTGACCACACCACCATTGCTGGAGAAGAGGCTCTTGAGGTCATCCTCTGACACAGAGGGCCTGCAGGCAGACAGGAGGCATCTGGCTGGGTCCCACACACATATTGGGGGGGGGGGCACAATACAAGGACAGCAGCAGGCAGAGACAAAGACTAGGAACCATTCAGGGCTCACAAAAGGACAAGCTACCCTTTGGCTAACTCACTCACGGGATATTAGATAGGTGCAGAGTGGCTGAGGGTGGGAAGATGTTCTGGAAGTTCTTAGAGCCCGGCTTCTTGAAGCGATGCAGAGGTGAGCTGCCATAGTCCTTGGTCAGGCCCTGGTCCTCCTGTCCCTCACGAGGCAGCTGCACACTCTGATGCTTTGACAGTGTGATGCGCACTGACTTCCCATGCAGCTTGTGCCCATTCAGGTGGCTCATGGCTGGGCAAGGGTGGGAAACAAACACATGAACAGCAGGCCCCATGCTCACCTGCTCCCACCGCCCCCCGCGGTCAGGATGAGCCTACGCCCGTCCCCTCCAGTGGCTCTCACCCAGCTGGGCCTGGCTGCCATCGGCCATCTGTACAAGTGCATTCTCCTTCTTGTTGAACAGAATCTTCACCCGCTGCACATCACCATAGACGCCTTTGAAGCCCCGGGAGAGAGAATGAGATGCCTGGCCCCTCAACCTCTCCCACCCACTCACCCCACCCACTCCCCACCCCTCACGCCCCAAGCTCTCGCCGGCCAGATTTGTTTAGTGGGTACCGGGAGCCTGCGTCTCATAGTCCAAGGCCTGCTAACGGGCACCGTGCTCAGCAGTCTCGGACTCCAGACAGCTGTCAGAGCAGCCCAGTTCACATGCTACTGACACGCTTAGCTCTGGAAGCATGCAGGGCGGTAACCATGCGTGTCTACTCAGTACAATCCGCAAACCGGAAGCAAACCAAGGACCGAGGCAGAAGGCCAAACACAAACTCAATAGTACATCGCAGGGTGTAAAATAATCAAATAAACGAAACCAAGATAATAAAAGTGAGAATAACATACCGAAGAGAATAAAGAGGCTTTGGGGTGTGACTCTCTTTAGAGACAGCAGAGGAAGGCAGCAGGGGACAGGGAGAGGGAGAGGTCAAGGGGGCGAGTGCCAATCGTCCACGAGGAAGACAGTCCCCGCAGGCGAGCAGGTTCATGATGATGAAGTTGTCAGGATGTTAATATTCAAGGGCAGGTTGGTTTCCGGAGAGCGGGTTTGAGAGGGGAGTTTGTTTTTATTGATTTATGTTTTGTTTCAAGCAACAACAGGAAGCAGAAGAACCGTGCAGTCAGTTGGCAAAGAAATTCCGGATCAGGCAAGAAAAAAAATTGGGAGGGGAGGGGAGGAAAGAAAAAAGTAGCAAAACACAGGTCAGTAAATACATAGGAAAATGAGGCGGTGTTCCACACACTCACGCACCCACACTCTTGCACACACACGTTCACGCGTGTGAAGAGAAGCACTGCACACAGGCTCAAGGGCCATGGCCAGCACTGCAGCCAGGACTAAGAACTGAGGCAAGGAGTGGAGCCTGTTAGTTCCCAGGTGGCAGACGTGGATCTCAGGACAGCTGCAGTGAACTGGCTGGAGCAGGGCAGGCCTGGAGAGCCACAGGAGCCAAAGAGAGCAGCCTGAGGCACTGCCACGCACAGACTCAGCCTGGAAAAGTAACACTGGGCCTCAAGGGCCACTTCTAGAGCTCCCGCCACGCAGACAAGCTGGCTGGCACTGGCCTGAGCCACCGCCCCTCCAGCAGGCACTCCCAGGCCTTCTCCTTGCTGTGCCCCAAATTAACTTAGACTGCCTTGTACAGCAAGAAAAACACCCCGGCTCTGAGCACTGAGGGCCGGGGTGTGAATGGAGCTGAGAGGAAAAGAGAAAACCTCAGAGCAGCTGGAGAGGAGCGGAGGCCAACAGGAGCAGACAGAGGGCAATACTCCTGTGTGCACGGTGCCTGGGACACCCAGAGCCCCTGCCTGCCATTCAATGCGCCCTCCAGCACCCATCACTATTCCAGGTATAAGCAGAGCAGAGCAACACCCACATACCTCAGGGTTCAGGTTGCTGACCAAAAGGACAGAATTCCCTGCGCCTGCCAGGCCTGGGATGGCGATGCGGCCAGCGGCAGCAGCTGCAGCAGCAGAAGGTATGGCTAGGGGGGCCAGCGCTCCGTGGACGTTAGGAACAGAGAGACCTGCAAGGAAAAGTAGTGTGGATTTGAGTCTGGATAGCTGTACTCTCTTCTCACACACAGCCACAAGGTGTCGCCTGGCTATGGACTGCCCAAGAGGCCACGCACACTGCCTGGCACCATGGCCAGTCCGAGTGTGTTCAGACTACATGCGCCCGACAGCACAAAAGCTCTGGTCGACACGGGCCCTCTGCAAGCAGGGCCTGCCACAGACACGCCCGACTGTGCACGCATGCGGCGCCCATTCCTCCATGCAGGCTCGGGCGGCACGCGGAGGCTGAGGCCCATGCTTCTCAGCCCTGGAGGCCACTTGCTTACCAGGCCATTAAATTCAATCTACTAGGGACACTGCATCCTCGTCCTCGCCCAAGGTGCTTGAAGGGAACCAGACCAAAGACTGCATGATTAGTACCTCATCTCCAACACCATCGGAGGGCGCCTGGCCCAGCCTGCCTGCTACTGCCCTACCTGCCTGGGAATGCTGCCAGAGGCCCCTTCCCCTCTCCCCACAAGGGGGCCCGGGACCTGACACTCAGGGCCAGAGAGGCATCCCGGTCTATGAGCAGCTATGGGGTTGTGTGGGCATGCAGGCGCCGGGGTCAGGATGAGCGTGAATACCTGCGGCCTGAGGGATGGCAAAGGTGGGAGGGAACCCGGCTCCTGCATACGGAGAGGCTGACATTATGCCGGGCGCACCTAGAAACAAACAGACACTAATCACTGCACCTCACCTCACGGCTGGGCCGGACATGGGCTGGACTGCTGAGTGGCTGGGCTGTGCAGTGCCAGGGTGGCGGGGAGCCTGACAGAGCTAGGTGGTGGCCTTTCCCACCCCGCTGACTTGGTACAACTCAGTATAGCATCTTACCAAAGGCTGCCGCCATGGTCTGGTCCAGAGAAGGCTGGCTGTCCCCAGAAGGCAAGTCGGGCCGAGTATAATCTCTGCTCTTGTCATTGTTGTACTTGACGTTGAGACTGGTGAGCTTGGAGAAGTCAATGCGCAGCGTGCAGCAGGCGTTGTAGATGTTCTGGCCATCCAGCGACTACGAGGAGACAATGGTGAGTGCGGCCCAAGAACACGACTGCCCACCTCGCCAGAAGCCCAACTCACCAGCTTAGCATGCTGGGCGCTCACAGGGTCAGCATACTGCAGCAGCGCCTGGAACTGGTTGTTCTTGGTGAATGTGATAATCTTCAGGACTGTACCAAACTTAGAGAAGATCTGCAAGAGAGCTGTGTGAGTCCCAGCTGCGGGCAGATGGGACCCACTCCCTGGTGTCGGGCATGTAGCCACTCACCTGGTGCAGCACGTCCAGGGTCACTGGGTAGAAGAGGTTTTCCACAATGATCCTGAGCACTGGGCTCTGGCCTGCCATTGCCATTCCAGCATCCACGGCAGCAGCAGAGGCTGCCAAGGCCAGATTTCCGGACTGCACAGAGTTCACGGCCTGCAGGGCTGCCTGGGCACGCTGTGGATGAACCATCATGAGCTGCGACCCAGGGCTGAGGCAGGGAGCCAGACCACCCACCCGCCTGTGCCTGCCCTTTGGACGCACCGCCTGGTTTGGCGAGCTGTCAGTTTTGAGCTCCTTGTGGTTAGAGAACTGGATGTAGATGGGCTGTCCACGCAGCACGGGTGCCACTGACGTGTAATAGTTGACCATGGTATTGGCAGCCTCCTCAGTGTTCATTTCAATGAAGGCCTGGTTCTTCCCCTTCAGCATAAGGAGGTTGGTAACCTTCCCAAAGGGCAGCCCCAGGGAGATGACCTCGCCCTCAGTGACATCACTAGGTAGCTTGCGGACATGGATGACTCTGGATGGAACCCCTGTGCTCCTGTTGTCGCCTTTGAACTTCTTGCTATCATTTCCATTGGCTGAAAAATTGAATATGGGTGCATTTGGGAGACTGCAAGCCCTTTTCTGCCTGGGTCCTACTCTCCCCAACCCCTCCCATTGCCAAGCCAGGCTTCCCTAGGGCACTCCCTGATTGAGAAAGGCCAAGTGTGGCCTGAGCACTCTTACCTGCTGAAGTCGAGCTGCTCATGATGAAGGGGCCGTTGCTGACACACGTGGAGAAGAGTTCGTCGGATCCCCGCTGGGAAGAGAGCATGAAGCTTCAACTCCAGGCTGACCCCTCTTTTCTTACCCACCGAGCATACACCAGCCCCCAGGGATGTGTACAACGTCCCAAGCCTGCCTGTGGCTTAGTGCTCACGACCAGCAGCCTTCATTGAGTACTGAGGCCCTGTGCCAGCAGCCATGTAGGAGGGAGAGCACACAACTGCCAGCCTCACGGTATCCTCCTAGCAGAGGTGCTGGCAGCTTCCACAGAAACAAAGCTCAACCCTGCTGCCCTGGCCATAATCCAAGGAAAGACGGTGGCTATACCTGGTGAGTGGGACCATCCAGTGATGGAAGCCACTCACTGGCGAACACCCAAGTTGACCCCACAGCGGGGACCCCTCCTTGCCAGAAGCAATTTGCTGAGCCAACCCCTCCCTGGAAACCAGAGGACCTAGGCTCAGTACAGCAAAAGAGATGGCCTGCCACCCAGAGGCTGGGGGGGGGGGGACGACAGAGCTCCCTGGTTATCTATTCCTAGTCAGCCACAGATCCTGAAGTTAAACACCAAGGGATGCGGGGCCACCATCTTGCCCATGTCTTATCTCACCCTCACTGAACATTACCAAGGCACTGGCTTCCACCCTCCAGTAACCTGGACTGACCCACTGTGAGCTGACAGGTCTAGAGACCAGCACCTGGGAACCCCAAGAAGTCCCTCATGTCCTGCGCCCACCTGAAGCTCGCACATTAATGTCTTAAGATCAAGGGCTACAGAGAGACATGGACCTGCCCAGCATGAGGGGCAAGACCCTGACATGCAAAGCCCAGAACACCGTGTCCACGTTGGGGTTGCAGGAAGTCACTTCCTGTTGGCAGCCAGTCTCCCATGAGGTCTCTCAGGCCTGACCCGACTGGGCGGGAGGAGCAGCACTTCCTGTAGTTCTGTTCCTGGCAGGCTGCCGGAGCACTAACAGTCTCCTAGTAGGTTCAGGAGCCCAGACTATCAGAGGAACTCCAGCACCTGGGCCAACAACCCCAAGAGGCTATGCAGACAGAAGCACATGAGATCACAGCATAGGGAAGCCTGCAGGGCAGCCTTTCCGAATGCTTGCCAGTCCAGAGCAAGGAAGGCCTGGTCTCTTTCTCCACGCAGAGCTGCCTGCTCCTAACTTGCCAGTGTGCTCTGTGGCTAGCCACAATGGAGTCTTGTGCAGACGAGGAGCCACGACACGAGGCAATCCAGGTCAGCAAGCAACACCTCGCCCAGTCACCTGCAGGCCTGGACCTTAGCGGGGTCCCTCCCTCCACCACTGAACACACAGGTTAGTCTGAATCTGAGGGAAGGGAGAGCAGCAGGCAGGTGCAGACAGTCCACTCAGGAAAGAACGAAACTAGTCCAGACAGCAGCCTGGTCGTCAGCTGTCAGAGCCGGGGTGACCCTGGGGTGACCTGCGGGGCCTTCTGAGGGTAGGAACCGCCACCCACTACAGCAATTCTAAATAGCTCACCAACAGAGCTTGACCAATCCCCGACACAGACCTGCAGCCCTTCTAGTCCTAGGCCCCACCCCCAATGCCAATGGAGCCAGAGGCATGCTACTGTCCCCTGCTATGTGAGTCCAGGGGAGACCTGCCTGGTCAGCAGAGATTCAGACAAGTCTGCAATCTTCATCTCAGAACATGCCACACCTCCAAACCAAACCCATATGGGCGGGCAACACTCAGTAAGTGCCCAAATGCCTGAGCCCACTGCTCAGATGAAGACCTAACGGCAGGACAAAACGAGTCAGAGGCCATCAGAGCTGCAGTCAGACCCAGAAAAGGGTCTTACACATCACTTGGGAAGCAAGTGTGTGTGCACCTGTGCCATCCTCTGCCTACTGGTCTTTGTAGACTGGACCAGGGGCAGGCCACCTTACAACAGGCAGTCTAGCTTTGACTACAGCAGGGCTGGGTGTAGTGCCAAGCAATGACACCTACCTTCGTACCAACTGCTATGTCTGGGACGATGCTGTGGAGAGAAAAAGAGACATCAGCACTGTGGGGCTGGAGGGCCCTCTGCCAGTTGGGCTCGGAAGGAAGGGCAGGGAAGTGAGCCACCCATTGAGTCTCCACTTGAAAGGGGGCCATCATTGTCCTCGGAGCCCCTCCCTCCTTCCATGCAGGACCCTGCTCCTGCCTTCAAACACATTAAGGCGGCCACTTTCTACCAAGTCTACCAGTGATCCGGGTCCACTATTCGACTCCTGGGTATCCTATAATCCCAGAAGCCCAGAAAGCAGATAAAGGCAGCGGCCAAAGACTGATTCCTGAGTGGGGGTGGGGAGCTGCAGAGCCAGGCGGCTGATGGCAGTCAAAGTGGCCTTGTTACCATTTACTAACCAATAGAGCTGCCCGGATACACCCTAGGTTACTGATCAACCCCAGCCCCTCCTGACTGCACTCTGCCTCACCTGCTGCACCTAGCCCGCAAGCAGTAAGCCTGCCCTGGCAGGCCAGGTTCCCAAGTGACTCCAAGAGTTCCGCCTAGGAAAGTGGTGCCTGGGTTGCGTGACACTGATCGTTAGTGGGCACCTCTCTGCTTTACTGCGTGTCTTCCAAAACCCTTTATGAGACAGTCTATCTACAAGACCCGGCTGAGCCGGAACGCAGCGATCTGCCCGTCTCGGCCCGGATTAAGGGTGCACACCACCACACCCGGCTCAAAAAGTCTTAGTAACTCGCTAACCGACTGCATCTGCAGGCTCTCGCGTGTCACATCAGCACTCAGGCTGGGACAGGAGGACTGCAACAGGGACAAGCCCTGAGGCCACGCCGAAACACTTTATTTTGTAGGGCTGATTCTTAAAAGAAAAGAACAAAGCTGCTACTAAGCGTGGTGACTCACAGCACTAGGAATACTAAGTTGGGAACCTCAGGAATTCAAGGTCAGTCTGTCTCGAAAAACCCAAACAAGTTTCAAGAAAAAAGTCGCAACTACCAACGCAGGCCTTTAGTCCCAGCACTCGAGAGGCGGGGGCGCGGATCTTCGAGTTTGAGGCCAGCCTGGGCTACACTGGGACCCCCGTCTCCAAAACAAACCCGAAACTACAAACAAAAGTTTGCCGAGCGCAGCGGCGCGTCCCGGAAGCGCGCGGGAGGCCAGAGGCCAGGCCGGCGCGCGCTCCGGGCCATCGCGCCTCGGCCGGGGGCTGCGGACGGGCCTCGCGACACCTTCCCACGAGGCGGGGAGGGCGCGCACCCTCAGACCCACGCGCGCGCGCGCGCACGCGGCGCCGGACGGGGAGCGCGAAGGGACATCCGCCGGGCACGCGGAGAGCCGGCACCCATTGGAGGACGGGAAGCGGGAAGGGCCAGCGCGCCGGCCCGCTTCCTGTGAGCGCGGCTCACCGGGGGAGCGCGTGCACGCGGGGAGGGGGCGCCGGGTTGCTCCGGAGCAGGCGCGCGGCCGCCGGAAGTGCGCTGGGAGAGTGGGCTCGAAGGAAACGGGGTATGGGTGCGGCCGCCCTAAACCAGCCGGGCTCCTCGCCGGCCTCCGCCGCCCGGGGTTCCGAGCGCGCCACGCGGACAGAGGCCGGCCACGCGCGCGCGCGGCGCAGCGGCTGGAGGGGCCGGCGTGCGTGGCGGCCAAGCCTGGGACGCGGTGCCGAGAGCGGCGGGCGAGGGGCGCGGCACTACTCACCCGTCCATGGCACACGGAGCAGACCCGCGGGGGACGGAGCGGAGGCGCAGGAATAGCAGGGACCGACCCAACGGCTCCGAGTTATAGAGTCACAAGATGGCGGAGACGCCCGCACACGTCCCCCGCGCGCGCTACTCATTGGCTCCCACCGCGGACGGTGGGCGTGGCTAACCGTGCCTGCCCCCGCCAACGCCTCCCATTGGCCAGGGCGCTACTCCGAGGGCGAAACCCAGACGGGCTGCAGACGGCTATTGGGCGAGACGTCCTTCAGTCAAGGCGGAGGACGGAAACGACCTGTGGGGGAGGGGGGGGGCGTGAATGAGCCGGCGCACGTGATAGCATGCGAACCAATGAGTGAGCCCCCGTCCGGCCCGGGGGAAGCCATCTTGAGAGTGGGTACGTGGCGGGTCAGAAGCAGAGAAGCGTGCTTGCGGGAGGTTGCCGCCATGTTGCAAGCGGGCAATGGAAGCCGTTGGCCTTCTGCGTGAGGGCAAAGCGAAGTGTGTCGCCATCTTAAAACCGGGCAGTAATTCCCTTATCACCCCATCTTGCTTGCGGTCACGTGACCAAAACTTAGCCTTTAAGCCGAGTTTCTCCTAGACTAGAGAGCAGGGCGATGGAGGCCACGTGCTTCGTAGTCACAGTCCCGACTTGATTGTGCAGTATTCCTTTCCATCTTTTGTCTACCCCACAGCGGCCAAGCGCCACCTCTGTTGCAGCAATGGGGAAACTGACAAAACGGACCGGCGTGTGGCTGGCTCTGCCTATAGCTGGGGAAAACGAGGCCACAAAGTGTCGAGTTGCGTGCCCTACAATTAGGCTCAGGAGCAAGCACAGTCCACTGGAGGAGCAGAGCCTAGCCTTCTTGAGCCTCCACCCCGGGAGAGCACTCTAAACGGATACCCCAGGAGCCAGGGTTCTGCATTCCAGTCTTGGGGTGGGGATCAGAGCTGGAGCCGGGTTCTTCAGAGCCTAGTGCAGGCTGCAGAGAGATTCTGGGCATGCCTTTGATGTGGCTCCCAAAGACGCAAATTATTCGGATTCTCGTTGACTTCGTTTTCTGCTAAAAAAAAAAAAAAAAGAAGAAGAAGAAGAAGAAAAAAAAAAAAGCCCAGGAAAGGGGAAAAGTTTCCACCTCCACAGAGGTGAGCCGAGCACCCGGCCTCCCTTCTCTGTGGTCCTGAGCGCCTAGCAGGAGGAGGATAGGTCTGGCAGCCACGCTGGCTTCTTGCAGGCCTGGCCAGGGTCCCAACAGCCTTAGAGCCCTAATGCGGGCCTGGTGCCAGAGGATTCCAGCCTGGATTAGGGGCGGCTGCCGATTTCCACGGAGGCCCCTCCAGAAGAGGTCTTTAAGGCCCCAGTCAGCCCGGAGAACAGCTAGCTTGAAGGCCCAGAATCACTAATCAGGACCGTCCCGCGGATTTAGAAGAAGCCTCACAACAAGCTGAGGATTCTGAGCCCTCTGGGACTCCCATCAGGTCCCGTCTGGACCATTCGAGGCCAAGGTTGACTGCCAGTCTTTGTTCTCTTGGTGGCTGGTGCCAAGCATGGGCCCCACCCTCGGAAGCCAACCTGTATCGGTGGATGTGCTGGGTGGAGACTGCCGGCCTCCAAGCACAGGTCTACACCGGCTGAGTCTATTAAAAACCACTTTGGAGCCTGGACTCTTGAAATGGCCTTTTTCGTCTTCCTGTCTGGTTTCTAGTCAGACCTCCAACACTCGACTGAGATTCCCTAACCTGCTCTTTGAAGCTCTGCCTCAGGGCCTTTGCACAACATTTCCCTGGGGCATCCAACTCCTCCCTTAATCTTTCCTCAGGGCCTTCTCCCAGTATACAGAAAAACTGTGTCCCCCATCTCTGTCTTTTTATTTTATTTTTTTTTGGTTTTTCGAGACAGGGTTTCTCTGTGGTTTTGGAGCCTGTCCTGGAACTAGCTCTTGTAGACCAGGCTGGTCTCGAACTCACAGAGATCCGCCTGCCTCTGCCTCCCGAGTGCTGGGATTAAAGGCGTGCGCCACCACCGCCCGGCATGTCCCCCATCTCTGAAACAGGCAGAACCCCCATGCAGAGAGCAAGCCACAAAGTCAGGAGGAAGCTGGTCTTAGGAAAGCCTATGTGTGAAGTGCAAGTCTTCCATAACTGTCTGCAGTGGCCAGGAGAGTGGAGGGAGAGCTGGGCTGACCCCAAGTAGTGGGCTGCAGAGCAGAGAGGAACAGGACCACAGCTCAGCAAGAACCTTACCAAGCTAGGAATAAAGTGAGGGTGCCTGGGAGACAACAGGAGAATTGGGAGTTCAAGATCAGCCTGTTCTTTGTTGTTGTTTTTATTTTGTTTTGGTTTTTGGTTTTGTTTTTTCTGAGATGGTTTCTTTGTAGCCCTGCCTGTCCCGGAACTCACTCTATAGACCAAGCTGGCCTCAAACTCACAGATCCAGATCTATCTGCCTGTCTCTGCCTCCCAAGTGCTGAGATTAAAGGTGTGTGCCACTGTGCCCAGCTTGGATTGTTTTGAGACAAGATCTCAACTCTGTGACCTAATCCTAGGCTAGCCTCAAGCCTGCAGTGATCCTCTTTCTGAGTCTTATGGAATGACAGGTCTAGACTGGTACACGCAGCCAGAGTGAGTTCAAGACCAGGTTGGGCCAGGCGGTGGTGGCGCATGCCTTTAATCCCAGCAGAGGCAGGTGGATCTCTGAGTTCGAGGTCAGCCTGGTCTACTGCGAGAGTTAGTTAGGACTGTTACACAGGGAAACCCTGTCTTGAAAAACCAAACAAAGCCGAGCGGTGGTGGCGCACGCCTTTAATCCCAGCACTTGGGAGGCAGAGACAGGCGGATCTCTGTGAGTTCGAGACCAGCCTGGTCTACAGAGCTAGTTCCAGGACAGGCTCCAAAACCACAGAGAAACCCTGTCTCGAAAAAAACCAAAAAAAGAAAAGAAAAGAAAAACCAAACAAACAAAAGACCAGGTCGGGCAACTTAGTCAAGAGGAAAGGAGACCTGACTCAGAGGTGGATCCCCTGCCTAGAATCCCCCAGTAAGGGACTGAGTGGTCAGGATGGAACCCCACCTAGAATCAGTCCCCCAGTAGTTGTGGTGGGGCTAGAGGCATGGCTCAGCAGTAGGATTTTAGGCTAGCATGCCGGAGGTCCTGGGTTTCGTTACCATTGCCACCAAAGCATTTTTTAAAAATTGATTAATAGTTTTGTAAGCCAGTCCCCCACGCGGGGCTGCTTCTAACGTCACAGATAGAAGCCCTGCATCTGGAGTCCAGAAGTCTGAGACCCAGCTCTGCACAGGAAGTCTCTTTCCTGCCTCTCCCAGACTCGGGAGTTCCAGTGTCTGGGGCTTGTGATGGAGTGGCGTCGTCCCTAGATGGCCTGTTCTTGTGAGGGCCAGCCATGATCATCTAAGTCTGGGCAGAAAGGAAGTTCTTTACTTCCTCCAGCCATTATCACCTGGGACTCTGGCCATCCATGAATTTCAGCCCTGAGACGCGGGGCTACAGGAGAAATCACAGACCCTTACCCAAGAGCAGACCATTCAAAGGAAATTCCTGGCGTTCCAAGCACTGTAGATAGAAACACCTGCCAGCGCACAGTCACCAGGACACCCCAGACAAATGTCAGCCAATCAGGGGTCTTAAAACCTCAGAAACCCCTCACCCCCACCTTTACTACTATAAAACCCTATTCTAATTGAGCTCGGGGCTCTCCGGATATTTCAATATGTTTGACATGCGGAGAGACCGAGTTTGCAAACGACTAAAATAAAGGCTTTTGCTTTTACATTCGGGACTCGGTCTCCTTTGTTGGCTTCTGTGCGGACTCACGGATTTGGGCATAACATTATCATACTGTTCCTGAGTCTCCTTTTCTAATCTCAGATTGTCTCAGGACCCCGAATTGTATCATGAGAGTCTGCGGTGCTGGGTAGGGAACTAGGGACCCCACCCCACCAGACCAGTGTTCACACCGATCCATAGCCCAAGCCCCATGCCACAGCCATGGCTCTGGGGATTAGCACTGGATATATCTTTGTGGAGGCCAGCTCTGGTCACGAGAAGCCATTGCAAGCTGTTAAAGGTTGTGACCGGCCTTTCATCCCTGCAAAAGAACCTGGCTTTGGGAGCCTCCACCCCAGGCCACCGGAGTCGGAGTCTTAGATGTCCTCCTCAGGGTAGACTGACTTTGGGGGAACCATGGCTTAGTGATCGGCCATTTTACAATTTCTCTGTCCCTGTGCAGAACACCTGCTAGGAAAGATGCCTGGGCTTCTGTATTATTTATTTATCCCACATGGCAGGCCTGGCTTTGTCCCCTGCCTGCCCAGCGCCCACCCAAGCCTCGCCAGCTGCTGTCTTCATGAATGATTGAGGTGAGGAGAGACAGGCAGCTCACCTGGCTTTTGTCTGAGAGGCACACTGGCCTGCTTGTTACAGGAAAAGTGATACTCCCCTGCAGGAGGAGATAGGCCAGGGCAAGGGGCCTCAGAGCTGGCCAAGTGAAACTCTCAGAAGAACACAAGGAAGACAGGGATGCCTCGTTTACTCTCTACTAAGGAAACAAGGCCACCCTTAGGAGATGTTTATGGTTGGGATTTCTTGTTTGCCTTGCTGGGGATGGAGCCCAGGGCTTCAAACCTGCTAGCCAAGGGCTGTGTGCCTGAGCTACACCCCTGCCTGTCACTGGGGGTTTCTATGTGAGAACCTTGAAGACTGAAACCCTCCTGTCTCAGCCTCTCAGACACCTGAGGTAACTAGTCTGGACACCACACCCAGCCGCTGGTGTGTGAATTAAAAGTATCTCTTTTCTTTATAAGTACAATTTGTTTAGGCAGGCATGGTGACATGGATCTCTGTGATGTCGAGGCTAGCCTGGTCTACATGGGGATCTCCAGGCCAGCCACGACTACTTAGACTCTCAAAAAAATTTTAATTATATGTACATGGGTCTTTCACCCGTATAGATGTCTGTCTACCATGTGGTGTGTTCATTGCCAGAGGAGGCCAGAAGAGAACGTTGGGTCCCCAGCACTGGAGTTATAGATGGTTTGAGCCACTATGTGGGTTCTCTGCAAGAGCAACCAATATTCTAACCACTAAACAATCTCTCTAGCACTGCAAATAGTTTTTAATTTACTTGTTACCTTGATAAAAATCAATAAAGCAGGCTACTATCAGGAATCCATGCCCCATTTTTCAGATTTTCTTTTTTTTTTTTTCTCGAGAGATTTCTCTGTTTATTCCTGTTGCCCTGGAACTCGCTCTGTAGACTAGGCCTTGAACTCAGAGATTCTCCTTTCTCTGCATCTAGAGTGCTGGATTAAAGGTGTGCACCACCATGCCCAACACCACTACTGGCTATTTCCCAGATTTCTTTTTTTTTTTTACCCTTTTTTTAATTTTTGGTTTTGGTTTTGGTTTTTCGAGACAGAGTTTCTCTATAACTTTGGAGCCTGTCCTGGAACTAGCTCTTGCAGACCACACTGGCCTTGAACTCACAGAGCTCCCCCTGCCTCTGCCTCCCTCCCGAGTGCTGGGATTAAAGGCGTGCGCCACCACCGCCCGGCTATTCGCAGATTTCTACTGGATTGGACAGTTTAGCACAGGATCAGGCAGTCTGGTCTGGGGAGAACCACTGAAGGGAAGCTTCAGGCTTTTAACCTTCCAACGTCAGGGCTCCAGGGAGACCCAGTGAGAGAGAGAAGGTGCTGGTGACCAAGCCAAGTCTGGGCTCAGTCCCTAGGTTTCAAGCGGTGAAGGGAGGGACCCTGCTCCCACAGGTTGACCCTGCCCACCACTGGTCCACAGATAACATTCAGGAAGTGGGAAGGGGCTTCTCAGAACTTCCTCCTCTGTACCTCTGCCGACCGCTGTCTACCAGAGACAACAGAAAGCCCTTTCCTAGCCGGGCAGAGGCAGGCAGATCTCTGTGAGTTTGAGGCCAGCCTGGTCTACAGAGTGAGTGTTCCAGGACCAGGATAGGCTCCAAAGCTACAGAGAAACCCAGTCTCGAAAAAAAGAAAGGAAGGAAGGAAGGAAGGAAGGAAGGAAGGAAGGAAGGAAGGAAGGAAGAAAGACCTTTCCTAACTGTCCACGACCTTGAAGGAAACTCCCTAAACCTTTAGAATTCTCCACCCTTGCGACACCCACCCTACCTCCACCCCTGATTTACAGCCCGTTTGCTACCCCACCCCCAGGCCAGCAGGAAAGGGTACCCAGCCCTGCCCCTCCCTGTAAGATCCCAGATAGTGTTTCCCAGACTCTAGAGTCATGGCCATCCATCCAAGCAGGAGGAAACTGGCCAACTTCACACAGGGACTTTCAGAAACTGCGGGGAACCCTCTGGCACCTTGGTCATCCCTGGCACGCAGAATCAGCAGCAGCTGTGGTGGTCACTGGTAACTGGGCCCTGGGGATGGAGGGTGGACACAGAGCTCAGCCCTTCCTCAGGAAAGCTCTGACACCACAGCTCTGACACCCTGAGGACACTGTGCTGAGTGAGACCCACACAAAAGACCACACAGTGTGGGGCTCTGACGGGGATCCAGAGAAAGGAAGTGGGTTCCCTGGCGCTGGGCTGGGTGGGTGACTGCAGGATGAATGCTCCGTGCCTGTGATGGCAATCCCAGCACTGGGCTCTGTCCCTCTCTGCCAAACTTCAGTTCCCAAGAAGAGAATATCCTGATCTCTCGCAGATTATTTACAACCATCTAGTTGGCAGAATAGGCAAAATTGCTTGCAGCCCAAACCTGATGGCCTGAGTCTGATCCGGGAATTCAGGAGAAGGTGGCACTCACTCCTGCATCCTCTGAGCACCATGTACGCACTGTGGCTTGTCACCCGCACCGCACTCACACACACACACACACACAACAACAACAAACAAAAATCTCCCCAGCCCCAATGGAAAAAATGCTTTTGGATTTTTTTTTTTTTCCCGAGACAGGGTTTCTCCGTAGCTTTTGGTTCCTGTCCTGAAATGTTGTTTGTTTTTTATTTGTTTTGGGGTAGGGTCGTATGCCATGAGTATGTGGAGGGTCACAGGACAACTTGGCAAGAGCCTTTACTCACTGAGACACCTTTCTTTTGCCTGGTCGAGGCTGGTGTCATCTGTCCACATCCCTGACAACCAGAGACCAGAGAATGGGTCATTCTGTGGGAAACAGGGTCTCAGCAAATGTACGTGGAGGTTATGAATGTTGAGACTAAAGTAACAACAGGGTTCCCAGAAGAGGGGCATTTAGGACTGGGGCTCAGTTTAGAGAATGCTCACCTGCCGTACAGGGAGCCCTGGGTTCTATCCCAAGCACTAAAGAGCCTGGCCTGGTAGTACAACCAGTCATTCTAAACCTGGGGAGGTGGAGGCAGAAGGATCAGGAGTTCAAAGTTATTCTTGGCTACATTTAAGGCCAACCTGGGCTACACAAGACTCTGACATTCTGATGAGAGAGAGAGAGAAGGCACAGGCGCACACACAGCTTGCCTGGGCTACACAAGACTCTGCCTCTCCCATCCTCGCAGCCTCCACCATTTGAGCCACACTAAGTCTGTTTTTCTGAGCTGCCCAGATTGTTCAGGTCACCACAGTGCAGACTGTTGAGCATCCAGGACAGTGGATGGAACTGGGCCAAGCGTGCCTGGGTCTCCGTGCAGCCATGGAGACGGGGATAGCAACGGCCCCATCTGCAGGCTTCCCTCTAAGGCCTTGCAAAATTTATTGAAAGGGAGATGTCTAGATAAGACGGTGAACCTGAGCAGGCTGGAAATGATCCAGCTGCCACTTCCTTGCCTCCTGGTTACAGGGTCAAAGGTAGAGAATATCAAGGGACCTGGAGAGCCCTCCAGGATGAATTTTTGGGGTCCACACCCCCCATGTGAGCCTCTGTAGCTTCTAGACCTTAACTCTTATAATCAGCAGGTGTAAAGGACATGGTTTTGGTTTTGTTTTGAAACAGGGTCCTCAATATTCCAGGCTGACCTTGAACTCCTGACCCTCCTGCCTTCACACCCTAGGTTCCGGGGTGACAGGTGTGCACCACCAGAGCAGGTTTACACAGTGCTGGGGACAGACCTCAGGGCTTCACGAGTGAAGCTCTCAACCCACCAAACCATCCCCAGTCCTAGCCTAGGACATCAGTTTCTTTTTTTTTTTTAATTTTATTTATTTATTTATTTATTTATTTATTTATTTATTATGTATACAATATTCTGTCTGTGTGCATGTCTGCAGGCCAGAAGAGGGCACCAGACCTCTTTACAGATGGTTGTGAGCCACCATGTGGTTGCTGGGAATTGAACTCAGGACCTTTGGAAGAGCAGGCAATGCTCTTAACCACTGAGCCATCTCTCCAGCCCAGTTTCTTTATATATACAATTTATTTTTATTTTATGTGCATTGGTGTTTTGCCTGCACGTATGTCTGTGTGAGAGTGTCAGATCTTGGAATTACAGACAGTTGTGACCTGCCATGTGGGTGCTGGGAATTGAACCCAGGTCCTCTAGGAGAGCAGTCAGTGCTCTTAACCACTGAGCCATCTCCAGCCACAAATCGTTTTTGTTGTTGCTGTTGTTTGTTTTCTCTAAGACATCTTCTTAATGTAAAGAGAATAAAAGCAAAGTACTGAGGATGAATCTTCCTTAGGAAGGCCTAGGTTTCATCTCTGGTGCCAAAACAGAGGAAAGAGAGACAAAGCAACGTGTGTGTAGGCCAACAATCCTAGCACCGGGGGAACGCTTCCGTCCAGAGGCAGCTAGCCCCAGGGGTAGCGGTAGGGCTACATAGAGAGACCTTGTCTCCAAAAAGAAAAAAAAAATCCAGAGAATGACCCGGCCCTGTGTCCCACCACCAGAGGGAGACCCTGCATAGTAGTGCACCTCAAATTACAGGGTTTCCGGGTGACGGTGCACCCCTTTATCCCAGCACTCAAGAGGCTGTGAGTGTTCTGTGAGTCTGAGGCCAGCCTGGTCTACAGAGCAAGTTGCAGACAGGCTCCTCCGTAGCTACTGGGAAACACTGTCTCCAAAAACCAAACCAAACCAAACCAAAAACTACAGTGTTAGTGCTGGTAGTACTGGGAGACAGGTGGGTGTCTGAGTTCAAGGCCAGTCAGGGCTACACCACAGAGAAAACTTGTTTAAAAAAGAAAGAAAGAAAGAAAGAAAGAGAGAGAGAGAGAGGGAGGGAGGGAGGGAGGGAGGGAGGGAGGGAGGGAGGGAGGGAGGGAGGAAGAAAGAAAGAAAGAAAGAAAGAAAGAAAGAAAGAAAGAAAGAAAGAAAGAAAGAAAGAAAGAAAGGAAAAAAGAAACCCAACATAAAACAAACCTGCAGTGCCAGCAGGTGGGGTGTGCGGGTGTCTGCCACCCCAGTACTGGGAAAGGAAGAGCAGCCTACACAGGGAGACCCTATCTCTGAAAAACTAAGGCAGGCAAAGCCGAACTGTTCCCTGCTACTGAGTCCTGGAGTTGACTTCCCACGTGCCGTGGACTTGGAATGCCGTGGTCCTGGAAGGTGCGGGTGGGTCCCCTGGGGCTCTAGGGCCAGAAAGTCATCAGGCAGCCCTGCTGCTGGCTTCCCCAACCCTACACTGACCCCCCCCTCCCCAGGGCTTTATCAGGGGTAATGCAGGAAACTGGAGATGGGGATCACAGTGTGTGGGTGATCTTTGCAGCATCAATGATTCATAGCAGGCAACCAACACTTGATCTTGGTCTCAGCAGTGGCTCAGGTGGCTGCGGTGCCTTCTGCCTGGTGAGGGACACCGGCACAGCCAGTCTGGGACACAACCCTTGTGTAACCGATCAGAACTGCTTGGTGAGCGTCCTATGGCCTCACATGGAGAAGAAAAACCATTATGACGAGTCGGCGCTTTCTTTCTTTTTTCATTTTTTGGACAGGGTGTTATGTAGTCCAGGCTGGCCTTAAACTTACTACAGGGCAAAGGATAACCCTGAACTCTTAACTCTCCTACCTCCTCCTCCAGAGTGCTGGCAGGCCAGGTTTTTATCCTTTTCTTTCAAAGGATGTTTTATCTATCTATCTATCTATCTATCTATCTATCTATCTATCTATCTATCTAGTTAGTTTTTCGAGACAGGTTTCTCTGTGTAACAGCCCTAGCTGTCCTGGAACTCACTCTGTAGACCAGGCTGGCCTTGAATTCACAGAGATTGGTCTGCTTCTGCCTCCAAAAAAAAAAGTGCTGCACTGCCTGGCTTCAAAGGATATCTTCCTTCCTTCCTTCCTTCCTTCCTTCCTTCCTTCCTTCCTTCCTTCCTTCCTTCCTTCCTTCCTTCCTTCCTTCGAGACAAGGTTTCTCTGTAACTTTGGAGCCTGTCCTGGAACTAGCTCTTGTAGACCAGGCTGGCCTCGAACTCACAGAGATCCTCCTGCCTCTGCCTCCCGAGTGTTGGGATTAAAGACATGCATGTGCCACCACCGCCCGGCCAAAGGATGTTTTTAAATTTGCAATGGTCCCCGTTTGCTGTAATGAGTGTCGTTCCCCGGACCCCCAGACGGGGTTTCTCTGTAACCCTTGGCTGTGCTGGAACTCACTTTGTAGCCCAGGCTGGCCTCAAACTCAGAGATCCGCCTGCCTCTGCCTGGGATTAAAGCCGTGCGCCACCACACCAAGAGAGTCTTCTTTGACGAGGGGTGCCACTACTGTGGAGCGGCCCTTACAATTAGATAGCTGTTGGTTGCCATAGACACCCAAGTACCGCTTCCTGCAGCACCTTTAAGGATATCATGCCACGTTAGTCAGCGTCTCAGCCAGGTGTTTAATTACTTCCTGAACTTGGCAACTGCCGTAGCATTTTCTCGAACTGTGGAAGCTAGACTGTAGGAAAGGAGCCTCCAGGGCGGATCCGGTTCAAACCACCTGAGTCCTCAGTCCTAAACGTGGAGTGTCTTCAGCAGCACTTACTTTCAACCTATGGCCCCAGTCAGAGAACGCATGCGCACTGGAGGTGAACCAGGAGGAAAGGAACCCTCATGCTCCGTTGTCGGGATTGCAAACTGGTGTTCGAGCTGTGACAGAAATAGGTGCAGAGAAGTCCCAAAAAGCCAGAAATGAATCTCCCACACGCCCCAGCCATACCATTCCTTGGTATCCGCCCAGAAGACTCAACGCCCTACTTCACAGGTTCAGCCATTATTGCTGCTCTGTTCACAATGACTAAGAAAAGGAAAACCTAAATGTTCTCCAACTGGCTAAATGCTAATGAAAACATGGTGTCTATACACTCCGGAGTTCTGTTCAGCCGGAATGAAAAACAGGAAACTCGCAGGAAAATGGATGGAACGCGAAAGGATCACACTGAGTGAGGTCACCCAGACCCTGAAAGACAAGCATCCAAATCTTCGGATGTGTATGCACAGCATGTAGTAACCGCGGGCGGAAACTGGAAAAGGGTGACCGGGACCATGAGTGGGGCACGGGGGTCTTGGGATGGGAGTAGGAACAGCGGGATTCAGGTGACATGAAACGGGAGAAACGGGGAACACAATAATGGGGAGAGGGCTCCAACAGGGAGGATGGGCGAAGGTCTGTGTAGGAGTGTGCAGGATGAAGTAAACACAGCACCAAGGTTGTTTATAAAGACTCAACAAGCCGGCAGTGGTGGTGCACGCCTTTAATCCCAGCACTCGGGAGGCAGAGGCAGACCGATCTCTGTGAGTTCTAGGCCAGCCTGGTCTACAGAGCGAGTGCCAAGAAACCCTGTCTTGAAAAACAACAACAGCAACAACAAAAAAGACTCAATGAACTGTATTTTTTTTTTTTTTTTTACTTTTGAAAGACCCCCAGTGTGGGGAGACTCACTCAAGTCTCGGGATAACACGAACCCCCACCCCCAGTAACTCACGAGAGACCGTCCTTGCTGCAATCACACGAGGTTTATTTGACAGAACAGGAACCAGTGCACTGGGGCCAAGACTTATAAACCACGCAGGGGAGGAGTTCGACCCCAGTAACTGGGAGAAGGGGTTTTTAAGGGAAGAAACCACAGCGCAGTAATCCGAAGGGGGTAGGGAGGGCGTCATAGAAAATTTCGAAAGTACCAATGATAATTACAAGGGGGTGCCGGGCGGTGATGGCACACGCCTTTAATCCCAGCACTTGGGAGGCAGAGGCAGGCGGATCTCTGTGAGTTCGAGACCAGCCTGGTCTACAAGAGCTAGTTCCAGGACAGGCTCCAAAACCACAGAGAAACCCTGTCTCGAAAAACCAAAAAAAAAAAAAAGAAAAAAAAAAGATAATTACAAGGGGGCAACTCCCTGTTTTTCAAGATTATTCTCAAAATTACATTCTAACTTCAAGATTACAATCTAACTTCAAGATTACAATCTAACTTTATCTTCAGCTAGTTCGTGAAAATGAACCGGCTATTCCCAGATTTCTGATTCTTCCTTCCCTGCTTAGATTTTTGGCTCTATTTTTTCCTGCTAGGGGGTCTGGATTTATCCAGGTCTTTCACTTTTACCCAAAATTATATACAATACATACACATATATCTTATCATATACAATACATATATATCTTATTATACACAATACATACATACATACATACATATATATTTTATTATACACAATACATACATACATACATATATATTTTATTATACACAATACATACACATATATCTTATTATACACAATACATACATATATATCTTACTATACACAATATATACACAATACATACATATCTTATTATACACAATACATACATATATCTTTTTTATATTTGTCATATTCTTTTTTATTATTATTTTATTTATTTATTTATTTTTTGTTTTTTGAGACAGGGTTTCTCTGTAGCTTTGGAGCCTGTCCTGGAACTCCCTTTGTAGACCAGGCTGGCCTCGAACTCACAGAGATCCACTGCCTCTGCCTCCCTAGTGCTGGGATTAAAGGCGTGCACCACCATCGCCCGGCTTTATTATTATTATAATGTATATATTGTTCTGCCTGTATTTCTGCCTGCAGGCCGGCCAGAAGAGGGCAGAAGACCTCATTACAGATGGTTGTGAACCCCCATGTAGTTGCTGGGAATTGAACTCAGGAACTCTGGAAGAACAGTGAGTGTTCTTAACCTCTGAGCCATCTTTCCAGCCCCATACATATATATCTTAAAGGAACTTACGCCCCTTGGGTTGACAATTTAGATTATTGCATTGAATAGATCCACATTGGGGCTGAGGTGACTCCTGGGTAAGAGCACGGGCTGTGACTCCAGAGGTCGCAGTTCGAGGCCCGGCACCAGCGTGGTGACTCACAACCGGCTGTAAGTAGGGTCTGGCCTCTGTGGGTACCAGGTGTGCACATGGTGTACAGACATACTTGCAGGAAAACATCCATGCACATAAAATAAAAATATAAGAGATCTGGGCTGAGCCGGGCGGTGGTGGCGCACGCCTTTAATCCCAGCACTCGGGAGGCAGAGACAGGCGGATCTCTGTGAGTTCGAGACCAGCCTGGTCTACAAGAGCTAGTTCCAGGACAGACTCCAAAACCACAGAGAAACCCTGTCTCAAAAAACCAAAAAAAAAAAAAAAAAAAAAAAAGAGATCTGGGCTGAGACTCACTCTGCCTGCTCCCCCAACTTCTCTGTGGTCCCAACAGGGTTAAAATTCCTAGACTTTATCCTGGGGAATTCTAGAATTGGTCGGTCAGGCAACCACAGGCCCCAGAGTCCCTCACTGCCATGTTTTCTTTCTTTTTGGTTTTTTGAGACAGAGTTTCTCTGCGGCTTTGAGCCTGTCCTGGAACTAGCTCTGTAGACCAGGCTGGTCTCGAACTCACAGAGATCCGCCTGCCTCTGCCTCCCGAGTGCTGGGATTAAAGGCATGAGCCACCATCGCCCGGCTTACTGCCATGTTTTCTAAGTGGCTCTGCTAAATCCAGATAAAATAGTCCCCTTGTTAGAAAAACAATCACAGGGGAAGCTTCACATCACCCACAACACAACGGGTGTCTAAAACGTTTTTGTGGCTTCTAGACATTGTGTGGAATTCAGAGAGTCATTAGGAAAAGGTGGAGGAAAAATGTATTTTAATTTTCATTACTGGTGTTTGATACTCCCTAAATATACCTCAATCTTGGAATACGTTTTATTTGGGAGACAGAGTTTGAGGAGTCTCAAGTATCCCAGGATATCCTCTGGCCTCCACTTCCTGAGTTCTGGAATGACGGGTGTACATCAACAATGTTTTGAGAAAAGGTCTCCTGTAGCTCAGCTGGCATTAAAATTTCAGCAATCTGCGGGGTGGTGGTGGCGCATGCCTTTAATCCCAGCACTTGGGAGGCAGAGGCAGGTGTACCTCTGTGAGTTCGAGGCCAGCCTGGTCTACAAGAGCTAGTTCCAGGACAGGCTCCAAAGCTACAGAGAAACCCTGTCTCGGAAAACCAAAAAAAAAAAAGGAAAAAAGAAAAGAAAGAAAGAAACTGTTTTTCAAACGACTCTGCAGAGCTTTCCCTGAGGAAAAACACTATATCCAGTACTCCAGGTCCAGAGCCCAAATCTCCCTGCAGGAGCAGCCGCCCAGCTTTAAGAAACAAAGGTTTCCCGGGACCTAACCTGTTCTTTGATGTGTGTGTGTGTGTGTGTGTGTGTGTCTTTCTCTCCCTCAATTTGCAGCTAACTGAGCAACAAGGCCATAAACATGAGCAGTTCTGAAGGCCGGGCCGGGGTGGGCTCGACAGTGCTTTCCAGATCCTTGAGAGCTCGGGGTACTGGGTTGCTAGGGTCACGGTGACCTCTGTCCCTCCTTGCAGGTCTGAGGCCCCAGTCCTCCCGCCGGGAGGAGCCACGCCCGCATTCCTCTCATTCTCCACCCTCCGAACATTGTTTATTTGTTTGTTTTAAGTCAGACTCAGCCAGGAATTCCTTTCTTCGTCTGGAATGGGAAGGAGCCTGGGGGATGGGGTGTGAAGGATTAGACTGCAGCCCTGGTAGCGGCGCAGCCGGTCCAGAGGCCAAGTCCCTCCCACTTCCTCAGACTCACACAGCGGATGGTTTTCCCCCACTCTTTCTATTATCCTAAACCCAGGGTTTCCGACTTGTTAGATAGACCTGAGGCCTGACCAGGACCGCAGCCCCTCACTGGGGTTTCCTGGAGGGTGGGGGTGCCTGGGTCTACCTTTAAGCCCAGTCCCCAGCCCCTCACTGGGGATTCTAGGCGGGGCTCCTCTCCGACCACGCCCCCAGCCCTCACTGGGGGGATTCTAGGCGGGGCTCCACCATGACCACGCCCCCAGCCCCCACTGGGGGGGATTCTAGGCGGGGCTCCACCATGACCACGCCCCGGCCCCTCACTAGGGGGGATTCTAGGCGGGGCTCCTTCCCGACCACGCCCCCTCACTGGGTGGGATTCTAGGCGGGGCTCCAGCCTGACCTCGCCCCCAGCCCTTCTAGATGCGTAGGACTGTGTTCCGCGCTCAGGCACGCCTGGTGTCTGTAGAAGCTAGAAGGTGTTGGGTTCCCCGGAACTGGAGTTACAGACAGTTGTGAACTTTCATGTGAATGCTGGGAATCAAACCAGGGAAAAACAAGGTGGGAAGAAGAGATTCCTGTCGTCCTCAGGCCAAACTGGAACCCAGTACCTCAGCACCACATCCCTCAACTTCCCCCTCCCCTTTTACACGCCCCTCCACCCCACCCGCCTCAGCACAGCAATGCGTCTGCTTCTTGGACCACGGAAGAAATAACAGCAAGTCCAAGCGACACAGGTGCACGTTGCTGCCGTGAACGCTGAAGGCTGGAAAAACCTGCTGGGGATGTTCGTGGCCCGATGCTCTGAGCTCGGAGGCTTGGATGAGATCTCCCGTGTGTGCTGCCCGAGTGCCTCCCTGAGGCATTTTTCACCTTGAAGAGCTACAGGAAGGGAGGGCTAGGCCAGGTGCCCGCTGCCTGCTTCTCCTTACCTTTTTGGACGAGGGCTGGACGCTAGCTGAGGATAGCTTTGACCTCAGATTCTCCTGCCTCTGTTTCTCAGGGCTAGAGAGTGAAACCTTGTCTCAAGACCAGAAATCTCATTATTACCCACAAAAAAACTGAAAGAAAGTCTAACTTGATTTCACTTTTTACTTTTTTTGGTGTTTCTTAAAGGATTGTGTTCATTTATTTTAATTTTTATTTATTTAATTAATTAACTAATTTTTATTCGTTAGGGTTTTTTTCCCCCTGCATGTTTGATTGTGTACCATGTGCATGCGTGGTGTCTGTGAGGGCCAGAGGAAGGGTTGGATCCCCTGGAACCGGAGTTACAGACAGCGGTGAACTGCCATGTGGGTGCTGGGAATCAAGCTGAGTACTCTGGAGGGGCAGTCAGTTGTTCTGAACCCATAAGCCATATCTCCTGTTTATTAATTTATTTTTATTTGTATCGCTATTTATTTGTTAATTAATTGGTGTTTTTTTTGTTTGTTTGTTTTTTTTTTGAGGCAGAATTTCTTTTTGTAGCTCTGGCTGTGCTGGAACTTGCTTTGTAGACCGGACTAAACTCAAACTCAGAGACCCACCTGCCTCTGCTTCCTGAGGACTGGGAATGACTTTCTTTTTTTTTTTTTACTTATTTATTTATTTTTATTCTTTTTTAATTAAAATTTCCACCTGCTCCCCATTTCCCATTTCCCTCCCCTCCTCCCAAATATTGCCCTCCCCCCACTTCCCTCCCCCTATCCCCACTCCTCTTCTCCTCCCCCCACTCCATTCCCCCTCCCTCTCGTTACTGAAGAGCAGTCCAAATTCCCTGCCCTGCGGGAAGACCAAGGTCCTTCTATCTACGTCCAGAAAGGTGAGCGTCCAAACAGGCTAAGCTCCCACAAAGCCAGTTCATGTATTAGGATCGAAACCTAGTGCCATTGTCCTTGGCTTCTCATCAGTCTTCATTGACCGCCATGCTCAGAGAGTCCGGAATCAACCCATGCTTATTCAGTCCCAGACAATAAATCAGTTCCACTGTCACAGTGGGTGGGTGCATCCCTCGTGGTCCTGATTTTTTGCTCATGTTCTCCCTCCTTCTGCTCCTCATTTGGACCTTAAGAGCTCAGACCGTTGCTCCAAATTGAGACTCTGTCTCTACCTCGATCCATGACTTTCTTTCTTTTGACTGGAAGTAGTGTGCTCTAGGCTGGCCTTAAACTCATGACAATCCTCCTGCCTCAGCCTCCTGAGTACTGGAATAAGGGTTAAGCACTTACCATGCCCAGCTTAAAGGACGCAATGCTGAAACCCAGCCTAGCCAGGCTCTGATTTCCCATTGTGGACAGCACACCATTTACCACAAACTGCCCAGAAACAAGCAGGGAGATGCAGCAGTGGGGCTGGTCCTGACCTAAGGACGTCACTCTCTGGGCGTAGGGAAGTAGCCTGACTCCATGTTCTGTTACAAGTCCCTGGCCTGGGGAGGCTGGGAACCACACGGATGGCAACTTCCTGGCTGCAAAGGGGATTTGGGGACTCGCAATTATGGGTTTCATGCCAGACCAGTAGACTTCCTCAGAAAGGTCCAAATATGGCCCAGGGGTTGAACCTTCCAGAATCATCCTGATCGTGTGGTCACTAGAGTCAGAGACAATCGTCCAGAGAGCAAGGGTCTAATTTCGGCTCAGATGCTGCTGTGTCAAGGGCCTCTGGCAATAGCTGCCGTTCTGTGGTGGATGCAGCACGGAAGAAGACACTGCGGTTGGCCGCCTCTCCCCACAGATGACTCACGCACTCAGCGTTTGCATATGCAACTTTTTTCTAATGAAAACATTTACTAGCCGGGCGGTGGTGGCGCACGCCTTTAATCCCAGCACTCGGGAGGCAGAGGCAGGCGGATCTCTGTGAGTTCGAGGCCAGCCTGGTCTACAAGAGCTAGTTCCAGGACAGGCACCAAAGCTACAGAGAAACCCTGTCTCGAAAAACCAAAAAAAAAAAAAAAAAAAAAATTTAATATTTGATTTTAAACAAATTGCAAACGGCACTGGCACTGGGGGGAAGACATTTGGCGGAGAATGAAGAACAGAACTCAGGTGCAGAGCTGGGCGGTGGTGGCGCATACCTTTAATCCCAGCACTCGGGAGGCAGAGGCAGGCGGATCTCTGTGAGTTCGAGGCCAGGCCAGCCTGGTCTACAAGAGCTAGTTCCAGGGCAGGAACCAAAAGCTACGGAGAAATCCTGTCTTGAAAATCCGTGAACTCAGGAGTCACTCAGTAGGCTCCGCAGGAGAGGTCGGAGAGTGAAGGACAGGAGTATGGGGCCATCCTGGGCTACAGAATTAGTTTAAAGTCAGCCTGGTCTAGTTTCTACGAAACTCTGTCTCACAATAAAAAGCCTTGGGTGAACTAGAGCAAAGGGCACTCGCACACACTGGCGCCCACATCACAGACTGATGCTTTTTGTTTGTTTGTCCTGGAACTCTCTTTGTAGGCCAGGCTGGCCTCGAACTCACAGAACTCCTCCTGCCTCTGAGTGCTGGGATTAAATCTGTGCCCCACCACCACCCAGCTAAAACCGGAGTTACAAATGCTTGTGAGCTGCTGTGCAGAAATCAAATCTGGGTCTGCTTCAAGAGCAATATTTTTGGCTGGGCGGTGGTGGCACACGCCTTTAATCCCAGCACTCAGAGGCAGGAGGAGTTCTGTGAGTTTGAGGCCAGCCTAGTCTACAGAGCCAGTTCCAGAATAGCCAGGGCTGTTACACAAAGAAACCCTCTCCAAAAACAAACAAACAAACAAAGCAAAAATATGTTCTACTTTTTGTTGTTATTCTGTTTTGCTTTGTTTTTGAGACAGGGTTTCTTTGTGTAATCCTGAATATCCTGGAACTTGCTCTGTAGACTAGGCTGACCTCTAACCCTGAGATCCATCTGCCCCTGTCTCCTGAGTGCTGAGACTAAAAGCCACCACAGCCTGGCACAATGACTTTTAATATCTGAGCCACCCCTACACTCCCTAAGTGGAGGACTTAACTTTTGATATCCATAGGGTGAGAATCAAGAGGAGCGAGAGAAGAGGGGTTTATCAAACGGTACTATTGGGGGAAGATGGGGGAGAGTGGGGGAGGGTGGTGGGGGATGGTGGAGGGTGGTGGAGGATGGTGGGGGATGATGGAGGATGGTGGAGGATGGTGGAGGGTGGTGGGGGATGGTGGAGGGTGGTGGGGGATGGTGGGGGATGATGGAGGGTGGTGGGGGATGGTGGAGGGTGGTGGGGGATGGTGGAGGGTGGTGGGGGATGATGGAGGATGGTGGAGGGTGGTGGGGGAGGGTGGAGGGTGGTGGAGGGTGGTGAGCGATGGTGGAGGGTGGTGGGGGATGGTGGAGGGTGGTGGAGGGTGGTGGGGGATGATGGAGGATGGTGGAGGGTGGTGGGGGATGATGGAGGGTGGTGGGGGATGGTGGAGGGTGGGGGAGGGTGGTGGGTGGGGGAGGGTGGTGCGGGATGGTGGAGGGTGGTGGAGGGTGGTGGAGGATGGTGGGGGATGATGGAGGGTGGTGGGGGATGGTGGGGGATGATGGAGGGTGGTGGGGGATGGTGGGGGATGATGGAGGGTGGTGGGGGATGGTGGGGGATGATGGAGGGTGGTGGGGGATGATGGAGGGTGGTGGAGGGTGGTGGGGGATGGTGGAGGGTGGTGGGGGATGATGGAGGGTGGTGGGGGATGATGGAGGGTGGTGGGGGATGATGGAGGGTGGTGGAGGGTGGTGGGGGATGATGGAGGATGGTGGAGGGTGGTGGGGGATGATGGAGGGTGGTGGGGGATGATGGAGGGTGGTGGGGGATGATGGAGGGTGGTGGAGGGTGGTGGGGGATGATGGAGGATGGTGGAGGGTGGTGGGGGATGATGGAGGATGGTGGAGGGTGGTGGGGGATGGTGGAGGGTGGTGGAGGGTGGTGGAGGGTGGTGGGGGATGATGGAGGGTGGTGGGGGATGATGGAGGGTGGTGGGGGATGGTGGAGGGTGGTGGAGGGTGGTGGAGGGTGGTGGGGGATGATGGAGGGTGGTGGAGGGTGGTGGGGTGTAGTGGGGAGCAGCGGGCCTGCTTTTCGTCCTGCTTGGCTCCTGCACGGCTAGCTTTTTTTTTTTTTTTTTTTTTTTTTTTTTTTTGGTTTTTCGAGACAGGGTTTCTCTGTGGTTGTGGAGCCTGTCCTGGAACTAGCTCTTGTAGACCAGGCTGGTCTCGAACTCACAGAGATCCGCCTGCCTCTGCCTCCCGAGTGCTGGGATTAAAGGCGTGCGCCACCACCGCCCGGCCCCTGCACGGCTAGCTTTATACCCGAAATAATTACACGGAAACTGTATTCTTTTTTTTTTTTTTTTTTGGTTTTTCGAGACAGGGTTTCTCTGTGGTTTTGGAGCCTGTCCTGGAACTAGCTCTTCTAGACCAGGCTGGTCTCGAACTCACAGAGATCCGCCTGCCTCTGCCTCCCAAGTGCTGGGATTAAAGGCGTGCACCACCACCGCCCGGCCAGAAACTGTATTCCTTTAAACACTGTTTGGCCCTTTAGCTCCAGCCCTTACTGGCTAATTCTCATATCCCGATCAACCCATCTCGAATGATCTGTGTAGCATCAGTCTTACCAGGAAAGATTCAGCATGTCTGACGTGGCAGCTTGCTTCATCGCTTCTGCTCTGGAGAGGAGAGCATGGCGTCTGTCTCTCAGAGGAGCTACCCTGCATCTGAGCTCACTTCCTCTTCCTCCCAGCATTCTGTTCTGTTTACTCCACCCACCTATGTTCTAACCTATGAGGACCAAGCAGTTTCTTTACTTTTTAACCAATGACCTTCCTCCATCATTTCCCCTTTTTCTGTTTAAACAAAAAGGAAAGGCTTTAACTTTAACATAGCAAAATTACATATAACAAAACAGTTTTCAAGTAAGAATTACAGTTACAATATTTATATCTATTTTATCTTTATCATAACTAAGGAAAACTATAACTATCTATCTATTCTTCAATTCCATCAAAGACTCCAGAAGAATACAATATTACCTAAGCAAACAAAAAGTAAGCAATTTTCAAAACTCTAGAAATGACAGAGACATCTCTCTGCCTGTACAGTCACCCAAAGTTCCTCTGCACCGTTGGGGCATCAATCTTCAGCCTTCAGGCCCATAGTATCCAGCAAACATTTCCATGAAGCAGGAAATTTCAAAGGCAGTTCAGTCACTATTTGCTGTGTCCTGCAGAATGTCTCGCAGACTCTTTCATAAATCAGGAACCCCGAAAGATCATCTCACCTTTAGGCAAGTTCAGCAGTCCTCTCTCTGCGGGTTCTTTGTGTCCAGTTTATGCAACAGTCCAGGCAAGAGCAGTTTCTTGCCCAAATGGCTATCAAACTCCATAAGGTGCCTCTTCGATGCCCATCTTCTTCTTGAAGTAGATTGGTGCTGCCAGGAGCAGATATGTCTCATTGTCACGAAAAACCCTAAGTTATTAAAACATTTAAAATACCATATTCTCTAGCCTTTGAGAGATATGATGAATGCCTATCTGAAATATATGCATGCACATCTAGAAAATCTAACGTGACTACAAACTTGACTATTACTGATAATTATCCATTAACAACCTATATACATTACATTTTTAAGTGAACTACACAATCACAATACCTTAATCAATATCAGAAATACATATACATATAATAAAATTGACCTTAAATTAATATCAGTAAACCAAGATTCATATCAATGCAAATTATTCACATCTATGTCATCTCCCCCTTTAAATGTAAAAAAACATTTATAAACAATATATAGGAACATGGGCGCAGTTTTTTCTCTCCAAACTGCTTCCTGCTGAATGGGGGCGCTGTTATTCGGGTCTTTTATGGGATAACCTGTCTGCTAGGTTCATCTCAGTTGGCAGTTGAGCGAAGCAATTTTTTAAGGGTGTTCACAGCAACCTTTCAGGAGGGCGTGGTCTATCATACCATATTGTGATCGAAGAAGCAATCCATAGAGTCTCATTCTCTGTGAAAACAAAAGAAGAAACTCTTTTCCAAAGTATCATATCCTTAGATCCAAATTCTGAAGTCAAGGTATTTTGAAAATATCTATCTTGGATTAGTTCAGCAACATTTATAAACAAATATCTTTTAGCAGCTGTTGCTCCTTCCTCAGCATTCAAACAATTCAAACAGAGCATAATAGCATATAGTATCAAGATTCTCATTGTATTTTCCATCTTTGTGCGGCTTTATTTTAACCTCTATTTCATTTACTTTTATTTTATATTTTCTGTATATCTTCGTCCTGGAATAACTCTTTAGACCAGGCTGTCCTTGAACTCTCAGAGATCCATCTGTCTCTGCCTCCCAGGCATTGGGATTAAAGGTGTGTGCTATCACACCTTGAAGTCACAGAGGTCAATCTCCCTCTGCCTCCAAGTGTTGGGATTAAAGGTGTGTACTACCACACCCAACTACTCTCTTTCTTCCTTATTTTTTTTAAGAACTTTAACATTTAGCCTGCATATATTTTTAAGTACACTGTAAATCTTTTTTTTTTTTTTTTTGTTTTTTTTGTTTTTTGAGACAGGGTTTCTCTGTGGTTTTGGAGCCTGTCCTGGAACTAGCTCTTGTAGACCAGGCTGGTCTCGAACTCACAGAGATCTGCCTGCCTCTGCCTCCCAAGTGCTGGGATTAAAGGCGTGCGCCACCACCGCCCGGCCACTGTAAATCATTTAAAGGTTTTCTTTGTCTTTGAATCTCTCTTTACTGTATCGCTCCTTTTTCTGACCACACGAGCCTTTAAATTACTGAGCAATATGGCTAGGATTAAAGCCGTGGCTTTGCCGGCTAGATCCAGCCCATTCCTTAGCTTTCCAGCCTCATGGCGGAGGTACCGGCTGTAGCCATGTTTATCACCACAACTCTGTGGCGTTTCAAGGTCCTTGCCAGCAAACAAGCTACAACACTCAAATGCTCTCTCTGTAGCTGACCTCCTGCCTCAAAGAGTCAGAGTTTGCCCTGGCAGGATGGCCCACAAAGCCGGCATTTTATTTTGTTTTATTTTTTTTAATATTTATTCATTTATTATTTATACAATATTCTGTCTGTGCGTATGTCTGCAGGCCAGAAGAGGGCATCAGACCTCATTACAGATGGTTGTGAGCCACCATATGGTTGCTGGGAATTGAACTCAGGACCTTTAGAAGAGCAGGCAGTGCTCTTAACCACTGAGCTATCTCTCCAGCCCCTAAAGCCGGCATTTTAAAACAGCACAACTTTTTTCCTGCTACGGCTGAAAACCAAAAAGCATGCCTTCAGCTTTTCACCAACACCGTTTTAAGTATTTCATGGCAGGACCTCTTAAATGAGCTGCAAGGTTTCACAGCTGAAGCTGAGTCAGGAAGCCTCTCTTAGATGAGAGCACTTGCTTGCCTCTAGCAAGCAGAGCAGACCCGAGAAATTGCTGCTACCACGAAAACATGCTTTACTCTATTCTTTCCCAAGCTTTCTCAGGCTTTCTGTAGATTCAGTGCCCCATGTCTGGGCGCCAGTGGGGGATGGTGGAGGGTGGTGGGGGATGGTGGAGGGTGGTGGGGGAGGGTGGTGGAGGGTGGTGGGGGATGGTGGAGGGTGGTGGGGGATGATGGAGGGTGGTGGTGGAGGGTGGTGGGGGATGATGGAGGGTGGTGGGGGATGGTGGAGGGTGGTGGTGGAGGGTGGTGGAGGGTGATGGTGGAGGGTGATGGAGGATGGTGGGAAGACGGTGGGAAGATGATGGAGACCCTGCCACCTCTTAGGTGTTAGCTCTCTCTGTCTTCTGAATCCTGCCCAGCCATGTCTTCACCTGATGACCTGTCCTACTTGCTGGATGTCATTATTTCAGCTTTGAATTCTCTGGTGTTGCTAAAGTTGCCCCTTTTGGTCCCTCTGTTGCAGGAACTCATGCAGGTAATTCAATGGAATTAGATCTCAATTAGCTGTGTTGTTCTTTTTTTTTTTTTTTTTTTTTTTTTTTTTTTTGGTTTTTCAAGACAGGGTTTCTCTGTGGTTTTGGAGCCTGTCCTGGAACTAGCTCTTGTAGACCAGGCTGGTCTCGAACTCCCAGAGATCCACCTGCCTCTGCCTCCCAAGTGCTGGGATTAAAGGCGCACGCCACCATCACTCGGCATAATTAGCTGTCTTAGGGATACTTTAAAAGTTTAGACACTTTAAAATTTATTTTATTTCATTCTAGAAATGGGTCTCATGTAACCCAGGCTTGCCTTGAGTTTCCTTTGGACCCCTGGATGACCTTTAATTCCTCATCCTCCTGCCTCCTCTACCTCCTGAGGGCAGTGCTCTGGTGACAGGCTGGCACTTCTGGTTTACGCGGTGTGGGGGATGGAGGAGGGCCTCCTACAAGGTAAGTGAGAGTCAACTCACCCAGCTACAGCCATGTATGTGTGTGTGCATGCATATATGTATGTATGTATGTATGTATGTATGTATGGAGACCAGGTCTCGTTGTGTAGCTGAGGCTACTCTTGAATTCACTGCAAGTCTCCCTCTTCAGCCTCTTGAGTTCTGGTTTTAGAAATACACGCCATTGTATCTGACTTAAATTTTTATTATTATTTTTATTTCATGTGCATTGGTGTTTTGCCTGCATGTATGTCTATATGAGAGTGTCAGATCCCCTGGAACTGGAGTTACAGACTGGTATGAGCTGCCATGTGGTTGCTGGGAATTGAACCCGGGTCCTCTGGAAGAGCAGTCAGTGTTCTTAAACACTGACCCATCTCCCCAGCCCCTGACTTAATTTTTTTTTACAGTTTCTGAGCCTGGTGGTGCATGCTTTTAACTCCAGCCCTTGGGAGGCAGAGGCAGATGGATCTCTGTGAGTTCAAGGCCAGCCTGCTCTACAGAGAGAGTTCCAGGACAGCTAGGGCTACACAGAGAAACCCTGTCTCAATGTCCTCTTGAAATAAAACAAAACAAAATAGGGGATGGCTCAGTGGTTAAGAGCACTGGCTGCTCTGGCTTCAAATCTCTTCAGGACAAGAGGAAAATAAAAAACCAAGAGCAGCAAGCAGCAGGTTGTGAGGATTGTGGAGCAGGCAGGGGCGCTTGCTGTGTAAATCAGGTCTAGTGCCACCCAGAGAACCTGTGCCAGGCAGAAGCGGAATGCCCGCTCCACAGAAGTGTCCTCTGCTCTCCACGACGGTCTGCCTCTCCCGCCATCCCACACTGAAAACAAGTACCTAAGACTCAATAGATCCCAAGAAATATGCTCAGGTACACCCTGCCTGTGTGCAGCCCCAACCACATCTACGCTAAACACTGTGACTTGGTAGCGGGCTGACCTTCCTGTGGTCTGTGCAGCCCGGGCTGTTCCAGGCCCTGGCCGCAGCTGCTCCTCCTGCTTGGGTTCTTGGGATGGGACACCTTTCAGACTCCAGGGAAGGAACTCTACCCCTACCCCAACAGACAGCTCCTCCCCACCCAGCGGGAAACCATCCGCTGCTTGTGTTTTGTCTCCCTCTAGTGGCCGAGTGTAAACACTGCATCGAACCAGGAGGCCAGAAAACCAGCACTAATTCTGCCCCGACGGTGGGCGTGGTGCAGGGTAACCCCAGTAACAGGCCCTGAGAGTGGAGCGTACTCTGCGCTCCACACAGAAGAGGAAACTGAGTCTGGGAGAGAGGAGTCATTTGGGGGTGACTGGGTTCAGGATTGGTCCTCGACTTGGTCTGTGTTCTCAGACGGGACAGGAAATAGGAGTGCCCCATCCCGCTCAGCCTGAAGCTGAGTTTACTTTGACTTTTTGGTACAAGAACCAACAAATTCTGTTTTTTCCAAAGCCAACTTGAGTTGTTTTGGTTGCGTTGTCTTTTTCTTTCCAAAGACCTTCGGCTGCTGGTTCCTACATCTCGTGTCAGTCTTCCTGCGTCCAGCCATGACTTTGTGACCCTAACGGAATAACACAACCTACCTCTCTGATCCCGAGCGTGTTTCACACAGCAAGGGGCTCACCGAAGGCTGTTGTGGAGTATTATTTTAACTAGGCAAGGATGTGTTACATTTGTTTATGCCCCAGAATATTAGTTCAACTGTGAAGAGGTGTGTTACATTGTTTATACTGCGTTTGTTTAATTATGAAAAGATGTTTGAGCCGGGCGGTGGTGGCGCACGCCTTTAATCCCAGCACTCGGGAGGCAGAGGCAGGCGGATCTCTGTGAGTTCGAGACCAGCCTGGTCTACAAGAGCTAGTTCCAGGACAGGCTCCAAAGCCACAGAGAAACCCTGTCTCGAAAAACCAAAAAAAAAAAAAAAAAAAGAAAAGATGTTTGCTTTGTTCCACCTTATCTGCCTAAGGCATCTGATTGGTCTAATAAAGAACTGAATGGGGGCTGGAGAGATGGCTCAGAGATTAAGAGCATTGCCTGCTCTTCCAAAGGTCCCGAGTTCAATTCCCAGCAACCACACGGTGGCTCACAACCATCTGTAATGAGATCTGGTGCCCTCTTCTGGCCTGCAGGCATACACACAGACAGAATATTTTATATATAATAAATAAATAAATATTTTTTTAAAAAAAAGAACTGAATGGAGGCTGGAGATATGACTCAGTGGTTAAGAGCACTGACTGCTTTTCCAGAGGACCAGGGTTCAATTCCCAGCACCCATATAGCAGCGCACAGAGATCTAACACCTTCATACCAATGCACATAAAAAAAAAAGTTAAATAAACCATAAAAATATTTAAAAAATAAAGAACAGAATGTGGTGATGCACACCTTTAATCCCAGCACTCAGGAGGGCACTCGGGAAGCAGAGGCAGGCGCATCTCTGTGTAGTTTGAGGCCAGAATAAGGTTCAGGACAGCCAGGTCTGTTACATAGGGAAACCCTGTTTGGAAAGAAAAAAAAAAGGTGTGTTACGTTCGTTTATGAGTGGTATATTTGTTTAATGAGATGTAAAGATGTGTTGTGTTCTTTTATGTTGCATTTGTTTAACTCTGCAAAACTGTGTTACTTTGCCTGTCTAAAACACCTGGTTGGTCTATTAAAGAGCTGAATGGCCAATGGCCAATAGCTAGACAGGAGAAGGATGGGCAGGGCTGCTAGGCAGAGAGAATAAATCTGGGTTCCAGTGAAGAAGGGGGGGACACCAGGGACCAGCCACACAGCCAGCCTCGGAGTAAGAAGGAAGAAAGATATATAGAATAAAGAAAGGTAAAAAGCCCAGAGGCAAGGTGTAGGAGAAGACAGGAAGACAGGTCAACTTAATTTAAGTTAGAAAAGGTGGCTAGAGCCGGGCGGTGGTGGCGCACACCTTTAATCCCAGCACTCGGGAGGCAGAGGCAGGCGGATCTCTGTGAGTTGGAGGCCAGCCTGGTCTAGAAGAGCTAGTTCCAGGACAGGCTCCAAAAGCTATGGAGAAACCCTGTCTCGAAAAATCCAAAAAAAGAAAAAAAAAAAAAAAGAAAAAGAAAAAAAGAAAAGGTGGCTAGAAATAAGCCAAGTTAAGGCCGGGCATTCCTAAGTAAGAAAGGAGAAAGCCCCGAGGAAAAAGGAAGATACAGAGGACAGGTTAATTTAAGTTAAAGGAGCTAGCCAGAACCGTGCCTGAGCTAGGCCGAGCATTCATAACTAATAACAAGTCTCCATGTCTTGACTGGGACCTGGTTGGCCCTGGTCTGGTGATGTTTGTTTGTGGTGTAACAAATGAAGCTGGCCTGAGGACCAGAGTGCGGAGGGAGCCACTAGTTAGCCACGGAGGCCAGGCAGTGGTGGCCACACCTTCAACCCCAGCTCTGGGCGGGGGCAGGGGTAGAGGGGTCTCCGGGAGTTCAAGGCCACTCTCGCCCATACTAGATTGCTTAAAGCTCAAAGAGACACAGAGCCAGGCGATGGCTCACACTTTTAATCCCAGTACTTGGGAGTCACACACCTTTAATCCCAACACAGGGAGGTGGAGATAAGAAGGGGAGAGAGAGAGAGAGAGAGAGAGAGAGAGAGAGGAATATAAGGTGGGAGGAGACAGGAGCTCCAGGCATTCAGTCTGAGGATTTTGTGGAGGTAAGAACTAGTGACTGGCTGTTTCACTTCTCTGATCTTTCAGCTTTCACTCTCTAATTCTGATTTTTATTATTAAGACCAATTAGATTCTCGCTACATCTGGAACCCAACATGGGGCGTGAGTTCCTAAGGAAACTGCTTGCCTGTGGCTTTGCAGTGGGCTGGAGCTATGCATCTGGAATCATCACCCTGCCACCTAGGTTTTCCTTTCCTCCCTCCTGGTGGGTGTGGGCTCTCCCTGGACCCTCTCCTAGTAGGTAGCTGCCTTGAGAGCCGGCAGGCTTCTTCTGTGCTATGCAGCAGCGAGTCTCACTTCATAGTCATCTTCGGCAGATTTGGGGAGAAAACTGGGAATTCTTAAAGGTAGGAATTAGTTAAAAAATAGAGGGTTTTCCAAGATATAAAATGGGAAACACTATTATGATGGAGAGAGGTCTCTTTATGGCTATACAGAACGTGATCTAAAAATGGGGCAATCAGATGAAGGGATTATCATTTTGATAATCTTTCTGCATGTATGCCTGCAGGCCAGAAGAGGGCACCAGACCTCATTACAGATGATTATGAGTCACCATGTGGTTGCTGGGAATTGAACTCAGGACCTTTGGAAGAACAGGCAATGCTCTTAACCTCTGAACCATCTCTCCAGCCCCCCATTTTGATGATCTTTATTATTGGTTTATCTCTAATAAAGTTGGTTGATATGTGTGCCAACATACAGGCCTTAGAAAAACTTAATAAAACAGATCACAGAGATGTTCAGATCCGGACAGAATTTTTTTTTTTTTTTTGGTTTTTCGAGACAGGGTTTCTCTGTAGTGTTAGAGCCTGTCCTGGAACTAGCTCTTGTAGACCAGGCTGGCCTCGAACTCACCTGTCTCCACCTCGTGAATGCTGGGATGAAAGGCCTGTGTCACCACCACCACCCAGCTTTGGACAGAGGAATTTAAAGGAGAACCAATCTCGGCATTGCGATACAGGGTTAGAGAGGAACAGCCTAAGGTTTTCAAACAACCGGCCTTAACACATCCTTACAGGAACAACTGCCAAATGGTAGATACCCAGGCTGTTTACGCACTCAGTGGACTCCTGTGGAAACATTAGGTTAAGGAGATTCAGGGAAGCGACAGCCGCAGATGGCATGCGTTCACCTGGTACATAAGGCAGGCTACACTTGATGCCCTTGGGATTAGGGCTCCTTTTGGCGTCGATGGATTTTTCTGGAATTAGTAGATGCAACATTGCGTTGCACGGGCTTTGCTCATAACTGGAGGGGAGAGAACAGCCCAGCCTCAGACGGCCCCAAGACCAGGATTTGCACCCGAGGACACCAGGGCCTGGAGTCCTCAGTTTCCTGTTTGTGACTGGGTCTCTGTGGCCCTGCAGGAAGAAGCACAAGAACCTAGGAGGAGGGTTCAGTCATGTGTGGATGGTGGTGTGAGGATATCCCAGGGCTGGGGTGGGGGTCATAGAAGAGGCACAGAAAGAGCACAAGATTGGGAGTCAGCGAGAGACGAGAGACGCAGAGGTGAGAGGCAGAGGGAGAGGATGTGGGCTGGGGACACACTCTCTCCTGGGCTGCAGGGTGGCAGGTGGCCCAGTCCTGTGTGCCCTGTGGTCACCAAGGAGAACGAAGCTGTGTCCTAAATCAGGCTTGTGACATCTCTAGACAGGAAGTGGCACTCAGGGGGCTCTGTTCCTCTAAGGCTCCGGAACACGTTGCTGAGGCCTGGAGCGCTGGACAGAGCCTGCTGTGGCACGTGGAGAGACAGCGTCTGTAAGAGGCTGTGTGAGGCAGTTTTGTTTTTGGTTTTTCTTTTTTTTTTTTTTTTTTCGAGCCAGGGTTTCTCTGTGGCTTTGGAGCCTGTCCTGGAACTAGCTCTGTAGACCAGGCTGGTCTCGAACTCACAGAGATCCGCCTGCCTCTGCCTCCCGAGTGCTGGGATTAAAGGCGTGCACCACCACGCCCGGCTGTTTTTGGTTTTTCGAGACAGGGTTTCTCTGTAGTTTTTTTGGAGCCTGTCCTGGAACTACCTCTTGTCGTCCAGGCTGGCCTCGAACTCACAGAGATCCGCCTGCCTCTGCCTCCTGAGTGCTGGGATTAAAGGCGTGCGCCACCGCCGCTCTGTGTGTGAGGCTTCTAAGGCCATACCAGCCTGTGGACCCAGCACCACAGCCCTGGGCAAGTGCCCTGTGTAGGTAGCCTCTGCACCAGACCTTTTCATGTGTGTGCGTGAGTGTGCATGTACGCTTCCCATGCGTGTGGGTGCACATGTGTCTGCAGGCACATGTGGAGGCCGGAGACTGACACCAGAATGTCTTCCTTGATGGCTCTCCATCTTGCATGAGTTCATGGATCTGACCAGTCTAGCTGGCCAGCTGGCCCGGCTCCTTTGTGTTAGGATGACAGATGAGCATTTGCATGGGGCTGGGCATCCACACATGTGACCACATGCTTGTGTGGAAGGGACTCTGTCCACGGAACTACCTCTCAGCCCATCTCAGGGAATCAAAGTGAAGGCGATGGTTGATCGAGGAAGAAGAGGGTGTCCACACACCCTAGGAAAGCTCCAGAACTTCCACCACGGAAGTCCTGGGTGCCGGAACCCTGTCACCTGCTGCGGTAGAAGGGACCTGCAGATGAGCTCAAACTGAAGGCCTGGTCATGGGATCATCCGGGATCATTCTCAGCTCAGGTCCTCACAGGTTACTCAGAGGTAGATGGGAGGGTCAGAGGCAGAGACAGCAAGCACCATGCTGCTGAACCGGAGAGGGGGGAAGAGGCTGACCTGCTCCCTCGGGTTTGCCTCTGCCCAGATGTTGTGCCCCGTCACCCACCCCACTCTCAGCCCACACAGGACTCCCCAGTCTCGGTCTGAGCTACTTCCAGTGCCCGCATCTGCCATGGACCTCATGTGGGAACCTCAGGATATAGATCTCCCAACATCTGCCATGGATAACTACTTGCAGCAAGGTTCAGGGACCAAGCGGGGCTGACAGTCTGTCTCCAGCTGCTCCTAGCAGGGCTTGGGGAGCCCCACCCTCACTGTCCAGCTGCGGTATCTCTTAGGGCCACCTGGAAAGGTTACACAGCTTGTTCACTGCAGAGGGGACTTGGCCACGGCACCTGCCATGGCTGCTCTCGATTGTCAACCTGATTATATCTGGAATGAACAACGATCCTGGAATGGAGGGCACACCTGTGAGAGATTTGGGGGGCTTGTTTTGAAGTGGGTGGATCCTTTTCTAGACCTTTGAGGTAGGGAGCAGACTTTAGCCACACCTTTGCTGGCAGCCTATATAGGGGCGCCCTCCCTTCACCTTGCTGGCACGTCCATTCCTCTGGAATTCTCGTCTATTTGTCATCCCAGCCCGTACTGAAGAGCAGCTGAGACCCCCAGCCTCGTGGGCTGAACGACCGCTGGACTCTTGGACTCTGTTCACAGCTGTGTGTATATTCACTCTCTAAGACGTTGCTCTAGAGAGTCCTGACTAGCACAGCACCCCATGTTTTGCAGGTGTTGGGGTCCACCCTATTAGATTGTCTGTGAACACGTCCTTGTCTGCTCCACTACGTTAGCCTCCCAGCTTCCCACAAACTCCCAGGACCTGGGCCTGATTGGAATTCAGGTCCTGGGAGGGACAGGACTGATGTCCCCAGAAAGAACAGGGCTGGCTGGAGGGTGGGGAGGGAGGTGGGTGAAATGGGGTGGGAGGGGCGTCTACACGGGGTGCATTCTCTACTCCAGGCAGGCAGCTCATGGGAAGTTTATTAGTAGCGACACAGACACGTGCAGGGTTGGCCAGACTGCAGTGGCAGGTCCCTAGATCAAGCCTCTTTCTGTCAGGTGGTGGATCTGAGCTCTGCCCCCCACTGGCGCACCTTGCAGAGAGGCTGCGGGCTGTAAGAGGGGAGCCCTGGACCCACAGTTTCCAGGGCATTACATCCCATGGCAGGCAGCCTGGTCCTACCCTTGGACCAGAGCATTTGGCAAAGAGCCGGCAGAATTATCATTTAGCCCCATCTGAGAACCACCCCCAAGCAGGAAAGTACTCCCCACCCCAGGAAAACAGAACCAGTGTTCAGGCCACAAACATCAGCTTGGGCCGGGTGTGAAGCAAGGCTCTCCAGCCTTGTCTGCGACTGGCTGCAGAGGCTGGGGCGGGTCTGGCAGCTTCTATGGGGCTGGGGTTGGACAAAGGGGAGTAGACGTCCTTCGTTCCAGGCTCAGTCTTCATCCTCGCTGGCATAGATGCCTGCTTCCCAGCGCTCTGCCAAGAGGCTCTTGTGTCTTGTTACTCGCGTGGCTCCCAGGACCTGCACATAGAGAGGTGTGGACATATGAGCCGCCCCAGCTGCCTCCCCGTTGACGACGTGCAGGACGGTCTGGCGCAGAGTGAGGTGAGACCCTCCCCTCCTCTGTTTCACACCGTTTTCTTCAAGCAAAGGAACATAGACTTCTGTTGACTTCCACAGCAAAGAAGTCACGCTCAGCCTAGAAAGGGTCACGTCTATAATTTCAGTGCGCAGGAGGCTGAGGCTGAGGAAGGAAGAGTGTGAGTTTGAGGCCAGCTTAGTTTGCTACATAGTGAGACTAATAATAATAATAATAATAATAATTTCTTATTTGCAGCTCTTCCTGTTGAAATCTTTGTCTTCTGGTAAAAAAAAAAATCAAAAACAAAACACCCCCCCACACCAAAACCTCACTCAGATCTTTATCCATAATCTGTACCCATGGCAGGCATCACAAGTAGATCACAGCACAATGTACCCCAGGCAGACTTCATCAACAGAGCAGAAGTAGCGGCCCTGAGTGACCAGTGCTATGGTAGAGGTGCTGACAGGAAGGGACAGACCGTGTCCTTTCCCTCTGGAGCTCACTCACCTCTGAGTTGACGCGGTCTGTGGAGTTGATTCCGGCATACTGCACGAAAGGAACAAGAATTAGTGTTCATCCTTGCTGCCCAGCCCCTGCGCCCGCCTGAAAGTCCTCTCACAGGCAAATCATCCCTTCAGAGCTGGAAGCCCAGCTGGTGGCGCTCTCCCAGAGTCTCCCGCCATCTGTTTCCATGGGGTCAGGCTGTGAGGCCAGGTGGGTAGGGTCAGACATGTGCTGTTCTCCATGGTGTCCTTTGGACCCTCCCGGCACGGCCCAGGTACCTGGTACCTACACTTGAAATCAGACCTAGGGTTTTTTTGTTTGTTTGTTTTTCTTTTCTTTTCTTTTTCTTTTTTCTTTTTTCCCTGGTTTTCAGACAGGGTTTCTCTGTAGCTTTGGAGCCTGTCCTGGAACTAGCTCTTGTAGACCAGGCTGGCCTCATACTCACAGAGATCCGCCTGCCTCTGCCTCCCGAGTGCTGGGATTAAAGGTGAGCGTTGCCACCGCCCAACTTGAAATTAGACTGGTTTTGTGAGCTCAGTAGCCTTAGAAGGATTGATGCCAAGACCTGAAGGTGTGGTTTCTGTGCAGCCTGCAGGCCGCAGGGTGTGGCAGACCCATGACTGTGGGGGCCAGGGAGATGAGAAATCAAACCAGAGGTTGTCATACGATCTTCATATGTGCACAGTGGCACTCGGGTTCACATATGAAAATAATGGTGTCAAGGCAGGCGATGATGGCGCACACCTTTAACCCCAGCACTTGGGAGGCAGAGGCAGGCGATCTCTGTGAGTTTGAGGCCAGTCTGGGCTACAGAGCGAGTTCCAGGATAGCCTGGTCTACAGAGAGAGAATCTGTCTCATAAAGTAAAAACAAAAACAAAATGGTGGTGACGACCATTTGATATTTGTTTTCTTCCTCATCAGTCTTTGACCTTTGACCCTGAGAGTGACCCCACAATAAGCGTCCCCTGCTTGTGTGCCCTCTCAGACTAGAAACCCAGGGATTAGAAGAAACACCCAGTCCCCACGGGCAGCAGGCGGCCACAGCTCTGTCCACTCACCCACACCTCCTTTTTTGTCTTCTGTCCCAGAGCGGTGTCCTCGGGGGCCTTCACCTTCCACACCAGGCCTGAATGCAGCTGGACGGGGGTGAATACTGGAGATTCTGACACAGCGTAGCTGCCGGTGATGCCTGCGGGGGGCAGAGACGGTGTCGTCAGGGAGGTCTCTGGACAAGAATCTGGAGTGCTTACAAAGACAGGGAAGCAGACAGGCGAACAGCAGCCCACCGTGACAGCCTGGCTGGAGTAGACACCAGGAGAGCTTTAGACAGACAGTGAGTCAAGGATACCGGGAAGTAAGGTGGGGAATTTGTCGTTAACCCAGAGGAGCAATCAATCAAAGAGATAAGCAGCTGCTAACCTGTCCGGGTCCAATAACGGTATTCAAAAAATCTAAAGCAAAGTTGGCTCCAGAATCTACTTTCTCCACCCCTGAGACCTCAGCACAGAACAGCCACCCTCTGGAACCCCACTCACCAGATGCTCGGGAGGAACTCCGGGAGTCTGGCTCCTCTTGTTCCGGCTCTGGGGAGAACACCTCTGGGAAGAAGGCATTTCTCCGCTCTTCAGCCACCTCTCGCTCCCTCCGCAGGACATCCTCCACCTCCCTTTCCAGCAGTTCAGAAGACTGTGACTTTTGTAGCCTCAACACCGGGCCTCCGGCCACCTCCCAGCCCCAGGTATGGGAGGTCTCAGCCTGCTGGGGGACATCTGGGACCTTGAACTGCAGCGGACGCAGGTGGAAATTCTCTAATTGCACAACACCCACATTGGCACGCAGAGGCTTCGAGGGCTCTTGTTTTGAGTTCAGAGACCTTCTAGAATATTCTGAGACATCCCTTGGAGATTCTGTTGCCTTCTGGAAGGTCACAACTTTGGTGTCCTCTGTGGAGACACCATTTGGCTTGCTGTATACTCCAGAGGCCGAGAAATCTAGTTTGGGGGTCCCAGGGCCCAGATATGGCTGGTAGGCATCCGGTGGGATCCGGCTGACCTTTCTTGCCTCTGGAGCTGGGTCAGTGGCTCGGGCATCTGGGGTGAGGATGGAGTCAGAACTCAGGCTTCTCTGGAGTCCAGGCCGAAGGTCCTGGGAGGACCAGTCGGGTGTGGACGCCCTGCCCACCTGCAGACCCTCCCGACGATGGTCTTCTTCTCGTTGTGTCTCCTGCACCATGTCCCTCTGCACATACAGGGACGGCCGGCCCCTATCTCTGCGCACTGGAGACTCAGCCAGGCTCACCTTGTTGAGCAACGGCCTACTGGGGATCTGAACCAGCTCCTGATGCCCAGCCGCCCGCCCAAGCCCCCTCTGTTCCCGCAGCTCCGCCTCACGCTCCTGGGCCAGTCTAATCTCTCTCTCAATGGGCGTTTCTTTGGGGGTCTCAGGAGACTCTGCTCGGGTCCAGGGGCCAGGGTCGTTAGCTGCACGAACTGCTACCATTTGCCCAGCTGGGGAGACATGGACAGTATTCTCTGAAATCACCTCCTTCGCTGGTGGCACGGTAGGTATGGCATAGCCATTGACTAGATGGGGCCTGGCGGAGGTCTTGGGGGCTTGGCTGACCCCTGGTGAGGCTTGCACAAAGGTTTCCCTGGCTGTGGGGCTCCAAGGAACGGGGTTTGTGTTCGCTTTCTCCAAACTCAGGAATTGCTGCCGAGCAGCCAGGAAATCAATTTGTTCTGTGTCCACCAAGATCTCATCAGTGGACTTGGGTCGAGGCTGGCCAGTGGGCCTGGGCTCCCCCTGGAGTGTGGCCACTGTGCTGCCCTTCCTGATGGCCTGGCTGTGGATGACCGCCCAGCGCTCGGCATCCAGGTCCCTCGGTTGGCTGCGGAGGGCACCGTTGGTGTCACCCAGGTGGTATGCCTTCATCTCTTCGTCTTCGTCCTCCAAGTACAGTGACCTCGGAGAGGACTGGCCGAGGAAGACTTGCCTGGTGGAGGACACACCTGTTCTCTTTACATCTGGCCTGGTCTGGTACTCAGTGGACCAGGTCTGCAGATCCTCATGGCTCCAACCGGCCTCCGGCCCCACGCCCACCAACTCAACGGTGTAGCTGGTGTTTTCATCCAGCACCAAGCTGGTGACGCGTGCTGAATGGGGGTTGCTGAAGATGGGGTATCTGGTCACACGATCCATCTCAAGGGGTCTGGGCGTGCGTGACCTTCCTCCCGGGAGTTGGAGATCTCCAGGCTCACTTAGGGAGGAGAGGACATCAGGTCAGACAGTCTAGAGAAGACAGGGACAGCTTCCGGGACTGCAGGAGACCCCTGACAGGCAACACTTTTTTTTTTTTTGGAGACAGGGTTTCTCTGTAGCTTTGGTGCCCGTCCCGGAACTAGCTCTTGTAGACCAGGCTGGCCTCGAACTCCCAGAGATCTGCCTGCCTCTGCCTCCTAAGTGCTGGGATTAAAGGCGTGCGCCACCAACGCCCGGCATCCCAACCCAAACATGGCATCGCCCCATAACATCTGAGTTCCTAGATGTCCCAAAGCTTCAGACGACAAATGCATTTTCCTGTCTGATCTCTACTCATTCTTCCTGAGACAGGCTCTCAATCTGTAGCGCAGACTATTAAACTCGTCCCAATCTTTGTGCCTCAGCCATCCGACTATGGGGATGACAGGCATGTGCCATCACGCCCAGCTACCGCTGACTCTCGTCTAAACAGTCTGTGGCTGAGGAGTCTCCGCAGGCCTCCCAGGACAGATGCTGCCCCCTCTAGCAGGCCGACCTCATCCCTCACTAACTCCCAGATGGAAACATGTCTGCTATCTCTGCACCTGACCTTCACAGCGCGGGGGGGCTTTGGCTCTTGGAGACCAATGATGCCAGGTGGGCAAACTGAGGCTCAGAGAGTGCAGCAAAGTCCACTTCCCAGCACCTGGGACCTCTGTCCCCATGAGCACCTGGTACCATCTTCACAGCACCTGCGTCAGTGCCACAAAGCCAAGAACCGGGAGTGTCTTGAACTTTGTCCCTGGACCTGGGTAGGGCTCAGAGCCATAGGTGACAACCCTGACCTGGTATCTAGGGTTCAGCCTTTCCCGCAGCTCCTTTCCTGGCACTCAGACCTGCTTTTGCTTTTGTTTCTTCAGTTTCCTGGAGTCTACAGCTGCCCTCAATCAATGCTCAAGGCCACAACCTGACTGTGCAATCCAGAGGGTCACCAAGCTCAGCAAGTGTGTACAACTGGCCTCGCCCCCAGACCCTCACTGGGGATTCTAGGGGGGGCGCGGGGCGGGGGAGGCACCCTGGCCACGCCCCCAGACCCTCTCTGGGGATTCTAGGCAGGGCCCTGTCCCTATTCATTCTTTTTTGTTTTGTTTTTTCAAGACAGGGTTTCTCTGTGCAACAGCCCTAGCTGTAGGCCAGGCTGGCCTTGAACAGCTCGACCTGCCTCTGCCTCCCCGAGCGCTAGGACTAGAGGCATTTGTGCTGCCACCAGCCAGCATCTCAAGTGGTATTTCCTAGCAATCCTCCTGTGGAGGGCAATCCCCCTGCGCCGCCCACACTTTGCTCTCCCCGTCAGAGCCTTGGAGAATGGGAGGATTCCATTCCTTCTGGGTGGAATTTCCTAACTCATAGGCAAGCACCTATAAAGACTGACTCAGTGAACTCCGCTGCAGTCCCTGGGTGCTGTCTCCCATGCTCTAGCCCAGAGCTGTTGAGCACCCACATTCATGTGCTGACTAATGTGTGCACAGTCAGTCACGACCTCTAGAGAAAGGGTTTCATCCTTCCGTAGGGTGGGGACTTCATTCTTCCCCAGTGTCTCAGGTCAGAGGGTGGAGCTCCTGGTTGGGATTCAAGGCTACTGGGCCCCTCTCTGTTGTGGGCTGCGCAGGTAGGACCGCCTTGCCAAGGATCTATAAACCTGAGTTCTGCTGGGTGTAGCGGCCTACTCCTTTAACCTCTGGGATTCAGAGGCAGGAGGATCTCTGTGAGTTCTAGGCCAACCAGAGCTACATAGAGAGACCCTGTTTCAAAAACCAAAACCAAAAACAGCAGGAGCAGCAGCAACAAATCCTAATTTAGCTCTCTGTGCCTGGTACAAACTCCCAACAGATGCTTGCGGTGACTGTAAATCTGACCGATGAAATTCCAGATCCAGCAGGGGTTTTAGGGTCCCCAAAGGAGCCACTGCTTGATGGTGGTTGGCAACCAATCTGCAGAAGCCCTGGTGGGGACAAAGGGCCCCTTCAAAGTATTCAGCTCTCCACAGGGGTCTGTTGTTAGCTCTGCCCATCGAGGACAAGGGGGCACAGAGAGGTGGAGTTACAAGTTCCCCTAGCGGTGATGGAGCCCGTTCTTTCCCAGCTAGGACCTCCTCCTCCAGGAAGCCTGCTCTACCCAGCCACACCCTGGAACTGTGACTCCCTATAGAAACTGAGTTTATGGTCCCTGCGGGCACACCTGCTTGCTCTGGCTTCCTACCCGCAGGGCAAAGGTGCCTTGGTGGGGCCAGCAGGTCACCTAGTAGGGTGGTGTCCTTAGGAGTCCTCTCTCTGTCCTGCCCCTCAGGGCCTCCTTGTTGCCTAGATAGCTGGTCCTCGGGAAAGCAGTCCAAGGCTGACCCCTGAGCTATCCCTGGGTTAGCCTGAGCCTGAGCAGCCCCAGATCCATGGGCTTACAGACCTCTGCCTATGACAGCATCTGTGGCTTCCGCCTCCTTCTCGGTGGTCTAGGGCTTGGGATTCTGACTTCCGGGGTGCAGATAAAAGTCCTATCCACATAGGCCCAGGAATTATTTCAAGTTAGTGGGTAATAGCAAGCTCTCAGACCCAGGAGGACAATGTGGGGCCCCAGTCAGGGCTAAGGCTGTTGGAGGTACAGACCGGGGGCGGGGTGGGAGGACGGCTCCCCGTAGGCTCAACACCGCCAACAGGCACACCGCAAACAGGTTCTTCATCTCCCCGTCCAGCCTCCCTGCTCCCCCAGCCTCACCTGCCAGCTCCAGGTGCCCAGGCCGCCTCCCAGACTCGGGCTCTGTCCTCTGCAGGGAGGCCCCTGGGCTCTGCCCTGGCCACATGTTGCCAAGGGGACGGGACGGAGGCCCCACCCAAGAGCAGGTGAGCACCTCTTCCCCGTCCCCACCCGGACATGGGAAACAAAGTCCAGAGAAGACAGAAAAACGATACTCAGGCCTACGAGGGCTGGCACGGTGCCCGCTGCGGGCCTTGGCCCACAGAGCCGGAACCGTGCCTCTGCCCGGCGTCCCCACCCTCCCAGTTTTGCGAATGGGGGCTACTCCTGCCTGAGATTGCACAAACGCCTGTTGCTCCCGTGGAATTGGGAGACCGAATCCCAAGCCTGGGCTGGCTCGTGGGACCCCTTTGAATGTCGATCTCTTCCAGCCATGCCCCTTTGATCGAGCGAGACTCAAGGACTCATGTGGATGTCTCCAACCTCACAGGCATCGTGGCTGGAATTACAAAACTCGGGGTGAAGGTCTCAGGTCGCTGTTCTCTGGGAGGGGTTGGCGGTGCTTTGGATTGGATCCTAGCCAACTGTCTGAGCCTTATTTTCTCATTCAGGAAATGGGAATTCTCCAGGTCACATTCACACAAAATGATGCCCAGAGAAATCTCAAAGGGAAAAACAGGCCTGTCATCCCAGAACTCAGAAGGCTGAGGCTGTGGGATTGCTATTAGTTTGAGGTCAGTCTTGGCTACACAGTGAGACCTGTCCCCAAAATTCAAAAACAAATAAAACGCCCAGGAACACTGGCCAGAGAGGCGAGGTTTACACCCCAGTACAATGAGGAGATGCAATGGCCAAGACACCCACCATCGCCCTCTGGGTCCAAGTGGCTGAGATTCTCGACACCCCCCCCCCGGCTGGCTTGAGGGGCCCCTCTGATTTTCTGTCCTTTCTTCCCTCCAGGCTGTGGTCTGCCCCCAGCTCCAAGGGGACTTGGCAGATGTGGGAACAGAGCCCACCAACCACATTCCACTGTCGAGAGGGTCAAAGCCGGGTTGTGGGCTTCTCCCAGGGTCCCTCTGGACCTCTTTATCCCTGTGAGCATAAGTGGGCACATCCAATCCCACAGGTCAGGCAGGATCTGAATTTATAACTCTCCCCCTACATTTTGGGCACTCCCACAGGGAAACTGAGTCCCAAAGGGCCCCCAGATTGAACCCACACACCTGACATCTTGGTACTCACTCAGGAAACTGAAGCAGGAGGATAGCTGCGAGTCTGAGGCCAGTTTGGGTTACAGACTTTTTATTCAAGCCTGGGATACCCAGTGTGCTGGGAACACAGGGCTCCTAGCCAGCTCTTCTATACAGATAGGGAAACCGAGGCCAAAGGAGAAAATTTTTTCCAAGACCACAGAGAGAGAAAGAAATGGGGCCTCTACTACTCCTCGGAAGGTAGCTCAGGCTCGTGGGGTGTCTATGGGGACCTCTCTACCCCAACCTCGCAGTACAAGGACATAGCAGATATGAAAGCCAAGGCCCTCACTGGCTTCCCGCAGCTGCCCCTCACCTGTCTGAGTGCCGCAGAGTCCTGGGGAAGGTCCACCGTGAGGGGTGCACCCTGAAGGGTGCAGTGGCCGCAGGGGAGAGAATGCTTCTCCTGTGTCCTGCCGGGCCTGGGCCTGGCCTTTTTATGGCTCCACCACTGGGAGGCCGCACCCCTTCCCGCCCAGATGAAACCCAAGAACTGCAGCAACCTGGCTCTGCACACTTTTTTTTTTCTTTTCTTTCTTTCTTTCTTTTTTTTTTAATTTCTTTCTCTGGGAAAGTCAAGAACATGGGGTGAAGGGTGGGGCCTCGTCACAAGTCAAAAGCAGAAGGGGCAGCAAGGGCACTTCAGCCGAGGCTCAGGGCTCCAGGGACTCAGGCAGACTCAGAGGAGGAAGAGGAAGGGATGTCATGGCCGTGGCCACGGGTCACCCCTCAGGGAAGAGCGCTTCTCCTCCAGGCCACAGGAAGGACAGGACACAGACCCTGTGGCCTCTGCGTGCCCTACTGCAGCTGCGGGTAGTGACAGGGCCCCACAGGTGGTCCTGCACCCTCCACACCGGGCTGGAGTCCCAAGGAAAGGGACCTGGACCGGGCGTGGTCCTGCGCCAGCGTCTGTGTGCAGGGCAGCGCCTCTGGAACTAAAGTGGCTGCTGCTGCCTGCCCACAGGTGGGTGATCCCCTGCCGTGGCTCCTGTCTAGCCAGGTGGCAGATGGGGGATCCCCTTACTCCCACCCAAGGTGTGTGTGGGGTGACCTAAACCTGCCTGGAAAGGCTAGGCTGTACAGCGCTGGCAGACATACCCCCACGATTGCTGGGGTACGGTGTGTATGGGAAACCGAGGACCCTGGTCCAAGCCAACTAGACAAGAGGGCAGAGGTGACTCCAAGGGTCCCAAAATTAGCACCAGGAAGAAGGGCCCAGTGTGTGCATGATAGGGGGGACCCAGGAGAGGGACTGGCTGACGTGGGGCCTTGCCAACAATGACCCTATCTTGGGGGTGATGTTTCCATCACCAGTAAAGGGGTACCCCCATTTTGAGCTCTGCTACTTACTGGGGGGGTCCACAGGTGCCCGTCCTCCACCCTGGGACTCTGAGTCTCAAAAGAAGTGTGGCCTCCCTCCATCTGCCCACATTAGGAGGCTGGCACATTGGTCAGGGAGACCCTCTCTTTAGGTCCCCCTCAGAGAACCCCCAAAAGTAGCAATAAGGCACAGACAGGCTGGCCTGGGGCGGCAAGGGGACACCAGGCTGAGACCATGATGGGTGTGGGTCGCCAGTGTAAACCTGCTGTGACCTGGAGTGGGGGGGGTCCCCATTCTTAGCAGATCTGAGATGGGTTGGCCTGTCTCTCACCAAGGGAAGACGCACGGCTCAGAGGTTTGGGGTGAGTGTGGAGAGTGGTGACGGACAGAGCCCCCCCCCCATCTGCGACTCGAGGTGCATAGGGACCACACACGTGTCTGGGGCCCGTGAGGCAGAGGGTGAGGGTGGGCAGGCGCCGGGGAGGGCCGGGCTGCTGGGTGGAGTGTGGAGCGTAGGACGGGGATGGGGGCGGGAGCGCCCCCGACGGGTCACATGACAGAACAGCATCTACAGCGAGGCTTCTTCATGTCGAGATCCTGGGCATCACTGGGAGTGGCTGAGGGCCCGGTCTGGTTCTCTTCCTTGGTGTCTGGGAGCTCAGCCGCACTGCCATTGAGTGGCGCCGGCTCCCTGGGGGTGGTGGCTGCATCTCCGATCACCAGCAGCTCAGCCTTGATGGTGTCCTGCAGGCCCAGTACCTTCTTGGTCTCTGCTTCATCTTCCACATTCTGATAACCCATGAAGACCATGGTTACTGGGGGCTCCTGACCGGGCTGGATGCCTGGTGGACCCGATGTGGCCTCTCCCGGCTGAGCCGCAACTCCTGTAATCTCCCTCCTTGCCGGTGTGGTCCTGGTCGCATCCTCTGCGAGTCCCCGAGGCTCCGCTGTGGACCCTGCCTCGCTCAGTGTGACCTCATCGGCTTTGTGAATGAGTTCATCCACCTCGGAGGAGCTTAGTGGCTGGATTCCGTTCTCAGCGATGCCATCCACGGCATGGACCACTGTGTGGGGACACACGGAGAGAGTCAGCTGGGGAGATGCAAGGGCAGGGCAGGGAGACTGTAGGAGATGCCCCACTGTGACAGCCAGCTCTTGTGCATGTCTGGGTCCCAGCGCTCCAGGGGACCGAGGAAGGAGTGCCGTGAGTCCCAGCAATTCTAGCCTCGGCTTCCTGTGTGCTGGGACAACAGGTGTGCACTACAGGCCTGACTCGCTTTCTGAGTTATGGTGAGCTAAGGGTAGTGTTTCCTCACCAAGGGGACCAACTGCAGCCCCAAAACGCACCTGGACCTCAGCCCAGCAAACTCCTCCTGGATCCTAGACTGCAGGGGAAGGAGACAGGGTGGCCCCAGGAATACAGGAAATTTCAGGGCTACCCTCCCCAGATGCCAGCTTTCCACCCTCTGGAAGAGAAGCCGCTGTGTCTGGCTGGCCTCTTGGTGATACTGGGGTGAAGAAGGCAGGGTCAAACCTCTCCCATGGGCCTGGGCTCTTGAGATGAGAATCCATCAGTCTCCAAAGAAACGGAGCCCCTGCTGTTGCTAAGCAACCAGGGTCCAGTCTAGCTGGTTCCGGGTCCCCAGAGAGAAGAGACGGTGGAGCGGCAGAGGGACAGATGTGAGTGGGACTGTGCAACGGACACCCGTCCTTAAACAGTCGTGCCTAAGACACGGCGTGCACTCACACAGAACATTCCAGTACCAAACACACAGCACGGCCCCTCCACATGTCACACGGAGAAAAGGAGGGAAGCTCTGGAAGACACTGTTCATTGAGAAACTCACACAGAAGGCCACATAGTGTGGGGCTCCATGATGGGAAATGCCCCAAACAGTGAAGTCCTGAGAGACCAGAAGTGGATGTATGAGTGATGGGGGCTGGGGACCGAATGGGGAAAAGCTTGTGGGGATGCGGAGCTTCTCCTGGGCTACAGGATGCTCTGAAAGCAGAGAGAATTATTGTACACCAAGGACTAAACCTCATAAACCATACATTGTAAAAAGAAATACAGGATATGTATTTATTTCTTAAAAATCAGAAGGGGACCAGTTGGACTTTATGGCTCCCGCTAAAATCGTCCCGATTAGATGTACCCTAGTTCCTTCAAAATGACTTCCCCACAGCTTAGTCCTGGAAAACACCTAGAAAACCAGTCAGGAAAGCTGGAAAGAACAGCCTACAATCCCCCAGCGAGGGGCTAGGGAGTGGTCAGATGAAGCCTTCCCCCAGAATTCTCCAGTGAGGGGCTGGGGGCGTGGCCACGGCGGAGCCCCGCCTAGGGGAGGATTGGGGGCGTGGCTTAGTTGTTAGCCTTGGCCTAGCCTTCTGGAGGCCTGATTTCTGTCCCACCGGCACATAAAAATCCAGTCTCGGGGCTGGAGAGTTGGCTCAGTGGTTAAGAGCATTATCTGCTCTTCCAAAGGTCCTGAGTTCAATTCCCGGCAACCACATGGTGGCTCACAACTGTCGGTAATGAGATGTGGTGCCCTCTTCTGGCCTGCAGACATACATGCAGACAGACTATTGTATACATAATAAATAAATAAATATTTTCTTAAAAAATAAAAATCCAGTCTCTTCTACAGCTCCCAGTACCCCTCCAGCCAGACCACGGTTCCTTCTCCCCTATAGCCTTTGCACCAACTGGCTCCTGCCAGGCGCGCCGCTCCCTTCTCTTGGCTGGCAACTGAGAAGCTCCCTCCTCACACCAGCTCTGAGTGGCAGGTCTGAGCTTTGCAATGGCTGAAGCTGCCTCTAGGTTCCATTTCAGTGCCCAGTGTACTGCCCAGGTTCTGAATGACGGACTGGGAGGGCGACCTGGGCTCTGCGGGTGCCCCTGAAGGAGGCGTGGCTTCTCATACCTTTTGTTTCGTCCTCGTAGACTTTCACGCCCTGAGGGAGTGGGTCCCGGGGGAGCAGTGTGGTGCTGGACAGCACCCTGGTCTCCCCGGTCACCTTGTCCTTCTCCACTGTGATCTCCACCGAGTACATGGCTGACAGGAGAGGCACGGGGTTACCCTAAGGCTCCTCCTCCCTCAGGCGCCCCCCACCGGCTATGACCAAGCCAGGGAAGAAAGATAGCAGCAGAGCCAAGCAGCGATGCCAGCCACACTGGGGACACTGGGCACAGCACCCCGACGTGGCCCTCTCCTCTCTACACCTTCCACAGCTCCTAATGCTAAGGGTTCAAGTCAGCATTCTGCTCAGAACCCATGTCCTTGTGCACTGCTGAGCCACCAGACTCTGGCCTCGAACTCACAGAGATCCGCCTGCCTCTGTCTCCCGAGTGCTGGCATTAAAAGCGAGCGCCACCATGCCCCATGAGATGAATCTGAACAGCAATTGCCCAGGCAGGCACTGACCGTGGTCCCCACCAACAAGCCTCCTCATGGCGCTATGGAAAATGCCAAGCCCTAACGGCCACCCTTAGTATCCCAAGCCGAGCTCACACTGACCCAGACAGGGTCCGCAGGGCTCCATTGTAGCCCGATGTCCACCTCCACTGGCTCGTTCTCCCTCACAGTCACCTCTAGAAACATCTAGAACGTTCCCCTGCTGACCCACACAGCACCCCACCCACCCAGGCAGGACCCAGCAGTGTGTGTTCTCCGTGCAGCCAGCAGAGGACGCTCATAAGCACGCAGCTGAGTGAGTAGTCCTCTTTCCAGAGAGGCCCTCCTTGCAACGTCAGGGACCCAAAACAACGTCCTCGTCCTCCTTTCCCTCAGCAGGTTTATTGGACGGCCACTTGCACCAATCAGAATACCAACTCCCCCTCTTCCATGCCTGGTTCCGTAAGCATTTGTTGAATGAATAACTGATTGTTAGTTAATCATTCATCTCTGCACCTAAATACCTACTTGCAGGGCAGCCCCGCTCACTTGGGCAGGGTGTGCACCATTCAAAGTCACTGGCTGAAGAGATTGGGGGGGGGGCGGGAGGAACCGCATCTGGTGGCACCTTCTCAATTAAGAAACGTCCCTAGCCTCCTGAACTTGAACCCTGTGCAAGAAATTCTAGGCCTCCTGCGGCCCTCCCTCCCCCAGGACAGAACACATCAGGTCCCACGTGAAGTCAGTGTGATGCCGGGATGGACCCCTGGAGCAGGCAGGAACTGACGCAAGCGTGTTCAGGCGTGTGGGAGCGAGTTCAGCCTGTGTGCCAGCTGAGGTTAGGAATGGAAGCCGCTGGGTGCTGGGTTAGAGCCCCCATGCTGGCCGGTGGGTGGGTGTGCCGCAGCCAAGCAGATGGGTACGAGGTCTGGGTGAACCCCACCTGCCAGACCAGGGTGCGGAGTAGGGGCTAACCCACCTGCCTTCATCATGGTGGATCCCCCCGGAGTCCGCACTGGCGTGGAGGACATGCGATTCTCTGCATGGGGCGCAGGGTGGAAAAAAAGATGGAGTCAGAGACAAGATCACACGGTCACCTCAAAACATCCCTCCAGGAGCATGAATACACCCCTAAAATACCTGGTCCACAGACAGCCAAGTCCTGCATACAGACTAACATGTGCTGGAACCCCAGATTGCTTGACTCACTTGAAACCCCAGACCCCAACATATGACCTGCACCCCAGACCCCAACACCTGCACCTGAACCCCAGACCCCAACACATGACCTGCACCTCAGACCCCAACACCTGCACCTGAACCCCAGACCCCAACACATGACCTGAACCCCAGATCCCAACAAATGCACCTGAACCCCACACCCAACACATGACCTGAATCCCAGACCCCAACACATGACCTGAATCCCAGACTCCAACACCTGCACCTGAACCCCAGACCCCAACACATGCATCTGTACCCCAGACCCCAACACCTGCACCTGAACCCCAGACCCCAACACATGCATCTGTACCCCAGACCCCAACACATGACCTGAACCCAAGACCCCAACACATGACCTGTACCCCAGACCCCAACACATGACCTGAACCCCAGACCCCAACACATGCATCTGAACCCCAGACCCCAACACATGCACCTGAACCCCAGACCCTAACACATGCACCTGAACCCCAGACCCCAACACATGACCTGAATACCAGACTCCAACACATGACCTGAACCCAAGACCCCAACACCTGACCTGTACCCCAGAACCCAAACACATGCACCTGCACCTAAACACCATACCTGCATCCCCCAGACCTATGCATGCCCAGGGCCCCTCGCCCCACAGCAAGCCCAGCTGAACCCCACAGACTTCTCGTTGTTCAGACAAAAATGACTATCACAAAATCCCTGAGAGGCCTGCGTGGATTTTCTTTTAATTATTAATTTTTAATTCTACAGCAAGACCGGGAGACAATCTCCTATGAATAATTAACAGTAAACCAGGCCAGAGAGCCCTAAGGCCGCATTGCCAGCCACGCCAGCTGCACTGGGCAGGAAACACAGACCTGGGCTGGCGTGGTGCTATATGCCAGAGGCTGGGGATGGTCTACATAGTGAGTTCCAGGACAGCTTGGGCTATGCGGATGAAGACTTTGTCTCAAAAATAAATAAATAAATAGGGCTATGCTGGACCGCTCGCTTGACTTGCAGGAATCCTGGTCCCATCCCTGGCACCACAGTTATTCCCAGTTGTCAGGAGCACCTGGAGTTCAGGGTCATCCTTGGCTATACACTGAGTCTAAAGCCAGCCAAGCTGCCTGAGCCTCTGCTTTTAAAAAGTGTATTTATATATGACACATGTGTGTATGTACACACACACACATATTTATATTTTTGGAACTAGCTCTTGTAGACCAGGCTGGCCTCGAATTCAGAGATCCGCCTGCCTCTGCCTCCCGAGTGCTGGGATTAAAGGTATGCGCCACCAGGGCCTGGTAACTCTTATTTATTTATTTATTTATTTATTTATTTATTTATTTATTTATTGGTTTTTTGAGACAGGGTTTCTCTGTGGCTTTGGAGCCTGTCCTGGAACTAGCTCTTGTAGACCAGGCTGGTCTGGAACTCACAGAGATCCACCTGCCTCTGCCTCCCGAGTGCTGGGATTAAAGGCGTGCGCCACTACCACCCCACAGATTGCTGAAATTTTAATGTCAACTGAGCTACAGGAGACCTTTTCTCAAAACACTGTTGATGTACACCCGTCATTCCAGAACTCAGGAAGTGGAGGCCAGAGGATATCCTGGGATACTTGAGACTTCTCAAACTCTCCCAAATAAATGTGTGTGGTGTATACTTACTCCTGAGGCGAGTACAGGAGTGTGCATGCACAGATGGAAGCCTAACCCTGTGCATCCCGCGGCCGTTCTCCACTTTTTCTAAGTTTACTCTATTTTAATTAGGTGTGTCTGTGCCTGCCAGGTCCCCTGAGGCTGGAGTTACAGGCTGCTGTGGGCTGTCTGCCACCTGCCAGTCCTGAAGCTAGCTAATAAGGCCGAGCCGGCCAGCCAGAGAGCCCAGATCCTGCCGCCTTGGCGTCCTCAACACTGGGGTGTCAGGTGTGACATTTTACAGATGTTAGCCAGCCACCGAGAGTGGCTGTGAAGTGGTTAGCCCAGGGCATCCGCCCCAGCCAGCTTCCACACTAGCCCGCCATCCCACCTCTGACCACCAGAGGGCACCAGAGGCCGCATTTCCCCGTTGGAAGCTTACCTTTCGGGGTGCCCAGCGGCATCTGAAAAAAGAGGAGAAGGATTAGAGCTGCTCCGCCTCACTCACTGCCCTAAGCTCCACCTCCAGCTGATGAATGGGCCTGCGGGGCTGGGAGTCTTGGGGTCTCCAGCAAATTCTGTCAACCTGTGCCTAAGAGCTCCTGTTCAACCTTCAAAGCCCGCCCGCTCTGGGAAGGCGCCCGCCGTCCTCGTGCTCCGGGGGAAGGGTGTGTGTCCCACGGCGCTCAGATCCACACAGACCAGGGCTGGACAGCACAGCTCCTTCCTAGCATACACAGGCTGTGAGCGCGTCCTCGGCTGGCCCTGCCCTTCTGGTCAGCTGGCAGACCCGTAACTCTGGTCCTCCCTCCATCAAACGGAGGTTTAAAAAAAAATGATTTATGGGCAGGTGTGGTAGCTCATGCCTTTAATCTCTACACTCAGGAGGATCTCTGTGAGTCCCAGGGTTACACAGCGAGACCCTGGCCCCAAAATAAATAAATAAATAAAATAACTCAATAATAATAATAATAATAATAATAATAATAATAATGTGGAGCTCAACTGAGGCAGACACGCAGTCCCTGCTGGCCTCTGTGTACACACACACACACGTGCACACTGAGGCAGACACGCGGTCTCTGCTGGCCTCTGTGTACACACACACACACACACACACACACGTGTGCGCTGTGCGCACTGAGGCAGTCACACGGTCTCTGCTGGCCCCTGTGTACACACACACACACACACACACGCTCACTGAGGCAGACACGCAGTCCCTGCTGGCCTCTGTGTACACACACACACACACACACACACACGTGTGCGCTGTGCGCACTGAGGCAGTCACACGGTCTCTGCTGGCCCCTGTGTACACACACACACACACACACACACACACGCTCACTGAGGCAGACACGCAGTCCCTGCTGGCCTCTGTGTACACACATACACACACGCGAGCGTGCGCACTGAGGCAGTCACACGGTCCCTGCTGGACTCTGTGTACACACACACACACACACATACACACACGTGTGTGTGCACTGAGGCAGACACGCGGTCCCTGCTGGCCTCTGTGTACATATGCACACGCGTGCGTGCACAGACATCACACCCACACAACAGAGAGATAAAAAACAACATAGCCAGCAGGGTGTGGTGGAGCAGGCTTGCCAAGGTGGACCAGTTTGAGCAACACAAGTGAGAAATCGCCTCAAAAGATCCAAAACTCGGGTCAGCAAGATGGCGGCTCACAGAGCAAATGCTCTTGCCACCAAGTCTAAAGACCTGGGACGGACATAAAGGTTAAAGGACAGAACTGACTCCACAGTGGGACCTCTGTTCTCCAGGAGACTATAATAGATAAAATTAAACATACGGATGTTAGGCTAAGGATGGATCATTGTTGGTTACTACTCCAGCATGACTCAGGTCCTGGGTTCAGTGCACAGCACCACCCCCCTCAAAAAGAAAAAGAAAAAAAAGCAGTAGAAAGGAAAACTTGAGGGTGGGCTCCATTTGGGGCCAAGGCCTGACTACTACGGAATGGCCAGCACACAGGCACAGAGGTGGCTTCCACACAGAGGCAACGGAACCCCAGAGAGTCCATCCAAGCAGTATCTCTCGGGTCACCCAGGACCTGGCTTCTCCAGGAGCCTCTTACATGCTGAGAATTCACCAGGGCATCTGACTTTTGTTCTTCCTTGGCTGGGCTTGCAGACGGGGGCCGGACTGGGCTGCGGGCTGCGGAGTTCTCCTCTGGGGCGGCTGGCGCTGCCTCTCCAAACTCCAGGACATCAATTTCCTTCTCGAGCCTTTGTAGAGGGAGAAAGATCACACACGGTGGCTCCTCAAATTTAGGTTTTTGGTGCCGGGCCACGGTGGCGCACGCCTTTAATCCCAGCACTCTGGAGGCAGAGGCAGGCAGATCTCTGTGATTTCGAGGCCAGCCTGGTCTACAAGAGCTAGTTCCAGGACAGGCTCCAAAACCACAGAGAAACCCTGTCTCGAAAAACCAAAAAAAAAAAAAAAAAAAATCTTAAAAAAAAAAAAAAACACAGAGTTTCTTTGTGTAGCCCTGGTTGTTCTGGAGCTTGCTCTGTAGACCAGGCTAGCCTCTGCCTCCCAAGTGCTGGGATTAAAGGAATGCCAAGCTTTTTGTGTACACAGTGTGGAGGTCACCGTATAAGTGGGGATCAAACTCGGGCTTGGCAGCAAGCACCTTTTACCCTCTGAGAGATCTCACCGGGTCTATATTTTGTTGTTTTGTAGGCCTGGTGATTCTGTGACTCTCCCAGCCAGCAGGCAGCACGGCTGAGTCCACTGTGTGCTAAGTTGCTTCAGACTCCCCTTCCCTGTTCTCCCACTTACAACTGACAGGAAGGGTGAGCTTTGTAGGGACAATGGAAAAATGTGTGTCATTATCACAAGCATCAGAAGAGTTCAGTACAAACAAGTCCCCAAAAAAACAATTAGGGCAGAGCCAGGCAATGCTAGGTAGGCCGCTGCAGGAGGATTGCTGTCAGTTTTAGGTCAGTCTGAGCTATAGAGATCCAGATTCAAAAAAGCAAAATCAAAGAATTTTTAAAAAAGGAGGAGGGGTTCGAGACCAGCCTGGTCTACAAGAGCTAATACCAGGACAGGCTCCAAAACCAGAGAAACCCTGTTAAAAAAAAAAAAAAAAAAAGAGGAGGGTGGGAGGCAGTCATGGGCTGAGGGCGTGGTCAGGGTGGAGCCCCGCCCAGAATCCCCAGTGAGGGGGTTGGGGGCGTGGTCAGGGTGGAGCCCCGCCTAGAATCCCCCAGTGAGGGGCTGGGGCGTGGCCAGAGGCGGAGCCTCGTCCTAGTCTTTGATTTCACCAGCCAGGCAAAAATCAAACCAAACCCTCAGAAAATACTCAATGGGATCCCTAACTGGTTCATAGGAAGGAAAACAGAAGCCCGGGGAGTTCGCTGATCGCACATAGCTCCTTTAACGTGTAGGAAGGCCCCAAAAGCTATCTTTACACCCACGTGGACAGGGAAATCTCAGCCAACCCCACAGACAGGGTCTCTCATGGCCAGACTGAATTCATATGGGCGTCCAGTGTAGAAGTTAGTAATTTCCTTCTACCCCGACCCCTCTTCTCCCAGCCAGACCCCCATCAGCCGCCTGCCGGAAACACTCGTGTTTTGTTACAGCCCCCACGGCGGAAGGCTGCTCTCCCTGTCCGGACCCCTCTACGGCTTCCTGCAGGCCCAGCTGCTTCTGTGGTTTCTATTAGGGCTGCAAGGGCCAGCTGGGCTGGCGCCAGGAAGCCCTCAGGGAGATTGGTGGTGGTACCTCCCTTCCTCCAGGACTCCCAGAGGAGGAAACCCGAGGCAGCTTCTGTGTCCACAGCCACACTGGTTGGGCGCTGTGTGACCCTCAATGAGACACATGCCCATCCATGATGCGGGAGTCCCCAAGTGTCTTCAGGCCCAGACCACGCTGCCCACCTGGCGATGGACTCCTCCAGGACCCGGACCTTCTGCTCATCCTCCTGCATCTGCTTCCTCATGTCCTCATCGCCCTCAGAGGTCGAGGGCGGCGTCCCCTCCAGCAGCCAGCGTTCCCGCAGTGCCTTGGACTAGGGTGGCAGGGAAGAGGCTCAGAATCCAGGCAAGGCCACGACTGGATCAAAGTCAGGGTTAGGATTCATATTAAGGTTAGGGTTATGAATGAGGTCAGTCAGGGTCAGGCTGGAGTCCAGTGACCTTAGTCCCAAACCATTCCAAGGGTCACACATGCCAGTAGCCCCACGTAGGCCCCAAAGACCAGGGCTCCAACAGAGCCCCTCCCCTCCCCCGCCCACCCATAGCCCCGCCCACCGGACTACCCATAGCCCCGCCCCTCCCCTCCCCCCTCGGCCCCACCTTAAGATGCTGCAGCTGTCTCCGGTCATCTTCCAGTTGTCTCCGTCTGCTCTCGATCTCTGCCTGCTTCCTGCGCTTCTCCTGCGAGTGGAGGACCAGGTCAGGGCCGCACCACCCGGTGGGTGGGACCCAGGGGACCCAGCACCCCTATGAACCGTACACAACACAGCTAGGGGGACCTGGACATAGCAGCATCAGCAGACTGTGGGCCTAGGTTGTGACAAATGCTAGCCTCAGTTCCCCCCACTTGTCTATTTTCATTTCTGGGGACCCCTACGTAACTCTCTGCTTGCTGTACCCAAATTCTGAGCCCCAGACTGTGCATCAAGAATCCTGAAAGCCGGGCGGTGGTGGCGCACGCCTTTAATCCCAGCACTCGGGAGGCAGAGGCAGGCGGATCTCTGGGAGTTCGAGGCCAGCCTGGTCTACAAAAGCTAGTTCCAGGACAGGCACCAAAGCTACAGAGAAACCCTGTCTCGAAAAACCAAAAAAAAAAAAAAAAAAAAAGAATCCTGGAACCCCATCCTTCCCGACCCACTCATGACCTCAAATTCACAGTGGGAGAAACTCACTGCGATGACCTGAAGCCGCTCCTGCTGGGACACAGTGTCTGTCGCCAGGACCCTGAATATAGGAGACAAAGTCAGAGAGGACCACCGCCAACCCTAGACCCCCATAAGGTGCGACCTCCAGGCCTAGAGAGCTGGGATGCGTACAGGAAAGGGTGCTGTTAGGCTTGTTATCAACTAATAGAGCAAGCGTCACCTCCCAGGAAAGACTAGAAGATCTATCAAGATGACCCCAGGGACCCTCCTTTCGACCAAGTCACACACAGGGAGGATCAAAGGTGCCCTAGCTCCCCCCTCAGCCTCCCACCCCTGCAAACACACAGGGGGGATCAAGGGTGCCCTAGCTCCCCCCTCAGCCTCCCACCCCTGCAAACTAAATGGCAGCCCAAGATTCCAGAGACAGCGTGCGTCTCCCCAGAACACAGGGCAAAGCATTGGCAAAACCAAGGCTTTGTCTCCCCTTATTCCTGAGACAGCTGGCGGCAGGGGCTAGCCTCAGGCACATCCCCCAGCCCTCCCCCCCACTTTCCTGATGCCTTATCTCCACAGACTGAAATTACAGCCACGCTCAACACCCTTGGCCTGTACCTCTCTGGGCTTCGGTTTCCCACTTGAGCAACTCAGGAGCAGGAGATAACCCAGCTCTGAGCCTGTCCAGGACTGTAACAGGGAGGCGTCCAGCAGGCCCCACAGCGGAGAGACTTCACCCAAATCCTCCCAGGCAACCTGGAGCCAGCGGCACCTCCCCAGCCCTCACTTTCGGGTTCAGTTTCGTGACCTCACTTGAGGCCTGTGAAATGACCTGGCTCCCACGCCCTGGCAGGTGACCCTGTCCAGCTGCTCCCTTCCTGGCAGGAAGCACCTTCCCTTCTCAGTGCCTCCCAGGGGCCTGGTGGAGTGAGCACACACTGATTTATCTATTTTTACAGGCCTGGGGATGGGACCTTGGACGTGATAAGCAGGGGCTCCACGGTGGCCACGCCTTCAGCCCTGTTTCTGTGTGTGTGTGTTTGTGTGTGTGTGTGTACATGAATTTGTACACATGGATACAGACAGGTGTGGATGCCAGAAGCCAGTTCTGAGTGTCATTCCTCAGTCACCACCCAGCTCGTGTTTTTTTCTTTTGCTTGTTTGTTTATTTGTTTTTTCTTAAACAGGGTTTCTCTGTTTAACAGCCCTGGCTGTCCTGGAATTAACTCTGTAAACCAAGCTGGCCTTGAACTCGAGTTCAGAGGTCCGCCTGCCTCTGCCTCTGGGTACTGGGATTAAAGGTGTGCGCCCCTTGCTTTCTATAGTGAGACACTGCCGCACTAAATTGCCCATACTGGCCTCAGCCTTCGAAACCCCTGCCTCACCTGGGTCATGCATTGGGCCTGACTTTTCTCTCTTCCCTTTGTCCTCCATGAGGCTCCATGCAGCTTGGTGGGAGCCTCCTCCCAACAACCCGAACTTCTCACAGCACTGATCAGAGCCCAGCCCTCCCCTTCACACACCCTCTTGAGACTCTACTTGGTGCAGCCTAGCCCACGGATCGACCTGCTGGTTCCCCGCCCCTCCTTCCTCCCCCTCACTCAGTCTATTCCAGCCACGGAGACTCAGATGCTTCTTCTACCCAGACCTTTGCACCCCTGGTCTCCCAGTCTGGCGAGTTTTCTCCAAGGCCCAATGTTGACACCCAGAGGGGCCAAGGTGCTGCTCCTGTGGTTCCCCACATTCCCTCCTCTATTCTAGGAACAGGGCACAGGGGAGAGGGCCAAGACTCCCAGGGCTCTAGGAGCAGTGGCACACATCTCTAATCCCAGCACCCAGAGGCTCTGTTTAAAAATAAAACAAGGGTCTCTCAAGACCCTCGGGAGAAACGGGCCGCGGGGAGTTACACATCCAGTGTGTTATTCCCCCACCAAAGAATCCAGTGGTCATTCAGGCTGGGCACAGGGGCAGTGTTGGGCTGGTAGAGACAAGGCGCTCAGCAGGCCAGCACAGACGAGGAAGTCAGGTGGACATAGGCAGCCGGCATAGAGACAATGTTCTCAGTCGTCCCAAGAAGACAGCTTCCATCCCCACGGTCACAAGTACAGGCGCGCAGCTGAGCCCCTCCCGTGACCCTCCCCACCCCCGGGCGCCACTGCTGTGATGGATGGCGGGCCCGCGGGAGGCGGTCGCCCTGGCAACCTCGCTGTTCCCATGGCAACGCGAGGCCCTGAGTGTGGAGGAGGGACCTGCGCTGAGCATCCACCCCCGGCCCAGCGCTGAGGGGCTGTGAGGCTTCCACTTGCTTTGGGCTGGAGCGGGGAGAAGGGGTGTCGACTGGAGGGTGGCAAGGCCCTTGCCTTTTCTCTCATTTTGGTTTTTGGTGTTCCCACACATCTCTTTGGGGAGGGTCTGGACTAGGCAGTGAAGGTTAAGGGGGAAAATCATTAAACCCAAGTCATATCGAAGGGCCCATGCCCGTGATTTCAGCAATAGAGAATCTGAGGCAGGAGGACAGTGAGCTCAAAGCCAGCCAGGAAAACTAGGTAACATCTGGTCTCAAAATACAGAATGAAAAGAGACTGGGGCCGGGCGATGGTGGCGCACGCCTTTAATCCCAGCACTTGGGAGGCAGAGGCAGGTGGATCTCTGTGAGTTCGAGACCAGCCTGGTCTACAGAGCTAGTTCCAGGACAGGCTCCAAAGCCACAGAGAAACCCTGTCTCGAAAAACCAAAAAAAAAGAAAAGAAAAGAAAAGAGACTGGGGCTGAAGCAGAGAGGGCGGACACCCCCCAAGCATGCAGGTGGTCGGGGTCCTACAGAACTGGTCTACAGAGTGAGTTCCAGTTCAGCTACAGTTATACAGAAAAGCCCTTTTGAAGAAAAAAACATGTATTTATTTTATTGTGTGTGTGTGTGTGTATGTGTGTGCGCGCGTGCAAATGGGGCTGGGTATAATGGCTGATGCCCGTCATCCCTGCACTTGGGAAGCCGAGGCTAGCCTGGGCTACAGAGTGAGGAAGCAGTAAGTCACTGAAAAAAGCCCCTGTGGAATGACCAAACAGAGGCTGTATCCCCAAAGGTCTTACGCACCCCACTTGTGAGGTGGGCTCCTCTGTGGACAGCGGGCACTGTCTCAGAGCTGTTGACACCCTGCAGCTCAAGGAGTCACCCTTTCTGGGGATCATCTTAAAGCACTTGGGGGGGTGGATCTGGGCTCCTCCGCTGATGTGGGTGGGTGGCTGCGGACCACGGAGGGCGTCATCTCCGAGCTCCTGAGATAACTCAGCTCCAGATGAGATAATGGGAATCCAGTGACAGCCAGCCCAAGCCTTGGCTTCCAGTTTTGTTTTTGCAAGGCCCAGAGAAGTTATGCAACAGGCCCAAGGTCACACAGCGGACAGGGTGGATCTGGCAGGGATAGGAGATGAGGGGGTTGCTCATGCTCACCCCTCCACAGCCTAGACAGCTCCAGTACCCAGCAGGACGGCAATGAGAGGGATGGAGCTGGTCAGGTGTGGAGCCCAGCGCCCAGAACATTCCCGCAGCTAAATGAAAGGAAAGAGTTGATGGTGACCTTGGTCAGGAGGGGGTGGTCACAGGGCAGGTGAGAGGGAGAGCAGCCGGTCACCCCTCCTCCACCTGCCCAATCCACTGCTCTGCTGCCCCCTCTCTCGGGGTACCCTGTGTCTCCTGGGCTCCGAGTATTTGACAACTTCAGACCTGAGGTTTCAAGCCTGCTCCAAGCCCTAACCTAACCTTAGCGGTCAGGGTCAGGCTGGCCTTCCCTGCCCTGACCACCTTCAGCCTTTCCACCTCCAAAGAAAACTGGGCACAGCCTCTTCCTCCAAGGAGTCTTCTAATCTCCCATTCCGGGCTCCAGCAGCCTCAGGCACCGCTGAGCAGTGCCGACCAGTGCCAGAGCAACAGATGCCCTGGCTTTAACCTGCAGTTGGCGGAGAGGCTGGGCCCTGCCCTGGTCCTCGCGGGTGGAAGGTCCAGATGCCCCACCCCCCACAACACTTCCAGTAGTGCCCGCTGTGACCCCAGGGCCTTGGTTCTTGCCATTTTGCCCATTTGGTGCAGACTCCCCCAGATCTCTGCAGGCCAGGCACCGTCCTAACACTTGTTACCCGCTCTGAACACGGCATGTTTTGTATCCACAAGCTCCTGGACACAGCAGCTACTCAATGACTGTGGAGCGGCGAGGCCTGGTCAGGGGAGGTCGTCCACAGGACACTTGTCCTGTGAGTCCAAGTGACTGCTGGGACCCACAACTATCTACAGCGGGGCCTGGATGCCCAACGCCCTGAGCAGAGTGTTACAAACTAACATGCAAGCCATTAGTGTCCCTGGGTAGACGCAGCTTGGACCATTCACAGGGGAGCACTCAGTCATAGAGAAGAGCAAGGCGACCCCACCGGGGGACTCAAGGGTGCCGGAGGATTGGAAGGGGGTGAGGTGACTGCTGCTTGGCGTGGGCTACATTTTGGGGTGACAGAAGGTTCTAAAGCAGTGGTTCTCGCCCTCCCTAATACCACTACACATTAATACAGTTCTTCATGTGCGGTGACCCCCAACCATAAAATTACGTCACCACCGCTGTAATGTGGCTACTGTTATATCTGACAGGAGACCTCAGTGAAAGTGTTGTTTGATACTCTCCCCCGAGGGGTCACTACCCACAGGCTGACAGGGCTCTAGAGGAGACAGAGGAGATGGCTGAACAGCTTGGCATCAACATGTAGGTTGAATGCCCCCTGGAGGGAAATGGATGGGATCAAGTCTAAGCACAAAATGCATTTGTCTCGTATGTATTCAGAGCTATCTTTTCTTCGCGATGGGGTTCAGGTAACTCAGGACATCCATGGGCCTCTGTGAGCCAAGGATGAGCTCGAACTCCTGATCCCTGCTCTAACCTCTGACTCCCAGTGCCGGGGTGACGATGACAGTGTGTGCTGCCACACCTGCTTTCTGTGGTGCTGGGGACGGAGCCCAGGTCACGTGATGCTGGAGTGGTGTACAAGGGACCTTTCTGCCCAGGAGCATCTCAAGCCGCACACTCCACACCCCTGCCGTGGGTGGACTAATACAGGATCAGGTGCAAAATTCTCCACCTGCGTCTCTATCAGCGCTCAAAATACTCCAGATTGTTAAAACACATTTATAGTTAGGTGGTGGTGGTGGTGCACACCTTTAACCCCAGCACTTGGTAAGCAGAGGCAGGTGAATCTCTGAGTTCCAGAACAGCCAGGACTACACAGAGAAACCCTGTCTCAAAAACAAAAACAAAAAGACTTATTTATTCTGTTTTCTTATGTGTCTGTGTGAGTTTGTGTGTACCGCGCGTGTGCTTGTGCTGACTGGATCCTCTGGAAACAAGGTTGCAGATGCCTGTGAGCTGCCTAACGTGGGTGCTAGGAACTGAACCCAGGTCCTCTGGAAGGGCAGCTGGATGCTCTAACCACCGAGACATACCTCTCCAACCTATATATAAATTTAAAAAAATATACGTCTTTAATCCCAGCTGTCAGGATGATGTGGGAATTTCTCCTCTGTATGCTGTGAATATGTTTTACTGCCATTGGTTAATAAAGAAGCTGCTTTTGGCCAATGGCTTAGCAGAGTAAAGGCAGGTGGAAAAATCTGAACAGAGCCACAGAGAGAGAACAGGCGGAGTCAGGGAGACGCCATGTAGCTGCCAAAGGAGACAGACGCTCAGAAACCATACTGGTAAACTGGGAGCCTCGTTGTGGTTTTACAAAATAATAGGAATGGGCTAATTTAAGATGTCAGACTTAGTTAATAAGAAGCCTAAGCTATTGGCTAAGCAGTGCCGTAATTAATATAGTTTCTGTGTGATTATTTTGGGCCTGGGCAGCAGGAAAACAAACGAGCGGCCTCCACCTACATCGGGAGGCAGAGGCAGGAGGATCTCTGTGAGTTCTGGGCCAGCCTAGCAGGGCTACCCAGAGAGACTGTCATGGAAAAACAAAACCAACCAACCAAACAAACAAACAAACAGACAAAAAACTTTAACAAATCATGGAGAATGTGCTAACAGTGGCTGTCAACTGGACAGGGTCTAGAATCGCCATGGAGACAGACTACAGGGTACACCCCTGAAAGTTTTGCTACATTAGGTTAACTGAGGTGAGAAGACCCGCCCTGACTGTGGAAGCCCTGTCCCCAGGCTGCGGCCCTGGGCCATCTCTCTGCCTCCTGACTATGGACTCAGTGTGACCAGCCACCTCGCGCTTTGCTCCCACCGCCCTGCCCGCCCTGCCCTGACGGCTGAGGCGAACTGCGGTCAGAACACACCCTTCCTCCCCCCAGCCAGAGACACAGCGCTGATTTAACAATGTGTTCATCGGGGCTGGAGAGATGGCTCAGAGGTTAAGAGCATTGCCTGCTCTTCCAAAGGTCCTGAGTTCAATTCCCAGCAACCACATGGTGGCTCACAACCATCTGTAATGGGGTCTGGTGCCCTCTTCTGGCCTGAAGGCATACACACAGACAGAATATTGTATACATAATAAATAAATAAATAAATAAATAAATAAATAAATAAATAAATATTTAAAAAAAAAAATGTGTTCATCAGCTCATATTTACAGGCACAAAATCTTTCCTCTGAAGGCTGAGCCAAAGACACCCCCCACCCTCCTGGTCCTGCCCTCAGACTTCCTATGGACAGAGGATTCGAACAAGGTGGAGCCAGGGAGATGGTTTGGCAGGTAAAGGGCTTGCGGCACAAACACAAAGACTTGAGTTTAAGTCCCCCATCACCCACATAAAAAGACGGACGTGGTGGCCCTGGCTTGTCGTCCCAGCCCTGGGGAGGCAGAGACAGGGGATCTCTGGAGCACACTGGCCAGTCAATGTACCATAAGTTCCAGCCCACCAGGAGGATTTTTCCCAGCGCTTGGGAGGCTGAGGCAGGAGGATCTCTGTGAGTCTGAGGCCAGCCTGGTCTACAAGAGAGTTCTAGGACAGCCAAGACATAGACAGGCCGTCTCTCGGAACAAAAATGAAAACACTAACCAAGCAACAGGAGGAGAGAGAGAAAAGACAAAGGACATGCTCTCTTCTCCCTGTGTTGGTGTCACAGAACCCCAGTCTCTGCCCACTGCCCTCCCCTGCTCCCCCAGATCTCCGCACTGCCTCCTCTGCCTCTCTGCTGGGCACCCAGGCTGGACCACACCCTGCACAGCTGTTCCTGCACAGCTGGCTCCACAGGCTGCTTTCTCGCAGTCATTCAGGGCTGGGCTGGGGCTCCATCACTACAGGTGTGCTACCATGCTCTGACTGTCCCTCGTTCTTGGTGTAAGACCTCCAGGAGACAGATGGCCTCTGCAGCCTGACATTGGCTCCAGACACAAGTCCTCTAAGTCCAGCTTGCCCTCCTCGCCTGGCCCCGCCATGCCCCTGGTCGCTTTAGCACAGACACTGTGGCTCTGTAGCCTGTGGGGTTGGGGTCCAAGCACAGGTCACAGAAGGTTGTCTCCCTGAGTCTGTCTGCAGGCACTAGCCTGGCCAGCAGTGCGTCTGTCGCCTCAGGTCCTGGAGAATCTTTTTTTGTTTGTTCGTTTTTGTTTTCTAAGACAGGGTTTTTTCTGTGTAGTTTTGGAGCCTGTCCTGGAACTCACTCTGTAGACCAGGCTGGTCTTGAACTCACAGAGATCCGCCTGCCTCTGCCTCCTGAGTGCTGGGATTAAAGATGTGCGCCACCACCACCCGGCTCCTGGAGAATCTTTTACAGAAAAGGACAGCATAGAAAGGAACAACACAAAACAGAAAATCTTTCATGGACTAGGAGACTGAGGTAGAGGGTGACGAACTGGAAGTCACTGTGCTACACAGGCTACCTTAGGGGGAAAAGACTCTTTTTTTTTGCTGGTCTCAAACTCACAGAGATCCGCCTGCCTCTGCCTCCCAAGTGCTGGGATTAAAGGCGTGTGCCACCACCGCCCGGCCAGAAAAAGACTCTTTTAAAGGAAAATCTGAGTGTGGTGATACACCTCAGAAAGTTGAGGCAGGAGCGATGGAGAGGCTGGGGCAGCAATGGAGAAGCTGGGGCAGTGATGGAGAAGCTGGGGCAGCAATGGAGAAGCTGGGGCAGTGATGGAGAAGCTGGGCCACTGATGGAGAAGCTGGGGCAGCGATGGAAAAGCTGGGGCAGCGATGGAGAAGCTGGGGAAGCGATGGAGAAGCTGGGGCAGTGATGGAGAAGCTGGGGCAGTGATGGAGAAGCTGGAGCAGCAATGGAGAAGCTGGGGCAGTGATGGAGAAGCTGAGGTTTTCCTTGGCTATGTAGTGAGTTTGAGGCCATTCTGGTCTACATGTCTCAAAAAAAAATTAAAATTGCAAGGAGAATAGGAGAATTCTGGCAAGATGGCTCAGCAGGTAAAGGTGCTTGCTGCGAAACCCGAGGCCCTGAGTTTGATTCCCAGAATCCACATGGGGGACAGACAGAATGACCTGCAGGTTCTCCTTTGATCTTCAGGCATGCACCATGCCCCACCCACAAAAATAATAAATAATATAACAAACTAAAACACAGCAACAAAATTCTCTAGATGCATAAACTTTACTCACATTTCAGGGGCCAGCTAGATGAAGAGGGCTTGCTGTCACACTGACAACCTGAGTTCAATCCCCAGAACCCACACGGTGGAAGGGGAGAACTGACTCCCAAAACCTACACCTAAATCCATATACTCTTCCGCACTCACACACAAATCATTTTTTTTTTAAAGAAAAGAAAAATAAAAGCCAAACCAAACCAGAAATTTCTTGAATTTCAAACTGAATTCCCTTGTATTGGAGACAAACACCCCAGAGTTAAGCGGGCTGACACGTGAGGCAGAGTTTGCAAGTTCAGCAACACAACAGAGACAGAGAAAACCAAAGCTGGCTTGGCATTCAGTGATCAGGGCAGACCTGGCACAGCCACCAACAGACTCACAGGCACGCAGGGTAGGGTGAAGCAGGGGGTGGGGGGGTGGGGGTGGGGTTAGCATCCAGCTAGCACCCAGAGAAGTCTTCCCTTTTCAACGTTTCCGTTCTGGTAGCTCATGCTTGTCACCCTAGCACTCCAGGAAGCTGAGGCAGGAGGGAAGGCCAGAAGGGGGCGTGGGACCCCCTGGATCTAGCATTACTGGAGTTGGGGGTCACCATATGGGTGCTGGAGACCAAACTGGGCCATCTGCAGGAGCAGTGAGCTCTCCTACGGGGGGGCCGTCTCTCCAGTCCTCTCCTTTAATTCTCTGCTGCATGCCTTTTTAGTTTGTTTTTTGAGACAGGGTTTCTCTGTGTAGCCCTGGCTGTCCTGGAACTCCCTCTGTAGAGCAGGTTGGCCTCTAACTCAGAGATCTGCCTGCCTCTGCCTGACTGCTGGGATTAAAGGTGTGTGCCACCACGCCCGGCTCTTTTTCTCAATTTTTAAAGCGCTTTTTGTTGTTGTTGTTGAGACAGAGTCTTTCTATGTAGCCCTGGCTGGCCTGGAACTCACAGAGATCCGCCCGCTGCCGGAGTGCTGGGAGGCGTGGGCCGCCAAGCCCTGATCTTTAAAATGCATGGTGAATACCCCTCTCCCTGGCCTTTGAGCCTTCAGCCCTTGTGGTAAAGGAGGGTAGGCCAGGGCCAGATGGAAATTCCTTCTACCCTGTGTCCCTCATTCACGGTCACACGGGCCAACCTCCTGCTGAACCCACTCCAAATCCAGTAACTGACCGGGCGCCCACCCAGGGAGAGGCCCATGTCAAGAAGCCACAAAAACCTTGCAGCAGGTGCTAAGGGCCTCAGTGCTGTGTGGCTCTGGGGCAGAACCTAGACCCCTCTGAGCCAGTGGGAAAGAAAGAGCTAGAAGAATGGGAAACAATAGAGGCCTATCCAGAAAAATGTTTTTCCTCTGCTGTTCTGGGTGGGAGGTTTTCTCACCTGTCAGTGAGCCCCTTGCCACTGCCAAACCCAGGCCTGTCCCTGCTGTCAGAGGCTCCCATGGGCCAGGCCAGCTGAACAGATAAACAAGCCAGGGGATGTAGGGCAGGCAATCCGGGCGGGCGTTGGCTCCCCTGAGACCCTGGCTGGGCTCCCGGGGCGGGGAGGGGAGCAGCCAGGCCTTTGTCTGGGCTTTCTGAAGTAAGGGACTGGGAGTTAGCCTTCTTGGCCAGGGAGGGATGTGACAGCCAGTCTCCACCCATCGGTGGGTGTGGTGGGTCACGGGTTAATCCCAAGAGGAAAGTTGTCTCATACAAAACACACCCAGAGAGGGAAAGGCAGGGGGAGCGGCCACCAGCCAAGCTGGCTGGACCTCTATGTCCCAAACCCTGGCTGGGATGAGGACAGGGGCCCTGCGTGGGGTGCCACTACTCCAGTGACCAAGCAGGCGGGTTTCTGACCTAGGCGATGTTTCCTCAACACCCCTCAAGCACCTATCCTTCCCACCTGTGGGAGTAGGGGGGCTTGGGGGACACCTTCACATTGCTTAGAGGGGACCGCATGCCTGAATGAGCGAGCGTACACGCTCTTTTGGCTCCCGGCATGTACAAAATCTTCCGCTGCCCATCAATCTCTCTCACAGACACACACGAACAGACCGCAGCTCACACCAGCCTGGGTCTGTGGACTGGGTACCGCTACCGTTTTCAACCTGAACCAGTTACCCCTTTGAGTCACACCATCAGGTCCCCCCCCCCCTTTTCCTGGCGGGGAGCATGCTTAGAGGGAAAGGGGGAAATAGATTAGAGCCCCTGACAGGGCACCGCCCGCCTAGCTCTCCGCGGAAATCCACCTCTCAAGCCAGTGGCAACTCAGGACCACATCTAAGGGGCCGGAATCGGTTTGGCCAGGAGGCTACGGGCCCCGATGAGGCCACGAGGAGGGCAGGACGCAGGAGGGGCCGACGGAAGCGCCAGAAGCCGCGAGTCGAAGATGGGGGAGGGGAGGCGGGTAGCTCCTTGCCCTTTGAGGAAGGGTCCCCACTACTCCCGAGATCCCGCAGGCTCTCGGGGGCCGCCCACCCACAGGTGGCCCAGCTTGGATTGAAGGGTCGTGCGGGAGCATGGGCCTCTCTCCTTTGCATCCTGCAAACGATGTGCGGGTGCAATCTGGGTGCCCCCCCCAGAATGATTGGGGATCAGGCCTGGAGCGCGCGGCCCAGCTCGATCCCTCCCCTTTGCAGCTGGGAACGGTCTCCCCGCTTCGCCTCTGGGTCTCTCGTTGGGGGCCTGGGGCGGTGGAGCGCGCGTGGCCGGGTACTCACTCCATCTCCCGCGAGGTCCGTGGGCGGTGCAGCGCGGGGCAGGACCGACTCTTAGGGCCTGGCGGCCAGGGCTGCGCGGAGCGGGGGCGGCACCGGCGCGGGCATAGTCCCCAGCGCGCCGGGTATTGTCCGGGCGCGGCCGGGTGGGCTCGTGCGCGCGCCGCCTCTGCGCGCTCCCTGCACCCCGCGCGCCCGCGCGCGCCTCCTGCTGGCCACAGACGCCCCCACCGGCGCAGCTGCACCCCAAAGCGTCGCCCAGATCCCGGACCCAGTCACCCTGAGCTCTGGATGGGAGAAAAAGAGTCCAGATACAGTTCAGGGCCTGAAGTGGAGCCCCGAGCCGCGGGAGAGCCACAACTGCAGCTGTTGAGGGTGGGGGGCTCAGCTCTCGGAGGCGGCCCAGCCTGGGCTAACGGCTGGATATGGTCTATTGAACTCAAGAGCTTAGTCAGCCCAGCGATGCTGCCAGAGTCAGTGAAGAGGCAGCGGATTAACTCAGACTTTGCTCCTGCGTTCCTACCTGGACTGCAGCCCCTTGGCGCTAAACAGTTACTCATTAGGCCTTGGGATGGAGCAGGGAGAGTGTGTCACAAAACTCGCTTTTTTTATGCTTTTGGCTTGGTTTGCAGAGTGTGTTCACCTTGTGTGCACGTGGAGGTCCAAGGACACCCTCGCCCCCGTCCTCAGGAGCCTTGCTTTTGTTTTCTTTTGTCCGGGTCCCATCTCGTACACTAGGATGGCCTGAAACTCACAGGAATCCCCCGCCTCGGCCAGGCCTGCGCCGCCACACCTGTCTATCTTCCCTGGGTTCGGATCTGTGTCTTTCTGTCCATCCCACCTCCTTAGGCTGCTGGAGGGTTAACAGCTCTTAGAACGGGGCCCAGGACACACTGAGGGTCCGGTGGATTTGGCGGGTTTTTACATTGCCAGTGCTGTTAGCCAGATAGTCTGCGCTGCAAGGACTGTTCTCTGTCATGAACACCAAAGGTGCTGGAGGAGACATGTGGATGTGGTCGTGTGCCAATAAAACTTTATCAGTATTGATAGGCTATATGCTATGTGTCAAAACATTATTGACAGTCAGGTGATGACGGTGCACACCTTTAATCCCAGCATTTAGGAGGCAGAAGCAGGTGGATCTCTGTGAGTTCGAGGACAGCCTGGTCTACAGAGTGAGTTCCAGGACAGCCAGAAACCCTGTCTCAAAAATACAAAATTAATTAAATCAATAACTTAATTAACAAATAACTACACAGCACTCGGGAGGCAGAGGCAGGCGGATCTCTGGGAGTTCGAGGCCAGCCTGGTCTACAAGAGCTAGTTCCAGGACAGGCTCCAAAATCACAGAGAAACCCTGTCTCGAAAAACAAAAAAACAAAAACAAAAACAAAAAACAAACAAAAAAACCCCAAATAACTACAAAAGAAAGAGAGAGAGAAAACCCCAGTGGGCATATGGGAGGGTTGAGATATTGGGGAACATTTCTCTCCCTCTCCAGCCCTAATACTCACAGAGTTCCCAAATACCCCAGATCAAAACTTAAAACCTCCCTGCATTTCTCAAGACTATACAATGTTCTTGGGGGTTGCTGTGAGCTTGGCAGTTGAGGTGAACACAAGATGGTTTTACATTTCACAACTGTTCACCCAAGCAGAAGGAAATGGGGAAGCAACAGCCCCCACCCAGTCTGCAGGCTGCACCTTTCCCTCGCTTGCTCTGTGTGGTCTTGTCTCTCTGTGTAGCCCTGGCTGTCCCGGAACTCGCTCTGTAGACCAGGCTATCCTTGAACTCACAGAGCCCTGTCTTCCTCTGCCTCCTGAGTGCTCGGATTAAAGGTGTGCGCCACCACCAGCAGCTAATTCTATTTTTGTGTGCTCTAGGTGTGCTTTTGTGTATGTGTGCCATGTGCATGCAGTACCCACAGAGGCCAGAGAGGGAGTAACTAGAGTTACAGACTATTGTGAGCCTCCCTGTGGGCTGGGAACTAAACTGGGTCCTCTGGAAGGAGAGCTAGTGCTTCAACTGCAGAGCCACCTCTACAGCTCCTCTTTCAGGTTTTTTGTTTGTTTGTTTGTTTGTTTCTCAAGGTCTCACTCTGGCTTTAAACTGACAGAGACCCAGCTGCCAGTGTCCAGTGCTGAAATTAAAGGTGAGCACTGCTGACTTGGTTTTCTTTCTGTCCTTGTCCCTCTGTCCTCCCATCCATCTCTGTCTGTCTCTCCTTGCCTCTGTTTGTGTCTCTCCTCTCTATGTGGGATCTCTCCCTCCACTCCCCCAAGCCCTGCATCTGCTGCCATCGCCTTCCCCAGCCCTGCCTCTCTTCCTCCAGAGCCCATGGTGCAGAACTCCATGCTTCAACCTCAGCGTGGTAGGATGAGCCTCCTGGGGAAGAGGTAGTCAAGATACCAGTGCCCTTTCCCCGCAGGGTGGCCTTGCTGACCTTATGTCCTCCCTTTGCGGCCTGAGCACCATTGTGTGTCCTGGGTTCATCCAGGTCAGTATGTCCCCTTCCAGGCCCAAACATTTGCATCAGCTTTGGGGGTAGGGAACCAGCCTTCTGTGTCCAACTAAGCTAGGGCATTGGCCACCAAACAAGGACCAGTGCAGGTCCAGCCCACGTGTGCTCTAGACTCCTTCTGCCTCCGAGGGAGCTTGGAGCTCCCATTTCGGTAGGGCCAGGGTAGGTCTCACTGTCATCTCATCAGGTACTTGGAAGCTGGAGACCAGAGGGTCAGGCTTCATGTGGAAGGTGATGTGTGCTGTGAATATGTTTTACTGCCATTGGTTAATAAAGAAGCTGCTTTTGGCCAATGGCTTAACAGAGTAAAGCCAGGATGAAAGAGATCTATAGAGACAGTAGGCGGAGTCAGTGAGATGCAAGGTAGCTGCCAGAGGAGAAAGATGTGAGCTGCCACTCGGAACCTCACCAGTAGGCCATGAGCCCCATGGTAAAATGTAAAATAATAGAGATGGGTTAATTTAAGATATAAGAGCTAGCAAATAAGAAGTTAGAGCTAATAGGCCAAGCAATGATTTAATTAATACAGTTTCTGTGTGATTATATTGGAAGCCTGGGTGGCCAGGAAACAAAGGAGCAGCCTCCCCCAACAGATTGGCACACCAGCATTGGGTAAGAATTTCCATGTAAGCCAGGCAGTGATGGTACATTCCTCCCAGCACTCGAGGGGCAGAGGCAGGCGGATCCCTGTGAGTTCAAGGCCAGCCTGGTCTACAAGAGCTAGTTCCAAGACAGGCTTGATAGCTACAGTGAAACCCTATCTCGAAAAAACAAAAAACAAACAACAAAAAAAGAATTTCCATGTAAAGTCTAAGAAATCCTTTAAAAAAAATATAGGCTTCTAGACCCACAAAAATAGGAACCAAGCACAGCTTCTTGGTAACAGCATTTTTTCAGATAGGCTGGTTTGCCAGCACAAAGGACTCTGGCTCTTTCGGGAGCATTTGAATGGGTTCTGTGAGCAGAGTGCTACAACCTGCTTAGTGGCAACATAGACCCACTGTGTGCCTGAAAATGGGACAATGTGCATGGCTCTCAGAGGCAGCGAACATGTCTCCCCCATGCTGGACTGGGCGGAGCAAGCAGGCAGGGCCATGGAGTTGGTCCTAGCCACGCTGTTTAGCATTTTAAAAAAAGCGCTTCTGGTCAGAAAATAATAACAGATACGCAATAAAGACAGATTCAGATGAAAAAGACCTTTGAATGGGTCACAGTGTTGAATAAATGTGCATAGGCTTGGGAAAGAGAGGAAAAAGCAAAGAGAGAGTAAACTTGTAGAAAAATTAATAGAGGAAGAAGAATAAGCCACATAAAGATGGAATATGCACAGAGACTCCTGATTATGTATATTATTGTGTGTGAATCTTTTGACTGTGAAGGAACTAAGTACAGAGAGACATCTCATTGTAGGAGCTGCTAAGCTAAACCAACATATATATTTTAAAGGTATTTTGATTTCAAAATTTGGGCCTAAGGATTTGTTGCTTTAGAAAAGAGGTTCTGCTTTTGTTTCCACAGAGGATGAGAACCTGTGGATTCCTTCCAGACTAATGTGGTTTGATGGGCCAAGACCCCCTGAAAAGTCGCTGTGTACACCCCCAAAAATTACTTTGTCCAATGAAAACCAGGAAGCAGTTAGGAGAGAACTACACCCAAATTCCCAAATATTGTTTATAAGTGTTTGTTTACATTTAAAAGGGATATGCTATGGAGATTTGCATTGGTATGGATCTTGGTTTATTGATACAAATTTAGTGTCAATTTTATATATATACATATATATATATATATATATATATATATATATTCCTGTTCTTGATTAAAGTATTATGTTTGTATTATGTTTGTGCAGGTCATTTAAAAATGTAATGTAGCCGGGCGGTGGTGGCGCACGCCTTTAATCCCAGCACTCGGGAGGCAGAGGCAGGCGGATCTCTGTGAGTTCGAGGCCAGCCTGGTCTAAAAAAGTAACGTATAGGGGCTGGAGAGATGGCTCAGCGGTTAAGAGCACTGGCTGCTCTTCCAAAGGTCTGGAGTTCAATTCCCAGCAACCATATGGTGGCTCACAAACATTTTTTTTTTTTTTTTGGATTTTCAAGACAGGGTTTCTCCGTAGTTTTTGGTTCCTGTCCTGGAACTAGTTCTTATAGACCAGGCTGGCCTTGAACTCACAGAGATCCACCTACCTCTGCCTCCCGAGTGCTGGGATTAAAGGCGTGCGCCACCACCGCCCAGCATCTTTTTTTTTTTTTTTTTTTTGCTTTTTCGAGACAGGGTTTCTCTGTGGTTTTGGAGCCTGTCCTTGAACTAGCTCTTGTAGACCAGGCTGGTCTCGAACTCACAGAGATCCGCCTGCCTCTGCCTCCCAAGTGCTGGGATTAAAGGCGTGTGCCACCACTGCCCGGCTCACAACCATCTGTAATGAGATTTGGTGCCCTCTTCTGGCGTGCAGGCATACATGGAGGCAGAATGTTGTATACATAATAAATAAATCTTTTAAAAATGTAATGTATAATTATGAAATATAGGTTAATCAATAATCATCTATAATAGTCAAGCTTATGGTCATATTAGCTAGGTTTCCTAGATATAGAGAGATATATTTCAGTTAGATAGGTATTCTTCGAATCTTTCAGAGACCTTCAGAATATGGTATCTAAAATGTTTTAAGAGTTTAAGACTTTCTATGACAACTAGACGCGTCTGCTCCCGGCAGCACCAATCTGCTTCGAGAGAGTGATGGGCACCAAAGAGGCTCCTTATGGAGTTTGTTTGCCATTTGGGCAAGAAACTGCCTTGCTTGAACTGCTTGACTGGACTTGCAGGACCCACAGAGAAATGACTGCTGAAGCTGCCTAAGGAAGGTGAGACAGTCCTTCACGGTTCCTGCTTCACAAAAGAGTCTGTCAGACATTCTGAGGACGCAGAAGAAAGCATCTATTGGGCTTTGCCATTGCAAGGGAGAACAGATCTTTGGATTTCCTGCTTCGTGGAAAAGCCTGCTGGTCACTATTGTCCTGAAGGCTAAAGACGGATGCCCCAATGGTACAGAAGAACTTTGGGTGACTGTCCAGGCAGCAAGATGTCTCTGTCAGTTCTAGAGTTTTGGAAGTTGTTTACGATGCACTTCCTGTTAACTTAGGTAATAGTATATCCTTCTGAAGTCTTTGATGGAGTTGAAGCATAGATAGTTATAATTATAGTTTTACTTAGTTATGATAAAAGATAAAGTAGATGTAAATATTGTAACTGTAATTCTTGCTTGATACCTGTTTTGTTATATGTAATTTTACTATGTTAAAGTTAAAACCTTTCCTTTTATTTAGACAGAAAAAAAGGGAGGTGATGTGGGAGGTGATGCATGCTGTGAATATGTTTTACTGCCACTGGTTAATAAAGAAGCTGCTTTTGGCCAATGGCTTAACAGAGTAAAGCCAGGATGAAAGAGATCTATTGAGACAGTAGGCGGAGTCAGTGAGATGCAAGGTAGCTGCCAGAGGAGAAAGATGTGAGCTGCCACTCGGAACCTCACCGGTAGGCCATGGTAAAATAATAGAGATGGGTTAATTTAAGATATAAGAGCTAGTCAATAAGAAGTTGGAGCTAGCCGGGCGGTGGTGGTGCACGCCTTTAATCCCAGCACTCGGGAGGCAGAGGCAGGCGGATCTCTGTGAGTTCGAGACCAGCCTGGTCTACAAGAACTAGTTCCAGGACAGGCTCCAAAGCCACAGAGAAACCCTGTCTCAAAAAACCAAAAAAAAAAAAAAAAAGAAGAAGAAGAAGAAGTTGGAGCTAATAGGCCAAGCAGTGATTTAATTAATACAGTTTCTGTGTGATTATAGTAGGAGTCTGGGCGGCCGGGATAAACGAGCAGCCTCCCCCAACGCAAGATCATCCTCGGCCACATACTGAATTTGAGGCCAGACTGGGGTTCATGGGGGACCTATCTAAACATTCTCTCCCAAAGGTCCCCAACATGAAGACATCCAAGCCTAGCACACATCCCGCTAGGTGATCTCTAGACCCCAGACCTCTGCTATATTCCCAGTTCTTCCAACGAAGTCTGGTACACAGTAGGGGTTCACTAAATACAGCAGAGTCAGCCAAACCCCGAGATCTGCTAAGGGTCAGCTTCCTCACAGACGTGAGGTTCATGATGGGGAAACTGAGGCCAAGGGCCGAGGTGCTGACCCGGGGCTGCCTGGCGATGGACACCCGGGTAGGCAGGGCGACTGTGTCCCCTGAGATGGTCTGAGGCCCTGAGGCCTCATGAATGACGCGTTTTCAGCCTGGCGGGGCAGGAAGATGTCGGATGAGTCTGGGCTGACAATGTGATCTGGACTTTCATGAGCGGTGATCTCGGGGATATGGGAGAGTTGAATCGCTTTCCCTGTTTCCCAGAAATGTCTGCTCTACGCCCTGACCACAGACCACAGCTCCCTCCCCATCCCTTCCTGGTCCTACTTTTGGGGCTGGATCATTGGTGAGGTACCTCTTTCACCTGCAGACCTTGCCAGCGAGATGCCATCCTGCCTCAGCCATGCCCAGGACTGGATGCTGGGGCTGCCTGCTGTTGGAAACCCCTTCCCAAGGTGACTCCCGGTGACTCCAGGCTAGTCTAACTGCTGAACCAGGAATGGGGCTGTGGGCTCCTGCAGGGATCTCAGCCCTCTCAGGTACAGGCTTGTGGGCTCTGGGTTCCCTTCATGTTTTTATTTTTACATGTGCATTTTGCTTGCATGCAGTACTTGAGGAGGCCAGGAGAGGGCACCAGATCTCCTAGAACTGGAGTTAGAGATGGATGTGAGCCACCGTGTAGGTGCTGGGAATTGAACCCGGTCCCAAGACCAGCCAGGGGTTTTAAATGATGGACCATTTTTCCAAGTCTCTCTTGTTGTTGTTGTTGTTGTTTTTTTTTTCTCTGTGTAGTTTTAGAGACTGTCCTAGAACTCACTCTGTAGACCAGGCTATCCTCGAACTCACAGAGATCCACCTGCCTCTGACTCCAAAGTGTTCAAAGTTCTGGGATTAAAGGTGTGCACTACCGCCAGGCGGTGGTGGCTCACACCTTTAATCCCAGCACTCGGGAAGCAGAGGCAGGTGGATCTCTGTGAGTTCGAGGCCAGCCTGGTCTAGAAGAGCTAGTTCCAGGACAGGAACCAAAAAGCTACAAGAGAAACCCTGTCTCGAAAATCCAAAAAAAAAAAAAAAAAAAAGTGTGCACTACCACCGCCTAGACTGTCTTTTTTTTTTTTTTTTTGAGACGGGGTTCCTCTGTAGCCCTGGCTTTACTTGAACTCACAGAGATCCCTCTGCCTCCCAGTACTGGGATTAAAGGCTGTGTAGCTGAGAATGACCTTGATTTCCTGACCCTTCCACCTTGACCTTTTGGAATGCTCCCTGAGCATCACCACACCCAGTCAGGATACCCACCCCCACCCCCACCTCTCTCCCTCTCTCTCAGTTTAGGGAAGGTCTCAACTATGTAGCCTTGGCTGTCCTGGAACTTTGCATGTGGATCGGGCTGGCTTTGAACCCACAGAGATCTGCCTGTCTCTGTCTCCAGAATGCCTCTGTTTACCCCTTTCCTCTCAGCCCAGACTCCACCCCTGCTCCTTGCCAGGGCTGGCCTCCACTGGCCCATCTCTCCGTTCTGATCGCTCACATAACCACAACTATCCCAGGTCGCTGTGGGGCCAGGAAGTGACGTGACATTCCCAGCACTACCTGGTCACCACTGCGGAGGCTTTCTGCTTCAGGTCAGCTGTCCACCGCTTCAACGACAGGTGACATTCTGGGGCCACTAAGCAATAAACTAAAGGCCAGCAGAAGCTAGGACGTGTGCAGACAGGGCCAACTCTTCACATCGCTGCTGGGAATAGCAGCACCGTCTGGGAATTCCAGTTAGCCGGAAGACTGGAAGACTGAGTCAGGATGATAGAAATTTGAAGTTAAATTTTAGCTCTAGACTGGGAACCTGTTTCAAATAAAAACAAACAAACGAACAAATAAATAGTTGAAGTTGAATTGTAGCGCTCTCCCTAGAATCCTCCAGTGAGGGGCTGGGCTGGGGGCGTGGTCAGAGTGGAGCTAGCATAGAATCCCCAGAGAGGGGCTGGGGGCGTGGTCAGGGTGGAGCCCCCCCCCTAGAATCCCCCAGTGAGGGCTGGGTCGGGGCATGGTTATGGTTAGAACACTAGTCTAGCAAGAAGCTTGAAGCTTTTAGTTTCATACTCAGCACTACAAAATAATATCATGGAAGAAAGAATTACAGCAAATAAGTCTGTACTGTGTTCAGTTTCAGTGTATTTTTTATAACTCTTTAAATTGATATGGCAAGGGCTGGAGCATCGCAGTAGTAGAGGGAGCTGTAATCCTGCAGACAGGGAGGGGCTGCATGAGCTCATGATACAGCGAACTGGTGATCTTACCCGCTTGTCCCCCACAGGGACTTCCTCCACTGTGGTGGTGCCTGGAGCCCATGCACTGCTCAGACTGGAGCCCACACGACAGGTGTTGAGCAATGCCGCTGTTATCCAGCACCCCGGTTACCAGCCTGCCACACGGGGCAGCGACATCTGCCTGTTAAGGCAGAGCTGCAGGAGGGTGGCTGGCAGACCAGGCCCACCTGGTTTCGGAGTTTATTTCATTTTCTTGTGGGTTGGGATGAACTCTTTTCTTTTCGAGACAAGGTCTCACTGGAACTCAGAGATTCGCCTACTTCTGCCTCCCAAGTGCTGGGGTTAAAGGCGTGCGCCACCACCGCACTTAGTCTGAACCCTTTTCCCGCATTCTGGGAAAGGGCTCTACCACTGGTCCATGCCTGTGGTCTTGGAATTTTGTTTGAAAATGGCTGGCAGGACCACGGGCTTCTGAATCTTGTCTTTCACCTCCACTGCCCAGAACCATCCATAAATCCCGCCTCTGTCAGAATCAAAATCAAAGCCAAGAGCCCTGAGGCCCTGCTTCTCAAGGAAGTGTCTCAGAACTGCCGACAGCCAAGCGGGCTCCCTGAGTATCTTAGGATGAAAAGGAGGGGATGAGGGTTCCATCTGCCAGAGTCTGGGGGTGAGGCTCCCTAAAGTCAGCTGACATCTAGTACACGTGGGGAAACTGAGGTAAAGGTGCAGCTACTTGGAGCAATCCCTCCCTGGAGGTCTGGTCGTTCTGCCCTCACCTCAGTGAGTGGCCGGAGACCTCACAGAGGCTCCCGACAGCTCCGCAGCTGACGCGTGCCTGTTTGCACTGGGGATGCTGGGAGGTTCCTGAAGGCAGACGGTCTCATTTGAGGCCCGAGACTGAATGGAAAGATAGTTCAAGAGCCCGGCGGGGGTGGGGCTGGAATGGTGGGCCAGGAGCCTTCACCCCGAGGACATTGGGAGGAGGCAAGGGTCCTGATGGTGGCTGGAGCGCAACTTCTACTGATTATTTATTTATCTACTTATTTATTGATTCTTGTTTTTTTGAGACAGGGTTTCTCTGTATAGCTTCGGATCCCGTCCTGAACTCTGTAGATAGTCAGGCTGGCCTTGAATGCACGGAGATCCACTCGTCTGTCTCTGCTGTCTGAGTGCTGGGACTGAAGGAGTGTGCCATCCTTTCCTGGGCCCTGCTGTGAGGCTATTGTGATTGCCACAGAGAGGTGCCAGGCCACACTGCCTTGTATCCTGCTGGGGTCTCTGCCAGGGCTGATGGAACTGAATGTCTGCAACAGCTCCTGGCGGGGCCAGCTGAACTCTGCCGTGCTCTGTACCCACAGTGGGGACCGCCAGTGGTGTGGTTTCTGTTTCTATGATGGCTTGTTGTGTGAGGGAACTGAGGCCACAAAAGGGGTCAGGATGGACAAGGCCACCTCTGAGGACTGAGTCCCCCTAGTGTTTGACTGAAGGGAGAAAGGAGCCCCAGGAAGGGGAGCGGTGGCTGAGAGACACAGATTTCTGCAGGCTGTTCCTGGGACTGCAGGCATAAACACGCCCAGCAGGGGGCAGAAACAGCCAAGCTTGGCTCCTAAAAGCCGATTGCACACTATGTTGGGGATTTTCACTGAAAGGAGAGCCTGGGGGCTGAGATTTAACAGAGACTTCAGTTGTTTCGGGAGACACGTCAGAGGGCTGAGGCACACCGCTAAGTAGGCTGTGTATTGCTCAAAAAACCAGACCTGTCTGTGTATGAGACTCCTTTGGGGGACACAAGCCCCCAAGAGTGACACCTAACTCCAACCTTTTTTCTCACTCCAGGCAGACTCTGGGGGACCCTTCTTGGTCTGTGGGAGCCGGGCTCATGGCCTTGTCTCCTTCTCAGGTCTCCGGATGTCTATACTCAGGTGTCTGCGTTGGTGGCCTGGAATGTGGTTCTGAGATGTTCTGTGAGGGATGTTGGCCTCTCAGCCCCCACTGGAGCGAGATGAAAGGCTCCGAGCTGGCTGGAGAGTACTGGGAACCTAGGGCTTGGGCTGCAGCATCCACACTAAGTGAACAGTGGCACTGAAGGCTAGCAAGATACATGACACATGGCCTGATGTGTGCTCAATAAGGAGCTCACTTAGCCGAGACCCTTCCACAGCTCCTGCACCCACTAGGCTCCCACCCCTGAGCTCATCATCCACTCCCACACCATGGGTCCCCTTCAGGTGGCTCCTGGGCCTTTGTGCATTCTCTGTTCCCTTATGGACGGCAGTCTAACCCCACTAACACATAGACAGGGGACTAATATATGAAGATCAGCCTGGCCTCCTATGCTAAAGTTGCCTCAACACAGTAATCATGGTATCCGTCTTTGCTCCTGAGCCATCTTGTCCCTGTACCTCTAAGACCCAGAAGGGCCCACTTCTTCTCCCTCCCCTCCACTTGCCCCATGCTCCTCAGGAACCCACGAACACACGCCATATCTTTGGAAGCTTTCACGTGGTCCCACGCTCTACCCTAGTCTCCAGGCTCAGAGAGAAAAGGCAGGTGGTCCTGGTCACCATAGTGGTTTTATTATCTTTATTTCTTTGGTGAGGCAGAACCCCAGGGTGGGAGAGGCTGCCTCGGCAACCTGCTAAGGACACTTTTTGGTATACTGCAAGAAAGGCCCAGCTGAGGACTTGAGGGAGGATAATAGAAAAGACCCTGGGAAATCCTTTCCTCCACATGGGGGGCTCTGCATGCTCCTATGATTCTCTGTATGATTGAACATTTTGTCTTCCTTTTTAAAGTTTTTATTTATTTATTTACTTTTTTTTTGAGACAGGGTTTCTCTGTGTAACAGCCCTGACTGTCCTTGAAGTCATAGAGATCTGCCTGCCTCTGCCCCGCAAGAGTTGGAATTAATGGAGTATAAAAATATGGGCCTGTATAATACGGCCCTACAACCACCCAACCCTTAAGTTTTTTAGAGATATAAGGTCTCAGGCTGGCCTTGAACTCATTGTGCAATCAAGGCTGGCCCTGTACTCCTGATCCTCCTGCCTCTATCTTCCAAGTGCTGGGGTGACAGGCATGTGCCCCCATGTCTGTTTTACGTGGTGCTGGAGATGAAGGCCAGGCCTTGTGGGAGCTGGGAAAGCACTGTAGCTACTGAGCTACAGCTCCCCATTCTTCGTGGTTCCCTTCAAGGCACATGGGTAACTCTGAGTGGCAGCTGTCAGAGGGAAGGGTCATGCCCCAAGCAGCACCAGGCTGATGTGCAGGGCGGTAGGCACTAGAGTGACTCTGGAGTGCTCTGGGCACAGTGAGCCCTGGCAGCCACTGGCTACCCTGGCCTGGCAGTCAGCCACGGCCCGATGCTCCCACCAGGTCCCTCCTTAAGTGGAGCGAATAGGGAAGAACCCAGTGTTTCTCTGGGCTGAGGCCGAGAGGCCCTGTGTGAACTGCAGTTGAGGTGGACACACTGGCACTGACCGTGCCCTGAGACTCAGCTCCAGTCTGAAAAGCAGGCAGAGAGATCAAGCAGGGGTCTCCGTGAAGCTGCCCTCCTTGGGATCCTAACTTGGTCCTAGTACCTGGTGATGGCATATACAACTCTTATAAACCTCCCTTCCGTCCTGTGATACCTGCTCAGGATCCTAGGGGACCCCAAGTGCTTTCAGGCCAGGTTTGGGGAATGTCCACGTGACATAAATTAAAATCTTTTCTGTGACAATAAATAAAATTGGGACGGCCTCAAATACCAGGCCCAGCTGCTGCAGCTCACAGGAAGTTCTCTTCCTCCTCTGGTGGTACTTTGGGGGCACCTGCAGGGGTGGAGGAAACGGACGAGAGTGAGCGCATGTGCTATCCCTTGGTGGACCAACGCCCAGACCCACACGAGTCTCACCTGTGCAGATGCCTGGGTGGCGAACGCCAATGGAGCGACCCAGGAAGCAGGTGGCCTGGCGCAGGTGACACGAGGAGATATAGGTAACGTTGTTGTTGCCACAGAGTTCCTGGCCGGGGCTGGAAGGCACCGGGCAGGGGGCAGAACGACACACCACACAGTGAGCGCTGCCGGTCTGGTCCACAAGGCATGTACGGGGGCGTGGGCACACTACGTGAGCACAGGACTCTGTGGGCCGAGAGAGGGCGGGTCAGGTCCTGGATGGTGTTTCCTCCCAGTGAGTCCAGCTACCCTTAGACTAGGACTCCTCTAGAAAGCCCCATTCCTAGGACCTAAAGGTACCGCCATTCTTCAAGCCCCGCCCGGGAACGCCAGCTCCGACCGCTGTCAAGACCCCGCCCTAGAGGGCAATCCCCACCCTAAAACGCGAGCCCGGCTCACCTCCGCCCAGCCCGGCCTTCAGAGACAAGCCCCGCCCCCAGGACGACGCCCCGTTCTGCCAAGCTCCACCCACGTTCCCCCTCCCCGTCCATCCCGAGCCTCTTTCCCCGGCTGCGCAGCGTCTCCCGCGCCAGCACTTGTGAGGGCACGCTGGCCCGCAGGGCTGTGGAATGCTACGTGCTGCCGCGCGCAGCCCTGCCCCCGGACACGCCCGACAGTCGCAGTTATCCCGGGGCTCAGGCTCAAACTCTGAAGCCAGCCAGGCGGCTTTGACACCCACCTGACCTGACCCTCAGGCCCCTCCGTAGAAGGCGGCCGTCGTGGCCACGCCTCCACAGAGCCCATTTACCAACATTTGCCCCCTACCCCGTACAGGTCACGCCCCTCAAGGCCCTGCCCGGAGCAGCCTAAGCCCCACCCATTTAGACCATGCCCTTAAGTAGGCCCAGCGCTCCCCAAGCGCCTCTGCTCCAGGCTCCGCCCCTGCTTGGTCACACCTCCCTTAGTCCCCGCCCCTCAGCCGCCCGACTCCACCCTCAGCATGCACTACCTCCCGGTCTTATCTCCCTAAGCCCCGCCCCCAGACCCCGCTTTCATCTTCTATGGCCCCGCCCCTCCACGACCGCGGCCCTTACTTTGGCAGCGGCCTCGGTACATGATGCGCAGGTCCGGGTGTCCACGGCAGCGCGTCACGCGCAACTCGCACTCGTCCCGGTAGGTGGCGCCATCAGAGCCGCAGACCTGCAAGCCCGTGGGAAGCCCCTCGCAGTCGGGTGCGCACTCGCAGTGTGGACGGCCCCCCACCATGTGGCACGCCTTGCCGGGGCCACACTCCACGCCGTCGCAGGAATCTAGGGACACAGGACGTGCACAGGTGTGGTTCACTTTAGCGCACAGCGACTGAGTGCCTGAGCCTAGAGGGTTCCCACTAGGGTTTGGGGGAGGGGTTCACCCTGCACATCCTCATGTCTCAGGTGGAAAAACTGAGGCTCGCCTAGACAAAGTCTTGTGTTGGGGTTTCCACCTTGCCCCACACAAGACTTTATTTTGTTATTTTGAGACAGTATCTCCCATAGCCTAGGCTGGCCTTGAACTCCTAATCCTGCCTCCCACTTCCCAAGTGCTGGGAATCTGGGCCCACACCACCACTCCTGTCCATGTGTCCCTTTTTAATACGTTGTTCAGCCACCATTTTACAGATGGGAAAACTGAGGCTGTTATGGACCCCAACACATTCTAGCTTGAGAACATCATGATAGACTCATGGACACCCTTCCCTCTCCCAGTTCAGTTGCTTTGTGGGTCTGGAGAGCAGACCTTGAACTCTCCGGAGGGAGCCACATCACAGGGCCCACCCACTCACCCAAGCATCGGGAACTGACCCTCTAGCCAACTTCAGGAAACCAAGGGACTAAAGGGGAGGGGCAAAGTCCCATCTGCAGGACCCAGGGACTCAGGAGGCAACCATAGGCCCTTCGGCCCAGGCCAGGCCGTTCTGGGTGTGTGTCTTCTTCCCAGAAGCTAGGGGTGGGGTCTGGAGGAGGGGTGTGTGGCAGTGGGCTTGGGACACAGCCAGGCTGATGTGACATTAATCCTATCCCAGAGGCCAGTGCGGGTCTGCAGCGTCGACTCCGGGCTAAGCTGCCTGTGGCACCGGCCCTCCCAGAGACGGTGTGCTCTTCCTTGTGGGCTCCGCCCAGCAAACTCCTAATCGGCTCCCAATACCCTCCATCTAATGTCCGTTCTCTCCAAGTCCGTCGCCAGCACTATCCCCAGGCCCACAGAGAGACCGCCAGGACCCCACCCCTCACCTTTGCAAGGCAGGCAGTGCACCAGGCCCAGGAAGCCCAGCAGGCTGATTTTATTTCCCGGGTGGGTGAAGTTGGACCAGGCTGTGTTGATGTTGCCGGAGGCGCAACACTCCTCCCGACTGACGTCTGTCTTCAACACCAGGCTGCAGGTGGCCTCTCTGCCCTGCAGGAGCCAGCACACACCACCTATGCGGAAATGGAGGATGAGGGAGACTCCAGACCTCATCTCTACCTATGAATTATTCTGTGCGGACGTTCTCTGTGTGGCAAACTCCTAACCAACCCCCAATACTCCAGGTCTAATGCCCCCTCCAACTGAGAGGTGCCCATTGCTACCATGGAATCCCGCCCCCCAACACAGGAGAAAGGCACAGAAAGCCACAGTTATGGTCCTGACTCTGCTCCGTGGGGAGCCCTCTTCCTCTGAGTCGCACCCCAGTGCTCCACCACCAGCTCCTGCCCAGCCTCCGGCCTGAGAACTGGCACCCTGCCCAGCCCCTTCAAATGCCAGGCACTCGGCATGTGAGGGTCTGTGGGCCTGCACTGGCTTCCCGCCTCTGCCCTGTCTAGACAGTGCCCAGGGCAGCCGAGCCCCCGGCCTGCAGCCCCCCCTCGCCTGACCCGCCTCTTACTCACTCCAACCGGGGAACATTCCCTCTGCGTGAGCTCACTCCCCTGGGATGGGACGGGGGACGCGGCCCTAGGGGAGGGGGCTCGGCTCCCCTGGAGGCCAGCAACCCTGCAGGGCGGGGTGGAGGCTGGAACGCAGAACCCTCGGCTTTCTTCACCCTTAAATGGGGACAGCTGCATCCCCTCATCCGTGCTCAGGACACACTACCGACCGCCTTCCTCGAACTGGGCCCCAGCACCTCAGCAAACACTTTTCAAAAGAGGGAAACTGAGGCTAGAGCTCTCCCAGGCAGATGCAGGTACACCATTCCAACAGAGACGGTCCGTCTAGGGGATCCTGAAACCCTCCACCCAGATGGCATTAGCAGGTCCAGCCACCCAGAGATGTCTCTCTAAAAGAGATGTCTCTCTAAAGGAGCCACCCACAGTGTCACTTACAAGGTTCATGACCCCAAGCCTCAGTTTACCCATCCTGAGAACGGGGATGGAAAAAGTACCCACAACTTTAGGTTCTGTAGTCTCATGGGAAAGCAGGTAAACAGTAAGAGCTTAATAAATAAATGTCAGTCCTCTCTTGAGGCTGGAGGCGTGGAGCACCCCACTCGCCTACCCAACCAGAGCGTACCCCCAGACATCCCCCTGCCGCATTCCGCAGGCCACGTGGGTGGCCCACTCTCCCGCCCCTTCCGCCCAGCCCCACTCACCGGGCGCGGAATCCCCCGAGCCCATCACGGCACCCACGGATCCCACCGCCCAGACCAGGGCTCCCCAAAGCAGCGGCCACAGTGCCCCAGGACACATGGCGAGTGTGGAGCAGCGGGGACTCTGTGAGTGCGGGCGCCTCGGCCTATAAAAGCCCAAGGCGGGCGGGGCCGGCGGCGGGCGGGGCGGGGCGCGGCGGGACGGACGTGTCCCCTAGGCGCAGGGCCCGGGCCTGCGCGGGGGTGGCCGCCGGGGGCAGGCCCTGTCCCATCTGGGAACCAGACAGTTGTCTAGAAAGAACAGTCCACAGTGGGGTCAGGTCACAAACTGCGGCCCGGGGGGCATGTTCTGGGAGTTGACTAAGGTGGACACCTACCTCCAGGTGTCTTTGGGGTCTCCACCTGGAGAGTGTCTGGAAATTCGGGCTGGGCACCTCTGGTCAGACCTTCACACTGACAAGCCCCAAGGAGGCAAAGGGTGTCCCTGAGCTGTTCCCAGCCGTTTAAAGGCTCATACCTTTCATTCTAGCCGTTGGGAGGCTGAAGCAGGAGGATTACTGCAAGTTCCAGACCAGCTGGGGCCCAGAGTGAGTCAAACTCGAGTCGACGTCATCAGTAGCTAACTCGGTGGGCAGAGGGCTTGCCCAGCATGCACAAGCCCTGGATTCCGTGGGCACGATGGCGCACAGCTGCCTTTCCACCTCGCAAGCTGCCCACAAGGCTGGAGGATTAAGGTCAGAAGGAACTTCAGGCCGGTCTGGGCGACCTGAGATTCTGTCTCAAAAAGAACAAACAAAACCCAGGGGTTAGAAGATGCGTTCAAGAGTTAAGACTGATTGCCATATAAACAGGAAGACCTGTTCAAAAACTCCAGCACCTGTGAGAGACCGTAAGCCCAGGACTGTGGGCACCGGAGACCGGAGGGCTCGCTGGGCTCGCTGACTGAGAGCCCAGCTCCAACTTCGGCGGGAGAGTCTGTGTGGAAGGGGTAAGGCCAAGAGTGCTAGAACAGAACACCTCATGTCCTCTGGCCTCGGTGGGTGCATTCGTGCATCTGGACCCCCACACCCCTCAGACAGACATCATCAGGCACGGAGCCACACCCTAAAATCCCAGCACTTAGGAGGGTCACAAGTTCAAGTCCAAACCGGTCTACCTAGAGAGTCCAGGGCAGGAAGACCCTATGTCAAAGCAGTCAGGACGGCGGGTGCCTGTGATCCCAGCACTCAGGAGGCAGGGGCAGGCGGATCTCTGTTAGTTCGAGGACAGCCTGGTCTGCAGAGTGAGTTCCAGGGCATGGTGAGACCCTGCCTCAGAATAAGCACAGCAAAAAGGTGACTCAAAGGGAGGGTAAGGTGCTTGCAGCCAAGCCTGACAACCTGAGTCCCGTCCTCAGGACAGACACTCATGTCAGGAGACCTGATTCCTTCAAGGTGTCCTCTGACCCCTACACCTAGCTGTAGCACACATGTACCAAAAAAAAACTGTTTTGAGAAGGAGTGGGAGACTGTCTCCTCCTCCTCCCAGGTGGAACACTTGGATTCTGGCATAGGTAGAACATAGGTGCCATGGATTCCCACAGTCCATAATGGTAACTGTTGAACCCAGAACCTCCTATCTGAGGGCCAAAGTAGCCAGGTCACTCTTCCTTGAAATGCCCTGGAGTCCTATGGAGTCGCTCGTGGAGTTGAGATGATTAGTGGACACGCCGTGGTGTTGGGGAATCCCAACAACCAAGGCTGATCTAGAATTATCCTCACCCAGCTCATGGTTTAGACAAGAAAACACACAGATGAGGACTTGCAGTTAAGAGCACTAACTGCTCTTCTAGAAAACTGGGGTTTGGTCCCCAGCACTCACATGGAGACTCACAACTGTCTGTAACTCCAGTTCCAGAAGATCTGACACCCTCTTCTGGCTTCTTCAGGGACTGCACACACATGGTGCATAGGCATGGCAAATGAAGCACCCACTCACATAAAATAAATATACTTGAAAAATACACAGATAAATTAATTTAGAGCTGGGCGGTGGTGGCACATGCCTTTAATCCCAGCACTTGGGAGGCAGAGGCAGGTGGATCTCTGTGAGTTCGAGACCAGCCTGGTCTACAAGAGCAAGTTCCAGGACAGGCTCCAAAACCACAGAGAAACCCTGTCTTGAAAAACCAAAAATAATAATAATAATAATAATAATAATTAATATAGAACTAGAAAACACAGAGGGTACTATAGGGAGCAGTGGGTTTCCTGAGATCACCCCCATCCTAACATCTACTCCAGACCCCTTCAGGTGACTTCTTCCCCCCAATTCTTGGCGTCCTGAAGCTCCAGCGGATCCACTGGCTGTGGAAGGCATCCTTTTCCTCACCATAGCTGTCCTGTGCCAGTGAGGAGGGATCCTGACCTGGCTCTGGCCCCTGGAAGTCCCCCAAGGGTGTTCCTAGGTTGGAGTGGGGCACGGGACCCTATGTTCTCACCAAGAGTTTGCAGGAGGGAGTGGAGGGGGTGAACAGCACTGACCTTGGCCGAGGCCTGACCCGTCATGCTGGACCGCTGTGGCCTCGCCAGGGTGAATCAAAGGACCATTGTGTGGTTGGCACAGGTTCAGGGCCCCTCTCTGTCCTGCTCCCACATACTGGAAATCCACGGGTTCCCCAGGGTGTCCCCAGCTCAGCCTTCTCTTCAGGGCCCACTTCCTACTGACTCATGCCCCATGATCTCTGTTCAGCTTCCCAGGTTTCTCTCTCACCCAGACCCAGGAGCACAGAGGAAATGACAGGCTCACGACCCCGCGGCCCCTGACAGCTAGAAAAGCCTGGAGGGTGAAGCCATGCTTGAGAGCAACACAAGAGGTCACGGCCAGCTGAGGAGAGATTTGTGTTTGTGTGCGTGGCGGCCAGAGGCCGGGGCCCACACCTGATTGCTCCCCCTTATATTTTGAAATGGGGGGGGTCTTGGGGACACTGGAAGTTAAGTCACTAATTCAGCTAGACTGGTTGGCCAGAGAGACCCAGGGGTCCTCCTGTGTCTACCTCTCCAGTGCTGAGTTATATTCACACACCCAGCTGTGTCCACGGGTGCCAAGGATCTCAACTCAGAACCCCACGGTTGTGTGCCAAGTGCTCTGCCCTTCAGCCACATCCCAACCCTCATTTCTTTTTGACAAAATGTCTGGCTCTGTAGCTCAAACTGGTCTGGGACTCCAGATCATTCTCTACAGCTAAGCACAAAGAAAAGTCTGAGCCATGTGCCTGGAGGCACCCAGGACGACTGCAGTGGGGCAGACAGGGCTCTCAGCCAGAGGCTGGGGATCTGTCCCTATCTCTACTTACAAGAAGCTGTCCAGCTAAGGACCCTCCAAGTCTTGAGTGCGACGTTGTGATGCCACACAAGCATCCATTCCAGGCTGAGGCAGGAGGATGACAAGCTTTGGCTAGTCCTGGCTGCAGGGAAAGACAGGGCCAGTCAGGTGTGGTGGCAACACCTTTAATCTCTGTGATTTCAAGGCCAGCCTGGTCTACTAGACTGGTTCAGGCTAGCCAGAAAACAATGAAATTTAGAAACCCAAACAGACAAACAGAGTCACAGCTCTAGTTCCAGGTGTTGGAGTGGCAGGAAGTCCTGGGCTCCACCCCCATACCTGAGAGACCAATACTCAGGAAGAGGAAGCCAACTGCTCTCCCTCCACAAGGGAAGACTCTGGGAGGCCAAGGTCATTCAACACTATATATTTTTTTAATTGGTATTTATTGAACTCTACATTTTTCTCTGATCCCCTCCCTGCCTCTCTCCTCCCCCTTTCAATCCTCCCCAAAGGTCCCCATGCTCCCAATTTACTCAGGAGATCTTGTCTTTTTCTACTTTCTACTTCCCATGTAGATTAGATCTATGTAAGTCTCTCTTAGTGTCCGCATTGTTGTCTAAGTTCTCTGGGATTGTGGTTTGTAGGCTGGCTTTTTTTGCTTTATGTTTAAAAACCACCTATGAGTGAGTACATGTGATAATTGACTTTCTGTGTCTGGGTTACCTCACTCAAAATGATGTTTTCTAGCTCCATCAATTTTATTGCAAAATTCAAGATGTTATTTTTTTCTGCTGTGTAGTACTCCATTGTGTAAATGTACCACATTTTCCTTACTTTGGTCGAGGGGCATTTAGGTTGTTTCCAGGTTCTGGCTATGACAAACAAAGCTGCTATGAACATAGTTGAGCACATGTCCTTGTGGCATGATTGAGCATCCATTGGATAAGGACCCAAAAGTGGTATTACTGGGTCTTGAGGAAGGTTGTTTCCTAATTTTCTGAGAAATCACCACACTGACATCCAAAGGGGTTGTACCAGCTGGCATTCCCACCAGAAATGCAGAAGTGTTCCCTTTTCCCCACAACCTCTCCAGCATAAGTTGTCATCAGTGTTTTTGATCTTGCCCATTCTTTCAGGTGTTAGATGGAATCTCAGAGTTGTTTTGATTTGCATTTCTCTGATGACTAAGGATATTGAGCATTTCCTTAAGTGTCTTTCAGCCATTTTAGATTCCTCTGTTGAGAGTTCTCTGTTTAGGTCTGGACTCCATTTTTTTTTATTGGATTATGGGATCTTTTGGTGTCCAATTTCTTGAGTTCTTTGTATATTTTGGAGATCAGACCTCTGTCTGATGTGGGGTTAGTGAAGATTTTTTCCCATTCTGTAGGCTGTCATTTTGTCTTGTTGACCATGTCCTTTGCTTTACAGAAGCTTTTCAGTTTCAGGAGGTCCCATTTATTAATTGTTTCTCTCAGTGTCTGTGCTGCTGGGGTTCTATTTAGGAAGTGGTTCCTGGGGCTGGAGAGATGGCTCAGAGGGTAAGAGCACTGGTTGCTCTTCCAGAGGTCCCGAGTTCAATTCCCAGCAACCACATGGTGGCTCACAACCATCTGTCATGAGATCTGGTGCCTTCCTTGCCAGCAGTACATTGTATGCTTAATAAATAAATCTTTAAAAAAAAATTGGTAGAATGCCAAAAAAAGAGAGAAAAAAAAACAAACAAACAAAAAAAAAAAAGGAAGTGGTTCCCTGTGCCAATGCATTCAAGTGTACTTCCCACTTTCTCTTCTATACGGTTCAGTGTAGCTGGCTGTATGCCGAGGTCTTTGATCCATGTGGACTTGGGTTTTGTGCATGGTGACAGATATGGGCCTCTTTTCACTCTTCTACACCAACACTACACTTTGAGTTCAAGGCCAGCCTAGGCTACAGGAGACCCGCTCCCATGTTTTCATTTTTAGACCGGGCCTGGTCCCCTCCTGTCTTAACTTGCTGGATTGGAAGGCTGAGCCTACAGCTGAAGGCCGCTCCTCCATGACCAGAAAGAAACCAGCCAGGCAAGATGCAGAGCCAGTAGGGGCCATCAGCACTTGCTATGGCAACAGAAGTCCTGGATTCAGCCATGCCTGAACTCCTTCCCTGTAAGTTGAAGTCAGTATATGGAAAGTTTCTGCAGCATTTCCAAAGGATGGCTTTGCATTTCATTCAAATGGAGTCTTGAGGGCACAAAGTGGCAGGTTCTTAGGACTCCGGACAGTCACTTCCTGTGCTTGTTTCAGCTTTCAGGATGTGGGGTGTAGCTCTGCAGGACGTTCTAGGTCCTGCACTCTGGAGATGAGAACTCGAGGCCTCCCCTCCAGGGAAGAAGAAGTGATGCTCAGAACCAAGCGCGCCTGAAGACTCCACAGTGACTCTCTGGCTCCATACCACCCATGGCTTCCTATAGCCATAGGATACATCCAGGTCCAACCACCCAAGTCTAGGTCCTTCCTGTTTGCATCTTCATGTCAGCCCTTCCCCATAGCAACTCTCCCCTGCAATAAGGAATCCAATCTTAAAAAGGTTTATTTTAAATTATCTGTATATGTCAGTCTGTGGGTAGGTATTTACATATGCACGTGGACACCAAAAAAAGGCCAGAAGAGGACACCAGAGCTTCTGAAGCAGGAGTTACAGGCTGCTGTGAGCTGCCGCACGTGAGTTCTGGGAACTGAAGTCCAGTCCTCTGTAAAAACTATATGTGTTGTTAATCAGAGCCATCTCTCCAGCCCAAGGAAATCACGTCGCCTGGGCTGTGACCTGGTGACAATGGTGAGTCTGAGTTAGCTGAAATGGGTCACAGTGTCACCACAGTGTCACTGGTCATCCCTTTTCCTAGACATGGAGTGAAGGTCCAGCCTGCAGCGTCTGCACCAGTGTGCTCTTCTGTTTACTACAGCAACAAAGTTGCGAGCTGTGTTTCCCATTCTATTCCCTGACGGTTCTGAGGACAAATCCCAGAGTTCTGCCATACTGAATCCAGTGTGTCTGGGCTCTTAGAGTGATTCTACCACATTTACTTGTGTGTGTGTACGTGGGTGCATATGTCAAAGTGCGTGTGTTTGGCACATCTGTAATCCAGCACTTCTGAGGTAGAAGAAGCAGGAGGATCTGGGGTTCCATCCCTGGTGACATAGCAAGTTTGAGACCATCCTGTACAACATGAGATAACGTCTCAAACACCAGAGGAAAGAGACTGCCATGCTCAGGAGGATGCATATTTTTTTCAAAGATTTATTTATTAATTATGTATACAGTATTCTCAGTATTCTGTCTGCATGTATGTCTGCAAGATGCATATTTTAAAGACAATATATTTTCTTACTTGGATCCTTGCCAAGTAGTATTCTGCCTTGAGTAAGAGCGAAAGAAAAAACACGATGGCCAAGAGGACTCTGCCACTCGGCTCCCTGTACGCTGACACACAGAATACAGATGGGGTAAACTTCTATAACATTTTAACTAAAAGCACTCCCGAGACCTCTATGGAATCGAGCCTCGAATTCCTCCGAAGCCCCTTAGTGCGGCTTTGTCAGCACCACGTGAGACACCTGCAAGGAGACACCTTAAGTCAACTCATGAATGGCCCCATCAGAGAGAAGCTCAGAATTATCCGAGGATTGCTCCTGGGGAGGCCAGTCATCTTACGTCTGCATAAGCATGGAAGGGGACTTCATGAAGCCTGTTGTCCACATTGTGGATGAGTTGGGTTTTTTTTGGTTTTTCGAGACAGGGTTTCTCTATGGCTTTGGAGCCTGTCCTGGAACTAGCGCTGTAGACCAGGCTGGTCTCGAACTCACAGAGATCCGCCTGCCTCTGCCTCCCGAGTGCTGGGATTAAAGGCGTAAGCCACCATCGCCCGGCGTGGATGAGTTGTTGGAAGTGGGGGTCAATGTGATTGTGTATAATGGACAGCTGGACCTCATTGTGGACACCATGGGTCAGGAGGCCTGGCTGCGGAAGCTGAAGCGGCCACATCTGTCCAAATTCAACCAGCTGAAATGAAAGGCCCTGTACAGCAATCCTGAGTCTCTGGAAACATCTGCATTCATCAAGTCCTATAAGAACCTCGCCTTCTACTGGATCCTAAGGGCGGGTCACATGGTTCCTGCAGACCAAGGGGCCATGGCTCTGAAGATGCTGAGGCTGATAACTCAGCAAGAGTAGCATGACCGAGCTGAGTGGAGCTGGCTGGACCTGCAGACCCTGGAGCAGAGCCTAGGGTGGAGGTGCTGATGTCACAGGCTCTTCCCTGACTGTCCTGTGGGATGTGACTATGGGGGCTCCTGCCATCTCCTGTACACTGGAAGACCTTGGCTTCTGTGACAACTTAGAAATCAGATCTGCTTTGTGAAGAGCATTCAAAACCATACTCATTTAATCAAAATGAAGGATTGTAAGGGACAGACCTCTTAATACCAAAACAAATTATAACACATGCAAAGCCCAGCACTTGAGAGGTAGAAGCAAGATCAGAAGTTCAAGACCACCCTCACCTAGGTTGCAAGTTCAAAGTCAGCCTGCACTAGATGGGAGGGACAGAAAGAGAGTAAACACCCACTGAGCTGCCGACTCAGTGTCTGTGCCTATAGGTCTTTTGTTTGCTACATATACCTATATATTTTTACAAAAATGGAATCCATATTATATGCTATTTTACTTTCTATTTTGTTCACAGATCAACATGACCCGCACTACTTTTCCTGTCAATAAATGTGCTGTGATGTTTTTTTTTAAAAAAACAAAAACAAAGTGGGTGTGTCTGTAGAGGACAGAGAACAACCTGGATCCCTCTTTTCACCAAGAAGATTCTGGATATTGAACTCAGGCCATGAGGTTGGTAGCCCTTAACCCAAAGAACCATTTTACTGGCCTCAATTTTGGCATCTTTTTGTTTTTCCAGCACAGAGGATTGAGGCCATATAAATGGACGTGCCCTACCTCTGAGCAATGCCCTCAGCCCCTCATGGGGAATTCTAGGCGGGGCTCCACCCCGACCATGTCCCCAGCCCTCACTGGGGAGTCTATGCATGGCTCCACCCCAGATGGCCACGCCTCCAGACCTTCATCTTGAATTCTAGGCAGGTGCTCCACCCCTAAACAGTGGTCCCTAGAGCCTCACTGGTGTTTCTGGGAGACGGGACCCTCTAATCCATGCCCTTGGCTCTTTGGTTTTTATTTTAACACATGGTTTCACTAAGTTGCCCAGGTTGGACTAGAGCTCACTCTGTAGCCCAGACTAGCCTTGAACTTGTGATGCTCCTGAGTCACTGTCTCCTGGAGCTAGGATGACTTGTCCTCCGAATACAGCAATTGAACAGGAACCTCCAGAGTTCATCTCAAAGGCGCTGTTGCTTAATGGGGTGGGGTGTTGAGCAGAGCAGCTGGGCTGTGTGCTGAGCCTATGGCCAGAGGCTAGGGAGAGCTGGGTGAGGAGTCAGAGCACAGGGAGCTGGGTGAGGAGCACAGGGAGCTGGGTGAGGAGTCAGAGCACAGGGAGCTGGGTGAGGAGTCAGAGCCACAGAAAAGGCTTTAGTTTTCTCGGACATCACATAGGTAAGTCAAGCTTAAGGAGGAAGCGTGCTTCTGCGCATGACTCCTCAGGAACACACAGCTTGCATCTTGGGCTCCTTCAGGGGTCAAGGACCTAGGAAGTGCCTATGCCTCTTGTTGACTGAGGGACTGAACCCTAGTGGGTCATCGGAAGCCTCACGATATAGATGGCTCCCTCCTTCCCAATCTGTTTCACCAGCCATAAAAGGCACACAGCTACCTGTTTACCAGTGGACCACCTCAGGCCACAGCTCCCAGGGCTGCTGGATTCTGATCACTAGGTCTCACCTTGCAGTACAAGACTGGATGTGGACCTGGGTGGCCAGTGGCAAACAGCAAATACAGGGGAATGAGGTTCCTAGAAGGTAAGCTCTCTCATGGTTCCGAGAAAGGTTAAACGATCTGCTCAACGCCAGACAGCAATGGCCTGGTGGGAGGTCAACTCATGCCCACTGCCCAGTAACTTTATCAACTACCCTGAGCTGCCCCGTGGAGGGTAACTCCAATGAACGTCGTTGTGTTTAAACGACTCTGGGACTGCTTTGAAGTCTCTGCAGGACCACCAGACTTGTCGCTATATAACTAGGTCCCACTGATGTGCCCCATGCGCCCTCTGGTGGTCAACACCGGAATGAATGGAATCGTGGACAGAAAGATAGGGCTGGCTAATGAGCAGGTTGAATGTCCCCTTTTTTTAAAAAAAAATATTTATTTATTTATTATGTATACAATAATCTGTCTCCATGTATGTCTGCAGGCCAGAAGAGGGCACCAGACCTCATTACAGATGGTTGTGAGCCACCATGTGGTTGCCGGGAATTGAACTCAGGACCTTTGGAAGAGCAGGCAATGCTCTTAACCACTGAGCCATCTCTCCAGCCCCTGAATGTCCCTTTTTTATAAGAATCCCAACTCCATGCAACTCTTATCCTTTCCTCAAAACTATGGTTCCAATGCACCCTCCTGGCTCTCAGGAAGCCCTTCTTGTGCCGTCATACACATCCAAGGTCGGTCTGGAATCCTATCCCTTCCCCTAACCTCACGGGGTTGGGGTGTTTGTGTGCATTTCGTAGATGCTTGATGAATGCTGAGTGAATAAGAAAATAAACACAGGAACTAGCTTCAGGAATATTCTTGGCCTACCCTAAAAGATGACGCAGGTTTCATCCTCTCTTCAAGGGTCCCACAGACAGACGGGCTGCCTTCAAGTTAGAGGTTCTTCCTTTGACCAGAGAATAGGTTCCTTCGCATCCATATCTCGATTGTTTGTGGGACGCCTGATGTGCACCACCCAGACATAATACTCCTTTTTGCCTGGCGTTGTCAGTTTATCAGGTGCACGTAATTATATGGAGGAGGGCTGTGGAGACCACGAGAGAAGGCGACATTGGAGCTGAGACTTGGACGTGAGAAAGAAGAACGCACTGGGAATTCTGGGGGACTGTGCACTTGGAGAGACACAGACAGTGAGAATAAACGCCCGGAGTCGCCTCCGTGCTTGCCTGGTGGATCAGAAGAAGGGGTAAGGACATAAGGAAAAGAGGGCTTGGCAGATCGAGAAGAGGAGCAGCCTCCTAGGCCCCGCCCATCAGCCTCCTCCAGGGGTGAGCGGTTGCCAAGGCGACTAAGCCCCGCCCCTCAAGCGACTCGGCTTCTCGCGGCTGTACCTGGCTTTCCGAGGGCTCTCTATCCAATCCTGGTTGCCACAGAAACTCAACCCTGTTGACTACAGTCCCTCTCCCGAGCTAGTCACCCGCTTTCAGGCTCCGCTTCAACCTCCCAGCCCGGTTGCCAAGGAGACGGCCCTGCCCGAAGCCGACCACGCCCCGAGCGCCTAAGCCCGCCTCCAACCGGCCCAGCTTGCCAGCCGAGTACCCAAGGAGACGAGCCCGGAAGCTTGAAGCTTTGGCTCCACTCCAAGCTCCTAGGCTGTTTCCACGATTGGTCCGGTCTCCGATCCTCCTTACCAGGGAACCCTGGTCCCGCCCTGCACAGGCTCAGTCCCAGTTGCTTACAGGTTACAACTGTACCCCACATTGCCAAGGAGACAGCGGGCAGCCCCTTGCTCTCGGCGGCTTCCGCGAGGCCCCGCCCCACCCAGGTTACCAAGAAGCGTCTCCTCCCCAAGTAACTCCTCCGCTCGCTTGTCCACCATCCCTGACTTCTCCCTGCATCCAAAGCCTGACTTCACCTACGAAAGTCGTTGTCAAGGAGACCCGCCTTCGCGCCGTTCCGGAATTTCCGAGCTCACCAAGCATGACTCCGCCCCTACTCCGGTTGCCGAGGCCTCTCGGCTCCGCCCACTCCGGATAGGCCCCGCCCCCAAGATGCTCTGCAGTCCAGTTACTGCCCAACTCCGCCCCGGTTGCCAAGGAGACTAGGCTCCGCCGCCTGGTCGGGAGGCTCCGCCCCTCTCGCTCGGCTCGGGTCCCCGACTTCCGGACGTACCTAGTTTGTTCTAGTGCGGCCACCGTCCTCCACGAGTCTGCCACCACCCCCCTCTACAGCGTCGCCCGCGTCCCTCCACGAGCCCCACGCCTGAACGTGCGTGCCGTGCGTGCTATGCGTGAGCGTGCGCGGGCGCGTCGGCCGGCGAGGGAGCAGCAAACGGCCGGCGGCGGGCGCCGCGCGGGGGGCGGGCGACGCGGAGGCGGCGGTGGCCATGGCCGAGGCATCGCCGCAGCCCGGACGGTACTTCTGCCACTGCTGTTCGGTGGAGATCGTGCCTCGCCTGCCGGTGAGGTCCGGACGGGAGGGCGGCGGGGCTGTGCGCGCGAGGCGGGCTAGAGGGGAAGCCGAGACCCGGCGGTGTGCGAGCAGCGTGGCGGGCAGGGCCGAGGACCCAGGGCTGCGGCGGGGGTCCCTCGGGGGGACGTGTGGCGTTGGTCGGACTCGGCGGGGATCGGGAAGCTGAGCTCCGCGCCGGCGACGGTCGCCGAGCGCGTGGCCGGGACGCGGGGACGCGCAGCGCGGCCTCGAGCGCTACCCCGGGCCTCGCAGCTGCGCCCAGAGGAGCTACAAATCCGACGCCGCAGTCTGGGGGGTCTGGGCTGGTCGCACCGACACCCCACCTGGTTGTTGCAGGCTTTGTGCTACTGCTTCAATGTGGCTTTGGCCAGCTGCACCCCCCAGGGCCCCACCCGGGTGTCCCCAAGCCTCCTGCTGCTACGGGGCTTTGGGTAGATGTATCCCTAGGACCCCACTAGAGTATCCCCAAAGCCTCCTGGTTCTTCAAGGTGGTTTTGGGCATGTGTACCCCGAGGACCCTGCTTGGGTATCTTGGGGCCTCCTGCATCCAGTTCAAGGTAGTTTTGGCCAGGTGCCTCCCAGGGTTCTTGGAAGCCTGTTGAGAGTGATTGGCTAGTTTTGTGTCTGGTATCAACCAGATCTCCCCTTTTCCCAGGTCTGTCTGTCCAAACCATGATGGGTAGCTCTTAGGTTCCCAGGGCAGCATCCTCCCAACACCCCCTACCCCCATCATCCCTTGTCTCATACCTAGGTTTGAGGCTCGCCCTCTGGAGGGTTCATCTCCCAGTACTTGAAGCCTATCGCCACCTTCACAGGCCAGGCATGGAGTCAGCTCCTGGTTTTTTAGAAAAGGAAGCTTGGGTGGGCCCTTTGAAGGGGTACCTGGTCTGGTGTAAGTCACACTGCCATTGCACAGGTGGTGGAGTGGTATCTGGATCATGCATAGGCATTCCGGGTGAAGTGAGAGTTGGTGCAGTTTCTTCCTGTCTCCCTGCACACCGCCCCTCTGGGTAGTGACAGTGGCTTTCTTCATAATTCAGTTTGACCAGGCTAGGTGGTTCATGCTTTTAATCCTAGCACTAAGGAGGGGCAAGTGGAGTTCAGGCTGGCCTGGTCTACATAAAGGACTCCAGGACAGCTAGGGTGACACCAGGAAACCCTGTCTAGAAAAAAGAAAACAAAGCAAAACAACAACAGAGGAAAGCAGGCTGAAGGGAGAGTGGTGTCTGCAGTGGGCGTCTCCCTGATTGTGATTTCTGCTTCTCTGTCTGCTGAGCTTCATCCCTGCCCACCCCCCAGCTCTGCCTGGACCTTTCCTGTTCTCAGTATCAAGGGTGAGCCTGGACTGGGGGCTGTGCAGCCTCCTCACCATCCTTGTCAATTCTGGGAACTGAAGCGTGGGTCTCAGGTCTCTTTGCTAGGAGATGGCCTGGCCCAGGTGCACACCTTGCCGTCGCTTCTTCTTACTGGGGCCAGCACAGCTCCAGGTGCTGGCCCTGTGACTTTGACATGGAGGACCCTGACCTCTAATGCCACTGTGCCTGGCAAGGGCCCTCCTGTAAGTCCCAGTGACCTAGCATGGTCTTTGTTCTTACAGGGTTTGTAGGCCAACCAGGGCGTGACAAGTGCTTAGACAGTGGCATGGGTGGTTTTTGTACGAGCAGCTAGCATGGTAAAGGGAGCTGGGGCAGGTCTACGTCCCAGGGTAGGCCACCCAGGAGAGGACCTGCCCTGTTCACAGCGGTAGTGAGAGCTGCTGCTCTAGACACCAACCTGCATTGGTCGCTGTCGACTCCCACTTCCAGCGATGGCACCTTCACAGACCCTGAGCTGCCCTGTGCCATCAGCTGTCCAGTGTGCTGCCCACTCCAGACAAGTGAGCAGCACCCCGGTCTCCAATACAGAGGCCCTCAGCCTTACGCTGTGACCCTTTACTACAGTTCCTCGTGTGTAGTAACCTCAACCATAAAATTATTTTCATTGCTTCCTCATAACTGTTTGCTATTGTTAAGAATTGTAATCCAAATCTCTAACACTCAGTGTCTGATGTACCCTGAGAAAGGGCCGCTCAGCTCCAGGGGTTATCGCGACCCACAGGTTGAGAACTGATGCTCTGATGGGCAGTTTGTCTGTCGGTACCCATGGGGCTGTGACTGCCAGGCAGTGGCAGAGCTTCAGGGTGCTGGACGGATAGCTTGCTTGGTTGGGAACGTATCAGTAGGGAGCAGATGAGTTGGCTAGAGCCAGGGGCTGTGGGCAGTGCATGCCCAGACTTGGTCCTCTTCAGGGTGTGTTGGTGGAGGCCATGTGACGTACAGGTGCAGACATGGACTTTCCGTGTGCAGACACCTGCAGCCCGGCTCCTCATTTTACCCGCTCACAGCCTCATGGGTCAAAGGAAGTAGACGAGGGGACCAGTGCCTGCTACATGTGTGAACACAATAACCTAGCATGACGTGGAGCCTGGCCTGGGTTCTGGGCAGAACCACTCCTACAGACAGAGCCCCAGGCACAGTGGGTGTGGTGGGAGGCAGCATGGCCATGCACTGGGCTTGTGAGACAGGTAGTGGCTGCCTGCGTCTTCTGGAGATTGGGACACACATGTGCCCAAGGACGATGCTTCTACTCTAGGAGCCATGGCAGGGAACTGGGCCTGTGGCTCCCACACCTCACGCCCTGTCGGTTCTGGAGAGCAGTCTGCAGGCCAGCGGCACTAGCCAGAGATGCTTGGGATCGGCCCTGCCTTCCCTGTGGCACTGAGTGGTCCTTCAGAATGTGTCGCCTGAGCATAGGGCACCCCATGTTCTGCGGCTATCCTATAGCCTCAGCTCTCTATTGGGGATCTTCTCTGGGCAGGTTGTCAAGAGCAGAGTGTCAGAACCAGGCAAGGCAGAATGGCTTCTGCTGGGTCCTCCTGGCACCAGCTGCTGTGAGGGGTGAGTGGGTACCTACCTGAGAGACAGACATTGACGGTGGATACAAGCTCACCCTAACTGTCCCTCCTCTGAGCCCGTGAGGGGTGGCTGGGCATGGCAGTCGAGCAGAGGCCACCAAACCTGATGCTGTACTGTGTCAGGAGAGGTGGTGGTGGTCAGACTTTGGCCACCCAGCTCTGATGAGGCTGCCCTGGGTCTGCTGACTGTCTCAGGTCAGCTGAGTCGTGCTGGCCGGCGTCACCCCTTCACATGTTCATGACGGTGCATCCATCTTTGGAGGTGTGTCACCCTCCCTGCCTGCTCTACTCTTGTCCGACAGCTTGCAAGCTGCTTTTGGCTGGGGCAGGACATAGTGTGGGACGTGCTGTGTGAAGCCCAGTGGTTGGGCCTGAGGCCGTGCTTGTCTGGGATCAATTCTGTCAATGTGAGGCCCATGGTCTTGGCTGCCTGCCTGCACCACCGCCTTAGCACTCGCCAACGGTGGCCTTGGGAAGCACGCTCCGCACTTGTTGGGACCTCCCGTGTGTGGTGGTGTCCCCAGAGGTGACTCAGCCTCTGGGTCCATGGGTTCTGGCACCAGAACCACAAATGCGGCTTGCAGTTGATCTCAGGGAGGATTTTCCTCCTGCTGGGCATATACAAGTCCATGTCCACCCTTGTGTGTCTGAAGAAGGAACTGCAGGCCCTGTCCTTGTGGAAGGTACACTGTGTCTGCTATTCACCAGGATTGGGAGGTCACTGGAGGAATCCAGACTTGGGGAGACCTAGCAGGGTGCTAGAATTGCTAAGGCTATGGAGGGGGCAGCTGTCCTTGTAGCCTATGCCCCTCAGGCACGGGCTAGACAGAGCTGCCGTATGTGGCTTGGGATGGATAGCCATACTGACCCCTGCCTTCCCCACAGGATTACATCTGCCCAAGGTGCGAGTCTGGCTTCATTGAGGAGCTTCCAGAAGAGACCAGGTAGTGATTGGGGCTGGGGGGCTGCCATAACCTTGGCGTTCTCTGCCCTGAGGACCTAGGAGAGACTTGAGCTGCAGTTGACAGGCTCTCTCTCCCCAGGAACACAGAAAATGGCTCTGCCCCCTCCACAGCCCCCACCGACCAGAACCGGCAGCCATTTGAGGTGAGTCAGGGTCCCTAGTCCTCAGGTCCTCCCCTGCCCCATATTTGATGGTGCTCTTCCTAGCCCTGACAGTTGTCTCCCATTCCTTCCCCCTTCGCTGTCGCGGTATATGGCGGCCTCACTGCATCTTCCCCGCAGAGTGTGGACCAGCACCTGTTCACGCTGCCGCAGGGGTACAGCCAGTTTGCTTTCGGCATCTTCGACGATAGCTTTGAGATTCCCACGTTTCCTCCTGGGGCACAGGCCGATGATGGCAGGGACCCCGAGAGCCGACGGGAGAGAGAGCATCAGTCTCGACATCGGTACGGAGCCCGGCAGCCCCGGGCTCGCCTTACTGCCCGGCGGGCCACTGGCCGGCATGAAGGTGTCCCCACGCTGGAAGGGTGAGTGGACGGGGTAGCTGGTGAGGGCCTCACGACCACAGTGGGGCCTAGAAACATGGGAGGCAAGCACACTCCACTGACCTGAGTCTCTAGGCTTCCGTAAGGAAGTTCTCTGGTCACCTCTCTCCTTAGACAGGACCCAGGGAGTCTGGGTCACCCACAGGACCTGAGTAGTGCATCCCCAATCCCCTGTGGAAGAGGAGTAGGCTGGGGTCCAGGTCCTTGGAGCCATGCCCCATGGCTGCTGGCTATCAGGAGTGCCTGTAAACCGGTTTGCACCATTGACTCCCTGCCATTGGGTAGGAGGGTGCTTACCTATCATCCCAGTACTTGAGTGGTGGAGACAGAAAGACCACGCAGTCCAAGACTGGCTGCTCTGTCTCGTGAGGTGGTGGTGCTGACTGTTGCGGGCCCCTGTGACACCATCTCTCCCACAGGATCATCCAGCAACTTGTGAATGGTATCATCTCCCCGGCCGCTGTACCCAGCCTGGGCCTTGGTCCCTGGTGAGTAGGGGACGGGTGCCTGGCCTCTCACACCCTGCGCCCCCTGACCCGGCCTCTCCCCCCCAGGGGCGTCCTGCACTCGAACCCAATGGACTACGCCTGGGGGGCCAACGGCCTGGACACCATCATCACACAGGTACAACCGGCCACACTCAGAATGGGGGGGTCAGATAGTCGGCCGGCCAGCCTGGTGAGGCACATGGGTGCAGGCTCTGTAGTACCAGAGGCCCCTGCATCCCGCCCTCTGGTGTCAGCTCAGTGACCGGTCCCTTTCTCCCCTCTTTTGAAGGATGCCTGCTGTCCTAGGAAGGACAGTGGCCTGTACTAAGCCTGTACACCTCAGACAGCTCTGAGGTTTAAGGGCCTGGTGTGTCCTGCTGGTTTGCAGCCTTGCAGAGCTGGGCAGGTGGAGACTCCTCGATCTCCTCCCCACCCTCCCCCCCGCTGCCCTGTTGGGAACCCTGCCCCCCTCAGGTCACTGCTTCTTCTTGTCTTCCAGCTCCTCAATCAATTTGAGAACACGGGCCCCCCACCTGCAGACAAGGAGAAGATTCAGGCCCTCCCCACAGTCCCCGTCACAGAGGAACACGTGGGTATGCTCACAGGATGGTGGCCAGAGTCCCTGGGTACCTCCCCTGCCACAGCATGCCTCTCACCGACCTGCTTCCTCCGCAGGCTCAGGGCTGGAGTGCCCCGTGTGCAAAGACGACTATGCGCTGGGCGAGGTCGTGCGGCAGCTGCCCTGCAACCACCTGTTCCATGACAGCTGCATTGTGCCCTGGCTAGAGCAGGTGACTGCCCTACACTCTGAGGCGGCCCACAAAACCAGACACAGCTCTGACCTTAACCCTAGTCTGCTTGCCTGCCAACCAGAACCCTGTGCTCATCCTGACTGCAGCCCTAACACTAGCCATAGCCTTCTGGGCTGCACTTCCTTCTGAGCCTGCCTCCCGCTGTGACCCTAAGGCTGACTTCATGCTAACCCTGGCTTTACTGTGCCCCACCCAGATCCAGAAACAGTTCCCGGGTAGAGTATGTGCAAGCAGTTAGCGTTGGCTTTCGGTGCTGACCCTGACTTTGTTGCTGTGCCTGTCTGCTACCTTCCCTGGGCCCTGACTTTGTCCCTAACACAGACTCTGATTGTGAGCCAGACTGGTCATGAACCTGATGTTAACCTTGGCCCTGACCCCAGGCCCTGCTCCTCCTCCTCTTAACTCCTTCCTCCTCTGTCCTCTCAAGCACGACAGCTGCCCAGTCTGCCGCAAGAGCCTCACTGGACAGAACACGGCCACCAATCCCCCAGGCCTGACTGGGGTGGGCTTCTCTTCATCCTCGTCCTCATCCTCGTCTAGCTCTCCTAGCAACGAGAACGCCACAAGCAACTCCTGAGTCCCACCTGGCCACCCACCCCCGGGGCTCGGTCATCCCGCCCGCCCCAGGTGCCCTAGCACCGCCATGACCATGGACTAGAGGTGCTGCCCCATGGTGGCCAGCAGCACCTGGCGGGCCCCAGGCTGCGACAGGCGTGGACTTGGCCGTGGCCGCTCCTGTTTGGAGGCACGCACGTGGGCCCCATGTCCCCAGCAGGCGCCTTCAGTCCGTCTTTAACCTCACCCTCCAAATGTTCAACGGCAGAAGGGTTTTTATGATTTTAAATTATTACTGCTTTGAAATAAATGGACATTTGAGCCACGTGCGGCCATGCATGATCTGTGGAGAGTCTGCAGGACTGTCGCCAGGCCCAGCCCACCACATGCCCTGGGAGGCCGGGCCCAGCACCGGCCAGCACCGACCTCGGGACCACAAGGGTGACCAGCAGACCCAGGAACAAACTGCTCCAGCAGACTTTTTTTTTTTTAAAGGGAAATGTGTGTTATCTGGAAAGCTATTTAAAATACACCTCCTCAAAAAGCAGAGCCCATGGCTTGGCGTCTTCCTTCAGCCAGGGTATTCATGACTGCCCGATGGGGCAGCTCACAGGGTGGGTTTGTGCTTCTGGCCTTGGCTTTGGCATTGTTCAGCAGAAGGCATTTTGAACTCCTGCCTTCAGGGCTGCTTGGAGGGGAAGCTGTCTGTTGCCAGCCCTGCCTGTGGGTGACCACGTGGTAGGGCCTGTGACCAGGGAGCCTCAGTCTCGTCCACACACCACTTTCCTGGACTCACAGCATCGATAAGCTCACCTAATGCCACTCCAGCATTGCTGTGGGTGAGCAGGCCCCCAGCTCTGCTCCTGAGATTCCGTGAAGAGCCCAGAGCAGTCGCTGATGTCAGCACTGGTACGAACTGCCCACCCCGTCTGCAGAGCCCAGAGGAGCACGAGTCCTCCAGCCCTGGTGCTGCGGTGCTGCCAGCCGACTGGTCATTCTTTGATTGCCTTCTACTCTACCGTCTGGGGCACAAGTCTTGGCTTCCTCAGGTTGCTGCTTAAATGACAGCTGCCAGCCACATCCCACCCTGACGGCCTGGTAGCAGAAAGGATTCCAGCCATGGGTACCATGCAGACTGCCATTCCCTACAGATGCTGGCACTGTACCCTTGGCCATCTCTGTTAGCATGGTGCGTGCATCCTGCCTCTGACGAGCAAACATGCTCACTAAGGCTTAAGACATTTATTGTTGATGGTTCTGGGATAGAAGCTGACACTGGTGTCCTCAGTCTCTCCCAGGGACTTGAGGGAAGACAGGCAGTGAACCCATCTAGTGTCCAGAGGCCCCATGTCAGCCCTGCATAGTGGCGCATGCCTTTAATTGCTGCAGAGGCAGGCAGATCTATGTGAGTTTGAGGCCAGCCTGGTCTACAGAGCAAGTTCCAGGACAGCCAGGGATATGTAGAGACTCTGTCTCAATAAAAAGTGTGTGTATGTGTGTGTGTCTGAGTGTGTGTTGAATGTGTGATCTTATGTGTGTGTATGTGTGAGTGTATGATCTTAGGTGTGTGAGTGTGTGATCTTAGGCGTGTGAGTGTCTGTGTGTGTGTGAGTATGTGATCTTAGGCGAGTGGAAGCAGGGTACATGCACATGAGTGCAGGTACCTGCAGAGGTCAGAAAAGAGTCGGGTCCTCTGGAGTGGGGCATACAGGTGATTGTAAGCGACCTCGTCTGGGAGAACTAAGCTTAGTCCCCTGGAAGAGCAAGAAAATGCTCTTAGCTCTGACCCCTACTCTGACCACATGGGACGATAGGTGTGTCTTGCTGTTACCACCAACCTTGGCCATGCCCTCTATAGCCTGTCCACCTGGTGTGTCCCCACCTCCAAACTAGATGTGTGGAAACTGCCAGTTTTGTGTATCCCCTGAGAGTTGGCCTGCCCTATAGGGACCCTGCCATATCTCCATTCCTGGCCGCCAGCAGACACCCGTGTAGGTCCAGGACTCTGGCCTGGGCCCTTCCTGCCCAACTCCAGATCTTCCAGCCTCCTCTGCTGTGCATGCTTCCTTAACCAGCAAGCCCTTCAAGACGAGACCAGCACTGGCAGGAAGTGTGTGGACAGTTGGTGCCGCCGTGTCTGTCCACCTTGCCGGGGAATGCCCTGGCCATCCAGTGCCAGGAACATAGGGCGGCCGTGGTGCCGCCAGCGTCGTGAGGCGTATGTGTTGTAGCCGTTCTCCTCAATGCGTTCTCGGAACCTACAGTCCACAGAGTAGACCCGCTGCAGTGCGGGCATGTGAGGCTGGCTGGCTGCCCCACCAACCATCACCACCCGCTGGGTACTGCCCATCACTCACCGACCCGTAGAGGCGGCCTCTGCGATTCATGGCCACGTAGAAGCCTGAGTACACAGCCTTGATCACCACGGTGCCCACATGGACAGAGCGGATCTCAACAATACCTAAGAGACAGGGTGGAACAGTCAGACAGTGCCCACATGGACAGAGTGGATCTCGACAGTGCCCACATGGACAAAGCGAATCTCGACAGTGCCTGGGAGATGGGGTGGAACGGTCAGGCAGTAGCCACACTGGGCTTCCCCAGTCCCATCACCACTGTCTCCAACCTCAGCTGACGTGGACCCTAAAGGCTAGGACTCCACCCTGGATGAAGGAGTCTGTCTACAGCCACCAGGAGCTAACCAGAAGAGACTTCGGGAGCCTTGGACACCAGCTGCCTACACAACCCTGGGTCAGGCGCCAACTGTACCCATTTCCAGAACAGAAACTGAGGGCCAGGATTGAAAGAAGTAGCCTTGGACTTGTTTGTTCAGTCCTGTGAATGGCCCTGGCAAGCCCTACCTGTCTGAGCTGCAGCTTCCTCCAGGAACCCTTTCAGGCAGATGAGCCCACCACAGGCCTCTAGAAGCTTGAGGGCCCATGCTGGGGACATCAGCCACATCACTCTGTCCCTGTCCCTTAGGGAATAAGTGTATTTGCTCCACCCCAGGGAAGATCCATCACAATGGGCCGTCTTGGTTAGCATTGTATCCTCTTGGCCAGCACCACATAGTAACTCACAAGCCGTCACCTACCACCCCTATAGACAGGATCTAAATCTCAGAAGTACTAAAGGGCCCAGGTCACTCAGCTGGGCCTCTTCCCCAGCCTGGGGCCACCCCACCTGACTGTGCTGCCACGGATGGACCTGCCCAGCCAGTCCCCTGTCATAGCCCTCGTCCTGTGTGGCCTAATGAGGGCCTTGGAACCCAGATGAAAGCCACTGGGATGGGCAGTGCCCTGTCACCTGCCCAGGGCTGAGCTCAAATCCTCCCAGGAACTCCTACCAGACCTTAGCACCAGGGGAGCTAGCTGTGGCCTCCCCATCACCGCCAGCTTCCTCCTCACCCGTAGCCTTTCCTCTTCCTACACAGATGCCGCAAACACTTATCGAAGGCCTTTCGTATGCAAAGCAGGGTTCCGTCCGGACCCAGCTCCGTTTCTTGTGCAGGACCTTGAGATCAGGGCATCCATCTTACCTCATTTGCCAAATAGGGGTGTCTGGGAACAGAGCGAGCCCCAATTCAGGCAGGTCTCAATTCCAGGAGCGGGATTCCTGTCTTATGATCCCACTGGGCATGCACAGTTCCTATGGGCAGTTACAGTTTGACCCTGTACGTAGCCCAGGCGCTGGCCTCTGCCTCGCCCGGGAGCCCACAGGAGGTGTGCCCATCTCGCCCTGCCGCCCCATCACTCACTGTCCTGGCCATGCCGCCAGCGCGTCCCCTCCACCCGGCCACCGGGGTCCACTCGCAGGAAGAAGTGGGTGGAGGAGAAGAGGCGTCGCCAGCGCACGTCGCCCTCCAGATGCGGGTACCCGCCCGGGGCACCCGGTGCCCGAGCCAGCAGCAGCCAGGCCAGGCCCAGCCAAAGGCGGCGGCGCATCCCGACCTGTGCCCGCCAGCGCGCGGTGGCCCAGCTGCACGGTCAGGGGCGGGGCTAGGTCCGCGGTTGTCCAATGGGCGCGGGAGGGGGCGGGGACACCGACCTAGGCAACACACACATATACACACTGAAGTGTGTGTCCTGCAGGCGGGTCGCTGTCACTCCAGGGTGCAGATGCGGGAGTGGAGAGGGAGACACAAGAACAAGCTCGCAGAGGAACAGAAATTGAAGACAGAGGGACTGGTTATGGAGAGAAACAGAAACCAGAGGCAGGAGAAAGGAATCACAAAGAAACGGACAAAAGACAGTGCTAGGAGACAGAGACTGTATAAAAGATGGGCACGTGACAACAAAGTAAACCAGAAGATGTCAGAAGGTGTCAATCTGGCTAGCTGGGCTGAGCGTGCACAGGACATCCCAGAGATTCTGAGGCTACCGGTCCGGAGGGGCTGGGCCATGGAAGAATGGGCAGGAAAGGGATGGGATGAATGGAGGGCAGCGTGACAGGTGCAGGAACCTCTGTTTGAGCAGGAGGGACAGACAGGTATGTCACCACCAGCTTAGGTACATTGAGAACAAGAGGACAGCGTCTGGGTAGCAGAATTAGGGCGGTGCGTCCACCCTCACACCTGCTCCTCATTGCAGCCACACCCATTCCCAGGAGACACCCATGGCATCCATGGTCACCCACACCTTCTGCCCAGTAGCCAGTGTCTCTGACGGTGGGTGCAATGACCTTCAGATGCAGCCTAGAGTCACTGGTGTTGGGGAACCTTGAACCTCAATGCCAGTTCCCTCCCCCTGGCCCCAGGCAGCACCTTTAAATAGCACCAGGGTGAGGTTCACCGACAAGTTTGCCTTTTGGGGAGTCCTCTGGAAAGACAACCAGTCCTTCAGGATGCCAGGATTCCTTCCTGGTAGCTCAGTAGATCCCGTCTCTTCCTGGACCTGGGCAGGTCACACTGTGGGGTGGACCAGCGTGTCCCATGCCTGGGCTCATCAGAGGCTCTCACTGCACACATATGGCACAAGGCCCCGTGACCCCTTCCTGATCACCTACACCTGTGAGCTTTCTCTGTGAGGCAGGTTGGCGAGGGGGTGTCTGTCTGGGAGGTACACTGAGAAAGTCTAGACACAGTGCTGGGCAAGTAATGGAGCGCACAGCTCCAGATGCCGCGTGTGACTTTGTTCCATGACTGAAATTCTAAGCTCCCCTCTGGGATGAGCACCTCGCAGCCCCTAGACACACCCTTGGACATTTTTAGATTCCCTGTGTGAGAGACAGAGACGCACGCCTGGGAGGTGTCTGACTTGGTTTAATTTAAGAATAGCTCATTGAGATGTAATTTTCATACCACATAAATCACTCATTTAAAGTATAAACTGAGTTATTAGTGCATGAGTGTGAGGCAGCTCCCACCTGTCAAACTCTGGAGTGTTCTGCCGTCCCCACGAGAGTCACCTGACTTTACGGGCCTCCAGTACTTGCAAGTCTGTTTCCTGTCTCTGGGTTCTCCTGTTCTGGCCATTTCCTGTCATGGAGACCGGCACTGTATGGCCTCTGGGGTCTGGTTCTCTCACTGAATACCTTCCGGCTGTGTCATGTGTGGGAGCCTCACTCCTGTTCATGGCCGAGTAACATTCCAAGACAGTGATGGCCCGTACTGTGTGTCACGTGCCTGTTGAGACTGTGTTATCTCTGCGTTCCAGGTACTGTGAGTATTTTAGTTTTGGTGTGGATGTGGGTCTTTATTTCTTTTGGTCACATACTTAGGAGGGGGATCTCTGGGTCATGTGGTAACTGTATTTAATTAATTTTGTTTGTTGTCTCAGTCTGGCTTTTAACTCAGAATGCTTCTCCTTCAGCCTCCTGAGTGCTGGGATGTCGGAACACACCCCTCGCAGTCTGTCCTTCTTTCTTCTCTTTTCCTTTTCCCAAAACAGAGTGTCTCTATGGCACTGGCCATCCTGGAGCTCACTCCAGACCAGGCTGGCCTGGAACTCACAGATCCGCCTGCCTCCGCCTCGCAAGTGCTGGGCTTAAAGGCTGTGCCACCATCGCCCGGCTCTTTCTTGGTTTTTCAATGTTGGATTGCCTTTTATCTGTCTAAGAGGGGATGGTACACGTGCCACAGCTCAAACACAGAGGCCAGAAGAAAGCTGGAATCACTTCTTTACTTCTGCCGTGGGGCCAGAGGGTCAGGGCGGAATCTCTTTGTTTTGTTTTTGTTTGTTTTTCGAGACAGGGTTTCTCTGTGGCTTTTGGAGCCTGTTCTGGAACTAGCTCTTGTAGACCAGGCTGGTCTCGAACTCACAGAGATCCGCCTGCCTCTGCCTCCCGAGTGCTGGGATTAAAGGCGTGCGCCACCACCGCCTGGCGCAGAATCTCTGCTCTAGAGTCCGCTCGGGTTAGCTTTGAACTCAGCCTGCGGAGTACTCTGAGCACTAGGATGACAGGCAGGAGCCGACACTCTTGGCAGAAAACTTGGAGGAATCTTTTCTTGGAGGGTACTAGGGACTGAACCCAGGTCTTTTCCACATGCTAGGTTCTATCCCTAAGACCTTCACCCCTGACCACACCCCCAGCCCCTCACTGGGGAATTCTAGGCACAGGTTCTAGCTATGAGCCACAGCCCCAAACCTGTTTTTAGTTTCTTTTTTTTTTTTTTTTTTTTTGGATTTTTCGAGACAGGGTTTCTCTGTGGTTTTGAAGCCTGTCCTGGCACTAGCTCTGTAGACCAGGCTGGTCTCGAACTCACAGAGATCTGCCTGCCTCTGCCTCCCGAGTGCTGGGATTAAAGGTGTGCGCCACCACCGCCCGGCCTTTAGTTTCTTTATTAACACAAGATCTCAATAAGCCACGAGACTATCCTCAAACTCTCCATCTTCCTGAATATCTGAGATCAGGCCATACTTCAAAATTCTTTGAAAAAAAAATTCTTAGGTGCCGGGCGGTGGTGGCGCACGCTTTTAATCCCAGCACTCGGGAGGCAGAGGCAGGCGGATCTCTGGGAGTTAGTTCGAGACCAGCCTGGTCTACAAGAGCTAGTTCCAGAACAGGCTCCAAAAGCCACAGAGAAACCCTGTCTCGAAAAACAAACAAAAACAAAACAAAACAAAACAAAAATTCTTAGGTTTCATAAGAAAATCTGACCTCACAGCCGGGCGGTGGTGGCGCACGCCTTTAATCCCAGCACTCGGGAGGCAGAGGCAGGCGGATCTCTGTGAGTTCGAGACCAGCCTGGTCTACAAGAGCTAGTTCCAGGACAGGCTCCAAAAGCCACAGAGAAACCCTGTCTCGAAAAACAAACAAAAACAAAACAAAACAAAACAAAAATTCTTAGGTTTCATAAGAAAATCTGACCTCACAGCCGGGCGGTGGTGGCGCACGCCTTTAATCCCAGCACTCGGGAGGCAGAGGCAGGCGGATCTCTGTGAGTTCGAGACCAGCCTGGTCTACAAGAGCTAGTTCCAGGACAGGCTCCAAAAGCCACAGAGAAACCCTGTCTCGAAAAAACCAAAAAAAAAAAAAAAAAAAAATCTGACCTCAACTTCAGAATAGTAACTCTCCTGTCCATTAACATGTTGACGGGTGACTATAGTGGAAAGAGACAGGACAACCTACATCACTGGCCATAAATCAGTTTGGGGGTGTGTGAGGTAAACATGGGGTGGGGTGGGGACTAAGGCTGTGACTCAGAGCCCTTGCCCAGAATCCCTCAGTGAGGGTCGTGGTTAGGTGGAGCCCCGCCTAGAATCCCCTGTGAGGGGCTGGGGGCGTGGTCAGGGTGGAGCCCCGCCTAGAATCAACCAGTGAGTGTTGTGGGCGTGATCAGGCTGGAGCCCCACCTAGAATCACCCAGTGAGTAGCTAGGGGTGTGGTCAGAGTGGAGCTTCGTCTAGAACCCCCCAGTGAGGGGGCGTGGTCAGGGTGGAGCCCCGCCTAGAAACACAGTAAGGGGCTGGGGCGTGGTCAGAGTGGAGCCCCCTCTAGAACCCCCTAGTGAGGGGGCGTGGTCAGGTTGGAGGCCCCCCCCCCCCCCCCCCCCCCGTCTAGAATCTCCCAGTGAGGGACTTGGGTGGGGCTCAGCAGGAGCATCCTTCTCTAGAATCTGTTGACTAAGAACCAACTGATAACTCTGATGTGGAAAGTCTGGTGCTTCAGCAAACCAGAGAGGAACCTGAATAATAAGGGACGGGGAAGAATCTGAGTCCCCGAGTCTTCCAGCCCACAAAGATGTGAGTAGCTGTGGGCGTCTTGGGGTTACAGGTCCTGCTGCTTCATCCCTGGGGACCAGGAGGTGACCCCAGAAGAAGTCAGGATTGAGGTCACCATGCTCTGGGTACCCTGGGGAATGAGCTGAGCTACAACCGGGAGGGCAATACTCAGTGCTAAAATTATTGTTAGCTTGGGTACCGTGGAACATGTAGTAGAGGAGGGGCCATGGGTTTTGTTCTCAACTTGAGGGCAGGTGGCAACTTCAGTTTAAGCAGAGGAAATCTGTTGAGTCCCTACCCTGGAGGCCTCTCCAGTGGCCCAGACACTTTGCTCATGCCTTAGGGCCTTGGCATTGGCTGGCATTCCTCCCTTTCATCCCTCTTGTCGTATGAACTGTGGTCCTAGCTCAGGATGATCCTCGAGCCTTCAGTGGGCTTCTAGATTGATTACCTGGTGGCTACAACCAAAGGGATGGAGAAGCTGGGGTTGTCACTTCTGCGTCTAGCTCATTCATTTCCCTTTGAGACAGGGTTTCTCTGTCTAGCCACCATGGCTGCCCTGGAACTCAGAGATCTGCCTCTTCTGCCTCCCAAGTGTTGGTTTAGCTCACTCCTCTTGCTCGGATCCTGTCTGTAAACTGAGGTAAACTGAGGCTAGGGTAGGGGAAATATGAGACCTGGGCTTTCTCACATATCGGTCTGAGATCCATTCTCTGCACATTTGGGCCCCTTGATGGATGTCTCCAAACCTTCACAACTGAGGCATAAAGACTGAGAAGAAGACTCAATTTCTGTTCCTCTCCCTTTCTCTGAATAATTAATTTATTTTTTATGCGCATTGGTTTTTACCTGTATTTATCTCTGTGAGGATGTCAGGTTCCCTGAAATTGGAGTTACGGTCAGTTGTGAGCACCATGGGGGTGCTGGGAAATGAAGCAGAGTCCCCTGGAAGAACAGCCAGTGTTCCAACCACCGATCCACCTCTCTAGCACCAAAGAGACTTCTTTCTTTCTTTCTTTTGGCTTTTCAAGACAAGATTTCTCTGTGTAGCCCTGGCTGCCCTGGACCTTGCTCTGTAGTGTAGGTTGACTCAAACTCAAGAGATCCGCCTGCCTCTGTCCCCCAAGTGCTGGGATTAAAGGCGTGTGCAACCCCCCTTCTCTTCCTTTTCCTCTCTTTTGGTGTGTCTGTCTGTCTGTCTGTCCGTCTGTCTGTCTCATTGAGACAGAGTTTTATGTGCCCCAGGCTATTGCTTTGAATTTTAATCCTCCTGCCTCCACCTCCAGAGACTGGGATTAAAACCACCGCACTAAGCTGGGCGGTGGTGGCGCACGCCTTTAATCCCAGCACTCGGGAGGCAGAGGCAGGCGGATCTCTGTGAGTTCGAGACCAGCCTGGTCTACAAGAGCTAGTTCCAGGACAGGCTCCAAAGCCACAGAGAAACCCTGTCTCGAAAAACCAAAAATAAAAAAAAATAAAACCACCGCACTACATCTTACTCTCCCTGATGAGCTCTGAACAGTAGTAGAGAGTGGGAAGGGAGGAAATAAGCCTCCTGTCATCTCAGGAGTTTATTGTGCTTTAGAATTACTTCCAGACCAGACTGGAAAATTTAGCAAGACTCTGTCTCTAAAATGCTGGGGCTTGATGGTGTATACCTGTCATCCCAACACTCCTAAATCCTAAATTAGAGGCAGGAGGATCAGATATTCAAAGTCATCTTTGATTACATAGGAAGCTTGAAGCAAACCTGTGGTGCATGAGAAAAAAATAGACAGGGTTGGGGGTCCAGGGAATTGGGGTCAGCTGTGGCTCAGAGGGCGAGCGCTTGCCTGGTGTTCGCAGTGCAGCAACAGAGGGCAGAGCGCTTGACTAGTGTGCACAGCGCAGCACCAACACCAGATGAATCAGGCCTCCTATCTAGTTGCGTCACCCCAGCTCTGGGTCAGGAGTTCAAGGTCAGCCCCTGGTCAGAGCTCCACGGGGCTGTGAGTGAATGAATGAACCGATGAGTGAACAGGGATGTGGGACTATTTACGCTTCTTTTTCATCTTTAAGGCTGTGGATTTCATTTGCATACACACACATACACGGAAACAAAGAAAAAAATAGGAGATTGTGCATGGTTGTGCATGGTAAAATTCCATCACTGGGGAGGCAGAACAGGCAGGTCTCTTTGAGTTCAAGGCCAGCCTGCACTAATTGTAACGAATTCCAGGAAGTCATGATTACATAGCGAGGCTCTGTGTAAAAAATATATATATAAGCCGGGCGGTGGTGGCGCACGCCTTTAATCCCAGCACTCGGGAGGCAGAGGCAGGCGGATCTCTATGAGTTCGAGACCAGCCTGGTCTACAAGAGCTAGTTCCAGGACAGGCTCCAAAACCACAGAGAAACCCTGTCTCGAAAAACCGAAAAAAAAAAAAAAAATATATATATATATATACACACACACACATACATACATACAATATATATTCTGTAATATGCAGATACACACATATATAAAACAGAAACAAGAACAGATAAAACAAAGCAGAAACCAAACAAAGAATAAGGAAGTAAAAAGATAAAGGCGTGGTGGCGCACGCCTTTAATCCCAGCACTGTGGAGGCAGAGGTAGGTGGATCTCCGATTTTGAGGTCAGCCAGGTCTACAGAGTGAATTCCCGAACAGCCAGGTCTACACAGAGAAACCCTGTTTCGAAAAACAAAAATTAAAAATATAAATAAATAGTTTCTTTTTAAAAAAAAAAAAAGGAAGAAAAAATCAAATCAAAGAGGAAACTTGGATTATGAAAAAAAACCTATGAAAAGATCCAATCAGAAGAGTATTTCTGCGCGTGCTCTCTTGCCGCCACACGGCGCGCTTCCTCCTGGGAGTTGTAGCTCTGTTTAGGCGCCTCAAGAGGGGCCCACCCTGAGACGCTTTCGGCAGTCGCGGAACTATAACTCCCGGCTGGCTTTGCGCGCGCGTGCGTACTGCGGACAGCGGGCGGCATGTCTGCGCTACGCTGGACCCGGGGTGCCGCGGGGCTCGGCAGGGCGTTGAGCTCCTCTGGGATCCGCCGCCCGACCTCGGAGGAAGGTAAAGCAGTGTCGGACCCAAGGCTATGATTTTTTGCCTCCTTGAGTTCCGGTCACCTCCAGCCTTTGCCCTTTGACCTATGGAGTCTCTGGGAACATGCTTGAAGAGGATCCGCAGGATACTTTGCCTTTTGACTCTTGCTCGCTTTTGTAGCCCCCTAACCCATCGTTGGGGACTTAGGGGTTGTGACTTTGACCTTTATCGCTACTTTTAGTTATGGGTCCTTGCTGGATCCTGCACCTCGGCTCTCGTAGCTTCGGCCTCCTCTGCCCTTGAGCTTACATTTTCCTGGGTCTTGATTTATTTGGAGTAGGGTGGGGTTACTTTTTGAAACGTGGTTCTTCCACGTGGCTCATGCTGGATGTTGGATTCCTGCCCTACTGCTTCAGTCTCCTGAGTGTTGAGATCGCAAACCTGCACCTCCATGCCTGACTGTCGTTGTCTTTTGATGCCATTTCTTTCTGTGGCTTAGGCTGGACTCCAGCTGGAGACCCTCCTACCTCAGCCTCCGGAGCGCTGGGGTGGTTAACGCGCAGTCTCACCTTCTGTGTTTCAGGGACCCTCAGTGGCCTCTGCAGCTCCAGACGGAGCTCTGCCGCCAGTCCCCGTGAGCAAGATGCCCAGAAGGAGTGGGGCCATGCTGAGCTGCTGGAGGGTGAGCCGCATCCCAAGCCCTTCCATGCCCCTGTACCCCTGTGCAGGGTTCACACTCCTTACAGTGGAGGCCTTGAGGAATGGCTCCTCACTGTACCTGAGCACACCAAGACAGTAGAGTACACCCAGCAGGTGGTGTGGGCCGGATGTCCTATAGGTGACCTGTTGGGTCCTCTTGTGTGCTGGGCTGTTGTAATAAGAGCGGTGGGGCTGCGTTCCCGGCCTGGCCCGCATGGCTTATGCCCCAAAATAATTACACGGAAACTATTTTTTTAATCACTGTCTGGCCCATTAGTTCCAGCCTCTTATTGGCTAGCTCTTACATATTGATCTAACCCATTTCTAATATTCTGCGTAGCACCACGAGCTGGCTTACCAGGAAAGATCTTAACCTGCGTCTGTCTGGAGTGGGAGAATCATGGCGACTCACTGACTTGGCTTCTTTCTCCCAGCATTTTGTTCTGTTTACTCCACCCACCTAAGGGTTGGCCTATCAAATGGCTAGGCAGTTTCTTTATTAATTAACCAATGAAAGCAACAGATTAATACAAGACCCACCTCCATCACTGGGCTGTTTCTGGGAGCTGTTATTTTATTCCCTGGGCCCCAGATTTCTACCTGGGACTTGGAAGACAGTTGAGAGCCCAAATTAAACCTGAACAAATGCCCGCGGTCCATTTGTTGGAATGGTCTTCTGCCAAGGTAGAGTCTCCAGTTTGTGTCCCGTACAGTCAAGGTGAAGTTGGAATCCAATTTGTTTGTTTTTTGAGACAAGGTTGCTTGAACTCGCTCTGTAGACCAGGCTGGTCCCGAACTCACAGAGCTCCGCTTGCCTCTGTCTCCCAAGTGCTGGGATTAAAGGTGTGCGCCACCACTCAGCTTCGGAACCCAATTTTAAGGGTTAGGCAACCAAGTCTAGTGGACAGGGTATCCCAGGCCAGGCCAGGCTTCCCTCCTGATCCAATGTCATGTCTGCACGGTAGAGGTAGAGGGACGGACACACACGTTGAGATGGTGCACATGGTCCTGTTCCATCGTCAGCAACTGTTGATTCCTGTTTCAACGCTCCCGGCAAACTTACGATGGGATCTGTCATCTGACCAGAGGAGGGTATCAAAGACTTAGTGCACACTGTGCGTCTTTTCCCATGAGGTCTCTTTCTGTCGTGAACACAAGCACTCGCTGGGGTCAGTCCCGCTGACGTCTTTCCCGTCTCTGGGGTCCCTGCGGGTGCAGTCCACACCCGTTCTCAGTTGTCAGGAGGCCGGGCCCCACATAGGTGCACCCTCTACCTTGTCAAGTGTGCATCGAGACGGGAGCTGACCCAGAACTTCGGCCCTCTCCTATGCACCCTTCCACTCCCAACTTTTTTTCTTTTTGTACAAATCAGAGCCAGGGCCCTGACTCATGACCTTGGGCTGTGAACCAGGGACTGGAGTCCTGGAAATGGCAGTCAGCAGGCCTGGGGATGAGCCTGCTCTGTTTCTGCACTCACCATTAACCGTGGCTGCCCCTGTATGCTGTGTTCCTGGCCAGGCTTTGACCTTCTGGAGCACCAGCTTGGTCACCTCTGAAAGCTGTGTGGCAGGGACCCCTGCATGGTTGGAGAGAATGTGAACATTTGGTCAACTGACTTGGGCCACAGAGTGTCGCTCCCCAGGTGTATCAAGTATGTGCCTGAATCAGAAAAGGCAGGTTCCAGCATGTGCGAAGGCCCTGAGGTGGAAACCCTGGGACTGGGAGGAGTGAAGGAGAGAGAGCAGCAGGCTGTGGGGAGCAGGAGATGACGAGAGAGGTTTGGCAGGCAGAGCAAGGCACGATGATCACCAGGAGGAAGTTTGGGATGACCCTGGGGCTAGGCTCAGAGCATCCTGAGGTGCAGAAGACGGTCCCCAAACTTCCTCTGCTCTTTGCAGTGCTGGAGGCTCGGGTGCGGCAGCTGCAGGCGGAGAGCACGTCCCAGGTGATGGTGAAGAAGGGGCCAATGGACCAGCCCCTGAAGGGCCGCAGCGGCCGCTGGGCCCAGAAGCTGGAGGCCGAGAAACAGGTGAAGCAGAAGCGCCAGGAGGGATTTCTTGACCAGCAGAAGCAAAGCCACACACTGCACACGGAGCCCCGGATCTGGAGCAAGAAACTTGCCAGCTGCCTGCAGCAGAGCAAGAAGGGGACACCCAAGAGCTCAGAGGAGGAGGAGCAGCAGCTGACCTGGGCCCTGCAGGCTGCCATGCTGAAGCTGAGTTCCTGCACCCCAGGCAGGACGCAGGCCAAGGTGGTGGAAGCAAACTTGTTGCTGCTCCAACAGAAGTTTCTGGCTTTCTTTGAGTGCTGCGCCTGCACTGAGAACATGCCCCTTGCCCACCACGTGCTGGTCACTCAGCACAGCAAGTGTGACAGGCAGCAGCTGCTTACACTGGACATGTATAACACCGTGATGCTCGGCTGGGCCCGAAAGGTGAGCCTGCTTCAGCTTCCTCAGGCTTCTCAGGTAGAAAACTCTTCCCTTAAAAACCACCACCACCACCAACAGCAAAAACAAACAGAGGAGCCAGCCGGGCGGTGGTGGTGCACACCTTTAATCCTGGCCCTCAGAGTTCAAGGCCAGCCTGGTCTGCAAAGTAAAAACCCTGTTCTCCTTCCCCACTGAAAATAAACTGTGAATGCCTGAAGTGTGATTCTGTGTGGGGCTTCTGAGCCTCCTGTCCCAGTGGCCCTGAACCTTGGGGACTTTTGGTGCTCCAGGCTCGGGAGCTTGCTCTTTTTCTTAAATTCCCGAGCTGGAAACCTGTGCTCTGAGTTCTGTTTCTTCCCCAGCACCTTGGCAGGTCAGGAGAATGTCAGTCTAGGAGTTCAAAATGAGCCTGAGAAACACAGCAAGACCTTTTTCTTTCTTTTTTTTTTTTCAAGACAGGGTTTTTCTGTGTAGTTCTGACTGTCCTGGAACTCCCTGTCTGGACCACGCTGACCTTGAACTCACAGAGATCCACCTGCCTCTCCCTAGTGCTGGGATTAAAGGCGTACACCTGACCCTTTTTTTGTGTGTGTGGGTGATTTATTTTTATTTTATGTACATCAGTATTTGGCCTGCATGTATGTCTGTGAGGGTGTCAGAAGCCCTGCAACTGGAGTTACAGACAGGTGTGAGGCCATGTGGGTGCTGGGATTGAGCCCAGGTCCCCAGAAGAGCATCGGCTCTTAGCTGCTGAGCCGTCTCCCCCACTCTTAAAAAGCTTATTTCAAAGAGAAAAACAAAACGAAAATGAGAAAAGGAACATAAGACAGATGGGAAGCAGAGGCTCTGAATTTGAGGCCAATCTGATCTGCATGGTTCCAGGCCAGCAAACAAACAAACAACAAAAAAAAACAAGCCAACATCGGGCTGGAGAGGTGGCTCAGTGGTTAAGAGCACTGGCTGCTGTTGCAGAGAAGCTAGGTTCAGTTCCCAGCACCCACATGGCAGTTCCAGGGGATCTGACACCCTCATACAGATGTACATGCAAGCACAACACCCATGCACATAAATCAAGAATAAATAAATCATTAAAGCCAGCAGTAAAACACAGACAGGTAGGTTCTGGAGCTCAATGGTAGAGTGCATACCTGGCCTGCAAGAGGCCCCATGTTCAATTTCCAATAATGCAGTGTTCCTCAGAAGGACACCCTGTGGTCCACTTGTTGCTAGGTCCCCTCCCAAATCACTGATGTAGAGAGTAGGTTTCTAGGGATCTCAGAGAAGGAGGTCCAGGTGCCGTTGGTCCTCACCGCCCCACCCCTTCCCCCAGGGCTCCTTTAAGGAGATGGTATATGTGTTCATCATGCTGAAGGATGCTGGCCTTTCCCCCGACCTGTGGTCCTATGCTGCCGCACTCCAGTGCATGGGACGCAGGGACCAGGATGTCCACACCATCCAGAAGTGAGTCAGGAATGTGCTGGGCGGCCCTGTCCTGGGGGCAAGGTAGCCCCTTGAGTGCTCAGCTTACGCCATCCCACCTCTATTGCCTCAGGTGTCTGAAGCAGATGAAGGAAAATGGCTTTCAGCCTCAGCAGCTCTTCACTGACCTGGCCCTGGCAGGAGAGGAGCGGGCCGCGCTGCTGAGAGCATTGGTCAAGGCTGAGCCTGCCTTCAGTCCACCGCCACAGGCGCCAAGTCCAGTCAACACGTCCACACTGCTCAGGGAGATCTATGCCAAGGTGAGCCCCAGGCACGTAGCCATCATGGCAGCCTCATTTCCTTTCCTCTGCATCGGGAGGACTCACCTTCACAGGTGAGCTTTCTCTGGATTCTCCTGTCCTGGACATTTTCTGTCATGGAGCCTGATACTGTATGGCCTTTTGTGCCTGGCTCACTGATGACAGTGTCCTTAAGGTCTTGCTATACTGTGGTGTGTGTTGGAGCCTTGTTCCTATTCATGGCTTAGTAGTATTCTAGTGTGTCTGTTCATCTGTCTATGGATGCTGGACTGTTCTGAGTACACGTGTCAGGTGCCTGTGTCCGTGTTCCAGCTGCTGAGTACACGTGTCAGGTGCCTGTGTTCATGTTCCAGCTGCTGAGTACACGTGTCAGGTGCCTCTGTTCGTGTTCCAGCTGCTGAGTACACGTGTCAGGTGCCTCTGTTTGTGTTCCAGCTGCTGAGTACACATGTCAGGTGTCCGTGTTCCAGCTGCTGAGTACATGTGTCAGGTGTCCGTGTTCCAGCTGCTGAGTACATGTGTCAGGTGTTCGTGTTCCAGCTGCTGAGTACACGTGTCGGGTGTCCGTGTTCCAGCTGCTGAGTACATGTGTCAGGTGCCTGTGTCCGTGTTCCAGCTGTTGAGTACACGTGTCAGGTGCCTGTGTTCCAGCTGTTGAGTACACGTGTCAGGTGCCTGTGTTCCAGCTGTTGAGTACACGTGTCAGGTGCCTGTGTTCCAGCTGTTGAGTACACGTGTCAGGTGTCCGTGTTCCAGATGTTGAGTACACGTGTCAGGTGTCCAGATGTTGAGTACATGTGTGTTCAGTTCCTAGTCCTCCAGATTATTTGAGTGGGCACACTTTGGCAGAGGCAGTGATGGGGCTTCTTGCCTGCGCAGGGTGGTCTGTCTCCTGTGCCCCTGCCTCACTTGCCTGTCTGCCCAGCAGAATGGTCCCAAGTCCTACCCGAAACTGCACCTGCCCCTGGAGACCCTGCAGGACCTTTTTTCCCAGCAGCTCCGTGTGGAGCTGAGTGCCAATGTCAGTGTCCAGTCGGTGGAGAAGGCCCCAGAAATGACCAAGGAGGTCATTGAGGCGGTAAGGGCTTTCCCCAGTCCAGGTCCTGGGAGATCTTGTCAGGAAACTCTAGCTTAGGTTGTGACGCTGCTCTCCCATAGCGGAAGACACTGAAGACGCTGCAAGGGCAGTGGGAAGTGGAGCTGCTGCGCGTCCTGCGGCAGACCAAGGCCACCATGGCCTGCCAGGCACAGGAAGGCCAGCCCACCCTCTACCCGTTCCTGTGCCTGCTCAGTGAAGGAGAGTTTGTCAGCATGCTGCTGCAGGTGGGCCAGAGCTGGGTGCTGGGGCGGAGGACAGGCAGCCAGGGCTGGGGTGCCCGGGTGGAGGACAGGCGGCCAGGGCTGGGGTGCCCGGGTGGAGGACAGGCGGCCAGGGCTGGGGTGCCCGGGTGGAGGACAGGCGGCCAGGGCTGGGGTGCCCCGGTGGAGGACAGGCGGCCAGGGCTGGGGTGCCCGGGCCGAGGACAGGCGGCCAGGGCTGGGGTGCCCGGGCGGAGGACAGGCGGCCAGGGCTGGGGTGCCCGGGCGGAGGACAGGCGGCCAGGGCTGGGGTGCCCGGGCCGAGGACAGGCGGCCAGGGCTGGGGTGCCCGGGCCGAGGACAGGCGGCCAGGGCTGGGGTGCCCCGGTGGAGGACAGGCGGCCAGGGCTGGGGTGCCCGGGCCAAGGACAGGCAGCTGTGTTCAGGCAACCACAGCTTCGACTCTTGTTGCACGCAGGTTCTGCGGGTTCTGCCGTCACAGGGCGAGCCCCTCCTCCACCTGGCTCATGACCTGGGCCTTCGGGTCTTAAATCGGCATTTGGTGAAGCAGAAGCAGGTTACCAACCACGTGGAGAAGCTGGGACAGCGATACTCGCAGTACCTCCGGCTGCTGGCTTCCAACACGCAGGTGAAGGGGGCAGACTTCCTGCTCATCCTACTCCCTCACCACACTCCTCAGCACCCTCCCAACTACATCAGTCCATCCGAGCCTCGCTCCCTGTTTAGAGAACATGGGCAGCCTGGGCTCTCCTGATCAGCTCTTCCTGCAGGTGGAGGCGCCCTTCCTTCCTCGGGAGTACTGGGAGTTGCTGGGCCCATTGGAGACCCCGCCACAGCAGCCCTGGTCCCTGCCGGTTCTGCTGCAGCTGGGAAAGCAGCTGGCCGAGTTGCTGGTGCAGGCTGTGCAGATGCCACGCAGCTTGGCTGCCCCGCAGGGCTCCTGCCGCCTCATCCCGGTGCTCTACCACGTGTACTCGTTCCGAAGCTACCGCCAGGTGAGCGGGCCGCTGCAGGGCCTGAATGAGGGCTTGTGAGGGGCCTAAGGACGCAGGGCAACATGGCTGTGCCATCCATTCCGTGGGGGCTCTGACAACTCTGGGCAGCGCTGCTCTCTCATCCCTATCTGTGCTGGGATGCGTGTGGAGAGCTGAGTGGGGGTGGGAGGTTGTTCCCTCCTCCCTGTGTGGGGGCTGAAAGTGCCCGTGCTCAGCCCCTTGTGCATGCCCCTTGTGTCTGCTGTCTTCCCCAGGTTGGCATCCTCAAGCCTCACCCTGCCTTCACGCAGCTGCTAGAGACGGCAGCGGAACCCACACTAACCTTTGAGACCACAGAAGTGCCTATGCTGTGCCCACCGTTGCCCTGGACGTCACCGCACGCTGGGGCCTACCTTCTGAGCTCTACCAAACTGATGCGTGCCATGGAGGGCACCACGCAGCACCAGCATCTCCTGGAGCGCTGCGCTCCCGCCCAACTGCATGGTGCCCTGGACGCGCTCACACAGTTAGGGAACTGCGCCTGGCGTGTCAACGGGCGCCTCCTAGACTTGGTGCTGCAGGTCTTCAGGGACAAGGGCTGTGCGCGCCTTGGTGTTCCTCCTCCACGCTCAGAGGCGCCGCGGCCAGCTTGGCAGCACCTGCCACCCGGCTCCTCGCCTGTGCACAAGGCGGAGCTGCGGAAGGAGCTGGCGCGCTGCCTCAAAGCGGCTCGGGAGATGCACAGCCTGCGCAGCGAAGCCCTGTATCGGCTGTCGCTGGCACAGCACCTGCGCGACCGTGTCTTCTGGCTGCCACACAACATGGACTTCCGCGGCCGCACCTACCCCTGCCCACCGCACTTCAACCACCTGGGCAGCGATTTGGCACGTGCGCTGTTGGAGTTTGCCGAAGGCCGGCCGCTGGGGCTGCGTGGTCTTGACTGGCTCAAAATCCACCTGGTCAACCTGACTGGCCTCAAGAAGCGTGACTCTCTGAGCATGCGCCTGGCTTTCGCGGACCAGGTCATGGAGGAGATCTTGGATTCTGCAGACAACCCCATGACGGTGGGGAATCGCGTGCTCTTTTCCCTAGCTGCTCCCATTCCTGCCTCCTCTTTCTCTGTTCCTCCCAGCCCGTTGTGCACTCAGATCTCAACCCCTGACTCCCTGCTGCCCACTGTGTCCCTCTCAATGTGCCCAGTAGCAGCTGACAGCTGTCCCATGAGTGGCCCGCCTCATCACCCCCAACACACACACACATACACACACACATCACACACACACACACACACACACGCACGCACGCGCGCGCGCACACGCTTGCCTGGTGTCGCCTGAGCTGCCCTGGCCGCCTTTTGCTGACCCCTAAGTCCTATGGGTCTTATGCTCCACAGGGCCGGAAATGGTGGATGGAAGCTGATGAGCCCTGGCAGACCCTGGCGTGCTGCATGGAGATAGCACAAGCAGTCAGGTCCCCAGACCCTGCTGCCTATATCTCCCACCTGCCGGTTCACCAGGTGAGCGCGCGTGGACTGCCCCCTGGGACCTGGTACTTGCAGTGGGGTCTCATCTTTAACTGGGATTGCCCTGTGGAACTGGCCTCCTGATGCAGTGGCTTTGCTTTGTAAGGGAGGCGGGTCCCCAGTTTCCCCAAGACCTTTTTTTTTTTTTTTTGCACTGGGATGAGGGATGATACTTGTATTACTTGGGCTCAGCTCATGAGCACCCCTTGTGGCCAGGATGGCTCCTGCAATGGTTTGCAGCATTACGCGGCACTGGGCCGGGACAGCGCAGGTGCAGCCTCCGTCAACCTAACTCCCTCGGACCTGCCCCAAGATGTGTACAGGGAGGTGGCAACACAGGTGGGTGCCAGGGCCCTTGTCCTTTCTTGCTGATGTCTGAATAGAATCCCATAGAATCCCTGGTGGGGAGGTGACATGACAGGGCTTCCTTGCTTCCTGACCCCATCCAGGTGGAGGAGTTCCGCCAGCAGGACGCCAAAAAGGGCCTGCAGGTGGCCCAGGTGCTGAAGGGCTTCATCACCCGCAAGGTGGTGAAGCAGACCGTGATGACTGTGGTGTATGGGGTTACGCGCTATGGTGGGCGCCTGCAGATAGAGAAGCGTCTGCGCGAACTCAGCGACTTCCCCCAGGTGTGCAGCCTGCTGGGTCTCCACCTGCGTGCTCCCTTCAGCACTGGGGCCTGAGCCTCGTTCTTCCGAACAGTGGTAGTCCTGTAGCCCTGGGGAGAGGCAACCTGCTAGCCCCACCCACCCGCCTGCCATTCACGTCACCCTCCGCCCCCGCAGGAGTTTGTCTGGGAAGGTTCACACTACCTCGTGCGCTTGGTCTTCAAAAGCCTACAAGAGATGTTCTCCAGCACCCGGGCCATACAGGTGAGTCGCTGCCCAACTCTCCCTGGGGGGCGGGGCGGGCCTCCCCCCTGTGGCCTGCCCATCTGACCAGGTGTACCGTCACACCCTCAGCACTGGCTGACCGAGAGCGCCAACCTCATCTCTCACGCGGGCTGGCCTGTGGAGTGGGTCACACCCCTGGGTATCCCCATCATACAGCCCTATCACCGCGAGGCCAAGGTCCAGGTACCCGGAAAGGTCCCTCCCCTCCCCTTCTCTCCCCTCCCCCCGCCCAGGATTGCACTCACCGACCCCCAACCCCCGCCTGCAGGTGAAAGGCGGCATCCAGAGCATCACCTTTACCAGCTCCATGAACATCAGTCAGTGAGTCCCGGATGTGGGGAGGGGAGGGGCAGGGAGAGAGACGGGCCAGGAGGGTGCCAGGCCTAGCGCTTCTGGGTCCACAGGAAGCCCAACACTCTGAAGCAGAAGAATGGCTTCCCACCCAACTTCATCCACTCCCTGGACTCCTCCCACATGATGCTGACCGCCCTGCACTGCTACAGGTGCGTCCCAGGGGCAGGCACACACTTGCTACAGGTGGACCCACGGTACATGCGTGGGCAGTTCATCTGTGATGTAGCTGTCTCTCTGGGGCTGTGGTGACGCGACAGGACAATGATGATGGGGTTGCGTGTAGTGGGTAGACACTGCCAGTGAAGGGCAGGGCAGGGTGGCTGTCTGCTGTGGATCCCTGCCTTGTGCCCGGGACCTGCCACTGGACTGAGCTGGGATTTGAACGGGCGAGTGGCGGGGGTGCGGGTGGTTCAGTTTACCACCCTGTTTGAGGGTGTGTGAGGTTAGTGTCTTCCTGAACATTACTGCTTAGAGCACTGGGGAACCTGGGTGTGCTGGGGACTCAGAATGAGGTTGGGGGCAGTGAACAGGCAGCAGCTGCCTCACTCGGAATCTCCCTGGCCAGGAGGGGCCTGACCTTCGTCTCTGTGCACGACTGCTTCTGGACGCATGCCGCTGACATCCCCGTGATGAACGAGGTATTTGCAGCCCCGACTCTCAGGGACCCTACGAGTCTGTACCATGGGTGACTCAGAGCTGTCACCCCTCAGGTGTGTCGTGAGCAGTTTGTGCGGCTACATAGCCAGCCAATCCTGGAGGACCTGGCTAAGTTCCTGGAGAAGCGGTTCTGCTCTGCCTCCAGGTAAGCGGCCCCTCTTCCTGAGGCCTGGCCCCTGCCTGCCGCCTGTTCCCCTACTCAAGTGTACCCCAATCCTGTTTACACCACCAGGTCCCTGAAGCCATCGGAACTTGCCCTGGTCACCAAGCTGCAGGAGACACTACGGTCCCTGCCAGAGACAGGTAAGGGTTTTAAAAGGGGCTTGCGCACTGGCCCTTCGAGGCATGTCCAGTTGACCTAGCCTCAGCTCCACGTTCTTTTGGCTCTGCAGGTAACTTCGATCTGGGGCAGGTGATGAGATCCACCTACTTCTTCAGCTGACCCACCCCGTACTGTCCCTAGACTTGTGCATAGTGTAAATAAATATTTGAGTCTGTGTCCGCTTATGCCAGCCGCCACTTTCTGGCGTCGCACAAACCCACCAAAGCAAGCAGACTCGGCGCTGGGCGCCAATGCTGTCGTTTATTGCGCGGAATGGGGTGTGGGTTAATGGGGCGTGGGGGCCGCTGCTGCCTCGGCTCGTCAGTACATTCATGGCGACGGCGGGGACTCAGCCTTGCCCCCACACCGGCTTGGCCGTGAAGCCCGCCCCTGGGTGCCTGAGGGAGGTCACTCGGACGCGTGGGCAGGGGCCAGGCTGGTTATTGCATGAGCTTGCCGGGCTGAGGCAGCGGGAAGCCGGCGGGCCGAGTATTGCACTTGATCCATATCCTTCCTAGGCAGCCACCGCAAATGCGGGGTATAGCCAGGTTCTTGGCCAGGGCCGCCCCGTCCCCGTCCCAGATTGGGGCTGAGGCACCGAGGTGATCGCACCCCTCCCTCTCCCGTGCGCGGCCGCCGCTGGGGCAGGGGCAATGGGGTGGGCGCAGGGCGATGGGGGCAGGTGGGCAGCCGGGCGCAAGGCCGCCCTCCGCCTAAGCTACCTAGGTCCCTCTATGGCTTCTGCGCGGGCACGGGCGGGCGGCGCGAGGCATGGCTTTGGTGTGGATGATGGCCCCGCCCAGCCCGCGGGGCGGCGCGCAAGGGTCACAAGTTGGAAGAGAGGCGCGAGCGCGCAGAGTCCAGCGGGTCCAGACCACCCGCAGCGCCGGGGGAGGCTGAGTCCCTACGGTCCGGACTGGGTGCAGCGGTCCGGGTCCGGGCGGTGGGCGCCGGCGCGGGTCCCAGGCGTGGCGTGGAGCTGCTGGCCGGGCGCGTGGAGGCCGCGGGGCTGGGCGCGGGTGCGCCGTGGGGCAGCGAGGGCTGCGAGGCGGACAGCGGGCGCGAGGCTCGGCTCAGACGGCGCGCGGGCAGTGCGGGCCCCACGCGGGTGGCTGGGGAGCCGGGTGCACCGTAGGGCGAGGTCCACGGTGCCCGGGGACTGGAGGGCGCGGCCGGGGGACTGGCCGTAGGCGGCCCTGGTGAGGCTGCAGGAGGCGGAGGCCCTGGGGGTGCGCGGCGCATGAGGCGTGGGGAGCCGAGTGCCAGGGGCCCCACGAGCGGGCGCGCCACCTGCGGGCAGAAGCTCATGGCCACCGCCTGCTGCAGCGTGGCAATGGCTGAGGTGACCTGCGGCGGTGGTGGTGGTGGGAAGAGCCCCACACGCTGACCCAGCTCTGCCTGCTGCACCATCTCACGGTCATATTTGACAATCTCCTGGATGATGGCATTCTCCTGGTTGTTGAACACGCCCGAGCTGAGGTCGTGCTGAACCTTGTGCAGCAAGATGGAGTTCTTCTTGCCTGCGGGCAAAGCAGAGGTCAGCGCTAGCTTGGCCACCTGCCTCTGCAGCCAGTCTGAGTCCAGCAGCAGGCATGCTCTCAGCACCCACTGTATTTCCTGTGTAGATTCTGTACTGAGTGCCTGTCTGTAGAGTCCCTGTCGTGCGCGTGTGTCTGAGCGCTCGCTGTGTGCCCTGATTCGGGCCGCTGTCTTAACACCCGGTTCCTCTGTCCTGCCACTGGGAGCTCCACCTCTCCCTGCCTTCCATGCCTGACACAACACTTCGCTAATGTGCCTGGTTTATTGAGCCAGAGCTGTTTCCACCAGGCCGTGTTTCTAGCTCTTCTTGTCTTTTCACCCCAGGGCCTTTGCCTGCTATGTTCGCTCCAGAAAGACACTGTCACCCAGACACTCCTCAGCACCCTGTCCTTTCTGTATCCCGGGACCCCTCTCAGGCAGTCTGGTAGCTCACCGATGCGGTCCAGGCGGTCAATGGCCACGGTCTCAAAGGCACGCCGCATCATGGGGTACTCCTCCAGCACCTCGTTGAAATTATCTACACTTAGTGAGTAGAGGCGGCAGTAGGTGTCAGCCCGCACACTGGCTGTGCGCCGGCCCCTTGTGAGCAAGCAGATTTCTGCAAAGACAAGAGTGAACCTCATGGGTTGCCCTGTGCACAACTGCCCGCCCAGGACACACTCAGACCCGCCCAGGACACACTCAAACCCTCCTCATGGGTTGCCCTGTGCACAACTGCCTGCCCAGGACACACTCAGACCCTCCTCATGGGCTGCACTGTGCACAACTGCCCGCCCAGGACACACTCAGACCCTCCTGGACCTCCCTGGGCTGGAGCTGTCCACTGTCCGGTTCCATCCAGATCTCTGCCTTGCCTTGGAGTACTCACCCCCGAAATAGGAGCCATCTGACAACTTCATTTCCTTGTTGCCCTTGGTGAGCACGCTCACCACCCCGTGCTGAATGAAGTACATCTTCTTGCCGATGGTCCCCTCTCGGATGATGTAATCGCCGGGCTGGAAGACCTCGAACCTGAGCTTTGTCAGCATGGCCGTGACAAAGTTGGGGTCTGCGTTGGCAAACAGTGGCATGGAAGCCACCAGCTTCCGGCAGTTGAAGTTCACAATCTCCTGTGGGCAGGAGGGAGGACAGCCAAGTGACGGACTGGCTTGGTAACTCAGACCCTCAGTCTCTGTGCCAGACAGTGGCCCCTCAGCCTCCTAGGCAAAGTCCCAAGTCCCACACCACCATGGGATGGGTGACAGACACTGGACTGGGAAAGTCAAACTTTGTAGGTCTCTTTGTAGATAACAGGACCACAAAAATACCCAAAAGGATCAAAGGAGGGACGGAGTTCCGTGGGCAGAGCTCTTCCGGACACGTATGAGTTCCTGGGTTCCACCCCTAAGCCCAGCATGGCATGAATCAGGCCATGCAGGCCTATCATCACAGCGTGCTGGAGTGGAGGCAGGAGGGTCAGGAGTTCAAGGTTAGCATCACCTACATAAGAAGCTCTAGGACGGCCTCGGCCATGTGAGACCCTGTCTCACAGAAACAGTAAAAGACTTCTGAAGAAAAAGGAGGCCAACCGCATGCGTCCTCACGCCCTTGGGCCACCCATTCCCTCTTGGTTATATACGAAATGTCATTCCAGCCAGGATGCTTCAGTCAAGGGCATTGCTAAGAACCCAGCAAGCAACTCATGGAGACAGGGCCGGGACTGTGACTCAGAGGGACACATGAAAAAGTGACCACTGAGCCAGACAAGGTGGCCCACAGCACTCGGGAGGCTGAGGCAGGAGGATTGCCATGAATTTGAGGTCACCTTGTTTGTAGAGTGAAGCCTTGTCTCAGAAATGGGAAAAAAGGGCCGTACTGTGGTGGCGCACACCTTTAATCCCAGAATTCGGGAGGCAACGGCAGGCGGATCTCTGAGTTTGAGGCCAGCCTGGTCTACAGAGTGAGTTCCAGGACAGCCAGGGTTACGCAGAGGAAACCCTGGCTTGGAGGAGGCATTTCCTGTGGGCGGCTGGTAAAGTTCTAGGGCTGGGAGTGGATGTGGTGCCCTACAAAGCCATGTGCTTCGTGCACTCCGTGGCCTGTGAGCTAGGCTCTCCACAAAGGACAGGTGAGCAGGCTGCCTCCTGGCGTGGGCCCTAGACCCTGCAGCCCCCAAGGCTCTCCTCCTCTAAGTCCCCTTGGGACCTAGACATCATGCCCTTGCCTCAGACACGTGTAAAAAGCTGAGGCTGCAGTGCGCCTGGCATCCCAGGCCTGTGGAGACAGAGACAGGGGTCAGCCTGCCTGGCTGAGTCGCTCAACTCCAGGCCAGTGAGAGACCCTGTCTGATGGTCCCAAGGGCAACATTCAAGTTGTCTTCCGGCTTCCGTGTACATACGTGTGCACTGCGTACACATGGACGTATGCATGTATGCATTTAAAAAGAAGATGGGGCTCAAGAGGTTTCTTAGTGGTTAGGAGCGTTTGCTGCTTGGGGGGCTGCAGAGATGGCTCAGTGGTCAAGAACACTGGCTGCTCTTCCAGAGGACCTGGGTTCAATTCCCAGCAAGCACATGGTGTGGCTCACAACCATCCGTAATGAAATATGCTGCCCTCTTCTGGCCTGCAGGGACATATGCAGGCAGAACACTGTATACTTAATAAATAAATAAATCTTTTTGTTTTTTGTTTTTCGAGACAGGGTTTCTCTGTGGTTTTGGAGCCTGTCCTGGAACTAGCTCTTGTAGACCAGGCTGGCCTCGAACTCACAGAGATCCGCCTGCCTCTGCCTCCCGAGTGCTGGGATTAAAGGCGTGCGCCACCACCGCCCGGCCTGGAACTAGCTCTTGTAGACCAGGCTGGTCTCGAACTCACAGAGATCCGCCTGCCTCTGCATCCCAAGTGCTGGGATTAAAGGCATGCGCCACCACCGCCCGACCTAAATAAATCTTTTATTTTTTTTTAATATTTTATTTATTTATCATGTATACATTATTTGGTCTGTGTGAATGCCTGCAGGCCAGAAGAGGGCACCAGACCCCATTACAGAATGGTTGAGAGCCACCATGTGGTTGCTGGGAATTGAACTCAGGCCTTTGGAAGAGCAGGCAATGCTCTTAACCTCTGAGCCATCTCTCCAGCCCCTAAATAAATCTTTAAAAAAAAAAAAGGGAAGGAAGAAATAAAAGAGCCTGTTGTTCAATCATGAGGGCCCAGAGTTTGATCCCGGCAGCCACATCTGGCATCCCTAATGGATCAGACGCCCTCTTCTGGCCTCCATGGGCACCTGAACACACTTGTGGGCACATACATACATGCACACACACATGTAAAAAAAATCTTAAAAGGTGGGGGGCAGGAGAGATGAATCAGTGGTTAGAGCATTGGCTGTTCTTCCAGGGAACCTGGTTCAATTCCCAGCAACCACATGGTAGCTCACAGCTGTCTGTAACTCCAGTCCCAGGGGATTCAATGTTCTCTTCTGATCTCCGCAGGTACCACGTGCAAGCAAAGCACCCACATGCATGAAATAAGTAAGGGCCCAGATGACAGGAGAGGCAAGAAGGACCCTCTCCAGGGTCTGGGATGGAACATGGCTGCACAGATGTTTTATGTTCTGCACCTAGGAGACTGTAGCTTGGTGTTTGAAACAGGCAGGACAGCAGGTGTTGGCCAGGGGCACCCAGAGCATATGTCAGACCTGATCCCACGTGCCCTGTCAGTGTCCATGGGATCCTGGGGTGTGTCTGCAGTCACCTCACCTCACGCAGCGGCCCGTTGAGCTCCCCGAGGATGCTCTCCTCATCAAACATCTTCCCCTGGTACCGGTGTTCATAGTAATCGTGGATTTTTTGGCGGAAATCAGCAGGCAGCTTGTGGAAGGACATGTACTGTTCTACTTGCTTGTACTGAAGGAAGGAGAGCAGCATCAGTGTTTGCCCCAGAGAGAGGCCCATCCCGGTGCCACCCACCTCGGGGACCCATCACCCTGTCTAGTCCAACCCAGGGAGATGACAAGTCCAGCAACACCAAAGACAAATGATGTGTTTTGTTTGGAGACGAGGTTTCATGTAGCCCAGGCTAGCCTCAAGTGCCAGGGTGACAGATGTCGCCACCACCACAGGTTAATGATGCTGGGGTAGAACTTGGGTCTTCACAGACGCCAGTTCAGCGTTGTAGCCACAGAGCCCCCGCCCAGGCTGCGTGTTTTGCTCTGTTGTGTGAGGAAGGGTCTCACTCTGTAGTCCAGGCTGGCCTGGAATTTGAACTCAGCCTCCTCACTGTTGAGATGACAACCTGAGACACCAAGTCCAGCTGGCAGATAAATTTATGTTTATGATTCTAGGCGGGGCTTCCACCGGGGCTTCAAGGCGGAGCTGCACTGCTGAGCCCCAGTCTTCTTACTCTCTACTGAGCCAGTCTTGCTCCTTTGCCCTTGCTGTCCTCCTGCATCTGCCTCAGTCTAGACTGGTATTTAACCTTTAACCCCATCACTAGCAGGAGGGTCAGGAGTTCAAGGTCATCCTCTGTTTTAGAGTGAGTTTGAGGCCACCCTGGGCTATGTGATACCACAGTGTGGGCACCTTAGGGTGTCTGGCTCATATTTCTGAGACGCGGTTATCTACAGTGTCAACATCAGTATGCATGTTGACTTCCATCCCAAGTCCTGCCACCGGGACCTGGGGGACAGAGAGTCGGCTCCTCCCTAGCAGGGCTGGGGTGTGGGTGCCAGGCTGTCCCCAGCACAGTACCCCAGGGCTGCTCCAGCCCCACTTCTAAGCCACAGCTGTCCTTATCTCAGCAGACCCCGTGACGGCGGGTGGGTGGCAGCACCAGCTCATGTTTGGGTGCGAGACAGAGGCATCCGGACACCGGCACCTGGCACAGAGCCCGGGTGACCCGGCTGTCACTGTAGGGGGTGGGGAACTAAGGTCCACTGCAGAGCCTGGGGCTGCAGGTGCTTGAAGGCAGGGCTCCTGCCTTTGGGCTGCCATTGCTCCAAAGCAGCCTTCCCTAGGACCAGCCTGGAGGATACACTCTTTGCTTACTCTACCCTCTCCAAAGGTTCACCCCAGAACACTCAGAAATGGGCCCCGGGGACTGGTCAAACTGGTTCTGAAACCTGTGGGCTCCTGTCCCTTCAGCTCACCTACCCCAGCCTGGCACCTCTGACTGTCCTGAGCACTTACAGATGCTTTTAGAATCCTACCCTTCCCCGTCCCGGCCCAGACTCTACCCAAGGCAGACCCAAGGCATGACCTCCCCGCTCTGACCTTCTCCTGGTACTGGCGCCGGGAGGAGTCCAGAGACTGGATGAGGGCAGTGGCATGCCCGATGAACATGGCATAGCAGGTGGCCCCCACGATCATGCTGAGCATGGTGAGCCAGATGTCCGCCATGCTCTCAGGGGCCTGCCTCCCGTACCCGATGCACAGCATGTGGCTCATGGCCTTGAAGAGCGCGAAGGAGTAGAGCTCGCTCCAGGAGTGGTTCTGCAAAGGCAGTGCAGACGGTGGGGGGGGGGCCGTACCCCGCAGGGGGGCCCGGAACCCACCTGCCCAGACGGTCGGGGAGGGGGGCCGTACCCCGCGGGGGGGCCCTGAACCCACCTGCCCAGACGGTCGGGGAGGGGGGCCGTACCCCGCGGGGGGCCCTGAACCCACCTGCCCAGACGGTCGGGGAGGGGGGCTGTACCCCGGGGGGACCCTGAACCCACCTGCCCAGACAGTCGGGGGCGTGGCATACCCCGGGGAGGGGGGGCCTGAACCCACCTGCCCAGACGGTCGGGGAGGGGGTCGTACCCCGCGGGGGGGCCCTGAACCCACCTGCCCAGACGGTCGGGGAGGGGGGCCGTACCCCGCGGGGGGGCCCTGAACCCACCTGCCCAGACGGTCGGGGAGGGGGGCTGTACCCTGGGGGGGCCCTCCCTGAACCCACCTGCCCAGACGGTCGGGGAGGGGGGCTGTACCCCGGGGGGACCCTGAACCCACCTGCCCAGACGGTCGGGGGCGTGGCGTATCCCCTGGGGGGGGCCTGAACCCACCTGCCCAGACGGTCGGGGAGGAGGGCTGTACCCCGGGGGGGAGGGGTCCTGAACCCACCTGCCCAGACGGTCGGGGGGGGAGCCGTACCCTCCTGCCCACCCTCCTGTGGGCGCTTGAAGGGGGTGAGCGCCCCCTGATCAGACATAACCAAGGCAGTCGCAGGCAAAGGACACGGGCAGTGACATGTCTGAGGTCTCAGTGAGGCACTCGCAGGGGCAGGCCTGACAGCACCTCCCACTTCACTCTGGAGAAACTAAGCCACAAAAGGGCCACAGTCCGGCCAGGGCAACTTCAAGTGCCCGTTTCAGAGTCCTGGGACACTGGAATAACACCCGAGGGGCAAGGAGGGGAGAAGTCCACCCCTAGATGTCCTCAGCTGACCCGGCCAGAGAAGGGGGGCACTGGGCCCGTCCAGGAAATGGAACCGCTTGTGCAGGCAGCAGTTGGACAATGGGTTCCTCAGCCGGGGCAGCTGTGCCAGGCTCTTAGGAGGGGCGCTTGTGCGTTCTCCCTACCCGGCTTCTGACTCCATTGATGCCTGCCTGCTGTGTCCTGACTGACACACACCAACCTCCAGCGTGTCCCTGCAGGTTTGCGATGCAAGTGTTCATCACTGAGCCAAGTCCTCTAACCTCACTGGGGGATTCTGTGGGGACTCTACTGCTAAGCCACCCCCAGCCCTCTTTTTACTTTTATTTTGAGAAAGTCTTGCTGACCTTGAACTTGCTGTCACCCTACATCTGCCTCTCTCAGGACTGGCAGAGACTCCTCCCTGGGCTGTACAGTCTCTTTTTAAATGTGATGCAGACATGGGGACAAGGGTATCTGGAGTTGTTACTTCTTTCCCCTTGGTTTCATTTTAAATATATTTAGATAAAGACATAAGGAGAAGTGACTGGTGGCACTGGAGGCGGAGGCAAGGTGATCCGCAGCTACCTGTCCAGCCTGGGCTAATGTGGTGCTGGTTACAGAATGTAAGAGGTCAGACTGGAGAGGCGGCTCCACAGTTAAGAGCACTGGCTGCTCTTCCAGAGGACCTGGGTCCAGTCCTCAGAACTCACAGGGCAGCCACAAGCACTTGTAACTCCAGCTCCAGGAGATCCGATGCCCTCTTCTGGCCTCTGAGGGCACTGCACTTAGGTGCATATACCCACACACAGACATATGATTTAAAAAATAACCAATAGCCGGGTGGTGGTGGCACGCCTTTAATCCCAGCACTCGGGAGGCAGAGGCAGGTGGATCTCTGTGAGTTCGAGACCAGCCTGGTCTACAAGAGCTAGTTCCAGGACAGGAACCAAAAATGCTACAGAGAAACCCTGTCTCGAAAATTCAAAAATAAATAAATAAATAAATAAATAAATAACAACCAATAAACCTAAAGAGAATCCTTTTAAACAAACAAGTGGGAGAGGCTGGAGAGAAGACTCGGCTGTTCAGAACACTGGGTGCTCTTCAAGAGGACCCATTTCATGTCTCAGCACCCACATCCATAGCTCCAATTCCCAGGATCTGACACCCTCTTCTGACCCCGACAGGCGCACATACATGCATGCAGGCAAACACACACATAAAATAAGTCTAAAATAAAAACGTAAAAAAACTTTGTTTGGGGGGTGAGGGAATTTCAAGACAGGTTTCTCTGTGTTGCCCAGACTGTCTCTGTAAACCAGGCTGGCCTCGGACTCACAGAGATCCGCCTGCTTCTGCCTCCCGAGTGCTGGGATTAAAGGCGCGCGCCACCACCGCCAACTAAGCGAAACATTTTTAAAGTAAGAGCACTGAGTAGTGTGTCCGTGTGACAATGAAGGATGGCGTCAGACGCCAGGCGGGTGGGCTGAGGGATCCCAGGGGGCACTGGCAGGCGTCAGACGCCAGGCGGGTGGGCTGAGGGATCCCAGGGGGCACTGGCAGGCGTCAGACGCCAGGGCGGGTGGGCTGAGGGGTCCCGGGGTACTGGCAGGCGTCAGACGCCAGGGAGGGTGGGCTGAGGGATCCCGAGGTACTGGCAGGAGTCAGACACCAGGGCGGGTGGGCTGAGGGGTCCCGGGGGCACTGGCAGGTATTAGGCATAGGGGCCAGCGTGCATAAGGCCCTCTACATCAAGAGGCACTAGTGGTCATCGGGTGGGAGCTGTTTTGCCCATGGAGGACTCTAGATGGCGCTGGTGGGCACAAGGCAAAGCTGGAGCTGGAGCCATCCCCGAGGCGCCAAGGGGGCTCCACCAGGAAGCACTCACCACCATCTTGTTGATGGACACCCAGCAGTCGCTGGGGAAGTCTTGCAGCATGGGCACCAGGAACTGCAGGCAGCCGTCCCAGTGGCAGAGCAAGAGCATCATGCTGATCAGGTTACATATGCGCATCACCGCGCTTGCCAGGTCGTAGGTCATGTGGAAAATCTGAGAGGGCGCATGGCCGTGAGAATCCTGCACCCCTTTGTTCTGTACCCTTCCCCGACCACTTTCTTTTCTGAATTCCACCCAGCCTACCTTACCCATGACCTCTCTGGAACATCCTCCCCCATCCTGCCCAAGTTCTGCCGCCACCTGCCAGCCCCACTAAGTTTCTCCCAGTGGTCACAGGGGCAGGAATGGGACCTTGAATTTGGGGGTTGGGTAACTGAAGAAGTCTGAGCCTCTTCCCCCCACATCTTACAGGGCACAAGAAGGGACATGGTAACAATGGGTCCTGAAGGTCATGGCCTTGCAACTCCATGAGGAGTTCCAGGGTGGTCCCCAAGACTGTCTGTCCTCCAGTCCTGCTCCTGAGCCTACAGCCACATGTGAGATGCTGCCTGTCCCCATCCTCCATCTAACAATGTGTACCCGAACCCCACCCCTCTACAAACCTTGCTCATCTTCCCAGAACCCAACCCTGGGCCTTCCATCACAGGCAAACCTCGCTTCCCTTAAGGCTCCAACAGTAAGGATCCTGCCCAGTGCCCTTGGCAGCTGGAGCAACTTTGGTCCTGCTCCTGGTGAGACTCAGGGCCAACACTACAGCTTTGCCATGAGATGCCATCTTCATTCCCTACAGAGGCCTTAGGCTTCTTCTAAAGGTCCTCAGCCTTGGCCACAGCCATAGCCCAAGACCCTGCACTCCCAGGGTTGGCATCCATGTGGGACACACAGGCACCGCTCTGGCCCCGCCCAGGCATGGGTTCTCTCCCTGCAGCTTTGACCCAGCTATACCCCAAAGTCCCAGCTCTGCAGCCCTGGTCTGTTTCTTGTGAGCCCCCAACTCCGCCCTGCCAAGGCCCTGCACCCACAGTACTGGTGTCCCTGTCTCTCCTGCGCACCCCAAGTCAAAGCTCTGGTCCTAAAGTCATGACCACACCCACACCAAGGTCCCAACCTCAGATGTTGGCTCGACCCACAGAATAGACCCACCCAAGCCCGAGGTCCCACCCCCACTCCCAAGACCCCACACCTAAGAACCATCTCTAACCGCTAGACTTAGTTTCCAAGGTCCCTCGTGACCATGCCCCTGCATCCTTTGCCGGGTCCACAGCCGACGCCCACCCACACCCAAGCCCAGCATCCCTGGACTCCACGTCTCTGATGGCTCTGACTTCAGTTGTAGCCCCAGTCCTGCCCAAGACCACGTCTCTGGGGTCCCACCCATCCCGGGTCCCCTCCCTGCCCCTCACCTCCTCCCACTGGTGGATGTAGCGGATAAGCCGGGACAGCCTCAGCAGCCGGAGCAGGCTGAGGATCTTGGTGAAGCGGACAATGCGCAGTGCGCGAGCCGTCTTATAGACCTCGGAGTCGATGCCTTTCTCCACGATGAGGAAGATGTAGTCCACTGGGATGGACGACACGAAGTCTACCACGAACCACGTGCGCAGGTACTTTTTCTTTATCTTCTCGGGGTCCAGGATGATCTCCGTGTTGTCCTCGATCACAATGCCAGTACGGAAGTTCAGCACCAAGTCCATGAGGAAGAAAGTGTCCGAGACCACGTTGAAGACGATCCACGGCGCAGTGGTCTCATCCTTGAAGAAAGTGATGCCCACTGGGATGATGATGAGATTTCCCACCATGAACAACAGCATGGTGAAGTCCCAGTAGAACCTGGGGACAGGCAGGATGCTCGCAATGCCCGGCCTGGGCAGGCATGCCCTCTTCCCCAGCCCAGGTGCTTTCCGGGACCCCAGCCCTGAGGTCGTCTCTGGGACCCCAGCCCCAATGTGGCCTCTGGGACCCCAGCCCTGAGGTGGACTCTGGTACCCCAACGCTGAAGTGGGTCTCCACCAAAACTAAGGTAGTCTCTGGGATCCCAATCTAAGGAGGTCTCTCTCTCTGGGAACCCCAACTCTAAGGTGAGTCTCCAAGACTGCAATCCTAAGGTCGTCTCCAGGACCCCAGATTATAATACAGCCTCCAGGACTCCAGGTCTTGCTGTGTGGCAAGAACTGGGCTTCCTCAAAGAAGCCTCCTGATGCCAGGCAGCAGGGTCCCTCTCTCTGCCCACTCTGACCTTGCCTTGAAGGCACCTCCAGTCTGCAGAGAGGCTCAAAATAGACTAAACACTTCACATGACCAAAGAGAGACAATGTGCCTGGCACAGATCTGGTCTTCAAAAGGGATGGGAGCCGGTAGGTGGCACAGTGCTGGGCATGGGCGGGAGGCTGAGAGCTGGGTAGGGGGACAGGGTAGTGACCAGCCACCCTCTTCTCTGCCTAGAGCTGCAGGGCTCACACCATGGTGGGGTCACAGCTCCTGTGGGGACAACTGGTCACCTTGGAGAGCTAGGCACGTGGGCACAGCTGTGGTCTCAGCACTTGAGAGGAGACGGGAGGATGAAGAGCTCTAGAAATAGGTTGGGTATGGTGGTGCACACCTATAATCGCAACACCAGGAGGCAGATGCAGGAGGATCTCTGGGTTCCAGGCCAGCCAGGGCTGCAGTCTCAGGGTCTCCTCTCACTTAGACTGTGTCAGCCCCCTTGGATCCCTAGAGGTCTGTCACTACCTCTTGGAATTTGGGCTTCCCGCAGGCACAGTGCCCACTGTTTCTAGAGCACACAGGCTGGGTCAATTCGCCCAAGTCAGCTCAGAGGAGAGGCGTGCGTCAGGAGTGCGGTGTCTGGAGCCGCTGGCTCGGAGCTTGCCTGTGAGCTGGCTCCTTCTGCCAGTTATAAACACAGTGCCCAGCGGGCGACCAGACTCCACTTCAGAGAACCGAGCTCAAGGAAACAGTCCAAAAACGAGAGGAAAAAAATCAAGAGTGATTTGTACTGGGGCATTCTGGGCAGCTCAGGCCGTGAGAGCCAGCGACGGGCCAACACCCAGTGTCTTTGAGCACAGCCCTGTGCTGGCTCCTGCCACGCATGAGCGACCTTGGGCAGGCTTCTCTGTCCCTTGGGGACCGTAGTCCCTTCTATCCTCAACCCTGTGTGGGAGGATTTGGGGACCGTATTCATGTGCGATGCCCCTCACAAGCCCTCTGGAGCTGATGGGTAACATCAGCTGTGGGGGAGGGATCTACCAGACCTCGCGAGCATGAAATAACGTATTTGAAGAATTCTTCCTTTTAAATTATGTGTATGTTTGTATGTCTGGGGTAGGGTGGTCTTGCACATGGTGCAGAAGAGGGTAAGTCCCCAGGAGCCAACCCACTGAGTGGGAAGAATCAAAGCCCACTTCTCTTCAAGAGCCTTGCGGCCCATCGCTCAGTCATAACCAGTGGCTTTAGAGTGGGGCCCGGATCTGGACAATAGTGGTGGCTCAGACCCTGTTATCAGTGGACAGCTCTGAACCGCTGTCCCCAGAATCAGTCACATAGCTTGGCCCCAACCTCTCCCCTTCTGGATTGAGGATGCCTTCTCTTTGGAGGAGCCATTGAGTAAAACAATTGAAAATGAGCATGCAACAGTCAACAGGAACCAGAAACCACCATTAGTGGATACAGTGACCTTCTGTGGCGGGGGGGAGGGGGGGGAAGCTAGCTGGAAACAGCTTAGGGTGGGCCACGAAACCACCAGGGGGACCTAGAAACCACTGTGGGGCACTTTCAACCGTTAGAGGGACCTGAACCAGTCTGAAGACACATCAGACCACAGCAGGTGTCTCTTTCTAGGCTGTAGCCACGCCACGCAACACTTCTCGTCCCTTCCTGAGGTAGTCAGGGCCAGGCATACTTCCCACGGAGGCCCAGCCTGAGACTGTCCTCTGTACCCAGCCACTCTGTCCTGGAGCCTCCCTCAGCCACTGCATCTCCAGGTCACAAGGTACGGCCTGTTTTCCCCCAATGCCTGAGGAGAGGGAACAGGAGGTGGCTGTCCTTGTGGTCCTGGTAGGGTGGGGCCCACTTGCTCTAACCCAAGTGTCCCCAGTCTTCATCTTCCACAGTAAACCTGGTCCCCAAAGATATAGTCAGAATGGGTCGGAAGTCCCACACCAAGGGGAACAGGACTCTGGAGGTCCCCTCCCCCACCCGCACTCACCAGTCCCAAGCCTGTTTGAAGAGACAGGACCTGGGATGGCGGGCCATCCAGACACAGCCCTAACTTCTCTCCCAGGCTGTGCTTCCTTGGCTAGCATTCCCACCTTCTCTACCCCATCCACAGCAAGGACCTTGGGAACCTCTGGGCACAGGACAGGCCTCTGATCTTTGGGAAGTTGAAGCAGGAGGATAAGTTCAAAGACTTCCTGAGTGAAGCTTGGCATGAGCCTGGACTACAGGAGACCATCTCAAACAAAACAAACAAATTCCCTAATAAACAACAATGAGTCCTGATTGACTGTCTAATTCTGGGAGGACACTCAGGACCATGCTGTGACACCGCCCCCCCCCCCCCGGCTCAGGGGTCAGAGGGCAGATCCAGTGGAGACAAGGGGAAAAAATCTCTTTTGCTGATCTTAGTCCAAGCCCTCTCCAGCCCATAGGTAGATTCTGGATGATTGACACCAAATGAACTCTCTTCTCCCTCAGCTGTCCAGTCATTCTCAGCTCCAGCAAGGAAATTGAGGCCCATAGATCATGGGGTAACAGAGAGAAGCCCCCTCCATTCACAGCTGGGCACTGCTGGGTGGGTCACAGTCCCCACTGGCACAGTCAGGATCTTATCGCTGATCATGGAGCCCTCAAAGCCAAGGTCAGACCTCCATAGACCAACCAGGACAGCCACATCTCTCCAGGCAGATCTGAGATACAGCCAGAAGTCTTCTGGTCTGCAATCACAGATCCAAGCAAAGCTAGAGGGATTAGAGGCTGGAGGTCAGGGATTACGGGCCAGGCTCGGACAGAGGATCAGGGCCTGAGCCCACTGAGTCCCCAGAGCAGGTGACAGGATTAGGGCCGTAAACCACGGTGGGAAGACAGCTGGAATCCCAGGTGCAGACATTTGTAAAGGCCCATTGTATGCCAAGCACCAGGGATACGCAGTGACCAGGGACACAGGCTGTACCCCTTACCCTGCTCCTATTGGGGAAGGATTGTGCTGAATGCCAGGGTGTGAGGGGTGGACGTGGTATCAGTGTTCAAGAAGGTTGCTCGGAGGGGGCGACATTCAAGGGCTGATGGTATGGGGGAGAGGCGGTACCTGGGCAGAGTAGCTAGTGCAAAGGCTCCGAGACCACCACGGGGCTTCCCAGGTGGAGGCAGAGGGACCTGGAAAAATGGAATCTGCAGAGGGCTGAGAGATATCACCCTGGGCAAGGCTCAACTCCAGAATGATGGGGGTGGGGGGGTCATCGGATGCTGTGCTCCAGGGTGTGTTGGAGGTTGTCTTAAGGGCAGGCCAAGGAAAGGGGTCTCTCCAAATACTGAAGTGGTAGCTTAGGGGTAGAAAAGGGTGGCTTTGACTATCCTGACCTCAATCCCTCCCCACAAAGACTTCTTTCACAACACTGAGAGTTTGAGGATCCTAATACTCCCATCTGGGAGGCAGGTGCATGTCTAAACCCCACATCCTCGATGATAAATCGATGATAATGCGATTTATTCTAGGGCCTTGATACAGAACCCATTTCTAGGGATTACAATCAGGGAGCAACATCCTGCCCTCACTCTGAGCCCTGGCCACCTAGTGGGGGGACATGGCAGGTCTCAGAAGCAGTGTCTACAGGTCTGGATTGGGTTCTGGCCTCTTTCTTCCCGGGGTACCACCCAGTCTCAGCGTGTGCGTCCAGACCTGGAACACTTCCCAACCCTCAAACTTGCTTCTCCACAGAAGCTTCTCATGGCCAGGGTGGATGCTCAGAAGAACCAGATGAGACTGAGTGAGGTGGCAACTGCCTGTGATCCTAGCGCCTGGGAGGATGAAGCAGAAGGATTGCTGGAAGTGAGAGGCTGGCCGGCCTACAGAATGAGACCTCAAGTTGGGAGGTTAGTGGGTCGCAGTAGCGTCTACAGTGCTCAGGCTCACAGTTCCAGCAGCACAGAACACAGAAGCCATCCCAGCACTCACCGAGATTAGAAGTTCAAGGTCATCGTGGGGCAGTGAGACAGCTCATCCTGCCATCCCAGCACTCACAGAGGTTAGACAACTCACTGGATAAAAGCCACAGCCGCCAAAATCTGACACACTGAGTTCAGTCCCTGGGACCCACGTGGTGGAAGGAGAGAACTGACCCCCACAGGTTGTCCTCCGAAGAACACATGGGCACCGCGGTGCCCACACACAATGAATAAATGTAGTAAGAATTGAAATAATATTTTTCAGCTGTCTGGGCATGATTGAACAAAGTTCCATAAGAAAAAAGGGTAAAAGATCCTTCTAGACACCTGCTCCCTTCCCCCACACCACAACCTTCTCACATTTTGGGAAACTGAGGTAGACACTCTGCAGTCCTGGTTCTGGGACAGAATTCTGCTCAGAACTTGGCTCCCCTAGGTCCCTGTGGACTGCATGGGACTCACACCCCACAGCCCTGCCTCTCCCATGCCTTCAGTGACTCCTCCTTCCCCTCCTGCCTGGGTAGGGAGAACTAACCAATAAAGTCCCAACTGGATGTCAGGCCTGCCAGCCAAGTCACAGGACAGAATCACTGGGGAGCCAAGTCAGAGCCAACAGAGGGAGATGCTTAGCTGCTCAGCCCCTGGAGAGAGACAGGCGGTCCCCACCCACCCCTCTGTATAAAGACCTCACACAGACACACACATCCCAGCAGCCACCGGAGCACAACAACTCCATGACTGAATGACTGTTCCTTTCCCAGGCTTGGGACGCGATCTTCCTTTTTTGTGCTTGTTAAATCAATACAGCTGGGCCTAGTGGTGCACACCTGTCATCTCAGAAAATAGGTAAGAGAACTAAATTCAAGTCTACAGAACAACGAAGGAAACCCTTTCTCAGGACAAAAAGGAAAAAGTGAGTTGAGGGCACGCACACATCATCAGGAGAGCTAGCCTGGGGTCTACCTCAGGAAGACCCAAATCAACCAATCTATCGCCTGCCATCATTGGTCAACACCCACATGGTGCTCCCAACAGCCCCTAGAGGCTCTGGAGACCTGTCTTGGTCAACACTGACCAGAAGGTTCTAGAAGGGGCATGAGTCCTCAGGAATGAAAGGCAGGTGGCCCCATGAGCCAGTTTTGAAATCTGATGGTCACACTGACTCCTTTAGCCTCAGCCACGGTCTCTGCCTGTTTGCTCATCCACTATTTTAAAAGCTGGCTGTCCAGGCAAGATGTGTGGCCTGTGAACCTGCCAAGGCTTAGAGCGGTGACAGTACAGGGTCCCCCAGGCATCTATACCCACAGGGACTCAAGGACAGGAGCTCAGTTTCTTCTCCCAGCCTCCCCTCGCCATGCACCCCAAAGCCAACCACCTGTCATCACTGTAGCCGAGAACCCAAGCCTAAGGGCTGGCCTTACGTCCCTCAGCTAAAACCTGGACATGTAGGTGATGCCGGAGTGAGAGTGGAGTGATGCGCCCCATAGCCTGCCCGCCCCAGACTGCCTTTCTCTGTCTGGCTAGCTGGCACTAGACTCCATTCATATTGGCCAACCAGGAAGTCTTGGCAAGCCCACCCTCTCTTGTGCCATTTCACGGGTGGGAACACAGCAAACGCCCAAAGTCCAGCTCTGAAGCCTGGAAGTCTGTGGAGCAATGCTGGGTCTGGCACTCACGCTAGGGCATGCAGGAACAATTCCTGTTGGCCAGAATGTGCCTCCCCACCGCTGGGACTCTTCCCCAAACTCAGGTTCCTGGTAAAGGTGGCATTCTAGTCTCAGGGAGGTAGTTCCTGGACCTGTGTGCTCTATTATCAAGCACTAGAGATAAAAAGAGGAATGACAGAAAGGGGGCGTCACCACTGAACTATCCTTATTCAAGAGTCAATGTCTTCAGAGACTCAGGCCTGGGGGAGAAGGGACCTGGATACCAGACTAGCAGGAGCCTCAGCAGGCCCCAGAGCTGTCCGTGGTCCTGAAACTCCAGGCTTCAGTTTTCCAAGACAGCAGAGCACACTGTCCACAAATCTGCATCCCGACTGTCATCGAAGACAGGGACATTCTCCTGCATTCCCTGCACTCAGCTCTCCCTACGGCTCGCGGGTGAACACCCACCCGGGACACACATGCGCGCGCGTGCACAGCCAGTATCCCAACAGGTACTTCTAGAGACCCACCAGCCACACCCCTAGGGACACGCCTCCTCTTGATTGGTCGGCACGCGCCTCCCAGGACCCCTGTGGGCATCATTTCGCAAGCTCGCGCGGAAAGGAGAAACACGCAAACACTCGGGTCCTGGCTCTGCGCCAGCGCCTGCCGCTTCACGCAGCAGCCAACTCAGGCCACGTCCATATCCACACACCCAGGACGCACCCGCCCCAGGCTCAAGCGGAGACCGTGGGAACCCGCGGCGTCCGCTTGATAATCCCCTCCCCGCGGCCTCCAGGGCGCGTCCTTCCCATGTGCCCTCCCTCCCTTCCTTCCTTTTCCTATTCTTTTCCTTCCTCCTCTTTTTCTTCCTTTTTCCTTTCTATCCATCCTTCCATCCCTGCTCCTGCTCCGCGGCCTCCGAGTGCCTACGTTCCCCTCTATTCGTCCTCTTCGCCCCTCTGAGCTCAGACCCTGGCCCTGCAGCCACCGCGCGCGCCCACTGCAACGAGGGCGCGAGGAAGGGGGCGCGCCGGGGACCCCCTCACTCCAGGCCTCTAAAAGGGCGGAGCCTCTGCACAGCAGAGTCCCTTGGGGGCGGGTCCGGGGCGCGCCCGAGGTCACCGAGAGGGTACTCCCCCCACCCCGGCCCTATGCCCCGAACTGCCACCACCCCGAGGTCACCATCCGGGACGCGGCGCCCCGCCCTCTCCCGGGCGCGCCAAGGACGGGCCCCTCCCGGAGGCGGCACCTGAAGTCGCTGTAGGGGTGGATGATCCAGGCCCCCGCCGACTTCACGCGCTCCTGCTCGCGTTCCACGGCCTTCTGGCTGCCGAACATCCGCAGGGAGAACTTGTTGACGCCGGGCTGCAGGAGCGCCCCGAATTGGCGCTGTAAGAAGCTGGCCTGGCTGCCGCGCGGCTCACCCGCCGGGCCCGCCTCCTCGCTGCCCGCCTCCTCGGCCTCCGTGGGCCCCGAGGCCGCCCCGCGGCATGAGAACGACACCTTGGGGCCGTGCGCGGGGCCCTCGGGGCTGCACTGCGGATCCCCGCGCCCGCACTCGCCATTCGCGCCGCCCTTGGCCGCACTGGGGGTGCAGGAGCTGTCGCGGCTGCAGAGCCGGGAGCGCGGGCCGGACTCGTCCACCGGCTCCGGGTGTGAGGGGGTCGAGGGGTTCGGGGGTGGCGCGGGCGGTGGCTGAGGCTGAGGGGGCGCGGGTGGCGGCGGCGGTGGCGGCGGCCCCGGCGCGGGGGTCGTGCCCGGACTGTCACCGGGCCGCCCGCCGCCCCCGCGCGCATCCATGGCGAGGCGGCGCCGGGCAGTGAGGAGCGCAGCGGCCGCCGCCACCGCCGGCCGAGCCCGAGGGAGGGCGGAGTCGGGGGCGGAGCCTCTGCGCGCGGGGGAGGGGCGGGGGCGGGAGCCCCGCCTCCACCTGCGCTACCCTCACCCCCTCACAGGGATGGATGGGGGAAACTGAGGCTAGGGTCAGCAGGCAGACTCAAGGTCAGTCAGGCACCCTCGAGACCTTGGAAATGCGCTCAGACTTGGTTTCCCAGGGGAAACTGAGGCCAAGGACGCATCCAAGGTCACCAAGCACGGCCCGCCGGCCCCTGACTCTGCGCGCGCTGCAGACCAGGCCTTGGTCCACTCTGGGGCTCCCTCCGCGGTCTCTAGGACACCACGGGCGGGGCAACCGCTGGACGCTAACCTCTTTCTCGGCTCAAGGGGCCAGATTCCATAATAAAAGTGTGCTCCCGGAGGCCACCTGGCTCTGCTGCTTTCCCCATCTTCGCTACAGAAACCTAAGAATATGTGTGGGAAGAAGTGAGATCATTTAGGATCTAAGTTCAGTCCCTTTCCGAGCCCTGCTAATGGGGAAACCGAGGCACAGTAAAGCCTCGAAAGCATAGTAACTAGAAGCTTGCGACCTCATCCCCAAAGGTGCTGTCAGCGTAGTAAATGCTCTCTCTAGGGGATCCAGACTCAGCTTCTGCCTCAGCGCTCCCCCCCCCCACGCCGCCCCGCCCCTGGCTATCCACTCAGGCCTCAGCTACATTCTACCCTCCTGCTCTGGGGAGACATTGGCTCCTGGAGGGTCCTAAGCTGTGACCCGAGCCAGGAGACACCAGATCTAGATGCCCACAAGCTTCACAGAATGGGGAGGATTGTATAATGGGGGTGGGGGGCACAATACAGGGGAAGGAGAGCTGAGAGTTGGTGGGAAGACAATTTTCACGCAGTGGACTCTTGGGCCTTCTTGTGTACCCTCTGGGCTCCTTAGATTCTCCTGTCCTTCCCCCATCCCGTTTCCCTTGATCTGCCTAAGTTCATCTATAAATCCCCTGACCCCTCTTAGACTCTTCTGATGCTTCTGGGTCCCCTCCAGACTTCTTTAGATTTTCTTAGTCCTTCCTAGGCTCTCCTGAACCAGAGGGTCCTTTATGGGTCCTCAAAATCCCTCCAGCCTTTACCATTTTTTTTGCCTGAATGTCACAGGATGGAGATATGACTTGTGCCTGCTTACAGTAGGTATTCATGGTGTCAGGGGTGTGCCCTGCCAGCTGCATGTCCTCATCTGACACAGATGGGCTGCCCTGACCCTGGGGACTCCAGAGACGCCCCTGAAACCCCTCTGGCCTCCACTTTTGAACATCAGAGTTGACAGTGCCAGGCTGTGTCCCGCCCCAGGGCACATGCCTGTTCCCAATGGAGGGGGATCTTTTATGTTCACCCTGGGAAGATGTCAGCTGGGCAGGTCGCCAGAGCCCCAGGGCTTGTGGCCGAATGCAGGGGAGAAGGCAGCTTGGCAGCAGGCTGTCAGAGACCCTGCCATACTAGAAGACCGCTCTGCCAGTCTAGGGGTCACAGAGAGAGTGCTAACACTTAGGGATCTCGGCCTGTGTCTGCACTTGGGGGTCTTGTTGATCTGCTGTGAGTCTGGAATGACCTGGCTGCTGGTCCTGCCCACACCCGTTCTCACACCTGCCCCAGGGGTACCTGGCTCAGGGCCACAGTCTCACTTGTGTGTGCAAATGTGTGTGTGTACAAGCCAGAGGTCAATCTTCATTCCTCAGGAGCTGTCCACCTTTTTCAACTATCTAGCTACATAAAATAAGATATATTTATCTTATTTTATGTGCATATATGTGTGTGTCCACATGCGAGCATGGGCCTTAATGAGTCAGAAGACGGTGCTGGCTCCCCTGGAACTGATGTTACTTGGAACTATGGACTGTTTGCCACCACATGGATACTGGGAACCAAACCCAGGGTCCCCACAAGAACAATAAATACTCTTAAAGCACCCAGCCTTCTTCACTCTAGTTTCTCTGCAAATTGTTTTATGCCAGGTATAGTGGCCCTTGTCTGTAACACCAGTCCTCTGAATTTGAGACCAACCTGATCTACATGGTGAATTGCAAACCAGCTAGCGCTACTTGGTGATACCCAGCCAATCAATTAATGTCTGAGTGTAGTTGTCCACACCCTTAATTTCATCTCAGCCCTATAACCTCCCCACACTTCATCTCAGCCCTCTAACCCCCCACACTTCATCTCAGCCCTATAACCCCCCCTTCATCTCAGCCCTATAGCCCCCCACACTTCATCTCAGCCCTATAACCCCCCCACTTCATCTCAGCCCTATAACCCCCCCTTCATCTCAGCCCTCTAACCCCCTACACTTCATCTCAGCCCTATAGCCCCCCCTTCATCTCAGCCCTATAACCCCCCACACACACTTGATCTCAGGCCTATAACCCCCCCACTTCATCTCAGCCCGATAGCCCCCCCACTTCATCTCAGCCCTATACCCCCCACACACACTTCATCTCAGCCCTATAACCCCCCACACACACTTGATCTCAGGCCTATAACCCCCCCACTTCATCTCAGCCCGATAGCCCCCCACTTCATCTCAGCCCTATACCCCCCACACACACTTCATCTCAGCCCTATAACCCCCCCCACTTCATCTCAGCCCTATAACCCCCCCCACACAATCTCATCACCTTTTGGAAAACAAATTGATGACCCTAGGAATGTGATCATTTGTTCATGGGTTTCTGTCAGGCTTCTCTCGTCGTCTCATCCCCAACCCCTCTGCCCACCCTCCCAGCAGTAAGAAGTCATTTCCTATTTAGGATTCCTGGGTGTTTTGAATGGAGACAGAACTAGGCCAGGGAAGGATGGGACAGTAGGGAAGCTGGCTGGTCCCAGCAGCATCAGCAACCAAAGTTGAACTCCTTGGCTGGCAGGATCTGGACAGTGGGCTTCCAGGCCTGAAGGGTAAGGCTCCCCAGGTTCTGATCCACACAGCCCAGTATCTGCATATTAAGCGGGTGAGGGGGACTCTGTGTTTTCCTTTGGTCTCCTCCTGATCCTCCAGTCTGCTTCCAGAGGGCTGAGGTGACAGGCATGCACTGCCATGCCAGCCTTGCCAAGATGCTCCTCCTGCAGACACCCTGGATGTGGAGCAGCCGGTTCATAAGGAGACCTTGTCTCTGATGGACTTCATCGAGTAACCTTTACCTCAGTTCTGCTACCCTGCTTGACCTCCCTTGCTGTTCCTTCCCTGGGCCTTGGGCTCCTCCACAGCTGCGGGATGGAATCCAGGCAGGACAGCCTCGCCCTCCTGCCCACCAGCATAGCATCCTTACGGGATACAATCGGGCAGAAGAGGTGAACCAGGAGCTGGAGAGGAACCGGCAGCCCTGTCAGCCTGGAGCGGAAGTGAGCAGCCAGCTGCTGGGCCCCTGTGGGCTCCAGCTCTGTCAATAGGCCTTTGTTTTACCAAGGCCCTGGGCACCGTCTCTGCCTGCCAGTTGGGGGCTGGAATCCCTGTGACCCTGTGGCTCCCAGGGAGGACCCCAGAGGCCAGTTTCAGATTACATCGTCCTGTGCCCATCTCCTCTGAAACCGAGCCTGCACTATCCTGGGCCGAGGGACGCTCAGCTCTAGTTGTATGGATGATGTGGGGTATGTCCCCTGGAATACTGCTTTGAAGGTGAGCCCTCAGTAAGCCTCACTTTCTAAACCCTCACTGTGCCGTTTTTTTCTGGATCTAAGTTCCACAGGCTTAGGGCCCGGAGGAAGAGAGCACAAGGAGTGGGGCTGCACCTGCAGCTGGGGGCTTGTTTCACAGACAGAACCCCAGGCACACCATAGGCAGGCAGTGCTGAGTGGATATCCTGGGCTTCTAATGTCCATGTGGACACTTGCACAGGAAGAACGGACTCTGCCCTGGGGAGGTAGTATCAGGGACACGAGAGCAAGGTGCCCAGGTATATCCAGTTGCAGGTGCGCACTGCAGACATCCCAGCCATTTTTAGTTGCATGGTTCCGGGAACACAGGTCTTATCAGCGGGACACTGCGCAGCGCCCTCTGGTGGCTGGAAAGCAGGACTCCAGTTCCAATTTTACCTGGTTCTCTGAAAGGCCTACCAGTCCCCAAGAAACCCAGCTGTCCCTGAATGCCACTACTCTGGGTCGCACTGCTGCACTCTGTTGGGACCAAAGCTGGCTGCAGGGTCCCATCTCTCTGGAGCCAAACTATGCAATAACACCCTACATACACACCTGTCCTGACCCCTGGCCAAAACTTAGGTGTGAAAGCCAGCTTGGCTTGAAGCTACCTGTCCATCCTGTGGATCCAGCAAGTAACCAGGCCCCGCCCATCTCCCACAACCCAGCACTTCCTAGAAAGTGGGTGTCCAACAGCTGGATCAGTACTAGGCCAGAGGGCAGCACAGGATGTCAGTGTGGTCGACAGCACCCTCAAGAGGCCGGCTTTTCTTGGACACCCTAGGGCAGTGTGGCTCTCAACCCCTGTGCCAGTCAAAGGCCCTTTCACAGGGGTGGCGTGTCAGATAGCCACACTCTGCTTCAAAACAGTAGCAAAATCACTGAAGAAGAAGCAATGAGGGGCTGGAGAGATGGCTCAGCGGTCAAAGAGCACTGACTGCTCTTCCAGAGGTCCTGAGTTCAATACCCAGTAACCACATGGTGGCTCACAACCACCTATAATGAGAGCTGGTGCCCTCTTCTGGCCTGTAGGCAGGATACTGTATAAACAAATAAATCTTAAAAAAAAGAAAAAAAGCAATGAAAATTTTATGGTTGAGGTCACAACGAGGAACTGCCCTAGGAATGACACCCTTCACTGTCTACATCCTAAGCACTGATCAACCACACCCCTCTCCAGTCCCTGATGGCAACACTCTCTCCCATTAAGATGGGCTCTTGGAACCCCACATAGTGAACACACACATGGCGGGGTAGGTCTTTATTTGTGGGGTCCCAGCAGGCCCAGCCATGTTGTCCATGGTGGGGATGGGCTGCCCCATACAAGGGACCAGGTGGTAGCTCCCTCCACCAAGAAGTCGGAGCTTACCCTTGTCTCTCCCTCATGGCCAAGGGCAAGGCCCCATTCCCCCACTCCACAGGGCTATAGTGACACGCTTAAAAAGTCAAAAACAAAACCCCCTAAGGAACAGATTCTCTACATAGAAACCTTGTTTAGTTTAAACTAGAAACAGGGGTGCTGTGGGCGGCTTGCTTCTTCCAGGTGGGCTTTCTACAAGGTGAGGCTGTCTTCACCCAGGTTGGGGTGGGTAGGCTCGGGTTGGGACAAGATGGGACACAAGAGCGGAGGTAGACACTGGCTGGGGTCAGGTGTCCGGGTGCCCCCACCCCCGCCTGCTCTGCCACTCAGGTGGCATTCCTCTGGCGTACACTCTTGTCCTTGTCGTTCATGTGATGCCCGCTGCCCTTCCTGAGGAAACAAAAAGAGCTCAGCACTGCGAGGCACAGGGCTGGCTGGCCTCAGCCCCACTGGAGGGGAATCTGGCCATTGTTCCAAGAGTGGGCACCCACCTTCCCGGAACCATCGAGGCCCATGAAAGATGGATGCAACACTGAATGCTGCCCGCCCCCCATTTTTACAGGACAGCAGCGGCTCCAAGGAGCACACAGTAAGCTGGACTTACAGTGGAGCAGCACCAGGGTCATCCTCGTCCAGGGTCTGGTCTGGCTTCCGTCGCTTCTCATAAATGAAGATGATGGTGACCAACACCAGGACCTCGGCCACGATGCCCAGAAAGGGCCAGAGGGCAGCCAGGCGACTACGCACGCGCAGTGTTATCCTCTCCTGGACGCTGCCCTGGTCGTTGGTGGCGTTACACACGTAGGTGCCAGGGTCACTGTCGATGTCGAGGTTGGTGATGGTCAGCTCTGTCCTCTCCGCTGTGGATATTACGACGTACTTGCTCTCGGAGCCATTGGTGATGAGCTGGGGAAGAGGGAGGGGCTCGTCAGGGTCTGCCAGTCTTTCCCGCACGGTCCTCCACAGCCCTCTGTCCCTGTCATCTCTGAAGCCCTCACCTGGTCCCCAGAGTCAGAGGTCTTAAACCAGATCCACCCGGTGACAGGAGGGTAGGACGACTCAGACTTGCAGACCAGCCGCACATTCTCCCCCTCACTGGAGTGCTCGGACTTCTTTCCCACCTTGATCCGGGGTGGCCCTGTGAGGATATGGCGAGAGCCTGGTGCCCAAGCTTGCAGACTGCCCCTGCCCACGCACAGCTACCTCTTGGCTACCCAGCTTACCCTTCACACGGATGTCACCCCTGCCCACGGGCTCGGGAAGGAAGATGCAGGAATAGTCCCCAGAGCGGTCATCTGTGTCCACGCTGTAGGAGGCAGAGTGGTTGAGGTAAGGAGCCCACAAGTATGGTGGCCCCCTCCCGACACAGGATCTTTGCAGTTCACAGGGCCCTGGCACTCGAAAAGGAAGCATGGACTCACATGTACTGCATGTGCATGTCAGGAAGCGTATCCTCCTGCAGCACCTTGCCATCTCTCATCCAGCGGTGGCCAACCACGTCGACGACGCTACTGCTGTTCAAAACGCAGGTAAGGTATGTCTTGGAGTCAGCATGATGGACAGAGGTTACGATGGTGCCCGCTGAGAGGCCACAGAACAAAGTCAGCTCAGGAGCTAAGGGGCTCAGCCCTACACTGCCCCATACCCACGAGGGCTGCTTTTGGAATCACAGTGGATGGCACCCTGCAGCCCCCGACTCCTAGGGCACACTGGCTTCCCACTAGAAATCCATTTCCAAGGAAAGGCACTCGCTGCCCAAAACCCCCGCCTGCTGCTCCCACAGCTATGGTTTCAGGGGTAGCACCAGGCCCAGCTCCCCACATAACAAAACCATGTGGGTGCCTCATGTTTCCTTCACTCAGAACTAGAAACCAGTCCCCAGAAGGTTCTGGGGAGCCTGCCACCTGACTCAACCCCTCAAGTTTGCAGCAGAGTAAACACTTGGGCAGCAGACCCCACCCCAACTAGACAAACACCAGGAGGGCAGGTGCAGATAACAGGACGGGAGCCCAGGATCCTCCTATGGGGGGCAGGACCAGTTTGCACCCAGCAAGGTGACAGGGATGTCCCCAGGTAGGACAGAGCAGCACCTGGTTCTACAGAGGGAGCCAGGGTTGAGCGGCACACGAGGTAAACACAGGGAACAGGTGTCCTGGCCACTCACGTTCAAGGACCACCACGCTCGCTTGGGCACGGACCCATTTGACCCTGGGTGGCTGGGTCAGGTGGTTGCGGTCAGGGTCACTGCTGGCCCGGCACTCATAGGTGCCTGTATCCTCTGCGGTGAGCCCATCCACAAACAGTGTGCTGGCCGCATGCTGGCGGTAGGTGGCATGGATGTGAACGCGGTCCAGCCAGGCGCCATCCCAGAGCTGGGAGCAGCTGTCGTTTGCATCGTTCCCTTCAAACCACCACTGGATCTCAGGGATGGGGCTGCCCACGGCCTCACAGTGCAGGGCCACACTGCCTCCCGCCCACTGCTCCTGGGACAGTGGCGCCTTGAGGAAGCCAGCTATGGGAGAGGGTTAGCACCCATCACTACAAGGGAGGGAAGACAGGGAGGAAGGACAACCACCAGGGCCTACCACATGGCCTGGTCTGCGGAAAACTCAGCAAACACCATCTCCTTTCAGCTTGTGGGGAGAAGTAAGAGTTAGGTGGAAAACAAGACACAAATGGCTGGGCAAAGGCGGCTGCCACCAAGTCTGAAGTCCTGAGCTCAACCCGAGACCCATGTGGTAGAAGGACTTGTGCACAGTTGACAGACACACAAATGTAATTTTAAAAGGAAAAACAGAAAACAGGAGCCAGGTGTTGTGGTTCACCTGTAATTCCCCACGTGGGAGGTGTAGGCAGGAGGGGCTGCAAGGAATTTTGAGACCAGAAGAGACAGTGGTTAAAGTTGTCTCCAAAATGAAAAAATAAGACAGGACAAAGGGACCCAGGACACTCAGACCTGTATGCCCAACTCAAACACACATCCCAGGGGAGGGCAGGTCCTTGCATGCCTACACAAGGCATGGATGTGTCTGAAGGTACAAGCATACGGGTTTGGGCCCTGAGGCCCTGTATTGGGAGGTGGGACCAAAGTAGGTACCTGTCACCTAGGTGGCCCCAAGGCACACACAGCAGCTCTGACGGTGAGATGGTTTCCTAATAACCTACATTCCAGAGTTGAGATCTCCCAGACCTCTGGGTGAGTGGGTGTGGCAAAAATCAGGGTAGGAGAGGCCACAGCCTGGCCCCTTTCCCTTGGTCCCCCTCCCTGCCCACGACTCCAGGATGTCTCTATCAATACCAGCTTACCTGGGGCTGCCAGTCAAGAAAGACAGGTGCCCCCAGGACCACAGCCCCAGCAGGGTTTCTTTTTTTTTTTTTTGGTTTTTCGAGACAGGGTTTCTCTGTGGTTTTGGAGCCTGTCCTGGAACTAGCTCTTGTAGACCAGGGTGGCCTCGAACTCACAGAGATCCGCCTGCCTCTGCCTCCCGAGTGCTGGGATTAAAGGCGTGCGCCACCACCGCCTGGCCCCCCAGCAGTTTCTGAAGAGGTATGTTCCAGGGATCAGCTGAATGGCCACAAGGCAGGCCATTAGGACCACTAGGTAGTCCTCAATCTAGTCTCAAGGATGCAGGAAGGCCTGTGGTATTCCTGGAATCTGTCACCGACCTCCCCAGTGTCTAGACACAGGTGGGGTGTAGACCTCTGGAAAGGTACCATCTACTCTACTTAGGCGTGACCAATAACTCTGATCCCAACCTTAGGAGCCTCCACAAGGGCCTCTGAGAAGTCAAGCTGGAAATGTGTCCACGTGACCTGCAGCCCACAGCTTCCAGCCGTCACCTCAGTCTAAAAACAGCGCCATCCTCCCTGCCCACTCTCAGCAGGGTGGGAGCAGGGCCAGACTGGGCCATGGGTAAACAAGCCAGCACTCCAGGGTGCAGGAAGGGGGCACTACTCTGGAGGGCAGCCCATACCTAGAAACCCGCCACCCAGGGCTGACCCAGGCTGGAGGCTCGTCACCTGAAGTGGTCACCGGGAAAACAGGTGTACTCCAGGCTGTGTGGAACTGTAGGAGGCCCTAGTGTCCAACCCAGCCTCAGACAATCAGGAAAACAAAATAGGAATGCCCATGCCACACAGGCCCTCGAGGTGAAGCCCCGCCCCATGTGCAGCAGACAGTGAAAATGGCACATTGCTGCCTGACCTGAGCCCTGCCCAGGCTGTTTGACTGTGGGGCTGTTCCCAGGAAGGGCTGGGACCTGCCCGCAGGCTACACTTTGTGCTTGGCTCCTGGGCATTGCAAAGGTCTGCTTAACCCCAGGCAGGAAGCCACTGGACCTGTGCCCAGGCAGGGTGGGGGACTCCAGCCAGGCTCTCCATCCGGGGCAGGGCAGTTTATCAGCTGTGTCCACCTTGCCAGGGGCAGCTATCTGCACCCAAGAGCTAGCCTCATGGGGCACCTCAAGATGTTTTGATGACGAGGAAAAGGGACTGGGAAAAGCAGGTCAGGATTAACCCAGGGCACTGCTGCCAGGCACAGCCCCCTCCCAAATCCACTGCTGTTGGGGATGGCAGCCACATGCCCCAATTCCCTGGCAGAGCTCGGGTTCTGCCCTTTGCCTGCTCTGTCTGGAATCGGCAGAGAGCAGCTCGCGTGCTCCAGGCCTGCCATGCTGCCTTCCAAGATCAACCTTGCCATGACCTTGAGCACCAACCTTCCCTACCTTAGGGCCTCAGTTTCCCTTTTGAGCCCCAACCAGGCAAAAACCCAAGGCTAGAATAGGCCAGATTCCAGGGCAGGAGCCAATTGAGTGTGCAGGGCCTCAGCCACCGGAAATCTCGTGCAGAAGGATGATTCAACAGTCCCCAGATCTGTGAAGCTTCACTCCAGGGGCGTCCGAGCAAGGACCAGGGAGAGTGACTACAGCCCTGGACTACAGCAAGCCTGTGAGCTCACTCCACCGAGGACAGGGATAGCTGGGAACACCTGAAGAGACCTGTGAGACTTCCACTCAGGAACCCCCCACCCAGGTAACAACACCAGGGGCACAGGCAAAGCTGTCCCCCACCCCATGTCCAACTTGCTCTCATTCTTCCAGATTCCCCAAGAAGTGTGTAGCCCTGAACTCATTAAGTAGATACATCAATGTGGCACCTTCCTCCGCTCCATCCCCCTACATTGTACCCAAGACCTCCCTACCTTTCCCCCTGGGTGAAGATACCAAGTGTTTGGTTCCCATTATCCTCACATCACCACAACCTCAGAGACTTCACTGCCTCCCACAGGCCCAAACGTGGGGACATCACTCCCGAGCACTTCTGGACCCCAAATCTTCTGGATCACCTCCCTGCTTGGCCCCCCAAATTTGGATACACTGAAACGGTAGCTCCTTCCACCCTAGTCCCCCAGCGCCTTGGGGGTCCCCCAAACCTTTCAGGAAAGGCTTCCTCTCATCTACCCTGATCCTCCAGAGTGGCAGATCTAACTCCCAAATTAGGAACTGTCACTTCTACCCTGTTCCTTGAGCAGGGACACCAAGACTGCAATTCCTTCCACTCCCAGGTCCCCCAAACTTGGGATCATTTCCTGACATGTTCCCTAGGTGGGGACCACGGTGGCAGCTTCCTCAGTCCCCAGGATAACTTCCCAGCCCTGTCTTTCAAGTGGGGGTACTATCAGCATGGTGATTCCTTTTATCCCCGGGTCCCTAAACCAGGAGGTCGTCAATCTCCGGGGTCACCTCCCAGCTCAGCCCTGCTACCCAGGTGTTAACAGAGATAGCTCTGCCCATGACCACTCTACCTCAGAGGTGTTGTCCCTCAGGGTCGCCTCTTTCCCAACTCCCCCAAACTTCCAAACCCCCAGGGTCACCTCCCACCCTGTTCCGGGAGTGGGGACAGTACGGCAGTCCCCTCCACCCCCAGTTGTCCCAAATCTGGGGTCATTTCCACTCCTGTACTCCAAAACCTCGGGATCACCTCCCAGCCCATGCCCAGTGGGGACTACCGCAAGGTGGCGGTTCCCTCTACGGGTCCCCCAACCTTAGAATGTCTCCCCAGAGCTCCAGACCCCTAACCTTAGATTTGTCTCGCCAGGGCCGCATCCCCATGATCACCTCCCTCCACCCTGTCGCCCAGCCCAGGTTGGGGGTCAACTCGAGGGTCACCCACAACCAGTTATTCCTCCTCGAGTAGGGAACCAAGCTGTGGCTCCCTACACCACCTGGTTCCCCCAAATCTGGGGCTCATCCTAGGTCCCTGACCCGAGTCCCAGGTCTTACCCGCCGCGGAGGCACCTTGGCCGCCCAGGAGCGCAAAGCCTAGCGCCAGCAGCAGCGCCGCCGCCATGTCGCCTCCTCCAAGCGCGACCCCGCTGCGGCTCTATAAGAAGGACGGGAGGGCGGGACGCGCGCAAGCGCGAAAGCACGCAAGCACGCACGCACGCACGCACGCGGCGTCGCAGGTAGGGCGTCCGGCGCTCTGCACGTACTCAGTAGCGGCCGCTCGGTGGGGGTGGGGAGCGCTGGCTCTAACCACACAGGCCACACCCACGACGGGGTGGGGCTGGGTCCTGGGCGGCTTCTGGTGGATTCAAGTTTTTCTCTCTCTTTTTTTCTCCTTGTTTTTCTTGTTTTCCTGTTTTGTCTTTTGAGACAGGGCCTCTCCATACGCCTTTGGCTCTTCTGGTTTTTTTGTTTTGTTTTGTTTTGATTTTCAAGACAGAGTTTTTCTGTAGATTTTGGTACCTGTCCTGGAACTAGCTCGTGTAGACCAGGCTGGCCTCGAACTGACAGAGATCCTCCTGCCTCTGCCTCCCGAGTGCTGGGATCAAAGGCGTGCGCCACCACGCCCACTTTCCTTTTCATTTAAAAAAAAATTGTAGTTGAGCTGGGTTGTGGTGGTGTACGCATTTAATCCTAGCAATTGGGAGGCAGAGGGATCTCCGAGTTTGAGGCCAGCCTAATCTACAGAGTGAGTTCAAAGAGCCAGGGTGGTTCCGCAGAGACGCCTTATCTCAGAACAAAACAAAAACCAACTGTGGGTCTAATTTGCTCCAGAGTCTGAAGTCTGAGGCCAGAGGATCGTTTACACTGGAGTTCAAGATCAGTCAGGCAACACATACCCGGCTCTGCAGCTCCTTTGAGTGTATGCACACTCTGCCAGGGGCTTCCGAAATGTCCCGGAAGAACACAGCCACGGACAGAGGTGATGGCGATTACAGGAGCCTTGTGTTAGAGGGCCTAGGACTCCATGGTAAAACACTCTGGGCCTTGGGACCCACTTACACTTAGCCTCAGCTGCCTCTCAGAGGTCTGGGGGCCTCAGGACTGCTCAGAATCCCCAAAACCTTCATGGAGAAAGCCTTCCAAGTTACGTGCAGAACTAGGGCCAGGGCAGGGGAGCTGCCAGCTGGCATCAAAGGGCCTTAGGGTCAAAACAAACAAGGTCGGGCCAAGTGTGGAATTCCTAACCCCCTACTTGTCCAGGCCTCTGGGAAATTTAAGGTTGGCCAGGAAGCCTGGGCTTGTGTTTACACAGTGGAGCCCAGCCCCCTCCCAGGCTTTTCTGTGTCCTCTCTGACCCTACATGGCCTGCAGCCTCCTGAAGTCCTTTTGCCTGACTCTGTCCTAGCCACCTGACCTCCCAAGTCCAGCTTCTAGAGCAGCCTGGATTAGCAGATAAAATGTGGAAAGCCTTCAGGAATGGTGGTGCATTCCTGACATCCCATCCAGCACCGGGGAAACCCGAGAATCAGGAGTTCAGGGGTTTGAGGCCACCCTGGGCTGCATGAGATGTGTCAAAAACAAAACTCAAACCAAACAAAAGCAAAAAAGCACCCCTGAGCAAAGGGAAGGAGGGATGGAGAGATGGCACAGCTCCTGAAAAGTACGGACAGCTTTATCTCCCCACCCACAAGGCAGCCTGCAGCCGTCTGTAACTCCAGCTCCAGCAGATCTGATGCCTGCTTCTGGCCGCCTCAGAAACACGTCACACAAGGGTGCACAAACATGCATACAGGCAAAACACTGTGCACATAAAATGAAATGAAATAAAAAAAGAAGAAAACAACTAAACACAAACTAATCCATGAAATTTGAATGTCATAATTTTAAAACTTTTTTAGGGTCTTTTTTTTTTTTTTTTGGGTTTTTTTTTTGTTTTTTTTTTTTTTGAGACAGGGTTTCTCTGTGGCTTTGGAGCCTGTCCTGGAACTAGCTCTTGTAGACCAGGCTGGTCTCGAACTCACAGAGATCCACCTGCCTCTGCCTCCCAAGTGCTGGGATTAAAGGCGTGCACCACCACCGCCCGGCTTTTAGGGTCTTTTTTATCCAGTGTTTGGAACTTACACATATTGAGAATTATCCATTGTGTATTTAAAACTCGGGATTTGTTGTTGTTGCTTTGTTTTGTTTTTCGAGACAGAGTCTCTCTGTGTAGCTCTGGCCGTCCTGGAACTAGCTCTGTAGACCAGGCTGGCCTGGAACTCAGAGATCCCATGCTTCTCTGCCGAGTGCTGGGATTAAAGGCGTGCGCCACCACCGCCCAGCGCACGCCTTTAATCCCAGCACTCTGGAGGCAGAGGCAGGTGGATCTTTGTGAGTTCGTAGGCCAGCCTGGTCTACAAGAGCGAGTTCCAGGACAGGCACCAAAGCTACAGAGAAACCCTGTCTCGAACCCCCCCCCCCAAAAAAAAATGTGTGCTACCACCACTTGACTAAAACTCAGGATATTTTTCATTTCATTTATTTATTTATTTTACTGTACTGAGATCACACACACACACCAGCCACCAGCCACTCACTCCCACAGCCTCTGACTATCTGACTAGAGACGCCTTGGGGAATCCGGGTAGAGCCAGAGGAAGAGGGTCAAGCCCCCCATAGAGCCTGTCCCTGAGTCTGGGAGAGGAAGGAAGGACCCTCCCAGGCACTTACTACACAGACCAGGGTCTGGAACTCTGGCTGCAGATGAGAGACCACAGCAATTCTTTCTGACTTGCCCACCTGCAGAGGACTCTTTTGAGGAGTGGACGGGAAGTGGGAACACCAGGAGCTAGACCAGTCTATAGAAAAGCTTTCCACTTGCTTGTGCTCTGGGTGGGTGGATGAGTGGGGGCAGCTCTCTGACTCTCCCACCCCCTTGATCTACTCAGATATAACTGTAATATATACATTTGTTGTTTTGTTTGGGAGCTTTTATTTTTAACTTTTTTTTTCCAAGGCAGGGTTTCTCTGTTAGTAGTTCTGACTTTGTAGACCAGGCTGGCTTTGAACTTACTGAAATTCACCTGCCTCTGCCTCCTGAGTACTGGGTTTAAAGGCGTGTGTCAGCCGGGTGGTGGTGGTGCAAGCCTTTAATCCCAGCACTCGGGAGGCAGAGGCAGGTGAATCTCTGTGAGTTCAAAGCCAACCTGGTCTACAAGAGCTAGTTCCAGGACAGACTCCAAAGCTACAGAGAAACCCTGCCTGGAAAAAACAAAACAAAAAACCAAACAAACAAATAAGTAAAATAAAGGTATGTACCACCACACCCGGTTTATTTTTTAACTTTTATAAGAATGTTTAAATTTTTAAATTTTTTTGGATGGGGGGGCAGTTTCGAGACAGGGTTTCTCTCTGTAGCCCTGGCTGTCCTGGAACTCACTCTGTAGACCAGGCTGGCCTTGAACTCACAGAGATCCGCCTGCTTCTTTGACCCAAGTGCTGGGATTAAAGGCGTGCATCACCACCACCTGGCTTAAATTATTTTTATTAATATGTATTCATGTATAAATGAGGTTTATTTAGTTTTATTTTGTGTGTGTGTCTGCATATATATGTGTGCCCCATATGGGTGCAGTTACCAGTGCAGCCAGAAGAGGGCAGTAAATCGACTAGAACTGAAGTTACAGAGATTTGTGAGCCACTTTGTGGGTTCTGGGAATAGAACCCCTTCTCTCAAATGCAACAATGACATGTGGTGGTTTGACTGACATGTCCCCATACCCTTGGGTCTGGTTTGGGAAGGTTTAGGAGGTGCAGCCTTGCTGGAGGAATTGTATCACCCCATTTTCATTCAGCGCTTTCTGTTTGTGGTTCACTGTGTGAGCTCTCAGCTTCTGTTCCTTCCACCACGTTTGCCACCTAGGGCCATGCTGCCCCACCACAGCGGACTCTAACCGCCTGGAACTGTTAGCCCAAATCAACTGTCTTCCATAAGTTGCCTTGGTCTTGGTTCATGTCTGCCACCCCAGCACTGGAAGCTGAAGCAGGAGGATCACTGCGAGCTCGAGCTAGGGCAGACGAGGCAACAGAGCTCATTTTTGCCTTCAGTGGGGGGAGGGAGGGAAAGGAAGGAGAGAAAAACCACATGGGTATCCACTACTCCGGTAGGGCAGGCACTCCTGTCTCCATATTCTTTCTTGTTCGCAGAGGGGGCCTGGCTCTTCATAAGCCCCTGGCCTCCGCTCTTCTTGGGGTTGGGTGGACAGCTGAGAAGGCTTGGATAGCACCAGTAAACATCTTGCCTGTCACATACAGGCCAGGCCCCTCTGATCTGTGTCCAGTTGGAGCCGCCCCAGAACCCTGCTAAGGGACTGAGGGCAGAGAGGAAGTGCAGCAGGCTGTGAGCATGCAGGCTGGTGGCTGAGATCCAGCTGGCCACTTCCTTCTTACGCCTTACCAATCTTGCTAGAGGTATAGTCAGGGACAAAGGCCACCACATCCTTGGGAAGGGCCATGAGGGTTTATGGGTAAAAGTTTCAATAATTTTTTTTTTTTTAAGTTTTTCAAGATAGGGTTTCTCTGATGTGGGATTCCCCTCTGTGTGCTATATCATTGGGGAATAAAGAAACTGCCTTGGCCTGTTGACAGGGCAGAGCTTAGGTGGGCGGGGAGAACTAAACTGGGAGGAAGGAGGCAGAGGCAGAGAGAAGCCATGGAGCCTCCACTGGAGACAGACGTGCTGAAACATTGCTGGCAGGCCACGACCTCGTGGTGATGAGCAGATGAATGGAGATACATTAAACTAAGATGTAAGAGTTAGCCAATAAGAAGCTAAAGCTAATGGGCCCAGCAGTGATTCTATTAATACAGTTTCTGTGTGATTATTTTGGGGCTAAGTGGCCGGGAACCAACTAACGGCCGCCTCCAACATTTCTCTGTGTAGCCCTGGCTGTCCTGGAACCTCTCTGTAGACCAAGGCTAGCCTCACACTCACAGAGCTCTGCCTGCCTCCGCCTGTGCCCCCACACAGTTCAGCCTCAAGGGTGTTAATCAGCGGGAGAAAACCTAGAGTGAGCTGGGCTGGCTGGGAACCTGGTAAAACCCCTGTTGCACAAACATGAGGGTCGGGGTCAGCTCTGCAGAGGGACCAAAGTGGCATCGAGGGCTGGAAATCCCAGCGCTGGCGGGGAGGGAAAGGCAGATCTCTGGGAATGACTGGACAGCCAGGCTAGCCAATTCAGCGAGTCCCTCCCTGTGAGAGCAAGGTCAGTCTGTCCTGTGGAGAGAGTTACAGCACAGCCAGGACTACACAGAGGAACTGTTTCAAAAAACAAAACAAAGGCTGGGCACACCTTTAATCCCAGCACTCCACTCGGGAGGCAGAGGCAGGGGAATCTCTGGGAGCTCAAGTCCAGCCTGGTCCACAGAGTGAGTTCTGGACAGGCTCCATAGCTACTGAGAAACATGTTTCAAAAAACAAACAAACAAAAAACCAGACAAAATTAAAACAACTTTTGTTGATACTGAAGGTTAACTTGCGCACACACAACCCAGGGTTTCAGGGCTGTTTGTGAACGGCCAGAGGTAGCACAATCGCCCCTGGAAGATGAGCCCAGCCAGGCTTGGTAGCTCGCACTCTTGACTCCCTAAACTCTGAAGGAGGAGGCACAGGATTACCAAGGATTTTCAAGGTCACCCTGGGACAGAGTAAGATGTTGTCTCCGAAATGACCAAGAGTCAGGTGTGGGGTGTGCTCCTTTAATCCAGGTGCTAGGGAGGCAGAGGCAGGAGCGTTTCTGTGAGTTTGAGGCCAGGTGGGTCTCCAGTAAGGAATTACAGGATAGCCAGAGCTACAGAGACCCTGTCACAAAAAAATCAAAACAAACAAATAAATAAAAAGAAAAATAAACAGAAAGAGAAAGCTAGTGGGAGTTAATTAGCTGAGTGCCGGCCTACCCCAGTCATCCAAAGTTCAGGAACAGGTGGCTGTGCCTGTCGCTGGGGAGGCAGGATAACAGGGTCTCCGCGTGTAGCCCAGGGAGGCCTCAAATCCCTAAGCCTCAGGCCTCTACCTCCCTCTTCTTTTTTTTTTTTTTTTGGCTCCCCGTCGGGGATTCGAACCCCGGTCTCCCGCGTGACAGGCGGGGATACTTACCACTATACTAACGAGGATTCTTTTTTTTTTGTTTTTTGTTTTTTTGTTTTTCGAGACAGGGTTTCTCTGTGGTTTTGGAGCCTGTCCTGGAACTAGCTCTGTAGACCAGGCTGGTCTTGAACTCACAGAGATCCGCCTGCCTCTGCCTCCCGAGTGCTGGGATTAAAGGTCTTTTTTTTTTAATTAGTTTTTTAAAATACCAATCCAAATTCCCACTCCCTCCACACACCCTCCCACCATCCTCTTCTTCTAAGATTTACTTTTATTTTGGGGAGGGGGCTTCAGAGGACAGGAGGTGTCTGAGCCCCTAGAAACTGAGTCACAAGTGGTCAGTGAGCCACCATGTGGGCGCTCGGTTTCAAACCCAGGTCCTTTGCAAGAGCAGCCAGTGCTCTTAATCTCTGAGCCATCTTTCCAGTCCCCCTCTCACACCCCACCCCGCTGCGCTCTGGCTGCATAGCCCAGCCTGGTGTGGAATCCTTGCCCTGGCCGCCTCAGCCTCTGAGGGCTGGGATCCTAGGTGTGCCGGCGCCGGCACCACCCCAGCTTTGTTTTCCCTGCCATTCGCCTATAAAACCAAGTTAATCTGCTGATACCTTTGAAACCTATTTTACAGAGCCAGGGCCACCCAGAGTCCAGAAGCCAGGTGAGGCAGGAGGGATGTCCCTGGGGCATGGCAGAGAACAAGGCTGAGTCAATCCAGCATTTTGGGACAAAGTGCAGGGTGGAAAATAAGTCGCCCAAAGGCATTTGAGCTTCGTGGCTGTAATTCCACCCTCTGACTTCTGGCTGGCCTTTCTCAGACTTCCTGTTCTTGCAAAGCCGTTTTGTGACAGAAACGAGGGGAACAGCTAAGCAGAGCACGCTCCCCCAGCCGTGAGGTCAGGCGGGTGTGAGCGGCAGCAGCGACAACATGGCTGCCACCCCAGCACCCAGGCGTGGAGGAGGTGGTCAGGAGGTCATTCTCAGTTACATTCGACGCGGCACTCTATCTCAAGGGGACAAAAGAATATTCTGGGAGCAGGCTGTAGAGATAGCTTACCCCCACTTTTGAGACAGGGTGTCATATGGCGCAGGTTGACTTTGAAATGGAGGCAATCCTCCTGCCTCAGCCCCCAACTGCAGAGAGGACAGGTGAGGGCTGAGTGACAGATTTCCCAGGCACCCTTGCTGTGAAAGTATCTTACACACCCGTGGTGATGATTTCTCTCCGGCTGATCCGCTTCCTGTCATAGGAAACCAGGTAGTCAGAAGAGGGAGGATCCCATACCTGCTACAGTCTGGATGGACCCTGAAGACACAAAGACCACGCAGTGTGAAACCAGAGAGAGAGACGATGCCCTGGGCCTAGGGGGGATTGGAGAGACCTCTCATGGAGATGGGGCTTTGTTTTAGGGTGGAATGTTCTGGAACTGATGCTGGATGTGCTGACACCCACTGGACCGACCCTTTAGCTGCTGTGTTGAGGTATCAGTAAAAGACGTTGGGGATTCTGTGTGGAGCCTCCCCATCTCTCCAGCTCATAGGAGAGCTGCAGAGGGCAGCTGGCGCCCCCTGCTGGCAGAGCTGCTGCCATTGTTCTTGCCTTGGCACCCAGCAGGCCGGTGTTAGCCACCGGAAAACGGAGGCTTAAGGAGGTCAGAGGCAGACAGGGCTGGATTTAACAGATACATCATCATTTATTGGTCCTCAGAGGTACACCTAGTCCCTCCCCACCCTGGTCAGCGAGCGTGTTCTGGTCATCAGGCCAACGACGGATGACCTTCCTGATCCAGGGGATGAAGGGGGCTACAGCAGTGGCAACCGGGGGCTTGAAGATGTCTGTGCAGCCTTTGGAGCTGAAAGACAGGATCCCATCCACCTGGCCTCTGCCACACACCAGGGGTCCTCCGGAGTCGCCCTGTTGAAGGTGATTGATATGGATGAGTTTTTGTGCCTGCGGAGTGGACCAGGGGCCTGGGATGCCCTGGGTTTACAAGCCACGGTGCATCCTTGCCTTCCTATCTTCCTTTCCCTTTTCTCTCTTCTCCTTTCTACCCCAGGGCCTTTGCTCTGGGCCTAGGTGACTAGTCTGTGGGCTGGATTTCAAACCACAATTCTCTGGCTTCCTTCTGACTTCTAACCTAGACAGTGTGTTTACTCTCCCAGAGCCTCGGTTTCTGCATCTGAGAAATGAGATGAGTGTTACCCCCACCTCGCCCCAAGGTGAGGTGTCAGAAGCCAGTTTGAGTTGCCCTTCAAGCCTGCAGGTCCCCTTCACCTTGCAGGGCGCCTGGTTCCTGGCTGCCGCCTCCAAGCACAGCATGCCCTCCTCGAGGGCACCGTTCCAGAAGCGGCTGTTGTTACACATGCGGGTGTCCAGGACACGCAGCTCCAACTCCTGCAGGGCGCGGGCTAGCGGCCCACCTTGGTGGGTCCTTCCCCAGCCAGCGGTGCTGCACTGAGCACCTTCTGCCGGCCTGGCTTGGTTCTTTCTGGGCAGAGCCAGCGGCTGGATATTCCTGCTGGGCCGCAACCGTCCATCCAGCTGTGAGGACAAGAGGGGCAGTGAGTGTCTGAGGGAAGTCGGGCCATGGCAGGTCCTCGGGCCCTCCATCCTGCACCTTTAGCAGCGCCAGATCGTTTTCATAGTTGCCGTTGTAGCCAGGATGCTTGATGGCTGCCTTGATGTGGAAGGTGAGGCCCGGATCTTGCAAGTCATGGAGGTGGTGCAGGCCTAGCACCAGCTTCAGCTGCTGTACCCTGCAATGCAGAACCGGGTTGCACACAACCGCCGGCAGCCTGAGAGCTGCTGTTGTTCCTTCTTCCCCACACCCACACCCACACCCACGGCATCCTCCCCAGCCCACTCCTGGCAGATCATCTTCCATCTTCACGGACCCTCTACCCCCACCCCCTACCCCAGACTTCTTGCTCCGGCTCCTGCCCAGCGCCAGGTCGGGAGACTCTGAAGACTTCCTGCATCTATCCAAACGACAGAGAAATAACCTCTTTCCACAAGAATCAGAGGTCCTCGCTTGCAGCCAGGTGAGAGACCCTCAAGGGAATACCTGGATGAAGCCACTCCTAAAGCCTAGACTTCTGGAATACAAGAGCTAACTTCGGGTTTTTTTTTGTTTGTTTGTTTTTAAGATAAGATCTTATATACGGTCCTGACTTTTCTGGAACTATGGAAATTCCCTGCCTCTGCCTCAGCCTCCTCGAAGGCTGGGATTAAAGCACACCTAAGGGCCCCTTCCTTTGGCTCAGGGCTCAGGGTTTTTTCCTTTAGTCTTGAGGATGAGATTTGGCATTAGGCTGGCACTCCCAGGGTACATCCCTCACAGGATGGATGTATTTAGTGATGTCTCGATGGCAGTTCTTGCTACGCAGACTCCGTCTCCTTGGCACGCTGGCTTTCACAGATTGTTAGGGGTCCCAGGAGGGAGCTATCCTTTCTACTTGACCAGAACCAAGAGCCTTAGCCTTTAGAGGGTTGGCCTGAGTCCTTCAGCCCTTAAGATAGGGAGTCTTTGGAGGTTTGGGGAAGGGGGTGGGATACTCACGGTTCGGACAGGCAGTGGGCAGCTGTCAACACCCATTTTAGATGCACGAGGACTCCTCCGCACACATGGGACCCCGATTTCTGTAGAGAGGCCATGTACGGGCGAGAGTGTGGAGCTGCCTCTCGACCCCCAATGATGTGTGTCTCAAATGTGTTGCCTGCTGAGAAGTGAGACAGAGAGGGCAGGTTAGGGAAGCTGCGTCTCTACCCTCCACTGAGCCTGGAAGCCCTGGATCTGGCAGATCTGTGGTCTGAAATCCCCATTGTCCCCAAGGCTCAGATGCTCCTCAGCTGTCAGGCCAGGCTGGAGATAGAACCTGGGCTCAGTTTCCAGCACCCCCTCCGGGTGACTCAGCTTCAGGGGATCTGACGCCCCCTTCTGTGTTCTGAGAGCGCCGCACTCACCACCACCCCATATTACAACATAAATGAGAGGAAAGGTTACTGGGGGCATGTATGGATGAGGGACCGACCCTCTGTTCCCAGTGGACAGGAGTGGGTTCTGATATTTGCCATATCAATGGAACAACCTTCAGATCACAGTGCTTGGGGAAAATCCGACACAAAAGGCCACACGGTATGAAACTTCATAACAGGAAGTGGATTTGTGGGTGCCAGAGTGTGGGGGTGAGTGTTCTTAGCGTTGTGGAGGTGCCTACACTCTTTTTGTTTGTTTGCTTTTTTGTTTTCTTTTTTTGAGACAGGGTTTCACTGTGTTGTCCTGGAACTCTCGAAATGAGGCTGGCCTCAAACTCAGAGATGTCTGTCTCTGCCTCTTGAGTGCTGGAATTAAAGGCATGTTCCACGACCGCCCAACTGGTGCCTACAGTCTTGTGTGGCTTCTGGACGTCAGCGAGTCGAGCAGTGTGAGCATTATTCCTCTATGAACTTCACGGATGTGTTGATCGAGGACGCCCGGCTGGGCTCAGCGTGGAGAGCTTACCCATTGCACACAAAGCCTTGGCTGTTCTAGTCCCCCCACACCACAGAGACAAGGTCTAGTGCTGCATGCCTGTCATCCCAGGCCTGGAAAGGTGAGAACAGGAGCAGGGTTAAAAAAGTAAAATAGGGCAGAGACAGGTGGATCTCTGTGAGTTCTAATCCCAGCAGAAGCAGGTGATCTCTGTGAGTTCAAGGCCAACTTGGTCTATGGAGTTAGTTTCAGGTCAGCCAGGGCTACACAGAGAAACTCTGTCTGAAAACAAAATTTAAAATAAATATTGATAAAAATTGCCGGGCGGTGGTGGCGCACGCCTTTAATCCCAGCACTCGGGAGGCAGAGGCAGGCGGATCTCTGTGAGTTCGAGACCAGCCTGGTCTACAAGAGCTAGTTCCAGGACAGGCTCCAAAACCACAGAGAAACCCTGTCTCAAAAACAACAACAACAACAACAACAAAAAAAAAAAAAAACAAAGAAACAAAAAAAAATTGATAAAAATTTAATGTGAACCAACTCAAAATCTCCTTGATTTCCCATCATGTCCTAAGGATCCTGCAGCACCCTGAGCCACATGGCCAGTCCACACCTACTCCACACAGCCTTTCCGGCCCCAGCACTACTTCCTCGGGGCTGGTTCCCATCCCAGAAGAGAGCCGAGTTCTCTGTCATGTATGAATCCTGAAGCTTTATTTTATAGAGACAGGGGTTTCCCTGTGTAGCCCTGGAACTCACTCATAGACCAGGCTGGCCTAGAACTCACAGAGATCCACCTGAGTGTGCACCACCTACCCCAAGCTCAATTCTGGAAGCTAAAAAAAAAAGGGGGGGGGGAAGAAGAAAAAAAGAAACCTAGACCAAGAGTAAATGAAAGAGAGACCTTTGTGATTTCATGGGGCCAGCGTGCACACTTGAAGGCTGACCTGTATCCGCAGAGCCTTGCAGTCAGCAGCCATAACTGAGTAGCTTTTCTACCACCCAAGAAAGCCTCCCACCTGTGTGTGCTTTTTTTTCCTCCCCTTGAAAAAATAAAAAACTAACTTTATTCTGAGACAGTGTCTCGTGTAGCCCAGGCTGGCCAGGGACTATGTAGCTGAGAGTGACCCTGACCTCCCGGTCCTCCTGCTTCCACCTCCCCAGTGCTGTGAGGACAGGCTGGGTGAGGGCTCTGCCCTCTGAGGCACAGGCCCAGTCCTGCTACATAATTTAAATCATGTCGGGGACTGAGGTAGGTTCAGTGGTGTAGCCTGAGCTACACTGTATCTCCATCAACTCTCCAAAGTTACTGTGTTGTAACCACACAGAGAGACCAATGGCTAATCAGCAACTTAAGGAAGAGTCATTATACTTGCAAAGAGTCAACTTCCTCCTCCACTTTTGCTTTGGAGAAGGTTCTAGAAGGTTCAAAACAATTGAGTGTAAAAAATTGGGAGGGTGGTGGCACACACCCACACCTCTAATCCCACCTCAGGAGGCAGAGGCAAACAGGTCAGCCAGGACTACAATATTAAGACCTTGTCTCAAAAAAAGTGTGTGTGTGTGTGTACATGAACATGTGCCGACGTGCACATGTGTATGGGGGTCAGATCAAGTTTGGTGTTTGTAGCCACGTCTTTCCCCTAGCTTGCTTGAGTCCCAGGGATCCTGCTTCCTGCTCTAGAGCTGGGATTGTAGGCGGAAGGCATCACCTGTTGTCCTCCCCTAAAGATGCTCTCGCTATGTAGCCTTGGCTGGTCTGGAACTGGCTGTCCTCCGTCTCACAGAGACCCTGCTTCTGTCTCCCCAGTACTGGATTAAAGGTGTGGCCACCACTGCCCGGTGGGGTGGCTCTTTTTGTCAAGGTCTAAGTAGCCCTGGCCGACCCGAGTTCAGAGATGAAAGGCGTGTGATCGTGTGATGCTGCTACGTTGGGCTCCCCTCGCTCCCCTTCCCTGCTCTTTTTTCAAAGTAGGGTCTCAGGAGAGCCAGCCCGCCTTAAAGTCACTAGAGCTGAGGGTGGCTCTGAATCCTGCGGTCTCCTCCAGTGCTGGGATGACAGGCATGCGCCATCTCAGGATGGAACCCAGCCTTTGCGTATGCCAGGCACATGGCCCACTAACTTAAGCTATATCCTAAACCCATGGCAATCCTCCTGCCTCACTCAGCAAGTGCTCTTTGTAGAGGCTATTCCTCAGGGATTTCTCAGTAGGCAACCCCGCCTCTCCCATCCCCCGGGCCCCTGAAGACTGGCTTCCTCTTCATGCTCACCTGCCCACAGCGTCTCCAGAGCTAGCAAGAGCAGCAGGGACTGATGGACCTCCATGCTGGCGCAGATGTGTGGTCTGGGGTGTGTGTCTCCCCACTTTCTTTCTGTGAGGACAGGTGGCCTTCCAAGTTCCACCCACCTAGTACAAGTGACAGCTCCTCCCTCACACCCTGCTCTGGGTGGTTTTAGAAAGTGTCTCTGGGGACAGCAAAGGTGGCCGCCATCAAATCCCCAGTGCTCCTTCCCCTGTTGCTTTTACAAGTCTTTTGCTTCCTTTAGCACTGTTCTGGCTGGACTGACACCTAACTCCCACAGAGGCAACTTGCAGGGCCAAGTCTCTCCTTCCACCACGTGGGTCCTTACTGGAATTCCTGTCCTCAGGCTTGGCGGCAAGCCTTCACCTACTGAGCACTGTTGCTGGCTGGCCTGATCTCTACCGAGACCAGGCTGGCTTCAAATTGTGCGTAGCTGATGATGGCCTAAAGGTTTTTTTTTTTTTTTTTTTTTTTTTTTTGAGGAAAGTCTCACTATGCAGCTCTGGTTGTCTCAGAACTCACTGGGGCTGGCTTGAAACCACCAAGATTAGTCTGCCTCTGTCCCAGAGTGCTGAGACTAAATATGTGCACACCCCCACCCCTACTTAACATTTTTTTTTTCTCCTAAAGATTTATTATGGTTGGTGTCTTGTCTGTTATTTCTGCCTACAGCCCAGAAGGGGCAGATCTCATTACAGATGGTTGTGAGCCACCACGTGGTTGCGAGAAATCGAATGAGGACTTTTGAGCCATCTCCCCAGTTCCTGCTTTCTTACCATGTTAACTAGAAGTGAATTGTCCCCAACTCCCCAGTCTCCTTCTCTTACAAACTTTTTTTTTTTTTTTTTGGTTTTTCGAGACAGGGTTTCTCTGTGGTTTTGGAGCCTGTCCTGGAACTAGCTCTGTAGACCAGGCTGGTCTCGAACTCACAGAGATCCGCCTGCCTCTGCCTCCCAAGTGCTGGGATTAAAGGCGTGCGCCACCACAGCCCGGCCAAACTTTTTTTTTTTTTTAAATGTATACAGTATTCTCAGTATTCTGTCTGCATGTCTGCCTGCAGGCCAGAAGAGGGCACCAGATCTCCCTACAGACGGTTGTGAGCCACCATGCGGTTGCTGGGAATTGAACTCAGGACCTTTGGAAGAGCAGGCAATGCTCTTAACCACTGAGCCATCTCTCCAGGGCCCCCCCCCCCCCAAACTTCTTTGTCCTTCTGTGACCAGCTGTGACTGGCAGGGTCCCTTTAAAGCACAGTTCAGTAGACTGCTGCTCCAGAGACAGGAACTCTCCACATAAGAGGCCTACGATGGGGAAGGGGCACTGAATGCCGCTTTTTTTTTCAGCAGGGTTCCTTTGTGTGACCACTCTGGCTGATCTGGAACTCACTCTGCCCCCCAAGTGTTGGATTAAGGGGTGTCCCACCGCCACCTGGCCTTCCTTTCCTTTATCTGCATGGCACCCACAAGCCATCAGAGACCTCAAGTTCCACCCCCAGCGCACTGGAGACAAAGGACAGGTCTGTCACCGCGGCATGGGGATACTTTGGCATGTTAGAGTAAGACTCACCCTACCCTTTCCTTGGGGAGTCACCAGGCTGCAGCTCAGTCCCCCAGCCACAGGACCACAAGGACTGCTGGGAATATGGGCCCTCCACATGCCCCTGGATCCAGGGCTTTCCAGAGCACAAACCTCAGGCCTAGGCCTCCGGACTGAAGGCTTCAAGTGGACGCAGGCCAGTGGCGCAGCCGCAGCGCCAGCAGTAGAGGGCATGACCTGCAGCCAGCAGGGAGTTGTGTCGGGGCCTGGAGCCCATGCAGACCACTGAGCCCGATGAACAGACCAGTAAAAGTGCTTCTTCCTGCCCAGCCCACTACCCTGGCGTCCTGGCTGTTTCTCCAGCTTCTCAGAAAGCCATTTTATTTGGGTTTCACACACACCAAAGCAGAGAGGAGGTGACTGTGGGGCTGGCCCTGCCTGGGCTGGGCTGGAGTCTCTGCCTCCCCACGAGGCGGTTCCCAGCCTCCCAGGCTTGTCACCATCTGTGAGTTGAGTGGGGTATCTGTCAGGCACCACGGGGTAAGAGGACCTAAGGGTCACGGGACGGGAGCCCACATGGAGCCTCGGTGAGGTAGTCTATCGCCCGAGGCCCACACGGGTCCTGCTGAGGTAAAATTTGTAAGTTTATTTCGGGGGCGCGGGTCAGGACTCCTCGGTGCCAGAGTCGTCCTCTTCATCCCCAAAGCAGCTGTCGGCCTCCTCCACGTCCCCGTCCTCATAGTAGTCATCGTAGAAGAGGTCCGAGCCCTCGTCGGGCGCCGGCGCCTTGGTCTTCACGCAGTACTCAGCCAGTGTGGTAGGCACCTTCACGCCATCACGCTCTGCGTCCACCTTGGTCCCCAAGACCTGCTTCCTGGGGAGACAGGGGAGGTGAGGCCACAAGGCCCAGGAATCCTGGGATTCCAAAGACAATGGATGGAGGGTGAGGAGCAGGTGAGAGGAGGGGACCAGGGCACAACAGGTGGCTCACAGCAGCCCCTAGACAGGAAGTAACCACAGCCAGGTGCAGGACACAGGCAGGAAGTGCTGTGAGTCTAGGGCCAGCCTGGGCTAGCGGGACCTGTCTTTCCTTTTTTTTTTTTTTGGTTTTTCGAGACAGGGTTTCTCTGTGGTTTTGGAGCCTGTCCTGGAACTCCCTTTGTAGACCAGGCTGGCCTCGAACTCACAGAGATCCGCCTGCCTCTGCCTCCCAAGTGCTGGGACTAAAGGCGTGGGGACCTGTCTTAAATGACAAACAGGGCCAGAGACAAGGCAGTAGGAGCACCTACTGTGCAAGCACAGGCCCTGTAGGGAAGGTGACCAAACACTTTGTCCCTGGCTTCTGTGAGTGCACCCACCCACACACCACACTGACACCAAACAGCCGAGGCACTGAGGAAGGGCGGGCCTGGAGGCCTGCGGCTGAGCCTGGGGGAAGAGACAGGGACAGCAGCATGCCTTGGTTGTGCTCTGAAGCAGCAGAGCCAGTGTCCCGGCACAGGAGCAGTGATTAAAGAAATCAAGCTGGGGTGGGGGGGCTGGAGAGATGGCTCAGAGGTTAGGAGCATTGCCTGCTCTTCCAAAGGTCCTGAGTTCAATTCCCAGCAACCACATGGTGGCTCACAGCCATCTACAACCATCTGTAATGAGATCTGGTGCCCTCTTCAGCATGCAGAACACTATGTACATAATAGGTCCCCAGGGTCAGGCCACCCTCAGGGTACAGGTCCCAATGGGAGAGGCGAAGAGTAGGGCAGACGCCACGACAGCACAGCAGAAGAGCCTAGTCAAGGCTCCCAGTGGCCCGTCCTGTGGCCCGACACTGGCTCTCAGGTTGGAACCCAGGAGCAGCACAGCCTCCTCGTGGTCATAGGAAGTGGCTCCTGGAGTCAGACTGGTAAAAATAACCCAGGGCTTCTGCTCTGGGACAGGGACACAGTAAGGAAGCAGCCAGGAGAACTGGGCCAAAGGCTGCCAGGAGGCAGAAGACCTGCAGCGAACAGACCAGATCCAAAGCCTCCATTGGCGCCTGTACCCAGGGGTGCTCCGTGCAGGACAGAGTCCAGTGCAGCCCAACAGACACCATTATGGCCGACACACCAAGTCCCAACTGCCAGGATGACTGGAAGTGGGTGACAGGAAGGGTTAGTGTGCCCAAGGTGACCTCAAGCTTAAAACAGTCACAAATGACAACGGCCCACAAAACCAGGGTGTGCCTGAGCTGCTGGCGGTGGCACACGCCTTTATCCCACCACTCAGGAGGCAGAGTCAGGATCTGAGTTCAAGGTCAGCTAGTTCCAGGACAGCCAGGGCTACATAGGAAAACTCTGTCTCAAAAAACTGAGAAAAGAAACCCCACAGGGCTGCTTGCCTTCTTCCCCAGCTGGGGATGGCAAGAGGGTAGTGAGCTGCAGGCAGCCTGAGCAGAAGGGGACCGGGCTGCAGGGACTTCCAGACCATCCTCAGCACTCAGACCTGCCCATGTAACTAATTCCTCCACACAGGAGGAGAAGCAAAGGTACATTCTGTTCTGATCTGTTAAAGACCCTGATTCAGGGTCTTGCTGGACCAGCACTGACCACCAATATAGTCCATGTCAATTCTGAGAAGCCAGGCCTGCCTTCTGCAGGACAAGGCACAGGGGTTCCGCTGGGCGGTGCTCGCCCTGTCCATGGCTCCAGGCCGACATGTACGGTTTGCTCAGCATACCTGCTGATGGGCCTTGGGCACAACATAGGCCTGCGTGCTTGGGTATGTGGACAAGCACCTGTCCTCCTGGGTGAGTGCTAAGGCAGGAGACTGCTGCCTGTGAGGTGTTTTGTCATCCTGGCATCAGGAGGGAACTTGAGGAGGAGAATATGGGGTTCTAGGAAAGCCTGTCTCAGAAAACAGAGAAGTCAAGTGACCGGGAATGTGGGTACCTGTGTGGACACTCCGCAGGGCTGAGAAGCTGCAGGGTTTGACATTAGCCTAGAATCCTGCAAGTTCAATTATACACCCAGCTTTAGGTGGGTGCAAGGGAGACCACCTGACCCCCGAACAAACCAGGAACAAGCTAAAAGCTGACGACGGATATGGATGTGGCTCATGGTGGGCTGTGACCTCCCCCTCACAGAAGGGCTCACACCAACAGTGAGGACTGTGGCCTAGAGTGCTCTCGTCACCCATGGAGGTAAGCCGAGGGAAAAGTCAGTGCTCTGGGTGGGGCACACAGACCCACTAGCTGGGAAACAGAAGAGCTGACCTGGGGGCACTCCACTACACATGTGAAGCACAGATAACTACAGCAAGCAGCAACTCTGTGAGGAGACCCAGCAGCTGTCCTGGCTGGTACTGGCACTCACCGGATGATGTCTGTGTACTCCCGGTCCTTTCCCTTGCTCTCCTTCCACTTTCTGTACATCACTGAGGCATCCACATTGGCGGGCGAGAAGGTGTTGGGCTCATTCAGCAGGGAGATCACACTCAGGAGGATGGTCCTATGGGGCCGTGGGACAAGCTCAGCTCCCCGGAGACCGTGGGAACCCCTTGACTGGTGGAGCAACGAAGGAGGACAGGGTGCAGGGTATCTCGGGGTACCCAAGGTGCAAGGACACACACAGTTCTCACCTGACATTCTGTGTGGGGTTCCACCGCTCTGAGGGCAGCTCCCCACTCTGAGGGTCGTCAACTGGGGGATGGAGGATGGAGATGCACACGTCCCCTGTCTGCAAAGGTAACAGGATCAGATGAGCTGTGGGGTGAGCGCAAAGGTGGCAAAAGGTGTGTGTGGTAGGGTGTACTAAGGCACGCATCCATAGTGCTGGTAGTGACTTACCTCATAAATGTTGGGGTGCCACATCTTGGTGAGGAACCGGAAGGCTGGTGGGGAATATGGGTAATCGATGGGGAACTTGAGGCGAGCCTGCAGGTGTCAGAAAGTGGGGGTGGGTCACTGGTTCAATGGCAGTCCACTGAGCACCTGCATTGGGTGCTGTGCCCAGAGGATGAACAGTGTCTGTGACAGGTTGCCTGTCTCTGTGCCCTGGCATCCAGGTGAGGAAAGGCAGAGTGACAGCTACCCGCTGTGGGCCAGCCAGGGAAGCATCAGTAGGTCTCCTACCAGCCAGGGAAGCATCAGTAGGTCTCCTACCAGCACAGCCCAGGCTCAGGGGAGCCACCCGCCTGGCCAGAGCAGCTGTTTATGGCTCAGGCTCACCCTCCCCACTGCCCTGCAGACTCTAGTCTGGTAGAGGAGAAAGGCCTGATATTTGCCCTAGTTTTGGGGCTCCCCTAGGGCAGTCTCTGGAGGGTCCCCTGGGCAAGGAGAACAAACACTTAAAGAGCAGTGATCTGTGACCTCAGAGCTAGCCAGTATTTCAAGCTGGAGGCTCTGCCCCATGGCTCCTTCCAACTGAACCGGACATACACAAACCTAGTGCGCAATTTCTAGCCCTGATCCCCTCAGGACAGCCGAGAGGGGAACAGAACCTGTCACTTCTATGACTCCAGATGCTTTTTAAAAATGAGCAGGGGGCTGGAGAGATGGCTCAGAGGTTAAGAGCACTGGCTACTCTTCCAGAGGTCCTGAGTTCAATTCCCAGCAACCACATGGTGGCTCACAACCATCTGTCATGAGGTCTGGCACTGTATCCTGGAAAGTGTATATATAATAAATAAATTAAAAAAAAATAAAATAAAAATGAGCAAACTGCAGCACTTGGGAGGCAGAGGCAGGCGGATCTCTGTGAGTTCGAGACCAGCCTGGTCTACAAGAGCTAGTTCCAGGACAGGCTCCAAAACCACATAGAAACCCTGTCTCGAAACCCCCCCCCCCCAAAAAAAAGAGCAAACTGGCCAGGCAGTGGTGGCGCACGCCTTTAATCCTAGCACTCGGGAGGCAGAGACAGGCAGATCTCTGTGAGTTTGATGGCAGCCTGGTCTACAAGAGCTCCAAAGCTACAGAGAAACCCTGTCTCAAAAAACCAAAAACAAAAAACTGAGCAAAGGGAGGCTCAGCATCGGAAAGGCTCCCACCCATTCCTGGACAGTCCCATTCAACACGAAGACAGGCTGGCCGTCCAGAGGAAGCTCCTAACAGCTCCCCTCAGAGGGACTCTATGTCTCAACCACCCACACCACATAGGAGGCACCTACACTGGCAGATCTGACTGACATCCTGCAGAGCCACTTCCCAAGCTGTCCTTAGAATAATGCGAGCCTAGGAGGTCCTACCTACCATCCTTTACAGGTGGGGAGCAGCTCTGGTGTCCATGCAGTGGAGACTCCAGGAGGTATTAATAGCATCTGGACAGCTCAGAGGCTTCCCAGTCCAGACCGCAGTCCAGGGTGGGAGACAAGGGTACCCACACATCTCCCATTCTCCATATGCTGCACCCGAGAACCCTGACTCTCAAGTTACCCTGGCGGAGTAGAATACCACAGTCCCAGTCACTGCCCAGGAAGGGTGAGGACATCAGCCACAAATGAAGACACAGGACCTGAGCTGGCTAGGATCTGTGCATCCATCCACCTAGTCCTCACCGTGCTCCTCTTGGCCCTTGAACACGATCGAGTTTGCTAGGAGTTCCAGTCCACAGCAGGCAGGATGGTCCAACTGCACTGATGTGGGTCCCTACACTTGGCAACATCGGGTGCATTGAGCCTTAAGCCACCAGAGGGCAGATGACACGGCCTGCAAAGCAAAACTAGGCCTCCAAGAAGCTACCTGCTCTGTGGAATCTGAGAAAGGCCGCCCGGGACGGGGCGAGCAGAGAGCTCTGGGAGCCAGAGGCCTGGGCAGGAATCCAGGGTGTGACTCTGAGGATCGAGGTGGGTAGGTCGGCCCCTGCCTGCACTGTCCTCTTGGAATGTATTACAGACAGCCTGGCTATGGCTAAAGATGGTGCTGTCCAAGTAGGCATGGCTGCCAACGCCCTGTCAGGGCCTCTGCTGGAACTGGAGCAGGTGGAGTCCAGGCTGTACATGCCTTCCCTGGGGACGCACCGGCCAGCAGCTACCCCTGGTCCTGTGTCCTGGAGCGGGGAACAGCCTGAGGACATGCCAGCAAGCAGCTGTCTCTGAGAGTTTGTGTTCCAGAGTGGTGGACTGCCTGGGGATGCCAGGCAGCAGCTGCCCCTGGCTCTTTTTTTTTCTGAGACAGGGTTTCTCTGTAGTTTTGGAGCCTGTCCTGGATCTAGCTCTGTAGACCAGCCTGACCTCGAACTCACAGAGATCCGCCTGCCTCTGCCTCCCGAGTGCCCCTGGTTCTTTATGTCTTGGGATGAGGACAGCCTAGAGGAAAGCATGCTTGCCGGCAGGGGGTTCCAAAATCTCCTGTGTCCTGTAAGGGGCCTGCCTGGGGACAAAAAAGTCGCAGTTGTCCCTGGGGAGCCCCTTCACTAGCGCATGCTGGGAGGGGTCGGGACAATTTGGGGACATGCTTGGTCGAGTGCAGGACAGCCTGGAGACAGGCCAGTCACTAGTTGCCCCTGGTCCTCTGTTGGAGGACAGTCCAGGGAGACCAGACCCGGGGGCTAGGTCAGCACGTGCTCAACAAGAAAGGAGGGCCCGCCTTGCACTCAGGGTCTGAGACAACCCGAGGGGGAGAGGGTACAAAGGGGAAACTGAGGCCCGTCTCACCTTGAAGTAGCCGCCCTCGTAGTACGTGTTGGGGGGCCCGAAGATGGCTACCTCCCAGTTGTACAGGTCGCCCTCGTCCACCAGCGTCACCCGGAAACCCTCCACCGGCTCCTCCTGCAGCCCCTTCAGCTCTAGCAGCAGCGCCTTCTGCGAGCTGGGCACCAGCTGCCTGGCCATGGCGGTGGCGGCGGCGGCGGAGGGGCCCGGGGCCGGGCCGGGCCGCGGGACCGGCGCGAGCTCGCGGGACGGACCGGGTCGCGCGCCGGCAGGGGGAGAGCCGCCGCCTTCCTCCTCTGCACCGCCGCCGCCGCCACCCGGGGACCCCGAAGGCTCCACTCGCTCTGGCGCCGCTGCCCGCCCGGCGCTTGCTTCGGCCCGGCCCGGCCCGCGCCGAAAGCGTCGAATGCGCCTGCGCGCCGCAGCCACCGGGCCTCGGATGCGCCTGCGCACCGATTCCGGGCCCCAAATGCGCCTGCGCACCGACTCCGGGCCCCGAGTGCGCCTGCGTGCCTTCTTCTGTCCTGGAACGCGCCTGCGTGCCACACCCGGTCCTCGAATGCGCCTGCGCAACGCTGCCACAGAGTCGGAAATGCGCCTGCGCGCCACTGCCGGGTCTAGAATGCGCCTGTGCGACGCCTCCACCGGGTTCGGAATGTGTCTGCGCGCCCGCCCGCGGGGCACGCCGGGAACTGTAGTCTTCCTTCCCCGCCCTGCCGCGCAGGCGCCTTGCGTTTCCGAAGCCCCGGAGGCCGCCGTCGCCTTCGGCGGAAGAGCTCCGCGGATGCCTGTGTGCGGGGTGGCGGGCAGGGCAGGGCTGCGCGGTGCGGCCCTGTAGCTGCAGCTTTGGGGGGGCCTTTTTTTGTGACGTCTTGGGGGTGTGGCTATGGGCGAGTAATTGGGCGTGGCTTGAATGGGGGCGGAGTAGGATCCATCTTGTTACCCCCCCCAACACACACGTGAAGCTGTGGTCTCTGCGGACTCGCTTAGAGGGGCAGATAGAATTGACGACTTGGGGCCCTCAGGCCTGGCTTTCAAGAGGTGGAATCTGAATCCCGGCGCTGGACCCTCATGCCAGGCTGACCTTTGACACCTTAGTCCTGCTTAAACAGACCGAAAATCAGTGGAAACACAGTGGGAAGTTATAGGAGCGGGAACAGACGTGCAAAGTCCCTGAGGTTGTCCCGTGCCGACACCTACACTCCACGCCTGGATCTTTGGTCGTGAGAGTTGAGGGTGGCAACGTAGTTAAACCTTGCTGGAGGATGTGCCTGGTGTACTTGTGACCTCTAGGGGTGAGTGGTTCTGGCTCAGGGTTGTCAGGTGACTCACCTTGCCTGTGGGCATTCCGGCATCAACACCTGAGGCTGGGACGAAGGGCAGCTTCCTACCTACATCAGCACCTACAGGTGCTCCATCATCCTGTCCTGGTTGGGGATAGCACGTAGACCGGTTTGGGGACAGGGAAACAGTGTCAAAGGTGGGGCTGGTTGATGTGGCAGAGCCAGGCCTTGGCTGTCCTCCCCCTGGAGACTCTGGGTTCTTGGGCTATGCTCTCGCGAGGGCTCCTGGTGTTCTCTGCTCCTCTTGCCCATCTCAGACTTAGTGTCACTAGTTGTCAGCTCATAGTAAATAGCCCAGGCTTTCCTCTCAGTGTGCCTGGGATTGCCACTCCCACAGCCTACACTGGGAAGCCCTGATGGACAGAGGGACAGGGTTCTCCCTCCCTCCCTCCCTCCCTCCCTCCCTCCCTCCCTCCCTCCCTCCCTCCTCCCTCCCTCCATGCCTCCAAGAGAGCCTGCATCTGTGCTCATAGACATCCTGAATGCTGGGTGTTGGCCTCTGGCGACTGGGGTCTTCTCACTTCTATCCTGCCTGTTCACACATGGATGAGACTGTCTGATCAGGACAGTCCAGGCCTCAAAAGCCAGGAGCAATCAGATCTCTACCCCAAGCTTCAGGGGTGGTTCCTGAGAAGCCTTGGCCCTGGGCGTTTCCTCCGAGCGGGCTTGGCAGGTAACAGGACCACTCTTGCCCCGTTGTGGAAAGCTGAGACCTCCCAGGAGGGAGAAGCTGAGGATAGTGTGCTTCTGGGACTTTGTGTTTATTTATTTATTATTTGGTGGAGACAGGGTTTCTCTGTGTAGCCCTAGTGGAATTCCCTCTGTAGACCAGGCTGGCCTTGAACTCACAGAGGTCCGCCTGCCTCTTCTTCCCAAGTGCTGGGATTAAAGGCGTGCGCTGCTCCTGCCACCCAGGGCATTTGTTGACTTTTGAGACAGGGTTTCTCAATAGTGCAGAGACTGACTTTTAACTCACTCTGTAGCTTTAGAATGTGTGATTCTTTTGTCCCAGCCTCTTAAAATTCTGGGTTGCCAAATGTGTCCACCAGGCTCCGTTTCTGTTAGCGTTCCTGGTTCCAGCTGTCCTGACTTCGTGCATGGGAACTTCTGGGTCTTTTTTCTTTTGTTTTTGTGTTGAGCCACTTGAGTTGGGCCTTTTGTCAACTATCAAGTTTACATTCATGGTTACCTTGGATATGTCCTGTCAAAACCAGGTTTTTGTTTATCTGTAAGAAGCATAGGATTGAAAGACCTGGATAAATCCATACCCCCCTAGCAGGAAAAAATAGAGCCAAAAATCTAAGCAGGGAGAGAAGAATCAGAAATCTAGAATTAGCCGGTTCAGTTTCAAAAACTAGCTGAAGATAAAGTTAGATTGTAATCTTGAGAATAATCTTGAGAAACAGGGAGTTGCCCCCCTTGTGATTATCATTGGTAATTTTGGAATTTTCTATGGTGCCCTCCCTACCCCCTTTGGATTACTGGGCTGTTGTTTCTTCCCTTAAAAACCCCTTCTCCTGGCCACTGCCACTCCCGTACCCGCCGCTGTCAGTCACAGTCGCCATCAGTTCCCGCTCCTCACCAGCTTGGCAAAAATGTCCAAACCCACAGAGACTGAGCGATGCATCGAGTCCCTGATTGCCGTTTTCCAAAAGTACAGTGGGAAGGATGGGAACAGCTGCCAACTCTCCAAAACCGAGTTCCTCACCTTCATGAACACGGAGCTGGCTGCCTTCACGAAGAACCCTGGTGTCCTGGACCGCATGATGAAGAAGCTGGATCTCAACAGTGATGGGCAGCTAGATTTCCAAGAGTTTCTCAACCTCATTGGTGGCTTAGCCGTAGCATGCCATAATTCCTTCCTCATGAGTTCCCAGAAGCGTTTCTAACCTTCCCATTTCCCTTCCAGCCACCAAGTCATCACGTCCTCCCCCACCCACACCTGCACTGAGCCCACCACATCTCACATAACACGCAGCCTGTTCCTGCTAGCAGAAATAAAACAATGTCATTTTTTTTAATGTAAAAAAAAAAAAAACCTCCCAGTTACTCGGGGTCAAACTCCCCTGCGTGGGTTATGCACTCCCCAGTGCACTGGTTCCTGTCTTGTCCTTGTCGAATAAACCTTGCGTGATTGCAGCAAGGACGGTCTCTCGTGAGTTACTGGGGGGGGTCGTGTTATCCCGAGACTTGAGTGAGTCTCCCCACACTGGGGGTCTTTCAGGATGAAAGCCGGGCGGTGGTGGTGCACATTTGAATCCCCAGCACTTGGGAGGCAGAGGCAGGCGGATCTCTGTCAGTTTGAAACCAGACTGGACTACAGAGTGAGTTCCAGGACATCCAGGGCTACACAGAGAAACAAAACAAGAAACAAAAAAAGAAAAAATGAGTCACGGGGACAAGGCGAAGGCTCGGCATGAGAATCTGAGTTCGGATCGTTGGCATCTAGTAAGAGTCAGGTGTGGTGGCACAGGCCTGTAACCCCAGCAGAAGCCAGAGGATCCCTGGGACGCACTGGCCAGCCAGCCTAGTGGAAAGGAAAAGGAGGAGGAGCCATTGAGGAATGCGGGTGCGGGCCTCTGGCTTCTTCATGCACGTGAGATCAGGCCGGCACACCATCATGGTTTTTTATTTTTTGGTTTTTCGAGACAGGGTTTCTCTGTGGTTTTGGAGCCTGTCCTGGAACTAGCTCTTGTAGACCAGGCTGGCCTCGAACTCCCAGAGATCCGCCTGCCTCTGCCTCCTGAGTGCTGGGATTAAAGGCGTGCGCCACCACCGCACCATGTTCTTGTCACACACAGTGTGAGTCGGTTCCACATTGCTGAACTCAGCCTGAGGCGGTCTGACGTCAGCTCATTTGTGTCCAGAGTCGTGTTTCCCAGCCTTAGGTAGCCCAGGCTGGCCTTGAACTTGCTCTGTAGCTAAGGAATTCTGAACAGGGGCTCCACCCTGACTATGCAGTCAGTACCTCATTGGGAGATTCTAGGCAGGGGCTCTATTCCTTAGCCAGGCCCTCAGCTCTTTTGGAGGTTTTTTTTTTTTTTTTTTAATGTGTGTATGTGTGTGTGTGTGGGGGGGGCAGTCAGAGGACAGCACCAATTGAACTCAGGTCAGAGCTGGTGGCAAGTGCCATCTCACCCGCCCTTTGTATTTTGAGAGGTCTCACTAAGTTGCCTAGGCTGGCTTGAACACGTGAACTCCTGCCTCACCTTGCCCAGCACTGATGGTCTCTAAATCCCATGATTGACAGGAGACAGGCTAGACCTGTTCCATCTCTCAGCATTTCTGGGACACAAGTCGATCAACACTGACTAAATGAGAGGTCTCCAGAAACTTCCTCAGTGCCTTAACTCCATTCCCCTGGGAGCTCACTAGGCAGGTAGGAGGAAGATTAGTGCCCTCTCGCCATGGCCAGGACACAGGAGTGACAGGTACGAGAACCACACATCCTCTGCCAGGTCAGGAAGGCTATCCTCCAGGATTCGGTTCCTCTGCTGTGATGAAGCCCCTGGGGCTGGGGCGGGGTGCACTGAACAGAGCATGGATGCTTGGGACGGGTGGAGGTTGGGGGTGACTGGCAATGAGCAGAGGCCCATGCATCTCAACCCATAACTTCCTGAGCAAGGGCCCGCCCCCTTTTCCACCTCCTGGCACTGCACCAGTCACCGTCTGGGGGCGTGGTCAGGGGTGGAGACCCGCCTAGAATCCTCCTGTGAGGACCGTAAGGGTGGAGAGTCCTTGCTGCTAGAATATTTGTTTAACTATGGAAAGATACTTCGCATCTTTGTGTTGCAGAATAATTGTTCGGCTGCGGTAAGGATGTGTTGCTGTTTTACCTTGTCCGCCTAAGGCACCTGATTGTTCTAATAAAAAGCTGAACGGCAGAGGAGGGACAGGTGTGGCTGGCAGGCAGAGAGAAAAGGGGAGCCAGTCAGACGGTAGCAGATAAGGAAAACAAGCTTCGGGCGGCTCATAGATGAATAGGAATGGGCTAATCTAAGTTAAAGGAAAAGCTAACTAGAAACAAGCCTAAGCTAAGGATGAGCGTTCAAAATTAACAGTAAGTCTCTGTGTCATGATTTGGGGGCTGTCAGTCTAAGAAAGCCTGCTAAAAGTCCTGACATCGGCAGAGATGGGAGGACCTTGAGAAATCCTCCCAATGATCCCTTCATCTTTGGTGGTCTGGAGGGACCTTGGGGAATGGCGGTGCTTGGTCGAGGAGCTGCACACAGGTGACTAACAAGGCCGGGTCTTTTCAGATTTTATTTCTGTGAGTATGGAAGACAGGCCAAAACAGAGGGGACAGCTGTAGATGCTGGTCCCCTCCCTGGGCGAGGGCTCTGTGCAGGATGCCGGGACACCAATTTGCAGGTCCCCGGTCCTCGCCTTCCCTGCGAGGTGGCAGGGCGTGCATAGATTCTGGGCTCAACCCACAGGCTTGACCTTGGCAATGAAGAGCGCTGCAGCCTTCTCCAGGAACTCCTCTCGGGCCATGGGCACGCTGGGCCGCCGTCCTGTTGCTGCCCTGTCCAGGGCACGTGCCAGACTGTCGGGGCCCAGGCGGGAACCGGCCTCTAGGTAGTGTGTGGGCGCTGCCGCTAGGTCTCCTGTGCCCAGCGCGCCCTCGAGTGTGTCCAGTACGGCCTGGCCCACTCGTCTATCGGCCACTGCCAGGCCTGGGTCCTCCAGCAGCTGAAAGAGGGCGCTGGCTCGCGCCACGAACTCCAGCAGCACGAAGCACGACAGCATGCCGGCCCGGAAGATGCCCAGTGGCACAGCTTCGTGGTCCCGGCACTGGATCTTGCGCAGAAGCGGCGCCACTACCTCCTCGGGTGCCCCGCCGTCCCTGCACACACGCTTCAGCAGCTCACTGTAGGTGCGCCCGTCCAGTCCTGGCTTCTTCTTGCGACCACTGGCGCTCAAACACTCGTAGGCCACACTCACGTTGTTGTTGAAGGCCGTCCTGCGGGGATAATGGAGTGTCAGGAAGCCCCCAGTATGGCCGGCCACCTGGAGTCTTTCCAGACCTCCCCGCACCCCAGCAATCCCACTCATTGTCTGCACCTCCCCCCAGAGTACCAGGCGTCGAGGAACCCCCAAGTGTTTGCTTTCTTAAAATTTATTTAAGGGGCTGCAGAGAGGTTCGGTCCGTGGGCCTACACTTGCAGAGGATCTGGGTTGATTTCCAGCAGCACATGGCGGCTCACAACCATCTGGAACTCAAATTCCAGGGGTCTGATGCCCTCTCTGGCCTCCGAGGCACCAGGCATACACATGGTACAGACATACATGCAGGCAAAACAGCCATAGATATAAGTGGGCCATCTTCTAAGCCCAGCACTCGGGAGGCAGGGGCAGGAGAACCTTTGTGAGTTCGAGGTCAGCCTGGTCTACAGAGTGAGACCTTGTTGTAAAGCCAATTTATTATTAGTCATAAGCATGCATATGTATCTGTGATGTGTGAGTGGTCAGAGGGCACTCTGTAGAGTTAGGTCCCTTCCTTCTTCATATGGCTTCCAGCAACTGAAAGAATTCAGGTTGTCAAAATTTAGCAAGCACCTTTTCTGGACAAGCCACTGGGGTTTCTGTTTGAGACACAAGTCTCATGTAGCCCAGACGAACCTTGAATTCCCGATCCTCCTGCCTCCACCTCTTAAGTGCACCATGTCCAGTTTATGTGGTGCCAGCGGCTCATGCATGCTAAGTGAGTGTTCTGCCAGCTGGACCCCATCCCAGCACACAGTATGCACGTAGTAAGTGCCCATTCAACTAGCCTGCTGGTGCTGGGGTATCTGTGAAGGGGCCATTTACTGTATCCCCGGGACATGGCAGGGGGTGCCATTGTGTACACACCTAAGCCTTGCTGTGATGTCTTCAAGCAGCCATGCTGTCTGTGGCAAGCCAGTCGTTTATTTTGAAGCAGGATCTCAGCTGAAACATGAACCTTGTGCCCATGATCTCTCTGCCTCAGTCACCATGACTTGTAAATAAAGTTTTATTGAAACATGAAGTAGCTAGCCAGTTCTGACATGGACCTGCGGCTAGGTCACATTCTCAACTAAGAGCTAGTGGGCAGAGGGTGTGCTGGGTTAGGTGGTTCCTTCCCTGACCTCAGGGTGGGGTCCCTCCTTGTGGATCACAAATTGAGGCTCTGAGCAGGCTGGTAGTCTGACTGCAGGACCCAGAGAGTAACTGCCTTACAGTGGACCTTACTCTGGTCCTTGTGTGGCTCAGCTTCACAGTAAGGGTGGTCTGCTCCATCCTGACTTCTTGGATGCTTACCTTCTAGAGACATTCATGTAGCAGGTGCTTCATAAATCCTAGCCAGCTGCAGATGCTCAAAGAATAGACTGTGTGTCTTTTGTAAAGGTCACTCAGCAGAGCGCCATCTGTGTTAAGAGCCATGGAGATGCTGGGGCTGTTTGTTATAGCAGCACAATATAGCTCTTCCTGACTGATATACCGGTTGACACACAGCCACTAGCTCTCTTGCCCTGACTCTGCCTTCTCTGGCAGTGACCTCCAAGGGTACAGGGCCTGGATCCTTCCTTGGTTCCTGGCCCAGGTCCAGTACTGTCTCCCAGGGTCATTGAGTTTCTGATGCTGCTGCCTCTGTGAGCCTAGCTCTGCTTACCTGAGGAATGCAAACCCCAATTCTGCAGCTCCAGAGTTTTGGGAGGATGGATGTGATCATGTGCTGGCATGGGAGAGGGATCCACACTGAGTTACTGACAGGTGGTGGGGCAGAGAGGTGACCGCTCCGGCACTGGGAGAGCACGGCTGGCGCTCCACTGTGCAGTTCTGTCTGCCGAGTGCTTAGCACTGTGCGCAGGCAGCGGAAGCTCCTCCCTCCTGCCAGTGGCTTTCCCAGGGTCGGGGCTGGATGATGCCTATGCCCCTGTTCCAGCTCTCTACACTCAGAGATCTCGGCTCTTTGAGGGCTGGAGGCAGGGATGCTCTTCATTGTCCTGCAGGATCTGGGGAGGGGAGCCTCGTGGAGAATGGCTGTAGTTGAGGGGATGCTTACATGGGGTCATCCTTCATTTTGAAGTTGTACTTGATCAAAAGAGGCCCAAGAGAGCCATAAAAATGACTCCCTAATAGCCTAGGGACAGTATGGTCAGTGTCCCTCCCCCCAGCCACCATTATTAGCAGCACAGTAGCCAGGAAGGTAGCAGGGGTTTTGTCCCATGGGTCTGACTCCTGGCGTGGTCCCTGGTGGCCAAGGTTTCAGCTGTCTTCCAGGGTGACCTTAAGTGGTCTCACAGGCTGGCGGGGAGGCACCTGATGGGGACAGACCCTCAGCTCCAGGGACGTGGCAGGGGCTACATGGGTGGTGGGTCAGGTAGATATCAGTCAGGGGGTCTGAAGTGGGGAGCAGTGATGGGGGCTTCTGGGGGAGGAAGCGAGGCCTAGCTTTGTGACACCAGGCAGGGACACAGCTGTGGCTTGGCTCCATTCCATGTCCCCTGCTGTCCTGGGCTGCTGACAGTCAGTGGTATAGCACTAGGTCCAGGGGTGAGCAGTGACCCCAAGTTCATGTCCACAAACCTCAGAATGTGGTAAACCCACAGCTTTCATGATTTCAGGTTAAGAGGAGGCCACGTCAGAGGATGGAAAGCAAGCTCTCAGTGGCTGGAGGACACAGAGGCCATGTGTCACACACCCCGCCCAGATCCTCAGGTGGGACTGACTTCAACTCACAATGTTCCTATTTTAAATTACTAAGTTGAGCACTCGGGAGGCAGAGGCAGGCGGATCTCTGTGAGTTCGAGGCCAGCCTGGTCTACAAGAGCTAGTTCCGGGACCGGCACCAAAGCTACAGAGAAACCTTGTCTCGGGAAAAAAAAAAAAATTCTAAGTTGACTGCTTTTTACCCCCGGGAGAGTCTCTTCTAGACAGATGCCCCAGGAAGCAGTCTGTTCCTGGTCCCTCCTTCCCTGGGGCACCTCAGGGTGCAGACCCGTGTACCCGCTCTTCTGCTGAAGTGTTGCAGCATATTATTTTATCTATGTGAAGATGTGTTACATTTGTTTCTGTTGTGGGATATTAACTGAACTAGGCACATGTGTTACAGTTCCTTCTGCTGCATTAAACGGCGCAGTAAAGATGCGATGCTTTGTCCGCCCAAGACACCTGACCGCTCTAATAAAAAGCTGAGGCCAATAGCTAGGTTGACGGGCAGAGAGAATAGGGGGAGGAATTTAGGAATGAGAGACAAGAGAGTGAGAGAGGGGGGGGGGGCTGGAGGCAGAAGCCAGCCAGATGTGGAGGAAGCTGGGAAGGAAGGTAAACAGAATGAGAAAGGTAAAAAGCCCCAAGGCAAAACACAGATGAAAAACAGGGAGCTGACTGGTGGCCCAGAAGAAAGCCTGCCACACCTCCCACTGCCATCTCAGCTGTAGACTCTGTTCACCTTTTTGCTTGGGCTCCTCACCAAGTGGCCAGCAACCTTGCAGAAACACTGGTCTCCCAGCTTTTGTGCCTGTATCCATCCAACCATCCCTGCTCCCTCCCCGCCTCTCTCAGCAACATCGGCCCACCCTGCTCCACCCTTCCCTTCCTGGCCATCATCTGGGGACATTGAACCCTTTTCCCCTGGCGCAGAGGAGTCTGCTTTGCTCAGATCCACTCCTATCCTGCCCTACTTGTTCCAGCGTCTCTGGGACTCTGAGAGGAAACCAGCAGGAATGTATGATCCTTGGACTTTCACTCTTTGGGAAAGCGGGGGTCACTGCTGCCCAACATCTTGAGTCCTGTATGCACCCTTTGTAAAGCCGGTTCCATGCTGCCACCCCTGGTTGATGAGACCATCTTCTCCACTAGGAACTATTCCCACTGGGGTACAGAAGCGCTTTCAGCTGCCGAGCTCCAGGCAGGCCTTCCTGCAGGGTTCCCATCTGGCTCTAGACCAGCCTGTGCTCTGCGGGTGCAACTCAGGACTGTACTGCGGGGTGGGGCCTCAGTACACAGGTTGACAATTTCCTGGACAAGCACCGCAGCTATTTATGCTATAACTGCAGGGATGGCTTTTTGAGCCAGGTCCTCGCTGGGCTTCTTGACCTCCAAAACCCTGGGCTGCGAGGCTCAAAAGTAAAAAACTATACCATACTCATCTGAACGCGCCAGCTATACATGGATTACAACACCCAACACTTCCTACCAGAACCACAAGTCCCAGTACACCCCGCGCTCACAGCGGCCTAAATCTAAGCGAAGCCTGCCGGGAACTGTAATCCTGACGCCACACCACCCTAAACGGACCTGGTCCGGGGACAAAAAGGACAGACTACTACTCCCGGATATGCCCCGCGCCGGCGGTGGGTTGAGCCCGCGCGGGGCCTGTCGGGAGCTGTAGTTCAGGCACCCCGCCCGCCATCGGTCCGCACCTCTGCGAGTGGTGAGCCAGGCGAAGGTGCCACAGCGCGCGGCCCAGGCGCTGTTGCTGCAAGAGGAGCTGACCCGGGGGCTCCCCGGCGCCGCCGTTGGTTGGCGAGCGCAGGCCCATGTTCTCGAAGTAGTGCGCCAAGAAGGCGATGGGCTCCTCGGGCCGCGTCTCCAGCACCTTCAGTAGGGCCGCGCGCAGCATTTCCGTCACGCCGAGCTGCCGGAGGAAGTCCTCTTCGCTCTCGGCTGCGGCCGCCGCCTGAGACACCGACGTCCGGCCGCTGTCCGCGAAATTGGCCGCTGGTGCTACTGCCGGCCGCCGCTTCTCTACTGCCGCCATCTTTGCTGAGGGCAGTGGGACCGGAAGCGCTGCCATAATTCACAGCACGACAAAGCGCCCTTCTTGGGCGGCCATTTTTGTTAAGGGCAGAGGCTGCGCAGGTTGGGGGTTCGCTCTGAGTCTCGGCAGCGACAGGCACAGGCTATCGTTTCCCCTGTGCCCTAACTGGTATTCTCCGTTTACGTTTTCCTGGTACTCCGTGACTGCAGCTCTTAGCTTCTAGCTTGCCAGACTTCAATATGGTCCCCCAGGAAGGGCTTGGTTTCCGACTTGAAGTACGATTGCTTGCCATCTTGGTAGTGGGCAAGTCTTCATAAGTATGGTCTCCTAGCAACCAGTCACCCTGGGTACCAGAGAAACCCCACCAAGCATGCATGCGCTTCTTCCACCGGGAATCTAAAATTGCGAGCGGGATTCAGACCCTGTTACTTAATTTTTTCCGAGACAGGGTTTCTCTGTAGCTTTGGAAGCTGTGCTGGAAGAACTAGCTCTTGTAGACCAGGCTGGCCTCGAACTCACAGAGATCCGCCCGCCTTTTCCTGTTGTGTGCTGGGATTAAAGGCGTGCGCCACTGCCGCCCGGCCAGACTCTGTTTTGCGTTTATTGTCAGATGTTGTACTCGGCTTGGACTGTGGCCGGGATTTTGGCCTCACTTCGTCTCTCTCTCTCTCTTTTTTCTTTTGGTGTTTCGAGAAATCCACCTGCCTCTGCCTCTTGAGTGCTGGGATTTAAAGGCGTGCGCCACTGTCACCGCCCGCACTTTTAGCAAACTTCACCGGATTCCCTTTCCTACCCCAGACTGTTAGTTCCCCTTTCTGACCACCAGAGGGGGTTGCTCTTGTAACTGAACTGCTGTGGGTTTCTAGTACCCTTGCATGTCCCTCTCCTGTGTGTTACCTCCACCACCACCACCCCCATTGTTGCAGAATTCTGCTGGCCTGGCCTAGCTCTGGAGTCAGCACCCAGCACTAATCCATCCTTTGTGTTACAGATACCCTTTGCCGCCCCGTGTGAATCTTGTCTGAGAGTTTCCCATGAGTACAAAGCTTATGCAAACCTTAGGGGGCCACTTGGGAGGCAGAGGCAGGCAGATCTCTGTGAGTTCAAGGCCAGGCTGGTCTGTGAGAGCTAGTTCCAGGACAGCTAGGACTGTTAGACAGAGAAACCCTTTCTCGAAAAACAAAACAAAACAAAAACTTAGGGGGCATCCCGAAAAACTGTGATACCTCCTGAATCAGGTATTTGCACTGGGCATTGTATTTTTGGAAGCTTCATTCAGGTTGTTTTGAGCATACGGAAATCAACTGATTAAAGTGTAAATATGGGAAAAAATAAAAATGCCCCGGGCAAAGGGAAGGTGCTTCATTCCACCGACGCTGGGGACCCCTGGACCAAGTTCATTCTCAAGTGTCTCTGGGTCTTCATGAATCCGCGAGAGCCCACACACCTGCCCTGCGACATCAGCCACACTCCACCTTGGTGCTTTTCCAGGCTAACTCCCACCCCCAGGACTTTTTTCAGGCCGTTGGGTACCTCCTTAGTTACTCTCATGAAGTGCGGGCGTTTCCTAGCCTCGCATCCTCTCACGTCCTGCTTGGGCCTACCAGAGAGGACAGACTGGGGTGTGGGCCTGTCTCCAGGGACCCTGGGAACAGGGCTGAGACACGAGCAAAGCTTCTGTATTTTCACAGTATGATAGACACACCAGGGGCCAGACATGGAGCCTTTATTCTGTTCTGGGCCAGAAAACTGGAAGGAGCTTATAGATGTGCTGACCACCAAGGAAAGGCATACTCTGTCATCCTGACTACCCCAAACCTAGCAGCTGGTCATCCTCCGGCCCCCTTAGTCCGGCACAGTCGAGCATCATAGGAGGGTGCATGAGCTGGTGTCTGGGTGAGGACTTGGTGGGTAGCATTTCCACAGGCGGTAGGCAAGGAAGGCCAGCGCGAGCAGTCCCAACGCCAAGCTGCCAATCCATAGGGTGATGACGGAGGCTGGAAGAGTAGAAGAAAGACCGTGATCAGGCCTGGCGCCTGGAGGCCCCGTTGTGGGAACTGTGCATAGGCTCCTACGGTTTAAAAGTGGACTTCCCGTGTAATTAAATTCCCGTGTTGTAAAATTCAGCCATTAAGACAGGTGTACTGATGTGTGCAGAGGGTCAGGGTCGCCTTCAGCTACACAGCAAGTTTGAGGCCAGCCTCTGTCATGTGAAATCAACACTAAAAAAAAGTTTTTAAAAAGATTTATTATGTGTGCACCCTTCTGCCTGCACAGCGGAAGAGGGCACCAGATCTCATTACAGATGGCCGTGAGCCCTGTGGGTGCTGGGATCTGAACTCAGGTCCTTTGGAAGAGCAGCCAGTGCTCCCAACCCCTAAGCCATCACTCCAGCCCTAAAAACAAAACAAAACAAAAACTCCTCTCTGGGTGCCTTTTCTTTTTAAGATTTATTTATTTATTATGTATACAATGTTGTGCCTACATGTGTCCCGGTAGGCCAGAAGTTGGCACTAGATCTTATTACAGATGGTTGTGAGCCACCATGTGGTTGCTGGGAATTGAACTCAGGACCTCTGGAAGAACAGCCAGTGCTCTTAACCACTGAGCCACCTCTCAGCCGCTGGAGGTCTCTCTTTACCATTTGTTTCACGGGATTTCTGCATCTCTAAAACTTAGTCTGCAAGGTACTTTGGAGTCTAAGTGCTCTCACGGCCAGGAAAGCATACAGAATTTAGGGGAAACAGGCACGCATGGCACAGAATTACCCCAACTGGTGGCTCTTTTGTTTGTTTTGTTTTTTATTTGAGACAGGGTTTCTCTGTGTAACCTGGGCTGTCCTGGAACTTGCTTTGTAGAACAGGCTGGCCTAGAACTCACAGAGATCCGCCTACTTCGCCCTGAGTGCTGAGATTAAAGTCGTGCGTCACCACTGCCTGGCCTCAAGTAGCATTTCAATCCCATTTGTTTGTCCCTCCCAGGGTCCCAGCACTCACAGGCTTTTGGGACCACCTGGCCGGAGACATACAGACTGGCTACCTGCCCCCCTGGGTCCATGCGACACTGGAACCAGCCCTCAGGAATGGGACCTGGGGGTGGCATGCTTAGCCATGCCTGGGCCCCGGCCTCCCTCTTGTGGTAGGCTGCCAGGTCGCCAGGAGCCAGGGTCCAGCGCACAGTCACTCCAGGCTCACAGCGCGCCTCACAGAGAAGCTGCCAGCCGGCCTCCTGGTCCTGGTGGATCTCGGGATGGCAGGTTCCAGCGGAGTTCAGAGTCCTGGGGCTAAGTGCGGAGTGAGGAAGGGTAGATGGCAGGGTTGTGCTGGGGAGCCCAGTGGAGCTGGTCTCAGTAGTGTGTGATGGGGTCACAAAGTAGGGCTCGGTAGAGGTGGTGGTGGTGGGCTCTGGTGAGGTCCGGCTCTGTAGGACTGGAAACAGAATGTTCTTCCTGTAGCCCTGGGCCCTTCATCTGCAGCCCAGGATTGGGACAGAGCCCCACGCCCCACTCCCCACCCCTGTCACTCAAGTGACACAGGGGCCAGGAGATGACGACACGAAGAACTTTCTGGGCACCGGGTCCTGTGTATGTCCGCTAGGCCACTGCATATTTTACTTATTTTGGTTTTTTTTGAGACAGGGTTTCTCCATGCAGCCCTGGCTGTCCTGGAATTTGATCTGTAGACCAGGCTGACCTCGAACTCAGAGATCCACCTGCCTCTGCCTCCCTAGTGCTGGGATTGAAGGCTAGGCCACTGTTTTCAGGTTCCTTTTTCTTTTTTTTAAATATTTCTTTATTATTATTATTTTTTTTGGTTTTTTTTTTTTTGGTTTTTCGAGACAGGGTTTCTCTGTGGCTTTGGAGCCTGTCCTGGAACTAGCTCTGTAGACCAGGCTGGTCTCGAACTCACAGAGATCCACCTGCCTCTGCCTCCCGAGTGCTGGGATTAAAGGCGTGCGCCACCATCTTTATTATGTACACAATATTCTTTCTGCGTGTATTGCCTGCAGGCTAGAAGAAGGCACCAGACCTCATTCCAGATGGTTGTGAGCCACCATGTGGTTGCCGGGAATTGAACTCAGGACCTTTGGAAGAGTAGGCAGTGATCTTAACCACTGAGCCATCTCTCCAGCCCCTGGGTGCAGGTTTCTATGAGACTACCTGGTCAGTGTTTATAAACATCTATAGTGTGCCAACTCCGCCGAATCCTGTCAACCAGCATTTGTAGAAGACCTACTGAGTTCTGGAACCTACCTTGAGTCTACTGAGCAGTGTTTATAAAACACCTACTGAGCGCTGGCCCCACCCTAGTCTTTCAGGACAGTCTGAGCATGGCAAAGCCAAGCACTTGGGAACAGAAAAGGATGCGGATATCATTTTGGAGCTGGCACAGAGTAGGCCCTCATCTTTTGAATTAGTCTTTTCTCTGGTTGCCTCACGGGGCAGACACTGACCAATTCTGTTGGGAATTTCCTGGTGGGGACAAGCAATCCTGGTCCAAGCGGCAGAGCAGCTGAGCCTAGGGACAGGTGGAACCCAGAGGCTTACCTGGAAGCTCCATCCTGTGGGTCAGCGTTAGGTTGAACATCTGCATGGTGACCTGGCAGTAAAGGGCAGGAGGGGGAGGGGTCTCCAGGGAGGGTAACAGCCAGCGCTGCGTCATTCGGAACAGCGGCATGCCCTCGGCCTCCTGTGTCTCCTCTTCTTGCTCTGGTTCCAGGGCCCGGACACCCTCCAGTGTCTGGTTTCCCAGTAGCAGGGCGAAGGAGAGTCTGTCTGGGCCTGAGATGTTGTGGGCCGTGCAGGCCACTTCTTGGTCCTGTCCAGGTGCAAGTGTCTCTGGGGACATCACCAGCTGGTCTGGGAAGGCTGTGAATGGCAGGTGGGACTCAGGGTTGAGCTTAGAGGTCAGGGCTGGGCCAGGCAGAGGAGGTAGGTTTGGGGTGATGGTGCAACTATGCGCCTTAGGTATCCGGGACAGGAAGGGTGGATACATCAGCCTGCAGGACTCGGGTGCGGGAACCTGGGGCTGATGTGCAAGGTCCTGATACCCCTGGGTAGGTGGCACCCGGAAGGTCAGGGTGGGCCTCACCATAGACAAGGATCATCGTGCGGTGCTGGAGGGTGCGGGTCCCACAGGAGCCCACACACGTACGGGTGCCTGTGTCTGTCAGCATGCCGTGTATAGAGAGGATGCTGCTGTCAGGGAGGTTCTGCACATTGCCCAGGTCGGTGTCCAGTCCACGCCACTGCACCCGGGCTATGTCCTCATCACAGGACAGGCTGCAGGTGAGCTGGAGGGATGTGCCCCTGGCCACCGCTACCTCAGGCTCAGGGGGATCCACATGAAGGGACTGGCCTGAGGGAAAACAGCATTAAAACCATGTTGGGGCAGCTTGGGCTCAGATTCCAGTCCTGACCCTTGACCTTGGGTTGAGACCCCGGGAATCTAGCCTTCTGCCCCAGGTCCCCGGAATAGAGAGCAAATAGAGCCCCACTTCCCCAGACCAACCTCTCAAAGCCCTGGGCTTTCCTCGCACCTCCAAAGTTCCTTCCCTTGTACTTCTACCCACTCATTTCTCAGAGTGTCCTCCTCATATCCCCACTCACCGCCGCCAGGCTGGAAGGGCACCGTGGCCAGGGCTAGCAGGAGGGCCAGGCTGGACTCCATGCTGTCCCCTCTGTCTTGTGGCCGCCAGGGGAAGCGGTTTAAATAGCAGCGCGCTGGCGGCTTCCCGCTGTCTTGAGACCCTGCCTCTCCTCCCACTTCTCCCTATTCTGTGGGAGTTTCCCAGGGGGCTTTCCCAGCCCGACCCCCACTCCGCAGGAGGCAGGGACCCGGGAACACAATCAGAACAGACGGGCAGGGAAGGCCTGGGAAGTTTCCAGACCCCGGTTTTATGGACGGGAAGGCTGAGGTTAGAGGCTGGGGTCACCACGGTGGGTCAAGTGCATTGCATGGAAATTAGCCAATCCTAGACTGCTCCGCCCCAGCCAACTCGAGCTCTGCCTTCGTTTCCACAGGTGGCCACACGAGGGTGGCGGAGGCGCCGAGCCTGTTCTGAATAATGGGGGTCTCCTGCAGCCACATGCAGCAGGGTGTGGGGGGGTTCTCCTGGGACCGAGTTCTACCATCAGTCACCCCCAGGCTGTGTCTTTCCCAACAGAGCCTGGGGTCTGGGCCTGGCTTGCTTTGGATGTGTTTGGGGTAGATCCGGGGCCTGGAGGCCGAGTTGGAGTTCTGAAAATATCTCTTCTATAGAGTTTTCTGTCGCCTTCCTTCAAGATTGGCACACTGCCCCCCCCCCATCATCCCCTCCTGGCCTAGGCCTTTATCGAGGACACCCCTCTGCGTATCAACACCCCCAGGGCTGTGATGCAGGCAGAGGAAGAAAGAAGCTAGAGTCCTGTGTCCTTCCTGACCTTTGCACCTCTGCTCTGCACTCTCCCATCTCCAAGGCAACCCCCCCCCCCATCCTCTGCCTTCCTTGGCCCCTGTGGAGGCCAAGTCTTCAGACATATGGGGAGTGTGTTTACCTAAGGTTTTTGTAAGTTGACATAAGTAGCGTCATTTGGAAAGAGAGAATTTCACTTGGAAAAAAAAATGTCCCCACCATTGGTCCGTAGGCAACACTTTGTGGGTATTTTTTGTTTGTTTTGTTTTTTGAGACAGGGTTTCTCTGTGTAGCCCTGGCTGTCCTGGAACTCCCTGTGTAGACCAGGCTGGCCTTAAGCTCACAGAGATCCTCCTGCCTCTGCTTCCAGAGTGCTGGGATTAAAGGTGACTGTCACAATCCAGTTGGGTTGTGGGGGTGTATTTTTGATTAATGATTGTTAGTGGAGTCATGACTGGGCAGGTGGTCCTGGATACTATCAGGAAGCAAACTGAGCAAGCCGTGGGGAGCAGTCCAGTAGGCAGCACGCCTCCATGGCCGATGCATCAGCTCTGGCCTGCGTGGGCCTGCCTTGGCTTCCCTTCATGGCGGGCAGTGATCTGAGTGTGAGCTGAAGGAAACCCTTTCCTTCCTAGGCTGCTTTTGGTCATGGTATTTGCCACAGTGACAGAGACCCTAACTAGACAGGGTGAGACTTTGCTCCTGCCAGAACCCCTGACCCCTACCCAGCATGCAGACTGTCGGGATCTTCTCAGAAGGAGAAACTGAGGCACCAGTGGCAGGGTATATGACAGGTGGAGGCTGGTATCACAACAGAGAAACTGAAGCACACACCGAGTAACGCACAGCAGGCTCAGGTGTGTTGACTCAGGACTGTGGCTGCCTGGGTCCCCCCCTCCCCCTTCCTTGCCCAGCGTGCGCCAGTGTCCGGAAGCTGTGCAGGAAGGTGACTCTAAGACATGGGCCCTTCCCGGGAAGCTGGGCCCTTAACCCGGGTGGGGGGCAGTGGGCCTGGTGAATGGGCTGCTTCCCAGCCCCTGACCTGGCTTCCTGCTATACCAAGGCCAGGTGGGAAGGGGTCAGCAGGCGCCTGGCAGGCTGAGGTGCAGTGGGCTGCAGGCGTGGTCCCTGCTTCCTTGAAGATCTCAGGGGACCCTCTTCTCAGCTCTGACCCCACCTGCAGGGCAGTGGAGCATCCCTCTTCTTGGTGGGGAAGAGGGTAGGGGCTGGAGCCACAGGGTAGAGGGGACAAGCTTTGGGAGGGCCAGAGGGGAAGGAGGAATGGTGAGACTTGGAGAAACAGAGGGCCCAGAGAGAGAGACAGAGACAGAGAGACAGGAAGGGACAGAGCCATGACACACAGAGAGAGACAGAGAGGGGGGACAGAGACAGAGAGACAGGAAGGGACAGAGCCATCACACAGAGAGAGACAGGGGGGACAGAGACAGAGAGACAGGAAGGGACAGAGCCATGACACACAGAGAGAGACAGAGAGGGGGACAGAGACAGAAAGGGACAGAGACATCACACAGAGAGAGACAGAGAGGGGGGACAGAGACAGAGAGACAGGAAGGGACAGAGCCATGACACACAGAGAGAGACAGGGGGGACAGAGACAGAGAGACAGGAAGGGACAGAGACATCACAGAGAGAGAGACAGAGACAGAGAGACAGAAAGGGACAGAGACATCACACACACACAGAGAGACAGAGGACAGAAAGACACAGATGACAGGGTCAGAGACATGACCAGACAGACAGACAGACAGACAGACAGACAGACAGAGAATGACCAAGGACAGAGAAAGACAGACATAGATCAGACTAAGAAACAGAGACAGAGAGACAGAGAGAGGTGCAGAGGCAGACGCCCAGGCATACAGGGACAAATAGTAGAGACAGTGAGGGCACGGGGGCCTGGAGTGCTGGTGGCCCGGGGGGCTGTCCATCACCAGCAGGGCCAAGGGCCAGCAGGACTCTGTTGTGCTCTGTGGCACTTGGGGCAGGCACCTCCTGTCCTCACCCTTTCCCTGCAAGTCCAGGGCCCGACCCCCCTTCCCGCCATTGTCCTATGAGGAGGAAGCCCTTCTAGTGCCACAGGAAGCCCTCCTCTCCACAGAGGTTCAACCTTCTCAGGAGACTTGACATCCTGGCTCCCTCGCTGACAGCATCAGGAAAGTTCCAGAAGGTAGTCTTGCTCCAACAATGGCCCTCCTGCTCACTCTCACTCCCTTGTCAATTTTGCATGCTCAACATTCCTGGCTTTTTCAGAGTGTGGCTGTCGGAGACCAAGGTGGCAAGAGACTGGCTGGGATCCCTGGTCCTGTGGAGCTTGAGGAGGTGGGGGCCAGCTGGAGATTGGACTTTGAGGGGACAATGTGGGGGCTGGGGAGATGGTTCAGGGGTTAAGAGCACTGACTGCTCTTCAGAGGACCCGAGTCCTAAACACGCAGGCCAGGTAGCTCTGTAAATCTAGTTCCAGGGAGATCAAAGTCTGGCTTCTGAGGTCACTCACATCCACATGCACCCCTACCCCATACACAGACGCAGGGCTGGCAGGGCGGTGGTGGCGCATGCCTTTAATCCCAGCACTCAGGAGGCAGAGGCAGGTGGATCTTTGAGTTTGAGGCCAGCCTGGTCTACATAGTAAGTTCCTGCAGGACTATGTAGGGAGGATCTAACTAAAAAAAAAAAAAAGTTAAATAAATATTAAACAAATAGACAGACAGATAAACAAACAAACGAAAAAGGAAACAAACCTAGGGGGCTGGAGAGATGGCTCAGAGGTAAAGAACACTGATTTTACTCTTCCGGAGGACCCTGGTTCTGTAACTCCAACTCCAGGGGATTTGACACCCTTACGCAGACATACATGCAAGCAAAACACCAATGCACATTAAAGTTAAAGAGAAAGCATCAAAATAAAATAAAATAAAATAATTTAAAAGAACCTTAAAAAAAAAAGCAAGCATTCTAGTGCACTGCTGAGACACACAGCACACACTGTCCTGTGCAGACCACCATGGACGGAGGGCTACCCCTGGCTACCTACTGTCCGTGGTGGGACACCTGATTCCAGCCACACGGCCCTTGTGTTCGTGGAATCACCTGTGTAAGCTGTGTTGGGCCTGGAGGGGGAGCCGACAAATCACAAGCAATGAGGTTTGCTCTGTCAGCCAGAGGGGCTTCATGCTGCCTGCTGCCTTTCGCCTGGAGGGGCCCTGGAGATGCCAGGCATCACAGAGACCCGGAAGCTGGAGGCCTGCCGGGGTGGATCTGGGCCGCTGAGGTACCTGGTCAGGCTGATAGCGACACCTGCTGGCTTGGGGTGGGTGGGCTGGCTGCGGTGTCTTCACAGATCCAAAACGACTCACTCTTCACCCCACACAGGCGATCCCTCATCAGGGGTCTGTCCTGGGAGTGTGTGAAGGGGTGTCTCAGGCAGTACTGGGCTGGGGAGCCCCACGACAGACAGCTTGATGTCCAAGACAAAAGACCTCCCCTGCACGACATGCCTCCCAGTCAGTGGCCTCTGTGGGCAAACCTGGGCGGAGAGGCTGGGGGCTTGGGGCCCTCTCTGGTGGCCCTCACACCTGCTAGAGGATCAGAGTGCCATGTTGCAGTGATAACTGTTTGGTGGGTGCTGGCTCTGCCCAGGAGTGGGCCCAGGCAGGCGTGGACTGGCCCCCCCCTCCCCCGAGCAGGACCTGACAGGGCCTGGCTTCCAGAACTGCCCTCCATTTATTTGATTGAACAACCTGAAGCCCTGACCTCAGGTCTGTTATTGATTGTTGCATGCCAGGGGATGCCACACTGACCCCTCACTTGAGGACACGCTCCAATAGTTGCCCTGACTGACCTCTCAGAATTCATCCGGCCGATGGTTGGAAACAGAAATGAGAAGGTTTACCAGGATCTGGGAGTCATGAGGCATTTAGCCCTGATGCTGTCCCTAACCTTCTGCTCTGGACTCTGGCTGCATCTCTACCAGTTCCTGACCCCTCACTTCCACATCCTACCCACAAACACTGGGCCGGTCCCTCAGCTTTTGACCTACCTACCTACCCAAGGCCACTACTCGGGGACAGGAGCTGTCTCTAGCCCCCTACTCACTGAGGACACGCCTATGGGCTCAGCAGCCCCTCCGTTCACCTCTCCGTTGTTGGCTCCACCCTTCCCTGTGATCTCAGTCAAGTCCACAGTTCTCTGGAGTCCTTTACCACCACTGTGACTGAACTCCAGTTCCCATCATGCTTTGGGCCAAGTATGTGGCCCACAAAACTGTGGAAGCTGAGCACCTGAGCTCTCAATCTTCAGCATTCTCAACCAAGGGGGCTTTGGAGCTGAGGGGACTTCGAGTCTCACTCAGTTTTGTTAGTCACAGATCTCACTTGAGGGTCTTTGGTCAGTGCCAGGGTGCAGGTATTAGAGTCCAAGGGTGCGCTCACGGTCTCCCTGTGCCAGAAATGTGTGTTACCACCTCAGGAGTTGGCACTGCTGGCTGGGACCATGGTGACAGGCTGGAATCATGTTGCTAGGCTGGGATGATGTTGCTAGGCTGAGACAGTGTTGCTAGGCTGGGATCCTGTTGCTAGGGGCTGGGATGATGTTGCTAGGCTGGGATGATGTTGCTAGGCTGGGATCCTGTTGCTAGGGGCTGAGACAGTGTTGCTAGGCTGGGATCCTGTTGCTAGGGGCTGGGATTGTGTTGCCAAGGGTGGAGACCTGCTGCTAAGCTTGAGGTACTGTTACTAGGAGCTGGTTGAATGTTGATGGGTCCCAGGTCCTGTTTCTAGGGAGATGGGTTCAATTTTCTTGTGTCTGGGTTCTGTTACCAAAGTTACCGTGCTATTACTAGGGGCTGAGATTATGATGGCAAGTGACAAGGTTGCTAAGCAGCAGGTCTTGTTGTCAGGATGAAGTCAAATGCCTCACTTTCTTACTTGGGGTGAAGATGCTGGGGAAATCTGATGTTTTATTTATTTAATTTCATAACCAGGCTGGGCAGGAACTCACTCTGTAGTTCAGGCTGTCCTCAAACTCAATTCTCCTGTCTCAGCTTCCTGACTCCTGCATACATCAGACATGATATTACTGTACAGCAGGGTTCTGTTTGATGCACTAGCCTTTGGCAGAGCCCTGAGGTCCTGGAGTGTGAGAGTAGCTGCTAGGACAAGACATGGTCAGACAACTCAGGATGGATTTATTGAACGATGCTCTATAGTAAGTGTTGTTCTAAGTACCACAGAGACCTTATGCTTTGTGCCTTACTTGACAGATTGTGCTGGAATTAGCTGAGGGCATCGTATGTGGTAGGGAAGCATGCTACCATCATTACACACCCGACCCCTCACTGGGGGATTTTAATCAGGGGCTCCACTCCTGGCCACGCCCCCAGCCCCTCACTGGGGATTCTAGGTGGGGCTCCACCCTGACCACGCCCCCAACCCCTCACTGGGGATTCTAGGCGGGGCTCCACCCTGACCACGCCCCCAGCCCCTCACAGGGGGATTCTAGGCGGGGTTCAACCTGACCACGCCCCCAGCCCCTCACAGGGGGATTATAGGCGGGGCTCCACCCTGACCACGCCCCCAGCCCCTCACAGGGTGGGGGTATTCTAGGTGGGGCTCCATCCATGAGTCACACTTCCTCCACTCCTGGAGCTTTGGTTTTAGGGGGAGGAGGAGTCTGAGCGCTGAATAGTCCATTTTCTATTACTATAACACCTGGGAAGTGGTTTGTTTTGACTCAGAGTTTTGGGAGTTTGATGAATTAGGATGTGTGCAGAGACGCATCTTATTCACCCTACAGCCAAGAAATAAAAGAGAGCGAGAGCTGGGACCAGCAGCACATACCTGCCATCCCAATACTCGGTGAGTTGAGGCAGGAGAATTGCCATGAAGTTGACCCTAGCCTGGACTTCTTCACAAGACCCTGTCTCAAAAACAAAACTAGACAAAACCAGGGTCAAAGAGTGAGGGAGAGACTGGAGTCCCACAAACCCTTCTGAGGGCACTACGTCAGTGACCTTAGAGGGCCTCCACCTAGGCCCTGTTCTTTAAGTGCCCCCATCTCCCCATGCTGGAACTCAGGGATCTTTTGGGGATACCTCAGGCTTAAGCCACAGTTTGCTTCCAGCTTGGCAAGTGCTTGGTTAGTGTCTAGAGCTTGGCTGAATGGGCATGGGGTGAACTGTGGGGTAGATTGGGGTCAGGAAGGTCATAGGTCATTCATATGGGGACAGACAAAGGCTTGGAGGAGGGGAGGAGAGGGTGCACCAGGCAGACTGCAGACAAGTGTGCTGGCTGGGTTTCAGGGTGCTCTGGAAGAGCAGGAAACAGGAGGGGCTGCCAGAGAGGGGAGGACTTTGTGGGGACAAATGAGTCTGCCAGGTTCCCTCTGCAGACCCCCTGGCCTTTCATTCCTGGAGAGGCTCATGTCCCCCTGATCTGAACCTGAAGCTGGATTTCCCAGCAGAGCACTGAACTGGTTCTGACCTGCAGGGATGGCAACTCTTTCCGGGAGAGACAGGACAGGAGCCCAGCTGGGACAGGACAGGTTTTCTTTGTTAAGAGTCCCATGGAACAAGGCCAGCAGGCAACTTCAGAGCTCTGTGAGTCCAAGTCAGCGGGCCTGGCTTTGGGACAGAGGACAAGATGTGCAGTACTAGCAAGGTAGAGGACAGATCGAGGTGTCTGGGAGGGCAGTTTGTGGGCTGCCACCTGGGAAAGTCCAGCCCTCTGAGTCGCTCACCACAGGCCAGGGGCACAAACGACAGGAACCCGAGAGACTCAGCCCCCTCGGGAGTGCCTGTCAGGCTGCACAGTCTCCCTGACTTAGTCTCCCCAGTGCTTGAGTGATGGGAATGTACCACCCTGGCCACCATCCTCCATCTCCTGCCCACTGCCTTGGGATAAGAGTGGATCTAGACTCTGTCTTGTCTGAGCACCCACACTCATCTGGTGTGGGAGGTCCTTCTGTCTATGTGTTGCTTTTTTTTTTAAAATATTTATTTATTTATTATGTATACAATATTGGGCACCAGACCGCATTATAGATGGTTGTGAGCCACCATGTGGTTGCTGGGAATTGAACTCAGGACCTTTGGAAGAGCAGGCAATGCTCTTAACCACTGAGCCATCTCTCCAGCCCCCTATGTGTTGCTTTTATTGGTTAACGAATAAAGAACTGCTTTGAGCCTATGGCAGGAAAGAACAGAACTAGGTGGGGAAAGCTAAGCTGAATGCTGGGAGAAAGAAGGGCGGAGTCAGAGAGACACCATGTAACCCACCAGAGATCAACGCTAGAACATTTCCTGGTAAGCCACAGACTTGTGGTGGCACACAGATTAATAGAAATGGATTAAATGAATCTAAGAGTTATCCAATAAGAAGCTAGAGCTAATGGGCCAAGCAGTGATTTAATTAATACAGTTTCTATGTGATTATTTCAGGGCTAAGCAGCCAGAAACCAACAAGCAGCCCTCTCCCTTCAACAAATTGGTGACAATGTGGCTATTTAATTCAACATAAAACCTGAGAAGTCTTAGAAAGGAATTCTAGACACAAAAACGCAGAGTTTAACACAGCTTCTTGCTGTTTGCTGGCCCGGCTATGGAGCACTTGAATAGGGTTTGTGAGGAGCTCGGGTGCATGTATGCCCAAGTGGAAGATAGCCGAGACCTTGCCTGCAGCTCACTGGCAGTAATGGTACCTCCACCATTTTGAAAGTGGAGAGAGGCAGTGCCAGCATCCAGAGCCACTGCAACCAAGCTGATTACCATTTTAAAAGCTCTTCAGGACAGTAAAGAATTACAGATGCACAATACGACAGAGTCAGACATAAAAGACCTCTAAATGGGTCACAGTGTTGGATAAATGTACATAGGCTTGGGAGAGAGAGGAAAAAGAGTACAGAGAGTTATAAAAAGAAGTAAATGTTTTTTTTTTAATAAAAAGGAAAGTCTTCAAAGAAGCAGAGTACAGACAGTCATAGATTAAAAGGAGTAAATAAAAATAAGTCAAATAAAAATGAAAAATTCACAGAGAGTCTGGATTATGTATATTATTGTGTTTCCTTTGAATTTTTTGACTATGAAGGAACTAAGTACAGAGAGACATTTTATTGTATGGGCTGCTAAGCTAAACCAACATAAATATCTTAAAGGTATCTTGATTTCAAAATATGAATCTAAGGATATGTTGCTTTGGAAAAGAGGTTCTGCTTTTGTTTCCACAAAGGATGAGAACCTGTGGATTCCTTCCAGACTAATGTGGTTTGATGGACCAAGACCCCCTGAAAGGTTATCTTGAACACCCCTAAAAATACTTTGCCCAATAAACAGCAGGAAGAAGTTTGGAGGAGAGCTACGTCCATATTCCCAAATATTGTCTATAAATGTTTGTTTACCTTAAATGGGATATGCTATAGAGATTTGCATTGGTATGGATCTTGGTTTAGTGATACAAATTTAAGGTCAACTTTGTTATATATATTTTTCTGCTCTTGATTAAAGTATTATGTTTGTGCAGCTCATTTAAAATGTAATGTGTAATTAAGAAATATAGGTTAATAGATAATCATCTTTAATAGTCAAGCTTGTAGCCATGTTAAGTTAGATTTTTCTAGATGTACAGAGATGTATTTCAGATAAGTATTCTTCAAACCTTTCAAAAACTACAGAATATGGCATTTAAAGTGTTTTAAGAATTTAGGCCAGGCGGTGGTGGTGCACGCCTTTAATCCCAGCACTCGGGAGGCAGAGGCAGGCGGATCTCTGTGAGTTCGAGACCAGCCTGGTCTACAAGAGCTAGTTCCAGGACAGGCTCCAAAACCACAAAGAAACCTTGTCTCGAACCCCCCCCCCCAAAAAAAAAAAGAATTTAGGATTTTTTAAAAAAAATATTTATTTATTTATTATGTATACTATATTCTGTCTGTGTGTATGCCTGCTGGCCAAAAGAGGGCACCAGACCTCATTACAGATGGTTGTGAGCCACCATGTGGTTGCTGGGAATTGAACTCAGGACCTTTGGAAGAGCAGGCAATGCTCTTAACCACTGAGCCATCTCTCCAGCCCCCAAGAATTTAGGATTTATCATGACAATGAGTCACATCTTCTGCTGGCAGTACAAAGCTACTTCAAGAGAAAGATGGGCATTGCCGGGCCGTGGTGGCACACACACCTTTAATCCCAGCACTTGGGAGGCAGAGGCAGGTGGATCTCTGTGAGTTTGAGGTCAGCCTGGTCTATAAGAGTTAGTTCCAGGATGGGCTCTGGTGCAGGAGAATTATCTATATTCTTTCAATTATGTTTTAAATAAATGCTGATTGGCCAGTAGCCAGGACAAACAGCAGGAAGTATAGGCAGGACAAACAGACAGGAAGTAGAGGTGGGTCAATAAGAACAGGAGAATTCTGGGAAGAAGGAAACTCTTCCCGCAGTCCTGTCTCAACCACCTAAGAAGCAAAATGTGACCTGCCCTGCTGAAAAAAGTACTGAGCCATGTAGATAACATAGATAAGAATAATGGGTTAAGGGCTGGAGAGATGGCTCAGCGGTTAAGAGCACTGACTGCTCTTCCAGAGGTCCTGAGTTCAATTCCCAGCAGCCACATGGTGGCTCACAACCATCTATAATGAGATCTGGTGCCCTCTTCTGGCCTATAGGCAGGATACTGTATAAATAAATAAATCTTAGCCGGGCGGTGGTGGCGCATGCCTTTAATCCCAGCACTTGGGAGGCAGAGGCAGGAGGATCTCTGTGAGTTCAAGACCAGCCTGGTCTACAAGAGCTAGTTCCAGGACAGGCTCCAAAGCCACAGAGAAACCCTGTCTCGAAAAACCAAAAAAATAAAAAGAATAATGGGTTAATAAAAGTTATAAGAGTTAATACAAAGCCTTAACTAAAGGACCTATCAGTTTATAACCTAATATAGATTCTCTATGTGATTTTTCTATGGGACTAAATGGCTGGGGGACCGGGTGGGACAGACACCCCAACTAACAGGTCCTCATGTTACAGGGCTCCAAAGCTACAGAGAAACCTTGTTTTGAAAAAAAAAAAGAAAAGAAAAGAAAAGAAAGAAAGATGGGCATCAAAGAGACTCTTTATGAAGTTGGTTAGCCATTTGGGCAAGTAACTGCTCTTGCCTGAACTGCTTGATGAACCGGACATACAGGACCCGCAGAAAAATGACTGCTGAACTTGCCTAAAGGGGAGACAATCTTTTGGGGTTCCTGCTTGATGAAAGGGTCTGCTGCTGCTAATATAGATGGAACTGTCTTTGAAATTTCCTGATTCATGGAAAAGTTTGCTGGATATATGGGCCAGTAGGCAGAAGATGGATGCTCCAACATTACAGAAGAATTTTGGGTGACTGTCCAGGCAGTGAGACATCTCTGTCAATTCTAGAGTTTTGGAAGTGGCTTACAGTGCACTTCATGTTAACTTAGGTAATATTATATCCTTCTGGAGTCTTTGATGGAGTTGAAGAATAGATAGAGTTTTTCTTAGTTATGATAAAAGATAAAGTAGATATAAATATTGTAACTGTAATTCTTGCTTGATACCTGTTTTGTTATATGTAATTTTACTATGTTAAAGTTAAGACTTTCCTTTTTGTTTAAACAGAAAAGGGGAAATGGTGTGGGAGTTCCTTCTGTCTTTCTGTTGCTTTTATTGGTTAGTGAATAAAGAACTGCTTTGAGTCTGTGGCAGGGAAGAACAGACCAGGCAGGGAAAGCGAGGCTGAATGCTGGAAGAAAGAAGGGCGGAGTCAGGGAGAAGCCATGAAGCCCGCTGGAGACAGACACTGGAACTTTAGATGGTAAGCCACAGCCTCGTGGTGATACACAACTTGGTAGAAATCGGTTAAATGAATATAAGTTAGCCAATAAGAAGCTAGAGTTAATGGGCCAAGTAGTGACTTACTTAATAGTTTCTTTTTTTAAAAGTGTTTATTTATTTATTTATTTATTTTGTATACAATATTCTGTCTGCGTGTATTCCTGCAGGCCATAAGAGGACCTCATTACAGATGGTTGTGAGCCACCATGTGGTTGCTGGGAATTGAACTCAGGACCTTTGGAAGAGCAGGCAATGCTCTTAACCACTGAGCCATCTCTCCATCCCACTTAATAGTTTCTGTGTGATTATTTCGGGTCTAAGCTAGTCAGTCGGCCAAGATGAACCAGTGACCCCCACCCCCAACAGCCACCCACCAGCTGGGTCCTTGGAGCCCGTCTCTGGCAATGCAGGTGCACCCTTCTACATCTTCCTGAACTCAGGACATCCGTCAGACAATGAGAAGGGGTCTGCTTTGTTTTTCAATCTCCTACACCTTCTTTGGGTACAAGTTCATGTGTGGGTGCATATGTCTGTGTGTGTAAGTCAAAGGACAACCTCCACCATTGTTCCGTGTGTATGGGGTGGAGTGGGATGGTGCTGTGGGAGCCCGTTCCTTCAGTCAATAGCCTTTGAGATACCAGCCCATTTGTGCGTGGTCTCTGATACTCTAAAAGCAGTTGTAAAGCGTGTACCTTTGGCTCCTGCTTCCAGCTGCTAAACTCTGTTCCTGTTTGTGCAGAGGACTGTTATCTAGGACAGCGATCTGTAAGTTTTCCCTTAAATAAATAACCCTTATATTATTCATAATTATAAACTGGTGTGGGATTATTTTGTGACTTCCATCATCATCATGGGGGTGGGTTGGACCAGTGACAGCAAAATTTGGACATTGGAAGACAGGCTGGTGGCAGTCCTTGCTTTTTTTTTTAAGACAGGATCTTATTTTTCCCTTCATATAGCGAAGTGGCTGGCCTGAGAGTTTCCAGGGAGTTCTCCAACTCCACTTCCCATCCTGACCTCAGAACACTGGAATTACAGATTACCTCCACCACAGAGATCTGTGTGGGTTCTGGGGATTTGAGTACATGTCCTCAAGATTGCTTGTGTGCTTTATCCACGGAACTGTCCCTTAAGCCCCAGGAGTCTTTCCCTCCTTCCTTTCTATTTCAAGACAGGGCTTCTCTGTGTAACCCCCACTGTCCTGGAGCTCAGAGATTTGCCTGCCTCTGCCTCTAGTGTTGGGATTAAAGGTGTCAGTCACCACAACCTACTGTTATTTATTTACTTTTTAAAAGTTTTTTAGCTAGGCAGTCATGGCACACGCCTTTAATCTCAGCACCTGGGAGGCAGAGACAGGTGTATCTCTGTGAGTTCAAGGCCAGCCTAGTCTACAAAGTGAGTTCTAGGACAGCCAGGACTGTTACACAGAGAAACCCTGTCTCAAAAAAACAAACAAAAGAAAATATTTATTTTGACTTTATGTGCATGACTGTTTTTTTTTAAATATTTATTTATTATGTATACAATATTCTGTCTGCATGTATGCCTGCAGGTCATAAGAGGGCACCAGACCCCATTACAGATGGTTGTGAGCCACCATGTGGTTCAGGACCTTTGGAAGAGCAGGCAATGCTCTTAACCTCTGAGCCATCTCTCCAGCCCCTGCATGACTGTTTTTGCCTGCATGTATGTACCCGCTGCATGCACCATCTGTGTGCAGTGCCAATACATGCCAGAAGATGGCATCATACCCCTAAAATTAGAGTTAACAGAAGGTTGTGAGATACCATATGGGTTTTAGGAAGTGAACCCAGGTCATCTACAAGAGCAGTAAACGCTCTTAACCACTGAGCTGCCTCTGCGGTCCACTCAGGGAGGGTTCTGTTAAGTTCTCAATGTACCCTTGTTCCCGTCAGCACTCTGTGGCCTCACTGTGACTCACAGGACACCTAGACCTTTCCTGTCCACAGAATGTGGTCCCTTTGCCACTGCTTGGTCCCCGTTTGGATGCTCCGTGTCCCACTAGTTGTTGTTTTTCTTTTTTTTGGTTTTTTGAGTCAGGGTTTCTCTGTGTAGCCCTGGCTGTCTTGGAACTTACTCTGTAGACCAGGCTGGCCTCAAACTCACAGAGATCCGCCTGCCTCTGCCTCCCCAGAGCTGGGATTAATGACGTGCACCACCACCTCCCAACATGTAGGGTATTTTCTTGATTGATGATTAATGCAGGAGGGTCTAGCTCACTGTGGGTGGTACCTGAGTTACACAAGAAAGCCGGCTGAGCAAGCCATGGGGAGTAGGCTTGTAAGCAGCGCTCCTCCACGGTGGTGGCTCTCAACCTTCCCGATGCTGTGAGCCTTTGATACAGTTCCTCATGCTGTGGTCACCACTGACCATAAAAATATTTTTGCCACTTCTTCATAACTGTAATTTTGCTACTTTTATGGATCACAATGTAAATATCTGTTATACAGGATTTCTGATATGCGACCCCCATGAAAGGGGCATTTGACCCTGAAGGCACTACGACCCATATATGAGAGCCCTTGCTCCATGGCCTCTGCTTCAGTTCCTGTCTCCAGGGATGTCTCTTAATGAAGGACTGTGATCAGGACACATAATCTGAAATAAACCCTTTTCTCCTTGTCTTGGTCGCTTTTCTCTCTCTTTCTTTCTTCCTTTCTTCCTTTCTTCCTTTCTTCCTTCCTTCCTTCCTTCCTTCCTTCCTTCCTTCCTTCCTTCCTTTCTTTTTTTCTTTCCCTTCCTTCCTTTCTTTATTTTTCTGTTTTCATTTTAGTTTTTTCGAGACAAGGTTTTTTTTTGTAGCTTTGGAGCCTGTCCTGGAACTAGCTCTTGTAGACCAGGCTGGCCTCGAACTCACAGAGATCCGCCTGCTTCTGCCTCCCAAGTGCTGGGATTAAAGGTGTGCACCACCAACGTCCGGCTTGCTGGTTGCTTTTCTATTGCTGTGAAGAGACACCACGACCAAGGCAACTTATAAAAGAAAGCATTTAGTTGGAGGCTTGGTTACAGTGTCAGAGGGTGAGCCCATGACCACCGTGATGGGGACATGGCAGCAAGGCAGGCAGGCAGGCTCTGGAGCAGTAGCTAAGAGCTTACACCTTACCTACAAATCAGAGGCAGAAAGAGAGGGAACCTGGACCTGGTGAGGGCGTTTGAAACCTCCAAGGCCACTCCGAGTGACACACCTCCTCTAACATGGCCACACCTCCTAGTCCTTCCTAAACAGCTCCACCAGCTGGGGACCAAGCATTCAAATATACAAGCTTATGGGGGCCATTCTCACTCAAACCATGACTGGGGACTGGAGAGATGACTGTGATTGAGAGCACCGGGTACTCTCCCAAAGGACCAGCATACACATGGCAGCTCTGTCTGTGACTTCAGTTCCGGGGGGTCTGACACCCTCACACTGACACACATGCAGGCAGACCACCAATGTATGTAGTGGTCTTTTAACCTGAACACTGTCTTAGAGATCAATCTTCCGAGACTCAAGTCAGTCTTTATTGTGACCCCTGTAAAATTACATACTTCCAACTTCCAACATACAGTGGCATAGAGCACACAGTATCCTTTCAGAAGGGAAGAAAGGGGACACAGCAAACACAAACAAACAAAAAATTGTAGGACCAAAGCAAGACTCAGAACCCAGCAGGATAAACCTCAAATTCTATTTCTTTGATTTTGCTTGAGCCATCTCTCCAGTCCCTCCGGTTTTTATCTGTTTTATTTTATTTTTTTTTTAAGATTTATTTATTTATTATGTATATAACATTCCTTCCATGTGTGCCTGCATGCCAGAAGAGGGCACCAGATCTCATTACAGATGACTGTGAGCCACCATGTGGTTGCTGGGAATTGAACTCAGGACCTCTGGAAGAGCAGCCAGTGCTCTTAACCACTGAACCATCTCTTCAACCCCTCCCCCCGGATTTTAAGTTTTGATTTTATGTGCAATGATGTTTTGTCTGCATGTACATCTGCATGAGGGAGTTGGATCCTTTGGAACAGGAGTTACAGACAGTTGTCAGCTGCCATGTAAGATTGAATCCAGGTCCTCTGTACCTGGTGTTTTTAGCTGAGGAGCCATCTCTGCACCTCTCCTGTACACTTCGTGACAAACCCAGGACCACACGGCTGAAGCTGCCAAGTTCTCCTGTCTGTTCGGTCTAGAACCTGCTCCTCCCGCCTTAAATTACGTTTGCGTAACTTTCCTTTCACAGGCTGCAGGGCTAGCTGAGTGAGGTCTCATCCTGAGGGTACCACTCTCTTCATTCCAGTTGGTCTTCCTTTAGACCTCTCATTTCTGCCTGGTGGTGGTGCACGCCTTTAGTCCCAGCATTCAAGAGGCAGAGGCAGGTGGATCTCCGTGAATTCCAGGCCTGCTTGGTTTACAAAGTGAGTTTCAGGAGAGCAAGGACAGTTACACAGAGAAACCCTGTCTTGAAAATATAAAAAATAAAATAAAATAGTGTGGTCAGCTGTCACTGTCTTCCCACTCCTTCACACCTTCACCCACTCAACCATCCTCCCAGCATGCTCCACTATATTCTGTAATCTACCATTACTGTTCACCATATCCAACCATCCTCCACCCTCCCCCACTTTCCCCCACCGTCCCCCACCCTCCACCATCCTCACCACCCTCCCTCCCCCATCACCCCACCCTCCACCATCCTCCCCCATCACCCCACCCTCCACCATCCTCCCCCATCACCCCACCCTCCACCATCCTCCCCCATCACCCCACCCTCCACCATCCTCCCCCATCACCCCACCCTCCACCACCCTCCACCATCCCCCACCACCATCCCCCACTATTCTCCACCATCCCCCACCATCCCCCGACCCTCCACCATCCTCCACCATCCCCCACCATCCCCCCCTCCGCCATCCCCCCACCATCCCCCCACCCTCCACCATTCCCCCTCCGCCTACCCCCCACCCTCCCCCACCCTCCCCCATCCCCCACCCTCCCCCATCCCCCACCCTCCCCCATCCCCCACCACCCTCCCCCACCCTCCGCCTTCCCCCCATCCTCCACCACCCTCCGCCTTCCCCCCATCCTCCATCACCCTCCACCATCCCCCCCACCCCCCACCATCCCCCCACCCTCCACCATTCTCCCTCTGCCATCCCTCCCACCCTCCGCCACCCCCCACTCTCCACCACCCTCCACCACCCCCACCCTCCCCCACCCTCCACCATCCCCCCCTCCACCATCCCCCACCATTCCCCACCACCCTCCACCACCCTCTGCCATCCCCCCGCCCTCCACCATCCCCCCCCGCCATCCCCCCCACCCTCCACCATCCCCCCCACCTTCCACCACCCTCCACCACCTTCCACCATCCCTCCCACCCTCCACCATCCCCCCCACCTTCCACCATCCCTCCCACCCTCCACCATCCCCCCACCCTCCACCACCCTCCACCACCCTCCACCATCCCCCCCACCCTCCACCACCCCCCCACCCTCCACCATCCCCCCACCCTCCACCACCCTCCACCACCCTCCACCATCCCCCCCACCCTCCACCACCCCCCCACCCTCCACCATCCCCCCACCCTCCACCACCCTCCACCATCCCCCCACCCTCCACCACCCCCCCACCCTCCATCACCCTCCATCATCCTCTACCATCCTCCACTTCCCCATCCCTTCTAATGCTTTTACTTGTCTTTTCGTCATGTCCCCATCTTTCTTCCCTTGTATTAATCTCCGCAGACCTACAGACATGCTGGGGCCTATTCACCAGTCATCCACCAGAGGGGACCCATGAGTTCCCTGTGCTGTGGGCTCCACCAGCCCTCAAGCCTTCCCCTGCCATGTGTCAGGCGAAGAGTCCTTCCTGCCCAGACCAGGCCTTTCATGCCTGTGCCACTGTCTCTCTGCTTCCTTCCCCACCCTGTCTTTCTGTCTCTCTGTCCCCTCCCTCCCTCCATCCTCTGCTCTCAAGACTTTCCTACCTAAACTTCCTTCCTTGGTCCCTATGGAGAAACAGACATGCAGGGTGAGCCCTAGATTTCTGCACTCTGGGGCTTTCTGGCAGCTGGGCCCAGGAAATAGCCTCGGGTGGGGATCAGAGAATTCTCTGCCTGGTCCTGTCTCTGCCTGGCTCTGGGTCTATGGCCGATGCCAGTGGAAGGATCTTGTCTTTCTGACTGAGCAGCTCTGGTTGTAGAGAGGCAGAATGGGGCTCTGTCCAGCAGGCTGTGCCCTACCCTAAGTTACTCCACATTGAATAAAACAGTCATCTCCCCCCAACACACACATTGTACATTGCTCTAGGCGACTCCACCGTCATTCATTTTACAAGCAGCCTCTGGCTTTGTCCTGAGGAGAAGAATGACCACAGCCCTCCCTGGATGGACCCATAGCTGTAGCCTGTGTGGCTAACACAAGGTCGACACATCATGTATTTCTGGTGGTCAGACAGGACTGCTCTGTGTTCATGGAGGTCAATCAAGGTTGTGGGGGACCCACGGACATATTAAAGAAACATCAGGTAAACCAGGACCAATGATTTATCAGACTCATCCAAGCAAGGGAAGGTGCAAAATCCTTCACCTGAATCCCGTGAAGTGAAGAACACTGGTGACCCCATACCTAGATCCCATGAAGTGAAGGACACGGGTGGCCCCACACCTGGATCCCGTGAAGGACACTGGTGCTCTCACACCTGGATCCCATGAAGGATGCAGTGACCCCACACCTGGATCCCATGAAGGACACTGGTGACCCCACACCTGGATCCCACGAAGGACACTGGTGACCCCACACCTGGATCCCGTGAAGGACACAGGTGACCCCACACCTGGATTCCATGAAGGACACTGGTGGCCCCACATCAATTCATTCATCGTTTGCTACTGGTGTGTGTGTGTGTGTGTGTGTGTGTGTGTGTGTGTGTGTGTGTGTGAAGGACTCCGTAACTTTTCCTGGGTGCAGATCTAGTTTTGTCCCCTGGTTGACACCGTCTGTTGGATTGCCTGCCAGCCATTTGTTTGCCCATCTGGGTCAGGATGCAAACCTGCCGTTCCCTGATCAGTTTGGCCCTTTACCTTGTAACAGAACATGGCAGCTCACCTTCCAGCCCTGATCCCAGCAGCCCCCTCCCGTGCTTGGTCTGCTTCACTACCATCCAATATCGACTCTTTCTCAGCTCCTTAAACTTCATGAACTCTGTACAGCCACTTGAACTATTTGTTTTTGAGACAGGGTTTCTCTGTGTAGTCCTGGCTGTCCCAGAACTCACTCTGTAGATCAGGCTGGCCTCTAACTCAGAGATCTGCCTGCCTATGCCTCCTGAGTGCTGAGATTAAAGGTGTGCGCCACCACTGGTCATAATTCATATCCATTCTGTAGCCCATCTATATACACAGAAATATAGGTGTGCCGGATGGTGGTGAAATGGAGAGAAATATAGAAATAATATAGGCTCATCCTCTTCAGTTTCCTCCATCTGAGACCACAGATGGCGCTCTTGACCTCTTGACTGTGACCCTAGCACCAGGGAGGCGGAGGAGTTCAAGGTCAGCCTGGGCTACATTGTAAGTCCTTGTCTCCACCAAAACTCCAAGTCACTACATTTTAAAAAATGCCCAGCAGCTTAGAGACAAACGTTCGGGCAAAAGTGTGTCCTAGTTCATTAGGCCAGTGTTCCCAGAACTCCCTATCTGAAGCTGCTAGTAGCCCTAAGCAAGGGTGAGAACACAGCACCGCCCTAGACCGCTGTCCTCAGTCCTGCCTTGGGACCTCTCCTCCTGATGTAGCCTTCCTTCTCAGTATGCTCCACACCAGAACAATCCACTTCACTTATTGCCTAGCTTCTCTTCCCACGGTAAGAACATAACTGCCATTTACCAGTTTATTCCTGTTTTGTTCACGCCACCCTAAAAGGAGTCAGGTATACAATACCAGGTACTCGGTGCACGCCTGCTGATGAGCACTTGGCCAAGTTGGGGATGTGCTGTACACAACCCTGGGCTCTGTGGAAATGGGGCGCTGCACTCTTTATCCATGCGGCTGGGGGTGTCCTGTTTGCACTTCTGGCTCCCTGGGGCCTGCTCTGGCCCGGTGGCCTAGCTCAGTCAGCTCCTTGGGGACCTGTTCGGCTGACACTGGAGTCTTTCCTGGGCCATCCAGCCATCTGGCTGACACTTGATCTCCGCTCCTCTTCCAGGCCAGCGTCCGGCGACCAGCCTGGCTCGGGCCAGGCCCCGAGATCCTTGCGTAGGGACAAGGGGCTGTCTGTGTGGTGGTGGGAGGGTGTGGTGAGGCCAGGCCTCTGCCAACACACTGGCTGAGCTGTGAGGATCGGGGACAGTGCCTGGTTTGTGGCTCCAGAACAGCAGGGCACAGGAGCCCACACCAGGCCCTGCTCACCATGGGGACCCTCAGCTGCGACCCAGTGGCCAGGTTGGCCACAATACCCCTGGCCCGGCGGGTGGCTGAGGGCCACATTCCAGAGACCGGGCTGAGGAAGTCCTGTGGAATGGTCACCCTGGAGAATGGTTTGTGCTGGCCTTGTGGGAGAGGGCTCAGCAGAGGCAGCATCTACAGGCAGGACCGTATGTCCATACGCCCCCTGTGGGATCTGCTGGGCCTACACGCTTGCCCAGCAGGGACACAGGTTGGGAGCACATTAGGGCAGGACTGGAGGGAAGGAGTCAGAGGGAGGGTCCCTGTGGGAACTGCAGAGTGTGTGAAGGGGCTGAGGCTGGGTTCAGCGGGGGGGGGGGGCATTCTTGGAGGATTCAGGCTGTAGCCTGTGCCTTAATTTCCCATCCTAGGGTGGACAGTGGGGTCAGATCTACACCAGGTTCCAACTCCCCGCCTCTGAGGTGGTGTTTCTCTGTGCTTGCTTCACCTTCCCCTCCAGAATGATCTCTTTGTCTTGAGCTCAGTTTCCCTCCCTCGATGATTTCTATGTCCCCAGCCTCAGTTTCCCTAGTCATAGTGGTCTCTATATCCTGGTCTCGGTTTTCTCTCTTGTGAGTCTCTTTGCTTTGGCCTGTTGGCCTGTTTTCCTGCTCATGAGAAGTATCTCTGCCCTTAGCGTCTCTTTCTCCACCTGTGACAAGGTCTATGCCTTCAGCTTTGTAAGCCCCTATAACACAACCATCCTGTTCCTAGCCTCAGTTTCCCTACCAGTGAGGGTCTTTGCTCCCAGCCTTTGTTTCCTGTGTTAGCCTGTTTCCTGAATCTCCACAGTCCTGTGACCCATGACCAGCTCACAATGTGGGTGTCATCCAGTCCTCCAGGACCCCTTTCCTTACTCTGCCATGGAGATGTCTGGGGGACCAGGGTGGGACGCTTTGCCCAGCCTCTCAGGGTTGCAGACACCAGCTGTGATCTGGTCTTTGGGTCTCAGGCTCCGGACCTGGCTTGTACGTTCTTCCGTCCACCGTTGGTTATGTCAACCATGACTGCACCAAGACAGCCAGTCCCGCCTACTCACTCGCTCAGCGGCCCAGTGAAGGTAAGGCCAGCTGAGGAGCACAGGGACCTCTTCGGGCCCCCAAAGTTCTGCTGAAGGAGACCTCAGGGAGAGCAAGGCCGGGTAGGCAGGCCTGGTCTCCCTCCCAGTGGCTGTGCCACGGGTAGATTGTTGCCTCCTCATGTAGCTCAGGTGCCTCCATCACCCGAACTCTGGGATCACAGATATATATCATCACATCTGGCCAGACACCAAGGTTTTGATGGGTCAGTAAGGATTGGGTGGCCAGGGTTCAGGGTGTGGTTCAGTGGGTAGAGTCCTAGCCTACCATGCCTAAGACCTCAGGCTTGGTTAAAAAAAAAAAAGCCACAGTTCTGCTTGGTGTCCAAAAAGCACTCTGTGTGTTGCGAGTGGATTTTCTGTCCCAAGTGTAGGTTGGTTGTTAGTGGCTGGCATAGATGCAGTGACCAGGCATGGAGCTTCCCTCTCTCTGACATTCTGTAGCGTGTGGCGTCTAAACCCCACGGCAAGCTTGGAGTTCTCAGTGATGTTGACTGAATGTACCAGCCCTTGGACCCAGCCCTTGGTCCTGCAACTGCTCTGGGGCCCCAGGGGGCTGGACAGAGGCCACAAGACGGAAGGACGGTGGATCCAGTGAGCCTCTCTCCAGCTGGGACCAGCGAGGGTCCTGCGGGGGCAGTGCGGTTGTGCTGGGATGGAACTGGAGACGGCGACGGTGGCTCACAACCTCCTGTAACTCCACCTCCAGCGGAATCCGATGCTGTCTGCCAGCCTCTGTGGGCCCTGCACCCACAGAGCACAAATCCTCCCCGACAAGTACACAGCGTTTAACTGAAAAATGAACTCTTAATTGGGTGTGGTGGCACACGCAGGTGGATCTCTATGAGCCTGAGACCACCTGGTCTACAGAGCGAGTTCTAGGACACCCCCCCCCGAAAAAAGAGAAAGTTTGGTGAAGGGGGACCCATGAGAAGAGCCCACCCGCTGCAGCCTGCAGGTCGGGTGGGACGCGTCCTGGCTGGCGAGCTGCATTCTCTCATTACACAAACTGCGTAGGAGATGGAAAGCAGGTTTGCCCGTGCCGAGCAGGGGCTGAGCGCCAACAGTCCTGCTTGCCACAGGCTGGCTGAGGTGACGAGGGACAGGCATCTTCCTGTGTGTGGCCCAGCACATATCGGTGACTGCGACCCCATTCCTCCTATCCTGGGAGTCATTTAGATTAGCTCTGAGCTAGGGAAGAGCTGTTAGGCGCACAGGCGTGGGGTGTTTCTGAGCCCATTCTTTAACATTAGTGACCACCATAGGGTTAGTAGGGAGACTGTGTGTGTGCAAACACTGCCGGTGTGGGCGTGCACAGAAGCCCACACCTGCGTGGTACCTACGCACATCCTGGGACTCAAAGACTTGGTGAAGCTTAGCCCTCACCTGCGGGCCCGGCATGGAGTGTCTAAAGTCCAGCAACCAGTGACCAGGCCAAGCATGGTGCTACAGATCTGTCGTTTTTGGCAACTCAAATACTGAGGCAGGAGGATCAAGAGTTTAAGGGAAAAAGGATGGAGCCCCTGCCTAGAATCTACCAGAGAGGAGTTGGGGGCGTGGTCAGGGTGGAGCCCCGCCCAGAATCCCCCAGCGAGGGGCTGGGGGCGTGACCAGGGTGAAGCCCCACCTAGAATCCCCCAGTGAGGGACTGGGGGCGTGGTCAGGGTGGAGCCCAGCCTAGAATCCACTGGTGTGGCTGAGGGGGAAGCTCAAGACTACCATTTATGACGGTCTAGGTTCCATTCCCACATATACAACTGTGAAAATGGTAACCAACTGTAGCCTTTGTGATCTCTTCCTTCCACACTGATGTGAAAATGTGGGTCAGGCAAGCTGAGCCATCTCAAGGGTGACTCCAGGTGACTCGGCGTGAGCCAAGGCCCTGCTGGGATTGGCGTGCCCCACACAGTCCCTCTGCTTGACCCCTTTCAGGAGAGTCAGTCCTTCCCAGGTCGGCTCTTGGGCGGCTCTGGGCCAGGTGTGGGGAGCCCTTAGCTCACGGCACCTTTGCGCTTTCGGGTCCTTTCCCCAGCACCTCTTCAGGATTCCAGCCCAGGACCCGTGTATTTCTTGGACCCCAGAGTTACTCGCTTTGGCCGTAGCTGTCCCCCTGCCTACTCCATGCAGGGCCGGGGCAAGATTCGAGGTGAGTACAATGTGTGTGGTGGGAAGTGGCCTTTTACAGTCTGGGAAGCTGTCCTCTTCCTGCACGATTGGAGCTCTGTACTTCAGTGTTCGCAGCAATACAATCTGAGTTTCAGGAAGGCTCACTACTCCAGTCCCGCAGCCTTGAGCTGGGGTGACAACACATGGTGACCCTGCTGCCTAGGGGCCCTTTTTTAAAGCCCATTCATGGTCCCAGAGGAATGCTCAAACACTTGATTTTATTCTCTGCATGTTATCAGTCCATCCATGCATCTACCCAGTCATTCATATACCCACCTATGCATCCATCCAACCACCCTCCACCAACGCACCCACCCACCTATCCACCCGTCCATCCATCCACCCATCCACCTATCTACCCATTCACCATCCATCTACCCAACAATTCATATACCCACCCATCTATCCATTCTACGTCCATGCATCCATCCACCCACCATCCACCCATCCATCCATCCACCCACCATCCACCCATCCATCCATCCACCCATTCACCCACCCATCCATCCACCCACCCACCCATCCACCCACCCATCCGTCCATCCATCCGTCCATCCATCCATCCACCCACCCACCCACACACCCATCCATCCACCCACCCACCCATCCGTCCACCCATCCAACCATCCGTCCGTCCATCCATCCATCCGTCCATCCACCCATTCATCCATCCACCAACCCACCCATCCATCCATCCACCCATCCACCCACCCACCCACCCATCCATCCACCCACCCATCCATCCACCCATCCAACCGTCCGTCCGTCCATCCACCCATCCATCCACCCACCCACCCACCCATCCAACCGTCCATCCGTCCGTCCATCCATCCGTCCGTCCGTCCATCCATCCGTCCATCCACCCATCCAACCATCCGTCCGTCTGTCCATCTATCCATCCACCCATCCATCCACCCACCCACCCATCCACCCACCCATCCAACCGTCCGTCCGTCCGTCCATCCATCCATCCGTCCATCCGTCCGTCCGTCCGTCCGTCCGTCCGTCCGTCCGTCCATCCATCCATCCATCCATCTGTCCACCCACCCACCCGCCCACTCTTCTGCCCATCCCATCTTCCTGCCTACCCACTCATCCATCTCCCTGTGCTCCATGGCTCTGCTCAGCCTTCACTCATGCCCCGCCCCAGTTCTTTAGTCACACTAATGCTGAGACATCTTTAGTGAACTCCCTGGAAGAGTCAGGCCACCTAGGGCTCCATCTCAGGATGCCCAGATCTTCAAGGAGGACAATCTGGGTGATCATGGGGCCTTGGAGGGGTAGAAGGTACCAGCTGGTGGGCGTGGGAAGCAGGAGGAGGATGTCTGTGCTCTGGGGTGGTTGGAGGAAGGGTGGAAGTGGGCGCCTCCGCTGGCGCCGACCAGGAGTATCAGGCACGGAATGCATGTGTGAAGAATTTGCTTGGGCTAGACTCTGGGTCTTCGTGATGTCTGATGCAGGTCCGGTGAGGCCTCCATCTTGTGCGAATGCTCCTTCACTCCCCAGGTCTGGAGGTGACACCAGGCCCTGGAGCCTACAGCCCAGAGAAGGCTCCCCTGGTACGCCAGCGGAACCCCCCAGCTTTCACTCTGGGCTCCCGCCTCCGACAGAAGCCCCCAGATGCCTCTTTTCCGGCCCCCAATGCTTACAGCATGCCACCCCTCTGGGGATCGCAGATCTTTATCAAACCTAGCAGCCCCAGCTTCACAGTTGTGGGCCGCAGGCCCCCAGCACGCCCCGCTCAGGATCCTTCAGAGATTCCAGGCCCTGGGCAGTATGAGACCCCTGACCCCAACACCTACCGACAGCGTAGGCCGGCGTTCAGCATCCTGGGGAGACCCCGAGCGCCTCGGCCCCTGGAGGAGACACCTGGGCCTGGTACTCACAACCCAGAGCAGGTCACCGTGAACCGGGCCCGGGCCCCGGCATACTCTATGGGAATCCGTCACTCAAAGTGGGTATCTACAGTGGCAGGGGACACCAAATGCTGATGGCTGCTGGGTACAGTTTCCCTGGGCAGAGGAGGTGCCACCCTTCCGGCAGTCTGAGGTCCTTAGGGACCACTTGATCTTTCTGTCCCTGGGGCCAGTGACCCAAGGCCCCATCCGGGGTCAGGGTTAGTCTTCTTCCAGGGCCCCAGTTTCTTTTCCTAGGTCAAGCCAGGCCAGGGAGAAGAATCCCTTCCCTTGGCAGGACAAGGAGCTGTGTGTCCTAAAATTCAGCATCTAGGCCACTTGGGTTTCTGCAGATGAGGCAGGAGAATTCTCCTGGAGGTGACCCTGATACCTCTGCCCTACCTATCCCACCCTCTAGAGTTGCTTGCCAATAAATTGTTCCTCCAGCGGTTGTCAGCATTGTGCACATTGGTTTGTTTGTTTGTTTATTTATTTGAGACAGGGTTTCTCTGTAGTTTTGGAGCCTGTCCTGGACCTAGCTCTTCTAGACTAGACTGGGCTCAAACTCAGTCTGTTTCTGCTTCCCGAGTGCTGGAATTAAAGGCGTGCGCCACCCGGCTTGCACTTTGGTTTACATAGCATTTCTCGCTAGGCCACAAAAGAACACAAACATTGCCCTCCAGATCCACAAACCTCTTCCGGTCCAGATGGGGCAAAGGGAAGATCTTGGCAGCAGGAGGCCAGAGTTAGAGCCTGGATTTGGATTGTGGGACCTCCTAGGTTCTTGGGGAGGGGTTCTGTGAAGCTGGGCTTTGAAGGGTGTGTAGGAGTTTAAACTATTGCAGTATGATTTACTGTCATACAGCAGGTTAAAGAGTAGAACCAACCCTCTCTACAATGGAGAGGACACAGGATGGATGGCACCCAGACCCGGAATGCCGAGATCTACACTCGACACAGGCAGATCCCACAGCCTCCTTTTGCAGACCTCAGCCCAGCCACAGTCTTCCTCCAGCCGAGAGCACCAAGGGCTCAGTGGTGTGTCTTTGTTGATGTTGCTAAGCGTCCGGGCGCGCGCGAGCGTGCGCACGCCAGCCCCCTTCGCAGGCGCTCGCACGCAGTGATCTAGTTTCTCTCCTCATCGATCTGGCTGGCCTTGCCCCTCCTCCACACCCTGCCCCGCCCAGCCCTCTTCCCTTTGTTTCCCGGCAGGACTGTCCTGGGTGTGTGTGGGTGTGGGGGGGAGACAGAGGTAGGGTGGTGATGCCAACCCCTTTCCCTCACAGAAGGAATCCTCTTGGGGTCTGAGGGAGGCATCTCAGAGGTCCCTTGAGCCTGGGGTGAGACTGGTGGCCGGCCTGAGAGTTCTGATATTCGGGTTCTAATAACCCCAAGAACCAACGGGAGTCCTTGGCTAACAGCCGTGGCAACAGGCCAGGAGTCCGCAGAGGCGGCCTGTGTTTACTCTCAGACCCTTCCAGCCGCAGCCCCTTCTGCGGCTGCGCTGTCCGGGGCACTTGATTCACTTCCAGCCGTCAGTTTCCCTTTAAACCTTGTCCCCGCCCCAGGCTTCAATTTACCCACTAAATAGCAAAACAGGGGAAGGGGACACCTCTGAGTTGGAGGTTCTCGAGTCCTGGACCCCAGCCTCTGCGCTGGCCCAGGCCCTATTTTGAAGTAGTTAGTCAGGATATGGCTGGAAGTGTCGGCGACTGAGACCCTCACATCCTGCCTCTGCTACCTTCTCCCTACCCTAGTCCTTAGTTTTCCCACTGCTCTGGCTTCAGTTTCCCTACTCAGGAAAGAAAGCACGGTCGGGCTGGAACAGTGGCTTAGGGGTCACTTAGGGAAGGGAGGAGGATGCCTCTACAAAGCCAGGCCTCTTAGAAGGGTGGTGACGGGCACCTCGGGGTTGGAGGATGGATGATGCACTGCACCCGCGACCTCAGGCCTCAGTTTCTCCATTCAGACGAAGGGTAGAGTGGTGCTGGAGCGGGGGCGAAGGGGCACTTCGAGGTTGGAGGATCGCGCCCCGCCTCCCATCTGCAGACACTAGTCTCAGTTTCCCCACCGGTCAGAGCGTGACTGGACAGCCCCTCCGGGAGCCCCGACAGGCCGTGCGGGGTGGAATGGGTGCCGCCAGCGAAGGGCTGGGGTCCTAGGAGCGCAGCCCCCCGCGGCTGCGCGCTGCGCGAAGCGGTGACATCACCAGGCGGGGAGGAGCGCGCGGCTCCGTGCCAGGCTCAGCCGGGGCTCCTCGGCGGCCGCGGCCATGACGCAGGGTCCGGGTGGCCGCGCGGCCCCCGAGCCCGAGGCGCCCACCACCTTCTGCGCGCTGTTGCCGCGCATGCCGCAGTGGAAGTTCGCGGCACCCGGCGGCTTCCTGGGTCGCGGTCCGGCGGCGCGCGCGGCGGGGGCGGCCGAGGCGCAGCCCGAGCCAGGGGTCCCCGCGCTGACCGCCGTGCTGGGAGCCTGCGAACCGCGCTGCGCCGCGCCCTGCCCGCTGCCCGCGCTCGGCCGCTGCCGGGGTTCGGGAACGCGGTGCGCACGGGGGACCCCAGACGTCGCCGATGAGTGGGCGCGCAAGGGCGGCTTCATCCACAAGCCGGCTCACGGCTGGCTGCACCCCGACGCCAGGGTCCTGGGGCCCGGGGTCTCTTACATCGTGCGGGTGAGTGCGCCCAGCCTCCTTCCCGGCACGTCGGGTTCGGGGACCCCTCCAGTTTGGTCCCGTATCTCAAAGAGAGCCAAGTGAGCTCTTCCCCACTACCATGGAACCCCGTCTCCGATGCGCGCTTCTTGGCCGCCCCCACCCGCAGGCTCTGGGGTCCGGGTTCCCACGGCATCACGTGGGGAGGGGCGGGGAGAGGGCGCAGGTGGGGAGGAAACACACGCATGCGCAGGCTATCGCCCCCTTTGCTGTTGGATGAGAGAGTCCTTAGGTGAGGACCAGGGAGCGAACAGATACTCGGAGTCTCAGGGATAGCGACTTTGAAGCGATGTAGTGAGGACACGCAAAGACTTTGGATGGAGCGTGGTACCTAAGCTCGGTGCTCGGGGTTCTACTAATGAAGCTAATGGACCTGGCTGTTTATCCCTTTTATTTTGGCAGGGGTGGGAGGAAATAGGGATTTGAGGAGGGGATTTTGAGCTCCAACTGCCAGCTACTAGCTGGCCTCATCAGCTTCCCTAATATTGGGATGTTACGTGTGTGCCACCACTCCCGGAGCTTTAGTCTTTGTTTTGTTTTTGAAACAGGGTCTCTTGTAGCTCGGGCTGGCCTGGAAGTTACTATGTAGCCCCTTGCTTCCACTTGGCAAATGTTGGGGTGACAGTCACGCACCCTCACGCCCCATCTGTATGGTGCTGGGGATGGAACTCAGAGTCTTCTTTATGCCAGACGAGGTCTGTATACACTGAGCGCCATCCCCAGTCGCCCCTCCACCAGGTTTTTATTGTGACCTTTGCAAGGGATGCGGTGTGGGGGATGGTCTCCCACGTCACCTGTCACCATGGACATTTTATCTTCACTCTAAGCCTCAACCCCTGTGTGTGCAGTTTGATCAACCACTGGAAAGTAAGTTGGTGTGTGAGGTTCACCATAGGCACCCTAGTCTGGTGTCTTGCCCACCACAGTTTATGAGATGACAAATGATCCCAGAATGCCGTTTGTTGACTGTCCTGGACCAGGATGCTGAGCGGGTGTCTGTGTGTTTTCCCCACCGTGATCCACAGTGTCACTTCCTTCTTGTGTGAACTGGGTTGAGTCCTCCAGTATTTATTTTAGAGGTGACTTCAGCTGTGACTGGTGGGGCACACCTGTAATCCCAGCATTCAGGAGGCTGCAGCAGGAGGATTGCTAAGGGTTGTAGGCCATCCTGGGCTACACAGCCAAAGAAAAAGAAGGTGGGCATGGTGGTGGACACCTTTAATCCCTGCACTGGGGAAGCTGTGAGTTCAAGGCCAGCCTGGTCTACATAGTGAGTTCCAGTTCTGTCTCAAAATGCTCAAGCACACAGAAAGGGAAGACTCAAAGAAGGAAGTATGTTTGTTGTAGGTGTTGTGGGTCCAGGGGAGGTTTCCCCGGAGCAGGGTGGGTCCTCATGCAGTGACTGAGACACAAAGACAAGCCAAGACACAAGGTGGCTCACACCTGTCATTCTAGTACTTGGAAAGTGGAGGCAGTGGGAGCAGGAATTCAAGGTTATCCTTGGCTAGACGGTGAGTTTGAGGCTAGCCTGGGCTATTCGAGACCCCGTTATAAGACAACTGAACAGCTTAGAGAAGAGTTTGAGGCTAGAACAAGAGATAAATCTCAACCCGAGGGCCAGTGGAGATTCCTGGACCCCCAGATGCTGTCTGCAGAGACCAGCCTTCAGAATGGAGTGCTATTGCGCTCCCCTCGTGTTCTGTCCCTCTCCAGCCGTACTAAGTGATAACTCTCCTGCCCTTCGGCCTTGACACCGAATCCTCTGGGTGTGTGCCTGCTGCCGGCTGTGGCACTGGGTCCCTCCCCGCAGTCTCCTCTCTCCTGTGTCCACATGGTTTGATGTTGAGCTATTCTGGTGTCACTGTGAGAAAGCGTCCCATCAATGCTGCCTTCAGCTGCCTCCCACCCAGTTCCTCCAGTCTGTCCTGTCTGGTGGATACATGTTGAGAGTTCACATACTGTCATTGTTGGGGCTCCCAATGTTGGGGTGAAAGCAGTGTGGTATTTAGATCAGCCCTTATGGAGTAGTGACATTGCGGAGGACAAGGGAAATCTCTGATCTCTATCTGCCAGGTCTTTGATTGCATAGGAGAAGTAGATAATAGATACACAAGAAGAAGACTGCCCATGGGAAGACTGAAGGTCCTGATGGGGCAGGGATGGTAAAACTGTGTGACGTCCGTGGGAGTTGTAGCTTCTCTGGTCACAGTGCTTTGGAACACATGTCTCAAGTGCTGAGACTTGAACTTGTGGAAACCTCCGGCAGAAAACAACACAGGAGGCATTTCTGGCAGGACACAGCCAGTGCAAAGGCTCTGTGCAGGGGCAAATCTGGAATTTTCTAGGAACAATGGAATGATGTCTATGTTGCCTTTATTGGTTGATAAATAAAGCTGTTTAGGCCGGTGGCTTAGCAGAATAGAGCCAGGCTGGAAGAGAGGGGAGATGGAGTCAGAGGAGACGCCAGGACAGAACTTTACCCTGTAAGCCACAGCCTCGTGGCGATACACAGATGAACAGAAATGGGTTAATTTAAGATGTAAGAGTAAATAAGAAGCCTGAGCTAATAGGTCAGAGAGTGTTGTAATTAATATGTTTCTGTGTGATTGTTTGGGTTGGGTGGCTGGAACAAAAGAGCGGTCTCCGATTGCAGTGGAAGACCTCGATAAGATGGAGCCTGGGGTTTCCAAAGGATCATTTCAGAGTATTGTCAGAACAATATCATGGGGCACAGAGGGGTATGGGGATTGAAGGGGGACCTGGAAGGTGTGGGGAAAGCTGACAGTGATTTGGACTGGGTGACTGGGGGTTATGCAAAATGGTGTCCATGGTAGAAATGGACAGGGCAGAAAGGCATGCAGGGCGAAGCAGCTGAGGTGCCACCAGGTTGAGCCTTATCAATGTGAGAACAGGGAGCCAGTCTGGTCTCCCCGTTGACAATGAGAAGGTCAGAGCAAGGAACAGCCAAGTCACACGGGGACGATCACAAGGGTCCATCCGAGCAGGGCTCTTGCCCCTCAGAGAGGATGTACCACCTTCATTTACAGATAGGGAAACCGAGGCACATGGAATTGGGCCCGAGGTTGCTCTGTCAATGTTGGTAAGAGGCTCTGTCTAACCAGCACCTACTTTGTTCTCTCATACGTCCCTACGGCCAGTAGCCTGGTGACCCCCCCCCCACATTAGGCCCCTGTGACTATAACCTATGACTGAAGGGACCTGCAGATGAGTTCAGGTCAAACCCTGGCTATCTAGATTCATCTGGGGACCACACTGTGATGTTTTCTGAGCTGCAGAACCCAGTGAAGCAGAAAGCCATCTGAGTCTTTCCCAGGAGTGGAGATGCCGGTGTCCTGGCCACTGCCAGCCTGGTCAGCCGCTCAAGCCTGGAGGAGTGTGTCAGAAGAGAGAGACTCTGGGTGAACAGCTTGCATTGGCTAGCCCAGCAGCTTCGTCATGCACCCAGGTTGTGAGCAACTGGGTAAAGGTGCCCCTCCAAATTCACGCCCACCAGGTACCCCAGAATGCAGCCGTTTTTGGGCACAGCATCTCTGCAGATGGGAGATGCAGTGGAGATGGGCTTGGACTAGGAAGGCTAAGTCCCACATCTGGTGACTGCTGTCCTCAGAAAACCACCGGAAGACATGGGGAAGGAGGCTGTGACAGATCAGGCAGAGTGAGCACTGTAGCTGCCAATCAAAGGCCTCAGAGGACCGTGGTCAAGCAGAAGCCTGGGAGAGGCAGGAAGGGCCCACTGTAGGCAGCTCGGCCCCAAGTAGGCCCTAGCAGACCTGAGTCCTGGTCTTTGGCCTCTAGAATGTGGATGGAAGGATTGTAAGCACTATCCTTGTGGGAATTGTCAGTCTGTTTCTGGGGACCTACTCATCCTCAGGGTCTTGACTGTCCTTGGCTAGCTCCTCTCCTGGTGTCTGTGGGCCACGTTTGTGGTGCTTTTCCTGACTGACCCAGCAGAACAGGGCCACACATTTGTGTCCTGAGGCATGGCAGCTGATGCTGCTCACTCCATCCCGTGTAGCATAGCCCTCCTCCCCTAGTGTGTTTGTGCACGTGTATGTGTTATGCACATATGTACTCTCACTGGCCCATAGCTCACCAATTGGGCGAGGTTGGCCAGCAAGCAAGTCCCAGAAATTCTGCATCTCTCTATGTCTCCTACAGTGGGGTTATCAGTGTGTCAGTGTATACAGTGGGGTTATCAGTGTGTCAGTGTATACAGTGGGGTTATCAGTGTGTCAGTGTATACAGTGGGGTTATCAGTGTGTCATTGTATACAGTGGGGTTATCAGTGTATACAGTGTATACAGTGGGGTTATCAGTGTATACAGTGTATACAGTGGGGGTATCAGTGTATATAGTGGGGTTATCAGTGTATACAGTGGGGTTATCAGTGTATTAGTGTATACAGTGGGGTTATCAGTGTGTCAGTGTATACAGTGGGATTATCAGTGTGTCAGTGTATACAGTGGGGTTATCAGTGTATGAGTGTATACAGTGGGGTTATCAGTGTGTCAGTGTATACAGTGGGGTTATCAGTGTGTCAGTGTATACAGTGGAATTATCAGTGCATCAGTGTATACAGTGGGGTTATCAGTGTGTCAGTATATTCAATGGGTTATCAGTGCATACAGTGTATACAGTGGGGTTATCAGTGTGTCAGTGCGTACAGTGTATACAGTGGGGTTATCAGTGTGTATCCTGATGCCCCATTTTTATGTGGGTGCTGGGGTTGTGAACTCAGGTCCTCATGCTTGTGTGGCAAGAACTTTACCTATGAGCCATCAGCACCCCTGGCCCCCCTGGGGCAGTGACACTGGCAGAGATGGGTTAGGAATGAGGGATGTGGGAGCAACTGGGTCCTTCCAAAGCAGGGAGCCTGGGTGATGCTCTCTGATACACCTCGTAGTGAGATACGCCTGATAGGGAGTCCACATTGTCTGTTTATCTGTTACTCTTCTCTGTCCAGGAACTGACAAACTCACCATCGGCCATCTGCTCACCCACCCACTTACCCACCCAACAGTCATCCATTCATGACTTATCTAACCTCCCACTCCTCTGCCCATCCACCCATCCATCTACCTGTAGATGGAAGTTTCTGTCCCGTCCAGTCCCACAACCCTTGAGTCCCAGTTAAACACAGAGGCTTATATTGATTATAAACTGTTTGACCTATTGCTCAGGCTTGTTACTAACTAGCTCTTTGACTTAGATTCACCCATAATTATTATCTATGTTTAGCCATGTGGCTTGGTACCTTTTCTCATCTTGCTTTCTCTGCTTCTGGATAATGAATGTGTCTCTGTCTTTCCTCTTCCCAGAATTTTCCTAGTCTGGTTTCCCTGACTATACTTCCTGCCTGACTACTGGCCAATCAGCATTTTATTAAACCAAAACAAGTGACAAATTTTTAGAGTGTACAAGAGCATACCCCACAGCATTTACCTATAGATCCATCCATCCACCCACCCATCCATCCACCTATCCATCCACCCACCCACCCACCCACCCACCCACTCACCTACTCCACCCATCTTCCCTTTCATCCCCCTTCTGACCATCCATTCATCTCATAGGTGAGATCCTCAGCTCATTCCTGTTTGTAGCTCCCCCATACCTCTTCACCTCAGAGTGCATGAACCCTGTAACATCATCACAGCAGGGTTCTGTGGCCTTGGCTTCCCGGCCTTCATCCTCTTGTCTCTTCCACTTGGTCTCTAACTTCTGGCCGGGCAATGCTGCTGCATTTGCCTGGATCCTCCCGTACTGCTCCCTTTTCTTGGTCATTGCCCCGTGGTCCAGAAGATGCGAGCTCAGAGTCTCCTTCCTGGGCAGGTCCCGAGTGCTCTCTTTGTACCCCTTTTTGCATGTGAGCAGCCTGGCTGGGATGCAGGTCACTTCGTCGCTCCTTGAATCCTGGACAGTCATATCACCTTAGATAATTGCTAGGGATGCATCCAATGTCCCTGTGCTTCTGAGACCCTGTTCCCTTTGCTGATATCATACTGGAAAAATGACATGGTCTATGAGGAGTGAATTACTGCACTTTAGAGTGTCAGTGTCTTCCTGTCCTCTGCTTGGAGGCACTCCTGGCGGCAGAGTCCACACACCTGTGAGTGCACGCTGTGTGAGCATGCCCTCTGTGCTCCTTCATGTTGAGTCACACGAATGTTCTCATGATGACTCCCCCTTCCTACCAGCAGCAGGATTTGGAAATGTCATACAAATTCACAAAAATAACCTGCCTCACTTTTACCACTGTGCGCCATTTTTCTCCCATGTGCCATGTTTGTTCAGTTTCTCCAACGCAGTGGCAGCCGACTTAATATGAACTTCCAGAGAGCATGGGCAGATCTCGTGTCCGCGTGTCCACACGGGCAGATCTCGTGTCCACGTGTCCACACGGGCAGATCTCATGTCCGCGTGTCTGCACGCGCAGATCTCGTGTCCACGTGTCCGCATGGGCAGATCTCGTGTCCGTGTTTCCGCACGGGCAGATCTCCTGTCCGCGTGTCCGCACGGGTAGCTTCTCATGTCTGCGTGTCCGCATGGGTAGCTCCTGGGGCTGCAAAGCTGTTTATTTGCTGAGAGTGAATTCAGCCAGCACAGATCACCCTGCCCCCTGTGTCTGGGACAGTCTGCCCCCTCCGCTGGGAGTACCTTCAGGGCTGGGACCCCTTAGGAGAAGCTGAGGCAGTAGTTACGAATAGAGGGCTATGGTGGGTGCTGTACTGGGAGAGATGGGATGGCGGGTGCCTCAGCTGTCTCTTCCCACCCATGGGGAATCTGTCACATGGCACAGTGCTGATGGGCTGTGGGGTAAAATTCTAGATTGGAGTCACGAGGTGAAAGTGTGTATACATTGATCTATTATTTTATTTTATTTGAGAGCTGGTTATGATGGCACGTGGCTGCAATCCCAGCAATTGGAAGGTGGAGGCTGGAGGTATAAGGTCATACTTTATATAGTGAATTTGAGGCCAGCCTGGGCTACAAGAGACCCTGCCCCCAAACAGCAAAATTACAAAATAAGCTGGGTGTGGTGGTGCATGGACATCGTTCCAGCACACGGGGGGTGGGGAAGCTGCAGAACATCTCAGACCCAGAGGTTCGGGGCTAGCCTCTGCACCAAGCACGACTCCAGAATTAACTAACGAAGCCTAAATCATGACAGGCTGGGGACACGCCTGGTTGAGTTAAGAGCCCTTCTTCCTAGTTCCCACAGCTGGGTGGCTCCGGGAGCCCCAGCCTGGTACCCTGAAATGTTACATGCACAAACCCCCACACACAGCCTGTGAATGGGGACTGTGCTACGGCTGCCAAGATGGGATTGGAAGGAAGTGGCAGAAATTTCTGGTCACTTCCTCTTCTAGCTAGATTCCTCCTTCCCTTCCATTGACACAGTTCTATGTAGGTCAGGGTAACCTCAAACTTCTGATCTTCCTGCTTCAGCCTCCGAAGTGCCCCCATGCTGGCTTCACTTCCAGAGGGGAAGCCAGATGGTGGCTGCACGGAAGGTGCCCCTTTCCATGGAGATGTTTGTCAAATAGAGGCCTACAAAGCATCTTCTTCTTTTGAGACCTGGTCTTTATATCCCAAGTTGGCCTCAGGATCCCTATGTAGCTGGGCTGCGGTGGTGCACGTCTTTAACCCCAACACTTAGGAGGCAGGGGCAGGAAGATCTCTGAGTTTGAGGCCAGCCTGGTCTACAGAATTTAGTTCTGTGACAGCCAGGACCATGCAGAGAAACCCTGTCTTGAAAAACAAAACGAACAAACTCCCTATCTAGCTGAAGATGGCTTTTAACTCCTGACCACTGCCTCGTGCATCGTGGTCGGGTGTGTACCACCACACCGCGTTCATGGGGTGCTTGGGCCAGTGCCCAGGGCCTAATACGTGCTGGGTGAGGACTCTACCAACTGCGGACGGTGGTTAGCTGATGTTTGCATCTGTGCCCACCAGATGGTTCCTGTCTGGATCTTGTCTGTGGGTGGTGACTGGACTCAATAAACGCACGTGCCACCATCCCGCCTGAGAGCCTGGACACTGAATTCAGCTTTGGGTTCAGAGCTGGGTGGGATTCAATGGTAGGTGAGGGAGGGTGGATCCAGGACATCAGGCACAGAGTCCTGGGATGGTGGCTGTAGATGTCAGGGAGGGAGGAGAGCTCCTGGGCTGGCTCACCTGCTGACTGACCACTCTCTCTCCCCAGTACATGGGCTGTATTGAGGTGCTCCGATCCATGCGTTCTCTGGATTTCAACACCCGAACGCAAGTGACAAGGTGAGGCCTTGGAGTGGGCTGGAGCTCGGGTCACAGTTGGCCTCTTGAGGGTGGCATGGTGGGTTGGGGGTGACCCGCTGGGCACCCCTGACAGCAGGTAGACTGGGCCCAGCACCAGCCCTGCTTCAGCTTTGCGTCTCAGCTCCGTCCCTGGTTGTTGTGCATGGCTGCAATGGACACTCCCCTGCCTTCGTTTTCCCTCAGCCTGCCATACTGTGGGGTGTGACTTCAGGAGGGTGACGGGAAGGCCTTTGCTTATTCCATTTGCTGTAAACTTAAAAACCAAGACACAAAGCTAGGTGTGGAAGCTCACATCTGGAATTCCAGCAGTCGGCAGACAGAGTCAGGAGGTTGGCCATCACTGGCCTAGCCTTGGCTACAGAATGGGACTGACCAGGCTAGCCTAGGCTACAGAACGAGACTGTCTCAAGAAACAAACAAGAACAATAGATAGGAGTTATTGCCCCAGCAACCCGTTCTGTCCACCGCAGTTCATTGCTTTAAAATATCTCTGCAAAGTGTTTTATAGCCACCTGAGCTATCTAGTTCCAGAACATTCCAACACCCTAAGAAGAAGCCCTGTTCTCCTGAGCAGTTATTCCATCCCCTAACCCATCCAGCACCTACAAATCCCCTTCCTGTCTCTGGACATTTCTGAGCATGGAGCCCACTGTGGCCTCATGTCTCTGTCTCCCTTGGTGTCACTGTGAAAAAGTCCCGACAAGAACAGGGTCTACTCAGCTCGTTCAAGGGAGGCAGGGTCTACTCAGCCCCTCCAGTGCAGCAGGGAGACAGGGTCTACTCAGCCCCTCCAGTGCAGCAGGGAGGCAGGGTCTACTCAGCCCCTCCAGTGCAGCAGGGAGAAGGGTCTACTCAGCCCCTCCAGTGCAGCAGGGAGAAGGGTCTACTCAGCCCCTCCAGTGCAGCAGGGAGAAGGGTCTACTCTGCTCATCATAATAAATATGCAATAAGACAATAAATAAAAAGCTAAATCTTCTTGAGGGATCATACTCATATAAGGAACAGAGAGAGATGAATTAATAAACTCATGTTTATGTTCACCTTGCTTTGTCCACTTGTACATGGTCCAGGATCCCCTGGCTAGCAGGTGGTGCCACCCACAGTGGACATTCTCCCCACCTCCACGCAATTGAGATAATCCTCTCGAGGCATTCTCTGAGGCTTACCCCCAGGGGACAGACCACCTGTCTCACTGATCACAAAGTGTCCTCTCTATCTCTTCAACGCTGTGGTGTATGTCCGACCCTCACTCCTCTCCATGGGTGGGTGGACCGTGCTGTGTGTGCCTTCATCCATTCTGGACACCGGGTACCTAGGACCCTTCACTTCCCATCAGCCTGGCTTCCTGTTTCTGCCCCTGGTCTTTTGTACCACCCATTCTCGTGAAGGCCAGCCTACCCTCTAACTTGCAACACCTCTCAGACGGGCCTTGAACTCATTGTCTTCCTTGCTCTGCCTCCTTAGCAAAGGCTGCTCTCCTGGCCTTCATCCCTGCTGTTTCTAAGTTTGGTCTCATCCTACAGGGAAGCCATCAACCGGCTCCATGAGGCCGTGCCTGGCGTCCGTGGCTCCTGGAAGAAGAAGGTGGGTGTGGCCTGTGGTCCAGCAGAGCTGGTGTGTGTCTCAGGAGACTGAAGGAACACTGGCCACCCAGAGCCCCTCTGGTCCCAGGCATCCGACTCAGGTTGCTCACTGTACCCTCCTCCCAGGCCCCAAACAAGGCGCTGGCTTCCATCTTGGGGAAGAGCAACCTGCGTTTCGCTGGTATGAGCATCTCCGTCAACATCTCTGTGGATGGCCTCAACCTGTCTGTTCCTGCTACCCGCCAGGTGGGAGCCACTGCCCTCTGCCCACAACCCCGCCTTTGCCCAGCCTACAACCCTGCCATCTCTACCCGTCCACGTCCTGATATTTGCCTTGCCCTCTGCTTCACCCATCCTCAAACCCTCCACCCTTAGCTCCACCCAACTTCAAAGCCCTCAACCACACCCACCCAGCAGGCCTCTCCTATAATCTGCAAGACCTTTAAGATGTCCAGAAATATCTGCTGTCCACTGAGGTGGAGTCAGGAAGTGGGGGTTGCTGTGTGCACGAAGTCCCCAGGAGCCAGGACCTGGAAGATCTGCTTGCTCCCTTGGTGCAGGGCAGATGTGTCCACAGGTGTCTAGAAGGAGCGCCCAGGGAGATGTGGGATTCTAGGCTGGCTCCTGAGGAGAGGCTTCTCCTGGCAGCATGAACCTGGGGGAGGAGTCTGGGGTCTGTCCGAGAGTGGTGACAGTGGCAAGGCGGACTCTGCCAGGACTGGGGGGGGGGCAGCGTAGAGTCAGCCGAGCAGTTGTCCTGGCAAGAGGGGCCATGGTCAGATCTCATGGGGCGGGGACTGAAATTAGGATCATCTGAGAGGCAGAGTGGGCAGGCCCTGCCGAGGGACTCATGGTGGTGAACAGACAGGCTGTGGGAAGACCTTGACCCCAACTGTACCCATCTGAACCCAAGCCCAACTCTTAATTCTGATTACCTTAACTCTAGCTTCAACCTTAACCCCAACCCCATTTCTTTGTTTTGAGGCAAAATCTCACCCTATAGCCTTGCCTGGCCTCAAACTCAGAGATCCGCTTGCCTGTGTTGGGATAAAGGCATGGGTCACCATGATTGGTTTCAACCGTACTTCTAACACTAGCCCCATTTGCAAGCTGCCCCAACCCCTAACCTTAACTCTCACCCTAACCAGGTCATCAGGCCTGTGGCAGACCCGGCCCTCTTAGCTGTGGGCACAAATTCTCATTTTGCCCTGGTAGAGCTGAGATCCAAGGAAGTCTTGAGCTGGAATTTTATCCGCTAGCCAGGCACAGGTTGAGTCTTCTCAACACTGGTTCCTGCTGTAGCCCCTCAGTGAGCATTCCTTCCAGCTCTGCCCCTCCTGGCTGGTGCTGGCGCGGGCACATGCTGCATGCAGGAGGGTGTCTCACATCAGATATGGGACAAGGCTGGTCTTCCATCAGATGCAGGTGGTACCAAAGAGACATGCCTGTGGGCTGGGGCCCAGTTGGGAGCGTGGTGGGTGCGGTGTCTTCCGAGGTTCCCCAGCTTGAGTCCACTGGTTAGTGAGTGGGGGCTTCTCTGCCCCACACAAAGATTGGGAGCCCGCAGCATGGAGGCTCCCACAGACGCTGCTGATATGGTGGAGAAGGGAGGCCACTCCTGACACAGGCCTGGGAATGGAGCGATGAAGGCAGAGGGCAGGGAACCAGAGCCTGGAGCAGAGCCTCAGTCGGATGTCCAAGCTCTGCACCTGGTGGGAGGGACATGGTATGTCCCATCTCTTCCTGAGCCCATGGTCCCACTGAAGGGTCATAATGGTTCCCGGGGAAGATGTGGCCGCTGAGACCCCAGTTTCAGCTTTCTGAGCTTTCTGAATTTGGTTACTTGAGTCTTAGGAGCCTCTCTTCTCCCTACTCCTCCCCGTTCTTCACTCCTCCTTCCTCTTCCCCTTCCTCCCTCCCTCTTCCCCACTCCTCTCTCCTCCCCACTCCTCCCTTTCCCCTTCCTCCCTACTCCTTTCTCTCTCCAGGAGGGAGTGCTTTAATTCTGAGGAAAGCAAATCTCTATACAACTTTAGGAACCCGAATGACAGGGAACAGATGGGGTGGGGTTGTGTAAATGAATGGGAATGAACATGTAACTGGTTCATCTTCAGAGACCAGAGCCTGGGATGGACTGCTTGGGGCTTTTTGTGTGTGTGTGTGTGTGTGTGTGTGTGAGGGTGCTGCCATTTCTACACTCAGGTGGGTACACAGTCGTGTGTCTCCAAGGCCTGCCTTCCTGTACCCTCTTTAGGCCCTGTTCTAGTCCTCATGGGGGGTGATATGCAGGTGGGACTCTTTGGCCTTAGCAATGGTAGACGTCAGTCAGAGGGACATGCCTCCACCCCTCCATCCATCCCATGTCCGCCTGTCACCTGCCAGCTGGCCGTGTGCCCATGTCTGCTTTCCTGTCCTCACAGATCATTGCCAACCATCATATGCAGTCCATTTCCTTTGCTTCGGGTGGAGACACGGTAAGAAGGGACGGGCGGACCTCTGTGTCCTGTGTCTCTGCAGCCTTCCCCGGACCCCACCTCCAGGGAGCTGAACCTGCCGATCTCTCCCACTGTCTCTCCAGGACATGACTGATTACGTGGCCTATGTGGCCAAGGACCCCATCAACCAGAGAGGTGAGCTGAGCAGAGCTCGGGAGCCTGGGCTGGGGGCAGGGATGTGCTGGGGTCACAGGTGCGCTGACACGTGACCTCCATGTGACCTCCACAGCCTGCCATATCTTGGAGTGCTGTGAGGGTCTAGCCCAGAGCATCATCAGCACTGTAGGCCAAGCCTTCGAGCTGCGCTTCAAGCAATACCTGCACAGTCCCCCCAAGGCCATAGTGCCCCCCGAAAGGTAAAAAGAGCCCGGGGGCTGGCTGCCTTTGCCTTCTCTTTGCCCAGAGTCCCTTGTGTGGCTGCTCCATCTTCAGCGCCAGCCTCCTTGTCCTCGTGAGGGAGGAGCCTCATCTGATAGCAGATGGGGGTGGGGACGTCATACATCTGAGTGCTGCCTGCTGCTTTCCCACACGGGTTGTAGTACAGACAGCTGCTGGCTTGTGTGGCAGTCCTCCCGTCTCACCAGTGCCCCTTGGGGAAGGTGTGGGTGTTAGGTGGCAGTGGGGTTGGGAAGGGAGGACCAAGTGTCCTAGCCTTGCTCTGGGCCCCCAGGCTGACAGGGCTGGAGGAGTCGGCCTGGGGTGACGACGACGAGGCTACGGACCACAATTACTATAACAGCATTCCAGGGAAGGAACCACCCCTGGGTGGGCTGGTGGACTCCAGACTGGCTGTCACACAGCCGTGTGCCCTGGCGACACTTGGAGGCCTCGGACAGGTGAGAAGACTCCACTCCCCTGTGGGGCAGAGGGCCCGGAGCTGTCCTTGGGGTGGGTGAGTGCGGAGAGAGCCTGGTACATGCCAGGGTCACCATGATTCTCTTGCAGGGAATGTCACCTGCACGGAGAGATGCCCGGGGCTTGCCATGGGACATGGGTCCCTCCGGAACAGGTCGGTGGTGCTAACCTTACTGAGTCTGGGGTCCCCTGAAATGTCTCATCCCCAACAAACCTGTCTGTAATTGTGTAATTGTGCCCCACAGCTGTGTGCTCCCTGATCTACCCCATCCTGCCATCTTTATTGCCTCACACAATGAGGTCATTACATTTGGGGGCACACTCAGCTTCGTACACTTCTGAGCTTCAGGGGCGCTGCTCTCCTGTGAGCCTGTGTCTGCTGTCTGTACCCTGACGAGGCAGGCGTATGACATCATCATATCGTATGATGGGTGGTTATGACTATGGAGGTTGCCAGAATCATCTGTGTACACTCAAGCGCTTCCTGTGTCTCCAGTGGGGGCTCACTCATAGGTGATACACTGGGCTCTTGTCCAAGTGTCCATCCCTGTGGGGTCTTTCCACCCCTGCATACCACAGAGCTCTTGACCGTTTTCATGACTGTATGATACCCCTCCATACAAGGCAGTGTGACTTCTCTCTGGTGTGAGGACCCCCTGGTGTCTTCCCACTGGGCTGTGGCTTTGGCTCCTTCCTCAGCACCCCCTTGAGCCATCAGTAGTGTTCATACAGCTCTCAGGTCTCGCCAGCCCCTCTCACTCTCTGCCATATTATGATGATGATTTTTGGAGACAGGATCTCACGTAGCCCAGGCTGGCCTTGAATTTACTCTATAGCTGAGGATGACCCTGAGCTCCTGCTCACGAAAACGAGGCTTTTCCTTGAGACAGAAACGAAGACAAAAGAGAACCATGTGAGACAGGGTCTCGTTCTGCACCTCAGCTGGCCTTGAACATCACATCCTGCCAGCTCCTGATTTCATGATTAAGTTCTTACTCTTCCCGTGTTACGGAGCCTAAGTGACAGCCGTATCTGGGTTCTCGGAGGGCAGAGCCATGTGTCTTGTATCAGGCTGATGCAGGCAGGGTTCACACTCCCCGAGGAGGGCTTGGCCACAGCTGACACCATCTGTTCCCCACTTCCTACCTGGGGTTCTGAGAAGTGCCTGGAACCACTGTTGGACTCTGAGATATCTGCTCAGCTGAGCTCAGATGGGAGAAATGAATGTCAGGCTGTTCATGAGGTTGGCACGACCCCCAGGGACCCTGAGGGGTGAGGCTGAGGGGATAGGGTGTCCTGCTACCCCTGCGTGGGTGCAGGCAAGTTGAACAGCCTTCAGGAGACTGAGATCCATCTTACAGGTAAATACAAAGAAGACAAGACAAAAGACAGCACAAAAATTCAGATTTAATCCTTATCTCCCAGGTAAAAGCTGAGCAAGGTGGTCGCTGTCTGGAGTCCCAACACTGAGGACAGAGACTAGAGGATCCCAGGGCCTCATTGACTTTCCACCATTTTAGTTTAGAGACCTTGTCTCAAACAATAAGATGGGTAGTGAGTGAGAAGACACCAACACTGACCTTCAACCTCCACACAAAAGAGGAGGGATTTGCCAGCCTTAGATAGGAGCAGCGAGTGGTAACAGCTCCACCATGCGGCGGGTCACGTAGTGGCAGGATCAGGAGAGCCACAGTCATTACTGTCTAAACAGGGTCAGTGTGAGCATCTAGCTCTTTGGAGCTTGGAGTCCCTCCCCACCATCCCTTCGGCCAGAGAGCTGTCCTCTGGCTGTGGCATAACTGGGCTCTGCCTCAGTCTTGTGTGTGTGGCCAGCCTTTGTCCCCATCTGGAACACTGTGTGGCTCTTTACTCGTGTGAGGAGCCTCGGTTTAGCCCCTGTGGCATGACAGAGGTGGCATCCCTGCCCGCTCCTGCCTCCCTCTCTCTAAGTCCTTGGGGTTTGCATCTCACAGCCTCACCTGGGGATGGCTACGTGCAGGCAGATGCTCGAGGGCCACATGACTACGAGGAGCACCTGTACGTCAACACCCAGGGCCTGGACGCTATGGAGTCCGAGGACATGTTCGAGGCCCCTCTGCTGCCTGAGGACAGCCCCAAGAAGGACCTGTTTGACATGCGTGCGTGGCCTGTTCCCCATCTGACCTGGGATTGCATGGGGGTGGTCCTTGGGAATCCAGAGGGTAGAGGTCCCAGACTATGAACCTCAGTCAGCTAGGGACAGACTAAGCTAGTCTGCTGGGTGAGGCTGAAGCCCCTTCTGTGGTCAGCCCAGCCTCTGCCCACAGACTCACAGTCGAAGGGGAGAGCCCCGACCTCCTGTCAGCGGGGACTGTCAGTTCCCACCTGCTTGGCTAGGAGATCTCTCTGTCTGTCTCAGTCTCAACTCAGGGTCTCACGTGGTGGTGGGAGAGCTGGTCCAGCTTTCTCCTCAGAAACCCCAGGAAGACGACTCAGTCTGATGGCCCTGCTAATCTTTCCTCCCAGAAGGGTTTGTAGCACTCCATGTTCTCATGTTCCCTGGGCACTGTGGGGTGCTGACTCTCTCAGAGCCTCCCCCAGATCCTTGCAGGTGATCTCCCATTACTGTCATCTTTCTTTGTGTCTATGAGCATTTAGATGCCAGAAGACAACCTTGGCTAGCGTTGCTCAGTGCTGACTAACCGCCTTGTTCTCTAGTGCCTGGGATTTACTAACTAGGCTAAACTGGATGCCCAGTGAGCCCCCGGGATCCTCCTGGCCCCATTTCCTCTGTGCTGGAGTTACCAGGACATACTGTTGTTCCCAGCTTTTTACATGGGTGCTGGGAATCGAACTTTGGTCCTCTGGTTGGCACTGCAAGGACTTACTGAGCCATTTCCCAAGACATCTCGGTTGTGTTCCTGCTCATCATTGTGACTGTGGCGTGAGGTTCCACGTGATACCTGCTGTGTGTCATGGTACTGGCTACAGAGCATGTCTCTTGGCTCCCCTCAGCAGGAAAACAGGTTGGGGTGAGCTCCCTGCAGAGGTGACAGCCGCTTACTTGACTTCCAAGGAAAGGTGGGCTCCCAGGTAGCCCTTGGTAGGTTGGTCAGTAGGGCCTACTGAAGCTCCTGTATCAGGCATGAGTATTGCGTATCGGCACGGTCTGTGTCACCTTTTGCCGCCCCCTTTTCTCGGGAGGGTCCTGAGACTGGGAGAGGTCACTTGGCTCAGCGGTGACAACTCCACAGAAGCAGGGATGTGTGGCCACTTGCTGTTACCAATCATTGGCCGTACCACTGGCATCATGTGGTCGGCAAGGAGAGACATCCATGGGGGTAGAGGGCTGGGGCGGAGGGAGTGCTGTGTGCCTCAGCTTCTAGCCTTGCTGACAGTCCCTAGACTGGGGTTGTAGAGGCTGCGCCTAGCACCAGGTTGGGTCAAGTTCTAGGTCTGGGCTTATAACTGAGCACCCGTCATTCCAGCTAAGTAAGAGAATGAGACAGAAAGACAGAATTTGAGGCTAGCCTTGACAACTTGATGAGACTCTGTCAAGAAGTAAAACAAGGAGTGGGGACGTGACTGAGGGGTAAAGTCCTTGCCTAGAATCCCCAGGGAGGGGATGTGGGCATGGTCTGGGTGGAGCCCCGCCTAGAATCCCCAATGAGCTGGGGCGTGGTCAGGGAGTGGAGCCCCGCCTAGAATTCCCCAGTGAGGAGGGGCTGGGGTTTGACTCTGGATTGCACCTACCTTGCAAGCCGAGAGCTTGGGTTCTGTCCCAGCAATAGAAAAAAAAATGACCCGCAGGACCCTTTGAGGATGCCCTGAAGTTGCACGAGTGCACAGTCGCAACAGGCATCACTGCAGCCCCGTTCCCTTTGGAGGACCAGTGGCCCAGCCCCCCTACCCGCAGGGCCCCCATTGCACCCACAGAGGAGCAATTGAGGCAGGAGCCCTGGTACCATGGACGCATGAGCCGTCGGGCTGCGGAGAAGCTGCTTCGTGCCGATGGGGACTTCCTTGTGAGAGACAGCATCACCAACCCGGGGCAGTATGTCCTCACAGGCATGCACGCGGGGCAGCCCAAACATCTGCTGCTGGTGGACCCCGAGGGTGTGGTAAGCTGGCACTTGGGGCAGGAGGGAGGGCAGGGGCCCCGACTTCAGGGTTGGTGCCGTTCTTTAGATAATGGATCCCTTGCTGTGGCGAAGCTCATTGGCATTAGCTTCTAGAGACATTTTTCAGTCAACTTTTTTCTTCTGAGACGGATTTTCTGTGTAGCCCTGGCTGTCCTGAAACTCATTCTGTAGACCAGGTTGGCCTCAAATTTACAGAGATTCACTTGCCTTTGCCTCCCGAGTGCTGGGATTGATCAAAAAGAATGTTGAATCCAGATGTGTGACTCATGCCTGACATCCCAGCACTGGGGGCGGGGTGTGTGTGTGCAGAGGCAGGAGGATTGCTGTAAGTTTCAGGCCAGTCTGGAACTTCAGAGTGAGAACCTTGAACCAACAGAAAACAGTAAAACACTTTAAAGGGGTTTCTACTTTGAAAAGCACTTTGGGGTTCACATAAGCACCTCTGACCCCCAGCCTCTCTGAGCTCCCAGCCTGGGTGTCTGTCCTACATGCAGGAAGGCAGTTACGGTTTCTCACTGCAGTGTTTATCAAGTCAGCCTTGCTGGAATCAGCTGCCCTGGCTCCTGGTTAGTCTCACTGTGTAGCCCTGTCTGACTGACGCTCCCTCTGTAGACATCAGCCTACCTGGAACTCAGAGCTCTGCCCCCCAGTGCTGGGATTAAGGTGTGTGCCACCACACCTGGCTCTTGTTCCTTGTCCTTTTTTTTCATATTTGTTGTTATTATTTTATGTCTATGTGTGTTTTGCCTGCGTGTGTGTGGTGTGTGTGTGTGTATGTGGTGTGTGTGTGTGGTGTTATGTGTGTATGTGGTGTGTGTGTATATGTGGTGTGTTTGGTGGTGGTGGTGGTGTGTGTATGTGGTGTGGGTCTGTGGTGTTATGTGTCTATGTGGTGTGTGTGTGTATGTGGTGTGTTTGGTGGTGGTGTGCGTGGGTGGGGGGTGTATGTGTGTGTGCGCAGTATGTGTGTGTTGGTATGTGTGTATGTGGTGTGTGTGGTGTGTGTGTATGTGGCATGTTTGGTGGTGGTGTGTGTGGGTGTATGTGTGGTGTGTGTGTATGTGGCGTGTGGTGGTGGTGTGTGTGTATGTGGTGTGTGTGTATGCGGTGTGTGTGTATGCGGTGTGTGTGGTGGTGGTGGTGTGTGTGGTGGTGGTGGTGTGTGTGGTGGTGGTGTGTGTGTGTGGTGTTATGTGTGTATGTGGTGTGTGTGGTGTGTGTGTATGTGGTGTGTTTGGTGGTGGTGGTGTGTGGGTGTGCGTGTGTGGTGGTGGTGTGTGGTGTGTGTGTGCTGTGTGTGTGGTGTTATGTGTGTATGTGGTGTGTGGTATATGTGGTGTGTTTGGTGGTGGTGTGTGTGTGTGGTGTGTGTGTATGGTGGTGGTTGTGTGTGTGTGGTGTGTGTGGTGTGTGTGTGCAGTGTCCCAGAGGACTGGAGTTATGAATGGTTATGAGTGCCCATGTGGCTGCTGTGACTCAAATCCCAGTGCTCTGCTGGAGCAGCCGGTGTTCCACCTCTCTAGTCCCCGTCTATTTATTTATTTTTCTAAACCACAGGCTGCCTCTTGAACGGCAGCATGACTGACCTTGGGTTTCTTCCTCCCTGTTCCTCTGGCTGGTGCCGTGAGAACCCATAAACGGCCTTTTTTTTTTTTTTTTTTTTTGGTTTTTCGAGACAGGGTTTCTCTGTGGTTTTGGTTCCTGTCCTGGAACTAGCTCTGTAGACCAGGCTGGTCTCGAACTCACAGAGATCCGCCTGCCTCTGCCTCCCAAGTGCTGGGATTAAAGGCGTGCGCCACCACCGCCCGGCCATAAATGGCCATTTCTGAAGCCCTCCAGGCTGGGGAAGTCCTTCTAACTTCATGGGGACTTAGAGGCCTTTTCTAGGATCCTGCTGAGGAAAGATTGGACTTGGAGCCTTCTCAGCCATGGAAGCTGTAGTGATTTTACTGTCTAGATTAGTAATTCTCAACCTTCCTCATGTTGTGACCCTTTAATACAGTTCCTCATGCTATGTGACCCCAGCCATACAACTGTTTCATTGTGGCTTCATAACTGTCAGTTGTCCAGTGTTGCGATAGGCGGGACATCTGACGTCTGACCCCTGTGAAAGGGGTTGAGAACTGCTAGTCTAGCTGGACTCTTGTGTGATTTTGGGGTGTCTTGGTTTCCTGGGGTTCTGAAGCACGTGACCACCAATGATATAGCCTAAAAGAGGGCAGGACTTGTCCTGAGGAGATCTCTGCGCCAGCCTTTAGCCGGAGCCTGGGGGTGGTTGGTGATCTCTGCCGTCTTTGGCTTGCGGACACATCGGCTCCATCTCTTCTTCTTCCTTGACTGGTATGCATGCCCATGGCATCTCCCTCTTGGGGCTTCCTCTCTTTCTTGAGGCAGGGTCTCACTGTGCAGCAGTGGTTGTCCTGGAGCTTGTAGACCAGGCTAGCCTCTGCCCTCTGCTGGGTTAAGGGCATACAGTTTCCCTCTTTCTCTTGAGGCACGGTCTCTCACCGAAGCTGGAGCTCAGAGATTTAGGTTGGCTGGTGAGCGGGCTCTAAAGGGCCCACCTTGGGCTGGATCTTCTCTTAGCACTGGGGTAGCAGGTGCACACAGGTGCAGGTGCACACAGCTTTCATATGGAGTTGGAGCTCCAGATTCAGGTCTTCATGCTGTGCAGCAGGCATGTTACTGACCAAACTCCTCAGCTTTTCAACTTTTTATTGTTAGTTTTGAGACAGAATCTATGAGGCTGTCCTCAAACTCAAAATCCTCCTGCCTCAGCCTCTCTGAGCGCTAGGCTCATTGGTGTGCCTTATCACACTGGGCCTGTGGTTCTGGAGTCTTGGGGCAGGTCTAAGCTGGTGAGAGCATGACCCGTGGGATGCCGTCAGGGATGGGTGCTGAGGTTTCTGCCCACAGGTGCGGACGAAGGACGTGCTGTTTGAGAGCATCAGCCACCTCATAGACTACCACCTGAAGAACGGGTTGCCCATTGTGGCTGCCGAGAGTGAGTTGCATCTGCGGGGAGTGGTCTCCCGGGAGCCGTGAGCCAGGTGTGTAGTAGCCAGCTACAGCTGCCGTCTTCAATGTTCCGTTCACCACCGATGGCTTTAGTACACTCGCTGGGTTGTGCAGCCATTGCCGCAACTCACCGTGGAACATCTTATCTTTCCAAAGCAAGTCCAGCCCCTAGAAGCAGTCACCGTCCTTCAAGCGGCCCTACTGTGTGCTGCTTGCCCAGGTCTCCTGTCTGGTGGAGGGTGGGTTTGGTTTAGCTTCGGATTTTGGTGTAAAGGGGATGGAGGGCTGAGTGAGAAGGAGGGAAAGACGTGATGCCCTCAGAATCTCTGGGCAGAGCAGGAGGAGGGAGGTGGCTGTGGTAGGGGAGGGCAGGAGCTAGCAGCTGGATGTGGGGCTGGGTGGTGGGAAGAAGAGGGGCACTGTGGAATTTTCCCTGAAGCTGCTGGTTAGGTCAAGCTGTTCTTCATCCCCATGGCAATGTCTCCTTCCTGTCCTGCTCAGGCCTCCTGCCTGGGGGCCAGGGCTGCAGGCAGAACTGCTCTGTGAGATGGAGGATGAGCCCTATGGGCTCTCAGATATCTCCCATGCTGGGGCCGGTGATGTCACCCAGACAGGTTCTGTTCCAGCCTCAAAGCCCTGAACTGAGGTGCCAACAGTCAGAGCTGTCATTCTCTCAGCGCAGTTCTGAGACAGGCTGTGAGGCTGGCAGCTCTGTCTACACAGAGAGTTTAAGACACTGCCCTGGGGCACACAGCAGCAGCTTGGGGAACCCCAAGGCCCAGGTAGCTGGGTGCCCATGGCTACTGAGGCCTTTTCTGTTCAGCGAAAAGGTAGCTGTTGTCATGGACACCCTGCCTTCACTTCTTTCTGTCCACAGGTGATGGTTCTCAACACAGCTTCTACCCCCAGAGGCCCTTGCAGTGACCCTGAGGGTTCAGCCCTTTTCTCGGACCCTGAAACCACCAGAAACAGAATGGCTGTCATTTCTCCTTCCGCATGAGCCTCAGGAAGCCGCCTTTCCCCAGCTGCGCTCGGCTGGCTGGGCCAGTGAGATAGAGTTAGGGTCCAAACCCCTGGTCCTGCCTGAGCCCCCACCCTGAACGTGGGTGGGGTTGTATAAACCAAAGACTGACCGAGTCGCCTTTAACAGACACCCCAATGGCAGGCCCTGTGCCTTTGGTCCCTAGTGGGGCAGAGTTATCAGGCTGTGTCTATGAGTGACATGCATACCCCTGTGTGTGCCCTGACTGGCTCTGAGGACCCGGATGCATTGTTGCCTTTGGGGGGGATCAAGGTGCTTTTGAGTCTCAAACCCCTGGTGGGGGAGCAGCCTTGGGGCTCGCCTGGAATGGTAGGACATCCAGGTGAGTTAGAGGCCGAGGAGCCTCACTGAGGTATGGTATCCAGTCAGCTCTTCCAACTGTCGGCTCCCGGACCTTCAACTGTAATTAAACACAGTGTTGAACACGTGCCGGCCGTGTCTGTGTGCACCTGCCAGGGTTCCCAGGGGGGAAACTGAGGCCGAGCAGGAAGCTGTGCAGAGTCCTGGGGCTGGAGCGCCCTACCCCACCCCATGCCCCAACTCTCAACAAGCCTCCGGTTTTATTCCAAGATAAAGCCAGCTTCTTTCTCAATGTTTCTTAGCCCCTTCTTGGAGTCACTGTGGCTTACCTGCTAGGGGCCCCCCTGAATGAACAGACCCTGGACACAGGCAAGGATTGGGCTTCTCTGTGGTGTTCTGGAGTACATGCCGGGGAGGGCGTGGGAGTAAAAACCTCCACCTGCCACAAACACGAGACACTCTTCCTCAAATACAGAGTGGCTGAGGGTCCCATCCCCACCCACCCACCCACCTCCTAACACCCATTCACACCCTCATCTTTCCACCCACCCATTCATATGCCCATCTATCCACGTATCTACCCACCCCATCCACCCACCCATCCACCCACCCACCCATCCACCCACCCACCCATCCACCCACCCACCCATCCACCCACCCACCCACCCACCCATCCACCCATCCATCCATCCATCCACCCACCCACCCATCCACTCACCCACCCACCCATCCACTCACCCACCCACCCATCCACTCACCCACCCACCCATCCACTCACCCACCCATCCATCCACCCACCCACCCACCCACCCACCCACCCATCCACCCACCCACCCATCCATCCATCCATCCACCCATCCACCCACCCACCCATCCACTCACCCACCCACCCACCCACCCATCCACCCACCCATCCATCCATCCACCCACCAACCCACCCATCCACTCACCCACCCACCCATCCACTCACCCACCCATCCATCCACTCACCCATCCACCCACCCACCCATCCACCCACCCACCCATCCATCCATCCATCCACCCATCCACCCACCCACCCATCCACTCACCCACCCACCCATCCACCCACCCATCCACCCACCCACCCACCCATCCATCCACCCACCCACCCACCCATCCACTCACCCACCCACCCATCCACTCACCCACCCATCCATCCACTCACCCATCCACCCACCCATCCATCCATCCACCCATCCACCCACCCACCCACCCATCCACCCACCCACCCATCCACCCATCCACCTATCCACCCATCCACTCATCCATCCATGTCTTTACCCATCCAACCTTCAGCCCTGTCCACACCCACCCACCCTTTTATCCACTTACTCATCTACCCACATACCAACTCATCCATTCTTCCCACCACAGTCTTCAGCAGGGATGAAAAACTATCTCAGACATTGATCAGCAAGTCACCACTAAGTGTACTTTACAGATAACACCTAGGGAGAGGACTGTTTTGGAGTCCAGGCAATCTGGACGGCTTCGTTGCAGATCGCTGCTGATCCTGGCGTGGAGGGCATAGAGTTGTGGGCAGAGTGAGAACATGTAAAGAGGGCCTGTGTGTGTGGAGCTGGCATGCCCAGGGATCAGAATGGTGCCCAGGGGTGGAGGACACAGGACTGAGGAGGCATGAGGTCCTAAACTTGATTTCCAGTGAGAAGAGCCACTCTGGCGGGGACAAGAATGTCTGGGGATTGGATTCTGGAACCTGGGTCAAAGAGGTCTAAACTAGCTTTGTTCAGTCATTGGTGAATCCGTTCATACACTGTTTTTACAAGGTCCAGCCCCCTCCAGCCCCCCCCCCCGAAGTCCTGTGTCTGGTGCCTCTCAGGACGTGTACTCACTCCGCCCTGAGTTTAGGGACCTCAGGTCTCACGGTGCAGGCTAGGAGATGGATGCTAGTGACCCACCAGAGACCCACGTGTGGTGAGGGATGGCCGAACCGCCAGGCTCCATTATCTTCCTGTCACCGAGCTGAGCCATGGGTGAAGGCAGCTGTGGCCAACCCTCCTGTTTAGGACTCAGGCTCAGTTCTCCAGGAAGCTCAGGTGCTTGGCTCTGGGGGATTCCACCCCCATCCTACCCTTCACACCAACTACTCAGCAAATGCTTGCCCTGAGGGATCTCAGATGAGTGTGCCACAGTTCTGAGTCTGAATTCTGGGGGTTTCTTTCTCTGGCGTGCCCATAGGTCCCTTACTCTGAGACAGGAGGCCCAGCTTCCTGTGGGCCTGCCACGCACTGCTCATGTCTAAGTAAACAGGCTGTAGGGCAGGAACCGTCAGGCCCTTGTGACCTGAGGCAAGACTTCTCTTGTTAGAGCTGTGTGGGTACAAAGATTGGCACCAGATCTTGAGCCTCACGCCTTTGTTGTATATAGCACTGCATTGTGTTTTATGTGTATGAGCGTTTTGCCCTGCGTGTATGTCTGTGAGTCATATGGGTACTAGGAACTGAACCTGGATCCTCGATGAGAGAATGTTCTTTTTAAGCACTGAGCCATCTCTTTAGCCCCAGACAGGAGCAAAATAGCACACAGACCTCTGAGAAAGACCCCTCCCACTGACCCTGGGGGCTAAGGTTGTGCCCAGCAGGAGGTGGCACAACTCAGAACTGTAGGAAGAAGCTGGATCAATACCACCTGCTCTAGGAGCTCTCTCCAGCATGAACTGAGCCTGAGTCCTAGATAGGAGGGGGTTGGCCACATCTGCCTCGGCCAGTGGTTCTGCTCAGAAAGAGGCAGACGGCTTTGTTGACCAACAGGCTCCTGGTCGCCATCTGCCAGCTGGAAGGGCTGGGCTCCCTCCCTGCAGGGTGGGGTCCACGGGGGCCAATAGGGTAGGGGTGGAGACCCACTTCCAGATAACTTTCTCCATGGCTTCCATTTCTAAGCTTCCGAACATAACAGGGTGCAGGGGACAGCCGCTGGGCTCAGCTGCTGGAGTCCTTTGCTGCGAGGGTCCTCAGCGCCCTTCACTAAGAGCTTGATCGCCTGCAGAAAGCTTGGGAAAAAATTCCAGCCAACATCTCTTAGGCTCTCCGGGACTCTCAGCAGTGGATAAATGTGGCCTGTGGAATCACTGAGGTGGCAGAGGAACAGAGAGTTTAGAGGCACACAGCAGCGAGTGCGTATGGCCACAAGATTCAAGCTCCAGCTGAGCAGACCAAGGCAGCCTGGCTCCTAGGCACTGTGACCCAGGAGGTGCCCGTGGTTTGAGCCCTGGCTTTACCTTGCCAGGACTCTTTATCTGCCATGGCCAATGGCAGTTTCTTCCATTCCCCTGTAGATTTCCTGCCGCGGGTTTTTGTTTTTATTTTTGTTTTGTTGGTTTGAGACAGGGTTTCTCTGTATAGCCCTGCAATTCACTCTGTAGACCAGGCTGGCCTCACTCACAGAGATCCGCCTGCGCCTGCTTCCTGAGTGCTGGGATTAAAGGTGTGCGCCACCACGATCGGCTTGCTACGGTAGTGTCATGGAGAGCCACATACCCACACTGCCATTCACCTGCTGAGCGGCCATGAGAACCCAAGATGGAGAAAGTCATTTAGAAGCAGATTGGGACTCAGTTCCCAACTCCAATCATAACTACTACGCTCCTCAGAGGTGAGGGGCGGTGCCCAGACCGGAAGTGGTACAGCTTGCCCCAGCTGGGTTCAGTGCCACAAACCCCGCCCCTCCGCTCCCCATCCAGTCTGTATCTCAGTCTAGAACCAGAGGCCCAGATCAGTGCTGTGGGGTCCTGCTCAGGACCACAGGCGATACAGTTGGTATCAGGAGGTTCAGCCCAGAGCCCAAGATCCGTCCCACACAGCTGGATCCGCCCCTGGCCGTACGAGTGGGTTCCCCTCACCCTCTCAGCGTCCCCTCCTTGTGCCAGACAATTGATCCAATACTACCGGCCCCCCCAGGCCCCGACCAAGAAAGTCCAGCCTCTCCTGCCAGCCCCGCCCCTTCTTCAGGCTCCACCTTATTTTAAGCAGGAGCCCCGCCCGTCATCCAACCCCGCTCCCAGTCCGGTCCTACGTGCAGACCCCGCCCTATTTATATTAGGAACCCCGCCCCCGATTCTCCACCCTCGGCCAGTTCCGGGAGGCCCCGCCCCTGCCGGACTGCGGGGCCGCGGGCGCGCGGCCACATTCGGAGGAATACGGCTTGGTGGGCGGTTTCCCGCGCCGGGCGCAGAGCTGGCCCCTGCGCTGCCGCCTCGCTCGCAGCTGCGCCGGGCCCGCAGCCGAGCCTCGCGTTCCGGAGTCGCCGAAGCCCGCGGCAGGGGAGCCCCGCGCGCTCCGAGGTGCCCAGACCCCGCGCCCGGAAAGCCGGGGGCGCGGTCAGCTCGCTGCGCGGGACCCAGGACGGCCGCCTCCCCCCCACCCAACGCAAGGCGCAGCAGCTGAGCGAAGCCACAGGTGGGTGGCAGCTGGGGGCGGGGCCGGGACAGCTCAGGCCTGTGGTTCCTGGGGGAGACCCCGGCCCTTCAGGTGGGTGGGTAGGTGTGCGGAATGCAGGCTGGGGCCAGCTGGCCTGGGAGGCTGACACTACTCAGGGCGCTCCAAGCGCTCAGCGTGTCCCTGCATTACGCTGGCCTCGACCCTGACAGGTGATGACCACTGAACCAGATGGCAACCCCATGGGGCCCTGGCAGATGACCCCCTCCCCCCGCCCCGTGTAAAGAGCCGGCCCCTAACAGTTCTGACAATCATCTTACACCTGGGCACAAATACCAACCTCTTGGTAACCCCAACAGGTCCCACCCTCTGACAGGTGGCCTTTGAGTACATCTGTCACCTCTGATCCCTATTTCTTTTCTCAGACTCCCTGGTCTCTTGCCTGTTGTCCTCATGAGAAAAACCAACATGTGGTTCTTGGAACGGCTTCGGGGGTCTGGGGACAATGGAGCCAGCCGCGGGGTGGGTGGCGAGGCTGGGGACAAGGCCTCCAAGGGTCCTCTATATAGCAACGTGCTGACGCCGGACAAGATCCCCGACTTCTTCATACCCCCCAAGCTGCCCTCTGGCCCTCCAGAGGCCGAGGGGCAGGCAGACCTGGGCCCATCCACTTCCGAGCAGAACCTGGCTTCACCTGGGCCCCGCCGAGCACCACGAAGCCCCCGGCTGCCTGTCAAGTTGGCCTCAGAGAGCAGGAGTCTGCTGAAGGCAGCCACACGACACGTGATTCAGATAGAGAGCGCAGAGGACTGGACCGCAGAGGAGGCCACCAACGCCGACCCCCAGGCACAGGGTGCCATGTCGTTGCCCTCTGTGCCCAAGGCTCAAACATCCTATGGCTTTGCCACACTGGCTGAGAGCCCCCACACCCGACGCAAGGAGTCCCTTTTCCACAGTGAGCACGGGGCCCTGGCCCAGGTGGGTTCCCCTGGTGCTGGCCGCCGGCGAGCAGGTGCCAAGGCCAATGGGGGTAATGGGGGACCCCGGGAGGCTGGAGGGGGCCTGATGAGCCCTAGTCGCTACTTCAGCGGCGGGGAAAGTGACACGGGGTCCTCTGCCGAGTCCTCTCCCTTCGGGTCCCCTCTGCTCTCTCGCTCTGTGTCGCTGCTCAAGGGCTTCGCCCAGGACAGCCAGGCCAAGGTGAGCCAGCTGAAACACTCGGTGGGCCGCCATGGCTCCCTGTCTGCCGATGACAGCACCCCAGATACTAGCCCAGGTGTCCGTCGCCGCTTGACCCGCAAGGCTACCCCGGAGCCAGGCCCCGAGTCTGGCCAGGCACCACGTGGAGAGCACACAGTGCGGATGGGCACCAGGGGCAGCGTGAGGCTGCTGGCGGAATACGAGGCGGCTCAGGCCCGCCTGCGTGTGCGCCTGCTGGCGGCTGAGGGTCTGTACGACCGGCCTTGTGATGCCCGGAGCATCAACTGCTGCGTGGGGCTGTGCCTGGTGCCCGGGAAGCTGCAGAAGCAGCGGAGCACCATCATCAAAAACAGTCGCCACCCCATCTTCAACGAGGACTTCTTCTTTGACGGCCTGGGTCCAGCCAGCGTGCGCAAGCTGGCCCTCAGAATCAAGGTGGTCAATAAGGGTAGCAGTCTCAAGCGGGACACAATCCTGGGGGAGGAGGAACTGCCACTGACCTCGCTGCTGCCCTTTCTGTGAGGTCACCGGCTCCTCCCCCTCCACATCGGAGTGGGTGGGGGCGGGGCCTGCGGCCCTGTGTTTCCCTGGGTCTCTCTTAGTGGATTGCTCTTTTCATAGGAGATGGGCTGCAGGCGCAAAGCATTGCTCTGCCGGCCGGCACCCCTCCCCCTTCCCACTCCGTGATACCTCTTGGCCCTTTCATCTTGAGTTGTGGGGTTCTTAGCGGTCCCAGGATCCTGGGTACCTAAGGCAACCGGTACCCAGAGATTAGGTCCCCGAGTGGGGGCTGGCCTATCTTTCCCCCCTTCACTGCACCGGGGTGTTTTCCGTCACAGTCTGGTTGCTACACTCAGCTCAGATGCTCTGAGAACCCCTCGTCTGTGGGAGGTCATCCTCCCTGACCAGGCTGGCTCCAGGTAGACCCAGCCTCTCAGGTTCTGGGGCTGGTGTTCCATTCTGTCTAGAGCTGGGGAGACTAGAAGTGCGTTAGGAGCCGAGGGTCGCAGGGTCTCTTCGCTGTTGGCTCTTTGGCGCAGGATTCTCTCCACTCCTGCCGACCAACCAGAAGCACCTGTAACCCAGAGCTTCTGCCTCAAGCCCAAGACTCCCTCCCCATTCAGCAGGCTACAAACTTCCTTCCCAGGGTGCCCCTTGCTCCAGAGTGTAAATAGGCTTTGGTGGTGGGTGGGAGGGACAGGTCTGGGTTCTGTGTGGTTTCCCTGCATAGGAAGCCCTCCTGCGGTAGGATCCTGGCTCCCGGAACTGCTGCTGCGTTCTGCACAAACTATGCCTCGGATTAAATGGACTGCCTGTTGGGCCCTGGTGGACCAGGAAGGGCCCGGTGTCCTTCCTCTTTTGCTATCCTCAAACTCTAAAAGCCCAAGGCCCTCTAGAGAAGAACATGGAGCTGATTCTTTAGGGACCCTTTAGGCACAGCCGAGTGGCACCTTGAAGTGGACTCTTCCCTGTGCCTGGTCCCCACAGTCTCTGGAACTGGGGCACAACCAAGACCTGGGCTGGTCAGTTGGGGTGATGGACAGAAGGGCGCACGGATCACCTGCTGTTTTCTGTTTCCCATCCCCTATGCTCCACAGGGTCCCGTTTTCTACACCCTGCACTATTCGATATCTTTGTGTTTGCAGTTGACTGTGTGCGCCTCTTTAAGACGCCTCCCCCAATGTGTTTGTTTATAATGCTGTTTTTAGTGCAGTAAAGGTGTTTGGGGAGTGCGGGGGTGCAGGTCTGCTTGCTTTGTGTTTAATAACAACATAGTTTCGCTGTGGATGGTGGGCGGGGAGTGGGGAGCCTTGGGTGAGGAAGGCCTTTCTCACACTCCTACTCTCTGTCACTTGGGACTGCTGGACAGAGAGGGAGGGAGGGAGGGAGGCCCCAGCCTGTGTGATCAGGGACTCACAGATCCAAGTGCTGGGCCCTGTCCCCACCCTGCGTCCACATCAACCCATCCTGTCCTCACCATAGCCCAACTGTCTGGACAGGGTTGAGAGTAGAGCCTAGTCAAACTGCGGTCCTCAGAGAGCTGTCTCCGTTTCCTCCATTTCCAGGTCCTGCCAGACGCCTAAACCAGGAACTGACCTGGCCCTGCCTGGCCCAGTGAGACTCAGGTCTTGAGGCTGCTTCCCCGGGGTGGTAGGCACTTCCTCCAGGAAGCCCTCTGGAAACAGGGTTTTCTCTGAACTAAGTCACTGTGTGGCTATGCGTCTGACACCAGAGTTGGGACAGGATCATCTAGTCCTTGGGGGTCACCATTCCCCATGCACACATGTCGAGGACGTCCAGGGCGCTGGATGAGGATGCCTTAGATGGTCGCAGACTGAGGAGAGGAGGTTCCACTGCCCCTCATCGTCCTGCTGCCCCTCATCACCTGGCTACTCTGGTCAACATGGGTTCCTGTGGGTGGGAGGGACCCATGCTAAGAGGGAGAGCGACCATACTGTGGCCTGTGGCCTTGTGCTAAACCTGGGCATGAGTTACAATATTAGAGGAAGGAATATGGGAACTTTGTGACCATGTGTGGAGGGCTGGCTGGCCGGTCCTCGGCTACAGAAGGGAAGTGAGCAGAGCCCAGGCTGGGTGTCCTGATGGCGGGAGGGTCAGAGCCCTGGATTAAAGGCCTCCTAGACTTTCAGGATGGGGCACAGCTCCTGGTGTCCACCCTAAGGCCCTGCGGCCTCTCTAATACCCACTAAGGACCTCATGTCCCTCTCTGCCCAGGACATGATCCCTGTGTCCCTCTGATCCTAGGACAGGGCCCCTGTGTCCCTCTCTGCATAGGACATGATTCCTGTGTCCCTCTCACCCTAGGACAGGGCCTCTGTGTCCCCCTGATCCCAGGACAGGACCCTTGTGTTCCTCTGACCCCAGGACAGGATCTCTGTGTTCCTCTGACCCCAGGACATGATCCCCATGTTCCTCTGACCCCAGGACATGATCCCCGTGTCCCTCTGACCCTAGGACAGGGCCCCTGTGTCCCTCTCTGCCCAGGACAGGACCTCTGTGTCCCTCTCTGCCCAGGACATGATCCCTGTGTCCCTCTGACCCCAGGTTATGACCCCTGTGTCCCTCTGACCCCAGGACATGATCCCTGTGTCCCTCTGACCTCAGGACATGACCCCTGTGTCCCTCTGACCCTAGCACAGGACCCCTGTGTCCCTTTGACCTCAGGACAGAACCCCTGTGTCCCTCTGACCTCAGGACATGATCCCTGTGTCCCTCTGACCCCAGGACATGATTCCTGTGTCCCTCTGACCCTAGGATAGGACCCCTGTGTCTCTCTGACCCTAGAACAGGGCCCCTGTGTTCCTCTGACCCCAGGACAGGACCCCTGTGTCCCTCTGACCCTAGAACAGGGGCCCTGTGTCCTTCTGATTCCAGGACATGATCTCTGTGTCCCTCTGACCCCAGGACAGGACCTCTGTGTCCCTCTAACCCCAGGACAGGACACCATGTCCCTCTCTGCCCAGGATAGGACCCTGTGTCCCTCTTTGCCCTTTAGCCAGTTTGGCTCACTGCCCCAGGGCACACAAGTCCTCTTGCTGCCTTGGAATCCGCAGCAGCCGCTGCTGCCAGTGACCAGAAGACCAGTACCGCCAAGGCCGAGGTCCTGGGATGTGTTACTGGGGCCACTGGGCGTCTTCTGGGCCACTGTATGCCATTCCAGAGCTAATTTCATCTCTCAGATGACACCCTGATACCCTGTGCGACTCTGAATAGATCCCTGTCTCTGTGCACACTTGTGTGTTTGTGTGTGTTTACCTGTGTCCTTATGTAATGTGAATGTGCCCCTGGATGGCTGTCTCACCCTGCGTCTGTGTCTGGCCGGGGCTTCCCCACACCAAAGCACATCAATGGTGTAGCGTGAATTCTAGTTGCTTTTCATAAAAACCTGGAGCCAGATATTAGGGAGTAAAACCTGAGAGATCAGAGAAGCAATGTGGCCAGCCACTGGAGAGACCTTTTACCTCTACCAAATCCTCAGACCGAAGGGGCAATCCCTTGCTCAGATTGAGTCCTCTGACTGACTGCTTCAGACTGCATCTCCAGACTGCAATTGTCTCCACCAAACGTCAGACTGCATCTGAGCAGCTGTCTCCTCCTGCCCTACATCCCTCCCTCTGCCCAGCCATGTCCTTTATGTCTCTACCTCCCTCGTCTGGGATTAAAGGTGTGAGCCACTGAGCCACCGCTGTTTGTCCTCTAGTGTCTTAGCTCTGCACTCTGGTCTCAGGTACGCTTTATTTGTTTTTTTTTTTTTTGGTTTTTCGAGACAGGGTTTCTCTGTGGCTTTGGAGCCTGTCCTGGAACTAGCTCTGTAGACCAGGCTGGTCTCGAACTCACAGAGATCTGCCTGCCTCTGCCTCCCGAGTGCTGGGATTAAAGGTGTGCGCCACCACCGCCCGGCTGTTTTTTTTGTTTTTTTATTCTTTTTTAATTAAAATTTCCACCTGCTCCCCATTTCCCATTTCCCTCCCCTCCTCCCAAATATTGCCCCCTCCCCCCAAGGTACGCTTTATTTGTTAAAACACAAACAAGATATCCCTACACATAGGTCCTGCATGTCCATCCCGTCTCTCTCCTGAAGATGAGAGCCCGTTTGAGCCTGGTTCCTCTCTGCTGCCTAGGAAGACATGAGGGAGCACGGACGGCGTCCAGGGTTGCCTGGGAGAACTTTTCTCTGCCTTGTACCCAGGACACTCAGGCCCCTCCGGTCTGTGGTGATGACACAGGCAGGTGAGTGAGCACACAGCCCTGCCAGCATGGCTTCCATTTGAGCTGCCCTGCCTTGAAGATGCAGCGGCCATCCAGGTCTTCATAGGTGAAATCTGAAGCCTCTTAGTGGACTCCACACACAACGGACGTGCCTTCTTCAGAGGGGACCAGCGTAGAGGGAAGAGGAACTGAGGGTGAGGGTTACGTCCATGCTGGCTCCCTGGGTCCAGCTATGCTTGAAGCCCATGACTGGGCATCCTTGCAGCTGAGAAAGGCACTATGTCTCTCTTGTGCTCCAGCCTGTTTTGCCAAGAATAGCGGCGCAGTGGCCTCATGACTGAGGGGTGAGGTCCCTGTCCTGGGGAGCCCCAGGGAGAGGCAGACAATGGATACAGCTCCAGAAGCCTGGGCTGTGGATGCTTGGAGAGCTCGGGAGGAAATGAAGAGGGCATGAGCCTCCTGCCCGAGATTTGTGTAAGGCATTGAACCAAGGAAGGGCGCGAGGAAGGGCCACAGGGATGTCTGCTTGATGCCCTGCTGGCCCTGCTCCCCAGCTTTCCAGGATCTCCAGAGCCCCACCTGCTGTGTGCTGCGGCTGCTTAAGGGGCCTCCCTTTGTCTCCATGCTCCAGCTTAAGCCTCTGTTTTTCCATTTGACTGTGTGGGGTTCCAGCTGAGCCTGTGATTGGTTTGGAAAGCCTGTGTATGGTCTAGAGTAACCTTGGGCTCCCAGCTCAGTGCGCTACACTGCAGTGGTAATGAACACAATCATATTAGGTGGTAATTGCAGGTTGTCTGAGACAGTGGCTCCCTGGATGGCGATCCCCCACTTCCCTCCATGCTCTGGGTAGGAGGGGCCTCAGCCATCTCAGCTGACTTTGGGTTTCAAGCTGCTGGAGTTGTGGGGTGGTGATGGCCGCATAGCGATGATTGTGGTGTTTACAGGGTGGTCTGTGAGCTACCACCTGACATCCACTTTACAATGGGCTGCTATAAGCGCCCACCCTCAGGGCTGCAGACTGTAGGACTCAGGTTCAGGGCTGCTCTGTGTGCAGCCTTGGCCTGTATCCTGGCACTCTTCTATCCTGATGGAGGTGTGAGAGGGATAGAGACTTATTACACATGGCACTGGCTCTGCTCACCGGAGGGCCCTGGTGGGAGTCAGTCTTTCCTGTTGTCGGGAGGGTGAGAGGGCTGGGCTGGGCCTGGCTCCTGGGAGGGAGGTCTGGGAAGTCTCCTGGGAGTCTTGACTGACATGGTGAGGGCTTTGGGTCTCAGGTAATCAGTCTTGACTTGATCATACTGCCTTGGCCCAGAATTCACGTGCCATGCTATGCCACGTCAAGCCACACCACGAGAACCTCAGTCTAGGATGTAACAAGAAGGCAGCAGGGATGTTTTTGTCCCTTTCCAGGCTCTGGGTTTTCTTAGAAAGGAATGAGGTTTTCTTAGAAAGGACCTGTGACCTGTCGGCCACACGATACAGCCAGCTGCGGCAGTCAGTGCTCAGTGCATGCTGGCTGCACACAGCAAACCATGCCTTCTGTGCAGACAGAAGGGGCTCCGTCTGCATTCCTTAGCTGGTATTCAAGTCTGGCTCCGGAGTCTCTGGTAGAAGGTAGGACCCTGTGGGGACTCATGTTCCCGGAATAGTGTCCCAGATGACATCCCCAACCCTCTCTCAGCTTGGGCAGATATGCCATGATCCCCATGGCCAAGTAACAGCAGGATGCTTTTTTTTTTTTTTTTTTTTTTTTCTCATCTGCGCTCAGTTAGGTTCCAGAGAATCCCAGGACAGTGGCTGGCTGTGGTGTCTGTTAACACACAAAGTGCGTGCTGGTCACCAGGCTCCTTCTGCACCCCGGCTCCTCTCTGCTCTTCTCGCCCCAGCTTCCTAAGAAAACCTGTCACCTTGGCCACACGCTGTCTTGGTTCTTCTCTTGATTCCTCTTGATCTCCTGCTCTTGGCTCCTGGTCCCATCTCTTGCTTCTCTCTCGTCTCTTCCCCACCTCTCCTCTATTCTGCTGGCCATGTTCAATCTGCTGCTTTGACTCTGCTCTGTCCTCCAGATGCCGATGACTGAACTCTCCGTAATATCTACAGTAGGAACCATCTCTTGACCATGCCTCCCAGTGCCCATATCCTCATTCTCATTCACTCTTCGCTTACTCTGGGAACCTGCCACCTGCTGAGGGGAGGTCCAGGCAGCTGAGTGGCCATCTGGCAGCACACAAGAGCCTAGCCTCAGTGGGACAAGGGATAAGGGCCCTGTGTGCCTGACCTCCCTTCAGTCCAGTGCTGTGTCACCAGAGAGGGTGAGACTAGGGGCTTCCTGGAGCGGGAGGGGACAGGAGAGGGAGCCGTGTCCGTAGCAGCAGGGAGTGAAAGGTTGGGTCCTGAGCAGGGATAAGCCTCTGGGCATAAGGTTTTTAAAAATTTATTATTGTTATTATTATTATATCATTCTTGTTAGGTTTCCTGGGTTTTGGCAGCAGATGAAGAAAAAGGAAAGGGCTTGGTGCCTCCGAGGTGTGGTGGGGGAGAAGGTTACTGTAGATACAAGGGAGACACAGCCAGAGGCAGGGGCATGACCCTAAGTCGGGGAGAAGTGGAGGAGGAGAAGAGAGAGGAAATCAGGTGCAGCAGCCACGAGGTTCAATCGAGAGCAGGGTCACCAAAATGGCTGGATTATATAGGGAAGGCCAGCCTAGCCCCCTAGGCCGAAAAATTTAGGGTAGGGACTGGATATGCCAGCCAGAAGGGCCCTGTAACAGGGAGGGACTGAGGGATGCTGGGAGAACCTGGAGGCCAGGTCTGCTTTGATATGTTAATGGACACCTCAGCCTTTTGTCCTGGGGTTGAAACCTAACAAGTATTATTATTTTATTCAGGAGGCAGAGGCAGGTGGATCTCTATGAGTTTGAGGCCAGGCTGGTCTACACAGCAAGTTCTAGGCCATCCAGGGCTGCATAATGAGATTCTGTCTCAAAATATATTTTTTATATTTATGTATTTATTTAGTGTGTATATGATGTGTGTATATGGTGTGTGTGTGTTTGTGTGTGTATATGTGTATGTTTGTTGTATACGTGTCTGTTTGTATGTATGTGTGTTTGTATGTGTGTGTGTATGTTTGTATGTATGTGTGTTTGTATGTGTATGTGTGTTTGTATGTGTGTGTATGTATGTATGTATGTTTGTGTATATGTGTTGGTATATGTGTATGTGTGTCTGTATGTGTGAATGTATATGTGTGTTTACCTGTATGTATGTGTGTTTGTATGTGTGTGTGTGTTTGTATGTATGTGTGTGTTTGTATGTGTATGTGTGTTTGTACGTGTGTGTATGTGTGTATGTATGTGTGTGTATATGTGTTGGTATGTGTGTATGTGTGTTTGTATGTGTGAATGTATATGTGTGTTTACCTGTATGTTTGTGTGTTTGTACGTGTGTGTATGTGTGTATGTATGTATGTGTGTGTATATGTGTTGGTATGTGTGTATGTGTGTTTGTATGTGTGAATGTATATGTGTGTTTACCTGTATGTTTGTGTGTTTGTATGTGTGTGTGTTTGTATGTATGTGTGTCTGTTTGTATGTGTATGTGTGTTTGTATGTGTATGTGTGTGTATGTGTGTATGTATGTATGTGTGTGTATATGTGTTGGTATGTGTGTATGTGTGTTTGTATGTGTGAATGTATATGTGTGTTTACCTGTATGTTTGTGTGTTTGTATGTGTGTGTGTTTGTATGTATGTGTGTCTGTTTGTATGTGTATGTGTGTTTGTATGTGTGTGTATGTGTGTATGTATGTATGTGTGTATATGTGTTGGTATGTGTGTATGTGTGTTTGTATGTGTGAATGTATATGTGTGTTTACCTGTATGTATGTGTGTTTGTATGTGTGTGCGTATGTATGTATGTGTGTTTGTATGTGTGTGCGTATGTATGTATGTGTGTGTATATGTGTCTGTATGTGTGTGTATGTGTGTTTGCATGTATGTATGTGTGTGTGTGTGTGTGTGTGTGTGTAAGTCAGAGGACAACTCATGGGAGCTGGTTCTCCCCTTCCACCACATGGGTCCCTGGGCTCAAACTTAGGTTGTCGGGCCTGGGTGCAAGGGTCTTGCCAGCCCAGGCAATGGGTTTTGATGATATTTTAAAGGATTCCTGCTGTGGGACAATGGTCTTTTACCATGTAAAGATTTATCAGTTGTATTGCTTTAATAAAACGCTGATTGGCCAGTAGCTAGGCAGGAAGTATAGGCAGGGTGACCAGATAGGAAGTAAAGGTGGGGTGACCAGAACAGGAGAATTCTGGGAAGAGGAAAGGCCGAGTCTGCAGTTGTTACCCAGACACAGAGGAAGCAAGATGAGAATGCCTTGCTGATAAAAGGTACCAAGCCACGTGGCTAACAAAGAAAAGAATTATGAACTAATTTAAGTTATAAGAGTAAATAAGAAGCCTGAGCTAATGGGCCAACTGTGTGTTCTAGCTGTGGGACCAGGTGGGACAGAACAGCTGTGGGATCAGGTGGGACAGAACAGCTGTGGGACCAGGTGGGACAGAAATTTCTGTCAGCAGAGTTTCCAGGCTCCTGTGGTGTAGAGTAACCACCATTATCTACTCCCAAACACACAGATCTGGGCAGAGGAAGCTCAGCTGTGTCTCCACAGCACCCCAGGGTGAAAGAGCTGCGGCTTGTGAGGAGGCTGAGGAGTTACTGTGCTGCCGTCCCAACTGTTAACCCTGAGAATTGTCTAATTAAAGCAAGCTGTATTTTGTGTCTGAGCTAGCAGCCCCTGCTGGTCTCTTGGGGTCCTTTAGGCCACAGAAGTTGTTCACAGTGGTGAGGGTTGGTGGTTATACATTACTAGGAAACTACACTGAAAGGGAAGAGCATGGTAAGGAATCATGGAAAGGGGTGCAAGCAGTTTCCGTCAGACCTAAGAAACGGAACTTAATTACAAGTAGAAACCTTAACTTGCAAGAACCTAACACTGGAGCTTTCCTTTTTCTTTTTCTTTATTTGAGACAGGGTTTCTCTGTGTAACCCTGGCTGTCCTGGAACTCACTCTGTAGACCAGGCTGGCCTTGAACTTGGAGATCCTCCTGCTTCTACTTCCCAAATGCTGGGATTAAAGGCCTGCACCCCTGCCTGGCCAGGACCTTATTCCTAGCTGTCTTAACTATAAGCAGAACCCTTAACCTACGAGGTATAATCTTACTGTTCTGGTTTCATACAACATGAAGTGAGGGGCAGGTGGAACCCGGGGTAGTCATGGTGGGGGTAGGGGCCTCTGGGGACATCAGTGTTCTCGTTCACAGGTGGCGAGCTCCCAAAGGTCGAGTGCCCAGAACCATACAATGTAACGAGTGAGCAAGAACTGAGCAGACAGGGTCTAGAGCAGCGGCTTCCAGCCTGTGGGCCGTGGCCCCTTTTGGGTCAGGTGACCTTTCACAGAGGTTGCTTCATCTCAGATATTTAGCAAAGTTACAGTTATGAAGTAGATAGCACAGAAGCACTTTTACCGCTGGGGTCACCACAGCACCAGGAACTATATTACAAAGTTGCAGCATTAGGAAGGTTGAGAGCCACTGCTCCAAAGACTCAGCACTCATGGAGATCACTTATACCACCCAGCACAAGGAAAATGAAAATCATGGGGCAATGCTTCATACCCACAGATGTCAGCCAACGAGGCTGCTGGGAAACGGGACCGTCACACATGACAGCTGCCTTGGAGCAGTCTGGGGGGAGGGGCCCCTCAGGTAAAGGCAGATCAATTGTTTCTGCTCACATGTACATGTGAAAGGGAGGAAAGCCATCACAGAGCACAGAACTGTTCTTATCTGCATTGTTTACATACAGGGAATGAGGGACACACAGGTGATTGATCCACATGCTGGAACAGTACCCAGCTGTCTATACAGGGATGAGGGACACAGGCGATTGATCCACATGCTGGAACAGTACCCAGCTGTCTATACAGGGATGAGGGACACAGGCGATTGATCCACATGCTGGAACAGTACCCAGCTGTCTATACAGGGATGAGGGACACACAGGCGATTGATCCACATGCTGGAACAGTACCCAGCTGTCTATACAGGGATGAGGGACACACAGGCGATTGATCCACATGCTGGAACAGTACCCAGGTGTGAATAGGAGCAAGGCTATGGTACACACGCAGGGACCCTTAGTGTGCTATGATAAGTGAGAATCAGATACAAAAAGTTACTCAATATGGTGTTGGTGGAGGCTGCTCATCCATTTCCCAGACACTCAGACCCGAAATAGCCACACAGAAACTATTAACTGCAATACTGTTTGACCAATAGCTTAAGCGTATTTCTAGCTAGCTCTAATATCTAAATCCATTTCTATTAATCTGTGTATCGCCATGTGGGTTGTGGCCTACAGGTAACATTCCATCTGGCATCTGACTCCTGCATCTGTCTCTTGCAGAGGCTCCATGACTTCTGTAAGACCTGCCTTCTTTCTCCCAGCATTCAGTTTGGTTTTCCCACCTAGCTCTATTCTGCCCCATCACAGGCCAAAGCAGCTTCTTTATTCATTAACCAATAAAAGCAACAAGTATACAGAAAGACTTCCCACATCAGTATGGTGATGTGGGATTCCCCTCTGTATGCTGTGAATAGCACTGATAATAAAGAATCTGCCTTGGCCTGTGATAGGGCAGAGTAGAGCTAGGCAGGGGAAAACCAAACTGAATGCTAGGAGAAAGAAGGTGGGGTCGGGAGACTCCATGTAGCTGCCGCAGGGAACAGACATGCCAGAACCTTGCCAGTAAGCCACAGCTCGAGGTGATAACGCAGATTAATAGAAATGGGTTAAATTAAGATGTAAGACTTAGCCAATAAGAAGCTAGAGCTAATAGCCCAAGCAGTGGTTTAATTAATACAGTTTCTGTGTGGCTATTTCGAGTCTGAGCAGCTGGGAATGAAAAAGCAGCCTCCACCAACAATATGGGACTCTGGAGATGTGAGATCATGGCCGCCAAGGGCTGGGAGGACATGGGGTGACCGATCATGGGGACGGGACAGAATAGTAGAGTAAGGACAATGGTTGCATAACGCTGCAAAAGTGTCGTGGACCCGGAACTGAGGTGTACGATAGAATTAGCTTAATATCTGAATTCCACTGCAGTTACACAGCAGCTCACCAGTCTGTGCTGTTGTCTATTAATTAAAAAGTCGTAGGCAGAAGACATGTGGAACCTCAGCACACATGTCTGCACAGCCCTTGGTGGCGTTAGAATCCCCTTGGCTGTGCCTGTGGGGATTGTCTAGACTGGTCAGTCGAGGTGGCCCTCACTGCGAGTGTCTTCACCAGGGTCACCGTTGGGAGGAGAGGGTTTGTGAGGCTCACGCTTCCACATTACTTCATCACTGGAGGAAGTCAGGACAGGAACTCAAGCAGGGCAGATTTCTGACGGCAAGAGCTGATACAGAGACCATGGAGGGTGCTGCTTACTGAATTGTTCCCCGTGGCTCGCTCAGCCTGCTTTCTTATAGAACCCAGGATCAGCAGCTCAGGGATGGCACCACCCACAATGGGCTGGGCCCTCCCCCATTGATCACTAATTGAGGAAAATGCCTTGAGTCTTGCCTACAGCCCATTATTATGGAGGCCTTTTCTCAACTGAAACTCCCTCCGGCTGTGTCAAAATGATCTAAAACCAGCCAGTGCAGCTAAATACCCGCCTTTCTGTGTTTGGGGAGAGTCGACACAGCACTTCTCTCTCTGCTTCCTGACTGCACATGTGGTGCAGCAGATGCTATATGCTCCGACCAGCATGCTCCCCCATCATGGACTGCACTCTCCGAGTGTGAGCCAGAGCAAACCTCTCCCCTTAAGTCCTCAAATGTGAGCAGAGCCTAATGGGTTGTTTTGATGAATTTTTGGAAGAATATAAGGCTGGGGGAAACCCATAAGGACTGTGGAGGCCTGGCTCACCGGGTGTTAGAGGGAAACAAGGGCTAAGGGATTGTCCTGGCCAAGAGAGAACCTGAGTGAGGCTGAATGCAAAGACTCAGGACTGGAGAGATTGCTCAGTGGTTAGAACACTGACTGCTCGGGGCTGGAGAGATGGCTCAGTGGTTAAGAGCATTGCCTGCTCTTCCAAAGGTCCTGAGTTCAATTCCCAGCAACCACATGGTGGCTCACAACCATCTGTAAAGAGGTCTGGCGCCCTCTTCTGGCCTTCAGGCATACACACAGACAGAATATTGTATACATAATAAATAAATATTAAAAAAAAAAGTTAAAAAAAAAAAAAGAACACTGACTGCTCTTGCAGAGGACCCAGGCTAAGTTCCCAGCACCCACATAGTGGCTCACAATCATTTGGGGGAGGCTTCTGTCCCTCCCAGTCCTGCATTAAACACACAGAAACTATATTATTTAAATCACTACTTGGCCAATAGCTCCAGCATGTTTCTGGCTAGCTCTTATATCTTAAATTAACCCATTTATATTAATCTGTGTATGGCCACGTGCCTGTGGCCTACCAGCAAGGTTCTGGTGGGCTCCAGCCGAGGCATCTGTTTCCTGCATAGGCTACCTGGCTTCCCATTGACTCTGCCTTCTTCCTTCCAGCATTCAGTTTAGTTTTCCCGCCTAGCTCTATTCTACCAAGCCACTGGCCTAAACAGCTTTATTCATTAACCAATAAAAGCAACACATATACAGAAGGACCTCCCACATGAGGAACTCCAGCTCCAGGCGATTCTATGCCTTCCTCTGGCCTCTGATGGCGTTAGGTGCACACATGATGCAAGACACATATGCAGAGAAAACAACTATACACATAAAATAATAATTAAACAAATATACAAGTTAATATATTCATTTATATGACAGAGGAGGTTTCAAGACGAGAGACTCAGCCTGTGGTCCATTTATAACACACATAAATGCTGGCTGCACAATGCAGGTGTAGTGAGAGAGAACACGGTTGGGAAGAACGATATTCAAAGTGTGTGGCTTGGTAAGGGGATGGGGATGCTCAGTTGTCTACTTGACTACATCTAGATTAATTAAAACCCTAAGGGCCGGAAACCCCTGTATCAGGCTGGGTTTTGTTTTTGCAGGGGGTGGTGGTGGTGGTTACCAAGTAGGCTTAAATCAACCTGTTTCTCTTTATCTTCCTTTGGCCCCGGGGCTCATTGCCTTCCCCCCTTCTGTAGATCTTACTTTCACTGCTTCTCTGACTGGCTGGTGTCTGCCTGAATTCTTGTTTCAGGTATGTCCCTCGTTCCCTCCTCTTTCTTCTCCAGTTCTTTCCTTTTTCTTTCTTTCGAGCCCAGATTTCTCCCACTCTTTCTGCCTCCCAGTCCCTTCTATCTTTTTCCTGCCTTCCTATTGGCCAGTGAGGTCTTTATTAGACCAATCAGGTGCCTCAAGTTTGTGAAACAGATGCAACACATCTTTACATAATGAAACACACATCCTCACATCATTAAACAAATACAGCATAAACAAAAGCAACACAGCTTTGTCCAGTTAAAGTAATATTCAACAACAAATGCCTGTGAAGGACTGACCTCCCTCCCTTCCTTCCTTCCTTCCTTCCTTCCTTCCTTCCTTCCTTCCTTCCTTCCTTTCTCCCTCCCTCCCTCCCTCCCTCCCTCCCTCCCTCCCTCCCTCCCTCCCTCCCTCCCTCCTTTCCTTCCTTCTTCTCTTTCTTTCTTCATTTTTTGTTTTTTTCAAGACAGGTTTTGCTTTCTGTAGCTCTCTAGCTGCCCTGGAACTTGCTCTGTAGACCAGGCTGGCCTCGAACTCACAGAGATTTCCCTGCCTCTGCCTCCTGAGTGCTGGGTCTCCACTGTCCAGAGGGATTTTTCTTAATTAGATCATTCGAGTGGGAAGAACCATCTCTAATCCAGATCGTTGAGGTGGGAAGATCTGCCTTTAATCCAGGCCACACCCCTATAAAGGACATGGAAGAAGGAAGCGCTTGCTCGCATTCTCTCTAGCAAGTTCATTTCCCTGCTGGCACTGGAGCCGACTTCTTCAGGATTCCTGACTATCCTGAAGGCCAGCAGAGACGTCCTGCCTCGGGGACTGAGCGGCTACTGGGTTCTTGAACCTCCTGTTGGTAGACAGTAGTGTTGGACTAGGTGAACCACAGTCCACAAGCCATTCAGAGAAATCTCGCCCCCATGTGTCATATTCATCCTGTAAGTTCTGTTCCTCTAGAGTTCCTGACTAACACATTGAGGGAAAGAACACACACAGCTTTAAAGTTTCCGTCAAGGCACACACTGAAAAAGAGAAAGCCTTCTGCCCTACGGGATGATAGGCAGTGTGCCCTCAGGGCAAAAATCCATCAAAGCTTCCGATATATAAATGCAAACTTCTCTGAGAGCAGACAGCCTGAATCAAGAATGCGTCTGAAGGAGTTCCCTGCTGGACAAACCTGCTCAGGGAAACTTTTCTTAAGATGCATCACATCAAGGCTGCTACAACGCAATGTGTGTCAGAGCTGGAGGCAGAACTTGGCAGCATCACCCATGAAGTGCGGGTTTTCCAGGTATAAAAGGGGTCAGGGAGTCTTATACTATGATTCCGGAGAGTCAGAGCCAGGCAATGGGAGGTAGGGTTGGAGTCTCTGCAAGAAGGCTTTGAGAGGCCACTGTGGTGAAAGCAAAGTCTATGTATGTTTCAGTAGAGACCCAGGAGGAAGTAGATAGCGCCAGCATAGGGGAGCTGTAGGCACAGAGTGGGGTGAGCCCAAGAGAAAGGTTGCGTGTGTTTCAAGCGGCAGAGCTGGAGGGGTGGGGCTCCAGGTCCTCTGGAGCCCAGATGATTCTGTTATAAACCACAGATGCTGGACATGGGGCTGGCGGACTTGTTTGCACTCTGAGTTTTATTCTTATTTTGGTCTGGTAGATACAGATACTCACCATAGCCTGTCCTCTCCTGTCTGGGATGGAAATGTTTACTGTGCACTGTTGTGTCTTGGCAGGATGCAACTGTGTTTGATTGTATAGGCATTCACAACTAGGGATATCTTGGACTCTCCAAAGTGTTGGAGCTGTTAAAGACTATGGGTGACCTTTGAAATTGGATGGGATGCATTCTGCATTTCGAAATGGCCACGAACCTCTGGGGCAAGGGGAGAAAGATTAGGATGTAAAAGTGGTATAAGTTTAGGCCAAATAGACAAGAGGTGTGTGAGCACTTGTGGAGCAGGTAGCCTCTTGCGAGGGTTGTGTAGATTAGGTAAAGAAGACCCACCCTAAGTGCTAACGGCACCTTGTCTGGCCTGGGGTCCTGTGAGCCCAGCTAGTGCTACAGCCTTTGACCCCAGCGCTCAGGAGGCGGAGGCAGGGGGATCTCTATGAGTTTAGGGCAACCTGGTCTACAGAGTGAGTTCCTGGACAGTGGAGGGAGAAAGTGAGCTGAGTCCCAGAATTCATTATTCTGTTTCTTGCCGGGATACATTGCGGCCAGTGAGTGCTCCTGTTGCCATGGTTTCCCTCCATGATGGCCTGTGCTACGCAAAATATGAAGAAAAATAAAGCCTTTCTCTTTTAATTTGTTTTTGTTTGAGTATTTAATATTTTCTTCATTTTTTATTTGATGTGTATAGGTATTTTGCTTGCAGGTAGGTCTATGTTCTGTGTATTTATAGTGCCAACAGAGGCCAGAAGAGGGCATTGGATCCTCTGGAACCAGAGTTAAAGGTGATTGTGAGCGCCTGTAGGTGCTGAGAACCTAACCTGGGTCTCTGCAAGAATATCCTGTGCCCTAATGCTGAGCCATCTCCCCAGCCCAGCAGCGACGGTAAACTGATACAGCCCCAAGTGGAAGGTGTACAGTGACTGATCTGTCACGAACTTCAAAATCCATCCCATAATCTTTTCTTCATCCTACCACTATCTTCCCATCTTTCTGCTACACTCTTTGGATCCTCCCACAATCCTCCAACCACTGTCTTCCAACCATCCTCCCACTACCATCCTCCACCCCCCCACCATCCCCCATCATCCTCACCATCCCCCATCACACCCTCCATCATCCCCCACAATCCCCCACCACCCTCCATCATCCCCCACCATCCTCCACCACCCTCCATCATCCCCTACCCCCCACCATCCCCCACCACACCCTCCACCATCCCCCATCCTCCACTCCACCATCCTCTTCTCACTCCCTGTCCTAATTTTCTTTCTTTCTTTCTTTCTTTCTTTCTTTCTTTCTTTCTTTCTTCCTTCCTCCCTCCCTCCCTCCCTCCCTCCCTCCCTTCCTGTCTGTCTGTCTGTCTGTCTGTCTGTCTTTCTCTCTTTCTTTTTTCTGAGACAAGGTTTCTCTTTGTAGCCCTGGCTGTCTTAGAACTCATTCTGTAGACTGGGCTGGCCTCAAGCTCACAGAGATCTGCCTACTTCTGCCTCATGAGTTCTGGGATTAAAAGTATGTGCCACCACTGCCTGGTTAGCTTGGCCTGAGGTATTCAGGGGTTAGCAGAGGATGGGTTATCTTGGCTTGGGACTGAGGTAGTCAGGGACTAGCAGGAGATAGGTTAGCTTGGCCTGAGGAAGTTAGGAGTTTAGTTCTCACCAATGGCAGGCAAGGGGTTAAATATTCCTTCTGATCTTTGCCCTTGCAAGACTCTCTTCTCCCTTTTACCAGAAACCGGGCTGCTCCCAGCAGCTCGGCCCCATGAGTAACAAGTAAGTTTCAATCTAAATGAGCCATTGGCTTTCCTGAAGCCTAAACCCTCCACAGGTCCAGCACCACCCCCAGAGCAGATGATAGCCAGATACGCCAGCTAAGCCCCAGTGGCCAATATGAGGCTGTACCCCACAGCTCCAGCGTCACCCCCAGAGCAGATGATAGCCAGATATGCCATCTAAGCCCTGGGCTGGGAGTATTCCTCTCTCCACCAGCCATCCTGGGCCATCCACGTCTGGTTGGGAGGGATAATGATGGCAGGTGTTGTGCGCAGCCTGTGGTCTCCATAGCGACTACTGCTCATTGCCTTACCCGCTGTTTAGTCATCTGCACTCAGGACGATTCTGCTCTAGGGGATCCTGGGTCCTGTTGGGGTCACGTGTGTTTCTCTGAACCAGGGGAGCTCCCACCATGGAGTGGGATGGTCACTTCCCCGAGTGACAGAAAGCCTAACGCCTGTTAATAAACTTCTCTCAGATGGAGCTGCTCTGCGGCCACCCTTGCTGAATGAGACCTTGGTGGGCTGGCTGCGTCCCCCTCAGGCCCTGGGTGCTGAGTCACCCTGGCTCATTTTAGATTCTCTCTTTCCACCTCCCCCACTGGGACGACTTAATTTAGTCTGAGGCGAGAGCCGGGCGCATGGCGGGAAGCCCAGCTCAGCCTGGTTCCTCTCTGGGCGTCTCCATAGGAACCAGACTGTGCTGGGAAGTGCCAGGATAGAGGACCACACTGGAGATGGGTTCTGCCTCTGGCTTCCTGAAGCCTGGGCTTGTGGGTGCTCATGACAGCCATTGTGGGAGCCTCCGCAGCTCCAGGTCCCCTCTGACTCCTAAATGCTGACCTGGAAAGAGGTGGAAGCCCAAGTGTTGTGACAGGGTTGTTAGCTCGCTCCTGCCCTTTCTTCTTCTTTAGAGCAAGGTCTGGGATGTTCTACCTGTGGGAAAGAATTGTAAAGTCCCAGGACAAAAAATAGCCCCCTTTCCCCCTGTGATGGTGGAAGATACAAAATAATCCCACACTAGTTCAGAATTGTGTATAATAAAGGGTTATTTGTTTACGGGAGACTCACAGATCACTGACCTAGATCACAGTCCTCTGCATGAGTAGGGAACAGGAACAGAGTCTAGCAGCCGGAAGTGAGAGCCAGAAGCAAGATAGCAAGCCCAGGCTTCACAGCTGCACTTATAGTGTAAAAGACTATGCCCAAGTGGGCTGGTATCTTAAAGGCTATTGGCTGAAGGAGTGGAAGGAGCTCCACAGCACCTTCCCTTTTTGTTTAAATAAGAGAGTTCCAAACCCAATAAAAACTATATACACTAGGAATAGATATCAAGTATAAGATTAGAATTACAACCAGCATAAACAATATTAAGCAAGGAACATGTGCTAAATGTTTTAACAGACATTCTATCCTAAGGAGTCTAAGTCTTGTACTGGAAATGACTTGACTTGATCATGAGAGGAAGGTAACTATGACTATCTCATCTCCAGCCCCATCGAAGGCCTGAGAAGGAGATAATGTTACTTGAGTAGGCAGGAAGTGCAGTCAAGCAGCTTCCAAAATGCACAGTAGATGACAGAGACAACTGGCTCCTTGGGCGATCACCCAAAGTCTCATTTGCAATGTTGAAGCAACCAACTTTGGCTAAGGCCTGGAGTAACTGACAGACCGTTTCCAGAGGCAGGAGCGTCTCCAGAACTGTCTCACTCTGTCTTGGCAAGTCTGGCAGTCTTTTTCCTCGCACCATGTTTGTCTGGACTGACACCATGCACATTGTCAGTGGTTGAGGCATGGACAGTTCCCTGCCCAAAGGCCAGTTGTGCCAAGAAGAAAACAAGCTCTAAGTGGAGTGTCTTTGGTGCTCAACATTCTCTCGGGAAAGATCGGTGCTGTCAGGAGCAATCCTGTCTCATGTCAACAGAACCCTAAGTTATTTAAATGCCATGTTCTACAGATTTTTGAAGTAGTTGAATATTACCTAGCTAAGCAGAATAAAATCTTTTTGTGTCTAAAGGACCTAATTAGTCTGACTAAAAGTATAACAAACATGAATGACTATTGACCTATAATACTTAATAGTTATATAATTTAAAGCCTAAGACCTCATATTAGAATATTAAACAATCTTTAAACAACTGTGCAGTAAAGGAGGACAATGACCTCAAAATGTAAACAATGTATAAATAACTTGATCAGAGGTAGAAATATATAATGCAATATGATAAATATATCCTAAAATTATATTAATATACAAAATGTCTTAAGCAGAGGTAGAAACATGCATGCATACAATCTGACAACATAACTTTGTATAGGTGAAAAATATTGTAAACAGAAATAGGAGCATATTCAATATAACAAATGTAATTTGAATTTGTATCAATATATAAAAATCTATACCAATGTAAATTGCCCATAAAGAATAGCTCACAAGTGTTCACTCTATTACTCACTATTATTATTAGTAGTGTGAGTAAGTTCACACTTATCTACCTATTATCCCATACAATTTTTCCTCTTGTTTTTTTTTAAAATATTTATTTATCTATTATGTATACAATATTCTGTCTGTGTATAAGACTGCAGGCCAGAAGAGAGCACTAGACCTCATTACAGATGGTTGTGAGCCACCATGTGGTTGCTGGGAATTAAACTCAGGACCTTTGAAAGAGTAGGCAATGCTCTTAATCACTGAGCCATCTCTCCAGCCCCCCTCTTGTTTTTTTTTGAGATCTTTGGGCCTACATAATTTCCATTCCAACCTCAAACCCTACACGAGTAATAATCCACCCCTAAGTGGTGTCTCTAACCGTGAGGACAAACTTTGTTGGGAGAGGAGACATTGTCTTCTAGAATTGCTTCCTGTTGTCATGGGGGCGACGTTCTCTCTACGGGATCCTGTAAAAGTAAAACGATGCTTAAGTTTCAAGATTGCTGTTTTGTATAATTGCAAATGGTCTCTGAGTAGTCAATAGGTTCATTTGTTTGTTTGTTGTTTAATTCTTATTTGGAGTTCTGGCCAGAATGTTGTAGGAAGGTGCACCATTTCCACAGCTGGTACAAAAAACCAGTCTCATAGTAGTGCTATCAGCATCATGACGTCATATCAACCAGGTGGAGTCGTTGTTGTGGGCCCCATCTTCTTCCTGGAAACTTCAAAGATTACTGCAGAAAAATTTACTGTTCATACTTGAAAACTTAAACACCATTCCTATAGACATATATTTAATGAAAGATACAATATAAACAAAATAGACATGGAGAAAAGTAAAATATTTCCTTAAAATCTATCTTTTTTTCTGTTCCATACCAGATGGCTCCTGACATGAGACAGAAATTCTGAATTTTCCTTTTAACAGCGTGCTTGGATTTAGAGAAGGATAGCCATTGTCCAATTGTAAAGCCAGCTCTGATTTTTAAGTAGAGATGTATATGTGTCCAGATAATCAAATTTTTCCATGCAGATAATACAGCATCATAAGTCAGATTTCTCTTTGCTTGGTGATCTTTTCTGGATATTTATCTTCTCATCTTTAGGCATCCAGATGTCCAAGGTCTCTTGACTCTATGAAGATGAGTATTTTCCTGCAAAGACAAGAACAGAGCCCTGCCCCAACCCTTATGAGGTTTCCTTACCATCTGTGGGTGAGCCGTCATTTCTCTTTCTCAAGAGGTTTCTCTTTTTCAAACAAAATCTTTGTCAATTTTGATGGTATCCAGAGCTTTTCTTCTCCTGTGGAAACAAGAGCGAACCCCTTCCCCAATGTAGCACATCTGGCTTCCATTGTGAGGTCAGCACATCCTTAAAATACATCGGCTGATTTAATTCAGAAGTTTTTTTTTTCTATTATCCGATGTCTTTCTGCTGCAGTTGTTCCTTTCTCATTAGTGTTAAGAAAATTCAAGGTTAATAAAGCATTATGCAATTTATTTCTGGGGTATTTTCCATCCATTTCTGTTTGTTTAACATATCCTTTATAGCTCGATTTGATCTTTCTAAAACTGACCTGTAGGGTTATTTGGTATCCCTCTAATATGCTTTATATTATAATAAGAAAAAAACTCTTTCATTTTCTTAGACACATATGCTGGACCATTGTCTGTCTTTATTTGTGCAGGTATTCCCATGATGGCCATAACTTCCAATAAATGTGTGATTACTGAATCAGCCTTTTCTGAGCTCAGGGCAGTTGCCCATTGGAAACCTGAATACGTGTCAATGGTGTGGTGTACATATTTTAATTTATCAAATTCTGCAAAGTGGAACACATCCATCTGCCAGATTTCATTCCTTTGAGTACCTCTTTCTTTAAACCTTTGCAACTGACATGTTCCTTATGAAATTCTGAGGCCTTTAGCATACTTTCAGTAAATAATCAGTCAATTTCTGCGTTACCTTGAGCTAGAGGACCTGGCAGACCTGTATGGGATCAGATGTGTGTTATGTATGTGGGACAAAGCCTATTCCTGAATATGTCTTGCACCTGGATAAACAATGAAGTCAACTCTGTGTCATCTGGTATAAATTCAGCGGTTTCAATATGCAAGACAACTCTGCATATTGTGAGTTATTAACTATACTAAGAGGTTCTCTAAAATCCCTTAGCACCACGAGAATAGCATATAATTCTGCCTTCTGGACAGAATTATAAGGGCTTTGTTCCACCTTACTTAATTCTTCTGACTTGTAACCTGCCTTCCCTGATTTATTTGCATCTGTAAAAAATGTACGGGCTCCAGTTATTGGAGCATCACGTACAATTTGGGGAATAGTCCAAATAGCTCTCTTCTTAAGGTTAATTCTATCACTTTTAGGATAATTGCTATTAATTTCTCCCAAGAAATTAGCATAAGCTCTTCACGAGTCCATGGCTGTCCTTTCCCTCCCTGCCTTTCAGGTGCAGGAGTTTGAACCTACAACCTTATCCGTGCTAGGCAAGTGCTCCCCACTGAGTTACAGCCCAGCCTGAATCTGCATCAGTTGAGTGTACATGCTTGAGATATATCAGGGTAGCCAGCGGGGCTCACACGGAAGCCAGAGGGGCCCAATGCAAGGTCTCCCGTAGAGTTCCTCAGGTGGTTGAGGACAGTGACATTCCTGCACACATGCTCCAGTCTTGCCTGGTCACCAGAGAAAAACCTGGAGGCACCATCCCATGCCCGGCGTTTCCTAGTTCTGATCACTCTGTGGGACCTCAGAAGAGGTCCCTGTTCTCAAAAGAGCACGTGGGTACCGCTGGGGCAGCAGGACCTCCAGCGGAGTTTTAGGGGCGTAGGGAAGCCACGCAGCCCCACGCTTGTGCTAATTGCCTTCCTGGAAAGCTTAAGACTGTTCCAGAAGAGAATAAGTAGCAGAGCCCAGGAGATGAAGACAGAGCCCACTTGCTTTTGGTTAAAGAAATTCTGGGAACCTCAGGCTTTTGTTAGAACCAAACAGTCCCTTGGGGACCGGAAGGATTGGAATTTTCGCCGTTGTATTGATGGTTTCAACCCTGCTCTTCTACGGGGCACCAGTCTGTGTCCATCTCCTGGAAAACAGATATCCTTGATCTGTGGGACACCCGCGGCTCTTCAGAGAGTCGACAGTCCCAGGAACGATGCTTTGGGCCTAAGCTCTGCTCAATGGTGGTTTTCATCCACGCAGGCCTTTGGGCACCCCTTCTTGTTTGTAATCGCTGCCCAGCTGCAGGGAGACCTCGGCTCTAAGCAGGGAGCCTTTTCCTTGTAGGAGGGCACCGGTGGCCGTGAGTAGGCCGCCACCTAGTGGTCATTATGAGCATCGCCACAATCTCGACTTGAAGCATCGCTGAGCTGGAGCTGTCCAGGAGAGACCCTCCATCCTCAGGACCTTTCCCCAGACTCACATAGCAGGAAACGTGGTATCTGCTTTGAAATGGAGAGCCGGAGAAGTGCCAAGAACTAAAACTAACGGGAAAGAAGATCCAGGAAGCCCAAAACAGTTCCACAAACTGGAAACCAAGCATCCAAAGACAACAGATATTCTCATTCTGTTTTGGGGTGACTAGGAGGTGTGGCCATGTTAGAGGAGGTGTGTCACTGGGAGTGGCCTTGGAGGTTTCAAACGCCCTCACCAGGCCCAGGCTCCCTCTCTTTCTGCCTCTGATTTGTAGATAAGGTGTAAGCTCTTAGCTACTGCTCCAGAGCCTGCCTGCCTGCCTTGCTGCCGTGTCCCCATCACGGTGGTCATGGGCTCACCCTCTGACACTGTAACCAAGCCTCCAACTAAATGCTTTCTTTTAGCTGGGCGGTGGTGGCACACGCCTTTAATCCCAGCTCTCGGGAGGCAGAGGCAGGCGGATCTCTGTGAGTTCGAGGCCGGCCTGGTCTACAGAGCTAGTTCCAGGACAGGCTCCAAAGCTACAGAGAAACCCTGTCTCGAAAAAAAAAAAAATCTTTTATAAGCTTCCTTGGTCATGGTGTCTCTTCACAGCAATAGGACACTGAGACACCTGCCAAGGCCAGAAGATGGCGTTAGATGTCCTGGAGTGGAGTTACAGGTACTGTGAGCTACCACACGAGTGCTGGGAACCAAGGAAGAGCAGCAAGTGCTCTTAACTGCTGAGTCCCCCCGCCCAGCACATCTATTCTATATAGCTACACCTGAAGTTACATGAACAATTCTCAGGGAAAAGGGTTTGAGGAGAAACAGTTAAGCAGCCGTGCTCCCTCTGGCTGAGCCTGTGGTGCCTCTCATCATGACGACAGCAACACACTTTGTTCCCCCTCTGGGAACCCGAAGATGGAGACTGCACCTCCATTCACCACCAGAGTGTCCAGGGCCTGCAAGGGTTCCAGTTCTACTTTTTATGTGTGTTAGCCAGGGTTCTCCTGGGACCCGAGGGACAGAATGAACATGTGTAGCAAACAGCATTTATTAGACGGGCTTACAGAATGCGACCCGTGTTGCGGTGGCTCTGGCGCTCTGCAGAGGCTGAGTCTCAGTCTGGTGCTGAGGGCCTTGAGGGGTCCTGGGGAGCCACTGGCCTTCCTCCACCCTGCAAAGCTGGAGGAACAGGGTCTGATGTCAGGGAAGGAAGGCAGTGGCAGAGGCCACGACAGAGTGGACACAGCAGGCAGCCCTGCCTTCCCTGGGACCTGCTCTCACTGCACGGACTGGAAAGGACTTCCACTCTGGGGGAGTGTTCCCTGCACCGGGTAATCTCCCCTGGAGAGGCTCTTATAGATCAGCCAGGCCATCCCTTCGATGGCCTCAGATACAATCATATTGACAGTTAAGGTTGGCTAGCACACCTGTCAGAGGATGGGGTATCACCCTGGGTCTGGCATTTGTTGTGATCTTTGGACTGGCATTGTCTCCTAAAGCCCTGTCTTAGTCAGGGTTTCTATTGCTGTGAAGAGACATCATGACTGCAACAACTCTTTTTTCTTTTTTAAAATTTTATTGATTTTTATTGAGCTCTACATTTTTTTCTGCTCCCCTCCCTGCCTTTCCCCTGCCCGCTTCAACCCTCTCCCAAGGTCCCCATGTTCCCAATTTATGCAGAAGATCTTGTCTCTTTTCTACTTTTTACTTCCCATGTATTAGATCTACATAAGTCTCTCTTAGTGTCCTCATTGTTGTCTAAGTTATCTGGGATTGTGGTTTGTAGGCTGGCTTTCTTTGCTTTATGTTTAAAGACCACCTATGAATGAGTACATGTGATAATTGTCTTTCTGGGTCTGGGTTACCTCACTCAAAATGATGTTTTCTAGCTCCATCCATTTGCCTGAAAAATTCAAGATGTCATCATTTTTTCTGCTGTGTAGTACTCCATTGTGTAAATGTACCACATTTTCCTTATCCATTTTTCTGTCGAGGGGCATTTACGTTGTTTCCAGGTTCTGGCTGTGACAAACAAAGCTGCTGTGAACATAGTTGAGCACATGTTCTTGTGGCATGATTAAGCATACCAAAAGTGGTATTACTGGGTCTTGAGGAAGGTTGTTTCTGATTTTCTGAGAAATTGCCACATTGACATCCAAAGGGGTTGTACCAGTTGGCATTCCCACCAGCAATGCAGAAATGTTCCCTTTCCCCCACAACCTCTCCAGCATAAGTTGTCATCAGTGTTTTTGATCTTGGCCATTCTTTCAGGTGTAAGATGGAATCTCAGAGTTGTTTTGATTTGCATTTCTCTGATGACTAAGGATGTTGACCATTTCCTTAAGTGTCTTTCAGCCATTTTAGATTCCTCTGTTGAAAGTTCTCTGTTTAGGTCTGTACTCCATTTTTTTAAATTGGATTATGGGATCTTTTGGTGTCCAGTTTCTTGAGTTATTTGTATATTTTGGAGATCAGACCTCTGTCTGATGTAGGGTTAGTGAACATCTTTTCCCATTCTGTAGGCTGTCATTTTGTCTTGTTGACCATATCCTTTGCTTTACAGAAGCTTTTCAGTTTCAGGAGGTCCCATTTATTAATTGTTTCTCTTAGTGTCTGTGCTGCTGGGGTTATATTTAGGAAGTGGTTTCCCGGGCCAATGCATTCAAGTGTACTTCCCACTTTCTCTTCTATGAGGTTCAGTGTAGCTGGCTTTATGTTGAGGTCTTTGATCCATTTGGACTTGAGTTTTGTGCATGGCAATAGATATGGATCTATTTTCATTCTTCTACACGTTGACATCCAGTTATGCCAGCCCCATTTGTTAAATATGCTTTCTTTTTTCCATTTGATATTTTTGCTTCTTTGTCAAAAATCAGGTGTTCAAAGGTGTGTGGATTAAAATCTAGGTCTTTGATTATGGTTCCTTTGGTGGTCCTGTCTGTTCTTATGCCAATACCAGACTGTTTTCAGTACTGTAGCTCTGTAGTAGAGTTTGAAGTCAGGGATTGTGATGCCTCCAGAAGTACTTTTATTGTACAGGATTGTTTTGGCTATCCTGGGATTTCTGCTTTTCCATATGAAGTTGAGTACCTTTCTTTCGAGATCTGCAAAGAATTTTGCTGGTATTTTGATGGGCATTGCATTGAATCTGCAGAATGCTTTTGGTAAGACTGCCATTTTTACTATGTTAATTCTGCCTACCCAAGAGCATGGGATATCTTTCCACTTTCTGTTTTCTTCTTCAATTTCTTTCTTCAAAGATTTAAAGTTCTTGTCATACAAGCCTTCTACTTGTTTGGTTAGAGTTATTCCAAGATATTTTATGCTATTTGTGGCTATTGTGAAGGGTGATGTTTCTCTGATTTCTTTCTCAGTCCATTTATCATCTGTGTACAAGAGGGATACTGATTTTTTTGAGTTAATCTTTTATCCTGCTACATTACTGAAGGTGTTTATGAGTTGTAGAAGTTCCTTTGTAGAATTTTTGGCATCACTTATGTAAACTCTCATATCATCAGCAAATAGTGAGAGTTTGACTTCTTTTCCGATTTGTATCCTCTTGATCTCCTTTTGTTGTCTTATTGCTCTAGCTAGGACCTCAATGACAACTGTGTCTTGTTCCTGATTTCAGTGGAATAGCTGGGAGTTTCTCTCCATTTAGTTTGATGTTGGCTGTTGGCTTGCTGTATATTGCCTTTATTATGTTTAGGCATGTTCCTTGTATCCCTGCTCTCTCCAAGACCTTTATCATGAAGGGATGTTGCATTTTTTCTAAAGCTTTTTGGTATTTAGTGAGATGATCATGTGGTTTTTATTTTTCAGCTTGTTTATATGGTGGATTACATTGACAGATTTTCATATGTTGAACCATCCCTGCATCTATGGGATGAGGCTGACTTGATCATGGTGGGTGATGGTTCTGATGTGTTCTTGGATTCGATTTGCCAATATTTTATTTTATTTTTTTGGTTTTTCAAGACAGGGTTTCTCTGTAGCTTTGAACCTTGTCCTGGAGCTAGCTCTTGTAGACCAGGCTGGCCTCGAACTCACAGAGATCTGCCTACCTCTGCCTCCCGAGTGTGTGTGTCATCACTGCCCGGTGATTTTCCAGTAATTTATTTAGTATTTTTGCATCAATGTTCATGAGTGAGATTGGTCTGGAATTCTCTTTCTTAGTAATGTCTTTATGTGGTTTGGGTATCAGGGCAATTGTAGCCTCATAAAAAGAGTTTGGCAATGTTCCTTCTATTTCTATTGTGTGGAATAATTTGAGGAGTATTGGTATTAGTTCTTCTTTGAAAGTCTTGTAGAATTCTGAGCTGAAACCATCTGGTCCTGGACTTTTTTGGTTGGGAGACTTTTGATGACTGTTTCTATTTCTTCAGCAGTTGTAGGTCTGTTTAATTTGCTTATCTGGTCTTGATTTAATTTTGGTAAGTAATATTTATCCAGAAAGTTGTCCATTTCCTTTAAGTTTTCCAATCTTGTGGAGTACAGGTTTTCGAAATATGACCTGATGATTCTCTGTATTTCCTCCATGTCTGTTGTTATGTCCCTGTTTTCATTTCTGATTTTGTTAATTTGGATATTCTCTCTCTACCTTTTGGATAATTTAGATAAGGCTTTGTCTATTTTGTTGATTTTTTCAAAGAACCAACTCTTTGTCTCATTGATTCTTTGTATTGTTTTCTTTGTTTCTATTTTGTTGATTTCAGTTCTCAATTTGATTATTGAAGGCGAAGGCGTAAGTCACAATCCCACCCTAGTTTGGAATTATGATTAATATAATGGTTATTTATTTAAAGGAGAAAAAACTTACAGATCACCGTCCCAGACAACAGCCCTCTGCGCAATCAGGAAGGGAGTCTAGTCGCCGGAAGCGGAGCAGGAAGTAAGAGAGAGCGAGGAGGGAAGTAGCCACTTTTTCAAAGGGAGAGAGACCATGCCCCAATGGGCTGGTATCTCAGCGGCTATTGGCTGGAGGAGCGGAAGAACCTCCCGCAACACCTCCCCCTTTTGTTTAAGTAAGAGAGTTCTAAGCCTACTATGAAATTATATACAATAAGTACAAATATCCTATTCTAACTAGCTTAGGTCTTATATAATAAATAGCTTGGCTAAGTCATGAGTCGAAAGTAACTACATTTATATAGTCTTCAACCCCATCGAAGATCTGAGAAGGGAAATAATGTTACCTGAGTAATTAGGAAGTGCAATCAAGCAACTTCCAAAACATGCAACAAATCACAGAGACAACTAGCTACCTGGGCAATCACCCAAGGTCACGTTTGCAGCGTTGAAGCAACCAACTTTGGCTAAGGCCTAACATAACTGACATACCATTTTCAAAGGCAAGAAATTTGTCAAAACTATCTTACCCTGTCTTGGCAGGATATGACAGTCCTGTTTTTTCCATTCACAGATACTCTGTATTTCTGTCAGTGGTTGAGGTATGGGCATTTCTTTGCCCAAAGACCAGTTCAGCCAAGAAGAAAGGCTCCAGGTGGAGTGTCTTTGGTGCTCAACATTCTCTCTCTAATAGAGCGGTGTTGCCAGGAGCAATTGTGTCTCACTACCACAAAACTCTGAGTTAGATTAAAGACCATTTTCTACAGCTCTTTGAAGAGGTTGAAGATTATCTATCTCTACTGAGTATAATCTCTATGTATCTAAAGAACCTGATTAGTCTAATTATAAATGACAAACTTAGAATACTATTGATCTATATAATTCTCAATACCTATCTAACTTAAAGACTAAGACAATAAACGACTGTGAAACAAATGAGGACAATGACCTCCAAATATAAACAATGTACAAATATACATTACATATGGTAAATATATATCAATACACAAACAATATATAAGTATCTTAATCAGAGGTAGAAATGTACACTGCAATATGGTAAATATATACAATATATATATCAATACAATATATGTCAATACATAAAAAATGTTTTTAAACAGAGGTAGAAACATGCATGCATACAATAGTCAATATAATTTCACTTTGTATCAATATATAAGAATCGATACCAATATATTTGTCTCAAAACAATAACTCACAAGTACCAACAAGTACCAATCTATTATCCCATCATCCCATTATCCCTCTTTTTTTTTTTTCAAATGATCCCTGAGCTTATAAAATTCCTTCCCCAACCCTCAACCGTATACCAATTATAATCAACCCCTAAATGATGTCCCTAAACCCAAGGGCAAACTTTACTGGGAGAGGGGATGTTGTCCTCTAGAGTTACTTCCAGCTGTCATGGGGGCGATGTTCTTTCTGGGGGATCCTGTGAAAGTAAAATGATGGTTAAATTTCAAGATCAATGTCTTTAAAAATTGCAAATAGTCTCTGAGTATTTTGTGCAGGTCTGGCTAGAATGTTGTATAAGATGTGCACCGTTTCAGCTAACCAAGTTGGAACTGTCTTGTGTAGCTGGTGCCCAAAACAGGTCTTATAGTAGCGCTATAAGTATCATGACGACATATAAACCAGGTGGAGTTGTTGTTATGGGGCCCCATCTTCTTCCTGGAAACTTCAAATGTCACTTCAGGAAAAACTCATTGTTCATTGTGAAAAACTTAAACATTAATCATATAGTCATATATAGACATATATATATATATTCAATGAAAGGCATGATAGATATATTCAATGAAAAGTATGATAGATATGAAGAAAAGCAAAGATGTTTTCTAAACTCATATTTCTTTCTGTCCCCTATCATGGCTCTTGACATGAGACAGAAACTCCAGAAACTCTGGGTTTTTCTCTTACCAACAGGCTTGGAATTGGAGAGGGACTGAGCTAGAGTCCAACTTCAAAACCAGCTCTATAAATTTAGAAATATGGTTTAATACATTTTACTTACACAACCTATTCAGTTTTCTTGATAGTTCCTATTGGGCAGGTATTTTTCCATCTGTCAGTATCCAAACATCCAGGGTCCCTTGAATTTTTCAAAGATGAGTGTTTTCCTGTGGAGATAAGAACAGAACCCTGCCCCCATTCTATATGTTTTTCTTACCACCTGTATGAATATCATCATTGTGGATGAGTTGTCATCTCTCCTTTCCAAGAGGTTTTTACTCTTCAAATTGAACCTTTATTAATTTTGATGGTATCCACATTTTTTTTCTCCTGTGAAAACAAGAGCAAAACCCCTTCCCCAACGTAGCACATCTCCTGGCTTCCATTGAGAGGTCGGCACATCTTTGAAATAAATCGGTTGATTTAGTTCAGCAGACTTTTCCATTATCCAATGTCTCTCTGCTGCTGTTGTTCCTTTCTCATTAGCATTAAGAAAATTCAAGGTCAATAAAGCATTATGTAATCTATTTCTGGGGGTATTTTCGGTCCCTTTCTGTTTGTTCAGCATATCCTTTATAGTATGATTTGATCTTTCTATAACTGCCTGACCTGTGGGATTATGTGGTATACCTGTAATGTGTTTTATATTATAATAAGCAAAAAAGCGTTTCATTTTCTTAAATACATATGCTGGACCATTGTCTGTCTTTATTTGTGCAGGTATTCCCATGATGGCCATAACTTCCAATAGATGTGTGATTACTGAATCAGCCTTTTCTGAGCTCAGGGCAGTAGCCCATTGAAAACCTGAATACGTGTCTATGGTGTGGTGTACATATTTTAATTTACCAAATTCCATAAAGTGGAACACATCCATCTGCCAGATTTCATTTCTCTTAGTACCCTTTGGGTTACTCCCTGCAGGCAACGGTGTTTGATTATAGAAAGAACAAGTAGGACATCTCTTTATAACGTCCTTAACTTGTTGCCATGTAATGGAAAATTCTTTCTTTAGGCCTTTACTATTGACATGATGCTTCTTATGAAATTCTGAGGCCTGCAACACGCTTCCAATCAATAATTGATCAATCTCAGCATTGCCTTGTGCTAGAGGACCAGGCAGACCTGTATGGGACCGGATGTGTGTTATGTACATCGGACAAAGCCTGTTCCTGATTATATCTTGTACCTGGATAAACAATGAAGTCAACTCTGTGTCATCTGGTATAAATTCAGCGGTTTCAATATGCAAGATAACTCTGCATATTGTGAATCTGTAACTATATTAAGAGGTTCTTTAAAATCCCTTAGCACCATAAGAATGGCATATAATTCTGCCTTCTGGACAGAATTATAAGGGCTTTGTTCCACCTTACTCAATTCATCTGACTTATAACCTGCTTTCCCTGATTTATTTGCATCAATATAGAACATACGGGCTCCAGTTATTGGAGCATCACCTACAATTCTAGGAAGAATCCAAGAAGTTCTCTTTATGAAGTTAAGTCTACCACTTTTGGGATAGTTGCTATTAATTTCTCCCAAAAAATTAGCACAAGCTCTTTGCCACGGTTCATTGTCTTCCCATAATTTTTTTATTTCTTCAGTAGTAAAAGGCACTATAATTTCTGCTGGGTCTATACCTGCTAGTTGACGAAGTCTCAGTTTACCTTTTATAATTAATTCAGAGACTTTTTCCACATAAGTTTTAAATTTTTTACTTGGTTTATTAGGTATAAATATCCACTCTAAAATAATATCTTCCCTCTGCATTAGAATCCCTGTAGGAGAAATTCTGGAAGGCAATATGACTAGGATGCAGTTAAGATTTGGGTTCACCCTATCCACATGTGCCTCCTGTAATTTTTCCTCAATCATTGTCAGTTCCTTTTCTGCTTCAGCTGTCAGTTTTCTTGGACTATTCAAATCTTTATCACCATCTAAGGTTTTGTTTAAATGAACTATTAGATCAGGTGTTATCCCAACAGCTGGTAGTAGACTGGAAATGTCTCCTAGCAATCTTTGGAAGTCATTAAGAGTCTTTAACCGGTCTCTCCTAATTTGTGCCTTTTGCGTTTTAATTTTCTCTAACCCTATTAACCTAGGTAATTAATAGAATTTCCTCTTTGAATCTTTTCAGGGGCAATTTGTAATCCCCACCTAGGCAAGACTTTCTTTACTTCTTCAAACATCCTTTCTAAAGTATCTTTATTTGAATCAGATAACAAAATGTCATCCATGTAATGATAAATTATGGACTTGGGGAATTGTTTACGAATTATTTCCAATGGCTTACTTACAAAATATTGGCACAATGTAGGACTATTGAGCATACCCTGTGGGAGGATAGTCCATTGATATCTCCTATTAGGCTGAGAATTATTATAAGTAGGCACTGTGAAGGCAAATTTTTCTCTATCCTTTTCTTGTAATGGTATAGTGAAAAAACAATCTTTCAAATCAATAACTATAAGAGGCCATCCTTTTGGTAATAGAGAAAGCAAAGGAATTCCAGATTGTAGTGGGCCCATAGGTTGAATTACCTTGTTGACAGCTCTTAAATTTGTCACCATTCTCCATTTACCAGATTTCTTTTTTACAACAAACACAGGAGAATTCCAAGGGCTGGTTGATTCTTCAATATGGTGAGCATCTAGTTGCTCTTGCACCAGCTGTTCCAATGCCTGTAATTTATCTTCAGCTAGAGGCCACTGTTTGATCCATATTGGCTTTTCAGTTAGCCATTTTAAAGGTAGGGCTGTTGGTACCTCTAAAGATTTGGTATTTGCTGTATGTTCTTGTACAGCCTGAATGGCTGGTGACCTTTTTCCATAATACCTCATCATATCCTTCCCAGAATTATGAGTTCCTGGAACTACAGGAATGTTAATCTGGGTATTCCATTGCTGTAGCAGGTCACGGCCCCATAAATTTATTGCAATATTGGCAATATATGGCCTTAGTCTTCCTATTTGCCCTTCAGGCCCTATGCATTCAACCCATCTTGTTCTTTGTTTTACACGAGATAGGGTTCCAGTTCCCAGGAACTGAACATCTACCTCTTGAAGAGGCCAATTCGGATGCCAAGATTCTGGAGTAATGATACTTACATCCGCACCTGTGTCTAATAAGCCTTCAATAAAAGTGCCATTTATACAGACTCTTAGCTTTGGTCTTTGATCATTAATAGAAGTCTGCCAAAATATACGTTTACTCTGTCCTACTGGGTTTTTTGACTCATCCTCCATGCTTAATTCATCATTTAGACCAGTATTACTTTTTACAGCAGAAATTGGAGCTTTTAATTTTTTGGTGAGGCACGTTCTCCACTGTGACTGGGAATGACTGGGCCACTGTTGGCTTGGGGGCCTGCGAGAGGCCCCTCAAGGAGTTTCCCGATGATATCGGGTTGCCCTGTCTGTCTGTTGTTGACCTGCATTAGTTGGACCAATGTCGGCCTTTACCGAATCTCCTACATACACCTGGAGGCTGAGGGCTCCTATTTTTGTCATTCCCAGAGGAGATATTATTCCTAGAAATTCTGTGCCTGCAATCCCTTTTCAGATGTCCTAATTTACCACAATTAAAACACCTGGCAGTTTGATGTCTCCTCATGCTTTGGAAATCGCTTCTCCTACCCAAGATTTATCATTATAGCTAAACATCTCAACATTCATTGTATGCTGAATCCATTCATCCATAGGTGCTGATCTAAACTTTAAAGGCCCAATTATCTTTTTGCATTCTATGTTTGCATTCTCAAAAGCTAGAGATTCAAGAAGTAGTCGTCTAGCTTCTGGGTCTGTTACCCCCATGTCCAGAGCCTTAATTAATCTTTGCAAAAAGTCAATAAAGGGTTCTCTCTGTCCCTGCCTAATTCTGGTATATGATTCAACCCTTTTTGCTGGATCTTGTAGCCTATTCCAAGCATTTAAAGCTGCTTGGTGACATAGACACAGTACTTCATCATCATAAAGAGCTTGGACCTGTGGATCAGCATATTCTCCTGCACCAAGAATTTGATCTTGGGAAACCTCCATACCTTTTGCTCTTCCTTGCTGTTCCATATGTTTGGATTCTTCTCTGAAATAGATTCCAAACATCAAGGAAGGTCCATCATCTAAAACTGCAGACACTAACTGATGGAAATCGTGGGGGGTAACTCTAGCATTAGAAGCCCAAGTCCTTATCATTTCCTTAACATATGCAGAGTGCAAGCCAAAAGTAACAATAGCTTGCTTAATTTCTTTCAGATCATTCATTGCTATTGGCATCCATCTAGCTTCTCTGACTCCTTTGAGCCTTTAGAAGTTGACGCTTTGTCAAAATGAATTGCAGGGTATGTCGCTAAAACCCTGGGTAAGCCAGTTCTAATAGCTGGTGGTGGCATTGTATCCTGTCCTTGTGCCTTATTACTCTGCTCACCAGTTCCAATAATTTCTTCAATCATTTCAAGTCTTTTTATTATTGTCTCTCTTAAATCCTGAATCTCCTCACCTGCATGTGTTTCTAGTGATTTCACTGAGGTATCAATTTTTTGGTCCCCATTCTGCACCTGTGATTCCAAAGCTTTTGAATCCTGAATCTCCTTACCTGCATAAGTTTCTAGTAAAGATTGTATGGTTCTTAGGAGTGCCATATTCTTCCTAAATGATAGAATATGCAAAAGAATACTGAAACCTAGTAATCAGTAAATTAAGTTATCCCCATAGTCATATAAACCTTGCATAATATAACCTATTGTTTTGGTAACCAAAACAGTAAAATTCGTGTTGGAAACGAAAACTGCCATATTACCTATTATCCAGCAGGTGGCGCTGTTGCCAAGTCGCGACGAAAACGGGGTCCTGTTTCAGTGTCCGCCTAGTATTTGTTAAAAACTGGGAAATTCAAGTTGCTCAACAAAGTAAATGTAATTAAATCAATTCCGTACACAGAACCATAAACCCAGAATCCAGGGGTAGAGAAGAGTAACCCCGAAGCCGTGTATGCCTCCATGTGACAGAGTTGTCCCAAGGGGTTGCAGCTTTCGGCAATCGGTAACCGCATGCTCTGGTTCGCGCCACTCAAGAGCTGCGCTTGCAAGGGAGATTTGAAAACGACTCAGAAAAGAGCAAACCACGCGGGCAGAGACTACGCGGTCCTGTGGAGTTTAAATCCACGTGGGGAGGCAAACGATAGGCTGCGTGGGTCTTGAAGTCAACCTGAGATGTCTAAAGGGAAAATATAAAGAACTGCAGCAAGAAAAGCCCCTGCGTGATGATTTATGTTAAACTGCTGGCTCCACGCACAAGGCACAGGCTGCAAGGCACAGGCCGCGGCCAAACTGGCGGCAGGCAGCCGAGCGGGGGAAGGAGGGGTCCTAAAACCAAACGTTGGGCGCCAGATGAAGGCGAAGGCGTAAGTCACAAACAATCCCACCCTAATTTGGAATTATGATTAATATAATGGTTATTTATTTAAAGGGGAAAAAACTTACAGATCATCGTCCCAGACAACAGCCCTCTGCGCAATCAGGAAGGGAGTCTAGTCACCGGAAGCGGAGCAGGAAGTAAGAGAGAGCGAGGAGGGAAGTAGCTGCTTTTTTAAAGGGAGAGAGAGCACGCCCCAATGGGCTGGTATCTCAGCGGCTATTGGCTGGAGGAGCGGAAGGACTTCCCGCAACAGATTATCTCCTGCCATCTAGTTCTCTTAGGTGATTTTGCTTCTTTTTGTTCTAAAGTTTTCAAATGTTCTGTTAATTCACTAGTGTGGGATTTTTTTTCAGTTTCTTTATGTAGGCATTTAGTGCTATGAACTTTCCTCTTAACACTGCTTTCATTGTGTCCCATTTTCATTGAATTTTAGGAAGTCTTTAATTTTTCCTTTTATTTCTTTTTTTTATATTTATTTATTTATTTATTATGTGTACAACATTCCTTCCATGTGTGCCCGCAAGCCAGAAGGGGGCGCCAGGTCTCATTATAGATGGCTGTGAGCCACCATGTGGTTGTTGGGAATTGAACTCAGGACCTCTGGAAGAGCAGTCAGTGCTCTTAACCACTGAGCCATCTCTCCAGCCCCTCCTTTTATTTCTTTTTTGAGCCATTGATGATCAGGTGAGCATTGTTTAATTTCCATGTGTTTGTGGGTTTTCTGGAATTAGTATTGCTGTTAACTTCTAGTTTTAAGTCATGGTGATCTGATAAGATATGTGGGGTTATTCCAATTTTTTTGTATTTGTTGAGTTTTTTTTTTTAACCAAGTATGTGGTCAATTTTTGAGAAGGCTCATGAGGTGCTGAGAAGAAGGTTTTTTTTTTTTTTTATGTTTGTATGGGATATTCTATAGATGTCTGTTAAGTCCATTTGAGTCATAACATGTTAGTTCCCTTATTTCTCTGTTCATTTATTGTCTGACTGACCTGTCCAGTGGTGAGGGGAGTGTTGAAGTCTCCCACTATTAGTGTGCGGGGTTTCATGTTTGATTTAAGCTTTAGAAGTGTTTCTTTTACATATGAGGGTGCCTTTGTGTTTGGGGCATAGATGCTCAGTATTGAAATTTCCTCTTGATGGATTTTTCCTGTGACTAATATGAAATGATCTTTTTGTCTCTTTTGATTGATTTTACTTTGAAGTCTATTTTGTTTCTTAGGTCCATTTGATTGAAAGATTTTTTTCCCAACCCTTTACTCTGAGATGATGTCTGTCTTTGAGGTTGGGAGGCGTTTCTTGAATGCAGAAGAAGGAGGGATTCTGTTTTTGTATCCAATCTGTTAGTCTGTGTCTTTTTATAGGTGAGTTGAGTCCATTTACATTAAGGGATATTAATGACTTGTGGTTGCTATCTCCTGTTAATTTAGTTTTCATTGTTGGTGATGTTAATTTGTATGTTTTCCCCTTCTTTGGGATTGGCTGCTAAGACCATCAATTGTCTGTGTTTTCGTTGATGTAGCCAACTTCCTTGGGTTGGAGTTTTCCTTCTAGTATTTGGTGTAGGGCTGTGTTTGTGGTTAGGTATTGGTGAAATCTAGTTTTGTTATGGAATGTCTTGTTTTGTACTTCTACGGTGATTGACAGTTTTGCTGGGTGTTGTAGTCTGGGCTGACATCTGTGGTCTCTTAATGTCTGCATAAAGCTTGACCATGACCTTCTGGCTTTCATTGTCTCCATTGAGAAGTCAGGTGTAATTCTGATAGCTCTGCCTTTATATGTTACTTGGCCTTTTCCTTTGCTCTTAATATTCTTTCTTTACTCTCTATGTTTAGTGTTTTGATTATTATGTGGCAAGGGGATTTTTTTTTGATCCAGTCTGTTTGGTGTTCTGTAAGCTTCTTGTATCTTCGTAGGCGTATCTTTTTTAAGTTGGGAAAGTTTTCTTCCATGATTTTGTTAAATATGTTTTCTGTGTTTTTGAATTGAACTTCTTCTATACCTATTGTTCTTAGATTTGGCCTTTTCATGGTGTCCCATATTTCCTGGATATTCTGGATTAAGCTCTTGTTAGATTTAATGTTTTCTTTGACTGATGAGTCTATTTCCTCCATTGTATATTCAGTTCTTGAGATTCTGTCTTTCATCTCTTGTATTCTGCTGTGTATGTTTGTGTTTGTGGTTCCTGATCGTTTTCTCATAATTTCTGTTTCTATAATTCCCTCGGCTTGTCTTTTCTTTATTGTCTCTGTTCCAGTTTTCAAGTCTTGAATAGTTTCTTTCATATGTTTGATTGCTTTTACTTGATTTTCTTTAAGGGATTTGATGATGTCTTCCAATTTTTTGTTTATCTTTTCCTCCATTTCTTTGAAGGAATTTCTCATTTCCTCTTTAAGAGTTTTAAACTTTCTCCTGAAGTTATTTTTTAGGTCATTTTTTTCTGCTTCTTCTATATTTGGTTGTTCAAGTCTTGCTCTTGCAGGCAGTGATAGCACATGCCTTTACTCGGGAGGCAGAGGCAGGTGGATCTCTGTGAGTTTGAAGCCAGCCTGGTCCACAAGAGCTGGTTCCAGGACAGGCTCTAAACCTACAGTGAAATCCTTTCTCGAAAAAAGAAAAAAAGATTGCATGCCAGGTGGTGGTGGTGCACGCCTTTAATCCTAGCACTTGGGCGGCAGAGGCAGGCGGATCTCTGTGAGTTCGAGGCCATCCTGGTCTACAAGAGCTAGTTCTAGGACAGGAACCAAAGCTACAAAGAAACCCTGTCTCGAAAAACAACAACAACAACAACAACAACAAAAGTCTTGCTGTTGTAGGGTCTCTAGATTTTACTGGTGTCGTGTTGCTCTTTGTGGTGTTGCCTGTGTTCTTGTCTACTCATTTTATCCTCTAATTGGTGTGGTTGGGGCTTTCTGTGATTCTGGTGATTAATCTTCTAGGTGCCAGTAAATCCAAGGCTCAGACGGTTCTTCCTCGTGGTACAGTCAGTGCCGGTTCCAGTTTCCCCGTTGGTCGCTCCATGCTCCTGGAGGTCGCTCAGCACTCCCGGGCTTTGCTCCCTTACTCAGAGTTCCCAGACTCGGATGTACTCAGAAGGGCAGAGGACTTGGCTCAGGCCTACTCCCTCAGAGGTCACAGACTCATGCCTGGACCCGCAGAGGTCTCTCATTCCTGCCTACTCCCTTTGACTCCCAGACCAACGCCCAGACCCACAGAAGTCCTGGCTCAGGCCTACTCCCTCAGAGGTCCTGGACCCTTATGACTGCAATAACTCTTATAAAAGAAAACATTTAATCAGAATCACTCCGTTGCAGTTTCTGGGGTGCAGTCCATTGTTGTCATGGCAGGGAGCATGGTGGTGTGCAGGCAGACATACGCTGACTACATCTGGATCAGAAAGCAACAGGAAGTGGGCTGTGGCAGGGAACGAGCAAAGTCTGTCCCCATAGCGGCATGCTTCCTTCAACAAGGCCACTCCCTATGAGCTTATTGGGGTCAATTACACACAAACTACCCCGGCTCCCTTGAGTGCGGCCTCTCCCACACGCCCCTTGACCTCCTCTCGGTCCCACCCCTGTGGAGGCAGTGGAGGTGGAGGCTCTCGAGCCATGGGATGAGGGCCAAGGTCCTCCATGCCCTTAGCTCCCTCCATTTCCAGGCTGGAGATGGGGGATGTGCTGGCCATACCCTGTGTCATAGCCATATTTTTATTGTGAGGATGTAAGCTGGTGTATTTGGAAGATGCTTCTTACATAGCTTGGTGGCGGAGTCTTCTCATGTCATGGTGCTTTGAGCTGTGAGGACCTGAGGGTCGGCGACCAGAGGAGGACGTAGCTGTGAGGACCTGAGACTCGGCTACCAGGAGGACGTAGCTGTGAGGACCTGAGACTCGGCTACCAGGAGGACGTAGCTGTGAGGACCTGAGACTTGGCTACCAGAGGAGGACGTAGCTGTGAGGACCTGAGACTCGGCTACCAGGAGGACGTAGCTGTGAGGACCTGAGACTCGGCTACCAGGAGGACGTAGCTGTGAGGACCTGAGACTCGGCTACCAGGAGGACGTAGCTGTGAGGACCTGAGACTCGGCTACCAGGAGGACGTAGCTGTGAGGACCTGAGACTCAGCTACCAGGAGGACGCAGAGCTCTAGCACCATCTCTGAGGGCGTACAGTTTGGAAGCCCCAGAAACGGAAGCCTCATCTTGGTCACTTGCTATCCTATTAGCTGGCTCTGTGGTCACAGAGTGGCTGCTTGAGCATCAGACATTAAAAACAGACCCAATTCTAACCAGAAGAGATGTGCTCTTTTTTTAGGGAAAAAAGAAAGAAAGAAAGAAAGAAAGAAAGAAAGAAAGAAAGAAAGAAAGAAAGAAAGAAAGAAAAGAAAGAACCTGTCCCTAGAAATCTCCGTGGAACCCACAAGCCCATCGATGATGGGAGAGGTGCAGCCTCTGGTGAGATCTGAGTCTTGGCTTGACTCTGGAGTCCAGTGCAGATGGATCATCTTAGCACTCTGGAGGCTGAGGCAGGAGGAGCTTGGGTGTTGTAATATGAGCGGCGGGGCTGCATCCCTGGCACCCAGCCGCCCGCATGGCTAGCTTATGCCCCGAAATAATTATATGGAAACTGTATTCTTTTAAACACTGCTTGGCCCATTAGCTCCAGCCTCTTATTGGCTAGCTCTCACATATTGATCTAACTCATTTCTAATATTCTTTGTAGTACCACGAGCTGGCTTACCAGGAAAGATCTTAACCTGCGTCTGTCTGGAGTGAGAGAATCATGGCGACTCCCTGACTTGGCTTCTTTCTCCCAGCATTCTGATCTGTTTACTCCACCCACCTAAGGGTTGGCCTATCAAATGGGCCTAGGCAGTTTCTTTATTAATTAACCAATGAAAGCAACAGATTAATACAAGACCCACCTCCATCATTTCCCCTTTTTCTGTTTAAACAAAAAAGAAAGGCTTTTACTTTAACATAGTAAGATTACATATAGGAAAACAGTTATCAAGCAAGAATTACAGTTACAATATTTATATCTATTTTATCTCTTATCATAACTAAGGAAAACTATAACTATCTATCCATTTTTTAACTCCATCAAAGACTCCAGAAGGATATAATATTACCTAAGTAAACAAGAAATCCAAAACTCTAGAAATGACAGAGATATCTTGTTGCCTGGACAGTCACCCAAAGTTTTTTTGTACCGTTGGGGCATCCATCTTTAGCCTTTAGGCCCATAGTATCCAGCAGACATTTTCACCAAGCAGGAAATTTTAAAGACAGTTTAGTCACTTTTTGCTGTGTCCTGCAGAATGTCTCGCAGACTCTTTTATGAGTCAGGAACCCCGAAAAACCATCTCACCTTTAGGCAAGTTTAGCAGTCCTCTTTTTGTGGGTTTTCTGTGTCCAGTTTATGTAACAGTCCAGGCAAAAGCAGTTTTGTGCCCAAATGGCTAATCAACTCCACAAGGAGCCTCTTTGGTGCCCATCTTTCTCTTGAAGTAGATTAGTGCTGCCAGGAGCAGATGTGTCTCATTGTCATGAAAAGCCCTAAGTTATTAAAACATTAAATGCCATATTTTGTAGTCTTTGAAAGATATGAAGAATGTCTATCTAGCTGAAATATATCTCTATATATCTAGAAAATCTAACTAACATGACTAAAAGCTTGACAATTATTGATGATTATCCATTAACAACCTATATACATTACATTTTTAAATGAACTATACAATCACAATACCTTAATCAAGATTAGAAATATGCATATACATATAACAAAATTGACCTTCAAATCCACACCAATGTAAATTATTCATAACTATATCATATCCCCCTTTAAATGTAAAAGAACATTTATAAACAATATTTGAGAATATGGGTGCAGTTTTTTTCTCTCCAAACAGATTAATACAAGACCCACCTCCATCACTTGGGTTTGAGGCCCGCCTGAGCTATATAGCGAGACCCTGTCACCCCTTGTCCCCCACTCCAAAAGAAAGACATGTATAGTGGAACCCTGAACCACACACCTCAGACTTAACTCCCAGGCTGGATGGAATGGGGCCTCAGAATCCATGGGTGGGCATTCTGTTACTGTGACAACCACATATCCATTTGGGTGTTGAAGGAGTGGGGTTAAAGGGTTAGGAGGACCAAGCACATGGGGGAACTTGGTGAACACAGAGCCAGTTTGCTCAACAACCCTGTCCCGGAGGCCAAGACTTCGGAGGGGTCAGAGCGTGGGCAGAACAATGGCGGTCTGGACAATGGCAGTTTGGGCCCCCAGAGCACGTCATTTGACAGCCACTGGCTCCAGGGCTCCCAGGCCACCTCAGGGCTAGCCTCAGAAGACCCGGAGGAAGAGATTCCCCAGGAAGAGGTGGCCGGGGAAGAGCTAGCTGAGGCTCCCGATCCGGATGGTAGTCGAGAGCTGGAGGTGGAAGTAGTTGAAATGAGGTGGGTGTTGGGAGCAGGAGGAGGCACGCACTGACACACCAGGCCACCCTGGCCATCTTATTGTCCTTCCCCCCAGAGTCCCCAGCTCCCCCCGAGGCCGGGGATGCTGTTGGGGTCCAGTATCGCTGCTGAGAGAAGTGAGCGTGACAGCTCCCACATCATGACACAGAGACTTCATATTCGTGACGAATGCTCAGCCTTAGTTTAGGCTTACCCCACCAGCTCTTGTAACTCAGAATTAACCTGTTTCTCGTCATCTATCGCCTCAGCGCTTTCTATTTTCTTTCATTCTGTGTGTCCTGCTTTCCTGAGATGGCAGCTGCCTGCCTGGCTGGCCCCAGGCGTCTCCCTGTCTTTCCCTCTCCTGTTTATTCCCTCTGCCTGCCAGCCCCGCCTATCCCTTTCCTGCCTAGCTGTTTCCTGTTCGACTTTGTATTAGACCAACCAGGGGCCTTGGGCAGGTAAAGCAACACATCTTTCCATGGTTAAACAAATGCATGTAACACCTTTACATACTTAAAGTAATATTCCACAAATAAGTGAGCATTGTGTTCTTCATTCTCTCAATGGCACCAGGAGGTGGGAGCTGGTTTCTTCGAATTCCATGGGCTCAGGGCTCAGTTTTCAGACGTTGTAGAACCTCCAGGCACCAGAGCCAACCAAAGATCCCTGATTGTGGGGGACTGTTCTGTAGTTTCTCCGACACATCAAGGTGGACCAGTAGACCGCTGACACCAAACTCTGTTGCAGCCAGCTGTCCATCACTGAGCGGACTCCCAGCATCTCCACAGCCAAGAGCAGGAAGAAAAAGAAGGCCCGGAGACTGCTGGAGCTGGCAAAACCGAAAACCAACTGGCAATGCCTGAGAGACAGGTGAGGGTTGGGGCCCATGAGGTGCCGAGGCACTGGGAGCCCCAGGCCTCCTGTGCTCTTCTGGAACTTGTCTCCAACCCGTTTCCCCTTCCCCGCATCACCATGGGCAGGGCACCTAGAGAATAAATGGGCCACTGGGGAGGCATCAGGCAGGACACCAAAGGTGGGGTCCTTGGGTGGTAGTAGAGTGAGGAGTCTGGGGGCCAGTGGGGACCCAGAGGCAAAGGCAGGGCCTGGGACCCTGTCTCATCGCAGGAAGGGGTGCTGTTGTAAGGGCTATGCCTGGATTTCCCCACGTAAGAACAGCTTGCAGTTCTGCCTGTATTGGTGAGTTGGGGTGTCCCCTCCCTGTGTCACCTGTCCATGTCAGGGACATGCCAGGCCCCAGGGTTACACCCGAGCTGCCTTTTCTCCAGGGACCAGGTTCTGGGGGTGAAGGGCTCTTGGCTGGGGGCTCCCCTGCTGTGGACTGAGCCTGCTGGCAGTGTCTGTGCCACTGGGGGTCCTAGGTCTCCAAAGGGCACTCGGCCTTCCCACCTGTCTTGGTTGGACCGTGGGCATCTACACAATCTGTTTTCCCTGGTACTCGCTGCCCTCGGTCGGCCTGGCCTCTGTCTCCTCCGGGCCCTCCTTCGGGCTACCCTCCCTGGTTCCCCAGCTTCCGGTTCATTGTTCCAGGACCCCAGGCTTCCTTTCCCCAGCAGGGCGCAGGGCACAAGGCCTCTGCCCTGAGCTGCTCGGCTGTATTCCAGGCCTTCTGTATACTGGACCGAGCGGTTTATCGAGGACACCACCTTGAGCATCACAGTCCCCGGTAGGTCCCGTCTCTTCAGGGCAGCCTGGGTGTCCTCTGCCTGGCCTGGGACCACCTGTGTCATCTCCCCAGTCCTCCTCCACCTCCCTGAGTGGTTCGAATCCTGTAGACACATCACAGGGCATGGGGCTCCGGGCAGTTTCCTGGACAAATCTGGGCAGGGCTAGTATTTGTTTCTCAGAGTCCCACCTTCCCCCCCAAATGGGATTCATCTTCTTTGAAATCATGGACTCCTAACAAGAGCTCCTATGTGGATGAGCGTAGCAAGCAGGGTCTCTCTTGGGGCTCCAGATTCAGTCACAACCCACAAGCCCTAGAAATCCTAGGCCAGCCAGCACTAACTTCCAACAAAAACCCAGTTTCTGAGCCTCTTGTGCTCAGCCCTGGACAGGAAGAAGCTATAGTCCCGGTGTCCTGTTGTCCACTGTATTATGTATGCCTGTCCTCCCTATGAGAGGGTGTCTGTGGACACCCATGTCTATGGCCTGGACCGGTGGAGGGTGCTTCCCACTGAGGCCCAGTGTAACCATGGTGACTGGTCCGTTCTGTTCAGAGGTATCCCGCCGAGTGGAGGAGCTGTCGCGGCCCAAGAGGTTCTACCTGGAATATTACAACAACAACAGGTGAGAGAGGGCAGGCAGACGCCACAGCTCGGAGGCCCTCCTCTTCCTCTCCCAGATGGGCTTTGCATGTCCCACTTATGGGTCTTGATCTCAAGAGCTCCCAGCCAATGTCCCACGGTGGACTGACCTCAGGGGTCACGGGGACAGCACCCATAGGTGATCAACCCAGCCTCGTGTTATTGCTGCTCTTGACTGTAGGCTATAGAGGCGGGACCTGGAGGACAACCATGCTTTCTGAAGCCTGTCCTCAGAGCCACTCAGACAAAGCTCGCTGTCTCTGTGCACAGAGACGATAAATCCCCACTGATGGCTGACGCGAGCCCTGTGCCACCACTGTGGAGTCCTGGGTTTCCATACCTGTGTTTATGCACTGCCCCATTCTGTGGCAGTGCCGTGTTATCATCTGAGCAGGAGGAAGCTTAAGTCCTACTCACCCATGGGGGGCAATGCCCTGGCACTGGAGTGGATTTCAGGGTGAGCCTCTGGCAGCCAATGGGAGAGGTGGCTTAGCAGTCGCAGAAGCCCAGGTCGCAGTGGCATTCTTGTGACAGTGTTTACTCCTGGACAGGGAAGACAGGGACCCGGTTTTACCCTTTGAGCTCAGCCTTTCGGGATAGCTGCAGGACATGTTATGTCTGTGTCTTCATCCCCATCAGGATCCTGATAGGGATGGAGCTGGCCACTCTACCCTCTGGGCTGGATATCTGGGAGAGGCCTGTTTTGACCCTCGCTGGATGTCCTCTGGGAGCCGTCTCCTGCCCCAGTGTCCCCTGGCTCCCACATCCAGGAGCATTCTGAGAATTCTGAGAAAGACCACACACACTGTTAGTCCCTCACGGGGACCCAGAGGCATGGGGTGACGGCAGAATTTGGGGTGCCTTTTAGGACCACACCCATCTGGCCCATCCCTCGATCCACTTTGGAGTACCAGCCTTCTAACCGGGTGAAGCAACTGGCTATTCCTAAGGTCCGCAACAACATCTGGAGCATCGACATGTCTGAGGTAGGTAGCGCTGGCCACACTCCGAGTGGGGGGGGGACAGCGGGGACAGCTGCATTTGGGTGTAGATGAGGGGGACAGGGATGCAGCCTTACGGAGTGGGTGGGTTCACCGCTCATCTGGAAGACTCTGCTCTCCCATATTCTAGCCCTTGAACCTTGTCACCCTCTTCTGCCCTCTGAGCCCCCCCCCCCCAGTCCAAGGCTTTTTAACCACCCCCAGTTAAGCCAGCATCTGGCCTCTGGCTAGGGTGGGGTTCCACTGAGAAGTGACACCACCCAAAGTGATGTGACCAGTCACTCTGTGTGGTCATTTGAACCTGATTTTTAAATAATTTTAAAGCCCAGGTGGGGTTCCCTGGCCAGACAGTCTAGCTGAGTCACTGAGCCCCAGTTTTAGTGAGAGACCCTGTCTCCAAAACCAAAAACATGTCAGGCATGGTGGTGGTTCGAGCCTTTAATCCCAGCCCTGCAGAGGTAGGAGGAGGCAGGAGGAAGCAGGTGGATTTCTGTGAGTTCAGATCTAGCCTGGACTACATAGTGAATTCTAGGACAGTCAGGGCTATGTAGAAACCCCGTCTCAAAAACAAAAACAAAAACAAACACACACACCCCCACCCCCACCCCCGCCAAACAAAAGCAAACTAAATTCCCTGCTTATCTCAGAGATGACTTTTGAACTTGGTTTTCCTTTGGATCCAAGTGAGAAGACGGTTCTTCGAACCCACTGCCTCCTGTCCCTGCCCTCACACTCCCACCTCCTTCCTGCTGGGTCCTGCATTCAGGTCACTTCCCGTGCCTCAGGGTTGCAATCCCCTCAGGCCTCTGTGGTCACCAGGACCCTCTGAAGAGCAGGTTCCGGGGCCTGGAGTTGAGGCCTCACGGGAGACTTTCTGTCCTTCTCAAGTGCTCCCTCTGAAACAGGTGAGGGTCTAGCCTCAGCCAAGTCCTTCTGTCCTTCTCAAGCGGCTCCCTCTGAAACAGGTGAGGGTCTAGCCTCAGCCAAGTCCTCTGTCCTTCTCAAGTGGTTCCCTCTGAAACAGGTGAGGGTCTAGCCTCAGCCAAGTCCTTCTGTCCTTCTCAAGCGCTCCCTCTGAAACAGGTGAGAGTCTAGCCTCAGCCAAGTCCTTCTGTCCTTCTCAAGCACTCCCTCTGAAACAGGTGAGGGTCTAGCCTCAGCCAAGTCCTTCTGTCCTTCTCAAGCGCTCCCTCTGAAACAGGTGAGGGTCTAGCCTCAGCCAAGCCCAGACTTTGCCCAGAACAATACTGGTCCTACACAAGGCCCACCTTGTGTGTGTCTTGTTCCTGTGCTCCCTGGCCTGGTCTCTCTGGGGACTCCTGTCACGATCCATCTGTCGTCCAGAAACCAGCTCGCCAGGGCTAGCACCGCGTCTTCCTGCATGCGTCGGCTCTTGCAGAGCTCAGCAAGTCCCGCTAGTATCACGTGTGTGCTAGTATATCCAGTCCGTGTGTCAGCAACATACATGCAGGCTTCCCTCTGGGCCTCTGAGAGTGTCAGTGGGGAAGACTCAGGCTGGGGAATGCAGCAACTTTTCAAGGGTGGGTGTTGAGCCACAGCCACGGATCTAATGCTGAGGCCGTGGACAGTGGGCTCAGTTGTTGTTAGCCCTGGCTGCTCTTCCGGAGGACCCGGGCCCCACTCACAGCACACCCCTGTGCTGACTCCAGTTCCGGAGGATTTGGCACCCTCTTCTGGCTACTGAAGGCAGCATACACATGTGATGCACAGACTCAAATACACATACAAATTATAAAAATATATTTTTTTTAATTTTCGAGACAGGGTATCTCCGTAGTCCTGGAACTAGCTCTTGTCGACCAGGCTGGCCTCGAACTCACAGAGATCCGCCTGCCTCTGCCTCCCGAGTGCTGGGATTAAAGGCGTGCGCCACCACTGCCCGGCTTATAAAAATATTTTTTAAAAAAGAACATACCGTAGGGGAATATATCTTTTGGCTTGCTTCCCTTTCCTTCCTCAGTAGCACCTCCACGTCCTCCCGCCTCCGCCTCAGCAGCCCCTGTGTAGCCTCCCCGTTCCAGGTGAACTCAGCATTGCTACCCGCTGGCTTTGCATGTGTGTTACGCATTGATGCCAGAGCTGCGAGGTTCACTCTGAGTCACAGGAAGCAGTGTAGAGTTGCTCTCCTGCTCTGGTGTCTGGAGTCTCTGCGACCACACTGTCACTGTCCAGCGATAGCCTGTTTTCTCTCTGTTTATTATTTGTTTATTTTATTCATTTTGAGACAGGGTTTCATTCTGTACGCCAGCCTGGCCTCGGACTCACAGAGATCTGTCTGTCTCTGCCTCCCCAATGCCAGACTAAAGGCATGTGCTGCCATGCTGGGCTATTATTATAGTATTTCTGGTATTTCGCTTGATGATTTCCTTCTCTGAGTCAGCTGAGAGCACTGTTATTTTGTCCCCGGAGGGGTTCTTTGTGTACTAAGGCCATTAATCCTTGTTGACCACATTGCGAACCTCACTTCTCCCCAGGAGAAGGGCTCTCCTGCTCCACAGACTTGAGAAATCGTGTCTGCTTCACTCTTCCCCCTGGTCCTGTTTCCAGGTTTCCCAGGTGTCCAGAGCAGCCCAGATGGCAGTCCCCACCCCACGGACCCTTAGCCTGGCAAAGCCCAGGCCCCCAGCCATCCTCATGGAAGAGTGGGACCCTATGCCGAAACCCAAGCCTTATGTGTCTGACTATAACCGTCTCCTCCAGCTGGCAAGTGAGTGGCTGCCCTCCTGCTGTGGGGTGGCAGAGGGGGGTAGAGGCCTGCACTTGCCAAAGCTGTGCCTTCCTTGGGCTGCATCCCCCGCATCTGTAGACTGATTGTCTGAAACCTGGCAACTATCAGAGGGTACAGCAGGCAAAGTGGGCACAGGGCATGAGGTTGAGGGCAGGCACCTGGCAGCCAGGCTGAGCTGGGAGGGCTGGTTTGAAAGAATTATTTGTTTGATTCCCTTCTGTGTGAAAGTCGAATAGCCATTCACCAGCGGCAAAAGTAATGCGTACTGTTCACAGGAAAAATGAAAGAGCCGAAAGAAGAAAGTGAAAATAACATTTAGCGCCACGGCTTAGAGGCCACACACAATGCAGACCCCGTGTGGGCTGGTTCATGCACCTCTTCCAGGCTATCCCCCACTCTCATACTGACCAGTGGGCTTTGGTGACCGTCACTGGATACCTTGCGTGTTGTTGGCCTCAGGACTCCCCTTCCTGTGTCGTTCCTGCACCCTGTCCACCTCAGACGCGGAACCCTGGCAGTCTGCGTGCTTTCTGCACGTGGCGTGGTCTGTGCTGCCCTGGGCCTGCGCCTGCATAGCTGGGGGCTTCCCCACCTTCTCCCCAGCTGCCTCTGTCCGGGGTTCTGGTTACAGTTTGGAGGTCTCTTTATGGAGGACGGTGACGCCCTGAGGTGATGCCTTCCGATCCACTTGTCCTTTTACACTTTGCCTGTGGGGTTTTCTGTTTGTTCACTTGTTTGTTCTCTCAACAGCAGATGGGGAGGGGTGAGGCCGAGGTGGCGTGAACATGTGTGAGCGTGCGTGTCTTTGTGTGTGTGTTCCCTCTCACCCAGGCCTTACTGTGTACGCTGTGGGCTAGGGTTTTGCTGCCCAACACCCAGTGCCCAGTCCAAAGGACTGTGACCAGCACTTCCTGGCGCTGAGCTTGCCGGGCGCTCCCTCTGCTGCTGACAAGTGGGGTGTGCTGAGCGATGTGTAGGAGCGTGCACCCAGTCCTGCTTCCATCAGTCCTGCCAGAGCCGGAGGGGGCGGGGCTCTTCCCCGCTGTCACTCCGTGCTTCACAGAGTTTTAACGCCCAGAAGTCGGGGTTAGAGAGATGGCCCAGTGGCTGAGAGCATTGGCTGCTCTTCCAGCGGACCGGGGATTCGATCCCCCCCAGCCCCCATGTGGCAGCTCAAAACCAGCAGTAACTCCAGCTCCAGGGAACCCGACACCCTCTTCTGACCTCTGAGGGCACAGGGCACCCACAGATGTGCATATGGGCAAAAGCATTCATACATATTAAACAATAAAATTGTTCTGGAGCAGAGATAAGCTCAGGCGTTACCATTGCTGAAAGCTTAGGTGCCCTGAGTCCAGGGAGGGTCAAGTCTCCTGCCTTGGGGCCGCCGGGTCCCAGATGCCGGCTCAGTTCTACCCCAGGACCTTTGCTCGTAGAGCTTTGATCCAACCTGAGGTCCTTCTGGGTTTTGAGGACTTGCCTTATGTTAGCTGTTTACCCCTGCGGTTTGAGGGCACAGCCCCCGGGTTGGTGCCCCCACATTCAGGGTGTTCTTTCCTGGCTCTGTGAGAAAGGCTCTTGTAGACATGCCCAGAGGCATGTTTCCATGGTGATTCTCCATCATAGGGTTCCAGGTCTCTCCCCAGGGCCTCTGTGCAGTAGGGCTGTTGACCCTGGTGTGTGTGGGTGGGTGGAGGGCTCGTCCATCTTCACCGGGCCCAGGCAGACAGGGACTTGATGGAGGCTGCGGCTGCTGTTCTGGGAGGATGGGACTGTGAGAGGGGCTGGCCAGGAAGAGGCCCATGGCCGCCGGCCAGGGAGAAGCCCTGTAGTCGTCTACCCCATCTCATGGTGATGCCAAAGGCGTAGAACACAGAGACCAGGGTCGCCTTCTTTCCACCACTGCCACCAGGTCCAGGTGGAGAAGGACCCACGTTCTCCCTGGTGCCTGTGTCTCCTTTCTGAGCGCCACGACCAACTAAAACATCTTCACAATTCACCCTCTTAAAAGATGGTTTTCGATATATTCACCAAGTTGTCCAATTATCACCTATCCGGTTCTAGAACATTCTTTCACCACAAAAGAAAACCTTGTCCTCTTGAGCAGTCTCCTGCACCCCCGAATCCACCTCCTCTTTTGGGTTTCCCTGTCACGGACTCCTGTGCTATCGTGTGGTTTGTGTCTGGTCCTCTCACAGCCGCTCACGCGACTGTCTCCCAGCCTCGGTTCTGGTCATGGCTGTGTGTGTGCACGTGCGTGCCGTGTGCTCCGAGTGACACTGTGAGCGTGGCCCACAGGATTCTGTCACTCATTTCCTGGTGGGCAGACCCAGCTTGGAGCTTTGTTTGAGAAGGCTGAGCCTGGCCTTGTTCCTCTCTTCTGCTCTCCAGCTCCCAAGGCTCTGTCAGAGAAGTGTGTTCCTGACCGCAGCCCTCAGTGGGAGGTCCTGGAAGCCACCAAGAGAGCAGTGGCCAGTTCACGGATCCTCTCCCTGGCCCAGCCTAAGATCCGCAAGGACCTCAACGAGGGCTACAATCCGTACTACATCTCTCCAGCCTCTCTGGTGGCCCAGGCGTCTCCTCGCATTTATGAGCTAGCCACCCCCAAATTCATCACCAAGAAAGTGTGACAGCCAGGCCCGACCTCCGGCCCACCCCCAGTAAACACCCGTGCATCCTCACCTGTGTGCCTGATTTGCTGAGCTTCGTGGCCTGGGCATGGGCGGGCAGGGACGCCTCAGGCCACAACAATAATAACGTTATTTTCACATTCTACCTGCAATGTGCTGCCCTTTTATTTCCCATCTCAAGGGACTCTGAGGCTGGGCCTCAGGCCCTTGCCCCATCTCCCCGACTTTCCCGTCCTGTTGCCTCCCACATACCCACACGGACCTCAAGTTCAGCCCCATGGCATACTGGTTCTCCTCTTATGGGGCTCCTGCCAGCGTCCTGAATTTCACTGTTGAAACTGTCACAGGGTCATGGTGTTTGGAGGGAGGATTGGGAGGCAGTGAGGCTGGGAGGGGCGCACTCTTGGCCACTTCTGCCATCCGAGGGTACGTCACTGCACAAGCTGAAGGCACACAGCAGGACGTGGCTTCCAGGGCTGTCAGAAGCAGACTTCTGTCTGTCAGGTCTTCAGACGTGGCAGCTGGTTATGCAGACATGTGGAACAGGCTCTAGGTTCCCAATGAACCTCCGCGGGGTCTCCCACCTCTCAGGTCCGTGAGAGTTGGATGAAATACAGGTACTTCTTTCTGGTAGATCCGGGAGCACATACTGGTCCCATTGTCCCAGAGTCTCAGGGCCATATTAGCACGAGGCCCTTCCTTCGTCCTCAGGAGCGAGCAGCTCCTGTCTCCCAGTCTCTGCTCCAAGTCTCCTCTTCTCTGAGGACCCCACGGTGACACTTGGTCCATTATGGTCCCCAGTTTAGGGGTGTTTACCTAATCTCGAGGAGAATATTCTAGGATGGGGAACTGCGCAGGAGGACTCTCCCTCATTGTGGAATCTTCCACAGAACCTCCTGGGTGGCTGACTGTGTCACGGCGAGCCAGCTGTCCTGGTCAGGACAGAGAGAGGTCTGCATTATGGCCGTAAGCATCATCTCACAGATCCGGGCTAAGCCTGGTAATCCGACGGTCTTGCTTGTGAGTTCTCGGAAAACATGAACTTTTCTGGTAATTCAGAGGATATGATTGAGCACTTGCTGCCCAGACCTAGACCAAGAGTCAAAAAGTCGGCGTCCAAAATGAGACGATGGGGTGTCTCTGAACGGAGCCCCTCATGTTGGTGGAGGAGGCCATTCTCACAGCACTGGCAGCTGCCAGGCAGAGGTGGTCATCCAGGATAGTGGGGTGGGGGTCCCCATTTCTGCAGTGCTTGGGTAGTGCACTCAGGAACTGGGGAAGGTAGTTGGATGTCTTATGTGGCCCGAATGAGGCTCTACCTCTTCAGAGACAGACCGCGCTCAGCTCTGGTTAGTGACAGGGCGACCAATGTGCCCTTTGAGGCACAGACTGTGTGTGGTTGCTGTCTGTGGTCATGCTCCCCCTTCACAGACGCCTGGGGTCCTGAGCTGGGGGTACTATCTGATCACAGGATGGACAGAGGCCCTGACAAACGGAATGATGGCCATCTCGGGGTGTCAGAAATAGGTTCGTTTGTTTTCTGTCAATGAACTAACCAAAAGGCAGGAAAAAAAATGTTCCAGGAAATCTCGGGAAGTCCCAGAAGAGTCATCATATGATACCTGGGAAATTGGGGTCCCCCTCTTTGGGGTTCCCAGTCTTATTCATAAAAGAATTTAAGAATTGCTACAAATGGCAGTTGGAGGACCATTGATTAGAGTTTCAGACAGAAACTCCAGGGCAGGCAAGCTGAACAAATCAAAGGGGCTTGGAAGGGGCTGCGGGTGTGGGGGAGGTGGGGAGAGAGGTAACAAAGGCTAAACCATCTGAAATAAGGCAGAGAAGAGTGACAGGCGGGCGGCTAAGCTGGACAAAGGTGAAGAAGTTCAGAGCATTAGTTCAGAGGTTGAGGCTCTGGACCAGCATCTGGAAGAAAAAGATACTTAAGGGAACAGGAAACAGATCCTTCCATGTCAGGCCTCAGAACAGCCTCACAGTGGCTCCCAGGGGCTGCACTAGGGGCAGGGAATTTTGAGAGGAAAAGGTCTATTATCTCAAGGTGAATCTGCCTCCTTAGGGGTGGTTCCCTTCTGAGGTTCCCGGCAAGCTCTACTGTCTCTACCTAGAGGTAGATGTCATTCCTTACAGGGGCTCTGTGTCACCAAAGCAGAAGTCATCAGTACGAACACAGAGGAGGCGACCAAGGAAGGGAGGAGAGCGACCCCATTACCTGCTCAGGAACGTTCTGATCTTCTGGCCTGGGCTTTACGGTTTAGTCCAGGCTGACCTTGAACTCAAGGTATCATTCTGTCTGTACTGGAATTCTGTAGACCAGGCTGGCCTCATACTCACAGAGATCTGTCTGCATCTGTCTCCTGAGTGCTGGGATTAAAGATGTATGTCACCATGTCTGGCCTCACTCTAGTTTTGCAAACAGACTTGCCCCAGAGGGCAGCTCTCTGTGTCACTCTCTCTGGGGAAGCCTTAAATGCTGAGGTCATCACGGGCTCTGCCCACTGCCTGGCGGTTCCCTCACCTTACTGCCTCCACTTCCAGAGGCATCCTCTCCCCAGTATGAGTCTCTGTTGGCTTCTGTCTTCATCGAGGCTTCTGCTGCTGTGATGAAGCACCATGGCCAAAAGCAGCTTGTGGAGGAAGGGTTTATTTGGTTCACGCTGGCACTTCACGGTTCATCACGGAAGAAAAGGGCAGGAACTCAAGTAGAGAAGGACCCTGGAGGCAGGAGCTGATGTGGAGACCACAGAGGGGTGCTGCTTACTGGCTTGCTCCCCATGACTTGCTCAGCCTGCTTTCTTATAGAACCCAGGACCACCAGCCCAGGGATGGCACCACTCACAATGGGCTGAGTCCTCTCCCAACTACCACTAATTAAGAAAATGCCCTACAGGGGTGTCTACAGCCTGATCTTTTGGAGGCATTTTCTCAACTGTTGTTCCCTCTTCTCAGATATATCTACCTTGTGTCTAGTTGGCCTAAGAACTGGCCAAGGCTGCTTCCTAGACAGTATGGCCTGCAAAAGGATGGAAAAAGGCTGACTTCCCACACAGGAGCTTTGGGCGGCCAGGCTGTGTCTGGCAGCGACAAGGCACAGTTGTGGGACCTTGTGCTGGTGACTGGGAGAATAATGCAGACACATGGGTGGCTCCTGGATCACAGCACACAGTAGAACAGGCAGTTGTGGGATCTTGTGCTGGTGACTGGGAGAATAATGCAGACACATGGGTTGCCCCTGGATCACAGCACACAGTAGGGCTGTCCTGCCATGCATTCTGAGGGCAGCTCTGACACAGCTGCTCACAGGACTAGGTGCCATCTTGTTTGGGGACATCTTTCCTACTGTGACGCTTCTTGTGACTCAAATGACGGTGCCCCTTCCGAGATTCATTCCTAATGTGACATTATTAAGAGGGCGATTGAGTCTTCATGGGATTAGCACCTTATAAAAGGGTTTGAGGTTGAGGAGGTGGGGGGCTGTTTGTTTGCCCTTCCACCCTCCCACCACGACAAGACACAATGCATGCCCCTTCTGGAGGACCCAGCATTCGAGGTCAGCCACTGGCTAGACTTGCTCCAGTGAGTTTTGGGACCTATCTATCTCCACATCCCCAGAGCTAGCTACAGACATGTGGGTCTGGCTTCTAGATGGCACCAGGGATCCGAACTCGGATCCTCACGCTGCGTGGCAGGCACTTTACTGCACCTTCTCCCCTGCTCTGAGAAATGCATTTCCATGGAAGCAGTCTTTGAGACTGGATCTCCTGACTTCAGCCTTGCAGTGCTAGGATTAACATATGGGCAATATGCCAGTTTTTTTTTTTTTCTGTGACTGTAGCTGGAGTTACAGGCAGTTGTGAGTTGCCATGTAGATGCTGGAAATAGAACCTGGGTCCTCTGGAAGGGTGGTGGTACTCTCACAACTGAGTCACAGCCCCAAGGGTTTTTTTTTTTCTTCTCTATACAAGGTTTCTCTGTGTAGGCCTGGCTGTCCTGGAACTAGCTCTGTAGACCAGGGTGGCCTTGAACTCACAGATCCATCTGCCTCTGCCTCCTGAGTGCTGGGATTAAAGGAGTGCACCACCACTGCCCAGCTCAAGAAGCCAGTTTTAATTTATGTCCTTTATAACCCATTTGTGGCATCACTATTATGGAGAAGGGTCTTGTGGTGGCAAATGAGAATGTGACCTCCACAGGCTCCTCTGTCTGAACAGTTGGTCCCCAATTGCCAGAACTGTCTGGAAAGGATTAGAATGTGTGACCTTGTTGGAGGTTTTAAACACTCACACCGTTCCTCGTTCTGCTCTGCTCCCCTCCCTCCCTCTTCCCCTTCCCCCGCCTGTCCTGGGCTGTGGTTAAGATGCACATTCTTAGTTACCGCTCCAGCACCTTGCCTGCTTGCCTGTTGCCTCCCTGTCATGATGGTCATGGACTCACCCTCTGAACTGTAAGCCCCAATTTGAACACTTTCTTTTGCAAGTTGCCATGGTCATGGTGTTTTGTCATCGCAATTTAAAAGTAATTAAGGTACCTTGCTACACCACCACATTGTTCTTGAACTCTTGGGTTCAAGTGATCCTCCTGCATCTGCTTTAGGAGGCTGCTTGTTTGTTCCCGGCCAGTTAGACCAGAAATAACCACACGGAAACTGTATTCATTAAATCACTGTTAGGCATATTTCTATCTCACTCTTATCTCTTAAATTAACCCATTTCTATTATTTTATATTTTATCACAAGGCCTGTGGCCTACTGGCAAGGTTCTGGCTGGTTCCGGCTAACAGCTTGCGCTTTCTCCTCTGGCGGCTCCATGGCATCTCCTGACTCCCCCTACTCTCTCTATAGATCTCTCCCAGCCTGGCTGTGTTCTGTTAAGCCATTGGCCGAGAGCAGCTTCTTTATTCATTAACCAATAAAAGCAACAAATATACGAAAGACTTTCCACACCATCTCCTCTTTTCTGCTTAAATAAAAAGGAAGGTTTTAACTTTAACATAGCAAAATTACATATAACAAAAACAGGTATTAAGCAAGAATTGCAGTTACAATATTGATATCTACTTTATCTCTTATTATAACTAAGGAAAACTATATCTATTCTTCAACTCCATCAAAGACTCTAGAATGACATAATATTACCTAAGTTAATAGGAAGTGCATTGTAAGCAACTTCCAAAACTCTAGAATCGACAGAGATGTCTTACTGCCTGGACAGTCACCCAAAGTTCTTCTGTAACATTGGGGCATCCATCTTCAGCCTACAGGCCCATAGTATCCGGCAGACTTTTCCATGAAGCAGAAATTTCAAAGACAGTTCTGCCTATATTGGCAGTTTGTCAGTCACTTTCTGTGTCCTGCAGAAAGTCTGGCAGACTGTTTCATAAAACATAAACCCTGAAGATCTGTCTCACCTTTAGGCAAATTTAGCAGTCATTTCTCTGTGGGTCCTGAATGTCCAGTTCGTCAAGCAGTCCAGGCAAGAGCAGTTTCTTGCCCAAATGGCTAACCAACTCCATAAGGAGCCTCTTCAATGCTCTTCATCCTCTTGAAGTAGACTGGTGCTGCCAGGAGCAGATGTGTTTCACTGTCATGAAAAGTCCTAAGTTCTTAAAATGTTTTAAATGCCATATTCTGAAGGTCTCTGAAAGATTTGAAGAATATCTATCTAACTGAAATGTATCTCTATATATCTAAAAAACCTAACTAACATGACTACAAGCTTGACTATTATAGATGACTATCTACTAATCTGCATTTCTTAATTATATATTACATTTTTAAATAAGCCGCACAAACACAATACCTAAATCAAGAGCAGATACACACACGCACACACACACACACAAAATTGACCTTAAATTTGTATCAACAAACCAAGATCCATACCTATGCAAATTTCTATAGCATATCCCCCTTTAAATGTAAACAAACCTTTATAAACAATATTTGGGAATATGGGCATAGTTCTCTCCAAACTGCTTCCTGCTTTTTGTTGGGTGAAGTATATTTGGCGATGTTCATGGTGACCTTTTGGGGGTCTCGCTCCATCAAACCACATTAGTCTGGAATGAATCCACAGGTTCTCATCTTCTGTGGAAACAAAAGCAGAACCTCTTTTCCAAAGCAACAAATCCTTAGACCCAATTTTTGGAATCAAAATACCTTTAAAATATATAGGCTGGTTTAGGTTAGCAGCCCATACAATAAAATGTCTCTCTGTACTTAGCTCCTTCACAGTCAAAAAATTCAAAGAAAACACAATAATATACATAATTCAGATTCTCTGTGTATTTTCCATCTTTACGTGGCTTATTATTACTTTTTTACTTCTTTTAATCTATGACTGTCTGTACTTTGTCTCTTTAAAGACTTTGTTTTACTTTTTAAAAGCCATTTAAACTTCTTTTTAGAACTTCTATACCCCTTTGCTTCTCTCTCCCAAACCTACGTACATTTATCCAACATTGTGACCCATTTAGAGGTCTTTTTTTTAAATCTAAATCTGTCTTTATTGTGTATCTGTATTTTCTGACCAGAAACATCTTAGTTTTTTTTTTTTTTCTTTTTCTTTTTGCTAAGCGAGTATGGCTAGGGCCAACAAGCAAGGCCCTGCCTGTTGGCTCTGCCCAGTCTAACATGGAGGAGGCATGTTCACTGTTTCTGAGGCTGCCTGGTGGGAGCCATCCTCACCACCTCAACTCTAGGAAGCACCGTGCAGCATTTAAACCCTTTTTATCTGAGTAAAAACTAAATCTGCCATGCGGTGCACTGCATGACCTGGAAATATCTCTGTGTAAGGTGGTGGGAATCCGCCATGCTCTCCTGCACGCCTAGCAGACCTGATCCTGCCGCCTGCCCAGGTGGGGAGTGCTGAGCCATGGGCATGGTCTCAGTTTCCTACTGACCCTGAGTGCGCACATAAGCATCAGGACCCTGAGTGGTCAGCCACAAACGTTTCAGACCACATTGGTGCTCCAATTTGTTGTAGGAGGCCGCTTGTACATTCCCAGCCACTTAAACCAGAAATAATCACACAGAAATTGTATTCATTAAATCACTACTTGGCCTATTAGCTTATGCATATTTCTAGCTCACTCTTATCCTTTAAATTAACCCATTTCTATTATTTGATATTTTACCATGAGGCTCGTGGCCTACCGGCAAGGTTCCGGCTAACAGCTTGTGTCTTTCCCCTGTGGCGGCTCCATGGCATCTCCTTGACTCCCCCTACTCTCTCCATAGATCTCTCCCAGCCTGGCTGTGTTCTGTTAAGCCATTGGCCGAGAGCAGCTTCTTTATTCATTAACCAATAAAAGCAACACATGTACAGAATGGGTTCCCACACCATGCCTCTGGCTGCCAAGCAGCCAAGATGTGCACATCTTCCATCTCCATTGTGGTATTCTGTTGGAGCAGCACTGACACATCAAGATAGTCCTCCAGTCTGTTACTTCAAATCTTTAAGAATATGACTCAAGCCATATTATGACATAATGGACTTAGAGACATTATGGGCAGGAGGGACACTAAGATCACCACTGGGGTCAGCGTGGGTGCAGTGGAATGCTGGCCTTCTTCTGAGCCTAACAGCCATCATCACCTTCAGGTTGGGCCTGTTGATTGTCCCTCACAGGAAGGTTGAGGACTGTCATTAGCCCTCCTCTGAGATGCCATTCCTTCCTACACCACCCTCCCATCTGAGTGGCCCCAGTCTGCTCACGGCCTCAGGAGCTGATAGAGTTCACAAGGTGCAGGGGGATTGTCTGAAAAGAGAATCCCATTTACACAGCTATGGGGACATTATCATCATTCCTAGGTAAGACTTTTTCTCTCTCTCTCTCTCTCTTTTTTTTTTTTTTTTTTTTTTTTTTTTGGATTTTCGAGACAGGGTTTCTCTGTGGTTTTGGTGCCTGTCCTGGAACTAGCTCTTGTAGTCCAGGCTGGCCTCGAACTCACAGAGATCCGCCTGCCTGCCTCCCGAGTGCTGGGATTAAAGGCGTGCACCACCACCGCCCGGCTCTGGGTAAGACTTTTGATGGTCCAGCTGCCTTGGGGTCATGCACAACTCTCTGTGAACCCAATACACTCACTGGCTTGCCAAGTTTGGCTTCAGGTAATCACACACAGTCTGTTGTAGGAGCCCTAATGGTGAACCCCTGCTTGTAGAGAGAAGTTTATGTGATACTGGGCCAGAGGGTGAAGGGAGTGGGGCTGTGTGGAGGAACCACGGTGGCAAAGCCTCTGGAGTTACGGATGGTTGGGAGCCGCCATGTGTGTGCTGGGAACTGACTGTGTCCCTGCATCTCTCCATGTGTGTGCTGGGAACTGACTGTGTCCCTGCATCTTTCCATGTGTGTGATGGGAACAGACCGTGTCCCTGCATCTCTCCATGTGTGTGCTGGGAACCAACTGTGTCCCTGCATCTCTCCATGTGTGTGCTGGGAACCAACTGTGTCCCTGCATCTCTCCATGTGTGTGCTGGGAACCGACTCCGTGTCCTCTTCATCTCTCCATGTGTGTGCTGGGAACCGACCGTGTCCCTGCATCTCTCCATGTGTGTGCTGGGAACTGACCGTGTCCCTGCATCTCTCCATGTGTGTGCTGGGAACTGACCATGTCCCTGCATCTCTCCATGTGTGTGCTGGGAACTGACCATGTCCCTGCATCTCTCCATGTGTGTGCAGGGAACTGACCATGTCCCTGCATCTCTCCATGTGTGTGCAGGGAACTGACTGTGTCCCTGCATCTCTCCATGTGTGTGCAGGGAACCGACCGTGTCCCTGGAACCGACCATGTCCCTGCATCTCTCCATGTGTGTGCTGGGAACTGACCATGTCCCTGCATCTCTCCATGTGTGTGCTGGGAACCGACCGTGTCCCTGCATCTCTCCATGTGTGTGCTGGGAACCAACTGTGTCCCTGCATCTCTCCATGTGTGTGCAGGGAACTGACGTGTCCTCTGCATCTCTCCAACCTGTTTTTTTTCAGATTTTTTATTTTCTGTGTATGCATTTGAGTGCATGTATGTGTACCACATCTGTGCAGGTACCCTAGGAAGCCAGGTGACACTGGATTCCCTGGGTCTGGAGTTACAGGTAGGTGTGAGTTGCTATGTAGGTACTAAGGTGTGGGAGCCCATATGTGACTCAGTTTCCATCTGGAGCTCATTCTGACTTATAAGTCATTTGAATTCAATCTTGCCTACTCTGCTTTTTAAAATAACCTTGAGGGCTATGAGAGACTTCTGATTTAGCCCATGAGAAAAGAGCATTCGATCTAGTACACTGCTGGCAACAAACCTCAGGAACAAGATAGAAAGTAAGGTAGCTTCTGAGCAGCAAGCACGTGTTGGAGTGGAGGTTGCTCAGTCAAGGACAGGGACGGTCTTGTGGTTGGTAACTGACTGACTGTGCTATGCTTTGTTCTGCTTTTGTATATAAGCAAGTTCTGAAATAAACTCTGGGCTGTTTGGCTGTTTCGGCATGACCAAACAGATCGCCTGATTCTATCCTGTGTCTTCTGTCTCTGCTTCTTTCATCTGAAATTTCCTCAGCCTTGATGACCCCAACCCAGGAACCCTAGCTGACTTTGTAGGAGTGGGCTCCTACACTAGGGATGGACCTTGGGTGCTCTGTAAGAGTGGCAAGGGGCAACTGAGCTGGTCCCCGGCCCCTCTGGGCAATGTTTCAGCCTATATCCCATGGTGAAGTCATTCTGTCGCCCAGACTGGCCTTGATTTGACAGCAATCCTCCTGCCTCAGCCTTGTCAATGGTGAGATTACAGGTCTGAGTTACCATACCTGGCTTTACTGTGAATTTTCTTTTTTTTTTTTTTTTTTTTAAAAAAGATTTATTTATTTATTATGTATGCAACATTCTGGCTCCATGTATGCCTGCATGCCAGATCTCATCACAGATGGTTGTGAACTACCATGTGGTTGTTGGGAACTGAACTCAAAACCTCTGGAAGAGCAGAGGTGCTCTTAACATCTTTCCAGCCCGTGAATTTTCAAACAAGCATATTCTCTTGCAGATCCATAAGACAGTCGTCAAGTTTGGGAAACTCAACACTGATCCAATCCTTTATATCTAGACTTCAGTTCTGTCCATGAAGTCTGAGAGTCCTGTGTGGCATTTCGCATGTTGTTGATGGAACTGGAAGACGGTCTTCCAGCATCGGCTACAGAACGTTCCTTTTCAAGCTTGGTCTGGAGCCCATGCCTCTGTCAAGTTTCAGCAGTCTGGCCTGGATGAGATGCGTCCCAGCACCACCTGGGGAGGTGCAGGGTCCACCTGCTTTCAGTAGGGATACTCACGCTTGCCACTTGGCCAAAAGGTCACCTCAGTTCTCCATGGCAACCATTGAGTCCATGGGGAACAAAAACCCCATCTTGAAGAGTTTTTCTCTTCATCCACTTGTCCAATTGCTTAACCTCTCATGATTGATTAATTTGGTTTTTGTTGTTTCTGGTTTGTTTATTTTGATAGAGGGTGTCTCTATGCAGCCCTGGCTGGTCTGGAACTCGCTGTGTAGACCAGGTTGGTCTTGAACTCACAGAGATCCACCTGCCTCTGACTCCTGAGTGCTGGGATTAAGGGTGTGCACCAACATACCCAGATTTAGTTTGGTTTCTTGAGGCAGGGTCTCGCGCCATAGCCTGTGCTGGCCTCAAACTGATAATGACGCTCATGTCTCAGTTCGCCAGGCATTGGAGTTACTAGTGTGAGCCACCATGCCTGGCTTTCTCTAGCGATCCTGTCACAGCTCTGTAGGCAGGCTCGGCCTTTCTCCTCAGCTCCCTCTTGTGCTTGTTGAAGTGTCTCAAAGACTCACGGGACTTCTGAATTCGGCATCCAGGGGGCAGTTGTATAGTACATGCATTTAGTTCATGGAATGAATGAATCCACACGTTTTTTTTCTTCCCATTTCCTGAGGAATTTCAACCACAGGGCCCAGCAGATGTGATGGCTGTGAACAGCGGAGTGGAGTAGTGAGGCGCTGGCTCAGGGGCAGGAAGCAAGCCTTCTGTCTTGGGTTGGCAAGTCCTCAGGGCCAGGGCAGAGCCTTTTTCTTCCAGCACCCAGTGGTGCCTTCAGTTCTCAGCTCAGTTGCTCCTGGCCTCAGTGGGCAGGCTCATCGGGTGACCTGAGTAGACCAGAGTACTTTACCTCCGCAAACCCAGGTTTGCCTACCTGAGGGTCTCCAAGTGTCTCCCGTTCTGTGTGCCCCCTCCTGACAAGGTCTGTGCACCTGTTCCTGAAGCTCCCGTGTGCGCCTGCCCTCTGTACCTCATTCCCCGCCCCTGTGAACTGTATCCTTCATCTCCGGACTAGCCCTCTCACCTCTAGGCCATTCCCCATCACCTCTGGACCATCGCTCTGACCTCCAGGCCACCCACTTCACTTCGGGACCAACTCCCGATAGACTGGCCCCTCACCTGTGGGACATCTTCACTTGTAGACTGTTCCTCCTCACCTGTGAGCCACTTCCTTCTCACTTCTAGATCAATGCCCCTTCCATTCCCCTACAGTTCTGTCTGCGCCCCTCACCTGTGGCTGGGCATCCACACGGGAATCAGGTGGATGATGCCGGAGTGGGGTACACAGCCCTCCCCTCCGCCCCAGCACACCTACTACGCGCCTGCTGCGGCCCGCCCCACCCCGCCTCCCTGCGCCTCCGCCAATAAGCGCGTTGCACCGCATCCGGGGACCCGCTTGGCCGCCGCCTCCCGCGCGCACGCTCGGCCATGGCAGAGGTGAGTGAGCGGCTGGGCAGCGGCCCCTCCCACACGCTGCCCTCCGTCGCCCTGGTGTGGCTCGTGCTCTCCCAGCCCGAGCGCCCCGAGCCTCCCTTCCACCCCCGGGCCGGAGCGTGAGCCCGGTGGGCGCCCGCCGCGCCCCAGCTCGGCCACGGTGCGCATGCGCGGGCGGGCGGGCGAGGGGGAGGGGCGCGAGGCGCGGGCGACCGGGTGCCGGGCCGAGACCCGGGGCCGCGCGGTGGGAGGGCGCTGCGGACGGGGTGGGTGGGCTGCGCTGGCGTCTGGGACGGCGCCGCGGGGCCCGCAGCCGAGCGCGCTGGGGTGAGCACGGAGCGGAGTCCGCGGCGCTTTGCGAGTGGAAAGTTTCGCGCGTGGAGTTCGTCTGGCTGTAGGAGGTAGGGCGCGGGCCTCCCCGCGGGCACGGGGTTGCGGGGCTCTCCCTAGAGCCCACCTGCACCACTGGGTGCGGCCGCTGAACCCCGGAACCGGCCCCCATCGAGGTGCCGCGAACCCGCCACTCCAGGACTGCAACTCAGCACGGTGGGCGAGTGGGGCCGCTTGGGTAGCAACAGGCCCGCGCGCGGGCCATGGGGTCGCGTTCTGGAAGTCCACTTGGACCTCTCTGGCTGGTTGATCCGGAGGGTTCTTACGGGCGTAGTTCCTTCTTTAGGGGGCTTTTGGGGAAACTGAGGCAGATCAACCTTCGGGACATGGTGGCCAAGTGAGTGCTGTTGGGCCCCAGGCTGCTCTGCCCTGGGTGACTTGGGGGGTGGAGACTTAGCAGACTGCCTACGTCCTATTCTGGAGTCTCGGATTTAGAAGGGGTCGGCCTCAGTTTCCCCATCTCGAGTGGGACCGTGTTGGTATCTTCCCGTAGCTGAGAGGTCCGGTGGAGTCCTGATGCGTCGTCCTCTCATGTGGTGGCGTCCGTCTATCTTTAATTCATAGAAGTGGACACGGTCATCTAGAAGTCCTCTTTGTTAGTGCTTGTTAGTGTGTGGCTCAGTGAAGGGTGGAACCTGGAGACGGCCACCAGTCTCAGCTGTGGGAGCCCTGGTGGCTTGTCCTGCTCTTCGTCTAAGCTTTATCTTTTCCCTGTACCTACCTTTGCTGCCCTCCTGAGACCACCCACCCCATGGAGTCCTCCCTGGTACTCTGAATTCCCATGGAGCTATCCCCCAGTTGTCGCACCTCATCTGGCCCTGGGATGCCTTCTGTGACCTCAGCTGCCTATGCCTTCGTTTAGCCCCCATGTATTTGTCGTCCTGTGTCCCAGCTCCACGTGGGTGGAGACAGGCTGAACCCGTCTCTGGGGATGGTGCCACAGTGGAGGGGTGAGGCTGGGATGCCGGGGGTACGGGGGCACTTGCCTGGGTGTGGACGAGTCTTTCTCTGTAACTCCTCGGCATTCATTTGACCTCATAATTCTTGGAGTTTGCTTGACTTCTTGTGGGTTGCCATTGTAGGTAACTGGACTTAGAACTAATGCTGAGGCTCCTTCCCCATGGGGCTGTGGGCTGCCACACATGTATGAGGTCTCTGCACGGCTTGGGCTTCCTCGCATCGTGGCGTCCATGCTGTAAAAGATGCTCTGTGGACTGCTGGGACAGCCTCCGAAGTTAGTACCTGTCTTTCTAACAGTCTCAGTCTGGTGGGTCCTGGGTGGAGACCTGCCTGGGAGGCGCCGCCTGCACTGTGTCTGGCCTTCTGACGGTCAGGGTGATGGTGGTCATGCTAATCCACTTGCATGCTCATCCTCTGTTCTCAGGGACCTGGAGGGGGGGCCCCGCTTGCCTCTGGCCTTCTCCTTGGATTTCAGCCTCTAGTGTGTTTGTCACCTGTGTTACCTTAGCTCCGAGGGGCATTGCTGTCCTTTGTCTTTCCCGATGTGGGGAAATAGGGCCTTGGACCACACTTTAAAGTGATGTACCTGGTTTTCCAGTGACCATGTCTATCTTGGGGATGTTGAACTTGGCTTGGTTGGCAAGGAAGAAACTGTGTGACTCCCCAGTTGACTGTCTCTCACTGTTCTTAGCTCCTCTCTGCTTGAGTCTGTTTAGGTCTGACCCCACTGAGGAGCCCTGACCTCTGACCTGAAACAGGACGTTTTTCTCATTTTGTTTAGATAATGAGACTGTTCCTAGGCTGCCGTGCAACTGTGGAGCCCTTTGGGGTCTCCCGTCTTAGTTAGGGCTCCTGACTGTAGGAAGAGAGGCCAGTCCTTGGGCATAGTTCCAAGGACACTGGGGCACCCTTCCCGTGCCTTCACATCTGCCTGTTGGTCTGCTTGTAGCCTGTGTTCCAAGAAGGTTAGGACGCCTTGCCTCACCACACCAGGTACAGCCTGCCTGAACGCCTTGTTCTTTCCCTGCCTTCAGCCCCTGCGGCTGTCCTAGGTGGACCCCTTGCTGAGTGAGCACCTTGACCTCTCTGGGCTGTAGTTTACTTGTTTCTTTTCTGGGAGGGATGAATGCTTCACCTCTGAGGTTCTCTGAGGACCTAGTGCTACAGTGCTCTAAGTTTTAAACTTTCTTTAACATTCTAACTTTTTTGGGGGGGAAATGTATCTTTATTTCTTGTGTATTAGTGTTTTGCCAGAAGAGGGTGCAAGATCTCCTGGAATTGGAGTTACATGGCTGTGAGCCGCCATGAGTGCTGGGAATTGAACCCCAATGCTCTTAACCACTTAGCCACCTCTCCTGCCCACATAATAATAATAATAATAGTAATAGTAATATTATTCTTAGCAGCAGCTTTGCTGCGGTACACCCTGTCTGTCTCCCTTTTAGTGTGTACAGTTTGGTAGCTTCTGGTGTTTTTGAAGTTGGTATAACTGCCAACACAATCAGTTGAGAGTGTTCGGTCACCTCTAAAGGGAGCCCTGTCCCCATGAGCAGTCACCCTGGCCCTTTCCAGCACTCAGCCAGTACAAACCTACTTCCTGTCTCAGGATTCATCTCTAGTGTGCATTTCCCATCATGGTGCCCCCACACTGTGTGACCTTGTCTTTGTAGTGCTCACAAGGTCCCCCTTGGTTCTAGTGGCGTGAGAGAACCTTGCTTGTCCATGACTGTGTGGTGCTCTGTGGAGTTATCTAGTGGTGTGACAGAGCCTTGCTTGTCCATGACTGTGTGGTGCTCTTTGGAGTTATCTAGTGGTGAGAGAGCCTTGCTTGTCCATGACTGTGTGGTGCTCTGTGGAGTTATCTAGTGGTGTGACAGAGCCTTGCTTGTCCATGACTGTGTGGTGCTCTGTGGAGTTATCTAGTGGTGAGAGAGCCTTGCTTGTCCATGACTGTGTGGTGCTCTGTGGAGTTATCTAGTGGTGGGAGAGCCTTGCTTGTCCATGACTGTGTGGTGCTCTGTGGAGTTATCTAGTGGTGAGAGAGAGAGAGCCTTGCTTGTCCATGACTGTGTGGTGCTCTGTGGAGTTATCTAGTGGTGAGAGAGCCTTGCTTGTCCATGACTGTGTGGTGCTCTGTGGAGTTATCTAGTGGTGGGAGAGCCTTGCTTGTCCATGACTGTGTGGTGCTCTGTGGAGTTCCATTCATCTGTCCCTCCCACTTCTGACAGAGGTGAATGTCTCTCCTGGAGTAGAGGTGCTGGTCTCACGGTGGTGTGACTTTGGGGATACTGCCAAGCCATTCCTGGTGCTGCATGCTTGTCTCCAGGAATGCAGGCTCTGATGCGCCTTCCCTGTTCTGGGCTTACTCTTGGAGTGCGCTCTGTTCTGATAGGAGCAAGATATGTATGTACCCTGGGCCTGAGACATTACAGGCAGGACCATTGTCTTTCTCTTCGCTCAGTAAGCGGTCTGTACATGCGGGCGCCTCTTTCCAGATATGTCTTTGCCAGTGTTTTCTCCCCATTCTGTGAGTCCTGTCACGAGCGTCGGTCTGCTTGTTTGGTTAGGTGTGTTGGACTCGTGTGTCCAGGCCATTGGGGAGTTTGTCTCAGGTCCCAGTTGTGTGCCTCTGACCTGAGCCTGTCTGTGGACTCACACCGCCCTGCTGAGATGTCTCTGATTGTCATCTGTGAAATTGGGAGCACCCTGTTGCAGGATGGTTTTAGCTTTTCTGGGTCCCTTGAGTTTCTCTGTGTGCTGTTTGGAATTGGCTTGTCGATTTCTACAATTTAGGTGGTGTTGGCTGTCTAGGTCACTTCAGAGGGTCTCCATCTTCCAGTGTGGGGACCTTGGCCAGGAACATGGTTATCTTTTCTCTCATACCAGTCCTTTCTCTGTCAGCAGAACATGGCTGTGTTCTTAGGGAGCATGTGCTGTGTGCACCCCAGCTGTTGTGAGTGGAGTTGTTTCCTTAATTTACGGAATCTCCATAGCTCGAGTTTGGGACCAAGATGGCGTTTAGCCCTGCTGAACCATCTCTGTGTCACCACCTGGAAGAGGTGCCCATCCTCTGTCCTTCATTTCATTCTCTTGCAGTGACACTGGAGCCTTAGCTGGTGTTGATGGAATGGGGGATGTGTCCAGGCTCAGCCCTGACGTCGCTGGTCCTGGTTTCACAGACGTGGCCTCAGTTTGCTGCCACTGTCACCTCCTCTCAGTACAGTGGGACCGGTGTAGCTACTGCTTTCATTTCTAGAGCTGCTGTCCCCAGCCAGCAGAACCCTAAGTCCAGTTCCACTCTCTGCTTTGTCAGGAGTGTTACAAGTCTATCCTTCTGTGTCTTTATCTGTCGCCAAGTCCCATGTCTTCAAGGTCCCTCCACACAGGAGCTGTGATTGGGCAGTCCCCAGACTGCTTTCCCTGCTGTCCTCAAAGTTACCCAGTGGCTGGGCTCTCACCAGGGCCTCAGTAGCTGCGTGAGGTCTGCTTGTGGATTCTGGCTCCTGAACCAGCACCACCTTTCTTTCTTTGCAGGCTTCCTCGCTGGAGAGGCAGAGTCCTTGTGTGGCCCCCTGCCTTGCACACAGCCTGTGCCCTCGGGAGTGCAGCTTGCAGGCCACAGCAGGTAACCATCCTCACCCCTTGTGTCCTAGACCTCCAGAGACAGAGCCCGTGCTCAGCCTGACTGAGCGGGCGTGGGCGAGAACACTGGGCGACTCAGTGTCCCCATCAGGTGGGGTCACACTCAGTGGTCAGGACGCTCCCTCTCCTTGGAGCCATGGGACGGTGGCTAGCTAACTGAGAATGACAGGGACCCTCCCTGGGGTGGCTACATGCCTGATGACTTTAAGGTCTCTGGCCGGTCTGCTGGTCGTCTGCTGTGGGCCCTTGTGGGTGAAGTGATGGAGGTTTCTGCCACCATAAATGTCACATGGATGTGGCCCTGCAGATAGCAGAGCTCGGTGCAGCTACAGTGACTTGTGTGGTGTTGTCTATGTGGCCCCGCGTGTGAATTGGGCACTGTGTCCATATTGTCCATAGCCCAGAACCAGGGCTATGGCTGTGGGGCAGAACCTGGGACACCTCCGTTGCCTTCCACGGTCACCTGACTGATGCCTCCCCTCTTCTAACCCCAGTGCCCTTCTAGACCCATCTGCTTCTGCCCAGTCTGTGGGCCCTCCAGACCTACCCCTCTTCAGTCCCCACACTCTGCCTACCTGCTGCACTCTCCCACAGTGGTATCCATGGGCTCTGCAGACCACCGGTTTAACCTCGCCGAGCTCTTGTCACAGAACTACAGCCTCCGAGAGGGCTGTGCTGAGGCCCCGCAGTGCCCTGACAAGCCAGAGGACCAGCTGGACAAGGACTTCATCGCGCAGGTGTGGTCACTCACCAGTCTGATCCAGTTGCTCCCTTTGGTCCCCATGTGGTTTGCATGGTGCTGTGCTGGCCCCGCCTCAGCCTGCTCTGCTCCCCAGAACCTGGGCTGGTGCTCAAGCCTGCTTATCTCCTCTGTGGTCCTGATGCGGTTGTAGTGCCCCAGGGGGACTTACTGAGGGGTGTCAAGGGGTCCCAGCTGTGGAGGTCAGCAGGACTCAGGCACAACACTAGGCTTAACCCCCCCACATGGGTCCGGTACTCCTTCCCCAGAGCAGTGACATGCCCCTGGATGAGCTGCTTGCACTTTATGGGTACGAGGCGTCAGACCCTATCTCTGAGCAGGAGAGCGAGGGCGGAGACGCAGCCCCAACCCTCCCGGACATGACCTTGGACAAGGTGAGTGGAAGTGTCCCTGAAATATCCCCAGGGAGCCACTGGTTGCCCTGAGTTGGAGGTGAAGAGCAGGGATATCAGGCCCAGGATGGGGCGCTACTCAGTCAGCAAGTGTGGCAGTTGCCCAGGGTTGCTCTGCTGCTCCGCCCTCTCTGGTACAACCACAGTGACCCTGCCCTGGGGTAGGGCTGACACCCATTCTGGTTCAGGTGATGGATGCCATCCAGGGGAACTGTGGCAGGGAACAGAGCTGGAGCCCCAGAGGGCATGTGGAGTCTGCATTTTGGGCCAACACAGACAGTGTCTTGCGTCCCCTCCGCCTGGCAGGCTTGGCGTTTTTTGTTGGTGTAGATAAAGTAATTGCCATATTTGATTTGCTGTCCCGTTCAAAGGAGCAAATAGCCAAGGACTTGCTTTCTGGGGAAGAGGAGGAAGAGACACAGTCCTCCGCTGATGACCTCACCCCATCTGTCACCTCCCACGAGGCCTCGGACCTCTTCCGTAACCAGAGTGGGTATAGTGTCATTGTCACTAACATTGCTGCTATGTGTCACCTAGGCCTGCACGCACAGCCTCGGCTTGGGGCTTTGCCAGGGAGATGCTATGGTGGTCCAGGGTGGGGCTGGGGACCACTGTGCAGACTGCCATTGAAGCCACTGGAAGGGCTGACCGTACTCTGGTGGGTCCCCTTACTGCCTCTCTCTCTTCAGCTCGGTTCTTGGCTGGTGATAATGGCCCAGGCTCTTCGGTCTCCTCCGACACTGAGGAGGACACGCTTCCTGCCAACAAGTGCAAGAAGGTGTGGAGCTGTGTTACTGCGTGCCTCCAGGATGGGTGGGGCCACCGTGTGCCTGGACCTCGGTGTGTCTCTGCTGCTCTGGGGGTGACTGACCCAGCATCCTGCAGGGCAGGGCAGCAGAGTATTCTGTACTCACCCACCAGAGTACAGAAGGGGGCACTGTCTGGCAGACCCACAGTTCTGGGTGGCAGCCTCTGCTTGGAGTCCGTGGTGCCTGTGGGGTCCCAGCTTCGTGTCTGCCATTCACTTCCTGACCCTCTCCCTGGTCCTTGCCTCTGCAGGAGATCATGGTGGGGCCTCAGTTCCAGGCTGACCTCAACATCCTGCACTTGAGCCGACATTGCGACAAGAGTAAGTGGTCCCGGAGGCCTGGGGCTCTGTCCAGGGACTCCGGGAATAGGCGGCACCTCAGCCAGTTTCTGTTTGTCGTCTGCAGGTGGAGTCCACCAGCCTTGGCAGTGCCCTAGGGTAATGTCCCTTGCCCAGGCTGTGGGTTCCCACCGCCCCGTGTGTACTGGTACTACCAACAGCACCCTTCCCTGGATGGGTCTAGTGTCTCCTCTGGGCCTACCCTGGATACGATATGCTTGCTGCTCCCGTGTCTCCTAATTGTTCCTTGATCTGGGAGGTCACTTCCTGTCTGGACTTCTTGCCTCCTGCCTGCAGGGCACTGCCAATTGAGCACTCTGCTCTGCCCAGCAGCAGGGGTCAGAGACCTTGCAGGGGATGACTGCTGGGATGTGGACTGTGCAGGGTGTGCCCACTTAGGGTGCGGCACAGAGACACTTAGTCAACAGGCACCTACACTTGCCCTGCTGTGTCCTTGAGCCCGGACTGGTGTGCGCCCAGCCCTCAGTGTCATTCAGGCGTCTTCCGTGGCCTCCAGTAGCTGTCCCTCTGTGGCCTGTCTGCTGCTTGTGTGGTGGTGTCAGCTATTCCTTAGTCTGTGTCAAATTGTCCTCAGGTGGGTGGAGAGTTCCTGGACTGTGGACCCAACGCTTTATCCAGCGCCCATATGGTTTGCAGGAGTTGTTATTTATTTGCATGTTTGGGACACAACCCAGGTTGATTCTGTTTCTGGTAGTCACCAGCTCGTGGCTTCCCTCCTGCTGTCAGGGTGGTGTCAATCTCTTTCCATTTGTTCAGTAGCTGGCCGACGCTTTGTGGGGTCGGTGTGTATATTTTGTGTCATTCACTGGGGACATAGTGGCCTCTTCCTTGGCATCTTTACACGTTATGTCTACATTGTGTGTGTGTGTGTACACCAGGTTAAACTGCCCTGTGGAAGTGTTGGTTGCCATTCTTCAGAGGCAGGAAGACTCTGTTGTCCCAGGAAGTGTGTGTTAGTTCTGCTGTGAAGCCGTCTGGGCTGTGCTTCACTTCTGGTTTTACTCATTTCAGTTTTTTAAAACAAAAAGTTTCTCTTTGTAGCCCAGGCTGACCTGGAACTAGTTCTGTAGACTAGGCTGGCCTTGAACTCACAGAGATCTGTGAACTTTTAGCTGAGTTCATAGACTTCAGTGTGTGTGTGTTCTCTTGTTTATTTCCCTTTTTGAGACAGGCTGGCCTAGAACCTTCTGTGTATAGATGGGCTAACACTCTCAAGTGCTGGGCTCCTCGGTGCACGCCACCACTCTGGTCTTGAGCTCTGCTGCTGTCCGCCTTGTTTCCTCTGTGTTTACTGTGTACCGAAGCTCTGCCTGCAGCTGGGCATACCTAGTGGCGCTGCCTCTGGGGCCCTGTTCACTGACTTCACACCCCGCCTTTTTTGTTCCCTCAGTGCCCATAGCCCCCTTGGGTCCATATGATGTTGAACTGCAAGTGCCAGGAGTTGGTTTCAGCCATTGGGAGGTGCTGAGGCGCCTGCCCTGGCTCCCCTGGTGTGGGTGGCCATTGTCACACCTGACTCCCAGCCTCTTCCACAGTCTATGAGAATGAAGACCAGCTGCTGTGGAGCCCCAGCGTGCTCCCGGAGCGGGAGGTGGAAGAGTTCCTGTACAGGGCAGTGAAGCGGAGGTGGCAGGAGACGGCTGGCCCCCAGATCCCAGAGGGCGAGGTGGTTAAGGACAGTGAACAGGTAGGCGTCAACACACTGGGCACACCCCGGGAATGGTCAGGCAGTGTGCTTGTAGGGTGGACTTCACATTGAAACAGCTTGTGGGGGGCAATGGTGTCAGTCTGATCACACCTGGGGGCCTTGGTGTGGGTGCTGTGGCCACGGCTCTGGGGCTGTGGTGTGGGTGCGGTGCGTGGTGTAGGTACCCTTCGCGCTGGCCCTGGTAGGCAGGTGGAAAAGCTAAACCACTCTGCCCTAGGCGCTGTACGAGCTGGTGAAGTGCAATTTCAATGTAGAGGAGGCCCTGCGCAGACTGAGGTTCAATGTAAAAGTGATCAGAGGTGAGCTGCAGCCCTGGGCTCCCCCTTGTCCCTGCTGCCCCTAGCTGCCTGAGCCCCTCCCTCTCTTTGCAGACGGGCTCTGCGCCTGGAGTGAGGAAGAGTGCAGGAACTTTGAACATGGCTTCCGTGTTCATGGGAAGAACTTCCACCTGATCCAGGCCAACAAGGTGGGTGAGGTTCACTGTCCTGGCAGACCTGCCCTTCCTGTTGATGGCTCCCCTGGGTCTTGGCCACACTCACCAGGCCCCTTTCTCACCCCGGAGTTAGAGGCTCCTGTCCCGAGCTGGCTCCTTCTCACCCACACCCTGTCACCTTTTTGTCACCCAGTGCTGCACACTGGAACGGGATGCCCGGGTCTTTCTTCCTTCGCAGACCTGGATCCCCATGGGCACCTGCTCTGCTGCAGTGCCGCTGGCCCTGCTCTGGACTGATGTGTGCACAGGCCTCAGCCTGAGGTTGTTAGGTTTTGTGGCTGCTGGCAGCCTAGCCCTGCACTAGCCTGGTTGCCTGGGGACTTGAGGAGTGTTGTGTTATCTTTAGTGAGTGGTGGTGCAGGGGTGACTGTCACTGTGCCGGGCGCTGGCCAGAGTCAGTGCTCAGTCCTGAACTGTCCCACGAGGAGCGCACTGCAAGGTTGGGTTCCTCAGATGATGACCTGTGCCTGCGGAAACCGGCCCTGCCCACGCGTGTGCGTGTGCAAGGCCTGCCCTCTGGGCAGGAGGTGTAGATTCTGGGCCTCTGTGAAGTGCTGTGTCCTGGGCAGGGGTGGGGCCGTGAGTCAGGGGATATCAGGTGCGACACTACTGGGGACATTGGAGTAGCAGTGCCACAGGTTATAACTTGGCACAGCTCTGGGATTTGGGGTGATCTGCCACCTGTATTCCAGTGTAGTAAGGGAGCTGCGGGCTGCGTTCCTGCCACCCTGCTCCTGGCCGCCTGGCTAGCTTATGCCCCGAAATAATTACACGGAAACTGTATTCATTTAAACACTGCTTGGCCCATTAGTTCTAGCCTCTTAATGGCTAACTCTCACATCTTGCCTTAACCCATATTTAGTAATCTGTGTAGCACCAGTCTTACTGGGAAAGATTCAGCATGTCTGACCTGGCGTCTTGCTTCATCGCGTCTGCCCTGGAGAGGGGAGGCATGGCGTCTGCCTAACTTCCTCTTCCTCCCAGCATTCTGTTCTGTTTACTCCACCCACCTATGTTCTAACCTATCAGGCCAAGCAGTTTCTTTATTGATTAACCAATGAAATCAACAGATTGATAATATAACACTCCCACATCATTTCCCCCTTTTCTGTTTATTCAACAAAAAAAAGGCTTTAACTTTAACATAGCAAAATTACATATAGCAAAACAGTTATCAAGTAAGAATTACAGTTACAATATATCTAATTTTATCTTTTACCATAACAAAGGAAAACTATAACTAACTATTCTTCAACTCCATCAAAGACTCCAGAAGGATATAATATTACCTAAGTAAACAAGAAATAAGCAACTTCCAAACTCTAGAAATGACAGAGACATCTCGCTGCCTGGACAGTCACCCAAAGTTTCTCTGTACCGTTGGGGCATCCATCTTCAGCCTTCAGGCCCATAGTATCCAGAGACATTTCCATGAAGCAGGAAATTTCAAAGTCAGTTCAGTCACTATCTGCTGTGTCCTGCAGAATGTCTGGCAGACTCTTTCATGAATCAGGAACCCCGAAAGATCATCTCACCTTTAGGCATGTTCAGCACTCCTCTCTCTGTGGGTTCTCTGTGTCCAGTTTATGCAATAGTCCAGGCAAGAGCAGTTTCTTGCCCAAATGGCTATCAAACTCCATAAGGAGCCTCTTCGATGCCCATCTTCCTCTTGAAGTAGATTGGTGCTTCCAGGAGCATACGTGTCTCATTGTCATGAAAACTCCTAAGTTATTAAAACATTAAATGTCATATTCTGTAGTCTTTGAAAGATATGAAGAATGCCTACCTAAAATATATCTATACACATCTAGAAAATTTAACTAACATGACTACAAACTTGACTGTTATAGATGATTATCTATTAACAACCTATATACATTACATTTTTAAATGAACTACACAATCACAATACCTTAATCAATATCAGAAATACATATACATATTACAAAATTGACCTTAAACTTGTATCAATAAACCAAGATTCATACCAATGCAAATTATTCATATCTATATCATATCCCCCTTTAAATGTAAAAGAACATTTATAAACAATATTTGGGAACATGGGCGCAGTTTTTTCTTTCCAAACTGCTTCCTGCTGTATGGGGGCGCTGTTAATCAGGTCTTTCATGGTGTAACCTGTGTGCTAGGTTCCTCTCAGTCGGCAGTTGAGCAAAGTAATTTTTTGAGGGTGTTCACAGCAACCTTTCAGGAGGGCATGGTCTATCATACCATATTGGGATAGAAGCAATCCATAGGGTCTCATCCTCTATGAAAACAAAAGAAGAATCTCTTTTTCCAAAGTATCTTATCCTTAGATCCAAATTCTGAAGTCAAGGTATTTTCAAAATATCTATCTTGGATTAGTTCAGCAACATTTATAAACAAATATCTTTCAGCAGCTGTTGCTCCTTCCTCAGCATTCAAACAGCTCAAGGAGAGCATAATAGCATACAGTATCAAAATTCTCTGTATTTTCCATCTTTGTGTGGCTTTGTTTTAACCTCTATTTCGTTTATTTTTACTTTTATTTTTTGAGACAGGTTCTCTGTATATCTTTGTCCTAGAATAACTCTGTAGACCAGGCTGTCCTTGAACTCTCAGAGATCCGTCCGTCTCTGCCTCTCAGGCATTGGGATTAAAGGTGTGTGCTACCACACCTGAAGTCTCAGAGGTCAATTTACCTATGCCTCCTAAGTGTTGGGATTAAAGGTGTGTACTACCACACCCAACTTTTCCTTCCTTCCTTCCTCCCTTCCTCCCTTCCTCCCTTCCTCCCTTCCCCTTCCCTTTCTTTTCCTTTCCTTTAAGAACTTTAACTTTTAGCCTGCATATATTTTTAACATACTGTAAACCATTTAGACATTTTCTTCAACTTTGAATCTTTCTTTTACTGTATATGTCTCTTTTGTGACCACATGAGTCTTTAATTTACCAAGCAATATCGGTAGGACTAAAGCCGTGGCTTTGGCGGCTGGATCCAGCCCATTCCTTAGCTTTCCAGCCTCATGGCAGAGGTACCGGCTGTAGCCATGTTTATCGCCACAACTCTATGGTGTTTCAAAGTCCCTGCCAGCAAGCAAGTTCCAGCATTCTGCTCACAGACCACACTCAATAAGCCTGCCTGTCTGAAAGAGTCAGAATTTGCCCTGGCAGTACGGACCAGAACGCCAGCATTTTAAAACAGCACAACTTTTTTCCTGCTATGGCTGAAAACAAACAAGCATGCAGTCAGCTTTTACCAACACCATTTAAGTGTTTCGTGGCAGGACCTCTTAAGAGCTGCAGGGTTTTGCAGCTAAAACTGAGTCAGGAAGCCTCTCTTACATGAGAGCACTTGCTTGCCTCTAGCAAGCAGAGCAGACCCGAGAAATTGCCGCTACCAAGAAAACATGCTTTACTCTATTCTTTCCCAAGCCTTCTCAGGTTTTCTGTGGATTCAGTCATCCACGTCTGGGCGCCATTCTGTAGATGGAGCTGCGGGCTGCGTTCCTGCCGCCCGGCTCCCAGCCACCGGCTAGCTTTACCCAAAATAACAACACACAAGCTGTATTTATATGAACATTGCTATTAATGTGTGTAGCACCATGAGGTGGTGACTTACCAGGGAGATTCCAGCCTACGTCCATCTTGGGTCGCGTCTGCCCTGGAGAGGAGAGGCATGGTGTCTGCCTAACTTCCTCTTCCTCCCAGCATTCTGTTCTGTTTACTCCACCCACCTATGTTCTAACCTGTTAGGCCAAGCAATTTCTTTATTGATTAACCAATGAAATCAACAGATTGATATATGACATTCCCACATCATTCTAGCCTACCTGGTGGACCACAGATGAAGCCTGGCATCTGTACCTGTGTGCTGTCTGTCACTTCCTGTCACTGCACCTGTGTCCTGTCAGTCACTTCCCTGTCACTGCACCTGTGTCCTGTCAGTCACTTCCCTGTCAATGCACCTGTGTCCTGTCAGTCACTTCCTGTCACTGCACCTGTGTCCTGGCAGTCACTTCCTGTCACTGCACCTGTGTCCTGTCAGTCACTTCCCTGTCACTGCACCTGTGTCCTGTCAGTCACTTCCTGTCACTGCACCTGTGTCCTGTCTGTCACTTCCTATCACTGCACCTGTATCCTGGCAGTCACTGAACCTGTGTCCTGTCAGTCACTGCACCTGTGTCCTGTCTGTCACTGCACCTGTGTCCTATCTGTCACTTCCTGTCACTGCACCTGTGTCCTGTCAGTCACTGCACCTGTGTCCTGTCACTTCCTGTCACTGCACCTGTGTCCTGTCAGTCACTTCCTGTCATTGCACCTGTGTCCTGTCTGTCACTGCACCTGTGTCATGTCTGTCACTGCCCTGGTGCTGTGATAAGATACTGTGTTACGAGGGGTTCAGGAAGGGCCTGTGTTTGCCTTCCAGAGTGAAATGCTGTCACTCATGCGGGGCAGGGCTGAGAGTGGGAGTCAGCTGCTCACGTTCCGTCCCCTGCTTGTCGTTGCTTCCCCTTTATTCACCCAGAACCACTACTTATCGATGGTGCCTTCACATCAGGGTGTGTTCTCCATACCCAGTTACATCTCTCCAGAGACTCTCTGACACGCCGATTGTGTGTGTCACTTAGGTGACTGTTCACTGGAGTTCCCTTTCTCCTGGATTCTTCCTGATGGGAATGCATCCAGTTCCCTGTACCTCTCTCTGCATAGCATTTATAGGATGGGGAGATGGCTGCCCTTGCAGGGCAGTGCCTCATAATGCCTCTCAGTTCAGTTCTGAGAGATCTGTTCCCTCTCTGAATTCCAAGTGCACCACACACACACACACACACACATACACACACACACACACACACACATGGTGCACATACATACATGCAGATAAATACTCATAAATTGCTCGGCATGGTGGCTCATGTCTTTAATCTCAGCACTCAGTGAATCTCTTTTTAAGTTCAAGGCCAGCCTGGTCTACAGAGCGAGTTCCAGGACAGCCAGGGCTCCACAGAGAAACCCTGTCTCAAGCAAGAAAACAAAGAAAAGCAAAACTCTAAGCTCCATGCTCTGTGCAGTGGGGCTCAACATGCAGTACTGTTCTTTCTGCATAAGCCGAAAGCACTGCGGGACCCTGCTTGACTGACCCCACACGCCACAGCTTGTGTCCTGCTCCTGATGACCTCATAGTCCCGCTGCTGTAGCTGTGTTGCCACAGCTCCACTCCATGCCTGCCGTTTTTCCTGGTTGTGGTACCTCCGGCACCCTGGCATCTCCACTGGACTTGAGCTTTACCTTTGGAGCTTCATGCAGTGGCTTTCCAGCACGCCGGTGCAGCCTCCGTGCCCTCTTGCACTTGGCATTTTGTGTCTGCAAAGCCAGCGCTTGTGCTTGTTGCTGCTGGGTTTTCCTGCCAGCCCAGCTTGTGGTGGCCCTTGGTGCCGGTGCTTCGGTGGCCTCTGCTCCTTGGCTGCACCTGGGGAGCTAGTTCGCTTGGGCACTTGCTTTGAGGAAGGGGCCCTGTCAGCGACCTCGGTCCGTGCTACTTCCTCGTGGACTTAGGCTTCAGTGGACCTTCTGTGCTGGTTTCTGTGTCCATCGCAGGGCTCAGGGACGCGGTGCTCGAAGCTGTACTTGCAGCTGGGATCTCACTTGAGGTCTCTGTTCCTACTGAACCTCACGTTCTCTCTGTTCTCTGTTACTGTTGATCTGAGCGGGTGCAGTGCACAATGCATGTGCTGCAGCTGCTGCGGCCGCATCTGGACAGGGTGCAGTTCACAGTGAGCGCACTGGTCTACCTTGAAATCTCCACGGAGCAGCTGTATCTGTTTTCTGAGACAGGATCTCTCTACATATACCTGGCTGTCCTGGAACTCACTCTGTAGACCAGGCTGGCCTTGAACTCAAAAATCCGCCTGCCTCTGCCTCCCTACTCCTGGGATGAAAAGTATGTGCCACTGCCCAGCCGTGTCTGTTACTTTTGAGTTCAGCTCCACTCCAGTGTTCAGCAACCAAATAGGAGGAAGCTAGAAGTTTTGCCAAAATGTAGCTAGCCTTGTTCCCTATGGGAACCTCGCGGCTTCCACTGTGCATGTTTCTCTCCACACTCTGCCCTTCGGGGTTCCTACCAGACTGGTCACAAAACTCTGCTAGGCGCTAGAGCCTAGAGCTTCTAACTCAAGTTTCAAACTTTTTCACGTTCCTCCCAGATACTTGAGGACCACACGGTCAGTCTGTCTACCCAGTGACATTTCTCAGCACTGGTTTTCTGTATTAGTCACTTGCTTGTTGCTGTGACCAAACCTCTAGCCACAAGCATCTTAAGGATGTCTGTTATTGGTCATGATTTGATGCTGCAGTCTACCATGGTGACGGGAACAAGAGGTGATGGTCACATGAGTTCTCTCCCAGTCGCCAGGTGGATACTGGTGCTCAGCTGCCATCTTTTTCCTTTTTGATTCATCCTGGACCCCACCCATATGCATCTTGGGGTTTCCTCTTGTAAACCCAGAAACACCCTTGTAAATTATGTGTGTGTAGTGAGGAGCTGCAGGCCTCTTCCCACAGACCGGCTCATGGCTGCCTGGCTAGCTTATGCCCCAAAATAACGACACACAAACTGTATTCTTTTAAACACTGCTTGGCCCATTAGCTCTAGCCCTTACTGGCTAATTCTCATATCCCGATCAACCCATCTCTAATAATCTGTGTAGCATCAGTCTTACCAGGAAAGATTCAGCATGTCTGACCTGGCGGCTTGCTTCATCTCTTCTGGCTCTGAGAGGAGAACATGGCGTCTGTCTCTCAGAGGAGCTACCCTGCATCTGAGCTCACTTCCTCTTCCTCCCAGCATTCTATTCTGTCTACTCCACCCACCTAAGGGATGGCCTATCAAATGGGCCAAGGCAGTTTGTTTATTGACAAATGACCTTCCTCCATTTCCCCTTTTTCTGTTTAAATAAAAAAGGAAGGCTTTAACTTTAACATAGCAAAATTACATATAGCAAAACAGTTATCAAGTAAGAATTACAGTTACAATATTTACATCTATTTTATCTTTATCATAACTAAGGAAAACTATAACAAACTATATATTCTTCAACTCCATCAAAGACTCCAGAAGGATATAATATTACCTAAGTAAATAAGAAATAAGCAACTTCCAAACTCTAGAAATGACAGAGACATCTTGCTGCCTGGACAGTCACCCAAAGTTCCTCTGTACCGTTGGGGCATCCATCTTCGGCCTATAGGCCCATGGTATCCAGCAGACATTTCCATGAAGCAGGAAAATTCAAAGGCAGTTCAGTCACTATCTGTCCTGCAGAATGTCTGGCAGACTCTTTCATGAATCAGGAACCCCGAAAGATCATCTCACCTTTAGGCAAGTTCAGCACTCCTCTCTCTGTGGGTTCTCTGTGTCCAGTTTATGCAACAGTCCAGGCAAGAGCAGTTTCTTGCCCAAATGGCTATCAAACTCCATAAGGAGCCTCTTCGATGCCCATCTTCCTCTTGAAGTAGATTGGTGCTTCCAGGAGCAGACGTCTCATTGTCATGAAAAACCCTAACTTATTAAAACATTTAAAATACCATATTCTCTAGCCTTTGAAAGATATGATGAATGCCTATCTGAAATATATCCATGCACATCTAGAAAATCTAACTAACATGACTACAAACTTGACTATTATAGATGATTATCCATTAACAACCTATATACATTACATTTTTACATGAACTACACAATCACAATACCTTAATATCAGAAATACATATAACAAGATTGACCTTAAATTTATATCAATAAACCAAGATTCATATCAATGCAAATTACTCACATCTATATCATCTCCCTCTTTAAATGTAAAAGAACATTTATAAACAATATATGGGAACATGGGCACAGTTTTTTCTCTCCAAACTGCTTCCTGCTGAATGGGGGCGCTGTTATTCGGGTCTTTTATGGGATAACCTGTCTGCTAGGTTCATCTCAGTTGGCAGTTGAGCGAAGCAATTTTTTAAGGGTGTTCACAGCAACCCTTCAGGAGGGCGTGGTCTATCATACCATATTGGGATCGAAGAAGCAATCCATAGAGTCTCATTTTCTGTGAAAACAAAAGAAGAATCTCTTTTCCAAAGTATCATATCCTTAGATCCAAATTCTGAAGTCAAGGTATTTTGAAAATATCTATCTTGGATTAGTTCAGCAGCATTTATAAACAAATATCTTTTAGCAGCTGTTGCTCTTTTCTCAGCATTCAAACAATTCAAAGAGAGCATAATAGCATACAGTATCAAGATTCTCTGTGTATTTTCCATCTTTATGCAGCTTTATTTTAACTCTATTTTGTTTATTTTTACTTTTGTTTTATATTTTCTGTTTATCTTCATCCTGGAATAACTCTTTAGACCAGGCTGTCCTTGAATTCTCAGAGATCCATCTGTCTCTGCCTCCCAGGCATTGGGATTAAAGGCGTGTGCTACCACACCTTGAAGTCACAGAGGTCAATCTCCCTCTGCCTCCAAAGTGTTGGGATTAAAGGTGTGTACTACCACATCCAACTACTTTCTTTCTTCCTAATTTTTGTTTTTTGTTTTTTTCTTTACTTTTAAGAACTTTAACATTTAGTCTGCATATATTTTTAAGTACACTGTAAATCATTTAAAGGTTTTCTTTGTCTTTGAATATCTTTACTGTATCTCTCTCTTTTTCTGACCACACGAGCCTTTAAATTACTGAGCAATATGGGTAGGATTAAAGCTGTGGCTTTGCCAGCTAGATCCAGCCCATTCCTTAGCTTTCCAGCCTCATGGCGGAGGTACCGGCTGTAGCCATGTTTATCACCACAAGTCTTTGGCGTTTCAAGGTCCTTGCCAGCAAACAAGCTACAACACTCAAATGCTCTCTCTGTAGCTGATCTCCTGCCTCAAAGAGTCAGAGTTTGCCCTGGCAGGACGACCCAGAAAGACGGCATTTTTAAACAGCGCATTTTTTCCTGCTACGGCTGAAAACTGAAAAGAATGCGTTCAGCTTTTATCAATACCATTTAAGTGTTTTGTGGCAGGACCTCTTGAGAGAGCTGCAAGTTTTTGCAGCTAAAGCTGAGTCAGGAAGCCTCTCTTAGATGAGAGCGCTTGCTTGCCTCTAGCAAGCAGAACAGAACCAAGAAATTGCTGCTACCAAGAAAATATGCTTTATTCTTTCCCAAGCTTTCTGTGGATTCAGTTGTCCACACGTTGGGGGCCATTCTGTAGTAGGGAGCTGCGGGCCTGCTTTTCGTCCTGCCCGGCTCCTGCACGGCTAGCTTTATATACCCGAAATAACTACACAGAAACTGTATTCTTTTAAACACTGCTTGGCCCATTAGCTCTAGCCCTTACTGGCTAATTCTCATATCCCGATCAATCCATCTCTAATAATCTGTGTAGCATCAGTCTTACCAGGAAAGATTCAGCATGTCTGACCTGGCGGCTTGCTTCATCGCTTCTGGCTCTGAGAGGAGCTGCCCTGCATCTGAGCTCACTTCCTCTTCCTCCCAGCATTCTATTCTGTCTACTCCACCCACCTAAGGGATGGCCTATCAAATGGGCCAAGGCAGTTTGTTTATTGACAAATGACCTTCCTCCATCATGTGTGAGCTGTGTCTCCTGGAGGTTGACTGGATGGGCAGCACTGGCCCAGCAGTGCACGGCCTCAGCTGTGTGTGTCCTCAGGACGGCTCCAGTGCGTGTTCACACTAGCCGCTGACTCCCGGGGCCCAGAAGTGCACGGCCTCAGCTGCGTGTTCAGGACGGCTCCAGTCCGTGTTCACACTAGCCGCTGACTCCCGGGGCCCAGAAGTGCACGGCCTCAGCTGCGTGTTCAGGACGGCTCCAGTCCGTGTTCACACTAGCCGCTGACTCCCGGGGCCCAGCAGTGCACGGCCTCAGCTGCGTGTTCAGGACGGCTCCAGTGCGTGTTCACACTAGCCGCTGACTCCCGGGGCCCAGAAGTGCACGGCCTCAGCTGCGTGTTCAGGACGGCTCCAGTCCGTGTTCACACTAGCCGCTGACTCCCGGGGGCCAGAAGTGCACGGCCTCAGCTGCGTGTTCAGGACGGCTCCAGTGCGTGTTCACACTAGCCGCTGACTCCCGGGGCCCAGAAGTGCACGGCCTCAGCTGCGTGTTCAGGACGGCTCCAGTCCGTGTTCACACTAGCCGCTGACTCCCGGGGGCCCAGAAGTGCACGGCCTCAGCTGCGTGTTCAGGACGGCTCCAGTGCGTGTTCACACTAGCCGCTGACTCCCGGGGCCCAGAAGTGCACGGCCTCAGCTGCGTGTTCAGGACGGCTCCAGTCCGTGTTCACACTAGCCGCTGACTCCCGGGGCCAGCATCCTACACTTGCACTGCACTCTGGCTGGAGGCTCTGTTTGTCTGTGCACCGCATGGGGAGCAGCGCGGATGTCCTGGGTGCATGGAGCTGAGATGCAGGAGAGAGTTGCCCACGGGGTGAGGCCGGTTCTCACGATGTCAGGAAAAGAAGGCTGGGAGCTAGTTGATGGAACAGGTGGGGTCTCAGAGGTTCCTGTGGGGAGCCTTTCCTGTTGCCCTGTGGCTGCAGCTGTGTGGTAGGCCCAACGCATGCTTGTGGTCCATACAGGTACGCACACGGTCAGTGGGCGAGTGTGTGGAGTATTACTACCTGTGGAAGAAATCTGAGCGTTATGATTACTTTGCCCAGCAGACGCGGCTGGGCCGGAGAAAGTTCGTCTCCTCTGGAATCACGTGCGTGCTCATGCCAGCCATTGGCCAGGGTGGGTGGGGATGGGGCAGTCCCTCCTGCTGGAGCCCTGCTTCCCTGGCTTCCTTCTCATAGCCCTCTCTCCACAGGGATGCTGAGCAGGACCTGGATGGCCTTGACCCCGATGGCCCTGCCCGGTTGCGCCCTGAGCAGGAGTCTGAGGCAGGGGTGCCCATAGGTGAGTTCTCATGAGGCAGGGCTGTGGGTAAGGACAGGGAACCCAAGCCTTGCAACACTGTCGCTATAGTCAGCAGAGGGCCTGCTGGGTCCTAGTGCCACCCGTGCTAACCCTGACTGGAAGGGAACAGAAGTGTATTCACGCAGGGCACACGATTAGGACTCTGCTTCTACGTCTGTCTGTTGGCAGAGGCCTCATCTCAGTGCTCTGGCATCGTGTCTGCATGGTTCCCTGTGTGGTACTTGTGGGTTCGCAGGACTGTCCAGTGTTCACACTGCCCAGCAGGGTCCTGTTTCATTTCTGTCCACTGAGCTAGTTTACAAAGCCATAGCTTGTCCGTAGACAAGGCCTGCTCCTGACCTCAGTCTCTGTGGCTGGGCCGGTTAAGAAGGCCCCACATCCGTGAGACCCAAGAGGAGCATGTGGGGCTGTGGGGACTGACGCCATTCCCCTGTTCTCCCTTCAGAACTACCGAGTGTGGACGTTGCAGCTGGTGGTCTCGATCAGCCCGGAGTGGGCTCAGCTGAGCTCCCATCCTCAGAGCCAAAACCATGTTCGTTCCAGCCTCTGGAGGAGCCCCCTGCTGTGGCCTCACTCCAGCAGCCCAGCAGCCTGGCCGCCCCGGCTGAGCTCCCACTGGTGGTGGCCGCTGCCGCTGCCGCTGCTGCTCCTGCTCCAGAGCCGGGCACTAGCCCCAGACTGGCTGTGGACCTTGCCCTACCTGAGGAACTGCCCCTTGTGTCCAGCCCTGTGGATCTGAGCGAGGACACTGCAGAGCCCATGGCTCCAGCACAGATGGCCTTGTCAGTCACTGAATTTGGACTCATTGGCATCGGAGATGTGAACCCCTTCCTAACTGGCCACCCCACGTGCCCAGCCTCCACACTGCGCTCGGAGCCTTTGTCACAGTGAGTGCCATCCTTAGCACCTTCTGCGGGCTGGCCAGTGTCCAGGGCACAGCTGCCTCCAGTGGACTGTGGCTGCCCTGTTTGTACCTCCTCTGTGGCTTCCTTAGTGCTTGGCCTGGTGATATGTTCACATTGTTCACAAAGCTCCAAGCGGGCGCGGCTCCAGGCTCTGTCTAGGCAGAAACCAGAGCCGTGCTCTGGGTGGGAGCAGTGGGTGGGGATGGGCAAGGCCTGGGTCGCTCAGCTACTGACCCTTTCTTACAATTTCTCATAGGTGCAATGTGATGACCTGTTGACCCCTGGTCATCTGTGGGCACGCGTGCTCAGAATGGACATGGCAGCACTGCCAGGCCTGCCCGTCAGTCTTCCTGACCCCTCCCACGCAGGCCTGCGTGGTGCCTCCTTTGCTTCAGAACATGATGGGACTCAGTGAAGTGGCCAGGGCCACACAGACCCCAGACCTCAGCATCCAGTACCGCCACAGCCCCTGGCTGCCACCATGCCATGGAGTCACCCTGGAACTGGGCTCAGAGAGGGCCCATCCCCACGTGGACCCAGCCATTGGCCTCAGCCTGCAGGGGCTGGACAGGCGGTGCTGCCGGGGTTTTGGGCAGACTCATTATGAACCAGCAGCCTCTGCCCAGGCGCCCTCCACAGGCCAACTCCTTCCCCACCTCAGCGGGGTTGTGGCCGCCAGCCTCTGCTCAGCGTGGGACCCTGGGGCACAGAGCCATATACCTCGCCCTGTGGCCGCCCTTTCTCAGCCCTTTGCCGTCTCCACTTCAGGAAAAGCCGCACTTTATACCCCACTGCCTCCTGCCCGCACCCCTCCCCTGTGCTGAGGTGGGGCCTCAGCAGCCCTGGTGGGTGAGGAGCAGGTGGTCCGTTCCCTTCCTGCCCCTCTCCTTGGGGCACTTTGGGGTACCGCTCTGGAAGTACCACCCTGCCGTCCCCCTGTCCTGAGGGTCTCATTTCTTTGGAGGCTCCTAGCAGGGTGGCTGGGTCCGTCCGTCTTGTCCTCGGCCTCCCTCATTTTATTTATGTTGGTGTTTACAATTCGGAGTGGGGTCCCTGGGCAGGCAGGGGTCCGCCCGGTGTTGGCAGAGCGGTGCTGTTTGAGCCTGTGCGGCTGGACTGGACCGTCCCTCGCCCCACCGAGGACACTGTGATGTGAGACTGCCTTTGCCCAACTCTATTTTATTTATTAAACTTGATTTGAAGCCTGGGGTGTCTATGGTGGCTTGGCAGGAGCTGGGGAACCTACATTGCCCTTGTTAACGCTTAGGGACTCTGGGTAACAGTCTGGCTGCACAGCAGAGCACGTCTGAGAGGCGTGGGGTCAACAGGTCACACAGGACCCATGACCTAGGCCCAGGCAACCTGGAAGTTGCCAGTAAAGCTCAAACGTGGAGTATCAGTCGGCTTTGGGTGGAGCCGATGGCAGAGGAGACACCGGGGCAGAGCCCTGGGGTGGTGGGCAGAGGTCGGGAAGGGTGTTCTGTGTGCGCACCATTGGAAGCTTGTACCTGGCATCACTTCCTTGGGTACTGCAAACAGGCTGGGCAGGGACAGGGCGATTGGACCCAGACAGTGGGACCCAAGGCAGAGAGGAAGGAAGGCAGTCTGGGAGAGGAGAGAGAGCGTGGGATCTGAGAGTCCCATGCTGTGGGAGGCTTTTCTTCTGTGTGGACAGTGGGTCTGTTTCCATCCACCCCTCTGTTCATATGGCTCCTGTTAACCTGGCACAGAGAACTGGCATCTTTTCTGATACTCCAGGCCCATTCATAGTCTTGAATTCTTTTTAAATTTTTCTGCTGAAACACTCCGTGTTGTGTCTGCTGTCTCTTTGTATTCTGTTACTGTTGTATTTTATGTGTTGGTTTTCTGTTTTGTTTACAGACAGAGTCTTGCTGTGTGGTTTAAGATGCCTCAGACTGTAGAACAGTCTGGTCTGAAACCTGCCATTCTCCTGCCTAGGAGGGGGGAAAGGAGAGGGGAGGGTGTATGTCTATCCATCCTTTCTTTCCAAGGCCTTTACATGACAAGTTCTGTACCATGGACATATTTCCAGTCCTGTGTTTTCTATTTATTTGTATATATACTATGGGTGTATCCATGTCATGGGAGGTCAGAGAGCAGCCTGGGAGTTGGTTCTCTCCCATCTTGTTCCCAGGTCTTTGGTCCTCAGGTTGCTGCTGAGCCAGCTCTCTGGACTGACTGCAAACTCACTGTGTAGCCCAGGCTGGCCTTGAGTTTCCGCTAATCCCCTTTTCTCAATTTGTTGAGTGCTGGGATTATAGACCTGAGCCGCCACGCCCAAAATACCTGTGTAGTTTTGACAAGTTTTGATTGCTGATTTGGGTCCTAGAAGACTCCGCCCACTTTCCTGTTCCCTCAGCTCACTTGCTGCCATGTTAGCCTTGCTTCGTGTCTGGCTGTTTCTGAGGATCTGAGTCTATTTTTTTTTAACTTAAATTAATTTTTCTCAGGCCAGGCAGTGGTGGCACACACCTTCCGTCCCAGGATTTGGGATGCAGAAACAGGTGGATCTCTGGGGTTGAGGCCAGCTTAGAGTGAGTTCCAGAGAAGACTCCAAAGCTACTGAGAAAATTGTCTTGAAAAACGAGAAAAACTGGGGACCCGAGAGATGGCTCAGTGATTAGGAGCACTGGCCTCTCTTCCGAGGACCTGGGTTTAGTTCCCAGCACCCACGTGGCAGCTCGCGGCTGCCTGTAACTCCAGTTCCAGGGCTCCGACACCTTTACACCAATGCACATAAAATAAATTAAACAAATTATTAAAAGTTATTTTTTTTCTCATATAATACATCCCTCCTCACCTCCCTGTCTTTCCTGTCTTTCCTCCCACCCCCCCCCATCCACTCTTCTGTTTTTCTTCAGAAAAGGGCAGGCCTCCTGTGGGTATCAACCAAACATGGCGTATCAAGTTGCAGTACGATTAGGCACTTCCCCTCATATTCGGGTTGGATAAGGCGACCCGGTATGAGGAAAAGGGTCTGACAGCAGGCCAAAGAGTCAGGGCGCCCCCACTCACATCGTTAGGAGTCCCACAAGGACACCAAGCCACCTAGTCGTAATATATGGACCTAGAGGACCCAGGTCAGACCTGTGCAGGTTCCCTGGTTGTCAGTTCAATCTCTGTGGTCTCCCATGAACCCTAGTTAGTTGGCTCTGTGGGTTTTCTTGTGGAGGCTGCTGGGAACGGGTCATCCCTGTTGCTGCATCACCTGGCTTGGGGCTGCAGCCCTGCGTCTTCCCTGTGGAAGGCCTGTGTCTTTCCAGTTCTGCCAGCAGGTCCTTGGGTGAGATTTCCTGGGTCTCATATCATAGACGGGATTTTCTGGCGTGAGTGTGCAGGGACAGCTGAGACCCTGGGGCAGTTGCTGTGTCTGTGGCATGTTCTGCTCGGTTCTGGGAGCATAGGCCAGCTGCAGGACGCGCTTCCAGGCCAAGAGGTTTGCAGATCCTTGGGAGCCTAGGGCCTGGGCTGCTGCAGAAGTTGTGTTTGGACACAAGGGGGGCTGGAATTGAGAGGAGCACCCTGAGTTCTGCGTCATGCTGATTGGTGACTTCACAGCATCTGTGCCTTGTATGGGACACTGACGACTTGGGGATCAGAACTGGGCTGGCAGCCCTCATCATCTGCAGCTGGGGCAGATGCCAGGTCACCATCATGAGTTCAAATGGCTGCAGGTCGTTCCTACCAATCCTGTCCCTGTTTTTTTAGCCTAGACCTCAGGCTGGTGACAGCCCTTAGCACCAGGCCTTTGTGTACAAGTGTGGGAGTCTGTGCTGGACCAAGCAAGTGGATGTAGGCTTGCGAACCCGGATGGGGCTTCTCAAGACAGCCTTGGAGGAGGGAGAAAGCCTTCCAGAGCTGGAGGATCTGGGCCTGCAGTGCCCTGAGTTCAGGCTCTCTGACTTGGTCAAAGCTCTAGGGTATGATGGACCCGTTGTCTAGACTTCTGCTCATTTCTTAGTGGTCCTCAGTCTCCCAGTCTGTAGTTTCTTGATGGGGTCACCAGGTAAAATATGGGTACTCAGATTCCCCTGACAGACCAGCTATGCACTGCCTTGGCTCCATATTATCAAGAATTATGTTTCTGCTGATAACGGCTTGTCAGCCCGCTGCTCAGACCCTCTGGGCTTTGTCTTTTCGTTTGCTTGGTCCACAGCCCCACCCGGGGCAGTCATCTGGTCCAGGCCTTGTGGCTGGCATGAGGTGACAGGAATGGTGATTTGAGAGCGATGTACAGAGCCTCCGTGTAGACAAACTGAGGGCAGGTGGTCCGCGGGGGGCGGGAGCCACTCCCTGTTCCTTTGGAGCTCTGCCCAGCGGACACTTGTCACACCCTGAGGAACGAGCAATAGCAGTGGGGTCACAAGGTGTCTACCTCATGTTCCATAGGACTCGGCCCTCAGCTGGCTGCCACGGAGTCCCTCTGAGCCTGCCCTTCAGTATGGTGCTTCCGGTTTTTATTTTTGTATGTACTAGGTCCTGAGCAGCAGCAGCAGGGAAGGAGGCAGTCGTGTGAGGAAGGGCTGTGTGGGGACTGCAGTGCTGCTCACACCTGCCCTGTCCCGCTGTGTGTGAGAGCAGTGTACCATTGCACCACTGCAGCCAGTGCACCACTGCAGCCAGTACACCACTGCAGCCAGTGCACCACTGCAGCCAGCGCAGCCAGCGCACCACTGCAGCCAGTGCACCACTGCAGCCAGCGCAGCCAGCGCACCACTGCAGCCAGTGCACCACTGCAGCCAGCGCAACCAGCGCACCACTGCAGCCAGTGCACTACTGCAGCCAGTACACCACTGCAGCCAGTGCAGCCACTGTAGCCAGTACACCACTGCAACCAGTACATCACTGCAGCCAGTACACCACTGCAGCCAGTGCAGCCACTGCAGCCAGTGCAGCCACTGCACCACTGCAGTCAGTCGTCCCCAGTCCCGCATGCTGGTGGTGTGTGCATCCTCTAGCCGCTGCCTCCTGGTGCTCACCCAGGGGAGTGGCTAGGTAACGGGCAGGAGCTGCCCAGCTTGGACCCTGCAGGTGACTGGCGTGGAGTGAGGACTCAGGGAGAGTGGAAGGTCGGTTCTGCAGTGCACTGGGTCCTGATGCTGATGGTGGCCCACTCTCCAGTGGTACTCTCCCTCTGTTTGTGGGGTGCTTCCTGCTGAGTATTTCCAGGGGTCTTAGGCTACAGGGTCTGTCCACAGGGACACATCCAAATTCCCTGCCTTGGCCTTCATCTTGCCTGCGTCAGACTGTGTGGAACCCTTACCCTGACTCTGGGGAGGGGAGCCCTGAAACACCCTCCAGATCCCCAGGGAAATGGAGAGGTGAGGCCGTGAGTATGCAGGTGGTGTCTAATAACTGTAGGTCCCGTTGACCACTTTGGGTGTCTTGCAGCATTCCTTTAGAGACACTGAGTCCCCAGGGCTGGAGCTAAGCCTGAACTCCATTTCCCTGAGACTGATCAAATCCCCTCTGCCCCAGGAAAAGGCCACTCTCCTAGCCATCCTGGGGCGGGGGTGGGGGGGTTTGTGCAGGATAGGCAGCCATGCCTAGCATGGTGGGAGAAATCTGCTAGGGAAATTTCTCACTATTTGTGGCCACGTTGGTAATTGATTAGGAGCCATGACCCCAATCGTAACCTTAATCCTAATTTTTGCCACCTCCACAAGGTTTTAATAACACTGACCCCAATCCTTCCGAGCTTGTCCAGGCTTCTCCTCCCCCAGTCCCTCCCATTCATCCCCTCTAGGCTCACCCTCCTCCTTCCTCACACTCCCCAGCCCTGCTCCAGCCTATTCTCTCACTCCCCCTCCTCTCAGCACACAGTAGGCATTCAGTTTAAGGGACCCTAGCGTATTTGCCACACAATTGCAGTGCTGTCCTAACCTGCTAAGACTTTCTAATGGTTAGGTCCCAGGGAGTCAGAGGTTAAAGGGGGCAGAGAGGATGCCACTAGTCATATGAATGGTCAGGAGCCGGCACACAAGCCACATGTGTCGCAGGCCAGCAGCAGCAGCAGCAGCAGCAGCAGCAGCAGCAGCAGCAGCAGCAGCAGCAGCGAAGGATGTTCTCTACACGTGTGTGAATGGTGTGAGCGAAAGCTGGCATCGGGGAGCTCTGCTCACACTGCTGTCAAACAGAGCCCTGTCCTGAGTCCAGCCTGTGGCCTCGGTGGGGGTGGATGCTGGAGATGGGTGCAGACGACCTGGAGCCAGGTTTCTGCACAGCCCTTGTCCAGACTCAGTGGCTGGGAAGTTACTGTGTGTCGAAGGTGCTTCCTGCCAACTCTATAGGCGACTTCTAGGGTGCAGGGGTCCTCTCTTACCCACGAGCAGGTCACTGCGCTTCCCAATCCCAGCACCAAAGGGCGGGGAGTTGGGTTCTCTCGGGACCTCTCTGGACAGCCCTACACCAGATGGCATCCTGCAGGAGCAGGTTGGGGAATCTTTTGGACTTTCATCCAGGATCTGGTCCTCTCCTGTCCTCGCCTATCCTCAAGTCTCAACCATCTTGAAACAACCCTGCGATGGGAGAAAGGCTGATGGTGGCCATGAGTGTGGCCTAGGTGGAGGCCTCATGAAGCAAGGATCCCGTATGTACATTGGAGCCTGAACTTCCTCTCCAGCGTCCACATGCCCACTGACTCCCAAATGTCCCTGGTCCAGGGCTTCGGGAGGGACAGGGTGGTCTGGGGCTGCGTTCATGGGTCAACTTCAGAACCTCTGTGGTGGTGGATCCCTACAGGGCTAAGGGGCGTGATCCTGACCCTGACGGGAATGTTAAGGAACCTCTTTAAATGTCAGGGACCACAAGATGCTAGCTTAGAGGAAAGGCGGGTCTCTGTGTGAGCCGCGGTCACCCCGTGCTGGTTTCAGAGGTAGTCAGCCCTCCCTTGGAAAGGCTGAGGAAATCAACTCCCGAGTGTGAGCTCAGTGCCGTCGGCTTGCTCTACCCGCAACTCTCTGCATACATTACAACTGCAGACTCCGCAGAAGTGCTGGGGACGCTTGGGTGACCTCCAGCCTGAATCCTAGGCATCTGGTGGCCAGAAGACTCCTTTCCAGGTGGGAGACCCCAGTCAAGCTTTGGAGGCATATTCTCAACCCGGAGATTCCGGAATGCCAGCCTGGAGACTTCTCCCTGCTAGGAGACTTCTGTTTGTCCTGAGACCCCTCCCAGCCCGAAGCCCCCGCCCTTCCTCGCCGGGGTCAAGGTGGTAAACACACCCCTCAGGGCCTCCGCCCTCTCTTTCCCCTCCTGCCTCCGCACTTTCTCTTCGTGCCACGCCCTCCCCCAGCCCCGCCTCCGCCTCGCTCGGGCCCTTTTTTCAAGCCCAGCCCTTTCCCTGGGCCGGGCAGTCTCCACGGCCATGTGATCCTGGGGCTGCTGGGACGCTCCGGAACAACTGGGACCAGCGGGAGTCGCGGGCGTCCCTGGGCGGGGGCGACATGGAGCGGAGGTGGGTCTTCGTGCTGCTGGACGTGCTGTGCGTGTTGGTCGGTAAGAATCTCGGGACCCGGGGACGGGAACTCTCTCCCAAGTGCACGCTCCCACGGTCCCTCCTGCCAGTGCGCGTTCGGGATGCCGACGGTGGTGACCCGTGCTCCCCACTTCCCTGTGCGCGCCCTGCCAGCCCTCCTGGGCGCTCGGCAGGATCGGGGCTGCCTCTCTACCTGTGGCTATTCCCGGGGTATGGGTCCCAGCAAGCCAGCAACAGGAAGTCGCTCGAGTACCTCGGGGCGACGTGACTCACTTGGGCGGGGCGGCACCAAGACCCTGCAGGCCAGTGACTCGTGGCCAAGGTCCAGCACGGTGCCCTCGGAAGGCGGGGACGTCCAGGCTCGCACAGACAAACCTGCCAGTCCGGTTCAAGTCGTGGGGAGGAGCATTCCGAACCCCCAAGGCGAGACAAAGGCCAAGTGTTTGTTCGGGGGCCCAGGAGACAATGAGTGACTGGATCCTACACCGAAGGCGGTGACAGGGTATTGTCTGTCCTCCCCTATTCTGCATCTCCCTCTCTTGGTCCACCTTCCGTATCCCGGAAGGATACTTTATTTAGCTTCGCCCTTTGGCAGCCAAGAGGCCCCGTGGGACATCCCCGAGCCTTGGGCACACTTTTTGACCGTATGGGTTTATTAAAACATTTCTGTTGCTTTAACTCTGTGCCAGGGGCTGGAGGACTTGGAAACAGTTTACATTTTTTCCTTGGGAAGTCCTGGGTCCCCAGAGGCGGAGTTACCCAGGGAGTCACAGCAGCAGGAGGAGGCCAATGCCAGCCTGTTCCCCTTAGTCAGCACAGACTTCGGGTGCTGGCGGGGAGGCCCTGCGAGCACGAATAAAGGAGGCCCTTGCCTGTTGGTGGATCCCCGAAAGATACCCACGGAAGGAGGAAGGGAGTCGGTGCCCTGGCTCACACCTGCCATGCAGCCCAGCCGTGCTCTGAGCTTTAGGTCTGTCCCTGTGCCTGTGGTCTGCCCGGCATGTCCACCAAGCAGACTCACTGACTCCAGTGTCTCCCGGGATGATATCACCAGATCTTTTGACTTTCCACTTCCTATAAACAAGATAAGGGATTTGCTCAGACCTGTTTCCTCGGACCCTCTCTCCTCTCAACCTCTACTCTTTCTCCTTCTCTCCCCTCTCTGACCGTCCCTGTGCTCTCCTCCTCTGTGGCCTTCCTACCTTGTCCTCTGACCGCTTCTCCTTCAAGCCTTCTCTCACTGTATTGAAGCCTGACCCCTCCCAGGGGACATTGCTGCTGTCACCCTTACATTTTAGACCCACCTCTTAGCTTCATGATGTTGGCACCTTCCTGGATCATGTCCCCTCTGGGCCTTGTCAGGGACTGTTTTCTGCTGTCTGATTCCCCTTTCCATGCTGAGGGAGGCTCATCTCCTTGTGTGCTCCTGGCACTCACGGCCTGAAGCTGCGTCCTCCACACCCAGCTTCCCTGCTCACGGGCAAAGGGCACTTGCCCAGGTTTGCCTCTTTGGGGTGTCTGTGTTCCCATGCTTGCGGCACAAGGCGCTACCCACTGTCCTGTCCTTGTGACCTGCTCTCAGGTTGCAGCTCTGTTCACAGCTTCTCTGCCAGGTCATTTTCCAAGAGGTTCTGCATCTCTGGGCTCTGGTCTGAGCTTCCCACATCCAGGGCTGGGTCCATCTTGTCCAGTGTGTAGCTGGCAGTGGCTCAGGACTTGGAATGAAGGCAGATAAAGAAGCAGAAACTAGGAGCTGGAGAGATGGCTCAGCACTTAAGAGCACTGACTGCTCTTCCAGAGGACCCGGGTTCAATTCCTAGCACCCACATGGTAACTCACAAATGTCTGTAACTCCAGGATCCAACACCCTCACGCAGTACAAAACTCAGTGCACCCTAAAAAAGGCAGACTGTAGGGAGAGCCCTCCGACTGTGCCCTTGATGTGGGTGACACAGCCCCACAGCCCTGCAGTCTCCCCTTGTGTTGCTAGATGATCTCACCTACCTTCCTAGGCAGTGAGCCCCCAAAAGTGCCCTGCCCCAAACACAGCAGGCACCTTGCTGTTCCTATGCAGATGGAGCAGTTCAGCCAACTGTCTCTAAGGTGGCAGGAGCCATGAAGAGCACCGGTGACCCCATGGGTGGCTCATCAGGGGCTGGAATGAGATGGGAAGGAGCCACTGTGCTTCAGTATGGTGTGTAGAGGCTGTGGCTGCTGGTGCTGAGTCAGCCCGAGGGTGGGGCCAGAGTGCAGCATGGTAGAGCGGCTCTGTAGCTGGGCTCATTAACAGAAGTCACCCGAGGAGTTTCCCATGGGGTCATGGCACAGCGACCATGATCCCAGGACAGAAACCATGTGGGCAGGATTTGCACTGTGTGCCTTCCCTGGCTTCCCACAGCCTCTCTGCCCTTCGTCATCCTGACTCTGGTGAACACACCATACAAACGAGGGTTCTACTGCGGAGATGACTCTATCCGGTACCCCTACCGTCCAGACACGATCACCCACGGACTCATGGCCGGGGTCATCATCACGGCCACCGTCATCCTTGTAAGGCGGAAAAGTGCTCGGGTGGGGGCTGGGTGAGCCCTGCCCTGAGGTAGGTAAGGCCCAGCTCCCTAGCAGGATGCACCCTGGGAGCGGTGTCTGCCGCACTCTGCAGCTGTTCCGTTGGCAGGTCTCATCGGGGGAGGCCTACCTGGTGTACACAGACCGTCTCTATTCACGATCCGACTTCAACAACTACGTGGCCGCCATCTACAAGGTGCTGGGGACCTTCCTGTTCGGGGCTGCTGTGAGCCAGTCTCTGACCGACCTGGCCAAGTACATGATCGGCCGGCTGAGACCCAGCTTCTTGGCTGTCTGTGACCCTGACTGGAGCCGGGTCAACTGCTCCGGCTACGTGCAGCTGGAGGTGTGCAGGGGCAGCCCTGCCAACGTCACTGAGGCCAGGTGGGTACTGACTGCAGCCCAGGCAAGGCTCTGAAGGACAGAAAATCTGGGGCTTGGTGAATGGAGAAAAACTGTCAGCAGAGGCAGGTGGAGAAGCTGGTCATGGGTTTTCCTCTGTGCTGTGTGCAGTCACATAGTGGGCAGGTAGTCTCAGGATTCAGTTGTCTGGGAGGCAGTGGCCTGCCCTGCGGGGGTGGACTGGCTGCCGTTTGCGCTTCAAGGCTTGTGCCTGAGTTCTTTCCTCTTCAGGGTCCTCTGTGGTGAGCTTGTTTGCTCTTGGCACCATTTCCCTGCCCATCCTGCTCTTCTGAGCTGTGCTTTTCATGCCTGGTGTGGCCTGTGTGTCCGTACCCACACTCTGTCATCTCCGCTGACCCCTCTCTGTCTGTTGGCTCCCATCAGCCATAAGTCCTTCCAGTGCTTTTTCTCCTTCAATACTACGGGCATTTTTCACACCCATAATGCAGTTTTAGATTTTTGAGACAGGATCTCACTGTGTAGCCCAGAATGACCTCAAACTTCTCGTCTTCCTGCCTTAGTCTCCCGAGTGCTGGGGTGACAGGCTTGTGTCACTATGGTTGGCGTAGACTGTCTCCTCGGCTTCTGTTTCTTCCTTCCGTCCTCACAGATGTTCTCATCTCTGGATATTTCCGGTGACTGGTTGAAGTGTCTGTCCCCTAAGCTTGGCACTTGTGTCTCCGTATGGACTGCTTTATATGCGTGTGTTAGTGTGTCCACATGTGTGTGTAGGCCAGTAGTCAGCCAATAGCAAGTGTCTTCCTCAGTTGCTCTCCACCACACGTAAATGTGTGTTTTCCTGCATGTATGTGTGTACACCACATTTGTGCAGGAGTCCATGATGGTCTGAAGAGGACATCAGATCCCCTTGAACTGGAGTTACAAGAGGTTGTTAACAGCTGTGTGGGTGCTGGGAACTGTACCCTGGTCCTCTGCAAGGGCAGGAAGTGCTCTTAACTCCAGAGCCACCTCTCCAGTCCCTCTCCACATTTTATTTTAAGACAAGGTCTCTTACTGACGCTGGAGCTGTACAATTCTAGACTGGCCAGCAAGCTCCAGGGAGCCATGTGTCTCCAGCTCCCCAGGCCCGGGATTACGGGCGTGCTCCACACCTCACTTTCCCCATGAGTGCTAGGATGGCGCTCGGGTCCTCATTCTGACAGAGCAGGCTCCTCACTGACCATCTTCCCAGCTCCTTAGACAGCCTGTTTATTAGTCATGCTATTTGTGTGCATGTGTGTTTTCTCCACATGTGCCCTCTCTCTCTCTTCTCTCTCTCTCTCTCTCTCTCTGTATGTATGAATATATCTATGTATCTATCTATATCTATTTTCCTGTAAAACAGTGATTTTTGTCTCTATGGCCATACTGATGATCAAATCAATGGCTTTGACTCACACATGCCAGGCAAGTCTCTCTAACACCAAGTTCCAGGGGGGAATGGACAGTGTGCTCACCATCTACTTAGTGACTCCCCTGAGGGAACAATGTGGACGGCCATGTCGTGAGGATCTGTTGTCAGCGTAGTGGTTGACAGGATTGACATACATTTCTCTGTTTTCTGGGTGCTAGGGTGGAGCTAGGGGCTCTGTCTTAGCCCTACTTTGTCTGCCAAGGTTGTGGAGTGGCTCTGGGGGTGCATTGGGGATGCCTGGTCCTTCTGAGCCTCCAAAGCATAGCCCCCAGGTTGCTGCTTGAGCTCTGAGGCAGCGGTGACTGATATCTTTATAAGCTGAGGTGATATCAGTACCCCGGACCACCAGCTGTCGCAACAGTGGCCGTGACAGTATTGGGTGACAGTACTGGGTTACGGTGGCCGTATTGGGTGATTGCCACCCTCAGTGTGGTCTTGCTGGCCAGGCCTGCTCCAGGAGCAGGTAGGAGCAGGTCGGGGAGTTGGAGTTGGTGAAGTGAGAGTGAGGAGGGGAGATGTTCACTCCATGGTGAGTGTCCTGTGTGTGTAAGCCTTCCCTCAGGCTAAGAGACCCGAGAGATGGCTCAGTGTTTAGGACCCCTGGCTGCTCTTCAGAGGACCTCGGTTAGATTCTCAGAACCCACAAGGCAGCTCACAACCATTTGTAGCCTCAGTTCCAGGGAATATGATGCCCCCTTGTGGCCACTTTCAGGCACTGCAGTAATGTGGCAGACAGATGTAAATAAAACACCATATACATAAAGATATATAAATCTTAAAGATGATTTATTTTTGGTCTCTCTCTCTCCCTCCCTTCGTCCTTCCCTCCCCCCTCCCTCCCTCCCTCCGTTTGTGCACGTGCATGTAAGTGCTGGTGCCCTTAGAGCATCAGATCTTCTGGTAGTTGTGAGCAGCTGGTGTAGGTACTGGATGATGTAGGTACTGGGAACTGAACTTGGGTCATCTGCAAATGCAGTCAGGACTCGTAGCTGCTGAGTCATCTCTCCAGTCCTGCTTCCCATAGTTTAGAGTTGCACCCCTCTGTGGCTGCCAGCCCCTCAAGGAGCCCTTGGCTCTGCCTTCTGGGTTCCACTGACCAGCTTGCCCTCCCTCCCAGGCTCTCCTTTTACTCTGGACACTCCTCCTTCGGCATGTATTGCATGTTGTTCCTGGCGGTGAGTGTCTCCCTTCCTCCCAGGGAACCTTGCCCAGCCTCCCCTTCCCTGGGCCTGGGTCTTCCCGCTGCACAATGGAGTACGTTGAGGAGGCCCTGAGGGTAGGGGGTTTACGACTCTTGCGTTGGGCTGGGCAGGGAGAGGACACCCATGGGCCCAGCTAATGCAGGCTGATGCCCCCACAGCTCTATGTGCAGGCCCGGCTCTGCTGGAAGTGGGCACGGCTGCTGAGGCCCACGGTTCAGTTCTTCTTGGTGGCCTTTGCAATCTATGTGGGCTACACCCGTGTGTCCGACCACAAGCACCACTGGAGTGATGTCCTCGTCGGCCTCCTGCAGGGAGCCCTGGTAGCGTGCCTCACGGTGAGCCCTGCCTGCCTCATCCTATAGGACCTGTCCAGCCTGAGCCCAATGTTCCTGTGACCTCTGCCTGCTGATCTGCGTCCCAGAGCTTGCCCCTCACCACTGGCCCGGTTTTCTTTACTACCCTCATTGGCTCCTCCCTCATTGGCTCCTCCCTCTGGTCTTCTTCCTTGGCTTTATGCACTGCTTTCCCCTCCCCCACAGGTCCGCTATGTCTCAGACTTCTTCAAATCCCGGCCGCCCCAGCCCTGCCAGGAGGACCAGGAACCGGAGCGCAAGCCCAGTCTGTCCCTGACGCTGACCCTCGGCGACGGACCTTAGCCACTATGAGTACCCAGTCTCTTCCCGGAAGCCACCTCTGGGCCAGTCACGTGTTGGCCCCTTGGCCCTGGTCAGGCACTACTGACTTTGGAGCTGCCCTAGGGTCCCGGATGGTGACCATTGATCAGGGTCCTGGGTACCTGACTGGCCCTGAGTGTGGGCAGGATCCATCCTCATTGCTCCCTGAGTGCCCTAGGAAGATAAGATGAGGTCCTGCTCCGAGGGCTGTCTCCTACCACAAAGGGCTTTTCGAGGAGAGCCATCCCTGCGTGGCCCCAGGAATGGGCCGGTCTATGATGGTTTATGAAGTCGGCATCCTCCCTGTGGGTCCTGCGGGGACAGACCGCTTGTTTGCCTGGGTGGAGCCGTTCTCCTTGGCCTGGGTCAGGGATCACAAGTGTGAAAAGGGTTGCTAAACCTTGGGCTGCCTAGGAACAGACACACGTGACTTTTGTCTGAATCCTGTTCTCAAGCCTGCAGAAGATTCCTGCCCGAGCCCTCCAAAGCCCTCCCTCAAAGCTTGCTGTCCAGTCCGGCCTCCACTCCCCCGCACGGACCGGATGTGTAGCCAGGCTTTGGGAGTGGGCCTAGGTCTGCCGTTCCCATCTATTTCAGAACACTTAAAGTTACCTTCATGGGAGGGTGAGCTATAAACTTTGTACCAAAGGTCTTGGCCCTGAGTGTTGATTTTAAGCTCTCCTGGTGAGATGGCCCTGCTGCACCTGCCTTCTTGCCCAGTGCACTGTGTTGGACCTGCCCAGTCTCAGCATTGACTTAGGGGACAGAGACCTGGCCTGGTTGTTCTGTATACAGCCCAAGATGGAGGCCTTATAGCCACTGTGGCCTTCCTTGGTGTTTGGTGGACGCTTATGCTAAGTCTACTTTAGAACACGGAGGCCCTTCATGGACCATGTTACTAGATGCCCAAAAATGCTCCCATGGTGCCTTGCTGGTCATCCAGGGGCAGCAGGAGTGGTGGCAGGCCTTGCTGTATCCCAGGACAAGGTGTGTGTCTGTCTGGGAATGGGCAGGCTCCTTGGGCCAGAGAGCATGGCGGGACAGTTAGGGACACCCCCATCTCACTCCTCCCTTAGAGACCGGGTCAGGATTGAGTCTAAGTCCTGTACACCAGGTTCCTATAGGGATCAGCTGGTCCATTACAGTCAGAAGACCCCAGGGAGAAGGTGGGTTCATGTCGCCTGAGCTCAGCAGGGCTCTGTCAGACTGGCAAAGAACTCAGTTTAGTGAGCACGGCGGGAGTGGGGCACAGCTGTGACACTAGCACTGAGGAGGCTGAGGTCGGCTGGTGATGTGAGACCAGCCTGGGCTAGGGTGGCTCCTGTGTGTGTGTCCGTGGGCATTCACGTGTGTGCATGTATGTGGAGGTCAGAGGGTGACTGCAAGTGTCAATCCTCAGATGCTTTCCACTCTTTGTTTGAGACAAGGTCTCTCATTGGCCAGGAACTTTCAAGTAGACCAGTGTGCATGGCTGTAGCTTACAGGCTTGCTCTTGTCTCTGCCTCCCACTGCTGGCATTACATCATGCCTGCCTTACTGCATTGCTCCTGGGGATCCAAACTTAGGTCCTCATGTTTTGGAGAAGTGTGCAGCTGACACCCTTCTCTCACGACCCTGGAGAGGGATTTTTTATTTAAACAGCAAGCAGGGGCTGGAGAGATGGCACAGTGGGTTAAGTGCCTGTAACTCCATCAGCTGGGGGTACCTGATGCCCCCTACTGGCCTCTATAAATACTACATTTATGTGCACATACCACCCTCCTTAACCCCAGACACACACACAAAAAGGTTAAATCCTTTCTTTATCCCTTTTATCAAAACCAGATCTTTACTCACAATATATTGTGACTATGGTTCCCTCTCTCTTCTCCTAGTTCCTCCCCACTCCCCCTCCTATCTGGATCCACCCATTTTCTTTTCTCTTCACTAGAAAAGCACAGGTTTCTAAGGAATAGCAACAAAATAAAATGTGATGATATAAAACAAAAGCTAACATGTCAGAAGAAGACAAACAGAAGGAAAAGAGCCCAAGAGACAGTGCAATAAGCAGAGACCCACTCGTCCGCAACTCAGGAATCACATGAAAACACTAACCTGGAACCTACAATACACATGCAGAAGATCTGGTGCAGACTGCGCAGGCCCTGTCCATGCGGAGAAGCTTTTGGGTTCCATGAGGCCCCATTTATTAATTGTTGATCTTAGTGCCTGTGTTAAAGTTGTCTTACTCAGGGTTTCTATTGCTCTGGCGAAACACTGTGACCAGAAAGCAAATTGGGGAGGAAAGGGTTGATTTGTTTCACTTGTCCACATCACTGTTCATCATTGAAGGAAGTCAGGACAGGAACTCAAGCAGGGCAGGAGTTGATGCAGAGGCCTTGGAGGGGTGCTGCTTACTGGCTTGCTCCCCATGGCTTGCACACCCTGCTTTCTTATAGCACCCAGGGCCACCAGCCCAGGGATGGCACCACCCACAAGGAACTGGGCCCTCCCCCATTGATCACTAATTATGAGAATACCCTACAGCCTGATCTTATGGAGGCATTTCCCCAATTCAGGCTCTCTCCTCTCAGCTAACTCTAGTTGTGTCAAGTTGACTCATGACTAGTCAGAACAAGAATGTTTTGTTCAAGACGTCTTCTCCCATGCCTACGCATTCAGTGGATCTGTTTTTTTGTTGAGTTTTTTGATCAACTTGGACTTGAGTTTTGCACTGGGTGACAGATAAGGGTCTATTTGCATTCCTCTACATGCAGATATCCAGTTAGACCAGTGCAGTCAGAGACTGCTTGTTTGTTCCCGGCCACCCAGACCCAAAATAATCACAGAGAAACTATATTAATTGCAACACTGCTTGGCCAGTGACTCGGGCATATTCCTAACTAGCTCTTACATCTAAAATTAACCCATTCCTATTATTCTGTTTGCCACAAGATTTTGATCTATTGGGTAAAGTTCTGGTGTCTATCTCCTTTGGTAGCTACATGTTGTCACTCTGACTCCGCCTACTCTCTCTTTCTCCATCTCTGTTGGGATTTTCCACCTGGCTTTACTCTGTTAAGTCATGGACCAAAAACGCTTCTTTATTAACCAATGGCAGTAAAGCATATTCACAGCACATAGAGGAGAATCTCACATCATCTTCCCTTTTTTGTCTAAATAAAAAGGAAGGTTTAACCTGTTGTGATCCAGCTGCCCTTTTTCCCCCTGACTGAAACGGAACTTCCTTGTGGTCTGTAATTGACAATGATGTTTGTGTTCTTTCTGGCCTGTGGGTCTCCATAGAAGGAGTAGAGGTATAAAAGGTTGCTGGGCAAAATAAAGGTTGCTGTTCTTCCACCTGAAAAGAAACCTCCGTGTCTCAATCCCGGCACTCCCCACCAGTCTTGCTATCCAGGCTGTGCTGGCCGCAGCATTAACCTTAACATAGTAAAATTACATATAGCAAAATGGGTATCAAGCAAGAATTACAGTTATAATATTTATATCTACTTTATCTTTTGTTGTAAGGAAAACTATAATTATAACTATCCATTTTCAACTTCATCAAAAAGACTCCAGAAGGATATATTATTACCTAAGTTAAGAGGAAGTGCATTGTAAGCAACTTCCAAAACTCTAGAATTGACAGAGACATCTTGCTGCCTGGACAATTACTCATTCTGTTACAGAAATTCTTCTGTAACATTAGAGTAATGGGAGGATGAAGGATGGTTCCCGGCCACCCAGCTTAGCTTAAAATAACCACACAGAAACTGTATTAATTAAATCACTGCTTGGCCCATTAGCTCTAGCTTCTTATTGGCTAACTCTTACGTATTAACTTAAACAATTTCTATTAATCTGTGTATTGCCACGTGGATGTGGCTTACCAGCAAAGTTTTGGCATGTCTGACTCTGGCGGTGGCTCCATGGCATCTCTCTAACTCGGCCTTTCTTTCTCCCAGCATACAGCCTAGCTTTCCTTGCCTAGTTCTGTTCTTCCCTGTCAAAGGCTAAAGCAGTTCTTTATTCATTAATGATAATCACAGCATGCAGAGGGAAAGCCAACATCACCTCTACTTTTCTGTTTAAATAAAAAGGTTTTAAATTTAACATAGTAAAATTACATAAAACAGTTATCAAGCAAGAATTACAGTCATATCTATTTTATCTTTTATCATAACTAAGGAAACCTATAACTATAAATTATTCAACTCCTAGAAAGAATCCAGAAGGCTATATTACCTAAGTAAACAAGAAGTGCATTTTTTTCAGGTAAACATATATATTATAACCTTTGTGATATGAAACAATGTTGATGACTCCTCTATCTAATCTACAAATAGGACAATGTCGAAAGTGACCTTGCGATGTCTGAGTCGACCCATATGAAACATCAATGCATTCCAGCACAGCTTCACCAACAATTTAACTCAGGGGCAACAGAGTCAAGACAAGAAGACGGGGTCTGTGATGGGAACATGTGCCCTATGGAGAACTCAGCCTGATTATTGAACTCTTTCTGGAAGCACAGATTTTAGTAAGATTTGACTTCACTTTTCCTTTACTTTGGAGAAGCCGTCTTCCATCCAGTGCTCTCAGTTCCCCCAGTCTCCCCCAACTGAGGATCCACATTTAGTTCATGATCACACAGGAAGAAAAAGAACGGTGGTGCTTAGTTCTCTGAACAAATCCATTAACAAAGGTTTTAAGAAGAGTTAACCAAGAGTTCTGGTGGAAATAAGAGGCAATTACAGTCTCAGATATCGTCCTGGCTGGACCATTTTCCAGTGTCTGAGTCATTAAGTAGCCCTGCTGTGACAGTGTGATGTTCTTAGCCTTGACAGAATTCTCGGCTTCCTGTTGGTCAGGACAAAGTCCTCACAGAATCGCATGGACCTGATACTGGAAGGGCAGTGCAGAGAAGATGCAGTTGCTTTGTAGGAGCAGTCTAGTCTCCTGTCTGCAACTTCCAGATGCTTTGCCTAATGGCTGAACTTATCGATACACAGCTCCAGTCCTGCCATTTTTTTTCAGAACTCACAGAACAGAGCATCTCAGCCTCAGTTATGACGTCATCAAAGGTGAGAAAAGTTGAAGACAATCTGAGCATGCCTTGATCAGTTCTCAGGTGTCATCACATCTTCACTGTGTCCGTGCTTATCTGTTCCTTCATGGTGACACTGTCCATAGGATCCCGGCATACAGTGAGGAGGCATCAGTTACTCCAGGTTCCTGTAGAATCCAAACGAGTATACATGAGCTTCAGGTGAAGAATCTGTCTCAGATTTTACAACACGGACTACCCATCATTTTTGCTGAGAGGCAGTGTATATAAACCATTGGAAGGAGCCTGTAGAGAGAATCCCTGAGGGTGATTTGGAGAGTCAGCCCAGACACAGAGGAGTCCAGCCTTTTCTGGACAGGCTCTTACCTGACCCAGATCTCTGGGTGCTCTTGGCACCCCCTGCTGGTCATGAGCACCCTGGCAGGGAGGTTTGTGTCTGATCTCAGAGTAACTTTGCATCACTGAATCTGGCGTGTGTCCTCATGGCTGTGTCCTCAGGCCTCAGACTGCTCATTTCCAGGTACAGGGTGTTCTTGGCATTGTCTCTGGAGATGGTGAATCGGCCTTTCACGGCATCGGTATATTTGATGTCGCTACTACCACCACTACGCGACCCATTCCATGCCTTTTCCTGGAGCCTGGCAGACCCGGCTCATGTGATAATCACGGAAAGTGAATCCAGAGGCATCACAGGACAGTTTTAAGGATGTTTGAGGCTGCACTAAGCCTCCTCCTGAATCTACCCACTGCACCTCACACTGGACACCATTTAAAATAACGGCAAAGAAAATCCAAATAAGCCACAAGTCCATGGTAAGTGATCTGTGCTCAGTGCTGATCTCTGAATGGGAGACCCTGGGAATCCAGGACTGGGCTCCTCTGCCAGAACTTCAGGGTCAGGGAAGGGCTGGTTTTCATGGGCACAGAGAAGCCTTATTTGCACGTCTTCCTCCTGTAGTGAGCTCTGGAGTTGGACCCTTGGGGGATGGCGGTGCTCAGAGCAGATATAAGGCATCAAAGACTATGACGACAGTTACAGAAACTGACATAGTGAAGAACCTCTATGTGCACCTTTTTCTGCTAAGGATTCACCACAGTTCACTGAGTTCTCTTTCACGCAGGTGCTCAGAACATGCCGTGTTTCCACACTGTTGTATCTCCTTAGCATATCTATGTAATTTAAAAGAGCCACAAACTGTTGTGTGTCTATATAGGAGCTCTGTCTTTCCCCGTCTCTGGACTAGACATAGCATCTCCATAATGTGGATCGTGGACAGGGTTATGCCAGCCTGGAGAGGTTAACTTAGCTCCTTCCTTGAGACAGAAGCACCTTGGGATTTTCTGAGTTTTACAGATTGATGAGACAAGGCTGTGCTCAGGCCATAAGAGACTACAATGAGAGAGCCGTTGTCGCTGCTGCTCTGCTTTTGGGCCTGGTGTTGACCACATCAGTAGATAACAGGGGGACAATTTAAAATGGTTCTAATGAAAAATGAATGGTTGGATGTGGGGATGGTTCAAGTGCACACAACTGCTACCACAGTTACACACACAGTTACACTTTTAGATCCAGCCATACACCAAAACACACACACACACAATCACATCCTTGCAGCAGAGGGACTGAATTTCTTTCTTCTTGTCTTCTGACACGACCACTCTGGTTGGTGTGAACTTGCCAAGCTGATACTGAACCATGGGAGATTCTCTCGCTACTGTCTCACTGAAAACCGAGTTAAAAGTGTGAACGTTTGCCGGGCGGTGGTGGCGCACGCCTTTAATCCCAGCACTCGGGAGGCAGAGGCAGGCGGATCTCTGTGAGTTCGAGGCCAGCCTGGTCTACAAGAGCTAGTTCCAGGACAGGCCCCAAAAGCTACAGAGAAACCCTGTCTCGAAAAATCAAAAAAAAAAAAAAGTGTGAACGTTTTCTGACCATCTCATGCAGATTCTGTAAAAATTTGAAGCATTTTTAATAGAAAAATTTCTTTTCTTTTTAAAATTATTAATTATTTATTTATTTAATAAAATTTCCACCTCCTCCCCTCCTCCCATTTCCCTCTGCCTCCCCCTCCCTCTCTAGTCCTAAGAGAAGTCAGGGTTCCCTGCCCTGTGGGAAGTCCAAGCCCCCCCCATCCAGGTCTAGGAAGGTGAGCATCCAAACAGACTAGGCTCCCACAAAGCCAGTACATGCAGTAGAATCAAATCCCAGTGCCATTGTCATTGGCTTCTCAGTTAGCCCTCATTGTCATCCACATGCAGAGAGTCCAGTCTGATCACATGCTCGTTCAGTCCCAGTCCAGCTGGCCTTGGTGAGCTCTCATTAGATCAGTCACACTGTCTCAGTGGGTGGACCAACCCCTCGCGGTCCTGCCTTCCTTGCTCATGTTCTCCCTCCTTCTGCTGTTCATCTGGAACTTGGGAGCTCAGTCCGGTGCTCCAATGTAGGTCTCTGTCTCTATCTCAGTCCTTCTCGGGATGACGGTTCTATGGTGATATGCAAGTATTCATCAGTGGGACTATGGGAGAAGGCCAGTTCAGGCACCCTCACCTCTGTTGCCCAAGAACCTAGCTGGGGACATCTCCTTGGACACCTGGGAACCCCTCTAGAGTCAAGTCTCTTACCAACCCTAAAATGGCTCCCTTAATTAAGATATCTTCTTCCCTGCTCCCATATCTACCCTTCCTCCACCTCAACCATCCCATTTCCCCAGGCTCTCTCCAATCCTCCCCTTCTCCCTTCTCTCTCCCCATATCCCCTTTCTACCACCCCACCCACATGCTCCCAACTTTTGCCCGGTGATCTTGTCTACTTCCAATATCCAGGAGGATAAATATATGTTTTTCCTTGGGTCCACCATATTATTTAGCTTCTCTAGGATCACGAATTATAGGCTCAATGTCCTTTATGACGAGAAGCCAATTATGAGTGAGTACATCCCATGTTCATCTTTTTCAGGATAGTGTTTTCTATTTCCATTCATTTGCATGCAAAATTCAAGATGTCATTGTTTTTTACTGCTGAATAGAACTCTAATGTGTAGATGTGCCACACCTTCTTTATCCATTCTTTCATTGAGGGGCATCTAGGTTGTTTCCAGGTTCTGGCTATTACAAATAGTGCTGCTATGAACATAGTTGAACAAATGCTTTTGTAGTATGATTGGGCATATCTTGGGTATATTCCCAAGAGTGGAATTGCTGGATCCTGAGGAAGGTTGACTCCCAGTTCCTGAGAAATCGCCACACTGATTTCCAAAGTGGTTGTACAAGTTTGCATTCCCACCAGCAATGGATGAGTGTTCCCCTTACTCCACAACCTCTCCAGCAAAGGCTATCATTGGTGTTTTTGATCTTAGCAATTCTGACAAGTGTAAGATGATATCTCTAAGTTGTTTTTATTTGCATTTCCCTGATACCTAAGGAAGTTGAACATGTCCTTAAGTATCTTTTGGCCATTTGAACTTCTGTTGAGAATTCTCTGTTCAGTTCAGTACCCCATTTTTTAATTGGGTTAATCAGAAGTTTAATGTCTAGTTTCTTGAGTTCTTTATATATTTTGGAGATCAGACCTTTGTCTGTTGCAGGGTTGGTGAAGATCTTCTCCCAGTCAGTAGGTTGCCTTTTTGTCTTAGTGACAGTGTCCTTTGCTTTACAGAAGCTTCTCAGTTTCAGGAGGTCCCATTTATTCAATGTTGTTCTTATTGTCTGTGCTACTGGGGATATACGTAGGAAGTGATCTCCTGTGCCCATGCATTGCAGGCTACTTTCCACTTTCTCTTCTATCAGGTTCAGTGTGGTCAGATTTATATTGAGGTCTTTAATCCATTTGGACTTGAGTTTTGTACATGGTGATAGATATGGATCTATTTTCATTCTTCTACAGGTTGACATCCAGTTATGCCAGCTCCATTTGTAAAACCTGCTTTCTTTCTTCCATTGTATAATTTGAGCTCCTTTGTCGAAAATCAGGTGTTCATAGGTTTGTGGATTAATATCTGGGTCTTTGATATGATTCCATTAGTCAATGTCTCTGTTTTTATGCCAATACCAAGCTGTTTTCATTACTGAAGCTCTGTAATAGAGTTTGAAGTCAGGGGTGGTAAAGCCTCCAGAAGTTCCTTTATTGTATAAGATTGTTTTGGTTATCCTGGATTTTTTGTTTATCCATATAAAGTTGATTATTGTTCTTTCAAGAGCTGTGAAAAATTTTGTTGGGATTTTGATGGGAATTGCATTGAAACTATAGATTACTTTTGGTAGAATTGCCATTTTTACTATTTTGATCCTGCCAATCCAAGAGCATGGGAGATCTTTCCACTTTGTGATATCCTCATCAATTTCTTTCTTCAAAGACTTAAAGTTCTTGTCAAATAGATCCTTCACTTCCTTGGTTAGAGCTACCCCAAGTTACTTTATGCTACTTGCGGCTATCGTCAAAGGTGATGTTTCTCTGATTTTCCTCTCTGCTTCTTTGTTCTGTGTGTATAGGAGAGCTACTAATTTTTTGGAGGTGATCTTGTATCCTGCCACATCACTGAAGGTATTTATCAGCTGTAGGAGTTCCTTGGTAGAGTTTTTGGGGTAACTTATGTATACTATAATATAATCTGCAAATAACGAAGGTTTGACTTCATCCTTTCCAATTCAAATCCCCTTGATCTCTTACGTTGTTTTATTGCTATTGCTAGAACTTCAAGCAGTATATTGAAGAGATATGGAGAGAGTGGACAGCCTTGTCTTGTTCCCGATTTTAGTGGAATGGCTTTTAGTTTCTCTCCATTTAATTTGATGTTAGCTGTCGACTTGTTGTATATTGCTTTATTATATTTAGGTATGAACCTTGTATCCCTAATCTCTCCAATACCTTTATCATAAAGGGGTGTTGAATTTTGTTGAATCTTTTCAGCATCTAATGAAATGATCATATGTTTTTTCCTTCAGTTTATTTATATGAACATATTTTCATATGTTGAACCAGCTCTGCATCACTGGGATGAAGCCAACTTGATCATAATGGATAATTTCTTTTGATGTGTTCCTGTATTTGGTTTGCCAGTATTTTGTTGAGATTTTTTGCATTGATGTTCATGAGTGAGATTGGTCTGTAATTCTCTTTCTTGGTTGAGTCTTTGTATGGTTTTGGTATCAGGGTAACTGTAGCTTCATAAAAGGAGTTTAGCAATGACTCTTCTGTTTCTATTTTGTGAAACACATTAAGGAGTATAGGTATTAGCTCTTCTCGAAGTTCTGGTAGAATTCTGCATTGAAACCATCTGGTTCTGGGCTTTTTTTTTTGGTAGGATGGTTTTTGATGACAGCTTCTAATTTCTCATGACTTATAGGTCTATTTAAATTGTTCACCTTGTCTTGATTTAATTTTGGTATATGGTACTTATCTAAAAAAATGTCCATTTCTTTCACATTTTCCAATTTTGTGGCATACAGGTTTTTGTAGTAAGATCTAATGATTCTCTGAATTTCCTCTGTGTCTGTGGTTATGTCCCCTCTTTTCATTTCTGATTTTTTTTTTTTTGCGTGTTCTCTCTCTGCCATTTGATGAGTTTGGATAGGGGTTTGTTAATTTGTTGATTTTCTCCAAAAACCATCTTTTTGTTTCATTGATTCTTTGGATTGTTGTCTGTTTCTATTTTGTTGATTTCAGCCCTCAGTTTGATTATTTCCTGTCTTCTACTCCTCCTGGGTGAATCTGCTTCTTTGTTTTCTAGAGCTTTCAAGTCTCTAATGTTGCTTTCTCCATTTTCTTTATTTGGGCACTTATAGCTATGAACTTTCCTCTTAGCACTGCTTTCATAGTGGCCCATAGGTTTGGGTATGTTGTGTCTTTATTTTCATTGAATTCAAGGAAGACTTTAATTTCTTTATTTCTTCCTTGACCCAAGGGTGGTTCTGTAGTTGTCTGTTCAGTTTCCCTGAGTTTGTAGGCTTTCTGGGGGTAGAATTGTTGTTGAATTCTAATGTTTGATCCGATAGTACACAGGTGGTACACAGGTGGTTACTACAATTTCTTTTTATCTGTGGATGTTTGCTTTGTTACTGATTATGTGATCAATTTTTGAGAAGGTTCTATGAGATGCTGAGAAGAAGGTATATTCTTTCCTGTTTGTGTGGAATGTTCTATAGATGTCTGTTAAGTCCATTTGATTCATTACATCTGTTAGTTCTCTTATTTCTCTGTTAAGTTTCTGTCTGGTTGACCTCTCCATTGGTGATAGAGGGGTGTTGAAGTCTCCTACTATTAGAGTGTGGGTTTTGATGTATGCTTTGAGTTCTAGTAAAGTTTCTTTTACATATGTGGGTGCTTTTATATTAGGGGCATAGATATTCAGGATTGAGACTTCCTCCTGATGAATTGTTCCTGTTGTGAGTATAAAGTGTCCTTTTCCATCTCTTCTGATTGATTGTAGCTTGAAGTCAATTTTGTTAGATATTTGTATAGCCACACCCTCCTGTTTCTTACATCCATTTGCTTGGAAAACCTTTTCCTAAACCTTTACTCTGAGGTAGTGTCTGTCTTTGAGGTTGAGGTGTGTTTCTTGTAAACAGCAGAATGTTGGATCCTTTTTTTATATCCATTCTCTTAACCTGTGCCTTTTTATAGGTGAATTGAGTCCATTGATATTAAGTGATATTAATGACCAGTGGTTGTTTACCCCGATTATATTTTGGTGGTAGTGTTTGTGTGTTTCCCTTCTTTGAGTTGTGCTGGTGGAGGATTGTCAGATGCCTGTGTTATTATGGGTGTTGTTGGCTTCCTTGGTTTGTGGTTTTCCTTCTAGTACTTTCTGTAAGGCTGGGTTTGTGGCTATGTATTGTTTAAATCTATTTTTGTCCTGGAATATCTTGTTTTCGCCATCGATGGTGAATGAAAACTTTTCTGGGTATAGTCGTCTGGGCTTCATCCATGGTCTGCAGCACATCTATCCAAAACCTTCTGGCTTTCATAGTTTCCAATAAGAAGTCAGGTGTAATTCTGATAGGTTTGTCTTTATATGTTACTTGACAGTTTTCCTTTGCAGCTTTCAATATTCTTTCTTTATTCTGTATGTTTTGTGTTTTGATTATTATATGGTGACAGGATTATTTTTTGATTCAGTCTATTTGGTGTTCTATATGCTTCTTTTATCTTCATAGGAATATCCTTCTTTAGGTTGGGAAAGTTTTCTTCTATAATTTTGTTGAATATATTTTCTGAGTCTTTTAGATGCAATTCTCCTTCTTCTACCCCTATTATTCTTATGTTCAGTCTTTTCATGGTGTCCCAGATTTCCTGGATGTTTTTTTTTTTTTTTTTTTTTCTTGCTGATTTTTTTATTAATTAATTAATTTAATTATTAAAGATTTCTGCCTCTTCCCCGCCACCACCTCCCATTCCCTCCCCCTCCCCCAATCAAGTCTTCCTTCCTCCTCAGCCCAAAGAGCAAGCAGGTTTCTCTGCCCTGTGGGAGGTCCAAGGACCACCCACCTCCATCCAGGTCTATTAAGGTGAGCATCCAAACTACCTGGGCTCCCACAAAGCCATTACGTGCAATAGGATCAAGAACCCATTGCCATTGTTCTTCAGTTCTCAGTAGTCCTCATTGTCCATTATGTTCAGCGAGACCGGTTTTGTCCCATGCTTTTTCAGTCCCCGGCCAGCTGGCCTTGGTGAGTTCCCGATAGAACATCCCCATTGCCTCAGTGTGTGGGTGCACCCCTCGCAGTCCTGAGTTCCTTGCTCGTGCTCACTCTCCTTCTGCTCCTCCTTTGGATCGTGAGACTTCAGTCCAGTGCTCCAATGTTGGTCTCTGTCTCTGTCTTCTTTCATCGCCTGATGAAGGTTAATATTCAGGGGGATGCTTATATGTTTTTCTTTGGGTTCACCTTCTTATTTAGCTTCTCTAGAGTCACGAATTATAGTCTCAATGTCCTTTATTTATGGCTAGAAACCAAATATGAGTGAGTACATCCCATGTTCCTCTTTTTGGGTCTGGCTTACCTCACTCAGGATAGTGTTTTCAATTTCCGTCCATTTGTATGCAAAATTCAAGAAGTCATTTGTTTTTACTGCTGAGTAGTACTCTAATATGTATATATTCCATACTTTCTTCATCCATTCTTCCATTGAAGGACATCTAGGTTGTTTCCAGGTTCTGGCAATTACAAACAATGCTGCTATGAACATAGTTGAGCATATACTTTTGTTGTATGTTTGGGCATCTCTTGGGTATATTCCCAATAGTGGTATTGCTGGGTCAAGAGGTAGGTTGAACCCGACTTTCCTGAGAAACCGCCACACTGCTTTTTCCTGGATGTTTTGTGTTAAGAATTTGTTCTTGGGGGTTGGAGAGATGGCTTAGTGGTTAAGAGCATTGCCTCTTCTTCCAAAGGTCCTGAGTTCAACCCGGCAACCACACGATGGCTCACAACCATCTGTAATGAGGTCTTGTGCCCTCTTCTGGCCTGCAGACATACGCACAGACAGAATATTGTATACATAATAAATAAATAAATATTAAAAAAAGAATTTGTTCTTTTTTAATCAATGAATTTATTTCCTCTATAGTATCTTCAGAATCTGAGATTCTTTCTTCTTTCTCTTGTATTCTGTTGATTATACTTGTTTCTGTAGTTCCTGTTCATTTACCCAGATTTTTCATATCCAAGCCTTCCCTCTGTTTGTGTTTTCTTCATTACCTCCTTTTCATTTTTCAAGTCTTGAACTGTTTCCATTACCTTTTGATTGCTTTTTCTTGGTTTTCTTGGGTATCTTCGAGAGATTTATTCATTTCTTCTACCTTTTTGTTTGTCTTCTCCATTTCTTTTCTTTTTTTTTTTGGATTTTTTTCTTTTTTTTTTTTCGAGACAGGGTTTCTCCGTAGCTTTTGGTTCCTGTCCTGGAACTAGCTCTTGTAGACCAGGCTGGCCTCAAACTCACAGAGATCTGCCTGCCTCTGCCTCCCGAGGGCTGGGATTAAAGGCGTGCGCCACCACTGCCCGGCTCTTCTCCATTTCTTTAAAGGAGTTTTTCACATCCTGTTTAAGGGCCTCTATTATTTTCATAATGTTACATTTAAAGTCTATTTCTTCTACTTCTTCTGGAATAGGGTGTTCAAGTCTTCTTGTTGCACGATCCCTGGATTCTGGTGTCATCATGTTGCTTTTCAGGTTGTTGGAGGAATTCTTGCATTAGCGCCTGCCCATCTCTTCCTTCAAATGCAGCCAGGAGAGTATTGGTGTTTTGGTCCAATTTTTGCTGTTACTGACTGTGTACTTGAGGAATTTTCTTGGTCTGGCCTCTCTTAGGGCCCCTTGGCACTGAAGCCAGTCATGCTGGTGGATCTAAGGACCCCCAGATGGAAAGGAGTGCCCTCTGGCTGGATTTCCTCAGTGCAGGAGCAGGATCTGTTCCTGGGCCAAGGACCTTGCAGACAATAGGGCAGGCTTGGGGGAGGCAGGGTTGTGTGGAGCAAAGAAGCCCCTGCAGCAGGAGCTGGAGGGGCCCTGCACTCCCTTCCAGACCGTCAGCCCCCGGGGGAGGAGGCACACACTCAGCCCATCTGGATGAATCTCTTCAGTACAGGAAAAGGGACTCCTGGTGGTCCAAGGACCCTGCAGACAAAAGATGGATTTTGGGGGGGCAGTGTCGTGTGGAACAAAGGAGCCCCTGCAGCAGGAGCTAGAGGTACCTTGCACTCCCTTCCAGTGACCTTGAGCCTGGGCAGGCTCACACTCACCCCTCCGGATGCATCTCCTCTGCACAGGAACAGGGACTCCTGGTGGGCCAAGGACCCCACAGACAAAGGGGCAGACTTGGGGGGAGGCAGGGTAGTGTGGAACAAAGAAGCCCCTGCAGCAGGAGCTGGAGGTGTCCTGCCCTCTCTTCCGGGGACCTTCTGGCCAGTGTATATTCCATCTTTACGTGGCTTATCCTTCTTACTCTATTACTTTTTCTACAAGTTTAATATTTATTTTATTATCTTTACTCCTTTGATCTATGTCTGTACTCTTTTATATTATAACTGTCTATATTCTTTTTTCTCTCTCTTCAAACCAGCGTACATTTATCCAACATTGTGACCCATTTAGAGGTCTTATCCATCCATCTGGATTTGTCTTTATTGTGCACATATCTGTAATTATTTTTTGACCAGGAGCACTTTTTAAAAAAATGCTAAGCAGACATGGCTAGGACCAACTCTGCCCAATCCAACATGGCAGAGACATGTTCATTGCCCCTGAGAACTATGCACATTGCCAACTCCTGTGTCATAGCAGGTCTGTGTCACCATTAAGCTGTTTGTAATATGCTGCTCATAGACCTCATTTAAGTGTTCAGCTTCCTGAAAAAGCAAGAGCTGTTCCTGCAAATAGCCTGAACCAGGAAGCCCTCCCCTAAAGTAGCCACACAGTCTTCACTGCCAAAGCTGAGTCAAGAAGACCTCTCCTAAAGGAGTTATGGTGCCCCTGCTCACTGCTAGCAAACAGAGCTCATCAAAAAAAAAATGTAGCTACCAAGAAGCTGCGCTAAACTCTGTTTTAAGCCTAAAATTTCTTTTTTTATTTTTTCCTTTTTTATTACTTAAAAATACCAATCCAAATTTCAACTCCCTACCCTCCTCCCAGGCCCCTCCATCTCCCTCTACAGATTATCCCCCCTCCAACACTAAGTGAGTGCCATGAACTCCGCCCTGTGGATAGTTCAAGGCCCTCCCTACTACGTCTAGGTTGAGCAAGGCTTACATCCAAAGAGAATAGGATCCCATGAAGCCGGTCTCTGCAGTAGAGACACATCCCAGTGTCACTATCAGTGGCCCCTCAGTCTGCCCCAGCTGTCAACCCCCTTCAGAGGAGCTGGGTTGTTCCCATGCTCGTTCATTCCCACTCCAGATGGAGTTGGTGAGCTCCCATTTGCTCAGGCAAACTGTCTCAGTTGATGACCCCCTCATGGTCTTGAATTCCTTGCTCATACTCACTCCCTCCGTGCTTCAGCTGGATCTTGGGAAATCAGTCCAGTACTCAGATGTGGGTCATTGCCTCTGTTCCCATCTGTTGTTGGATGAAGGTTCTATGGTGATATTTTAGATAATCATCAGTCTGACTACAGGGTAAGGTCAGTTCAGACACCCTCTCCTCTATTCCTTAGGGTCTCAGCTGGGTTCATCCCTGTGGGTTCTTGGGCATTTTTCTAGAGACTGGCTTCTTGTTAACTCCATAGTGGCTCCCTCAATCAAGATATCTCTTTCCTTGTTCTCATATCTGTCCTTCTTCCATCTCGACTATCCCATTCCCTCAAGTTCTCCTCAATCTCCCATTCTCCCCCATCTACTCCCCACCACCCTGCTCCCAAATTTTTGTCTGATTCTAATTTCCAAGTGTGTCTATATATGTTTTCCTTTGGGTTCACCTTATTACTTAGTTTCTCTAGGATCCTGAATCATAGGCTCATTGCCCTTAGTTTATGACTAGTGTCCACTTATGAGTGAGTACATACCATACTCATTTTTTGGGGAGTGGGTTACCTCACTCAGGATGATGTTTTCTAATTCTGTCCATTTGCATGCAAAATTCAAGGTGTCATTAATTTTAACTGCTGAGTAGAACTCTAATGTGCAAATGTGCCACACTTTCTTTATCCATTCTTCCATTGAGGGGCATGTAGGTTGTTTCCAGGTTCTGGCTATTACAAATAATGCTATGAACATAGTTGAACAAATGTTCTTATAGTATCATTGAGCATCTTTTGGGTATATTCCCAAAAGTGGAATTGCTGGATCCTGAGGTAGGTTGATTCCCAGTTTTCTAGAATTTCTTTTTTAACCTCTGTTAGGTTTTATGTGGATGCAGTCAGCCCACATTGGTACTCCAATTTGTAGCATATTCCTGGCTAATTCTTAATATTTAATATTATTTATAAATATTAATAATATTTAATATAACAATAATTTAATATCAGAAATTAACCCATTTCTATTATTTTATATAGGCTTGTGGTTTACTGATAAGGTTCTGGGGCCTCTGTCTCTTTCAGCAACTACATGGCATCTCCCTGACTCTGCCTACTCTCTTTCTCCATCTCTGTTTAGATTTCCTCCTGGCTTTACTCTGTTAATCCATTGGCTAAAAGTAGCTTCTTTATTAACCACTGGCAATAAAACATAGTCATAGCATACAAAGGAAAATCCCCCATCCTACCAACACCATTTTGGTGCAGGACAATTGTATTCTATCAATTATGCTTTAAATTAACACTGATTGGCCAGTAGCCAGGCAGGAAGTATAGGTGGGACAACCAGACAGGAAGTAGAGGAAGGGAAATGAGAACAGGAGTATTCATGGAAGAAGGAAGCTCTTCCCACAGTCCTGTCCAGACACTGAAAAAGCAGGATGTGACCTGCTCCACTGAAAAAGGTACTGAGCGATGTGACTAACATAAATAAAAATAATGGGTTAATATAAGTTATAAGAGTTAAGAAGAAGCCTGAGCTAATGGGTCAGTTTATAATTAATATAGAACTCTGTGTGATTTTCTTTGGAACTTGATTGCAGAAACCTGGTAGGACAGAAATCCCACAAGCAGGCCATCATGTTACACTATTTGTTGAAGACTGTCTTTTTTTCCATTGTATAATTTTGGCTTCTTTTTTGTACTGGCTGGTTTTGTATGTCAACTTGACACAAGCTAAAGTTACCAGAGGAAGGAGCCTCAGTTTAAGAAACACCTCGATGAGATCCAGCTGTAAGGCATTTTCTCACTTAGTGATCAGTTGGAGAGGGACCAGTCTATGGTTGGTGGTGCCATACCTGGGCTAGTGGTCCTGTGTTCTATAAGAACATGGGGTGAGCAAGCCATGGAGAGCAAGCCAGTAAACAGCCCTCCTCCATGGCCTGTGTGTCTTACCTCCTGCCTCTGGGATCCTGCCCTGTTTGAGATCCTGTCTTGACTTCAGGGATGAACAGCAATGCTGAGGAAAAGCCTATTAAACCCTCTCCTCCACCCACCTTCCTTTTGGTCAGGGTGTTTCATCACAGCAATAGAAACCCTAACTAAGACATTTATAAAAAATCATGTGTCCATAAGTGTTTGGATTTATGTCTGGGTCATTGATCAATATGTCTGCTTTTATGACAATACCATGTGACTTTTTTTTCCTGCAGCTCTGTAGTAGAGCTTGAAGTCAGGAATGGTGATACCTCTGGAAGTTGTTTTATTCATTAGGATTGTTTTGGTTATCCTTGATTTTTAATTTTTCTATATGAAGTTGAGTACTGTTCTTTTAAAGTCTGTAAAGAATTGTGTTGGAATCTTGATGGGGATTTTACTGAATATATAGATTGTTTGCAGTAGGATGGCCATTTTTAGTGTTAATTCTACTGATCCATGAGCATAGGAGATCTTTCCATCTTCTGATATCTTCTTCAACTTCTTTGTTCAAAGACGTGAGGTTTTTATCACCAAATCTATTAATTGCTTGGAAAGAGATATCCCAAATTATTTTGGATAAGTTGAAGCTATTGTGAAAAGTGCTGTTTCTATGATTTCTTTCTCAGTCTGTTTGTTTTTTTTATATAGGAGGGCTACTAATTTTTATGAGTTAATTTTGTATTAAGCTACTTGGCTGAAAGTGTTTATCAAGTGTAGGATTTCACTAGTGGAATTTTTAGGGACACTTGTGTATACTATAAATCCATCTGAAATAATAATACTTTGACTTCTTCATTTCTGATTTGTATCTTCTTTTTTTACTTTTTTAAAAATTTTATTTCTTTTTATTACTTTATAAATGATACCAATCAAATACCCACTTTCTCCCCTCCTCCCACTTCCATCCTGCTACCCCCCACATCCTCCCCAAACCCCTCCAGTCCTAAGAGAGGGCATGGTACCCTGCCCTGTGGGAAGTCCAAGGCCCTCCCCCCACATCCAGGCTTAGGAAGGTTTGCATCTAATGAGAATAGGATCCCAAAAAAACTAGTATGTGCAGTAGAGACAAATCCCAGTGCCATTATCATTGGCTTCAAAGTCTGCTCCAATTGTTAACCACATTTAGAGTGTCCAGTTTGATCTCACGCTCGTTCATTCCCAGTCCAGCTGAAGTTAGTGAGCTCCCATTAGCTCAGGCACACTGCCTCATTGAATCAAACAGCCCCTCATGGTCCTGACTTCCTTGTTCATATTCTATCTCCTTCTGATCTTCAACTGGACCTTGGGATCTCAGTCTAGTGCTCTGATGTGGGTTTCTGTCTCTACCTCCATCCATTGCTGGACGAAGGTTCTATGGTGACATTCAAGATAGTCATCAGTCTGACTAGAAGAAAAGGCCAGTTCAGGCACCCTCTCCTTCAGTGCCCAGAGCCAAGCCTCTTGCCAAATCCAAAATGGCTCCCTTAGTTAAGATATCTTCTTCCCTGCTCCCATATCCATCCTTCATCCATCTCAACCATCTCAATTCCCCAAGCTCTCCCCCTTCCTCCCCTTCTCCCTTCTCTCTTCCCCTCTCCCCTTACCCCCAACCCAGCTACCCCCACCCCCATGCTCCCAGCTTTTGCCTGGTGATCTTGTCTGCTTCTAATTTCCAGGAGGAACTATATATGTTTTTCTTTGGGTTCACCTTATTACTTGGCTTCTCTAGGATCATGAACTATAGGCTCAATGTCCTTTGTTTATGGCAAGAATCAACTAATTAGTGAGTACAAACCATATTCATCTTTTTGGGTCTAGGTTATCTCATTCAGGATAGTGTTTTCTACTTCCATCCATTTGCATGCAAAATTCAAGATGTCATTGTTTTTTACTGCTGAGTAGTACTCTGATGTGTAGATGTGTCACACTTTCTTTATCCATTTGTCCATTGAGGGGCATGTAGGTTGTTTCCAGGTTTTGGCTATTACAAGTAATGCTGCTATGAATATAGTTGAACAAATGCTTTTGTAGTATAAATGGGCATCTCTTGGGTATATTCCCAAGAGTGGTATTGCTAGATTCTGAGGTAGGTTGAAACCCAATTTTCTGAGAAACCACCACACTGATTTCCAAAGTGGTTGCATAAGTTTGCATTACCACCAGGAATGGATGAGTGTTCCCCTTACTCCAGATCCTCTCTAGCATAGGATATCATTGGTGTTTTTGATCTTAGCAATTCTAACAGGTGTAAGATGGTATCTCAAAGTTTTTTTTTGATTTGCATTTCCCTGATACCTAATTTAATATGTCCATAAGTGTCTTTTGGTCATTTGAAATTCTTCTCTTGAGAATTCTCTGTTCAGTTAAGTACCCTATTTTTAATTGGGTTATTTAGAAATTTAGTGCCTAGTTTCTTGAGTTCTTTATATATTTTGGAGATCAGACCTTTGTCTGATGCAGGGTTGGTGAAGATCTTCTTCCATTCAGTAGGATGCCTTTTTGTCTTAGTGACTGTGTCCTTTACTTTACAGAAGCTTCTCAGTTTCAGGAGGTCTCATTTATTCATTGTTGCTCTTATTGTCTGTGCTACTGGGGTTATATTTAGGAAGTGGTCTCCTGTGCCCATGCATTGCAGGCTACTTCCTACTTTCTCTTCTATCAGGTTCAGTGTGGTCAGATTTATATTGAGGTCTTTAATCCATTTGGACTTGAGTTTTGTACATGGTGATAGATATGGATCTATTTTCATTCTTCTACAGGTTGACATCCAGTTATGCCAGTACCATTTGTTAAATATGCTTTCTTTTTTCCATTGTATAATTTTAGCTTCTTTTTCAAAAATCAGTTGTTCATAGCTCTGTGGTTTAATCCGGGTCTTCAATTTGATTCCATTGGTCAACATCTCTGATTTTATGCCAATACCAAGCTATTTTCATTACTGTAGCTCTGTAATAGAGTTGATGTCAGGGATTGAAATGCCTCTGGAAGTTCATTTATTGTATAGGATTGTTTTGGCTATCCTGGGTTTTTTGTTTTTCCAAATATAGTTGATTATTGTTTTTTTAAGGGCTGTGAAGAATTTTGTTGGGATTTTGATGGAGATTGCATTGAATCTATGGATTGCTTTGGTAGAGTTGCCATTTTTACTATTTTGATCCTGCCAATCCAAGAGCATGGGAGATCTTTCCATTTTCTCGTATCCTCTTCAATATCTGTCTTCAAAGCCTTAAAGTTATTGTCAAATAGGTCTTTCACTTCTGTAGTTAGTGTTAAACCCAGAAATTTTATGTTATTTGTGGCTATTGTGAAAGGTGATGCTTCTCTGGTTTTCCTCTAAGCTTCTTTATCTTGTTTTTAATTGGAGGGCTACTGATTTTTTTTGAGTTGATCTTGTATCCTGCCTCATCACTGAAGGTATTTATCAGCTGTAGGAGTTCTTTGGCAGAGTTATTGGGGTCATTTATGTACACTATCATATCATCTGCAAATAATGAAAGTTTGACTTCTCCCTTTCCAATTTGAATCCCCTTGATCTTCTTATGTTTTCTTATTGTTATTGATAAAACTTCAAACACTATGTTGCGGAGATATGAAGAGAGTGGACAGCCTTGCCTTGTTCCTGATTTTAGTAGAATCACTTTGAGTTTCTCTCAGTTTAATTGATATTAGCTCTTGGCTTGCTGTAGATTGCTTTTATTATATGTAGATATGATCCTTGTATCTCTAATTTTTTTAAGACCTTCATCATGAGGGGTGTTGAATTTTGTCAAATGCTTTTTCAGCATCTAATGAAATGAACATATGTTTTTTTCTTTCAGTTTATTTATATGATGGATTACATTGATAGATATTCATATGTTAAACCAGCCCTAAACTCTGAAATGATGTGTGCTTGATCATTATGGATGATTTTTAATGTGTTCTTGGATTCAGTATTTGCCAGTATTTTATTGAGAATTTTTGCATCGATGTTCATGAGTGAGGCTGGTCTATAGCTCTCTTTCTTGGTTGAGTCTTTGTGTGGTTTTGGTATCAGGGTAATTGTAGCATAATATAAGATTTTGGGAGTGACCTTTATGTTTATATTATGTGTAATGCTTTGAGGAGTATGGTCTTCTTGTAAGTTCTGGTAGAATTCTACACTAAAACCATACAACCCTGGGCTTTTTTTGGTTGGGAGGTTTTTGATGACTGCTTCTATTTCCTCACAGCTTATAGGTCTATTTAAATTGTTCAATTGGTCTTGATTTAATTTTGGTATTTTGTATCTATCTAAAAAATTGTCAATTTCTTTTACATTTTTCAATTTTGTGAAGTACAGGGTTTTGTAGTATAACCTAAATTCTCTGAATTTACTCCATGTCTGTGTTTATGCCTCTCTTTTCGTTTCTGATTTTGTTAATTTGGGTGTTCTCTCTCTGCCTTTTGATTAGTTTGGATAAGGGTTTGTCAATCGTGTTGATTTTCTCAAAGAACCAGCTCTTTGTTTCACTGATTCTTTTTTTCTAGAGATTTTAGGTGTGCTGTTAAGTCTCTGATGTGAGCTTTCTCCATTTTTTTTTTAATGTGGGCACTTAGTGCTATAAACTTTCCTCTTAGCACTGGTTTCATAGTGTCCCATAGGTATGGGTATGTTGTGTCTTCATTTTTCTTGAATGCAAGGAAGACTTTAATTTCTTTCTTTATTTCTTCCTTGACCCAGGGGTGGTTCAGTAGTTGACTGTTCAGTTTCCATAATCTTGTAGGCTTTCTGGGGGTGGAATTGTTGTTAAATTCTAGCTTTACTCCATGGTGATCCATTGATTATTTCAATTTTTTTTGATTCTGTGGATGTTTGCTTTGTTACCAAGTATGTGATCAATTTTTGAGAAGGTCCCATGAGGTGCTGAGAAGAAAGTATATTCTTTCATGTTTGGGTGAAACGTTCTATAGATGTTTGTTAAGTCCATTTGATTTATGGCTTCTGTTAGTTCTCTTATTTCTGTTAAGTTTCTGTCTGATTGATCTGTCTATTGGTGAGAGAGGAGTGCTGAAATCTAATATTAGTGTGTGGGTTTTGATGTGTGATATGAGTTTTAGCAATGTTTCTTTTACATAAGTGGGTGATTTATATTAGGGGCGTAGATATTCAGGATTGAGACTTCATCCTGATGAACTGTTCCTGTCATGAGTATAAAGTGTCCCTCTCCATCTCTTCTGATTGATTTTAGTTTGAAATCAATTTTGTTAGATATTAGTACAGCCACACCCGCTTGTTTCTTTGGATGATTTGATTGGAAACCCTTTTCCCAACCCTTTACTCTGAGGTAGTGTCTGTCTTTGAAGTTAAGGTGTGTTTCTTGTAAACAGCAGAAGGCTGGATCCTGTTTTCATAGCCATTCTCTTAACCTGTGTCTTTTTATATGTGAATTGAGTCCATTGATATTAAGCAATATTAATGATCAGTGATTGTTAGCTCCAATTATTTTTTGGTGGTAGTGTTTGTGTGTTTCCCTTCTTTGGGTTATGCTGTTGGGGGTTATCAGATGTCTGTGTTATTGTAGGTGTAGCTAGCTTAGTTGAGTTGAGGTTTTCCTTCTAGTGCTTTTTGTAAGGCTGGGTTTGTGGATACATATTTTTTAGATCTGTTTTTGTCATTGAATATCTTGTTTTCTCCATCGATGGTGAATGAAAGCTTTTCTGGGTACAGCAGTCTGGGCTTCATCCATGGTCTCTTAGTGTTTGCAGCACATCTATCCAGGACCTTCTGGCTTTCATGGTTTACATTGAGAAGTCAGGTGTAATTCTGATAGATAGATTCTTTCTTCTATCTCTTGTATTCTGTTGGTTATACTTGTCTCTGTAGTTCCTGTTCATTTACCCAGATTTTCCATATTTAGCCATCTCTTGGTTTGTGTTTTCTTCATTACCTCCATTTCGGTTTTCAAGTCTTGTACTGTTTCCTTTACCTGTTTGATTGCTTTTTCTTGATTTTCTTGGGTATCATTGAGGGATTTATTAATTTCTTTTAACTTTTTGTTTGTCTTCTCTTCAGTTTCTTCAAGGGAGTTTTTCACTTCCTTTTTAAGGGTCTCGATCATTTTCATAAGGTTTTATTTATTTATTTATTTATTTATTTATTTATTTGGTTTTTCGAGACAGGGTTTCTCTGTGGTTTTGGAGCCTGTCCTGGAACTAGCTCTTGTAGACCAGGCTGGTCTCGAACTCACAGAGATCCACCTGCCTCTGCCTCCCAAGTGCTGGGATTAAAGGCGTGTGCCACCACCGCCAGGTCCATAAGGTTATTTTTAAAGTTGATTTCTTCTACTTCTTCTGGGTTAGGGTTTTCAAGTCTTCCTGTTGCATGTTTGCTGGATTCTGGTGTTATCATGTTGCTTTTCAGGTTGTTGAAAAAATTCTTGCATTGGCGCCTGCCCATCTCTTTCTGTCTGGATACTCTCAGCACAGGAGCAGGGACCTCTTGCCTGGCTCTAAGGACCTCAAGGACAAAAGGATGGGCTTGGGATGCAGGTGGGGTGGTACAAAGAAGCTTTAGCGGCAAGGACACTCCCACTGGCTCCCCAACCTCTCAGCACCAGAGCAGGCTGAGTTAGGGGATCCAAAGACCTCGCAGATGAAAAGGGGGTGCTTGGGGGCAGGCTGAAATGTGCTAAAGAGAGCCAGAAGCCAAGAAACACCCCACTGGATGGCCAGAAAAGCTTAGGGAGTTGGAGGAGGCCTGTAGTCACTTCCCTGGGGACCTTCAGGCCATGGGGTCACTCACTCACCTATCGGGATCCTCTCAGCACAGGAGCAGGGACCTCTTGCCTTTTATAGTATTTTCATCTGTCAGGGTATAAAATTAATTGTCATTTAACAGTTTATTATTTTACTTAATAACTTATTATTATTATTATGTTATTACTTAAAAAATACCAGTACAAATTCCCACTTCCTCCCCTCCTTCCACTTCCCTCTCACCCTCCACATACCCTTCTCCCCAACCCCTCCAATCGTAAGAAAGGGCAAGGTACCCTGCCCTGTGGAAAGTCCAAGGCCCTTCCCACTACATCCAGGTTGAGCAAGGTATACATCCAAAGAGAATAGGATCCCAAAAAGCCAGTACATGCAGTAGAGACAAATCCCAGTGCCACTGTCATTGGCCCCTGTCTTTCAGAACTGTCAACCACATTCAGACAGACTATTTTGGTCCCATACTTGTTCATTCCCAATTAAGTTGGAGTTGGGGAGCTCCCATTATTCAGGAACACTATCTCAGTGGGTGAACCCCTCATGGTTTGACTTCCTTGATCATACTGTCCATCCTTCTGCTCTTCAACTGGACCTTGGGAGCTCAGTCCCAACCTAAAGAAGGATATCCCTATGAAGGATCAAGAAGATAACAGAACAAAAGACCCACATTGGAGCACCGGACTGAAATCTCAAGGTCCAAATCAAGAGCAGGAGACAGAGCATGAGCAAGGAACTCAGGACCTCGAGGGGGGCACCCACACACTGAGACAATGGGGATGTTCTATCAGGAACTCACCAAGGCCAGCTGGCCTGGGTCTGAAAAAGCATGGGATAAAACCGGACTTGCTGAACATAATGGACAATGAGGACTACTGAGAACTCAAGAACAATGGCAATGGGTTTTTGATCCCACTGCACGTACTGGCTTTGTGGGAGCCTAGGCAGTTTGGATGCTCACCTTACTAGACCTGGATGGAGGTGGGTGGTCCTTGGACTTCCCACAGGGCAGGGAACCCGGATTACTCTTAGGGATGATGAGGGAGGGGAACTTGATGGGGGAGGGGGAGGAAAATGGGAGGTGGTGGCAGGGAGAAGGCAGAAATCTTTAATAAATAAACAAACAAACAAATAAATAAATAAAAGAAGATAACAGAACAGCAAATAGACTGTATCAAAAAAAAAAGTACCCTCGACATGAAATAACCAAAGCAAAACATACAGAAAAAATAAAGAAGGAGAGGATGAGGGGAACTTGGGGAATTGGGGTGATTGGGGATAAAGGAAGTTTGGATAGGGGAGCAGGGAAACTCATATCTTAGTTAAGGGAGCCACCTAAGGGTTGGCAAGAGACTTGAACTTGGAATGGCTACCAGGTGCCCAGGGCAATGTCCCCAGTTAGTTCCTTGGGGCACCTGAGGATAGGGAACCTGAAATGAAGCTATCCTATAACCATACTGATGAATATCTTGCATATCACCATAGAACCTTCATCTAGCGATGGATGGAGATAGAGACAGAGACCCACACTGGAGCACCGGACTGAGCTCCCAAGGTTCTAATGAGGAGCAGAAGGAGGGAGAACATGAACAAGGAAGTCAGGACCATGAGGGGTGCACCCAACCACTGAGACAGTGGGGCCCATCTATTGGGAGCTCACCAAGGCCAGCTGGACTGCGACTGAAAAAGCATGGGATAAAACCGTACTCTTCGAACATGGCGGACAATGAGAGCTGACGAGAGGCCAAGGAGAATGGCACGGGGTTTTGATCCTACTTCATGTTCTGGCTTTGTGGGAGTCTAGACAGTTTGGATGGTCACCTTCCTAGACCTGGATGGAGGTGGGAGGACCTTGGACTTTCCACAGGGCAGGGAACCCTGACTGCTCTTGGGACTGGAGAGGGAGGAGAAGAGGAGTGGGGGGAGGGGGAGAGGGGTGGGAGAAGGGGGAGGGAAATGGGAGGCGAGGAGGAAGTGGGAAAAATTTTTTTCAATAAAAAAAACACTTGAAATGTTTGAACAAAGTCATTAAAAAATTCTCAATAAAATACTGGCAAACAGAATCCAAGAACACATCAAAAAAATCATCCATTATGAACAAGTAGGCTTTATCCCAGAGATGCAGGGCTGGTTCAACATACTAAAATCTATTAATGTAATTCATGATATAAATAAACTGAAATAATAAAACCATATGATCATTTCGTTAGATGCTGAAAAAGCATTTGAAAAATTCAACACCCCTTTATGATAAAGGTCTTAGAGAGATTAGGGATACAAGGTTCATATCTAAATATAAGAAAAGCAATATACAACAAGCCGACAGCCAACATCAAACTAAATGTAGGGAAACTCAAAGCTATTCCACTAAATTAGGTACAAGACAAAGCTGTCCACTCTCTCCATATCTCGTCAACATAGTGCTTGAAGTTCTAGCAATAGCAATAAGACAACATAAGGAGATCAAGGGGATTTGAATTGGAAAGGAAGAAGTCAAACTTTCATTATTTGCAGATGGATATGATAGTGTATATAAGTGACCCCAAAAACTCTATTAGAGAACTCCTACAGGTAATACATACCTTCAGTGATGTGGCAGGATACAAGATCAACTCAAAAATATCAGTAGCCCTTTTATACACAAAGGATAAGGAAGCAGAGAAGGAAATCAGAGAAACATAACCTTTCACAATAGCCACAAATAGCATAAAGTATCATCTTTGGGTTACACTAACCAAGGAAGTGAAAGATCTATTTGACAAGAACTTTAAGTCTTTGAAGATAGAAATTGAAGAGGATATCAGAAAATGGAAGGATCTCCCATGTTCTTGGATGGGTAGGATCAACAAAGTAAAAATAGCAGTTCTACTAAAGGTGATCCATAATTTCAACACAATCCCTACCAAAATCCCAATAAAATTCTTCACAGACCTTAAGAGAACAATAATCAACTTTATATGGAAAAGCAAAAAACCCAGGATAGCCAAAACAATTCTATACAATTAAAGGAACTTCCAGGGGCATTACCATCCCTGACATCAAACTCTATTACAGAGCTACAGTAATGAAAACAGCTTGGTATTGGCATGAAAACAGAGAAGTCGACCAATGGAATTGAATAGAAAACCTGAATATTAACCCACAAACCTATGAACACTTGATTTTTGACAAAGGAGCTAAAAATATACAATGGAAGAAAGAAAACATCTTCAACAAATGGTCCTGGCATAACTGGATGTCAACCTGTAGAAGAATAAAAATAGATCCATATCTATCACCGTGCACAAAACTCAAGCCCAAAAGGATTAAAGACCTCAATATAAATCTGACCACACTGAACCTGATAGAAGAGAAAGTGGGAAGTAGATGTAACACATGGGCACAGGAGACCACTTCCTAAATATAACCCCAGTAGCACAGACAATAAGAGCAACACTGAATAAATGGGACCTCCTGAAACTGAGAAGCTTCTTTAAAGCAAAGGGCGTTGTCATTAAGACAAAAAGGCATCCTATTGAATGGGAGAAGATCTTCACCAACCCCACATCAGACAAAGGTCTGATCTCCAAAATATATAAAGAACTCAAAAAACTGGACATTAAAATTCCCATTATCTCAATTAAAAAATAGGGTACTGTACTGAAAAGAGAATTCTCATCAGACGAAGTTCAAATGGCCAAAAGACACTTAAGATCATGTTCAACCTCTTTAGTGATCAGGGAAATGCAAATCAAAACAACTTTGAGATACAATCTTACACCTGTCAGAAAGGCTAAAATCAATGATAGCCTATGCTGGAGAGGATGTGGAATAAGGGGAACCCTCATCCATTGTTGGTGGGAATGCAAACTTGTGCAACCACTTTGGAAATCAGTGTGGCAGTTTCTCAGGAAATTGGGAATCAATCAACCTTGGGATCCAGCAATACCACTCTTGGGAATATACTCAAGAGATGCCCAATCATACTACAAAAGCATCTGTTCAACTATGTTCATAGCAGTATTATTTGTAATAACCAGAACCTGGAAACAACCTAGATGCCCCTCAATGGAAGAATGGATAAAGAAAGTGTGGAATATATATATATATATATATATATATATATATACATTAGAGTACTACTTAGTGGTAAAAAAATAATGACACCTTGAATTTTGTATGTAAATTGATGGAAATAGAAAACACTATTCTAAGTGAGATAACCCAGACCCAAAAAGATGAACATGGTATGTACTCACTCATTAGTGGACTCTAGCCATAAACAAAGGACATTAAGCCTATAGTTCGTCAGCCTAGAGAAGCCAAATAACAAGGTGAACACAAAGAAAAACATATATAGATACTCCTGGAAATTGGAAACAATCAAGATTGCCAGGCAAAACTTGGGATCATGGGGTGGGGGTAAGGGTGGGGACTTGGAGGGGGGAAGGAGAGAGGGGGAGAGGGAAGGGACAAGGGAAAGACTGGAGAGAGCTTGGGGGAGTTGGAGGGTGGAGATGGAGGAAGGGCAGATATAGGAGCAGGGAAGAAGATATCCACATTAAGGGAGCCATTTTAACGTTGGCAAGAGACTTGCCTCTAGAGAGGATCCCAGGTGTCCACAGGGATGTCCCCAGCTAGGTCCTTGGGCAGCAGAGGAGAGGGTGCCTGAACTGTCCTTGCCCCACTATCACACTGATGATTATCTTGAATATCACCATAGAATCTTTGTCTGGCAATGGATGGAGATAGAGACCCCCATCAGAGCAACGGACTGAGTTCCCAAGGTCCAGTTGAAGAGCAGAAGGAGGAAGAAGATGAGCAAGGAAGTCAGGACTGCAAGGGGTTGGTCCACCAACTGAGACAGTGTGCCTGTTCTAATGGGAGCTCACCAAATTCAGCTGGACCAGGACTGAAGGAGCTTCTGATCAAACCAGACTCCCTGAATGTGGCTGACAATGGGGCTGACTGAGAAGCCATTAATAAAGGCACTAGGACCTGTTTCTACTGCATGTACTGACTTTTTGAGACCCTAGTCTATTTGGACGCAAAGCTTCCTAAGCCTGGATGTAGGGGGAAAGGCCTTAGACTTCCCCACAGGGTACGGTTCCCTGCCCTCTCTTAAGGAGGGAAGGGGAGAGAGGAGGGTGAGTGGGGGAGCGGGAGGGGAGTGGGAGGAGGGAAGAAAGTGTAAATTTTTGAATGGAAAAAATAAAGAATTAAAAAAAGATACCATCTTACACCTGACAGAATGGCTAAAATAAAAATCACCAATGATAACATCTGCTGGAGAGGATGTTGAGTAAGGGGAACACTCATCCATTGCTGGTGGGAATGCAAACTTAACCACTTTGAGATCAGTGTGGTGGTTTCTCAGAATATTGAGAATCAACCTACCTCAGGACCCAGCAATACCAATCTTGGAAATATACCCAAGACATGCCCAATCATACTACACACATTTGTTCAACTATGTTTATAGCAGCATTATTTGTAATAGCCAGAACCTGGAAGAATGGATAAAGAAAGTGTGGCACATCTACACATCAGAGCACTACTCAGCGGTAAAATGACATCTTGAATTTTGCATGCAAATTGATGGAAGTAGAAAACACTATCCTGAGTGAGATAACCCAGACCCAAAAATATGAATATAGTATGTACTCACTCATTAGTGAATTCTAGCCATAAACAAAGGTCATTGAGCCTTTGGTTCGCAATCCTAGAAAACCTAAGAAGATGAAACCAAACAAAAACATATATAGATCCTCCTGGAAATTTGAAGCAGACAAGATCACTAGGCAAAAGTTGGGAGCATGGGGGTGGGTGTGGGGTGGGGGAAGTGGAGATGGGTGAGAGAGGGAGAAAGGAAGGGTTGGGGAGAGCCTGGGGGAGTGGGATGGTTGAGATGGAGGAAGGACAGATATGGGAGCAGGGAAGAAGATATCTTAATTAAGGGAGGCATTGTGGGGTTGGCAAGAGGTTTTACTCTAGAGGGGGTCCCAGATGTCCACGGGGATGACCCCAGCTAGGATCCTGGGCAGCGGAGGAGAGGGTGCCTGAACTGACCTTGTCCCATAGTCAGATTGATGACTATATTTAATGTCACCATAGAACCTTCATCCGGTGACAGTTGGAGATAGAGACAGAGAACCACATGGGAGTACTGGAATTAGTTCCCATGGTCCAGTTGAAGAGCAGAAGGAGGGAGAATATGAGCAAGGAAGTCAGGACCATGAGGGATTGGTCCACCCACTGAGACAGTGTGCCTGAGCTAATGGGAGCTCACCAAAGCCAACTGGACTGGGACTGAACGAGCATGTGATCAAACTGGACCCTCTGAATGTGGTTGACAACTGGTGCAGGCTGAGAAGCCAATGATAATGGCACTGGGATTTGTGTTTACTGCATGGACTGGCTTTTTGGGACCCTAGTATTTGGATGCACACCTTCCTAAGTCTGGATGGAGGGTGGAGTGCCTTGGACTTCCCACAGGGCAGGGTATCCTAACCTCTCTTAGGACTGGAGGGGAGGAGGAAGGGTTAGTGGGGAAGTGGGAGGGAAGTGGGAGGAGAGGAGGAAGTGGAAATTTTGATACCTAGTATTAATAAAGTAAAATAAAAATCCAAGTTGATTGTAGTGATTACAGGGGAAAAAGAAAGAAAAAGAAGCTGCTAGCAAACCATAAGAAGGCGCTGTCGAAGCCCTTTCAGTTTTGATTATATCCTACAGACCTTTCTAACTAATCCCCAGGGCTGAGGGACTTGATCATGTCCATACAGGGATGATGAGATAACAGAACAATCTATTTGGGTTGAAGTTTCAGTTGTTCAAACCATTTTTCCATAATAGCTCAGTTTGGGGTCATGATTTTACATGAATTCCACTCCCTGTCTCCTCTTCATTGTCAACATAGCCTAAATGACCTGATAATTTTTATAATTTCCAAAGTGAGGGTGTTTTCTACACGGTGGTTTGAAATATGAGAAAGAGGGAAACAAGTATTGTTTATGACTTAGAAAATGTCACAAGCTAATGCTGCCTTTAATCCTCGTGTGTCGTCCCAGAGGTATGAATTTTTATTTCTGTATTTCAACTGAGAACATTTTCAGCGCCCCTTCTCCACACCTCATCAGGTAATCACAGCCTGGGCAGAATGGTTTCTACCCACCAGTGTGTTGACTTTAAATTGTTACTCTTGTCCTGCACCTCTGACGCCACCAGAGGGCGCACATCTGTAACTCTCCTCGCCGCACACAAATCCTTTGTGCACTCCAGGGTTGGTCTTCTGGAGTTGATCCAGCACCAAATTTAAAGAAACACTTAAAGGCCATTGCTAACAGACCCAAGTTTTCCTGGTGGCTGCCTTGACTTACCCCTGAACACCAGGAACAGAAAGGAAAGGTAACTCGGGAGAAAGTCGCCTCAGGAGACTTAAAAAGCTTTGTCTTAACAGTTGTAAGCATCTGCTTGTTCTTGCTGACCTGTCATTGTGTTTGGCTACAGAAAGATTGCCTTCAAAGCCAATGAAGTGAGCTGGACTGAACCTGCTTGCAAAAGGCAAGATGCAGAGCAGTGTGTAATTGCAGAACAGTTTGGGTGGTGGTGGGGGGATGTCAACAAGTCCACGCCTTTGCCAAATCGGTGAAGTCACCTGTAAAGAATATTGTTAAGAGCACATTTTTATTCTTAAAATATTGTCTCATAACGTGTGTGTGTGTGTGTGTGTGTGTGTGTGTGTAGACCAGGAGAACACCTTGCAGGTATTGGTTCTCTCTCTCTGTCATATGGGTCCCAGGGTTCAAACACAGAGCTTAAGGACACTAGATTACCTTTCTTTACTCCGAGTCATTTCTCTAGCCCCAATGTTTTTTTTATTATGAATGAAATTTTCACATTTATGCTTAATGTTGATCATACCTAATAAAATTTTTAATTGTCTAAAAAAAGAAATTAGTATAAAATTACAGATGACAACCAACCCTATATCCTGATGGAAGACAACCCTATAACCTGACAGTTGACAACCAAACATATACACTGAGAGGTGGCAACACTGTACCCTGACAGAAAACTAACCACTCTATACCATGACATGTAACAATGAAATATATACAGTGACAGATGAAAACCCTATACCTTGAAAGATGACAATTATCTAACCTGACAGACGACAGTCCTATAACATAATGGATGACAACCAACCCTAAACTCTAACAGATTACAACCCTATACCCTGACAGTTGACACCAACCTTATATCCTGACAGATGACAAAAATATACCCTGTCAGATGCCAACAAACCCTATATCTAGACAGTTGACAAGCCTATACCCTGACAGATGAAATCCCTACAACCAGACAGATGCCAACCAACCCTATACCCTGACGGATGACAACCCTATACCATGGCAGATTACAACTTTACTTTAGCTAACCAGCTACTCCAACCCATTTGCAGGCTTTCTTCAGAGCCCTGGCATACCTGAGGGACTGTCCTATCAACGATGGTCCAAAAGACCTCCATCCAGGTTGCTATGGTCTGGTGAGTCACCAGCTGAAGATACGGTGCATACTAGAAAACAAAGCAGCAGTAGAAAGTCACCCCTTTACCAATGCCAACACTATACCCTGACAGATGACAACCAACCCTATACCTTGAGAGATGACAACTCTATACCTTGACAAATGACAACTTTATACCCTGACAGATGACAACCCTATAATCAGAGAGATGACAATCAAACCCATACCCTGACAGATGACAACCAACCGTATACCCTGACAGATGAAAACTGTATATCCTGATAGATTACAAACCTATACACCTGACAGATGACAACTTTATACCTGTGAGATGACAAACAATCCTATACCGTGACAATTGAAACAAACCCTATGTCCTGAGCTTTGCAAACCCTATTCCCTGACATAAGACAACCTTATACCTTGACAGATGAAAAGGAAACCTAGAGCCAGACAGATGACAACCCTATACCATGGCAGATGACAACCCTATACCCTGACAGATGACAACTCTATACCATGGCAGATAACAACCCTATACCCTGACAGATGACAACCCTATACCATGGCAGATGACAACCCTATACCCTGTAAAATGACAACAAACCCTATATCCTGACATATGACAACCAACCCTATACCCTGACAGATGACAACTCTATATTCTGTTAGATGATCCTGAAAAATGACAATCAAACCTACACCCTGACAAATGACAACCAACCCTATACTCTGACAGATGGCAATTCTATACCGTGACAGATAACAACCAACCTTATATCCTGTCAGATGATACCCTATACAATGACAGATGATAAGTAACACTATACCATGAAAGACGACATTATACCCTGACAGATGAAAATCAACCCTATACTCTGACAGATGACAACCCTATATCTTTTTAAATGCCAACATATAACCTTGACAGATGGCAACACTATATCCTGATAGATGACAACACTATACTCTGATATATGACAACCAAACTTATATCCTGACAGATGACAATCATATACCCCTGAGAGATAATGACTAACCATATAGCTTGACAGATGACAGCCAATCCTATACTTTGACAAGCGAGAGCCCTATACCATGAAAGATGACGACCAACCCCATATAACTGACAGATGACAACCAACCTTACATGCTGCCAAATGATATCCCTATATCCTGAATAGATGACAACCACATACCTTGACAAATGACAACCCTACACCCGGAGAGATGACAACCAACATTATACCCTGACGACCAACCCCATATAACTGACAGATGACAACCAACCTTACATGCTGCCAAATGATATCCCTATATCCTGAATAGATGACAACCACATACCTTGACAAATGACAACCCTACACCCGGAGAGATGACAACCAACATTATACCCTGACGACCAACCCCATATAACTGACAGATGACAACCAACCTTACATGCTGCCAAATGATATCCCTATATCCTGAATAGATGACAACCACATACCTTGACAAATGACAACCCTACACCCGGAGAGATGACAACCAACATTATACCCTGACAAATGACAACCAACCTTATACCCTGAAAGATGAAAACTCTATACCCTGACAGATGACAACATTATACCTAACAGATGACAAACAATTCTACACCTGATATTGAAAACAAACCCTATACCCTGATGTAAGACAACCTAATACCCCGACAGACGACAATCCAATCAACCCTATACACGTACAGATGACAACACTATACCCTGACAGATGACATCCGACTCTATACCCTGACATAAGACAACCCTATAACGTGAAAGACGACAAAGAAACCTAATCTAGCCTCATAGATGACAACCTGATACCCTGACAGATGACAACAAACCCTATACCTGAGGGATGATAATCCCATACCCTTTCAGATTGCAAACCTAAACCCCTGTCAGATGACAACCCTATATCCCAACAAATAACTACCAACTCTGTACCCTGTCAGATGACAACCATATACCATGATGGATGACAACAAAATATTCTGATAAAAGATAATCCTATAACCTGATAGATAACAACCATATACCATGACAGAAGCCAACTCCATGTCCTGATAGATGGCAAACATCCCTTTACCCTGAAAGATGACATCCTATCCTATACAAACTATATTCTGACAGATGACAACTTTATACAGTGACAGATGACGAATTTATACCCTGACATATGACAATCAAACCTGTACTCTGATAGATGGCAACTCTATACCCTGAAAGAAGATAACCAACTTTATACCCTCAGAGATAACAACCTTATACCCTATCAGATGCTGACACTATACCCTGACAGATGACAACATACCCTATAGCTGAGGTATTATAAGACTATACCCTGTCAGATTACAAATCTAAACTCCTGACAGATAACTCTATACCCTGACAGATGACTACCAACATCTGTCATAATATCCTGACATTATGACAACCAACTATATACCCTGACAGATGACAATGCTATATCCTGGCAGATGGCAACTATACCCTGACATTATGACAACCAACTATATACCCTGACAGACGACAATGCTATACCCTGACAGATGACTACCAACCATATATCCTGACATTATGACAACCAACTATATACCCTGACAGATGACAATGCTATACCCTGACAGATGACCACCAACTCTATACCCTGACAGTTGACAAACATATACCTTTACAAATGCCAACAATAGACCCTGACAGATGACAACCAACCCTATACCATGACAGATAACAACGCTATACCCTGACAGATGACAACTATATTCCCTGACAGATGGCAACCTTATACCCTTACAGAGAACAATCAACCTTATACCTAACAGATGAAAAACAACCCTATAACCTGATAGATGACAACCAAACATACTCTGAAAGATGACAGTCTTATACCCTGACATTTTACAACCAGCCCTATACCATGACAGATGACAACCAACCTGATACCCTGACAGAAAACAACCATATACTCTGACAAATGACAACCCTATAACCTTACAGATGCCAACCCTTTATCCTGATATATGATAGACCAATCAACCCTATACACTTACAGATGACAACACTATACCCTGACAGATGACAACCAACTCTATACCCTGACAATTTACAACTATAAACCCTCAGAGATAATATGTCTATACTCTGACAGATGACAACCCTATACCCTGAAAATGACAATCCTATACTCCTCACAAATGACAAACCTAAACTTTGACAGATGATACCCAGCTCTATACACAGATAAATGACAACCAAACCTATGCCCTGACAGATGAAAACCCTATACCCTGACAGATGACAACAAACCCTATACTCTGAAAGATGACAACCCAATACCCTGTAGAACACAACCAACTCTATACTCTGACAGGTGACAAACAACACTATACCCTGAGAGATGACAATCCTATTCCCTGACAGATGACAATTACCCCTCTACCCTGTCAAATGGCAACCCTATATCCTTTGACAACCCTATACAGATGACATCTCTATAACCTGTCATATGACAACTTTATACCCAGAAAGATGACCACCAACACTGAGAGATGAAAATCCTACCCATCTCTACCCACATATACTATAATCACCACTGATGGTGGCTGTCACTATCCTGACCCATCTCTACCCAAGGACACTATGATCAGCCCTGATGGGAGCTGTCATTGTCCTGACCCATCTCTACCCATAGAATCTATGGTCAGTATTGATAGGGGCTGTCACTATCCTGACACATCTTTACACACATATACTAGGGTCAGCACTGATTGGTACTGTCACTATCCTGACCCATCTCCCCATGGAATCTATGGTCAGTATTGATAGGGGCTGTCATTATCCATACCTGTATGGACTGTGTAAGCCATCTGTGGAACAGGTTGCAATGAAACTCTTGCCAGGCTCCCCATTCCTGTCCACACCCAGAAAGTTCGTCTGTAGAAGAGGGGAACAGAGCTTTCCTAGCAAGGCTTCCCAGGAACTGTCCAGACCTGCAGTGACCATAAAAGTGGGTCACAGCTTCCCTGGCTTGGGTCCCCAGGTCCTTTCCAGACCTTCAGAGGCCAGACATTGAAGAAGGGTGGCACAGCTCCCCCAGGCTAGCTCATGAGGTCCTGACTCTCCCTGAGGAGTCCAGCCATGTAAGAATGGTGCAGATTCACAGACTGGTTCCCCAGGGCCTATTGGGCCATGTGAAGGACAGCTGTGGAAGAGGGTTGTACAACATTTCTGCCATGGCTCTGCAATGCCTGTCCTGTCTTGGGGAGGCCAGCCATGGTAGAGGGGGGCTCAGATTCCCTGGTATGGATCTCCAGGGCCTGTCCTGTCCCGGGAGTTTAGTCATTGAAGTGAAGACAGATTCCCTTGCCTGGTAGTCCTTGGGAATACTAGCCGTGGAAGAGAGTCACAGCTTACCCAACCTTGCAGATCTTTGGGATGTCAGTACTGGAAGAGAAAGGACAGGTCAGACATGGAAAAGGGGGTGATATTTCCATGCTCTGGCTCCCTAGGGATTATCTGACCTAAGGAGCCAGAAGTGGAAGAGGGGAGGCAGCCTTTTCCAGCAGACTACCCATGGCCTGTCTGACTTGCAGAGGCCGACCTTGAAAGAGGTGGACATAGTGTGCCCAGTCTGAGACTCCCAGGTTTGTATGGCACTGCGGAGCTCAGCCATGGAAAAGGGGTCTGCAGCTCCCCCTGCCTGTCTCCCCAGTGCATGTCTGAACCTGCAGAGGCCAGCCTTGGCAGAGGTGGATGCAACTTTATGGCCTGGCTCCTCAGGGCCCTCCAGCCCTGCAGACTGCAGCCACAGAAGTGGAGAGTGCTCCTGCCCCAGCATGGCTCCCCAGGCCATGTATGGCAAGTCATAGTCCATCTGTGGAAGAGGGGACACAGACCTCCTGCCAGCTCCTATTTCTGTCTGCACCTGAAGAGACGAGCTCTGGAAGGGGTAGGGCACAGCTTTCCAAGATGGGCTTCTCAGGGCCTGTCTCAGCCTGCCAGGATCAGTGGTTGGCTTCTCTGGACTGGCTTCCCAGGTCCTTTTAGGGCATGCAAAGGCCAGCCATGGAAGAGAGGAGCACAGAGTCATGGAAGTTCAGGCTATGTGGTCCTTGCCCTGGCAGGCCCTGGGGAGGCCATTTGTTAAAGATGGGACAGTGGACGGCCATGGAAGAGGTAGCACAGTTCCCCTGGCTTTGTACCCTAGGGCCTAGGCTGTCTTTGGGAGGCCAGTCATAAAATTGGGGGTACAGCTTCTCCAGCATGGCTTTGGGGAATGTCCAGGTCTGTGGTGGCCAGCCACAGAAGTGGGTGGCACAGCAACATCCCCAGTCTGGCTCCCCAGGGCTTGTACAGCACTGGCTAGGCCAGTTATTGAAGAAGGGGTGCAGATTCCCCAGTCAGACTCGCCATTCCTGTCCACACCTGAGGGGACCAGTCACAGAAGTGGTATACACAGCTTCTTGGGCATGGCTCACCAGAGACTGCCAAGCACTGTGGAAGACAGCTGTGGAAAAGGGAGCACAGTTTTCCTGGCCAGGCTTCCCAGGGCCTGGCCAGCTCCGTGACAGTCGTGGAAGAGAGGCAGCGATTTCCCCAGCCTGGCTTCCCAGGGTGTGTCTGGCACTGAAGAAGCCAACCATGGAAGAGGAGACACAACTTATGCAACTGTCTCCCCAGCATCTACCTGGCCTTGCAGAGGCCATCTGCAGAAGAGGATGGTGCAGCTTCCCCCACTTGTTTCCCCATGGCCTGTCTGGCCCAACAGAGGCCAGACATGGAAGACGAGGACGCAGTAACACTGTCTGACTACCCATGGTCTGTCCAGCACTGCATAGTGTGGACATAGAAGAGGGTTGTGCAGATTCCCTGGCCTCACTCCCCAAAGAATGACCAGCCCTGGGCATGACAGCCTTGGAAGAGGGGGTTGCAGCTTACATGGCCTGACACCCCAGGGTTTGACCGGCCCTGGTGAGGCCAGATAAGGAATACTGTATGCACCTTCCCTGACCTGGCTCCCCGTGCCTTGTCCAGTCCTGCAGAGGCCAACTGTGGAAGATGAACAGATTCTCCAGCCTGGTCTCCCAGGCCTGTACTGCACCGCAGAGGCCACTTCCTTCCACAGAGAGGAGGAGGGGGAAGCAACTAGCTTGGACAGACTCCCCAGGTCCTGTCCTGTCCTGGGGACACCAGCCATGGAAGAGGTGTGTGCAGCTTCTTTGTCCTGAGAGTCCCCGAGGAGGCTAGCCATAGAAGACAGGGTACAGTTCCCTTGCTTTTATTATTATTTTTTCTTACTTTAAAAATAATACCAATCAAAATTTCCACTTCCTCCCCTTCTCCCACTTCCATCCCACTCCCCCCACACCCACCCCCTCCAGTCCTAAGAGAGGGTAAGCTGCCCTGCCCTGTGGAAGAAAGTCCAAGGCCCTCCCCACTACATCCAGGGTGAGCAAAGTATGCATCCAAAGAGAATAGGATCCCAAAAAGCCAGTACATGTAGCAGAGACAAATCCCAGTGTTATTGTCATTAGCCCCTCAGTCTGCCCAACTGTAAGCCACATTCAGAGGGTCCAGTTAGATCCCATGTTCCTTCATTCCCAGTCCAGCTGGAGTTGGTGAGCTCCCATTAGTTCAGTTACAGTGTCTCAGTGGGTGGACCCACCCCTCGTGATCCTGACTTCCTTGCTCATGTTCTCCCTCCTTCTGCTCTGCAACTGGACCTTGAGAGCTCAGTCCAGTGCTCTGATGTGGGTCTCTGTCTCGATCTGTTGCTAGACAAAGGTTCTATGGTGACATTCAAGATTGTCATCAGTCTGACTATGTGACAAGGCCAGTTCAGGCAACCTCTCCTCCACTGCCCATGGTCCTAGCTGGTGTCATCCCGTGGACCCCTCAGAACCCCTCCAGAGTCAAGAATCTTGCCAACCCCAAAATGGCTCCCTCAATTGAGGTGTCTTCTTCCCTGCACACATATCTGTCCTTCATATTCCTCCATCTCTACCATCCCACTCCCACAAGCTTTTCCCAACCTTCCCCTTCTCCCCTCTTCCCTTCACTCTCCCCCTGCCACCCATCCTCCCAACTTTTGCCTGGCGATCTTGTCTGCTTCCAATTTTCAGGAAGATCTATATATGTTTTGCTTTGGGTTCACCTTATTACTTAGTTTCTCTAGGATCATGACTATAGGCTCAATGTCCTTTGTTTATGGCTAGAATTCCCTAATGAGTGAGTACATACCATATTCATATTTTTGGGTCTGGGTTATCTCCCTCAGGACGGTGTTTTCTATTTCCATCCATTTGCATGCAATATTCAAGATGTCATTGTTCTTTTTACTGCTGAGTAGTACTCTAATGTGTATATGTGCCACACCTTCTTTATACATTCTTCCATTAAGGGGAATCTAGGTTGTTTCCAGGTTCTGGTTATTAAAAATAATTTTGCTATAAACATAGTTGAACAAATGCTTTTGTAATATGATTGGGTATCTGCTGGGTATCCCAAGAATGGATCCCGAGGTAGGTTGACTCCCAGTTTTCTGAGAAACCTCCACACTGATTTCCAAAGTAGTTGCATATTAGTAATGGATGAGTGTTCCCCTTACTCCACATCCTCTCCAGCATAAACCGTCACTAATGTTTTTCACTTTAGCCATTCTGACAGATGTAAGATGCTATCTCAGTGTTGTTTTGATTTGCATTTCCCCGGTAGTTGAGTAAGTTGAACATGTCCTTAAGTATCTTTTGGCCATTTGAAATTTTCTGTTTAGTTCAGTACCCCATTTTTAAATTGGGTTATTTAGAATTTTAATGTCTACTTTCTTGAGTCTTTTTATGTATTTTGGAGATCAGGCCTTTGTCTGATGTGGGGTTGGTGGAGATCTCCCATTTAATAGGTTGCCTTTTTGTCTTAATGACTGTGTCCTTTGCTTTACAGAAGCTTCTCAGTTTCAGGAGGTCCCATTTATTCATTGTTGCAGCTTCCTTGGTGTTATTGGGCCTTCAGAATGCCAGTTGTGGAAGAGGGGGTGCATCTTCAACAGCCTGAATCCTTGGGACTTATGCAGTCCTGTGGAGCCCAGCCTAGAAAGAGGGAGGTGACTGCCCTATCATGACTTCCCAGGACCTGTCCAGCCCTGGTGAGGTCTGTCGTGGAAAGGAGGCATACCTTACCTGGCTTGTCCTGTCCTGATGAGGCCAGCTGTGTAACAGAGGGCACTGCTTCCATGGGCTTGCATGCCCTACAGAGACCAGCTGTGGAAGAGGGGATGCAGCATTCACGACCTAACACCCAAGGGCATGACTGGTCCAGGGGGATGTCAGCTGCAGAAGAGGAAGCACGCCTTCCCCAGTTTTGTGGGTCCTGTGGAGGCTTGCTGTGGAAGAGAGGGCAGCTTCAACTGGCTTGCAGGCCCCAGGGGAGCAGTAATGGAAAATGCGTTTCAGGGAAATCCTGGGAGAAGGGGAACAACTTACATGGTCTTGCACCCCAAAACATGGCTGGTCCAGAGGATGCTCACATGGTCTGGTTCCTTCATTTAGGCTGGTATTTGGGAGGCCAGCCATGGTAGTATGGTTGTGGCTTAAATGGCCAGGGAACCCCACACAGCATTGCCAGGCCTGATGAGGCCAGACATTAAAGGGGGGGACACAGTTTCCATGGCCTGGTTCCCCAGGGCATATCCTATACTAGGGAATTCAGCCGTAGAAGAGGGGGCACAGATTCCGCAGACTGTCTCCTCAGGGTCCGTCCTGTCCCAGGAGAAAAGCCATGGAAGAGGTAGCACAGTTTCCCTCTCCTGGCAGGCCCTGGGGAGGCTAGCCATGGAAGATGTGGTACAGGCCAGCCATGGAAGAAGGTTCCAACATTGCAGTCCTGGCTCCACAGGGCTTGTGCAGCATGCCAGAAGCCAGATATGGAAGAGGGGGCTCAAGTTGCCCCAGCCAAGCTCACAGGAAATTGCACATCCCTGGGTAGACCAGCTGTGGAAAAGGAGGTTACATCTTACATTACCTGGAACCCGAGGTCTTCGACAGCCCTTGTGAGGCCAGTCATGGAAAGGGGTGCAGCTTCCCTTGCCTGGCTCCCCAGGGCCTGTTCCGTCTCAGGGAAGCAAGCTGCAGAAGATGGGGCACACCTTCCCTGAGGAGGCTAGCTGTGGAGAGGGTGCAGCTTCCATGAGCCTGCAGGCTGTGGGGAGGGTAGTAGTGGAAGAGGGGGCTCAGGCCATTCACGGAAGAGCAGATAAATATTCCATGGCATTGCAGCCCAGGACATTCCAGCATAGGTGATGCCAGCCATGGAAAAGGTGTGAACAGCTGACCAAGCTTGGCTCCCATGTTTGTGTGTCCCTGTGAAGTTCAACCATGGAAGAGGGAAGCACAGCTCCCCACTTGTTTCCAAAGGTTCTTTCCAGCCCTGCAGTGGCCATCTATGACAGAACTGGGTGGACTTTTCCCCACTTGGTTCCCCAGGGCCTGTTTGGCTCTGCAGAGGACAGTCATGGAAGATGGGGGTCCAGCATCCACATTCAGGTTCTCCAGGGAATGCCTGGCCCAGCATTGGCCAGCTGTGGAAGAGGGGTACAGCTGCTCTGGCCTGATCCCACAGGACATGACTGCCACTGGGGAGGCAAGACATGGAAGAGTCGGGTGCATAATACATGGGTTGGCCCCCAGGTCGTGGTGGCCCTGATGACTCCAGCTGGTGAAGAGCAGGCTCAGCTTCCCCAGTCGACAAGACGCTGAGGAAGCTAGACGTGGAGGAGGAGGCACAACTTCCACAGGCTTGTAGGCCCTGGTAAGGACAGATGTGGACGTGGGAGGCACAGCTTTCCCCAGCATGGCTCCCTAGTCCATGGCTTGCCCTGGGGAACCCAGCAAAGGAAGAGAGGTCAGAACTTAACTGGCCTGGAATCACAGGGCACAGGTTTCCCTGGTCTTGTTCCCCAGAGCCTGTCCTACCCCAGAGAGGACAGCCATAGAAGAGTGGGGTGCAGCTTCGCCTGCTTGGCTCCCTAGTAACTGGCTTATCCCGGGAGGTCAGCCATCAAAGAGGGGGCACAGCTTCTCGGGCTTGCCAGGAGGCTAGCTGTGGATGAAGAGGCACAGCTTCCCCATTTTTAAAGTTCCTGGTGATGCCAGTAATGGAAGAGGGGCACAGCTGCCATGGCCTAGCTTCTGGGGGCTTGTCCAACCCTGCGGAGGTGAGCTGAGCACTGGCCTAAATCCCCATAGTCTGCGTGGCCCTGTGGAGCTCAGCTATGGAAGACAGGTCATAGATTTTCCAGAAGGACTCTCTAGGGACTGTCTGGTCCCGAGGAAGCCATAAGGGTGTGGTTCAGCTTATATGGCATGGTATCCTATGGTTTGGTCAAGCTGGGAAAGGCCAGCTGTGAAAGAGGTGGGCACAGTTTCCCCTGTCTCACTCTCCAGGACATGTCCTGTCTTAGGGAGGCACACCATGGAAGAGGCCATGCACTTTCCTCAGCTTGGTAGGGCCTGTGGAGGCAAGCATTAGAAGAAGGGGTGCAGTATCCCTGTCCTGCTCCCCCAAATTTGTCTGGCCTTGTGAAGACCCATCATGGAAAGTGAAGTAAAGATTCCCCCATAGGGTTCCTCAGGGCCTCTCTGGAAAGGCAGAGGCTATCCTTGGAAGAGGCTGAGGCCTGATGCCCTGCAGAAGCTAGCCATGGAAGAGCAGGGTGCAGCATCCCTGGTCTGGCTCCCCAAGACCTGTCTGGCCCTGCTGACCCCAGACATAGTAGAGGGGGGTGCAGATGCCCCAGCATGACTCCTCAGGGCCTGTTAGGCATTGCAGAGGTGATCTATGGAAAAGGGGGGCACAGTTTCCCCAGCCAGCCTTCCCATTACTGTCTGCTTTTGAGGAGGGCAGCTGTGGAAGAGGGTGGCACTTCTTCTCTGGCCTGCATCCCTACAGTCTGTTCAGTGCTACAGAGGCTATCCATGGTAGATCGGGCTTCAGCCTCCCTGGCCTGGCTCTCCAGGGCCTGTTCATCCTAACAGAGGTGATCCATGGGTGAGGTGTTGCAGCTTCCCCTGACTGGCTCCAAGGTCTGTCTGGACCTGAAGATGCCAGCCATAGAAGATGGGAGTTAAGCTACCCTGCCGTTGTTCATCAGGCCCTGTATGGCACTGAGGGGACCCATCGTGGAAGGGAAGAGGAGAGCACAGCATCCCTGTTGTGGCATCCCGGGGCCTCTCTTTTCCTGTGGAGGCCATCTGTAGAAGAGGTGAGCCCAACGTCCCCAGCCTGGTTCCCTAGAACCTGACTAATCCTGAGGAAGTCAGCCAAGGACAAGCAGGGCATAGTGTTCCATGCTTGCCTTCCCAGAGCTTGTCCAGGCCTGCTGAGGCCAGCCATGAAAGGGGCATGCAGGTTTGGTAGCCTGGCACCACAGGCAGTGGCTGGCCCCTGGGAGGCCATCCTTGGAAGAGTGGCTGGCTCAGCTTCCCAGGCTGAGCACCCCAGGGCCTGTTGTTCTGGAGAGATGGAAGAGGTGGTACAAATCCCCAGCCTGGCAGGCACTATGGAGGATAGACATGGACAGGTGGGTGCAGATTTACCAAGCTTGCATATGCTGGCGTGGCCAGTTGTGGAAGGGTTGACACAGGCCAGCCATGGAAAAGGGAGTACAGCTTTTACAGCCTGGCAGCCCAGGGCCTAACCTGTCCTGGGGAGGCCAGGACACAGCTTCCCCAGCATAGATCCCCAGGGCATCTACAGTCTTTTAGGGGACAGCTATGGAAGATGATGGCATAGATTTCCCCACCTGGTCCCCATATTCTGTGTGCCACTGCAGAAGCCAGCTGTGGAAGACGGTAGCACAGCATCTGCATCCCTAGGGCCAATCCTGCCCTGAGAGGACCAGCTGAGGAAGAGGGGAGTACAGTGTCCCTGGCCTGACTCCTGGTAAGAAGGGTTGCTACTTACATGGCCTGGCCCCAGGCAATGGCCGGCCCTAATGAGGACAATTGAGTAAGAGGGGGACACAACTTCCCTGGCACTGCTTCCCAGGGCCTGCGCTTTCCTGGAGAGGCCAGTCATGGAAGAGGTTGGCACAGATTCCCAGGGATGTCTCCCCAGGAACTGTTCTGTCCTGGGAGGCAAGCCTTTGAAGAAATTTAACAGAGAAATAAGAGAACTAACAGATGTAATGAATCAAATGGACTTAACAGACATCTATAAAACATTCCACCCAAATAGGACAGAATATATCTTCTTCTCAGCATCTCATGGAACCTTCTCGAAAATTGTTCACATAATTGGTAACAAAGCAAACATCCACACATACAAAAAAATATTAGTAACCACCTGTGTCTTACCAGATCACCTTGGAAGGAAGTTAGAATTTAACAACAATTCTACCCCCAGAAAGCCTACAAACTCATGGAAACTGAACAGTCAACTACTGAACCACCCTTGGGTCAAGGAGAAATAAAGGAAAAAATTAAAGTCTTCCTTGAATTCAACAAAAATAAAGACACAACATATCCAAACCTAAGGGACACTATGAAAGCAGTGCTAAGAGGAAAGTTCATAGCACCAAGTGCCCACATAAAGAAAACGGAGAAAGCTCACATTAGAGACTTAACAGTATAGCTGAACGCTCTAGAAAAAAAAAAAAAAGAAGCAGACTCACCTAGGAGGAGTAGAAGATTGGAAATAATCAAACTGAGTGCTGAAATCAACAAAACAGAAACACAGAAAACAATCCAAAGAATCAATGAAACAAAGAGCTGGTTCTTTGAGAAAACCTATCCAAATTTATCAAAAGGCAGAGAAAGAACACTCAAATTAACAAGATCAGAAACGAAAAGGGGGACATAACAACAGCTACTGAGGAAATTCAGAGAATCATTAGGTCTTACTACAAAAGCCTGTATGCCACAATATTGAAAAATGTGAAAGAAATGGACATTTTTTAGATAAGTACCATATACCAAAATTAAATAAAGACTGGGTGAACAATATAAATAAACCTATATGTCACAAGGAAATAGAAGCTGTCATCAAAAACCTTCCAATAAAAAAAAAAAGCCCAGGACCAGATGGTTTAAGGCAAAAAAACTACCAGAACTTCCAAGAAGAGCTGATACCTATACTCCTTAAGGTGTTTCACAAAATAGAAACAAAAGAGTCATTGCCAAACTCTTTTTATGAAGTTACAGTTACCCTGATACCAAAACTACACAAAGACTCAACTAAGAAAGAATTACAGACCAATCTAACTCATGAACATCGATGTAAAAATTCTCAATAAAATACTGGCAAACCGAATCCAAGAACATATTTAAAAATGTGATCCATTATGAACCAGAGAGGCAGAGCTAGTTCAACATAAAAAATCCATCAATGTAATCCATCATATAAATAAACTGAAAGAAAAATTATGATCAGTTTATTAGATGCTGAAAAAGCATTTGACAAAATTTAACACTGCTTTATGATAAAGGTCTTGGAGAGATTAAGGATACAAGGATCATAATTAATATATACAGCAAGCCGACAGCTAACATCAAATTAAGTGGAGGGAAACAAAGCCATTCCACTAGATTCAGGAGCAAAACAAGGCTGTTCACTGTCTCCATATCTCTTCTTCAACATAGTCCTTGAAGTTCTAGCAATAGCAATAAGACAACATAAGGAGATCAAGGAGATTTGAATTGGAAAGGAAGAAGTCAAACTTTCATTATTTGCAGATGATATGATAGTGATAAGTGACCCCAATAACTCTGCCAAAGAACTCCTACAGCTGATAAATACCTTCAGTGATGAGGCAGGATACAAGATCAACTAAAAAAAAATCAGTAGCCCTTTTATACACAAAGGATAAAGAAGCAGAGAGGGAAATCAGAGAAACATCACCTTTCACAATAACCACAAATAGCATAAAGCATCTTGAGGTAACACTAACCAAGGAAGTGATAAATATATTTGACAAGAACTTTAAGACTTTGAAGTAAGAAATTAAAGAGGACACCAGAAAATGGAAGGATCTTATGCTCTTGGATTGGTAGGATCAACATTGTAAAAATGGCAATTCTACCAAAGGCAATCTATAGATTCAATGCAATCCCCATCATAATCCCAACAAAATTCTTCACAGTCATTGAGAGAAGAATAATCAACTTCATATGGAAAAACAAAAAACCCAGGATAGCCAAAACAATCCTATATAATAAAAGTACTTCTGGAGGCATTACCATTCCTGATTTCAAACACTATTACAGAGCTACAGTAATGCAAACAGTTTGGTACTGGCATAAAAACAGAGATGTTGATCAATGGAATTGATTGAAGACCAGGATATTAATCCACAAAACTATGAATGCTTGATTTTCGAAAAACTAGCTAAAATTATACAATGGAAGGAAGAAAACATTTTTAACAAATGGTGCTGGCATAATTGTATGTCAACCTGTAGAAGAATGAAAATAGATCCATGTCTATCACCATGCATAAAACTCAAGTCCAAATTGATTAAAGACATCAATATAAATCTGTCTGCACTGAACATGATAGAAGATAAAGTGGGAAATAGTCTGTAACACATGGGCACAGGAGACCACTTCCTACATATAACCCCAGTAGCACAGACAACAAGTGAATAAATGGGACCTCCTAAAACTGAGAAGCTTCTGTAAAGCAAAGGACACAGTCATTAAGACAAAAAGACAACCTACTGAATGGGAGAAGATGCTCACCAATCCCACATCAGACAAAGGTCTGATCTCCAAAATATATAAAGAACTCAAGAAACTAGACACTAAATTTTTTTTTGCATCTCAACTTTTATTTGAAAACAACTTAAATTTTTTGACAAATGATTTTAGTATATAAATTTGATTTTGCTTTTATACAGAATGTAAAGATTTCCCTCATTAATCTTCCATATGAAGGGGATTACAGGCCAGAAGAAAGATGCACTCTGCACACAAAGTACACCTCATATGTGTGGCACCGGAGACAAACGGTGTCGTGCTCCTGCACATAAATTAGGACCAAGTGGTGACATCACACATTAAGGGGGAGGAGAAAGATTCTAGCCAATCAGATTCAAGAAGCAAACAGGATAGAGAATCTGCAAATAAGACCAAGTCAGCAACTTTTGTCAGGACAGTGCAGTTCTATGGGGCTTGTGAGGCTACAATGTGTATATGGATGCATCATGGAGAGTTAGGTAGAGAGGCTCAATGAGGGAGTTTTCACTAAAGCAAATAAAAAACTTCTTGTCAACTGTCAAAACAAAACAAAATGAAAGGGAGCCTGTGAGTGTTGGAACACCCAGGGCATGTTAGAGCAGCGCCCGTGCAGCATGCTTAGTTAGTTACAGCTTCTTCATTGGTGTGGAGCAATCATTAATGGTCTCGTTTTGCCTCTTCTTTCCAAACTCAGGCATGTCTTATTTTAGATCGAGTATAGCTTTTATCTATTATTTCATCCCTTAAAAACATGTGAAGACAACATTTATTCTGGGCCAGAGGATGACCAGCGAATTTGTTTATAAACCGTTCCAGCCCTTGCTTCCTTTCCTCGATGAAATTGTCATCAAATATTTCATAGTCTCCTCTAAAAGGAAGCTGCAGCAAAAAAGCTTTCCCAGGGAGTGGGGGAACTACAACCTTGCTCTCTCTTTCTAGTTCACTTCGAAGCTACGCAAAGTCACTGTATCTTCTTCTAACAGTAGATTCCTTCAGCTTGAAGATAGAAAGATTTGTCTTGACCCTGATCTCGTAGATGGTGAAGCGGCCCCGGCCGACCCCCATGGTCTGCCAGTAGCTCACATTGATCTCGAGGAAGTTGCTGGGCGGCCAGTAGGCGTCATTCAGGTTCTGCGGCTTGGTGATCAGCCGCCGGGTGTCCGCTATGGTCTCCGCCATTTCGCTGTGCGACATTAAAATTTTAAATAACCCAATTAATAAATGGGGTACTGAACTGAACAAAGAATTCTCAACAGAAGAAGTTCAAATGGCCAACAGATACTTAAGGACATGTTCAACTTCCTTAGCTATCAGGGAAATACAAATCAAAACAACCATTTTACACCTGTCAGAATGGCTAAAATCAAAAACACCAATGATAGCCTATGCTGTAGAGAATTGGAGTAAGGGGAACACTCATCCATTGCTGGTGGGAATGCAAACTTGTGCAACCACTTTGGAAATCAGTGTGGTGGTTTCTCAGGAAACTGGGAATCAACCTACCTCAGGATCCAGCAATTCTACTCTTGGGAATATACCCAAGAGATGCCCAATCATACTACAAAAGCATTTGTTCAACTATGTTCATAGCAGCACTTTTTGTAATAGCCAGAACCTGGAAACAACCTAGATACCCCTCAATGGAAGAATGGATACAGAAGGTGTGGGACATTTACACATTAGAGTTCTACTCAGTGGTAAAAGACAATGGCATCTTGAATTTTCCATGCAAATGGATGGAAGTAGAAAACACTATCCTGAGTGAGATAACCCAGACCAAAAAAGAGGAATATGGTTTGTACTCACTCATTAGTGGACTCTCGCCATAAACAAAAACATTGATCCTTGAGAAGCTAAGTAATAAGGTGAATCCAAAGAAAAACATATATAGATCCACCTGCAAATTGGAAGTAGACAAGTTTGCCAGGTGAAAGTTGGGATCATTGGGGTGGGGGGGTTGGGTAGGGGGTAAGAGAGGGGGAGAGAGAAGGGAAAAGGGAAGGATAGGGGAGAGCTTGTTGGAGTTGGGTGGTTGAGATGGAGTGAGGGCAGGTACGGGAGCAGGGAAGAAGATATCTTAATTAAGGGAGCCATTTTAGGGTTGGCGAGAGACTTGGCTCTGGAGGGGTTCCTCAGAGTCCATGGGTATGACCCCAGCTAGGACCCTGGGCCATGAAGGAGAGGGTGCCTGAACTGGCCTTGTCCTGTAGTCAGACTGATGACTACCTTGAATGTCACCATAGAACCTTTGTTCGGCAACAGATGGAGACAGAGACCCACTTCAGAGCACTGGACTGAGCTCCCAAGATCCAGTTGAAGAGCAGAAGTAGGGAGAACATGAGCAAGGAAGTCAGGACCATGAGTGGTTGGTCTACCCACTGAGACAGTGTACCTGAGCTAATGGGAGCTCACTAAAGCCAGCTGGACTGGGACTGAATGAGCATGGGATCAAACTGGACTTCTGAATGTGGATGACAATGGGGGCTGACTGAGAAGCCAATGATAATGGCACTGGGATTCTATTCTACTGCATGTACTGGCTTTTTGGGATCCTAGTCTGTTTATGTGCATACCTTCCTAGGCCTGGATGTAGTGGGGAGGGCCTTGGACTTCCCTCAGTGCAGGGTACGCTGCCTGGACTGGTTGGGGGTGGTTAGTGGGGGAGTGAGAGAGAAGAGGGAGGAGGGGAAGAAGTGAAAATTTTGAATGGTTTTATTTATAAAGTAATAAAAATTAAAAAAATAGAAAAATAGAAAATTGTATTATAGCAGAAAGACACTAGAACTATTAGTTTTCATATTTTTAAAAAGCAAAAGCAAAACAAAATGAAGATAGCAGAACAAAGAATAAATTAAATAACATTAGGTTTTTAAAAGTTAAGTAAATACACTGTACATTACAAAAACAATCAGGGGCTGGAGGAAAAGGTAAGACATTAGGTACAGTGGTACACACATATAATGTAGTGGTGGGGAGGCTAGGCCTAGATTGCTGCAAGTTCAAGGTAAGCCTGAGAACACAGAGAGACTCTCATTCACAAAGTCAAAAGAAAAGAAGGGCTGAAGGAAAGGTTGAACAGTTAATATGGGGTGGAGGGACAGCTGAGCAGTTAACATGGGGCTGGAGGGACAGCTGAGCAGTCAACATGGGGAGGAGGGACAACTGAGCAGTTAACATGGGGCTGGAGGGACAGCTGAGCAGCTAACATGGGGAGGAGGGACAGCTGAGCAGTTAACATGGGGTGGAGGGACAACTGAGCAGTTAACATGGGATGGAGGGACGGCTGAGCAGTTAACATGGGCTGGAGGTACAACTGAGCAGTTAACATGGGGTTGGAGGGACGGATGAGCAATAAAGTTGGGGCTGGAGAGATGCCTCAGTGGTTTAGAACACTTGCTGTTCTTCCAGAGGATCCGAGTTCAGTTCCCCAGCACCCACATCAGGCAGTTCACGATGACCTCTCACTACAGCTCTAAGGAATAATACAGCACTGTCTTCTGACCTACTTGGGCATTCACACATTTATAGATAAAAATGTCTTAAAAATAAAATCAAAACGCTGACCATCTGAAGAATTCTCTAGGGCTGGAGGTTAGCTCAGTGTAGACTCAGCACACACAGAGCCCTAGACTCAATCCCAGCACACCTTTCCAGGCAAGACGGCAGACACCTATAAATGCAGCACTCAGAGAGTTGAGCCATGAAGACTGTCAGAAATCTGAGCCCAGCCTACACATTAAGTTCTGGGCCTGACTGGACAACTGAGTGAGAACCTATTTCACAAAGCCTTAAACAGAAGGAAGAATGACTTCATTCTTCTGTCTTAGCAAACAAGGAAAGGGGTGGACACGAGAAAGAGGAGGAAACAAATCCTGCACAGGACAAGGACGTTTCAAAGGAAACGGCAGAATGGAGAGAGAATGGAGATGGCCAGTGCTGCTCCTTCCCTTGCTCTCCTGAGAAGAAGAAATGCTCCTGGAGTCAGCATGCTGAGCTCTGTCGCTCGAGGTCCCACAAGGTGGGCCCTGGCAGGAGTTCAAGCTGCAATAAGGAACTTTACACACGTGACTCAAACAACAAAACAACTTTCAAAAGCATCAAGTTCCTTGGTGCAAAATAACATAAAACTTTTCTGAATTGTGGAGTTCACCATACAGAGCAGACTGCTTGGGAATATAAATTTAGTCATAATTATATATTCAGGAATTGATAAAGGAAAACTTATCTCAATTACCCAATTTCATCCTTATGTACTCATATGGGTCTTCATCCTCGTCTTTGTAACACATCACAGAAAAAAGTCACATCTTCAGCCATTCCAGCAAGACTCATGACATTAGATTTTTCAGAGTTACAGTAATACTTCTCAGCCTGCATTCACATCAGAGAGGACAGCAATAGCTGAAGACTCAGACAGACTGAACATTTAGAAGCCGGAGGCTAAGAGCAGAGAAAAACAGTGATGTACCTTGAAGTAAGGACAGGAACAGCAGAACTTCACTAAAAGATCAACAGTAAGAACACCTTGACTTCTTGTGGAAGGAAAATGTCACCAGGGTTATATTTATTATTGTTATAGTTCTCACTCTGGAAATGCTTCATGTGTCCATGTTGGTCCCAAGCATCAATACAACAATGTTTGTGCCTTTTCTGCTCCATCTCCAAAGCACCAGTGCTCTACTGCACAGCCGTGTGTTCCAGAGAGGAAGTTCCCCATGCAGTCTGTGGGCAGCAGCAAAGCTGAAGCAGGCCCTATGTATTCTAGTAACTACTAACATAACAACATGGCCTGGGCTAGAAGAATGGCCTGGTAGTCTTCCAGAGATCCTGGGTTCTTTTCCCAACACCCACATGGAGGCTCATAACCACCTCTAATTCCAGTTCTAGGGGATCCAAAGACTTTATGACCTCTTTGGGCACCAGGCATACACACAGTTCACAGACAAAAATACAGCAAAACGTCCATACATACAAAATAAAAATAAATACAACTTTTTCAAAAAGGATAATTTCTTATCACTTAGTTGAAATTCAGCCTAAAAGTCAGTATTTTCCTAAACTTTCTCTGTGTGTGAAAGCAATGTAAAAATAAGGCCAAAGGAAAAGATGCTATTTCATATTTCATGTCACACTTACAATTTACAGATACAGAGTAAGCAAAATGAAAACAATATCTTTATTGCAAAGAAATTACCACTATTTAATCACAGTACATAGGCAAATAGTTACTAAGAGCCCACAGTTCACAAGGTACGACAGGGGGTTACAAGCACTGGCTGTTCTTCTGAAGGACCGGGGTTCAACTCCCAGCACCAACAATGCTGCTCACAACTCTTTGTAACTCCAGGTCCAGATGCTCTGACACCCTCACACCACTGCACATACAATAAAGTTAAATTACTTTTTAAAAAGTCTTATGTATGCAAGACTTGTGTTCAGATAATGCTAACCAAATCTGGGTATAGTAGCAAATGTAGTCCAAGGATTCAGAAAGAAGAAGAAAAATGGTGAGTTCAAGGACAGACTATATGGCAAGACATTGTTAAAAAACAAAACAAAACCAAAAACATACCTAAATTCTATCCTAGATACCATGAAAGCAAAGCAACTGATTTTCTTGTCATTTACCGACTTACAGAATTTAAAACAAAGGGCTGGGAATGTAGCTCAGTTGACAGAGCGCTTGCCTAGCATGAGGCTCCTGAAGCCTTCAGTTCAATCCCCATCACCCCACAGAGCACACATGGCAGGTGCAGTGGTGCATGCCTGCAATCTCAACCTTTAGGAGGTAGGGACAAGAGGATGAGAAGCTCAAGGTCATCCCCCAGCACACAGGAAGTGCCATGTCAGTCTGAGCTACTGTTTCAAAAGACAAAAAAAAAAAAATTAAACCTGGCACGGTGACACATGAATTAATCCCAGTACTTAGGAGGTGGATCTCTGTGAGTTCAAAGCCAGCCCGGTCTACACTATGAATTCCAGTACAGCCAGAGGTACAAAGAGAGACCTTGTCTCAAAAGGGAAAAAATAATGTTTTACACCAAGAACTCACAGTTTATTAGAACTAGAGAGTCAGTTTTTAATATCTTTAAATTATCCAGATATGCAAATAAAATGTATATATCTTTGGTCCATCATTTTCCATTCTGATTTGTTCTTTAATTATGAAAATATCAATGCTAAATTATGTCTTTAAAAACAACAAAAAAGCCAGTTGGTATTAAAAACAGGGTTAGATGTTATCAGTTTTAATAAAACTTTTTAATAAAAAATAAAAAATGAATAAAGCTGTTTTTAATAAAATAAGATCTCAACTTCTGCTAAAGACCCGAATGGAAGGAAGGAAAGAAGGAGGGGAGGAAGGAAGGAAGGAAAGGAAGGAAGGAAGGAAGCAAGGAAGGAAGGAAAGGAAGGGAAGGAAGGAAGGAACCAAGGAAGGAAGGAGGGAAGGAAGGGAGGAAGGAAAGAAAGGAAGGAAAGAAAGAAAGGAAGGAAGGAAGGAAGGAAGGAAGGAAGGAAGGAAGGAAAGAAGGGCCAGACCAGCCTTTTAGTGCTTATTCACAATAGAAAAGTCATTTAACAGGCTTTGTCTGTTACAAAATAACACTCCCTTTGTAAAGCCCTGTTGGCAGCTTCCAAAATGTTTTCACCCAAAGGTCCAAAAACATTACAATCTGCCTTAACAGAACAGAAACCAAGGCTAAATAAATGACTGAATGACACCTGAGGCCAATCCTCCCAGTTCACAAACCTGAGGATCTCTCTCTTCTCAAATGCTTAAACTTTGGAAGTCCTTCGTAATGTAAGACTGCACTTGTTAGAAATTGTTGTTAGTGGAATCAGAGATTAAATATAAACCATAGGAGTAAACAACACCTGCTTTCTCCAGAAAACCCAACTTGATGGCCATGGTTTAGAGAGCCACCGACACCAACCTGTATATGCGGCTTCATCTGCTTCCAGGTCACAACAATCCCTTGGTTAGATAGTGGAGTGCTGGCTGAAGAACACGAGGGGCTACATATTCTTTCTATCTCTATTGGTCTAAAATTTTTAGTAGGACCCATAGGAAAATAGGTATGGATTGGAAGGGATGAAGATGGAGCAATTACTATGTTAAAGAGAAAATGAGTATTTGAGGCATGACATAAAATACTGTGCAAACAGATTCAGGGAGATATTGTGAGAAAGCTCACGCAGGCATTTTACTATTTAGATAGGCCTATATGTTACACTGAGCTAAGAGATGCCTCACTGAATTTTAGGCATTTGTTCTTCTAACTCATATGCTGTTCAGAATAAGTCTATGTTCTAGTCCAAGGCTAGGATGGTGGCAGGAATGAACATGGCTCCCATAGGCTCCTCGGTGTGACACTATTAGGGGTGTGGCCTTGTTCTAGTCCATGGCTAGTGTGGTGGCGGAAATGAACACGGCCCCTATAGGCTCCTAGGTGTGGCACTCTTAGGGGCGTGGCCTTGTTGGAGGAAATTTGTCACTGGTGGTGGACTTTGAGGTTTCAGATGCTCAAGACAGACCCAGTGTCATTCTCTCTTCCTGCTGCCTGCCAATCCCGATGTAGAACTCTCAGCTCCCTCTGCAGTACCGTGCTTGCTTGAGCACCACCTGTTCCCTGCCATTAGGATAAGAGAATAAACCTCTGAACTGTAAGCCAGCCCAAGTAAATGCTCTCCTTTATAAGAGTTTCCATGGTCATGATGTATTTTCACAACAGAACTTTAACTAAGACAGCTAGTTTCTCCTAGTTTCAGTAAAATTACAGATCTGACTGAGTAAATAAACATTTCAAAAATTTTATGTAACAGCAGCACATGTTCACACAGAACCAGCAGCTCCAAAGCTCAGACCTTAACCAGAAGATAAACTCTGTTCTAAAAATAGATCTCTTATCAGCAATTATCCTTTGAAATAATTAGATCCATAACTAACCTTCGTACCAAAATAAACTCCAGATAGGTAAATACTTTAGCAGTTAAAAACCCTAAGCACGGAGTTCCTAGAAGAAAATGTAGGATATTTGTACTTTATAATCTTAGGCCACAGACAATCTCCTTAACATAACACAAAGTTGACTTTTCTTTTTCTTTTTTTTTGTATTTATTTATTTATTTATTTATTTATTTATTTATTTTACTTGAAAAAAAATTTACCGCCTCCTCCCCACCTCCCATTTCCCTCCCCCTCCTCCCGCCCCTCCCCCTCCCTCCACTCCTCTTCTCCTCCCTCTCCAGTCCAAAGAGCAGTCAGTGTTCCCTGCGTTGTGGAAAGTCCAAGGTCCTCCCCCCTCTGGGGGTAAGGGGTGATGGGGAGAGAAAAGTGAGAAGGAGAGGATGGGGGGAACTTGGGGAAACGGGATGATTGGGGATAAAGGAAGGTTGGATAGGGGAGCAGGGAAGCACATATCTTAGTTAAGGGAGCCACCTAAGGGTTGGCAAGAGACTTGAACCTGGAGTGGCTACCAGGTGCCAGGGCAATGTCCCCAGTTAGTTCCTTGGGCAGCTGAGGACAGGGACCATGAAATGACCCTATCCTATAGCCATACTGATGAATATCTTGCATATCACCATAGAACCTTCATCTAGCAATGGATGGAGACAGAGACAGATACCCACACTGGAGCACAGGACTGAGTTCCCAAGGTCCCAATGAGGAGCAGAAGGAGGGAGAACATGTACAACGAAGTCAGGACCACGAGGGGTGCACCCACCCACTGAGACAGTGGGGCTGATCTATTGGGAGCTCACCAAGGCCAGCTGGACTGTGACTGAAAATCATGGGATAAAACCGGACTCTCTGAACATGGCGGACAATGAGAGCTGATGAGAGGCCAAGGACAATGGCCTGGGGTTTTGATCCTACTTCAAGTTGACTTTTCTTATGGGCCGGCTACAATCGTGTTTATAGGAAAGAACCTTGGAAAGCATCTATGCCTAACTCAAGGGCCTACAGAGACAGCACAGGCTCCTGACCATTCTGTTTCCTGGACCCCACCACGTCACTGTGCCAAGCTTATGAGAGAGATGCTAAATCTTTCAAAACAAGTACAAAATTTATAAACCAGAATATGAATTTCACCCAAATTACTTAAAATCTAGGTTTACAAATTGGTCTGAGTCCAACTGCCACCTAAAGCTCCTGCAATGGCAGCTGAGAGAATGATACTGAGCAGGACTGTCCTGATACAGCTAGATGCACACAAGTGTGGTGGCCATGTCAGAGGAGCAGCAGGTGACAATGACACCAGGGATCAGTCCACCAGCATGCAAGGCCCCGAGCGCCTCAGCCCCAGAATGTCTCTTGCTCCTTCTGTGTCTTTGCATGTTTGCCACTGACATTTTTCTCTGGTATCTGTCGTGGTGTGAATGGATGTAGGGAGATCCCCACTATCTTTAACTCAGTGGGTTTATCTCATGGATGATCCTGTTCTACATTTATACATATGAATTATTATGAAGATGATTTCCTCTTAAGCTGGACTGCTTAACTGAAGCAATTATTTTATACAATAATAGTATTAGTTTAAAAAAAAAGACTTTGATGATTGAGGGTCTTTAATAAATATAGTTAGGGATTATGACAAGGGTTAGCTTAGTGGGAAAATTAATATAGATAAAAATAAGATATGGTGTTGCCCTTGCCCTGCCCCTGATAAAGCAGAGGCTGTAGAGGATAGAAAACTAGAACAAGTAAATGTCACACAGCTAGTTTTTCTTGAGGGGCCATATAGACTGTGGCTTAGATTAATGATTAAGAAAAACACAATACTTCTCTGATTTCCATCTCTGCTTCCTTATCCTTTGTGTATAGGAGGGCAACTGATTTTTTGGAATTGATCACTCATAATCGGTTTCTAGCCATAAATAAAAGACATTAAGCATATAATTTGTGATCCTAGAGAAGTTAAATAAGAAAGTGAACCCAAAGAAAATCATATAGTCATCCGCATGGAGAGTGGGAAGTAGACAAGATTGCAGGGCAAAAACTGGGAACTTGCGGGTGAGGTGGCATGGGGCAAAGGGGAAATGGGATGAGAAATATGAGAATGGGAGGATGGGAGGAGCTCGGGGGATTGGGATGGTTGGGATATAGGAAGGATGGATACGGGAGCAGCGAAGTATATATCCTATCTAAGGGAGCCATCTTAGGGTTGGCAAGAGACTTGACTCTTGAGGGGTTCGCAGGTGTCCAGGAATATGTCCCCAGCTGGTACCTTGGGCAACTAAGGAGAGGGAACCTGAAATGACCCTATCCTATACTGATGAATATCTTGCTTATCACCTTAGAACCTTCATCTGGCGATGGATCGAGGTAGAGACAGTGTCTCAATTTGGAGCAACGGTCTGAGCTCTTAAGGTCCAAATGAGGAGCAGAAGGAGGGAGAACATGAGCAAAAAATCAGGACCACGAGGGATGCACCCACCCACTGTGACAGTGGAACTGATTTATTGGGAGCCCACCAAGGCCAGCTGGTCTGGGACTGAATAAGCATGGGTTGATTCCGGACTCTCTGAGCATGGCGGTCAATGAAGACTGATGAGAAGCCAAGGACAATGGCACTAGGTTTCGATCCTAATACATGAACTGGCTTTGTGGGAGCTTAGCCTGTTTAGACGCTCACCTTTCTGGACGTAGATAGAAGGACCTTGGTCTTCCCGCAGGGCAGGGAATTTGGACTGCTCTTCAGTATCGAGAGGGAGGGGGAATGGAGTGGGGGGAGGAGAAGAGGAGTGGGGATAGGGGGAGGGAAGTGGGGGGAGGGGCAATATTTGGGAGGAGGGGAGGGAAATGGGAAACGGGGAGCAGGTGGAAATTTTAATTAAAAAAGAATAATAATAAAAAAAAGAAAATAAATGTTGAATATGCAAATAACAAATGAATGAATAAATAGTAATTTTAAGTGTTGATATAAAAAATGAGTTGCTATTCATACTAAAACAAATAGTCACAGCTTGATTAAAAAATGCTTCAAATAAAAAAAAAAAAAGAAAAACACAATACCACTCTTTGGAATATACCCAAGAGATGCCCTATCATATTACAAAAGCATTTGTTCAACTATGCTCATAGCAGCATTATTTGTAATAGCCAGATCCTGGAAACAACCGAGATGCCCTTCAACGGAAGAATGGATGAAGAAAGTGTGGAATATATACACTTTAGAGTACTACTCAGCGGTAAAAAACAATGACATCTTGAATTTTGCATGCAAATGGATGGAAATAGAGAACACTATCCTGAGTGAGGTAACCCAGACCCAAAAAGGTGAACATGGGATGTACTCACTCATAATTGGTTTCTAGCCATAAATAAAGGACATTGAGCCTATAATTTGTGATCTTAGAGAAGCTAAATAAGAAGGTGAACCCAAAGAAAAACAGGTAGTTATCCTTCCGGATATTGGAAGTAGACAAAATTGGGATCTTGGGGGTGGGGTGGTATAAAGGTAAGGAGAGATGGGGAGAGAAAAGTGAGAAGGGGAGGATGGGGGAACTTGGGGGAATGGGATGGTTGGGATAAAGAAAGGGTGAATATGGGAGCAGGGAAGAATATATCTTAATTAAGGGAGCCATCCTTAGGGTTGGCAAGAGGCTTGACCCTAGAGGGCCTCCAAGATGTCCAGGGAGATGACCCAGTTAGTTCCTTGGGCATCTGAGGAGAGGGAACCTGAAATGGCCCTAATCTATAGCCATACTGATGATTATCTTGCATATCACCATAGAACCTTCATCTGGCGATGGATGGGGATAGAGACAGAGACCTACATTGGAGCACCGGACTGAGCTCCCAAAGTCCAAATGAGGAGCAGAAGGAGGGAGAACATGAGCAAGGAAGTCAGGACCACAAGGGGTGCACCCACCCACTGAAACAGTGGGGCTGATGTATTGGGAGCTCAGCAAGGCCAGATGGACTGGGACTGATGGAGCATGTGATCAAACCAAACTCTCTGAACATGGTGGACAATGAAGGCTGACTGAGAAGCCAAGGACAATGGCACTGGGTTTTGATCCTACTGCATGAACTGGCTTTGTGGGAGCCTAGCCAGTTTGGATGCTCACCTTCCTAGACCTGGATGAAGCGGGGAGGACATTGGACTTCCCACAGGGCAGGGAAGCCTGACTGCTCTTTGGACTGGAGAGGGAGAAGAAGAGGAGTGGGGGGAGAGGAAGAGGAATGGGAGGCTGGGAGGAGGCAGAAATTCTTTTTCAATAAAAAAAAAACAGTTGAGAGTGAACTCCATAGGGGCAAGACTGAGCCATTGGCCTAGACCAGAGCAGTGGTCTCCAAAAGAACAGGGCTGAACCAGCGACCTGGGCCAGAGCAGGCCTCGGAAAGTGAACTCCACAGGAGCAGAAGTGGATCCAGACCAGGGACATATGCAGAAACAGGACTGGGCCAGCAACCTAGGCCTGAGCAGGCCTGAGACGGTGAGCTCCACCGGAACAAGACTGAGCCAGCTACCTAGGCCAGAATGGGCCTGCGACAGTGAACTCCAGAGGAGCAGGTACAGGGGAGCAACTGCTGAGTGAGTGAGCCAGAGCCAGAGATCACTGCAGGTATGTGAATCTGGGACCTTCAAGGGAGTAGACCTAAGGCAGGACCCCTGTGGGTCTGGATGTGAGTCTAGGACCTCAGAGGAACTAGGCCTGAGCCAGGGCCTCTGAAGGTCTGGGTGTGAGTCTGGGACCTCTGAGTGTGAAGTAAGAAACCAGAGATCTCTGTGGGTCTCTGAGGGAGTAGGACTGAGTTAGGACCTCTGTGGGTCCAGGTGTCAGCCTGGGACCTTCAAGGGAGTAGATTGGAGCCAGAGACCTTTGCATGAGCAACCCCAAACCAGGGACCTCTGCAGAAGCAGATCCAGATCAGGGACATTTACAGAAACAGATCTGAGCCGGCAACCTAGGCTAGAGTAGGCCTGAGACAGGAAATTCCAAGGGAGCAGAGCAAAGGCCAGGAGTGCTGAATGACCTCCAGGAATACTTTTTTTTTTTTTAAAAAAAATCCTATTAAATTAAGTCAACTTTTGCTTTGAAATTATTTTAATTTTTAGTTTTGAAATTATTCAAGAATAATGAGCATCTTTATTCATATCTGCTTAAACATACCTCACCAAAGACATATTGTACCTTTTCGAGTGGGTGAGGAGGATGGTGACACAGGGTTCTCATAGTTCAGGCTGATTAAGAACTTATGAGACAGACTGTTCCAATACTGAGGGGATCTAAGAGGTGAGTCAGTGGCCACAGGGATGGACAGCTGGATGCCCCACTCTCTGGGACCTCCCCACTGGGACAAAACCCAGGGGCCTCTTCCCAATTCCGTTGGCTTTTTTAGTGAACCAGCATGGAGTATTCCTGTGTCTGGGCTATCCCAAACCCACCCAATCTCCACACTCAGCTGTTCCCCTGTGAGCTCAGTAGAACTCTGGAACACAGATTGCTCCAATACTAAGGAGACCTGGGAGCTTGCTCAAAAACTGAGGGGACCTAAGTTTAGTCACAGTAAGGATTGGACCAAGACACCAAGACACTGCCAGCCTCATTTGAAGTAAGAGATGGGTAGGCACCAATGCAAGAATTTCTACAACATCCTAAAAAGCAACATGGTAACACCAGAACCCAGTGGACACACACAAAAAAAAGACTTGATCATCCTAAACCACAAGAAGTAGAAGTAAATGACTTTAAATGTAACTTTATGAAAAATGATGGAGACTTTAAAGAGAAAGTGAAAAACTTCCTTAAAGAAATGGAAGAGAAGACAAACAAAAAGTTGAAAGAAATTAATAAATCCCTCAAAGAAACACAAGAAAACCAAGAAAAAGCAATTAAATAGGTAAAGGAAACAGTTCAAGACTTGAAGACTGAAATAGATGTAATAAAGAAAACACAAACTGAGGGAATAGTGGATACGGAAAATCTTGGTAAACAAGCAGGAACTACAGATACAAGTATAACCAACAGAATTCAAGAGATAGAAGAAAGAATCTCAGGCACTGAAGATACTAGAGATGAAGTAGACTCATTGGTTAAATAAAACATTAAATCCAACAAATTCTTAACACAAAACATTCAGGAAATCTGGGACACCATGAAAAGACCAAACCTAAGAATAATAGAGGTAGTAGAAGGAGAAGAACTCCACCTCAAAGGCACTGAATATATATTCAATGAAATTATAGAAATACACTTCTATAATTATAGAAATATATATTCAACAAAATTATAGAAGAAAACTTTCCAAACCTAAAGAAGGATAGCCATATGAAGGTACAAGAAGCTTACAGAACACCAAATAGACTGGATCAAAAACAAACATCCACTTGCTATATAAAAATCAAAACACAAAACATACAGATCAAAGAAAGAATATTAAAAGCTGCAAAGAAAAAAGACCAAGTAATATATAAAGGTAAACCTATCAGAATTATACCTGACTTCTCTATGGAAATTATGAAAGCCAGAAGGTCCTGGATAGATGTGCTGCAGACACTAAGAGACCATGGATGCAAGCCCAGACTACTGTACCCAGCAAAGCTTTCACTCACCATCGATGGAGAAAACAAGATATTCCAGGAAAAAAACAAACTTAAACAATATGTATCCACAAACCCAGCCTTACAGAAAGTATTAGAAGGAAAATCCTAACCCAAGGAAGCTAACAACATCCACAATAACACAGACATCTTATAACACCTGCCAGCATAACCCAAAGAAGGAAAACACACAAAACTACTCCTGAAAAATATCTGGAGTTAACAACCACTGATCATTAATATCACTTAATATCAATGGACTCAATTCACATATAAAAAGACACAGGCTAAGAGAATGGATATGAAAACAGTATGCAGCCTTCTGCTGTTTACAAGAAACACACCTCAACTTCAAAGACAGACACTACCTCAGAGTAAAGGGATGGGTAATGGTTTTCCAGTCAAATGGACCTAACAAACATGAATGTGGCTATCCTAATATCTAACAAAATTGACCTCAAACTTAAGTCAATCAGAAGAGATGGAGAAGGACACTTTGTACCCATGACAGGAACAAGTCATCAAGATGAAGTCTCAATCCTGAATATCTATGCCCCTAATACAAGAGCACCCACATATGTAAAAGAAACATTACTAAAACTTAAATTGCACACCAAACCCCACACACTAATAGGAAATTTCAACACTCCTCTTTTGACAATGGACAGGTCAAACAGACAGAAACTTAACAGAGAAATAAGAGAACTGACAGATGTCATGAATCAAATGGATTTAACAGACATCTATAGAACATTCCACTCAAACAAAAAATATACTTACTTCTCAGCACCTCATGGAACCTTCTTAAAAATTGATCACTTTCTCAGGAACAAAGCGAACACCAACAAATAAAAAATGGAGTAATCCACTGTGTCTTATCAGATCACCATAGAGTAAAGTTCGAATTCAACAGCCATACTACTCCCAGAAAGCCTACAAACTCATGGAAACTGAACAGTCAACTACTGAACCACCCCCCAGTCAAAGAAGTAATAAAGAAAGAGATTAAAACCTTGAATTCAATGAAAATGAAGGCACAACGTATCCAATCTTATGGGACACTATGAAAGCAGTGCTAAGAGGAAAGTTTATAAAGAAAACAGAGAAAGCTCACATCAGTGACCTAACGGCATGCCTGAAAGATCTAAAAAAAAAGAAGAAGAAGCAGACTCACCCAGGAGGAGAAGAAGACTGGAAATAATCAAACTGAGGGCTAAAATCAACAAAATAGAATAGAAAAACAGAAAACAAGTCAAAGAATCAATGAAACAAAGAGCTGGTTCTTTGAGAAAATCAACAAGATTGAAAAACCCTTAGCCAAACTAATCAAAAGGCAGAGAGAGAACATTGAAATTAACAAAATAAGAAAGGAAAAGAAAGACATAACAATGGACACTGAAGAAATCAGAGAATTATTAGGTCCTACTACAAAAACCTGTACTACACAAAATTGGAAAATATAAGAGAAATGACTTTTTTTAGATAGATACCAACTACCAAAATTAAATCAAGACCAGGTGAGCAATTTACTATAAGCCACGAGAAGATAGAAACTGTCATCAAAAACCTCCGAACCAGAAAAGCCCAGGGCCGGATGGTTTTAGTGCAGAATTGTACCAAAACTTCCAAGAGACCTAATACGTATACTCGTCAAAGTGTTCCACATAATAGAAACAGAAGGCTCACTGCCAAACTCTTTTTATGAACCTACAGTTACCACGATACCAAAACCACACAAAGACTCATCCAAGAAAGAGAATTAAAGACCAATCTCACTCATGAATGGATGCAAAGATTCTCAATAAAATACTGGCAAACTGAATCCAAGAACACATGAAAAAAATCATCCATTATGACTAAGTAAGCATCATCCCAGAGCTGAAAGGCTGGTTCAACATATGAAAATATATCAATGTAATCTATCATATAAATGAACTAAAAGAATAAAAGAAAAAGATCATTTCATTAGATTCTGAAAAACATTTGACAAAATCCAACACTCTTTCATGATAAAGGTCTAGAAGAGATCAGGGATACAAGGATAATATCTAAATATAATAAAAGCAATATACAGTAAGCTGACAGCTAACATCAAATTAAATGGAAAGAAACTGAAAGCAATTCCACTATAATCAGGAACAAGATAAGGCTGTCCACTCTCTCCCTATCTCTTCAACATAGTTCTTGAAGATTTAGCAACAACAATAGACAACATAAGGAGATCAAGGGGATTCTAATTAGAAAGAAAGAAGTTAAACTTTTGTTATTTGCAGATGATATGATCATGTATATAAGTAACCCCAAAAACTCTACCAGAGAACTCCCACAGCTGATAAGCACCTTCAGTAAAGTGGCAGGATACAAGATCAACTCAAAAAAAAAATCAGTAGCTTTCCTAGACATAAATGTTAAAGAAGCTGAGAGGGAAATCAGAGAAATATTACCTTTCACAATAGCCACAAATAACATAAAATATCTTGGTGTAACACTAACCAAGGAAGTGAAAGACCTATTGGACAAGAACATTAAGTCTTTGAAGAAAGAAATTGAAGAAGACACCAGAAAATGGAAGGATTTCCCATGCTCTTGAATAGGAAGGAACAACATAGTAAGAATGGCAAACCTACCAAAAGCTATCTATAGATTCAATGCAATCCCCATCAAAATCCCAACACAATTATTCACAGACCTGGAAATCAATAATCAACTTTATATGGAAAAACAAAAAACCCAGGATAGCCAAAACAATCCTGTACAATAAGGAACTTTCGGAGGCATTACCATCCCTGACATCAAGCTCTATTACGGAGATACAGTAATGAAAACAGCTTGGTATTGGCATAAAAAGAGAGAAGATGATCAGTGGAATTGAATTGAAGACCCAGATATTAATCCACAGAACTACAAACACTTGGTTTTTGACAAAGAAGCAAAAATTATACAATGGAAAAAAACATCTTCAGCAAATGGTGCTGGCATTACTGGATGTCAACCTATAGAACAATGAAATAGATCCATATCTGTCACCATGCACAAAACTCAAGTCCAAATGGATTAAAGACTTCCATATAACTCTGATGACACTGAACATGATAGAGGATAAAGTGGGAAGTAACTTTCATTGCATGGACACAGGAGACCACTTTTTAAATATAACCCCAATGGCACAGACAATAAGGCAACAATGAATAAATGGGACCTCCTGAAACTGAGAATCTTCTGTAGCGCAAAGGACACAGTCAATAAGACAAAAAGACAGCCTACTGAATGGGAGATCTTCACCAACCCCACACCAGACAAAAAAACTGATCTCCAAAATATGTAAAGAAGTCAAGAAATTAAACATTAAAAATGTAAATAATCCTATCAAAAATGGTATTTTGAACTAAACAGAGATTTCTCAACAGAAGAATTTCAAATGACCAAAAAAATCTTCTGGACTTGCTCTTTCTTGGTTATCAGGGAAATGCAAATCAAAACAACACTAAGATACCATCTAACACTTGTCAAAATGGCTAAGATCAAAAACACCAATTATAGCTTATGCTGGAGAGAATGTGAAGTAGGGGGAACACTCATCCATTGCTGGTGGGAATGCAAGCTTGTGCAACAACTTTGGAAGTCAGTGTGGTTGTTTCTCAGAAAATTGGGACTCAACCTACCTCAGCATCCAGCAATACGACTCTTTGGAATATACCCAAAAGATGCTCAATCATATTACAAAAGTATTTGTTCAACTATGTTCATAGTAGCATTATTTGAAATAGCCAGAAGCTGGAAACAACCTAGATGTCCCTCACCTAAAGAATGGATATTTACAAATTAGAGAACTACTCAGCTGCAAAAAGCAATGATATCTTGAATTTTGCATGCAAATAGATGGAATTAGAAAACACTATCTTGAGTGACGTAACCCAGAACCAAAGAAATGAATATAGTATATACTCACTCATAAGTGAATTCTAGCCATTAAACAGAGGGCATTGAGCCTATAGTTCATGATCCTAGAGAAGCTAAGTAAATAATGCGAACACAAAAACATATATAGATCCACGTGGGCATCGGAAACAGACAAGATAACCAGGCAAAATTTGGAAGCATGGCAACACGGGTAGAAGGAAGGGGAGAAGGGCCAAGGAGAACTTGAGGGAATGGAATACTCGAGATGGAGGAAGGAGAAATATGAGAGCAAGAAAAGAGATATCATCAATGAGTGAGCCATTATGGGGTTGGCAAAAACCTGGCTGTAGAAGATTCCCAGGAATCCACAAGGATGACCTCAGCTTAGACCCTAAGAAATAAAGCAGAGGGTACCTGAACTGGCCTTGCCCTGTATTCAGACTGATGATTATCTTAAATATCACCATAGAACCTTCATCCAACAACAGATGGAAACAGAGACAGAAAACCACTTCGGAGCACTGGACTGAGCTCCCAAGGTCCAGTTGAAGAGTGGAAGGAGGGAGAGTATGAGCAAGGAGGTCAAGACCATGAGGGTTTCACCCACTCAGACAGTTTGCCTGAGGTAATGGGAGCTCACCAATACCAACTAGCCTGGGAGTGAAGGAGCATGGGATCAAACTAGTCCCTCTGAATGTGGTTGACAGTTAGGGCAGACTGAGGGGCCAATGACAGTGGCACTGGGATTGGTCTCTACTGCATGCTTTTTGGGATCCTATTCTCTTTGGATGTATACCTTACTCAACCTAGATGTAATAGGGAGGGCCTTGGACTTGCCACAGAGGATCAGGGTGCCTTGTCTTCTCTTAGGATTGTAGGGGAGGGGTGGCAGGGTGTATGGAGGGAGCAAGGGAAGGGAGGTTGTGGGAATTTCAATTGGTATTTTTTAAAAAAGAAAAAAGAAAATAAGATCCCTCATTTTACTACCTCCTAAAGACATACCTAGCCATCAATGATAGGGATTATTTTATGGTAAAAGAGTGGAGAAAGATCTTTATAGCATCTCAGAACAAAAACCAAGCAAGGTTCACTCTTCCAATATTTGAGAAAATAGTTGTAAAACAAAAATTGTTAGAAGAAATTTCTAAAGAAAAGGTTACTTCATGCTTTTCAAAGAACTATCCACCAAAACATAATTATCATTCTAAATATAGATGCAACAAACACTAACTCACACAGTTTTACAAAGCAGATACTACTAGATACAAAACTTGTTCTTTCAATGCAGTGATAGTGAATTCATTATGGTTCTCTGACCTTTAGATGGAAGAACTACATATGCACACACACACACACACACACACACACACACACACACACAGAGATAGATTAAGTGACACCAGAATTTGAGTAGACATAATCAGATATTCAGAACATTCTGCCCAAATACAGAATATACCTATTTTTAGTAGCCAGTGGAAATTAGCCTTTTTGGTCATGTATGAGGACACAAAGCAAGTCTCACTAAATACTGGAAAATTGAAACAACTCTTTATATACTATTGTTTTTTGTGGATCAAGACTGAAAAGAGGAATGTAAATTTTAGAAAACATACATACTCATGAAAATTAAACAACAAACTATTGGGCTGGCTGACCAGGATTGAGCCAGCGACCTGGTCCAGAGCAGACTGGAGATAGCAGAATCCACCAGAACAGGTACAGGGGAGTAATCCTGACTGAATTAGAGCCAGAGACCACTGAGGGTCCGGACATGAATCTGGCACCTTCAAGGGAGTATACCTATGCCAGAACCCCTGTGGATCTGGGTGTGAGTCTAGGATCTCTGAGGAACTAGGCCTGAGCCAGGACCTCTACCACCCTGGGTGTGAATCTGGGACCTCTGAGGCAGGAACCAGAGATCTCTGCAGGATTGGGCATGAGTCTGGAACCTCAGAAGGAGTAGGCTTGAACCAGGACTTCTGTGGGTCTGGGTCTGGGTGAGTTCTGGGACCTCAAAGGGAATAGGCAGGAACCTGAAACATCAGCAGGTCCTAGCCTGAATCTGGGATCTCTGAGGGAGTAAGCCTGAGCCAGGTCCTCTACAGTTCTGGATGCACCCGAGCCTGGGAACTCCGAGGCAGTAGACATGAGCCAGAGAACTTTGCAGGAACAACTCCAAGCAAGGACTTCTGTAGGAGGGATTTACAGAAACAGGTCAAAGCAGGTAATCTATGCCAAAGTAGGCTTGAGACTGCAAACTCCAAGGGAGCAGAGCAAAGCCCAGGAGCACAGAGCTATCTCCAGGAACAGGAATAATCAACAGGGTAACTAGAACTGTGGCACTGACTCTACCACGAGGAACAACCATCTGAGATTTGGATTCACTGGCACCTAGAAAATTAATCAACAAACTCCCAGACAGACCCAACCACATCTATTAGAGGAAAAGATTGGTAGAAAAGGTAAGAACACATGCAACATCACAAGGAACAACACAACACCAGTAAAACCTAAAGACCCTACAACAGCAAGACCTGAACAACAAAATGTAGATGAAGCAGAAGAAAATGACCTAAAATAACTTCAGGAGAATGTTTGAAACTCTAAAAGATGAAATAAGAAATTCCCTCAGAGAAATGGAGAAAAAGACAAACAAAAAGTGGAAATCATCAGCAAATCCCTTAAAGGAAACCAAGAAAAAGCAATCAAACATATGAAATAAACTATTCAAGACATGAAAACTGAAATACAGACAATAAAACAAAACACAAGCCTTGGTAATTATAGAAACAGAAATCATGAGAAAATAATCAGGAACCACACACACAAGCATAAACAGTAGAATACAAAAGATGGAAGAGAGAATCTCAAGTGCTGAAGATACAATAGAGGAAACAGACTCATCAGTTAAAGAAAACATTAAATCTAACAAAAGCTTAACCCAAAATATGCAGAAAATAGGGGACACCATGAAAAGGCCAAATCTAAGAATAATAGGTATAGAAGAAGGAGAAAAAAGTTCAACTCAAAAGCATAGAAAATGTATTTAACAATATCATAGAAGAAAACTTTCCCAAGTTAAAGAAACATATGCCTATGAAGATCCAAGTAGCTTACAGAACAGGAAATAGACTGGATCCAAAAAAGACCCCTCACCATGTAATAATCAATACACTAAACTTATAGAGTAAAGAAAGAATATTAAGAGGTGAAAGGAAAAGTCTAAGCAACATATAAAGGTAGACCCATCAGAATTACAACTGACTTCTCATTGGAGACATTAAGAGATCACAGATGCCAGCCCAGACTACTATACACAGCAAGATTTTCAATTACCACAAAAGGACAAAACAAGATATTCCATGACAAAACTAGATTTCACTAATACCTAGTCACAAACCCAGCCTTACTCCAAATATAGAAGAAAAACTCCACCCCAAGGAAGTTGGTTACACCAGCAAAAACACAAATGATTGATAATCTCATAGCAGTAAATCTCAAAGAAGACAAAAACACACAAATTAACATCACCAACAATGGAAACTAATTAAGAGGAGATAGAAAACATTGGTCATTATCACCTCTTAATATAAATGACTCAACTCATCTATAAAAAGGCACAAGATAACAGATTGGATACGAAAACAGAATCCATCCTCCTTTTGCATACAAGAAACACATGTCAACCTCAAAGACAGACATTGTTGCAGAATAAGGGGTTGGGAAAATTTTTTTCCAGTAAAATGGACCTAAGAAACAAGCAGGTGTAGGGATCCTAATATCTAGACTTCAAGCTATAGTCAATCAAAAGAGACAAAGAAGGTCATTTCATATTAGTCACAGAAAAAATCCAAAGAGAAAATCTCAATACTGTACATCTATGCCCCAAATAAAAGGGTGACCTCATATGTGAAAAAAAAAACCACTTCTAAAGCTTAATTCATACATTAAACCCCACACACTAATAGTGGGAGACTTCAACACTCCCCTCTCACCACTGGACAGGTCAATAAGATAAAAAATGAACAGAGAAATAAGAGAACTAACAGATGTTATGACTCAAATGAAATTAACAGACATCTATAGAATATTCCATCCAAATAGAAAAGAATATACCTTCTTATCAGCACCTCATGGAACCTTCTCAAAATTGACCACATACTCCCAATAGATCAGCCCCACTGTCACAGTGGGTGGGTGCAGTCCTCATGGTCCTGACTTCCTTGCTCTTGTTCTCCCTCCTTCTGCTCCTCATTTGGACCTTGGGAGCTCAGTCCGGTGCTCCAATGTGGGTCTCTGTCTCTATCTCCATCCATCGCTAGATGAAGGTTCTTCTTATTTAGCTTCTCTAGGATCACAAATTATATGCTCAATGTCCTTTATTTATGGCTAGAAACCAATTATGAGTGAGTACATCACCAAGGCCTGCTGGACTGGGACTGAAAAAGCATGGGATAAAACCGGACTCTCTGAACATAGTGGACAATGAGGGCTGATGAAAAGCCAAGGACAGTGGCACTGGGTTTTGATCCTACTGCATGTACTGGCTTTGTGGGAGCCTAACTAGTTTGGATGCTCACCTTCCTAGACCTGGATGGAGGGGCTAGGACCTTGGACTTCCCACAGGGCAGAAAACCCTGACTGCTCTTCGGACTGGAGAGGGAGGGGGAGAGGAGTAGGAGGAGGGGGAGAGGAGTGGGGGGAGAGGAGGGACATGGGAGGCTGCGAGGAGGCAGAACTTTTTTTCAATAAAAAAAAATTCAAACAAAAAAATTGACCACATACTTGGGAACAAAACAAACCTCAACAAATGCAAAAAGTTGGAATAACTCAATGTTCCTTATCAGATCAGCATGGTCTAAAACTAGAAGTCAACAGCAAAATATTAATAAATTACAGAAAGCCCCAATACATGGAAATGAAACAATGCTCACCTGAATCATCAAATGGTCAAGGAAAAAATAAAGAAAGAAATTAAAGACTTCCTAAAATTCAATGAAAATGACCACTCAACCTACCCAAATTTATGGGACAAAATGAAAGTGTTTTAAGAGGAAAGTTCATAGCACTAAATACGTACATAAAGAAGCTAAAAAAAATCGCACACAAGTGAATTAACAGAACATTTGAAAACTTTAGAACAAAAAGAAGCAAACTCGCCTAAGAGAAATAGATGGCAGGAAATAATCAAATTGGGAGCTGAATTCAACAAAATAGAAACAAAGAAAACAATAGAAACAAAGAATCAATGAGACAAAGAGTTGGTTCTTCATGAAAATCAACAAAATATACAAACCCTTATCCAAACTATCCAAAGGCAGAGAAATTAAATCACGACCAGATAAGCAAATTAAACTGACCTATAACTGCTGAAGAAATAGAAACAGTCATCAAAAGTCTCTAAACCAAAAAAGCCCAGGACCAGATGATTTCGGCTCAGAATTCTACAAGACTTTCAAAGAAGAACTAATACCACTGCTCCTCAAATTATTCCACACAATAGAAACAGAAGGAGCAATACCAAACCCTTTTAATCAGGCTACAGTTACCCTGATACCCATATGATAGAAAGACATTACTAAGAAAGAGAATTACAGACCAATCTCACTCATGAACATTGATGCAAAAATACTAAATAATTTCTTTCTTATTTATTCCTGGACCCAGGTGTGGTTCAGTAGTTGACTGTTCGGTTTCCATGTGTTTGTGGGCATTCTGGGAATAGCATTGTGTTTGAATTCTGGTATTGGCATAAGAACAGACGGGAGGACCAATGGAACAAAATCTAAGACCTGGATGTAATCCACACACCTTCGAACACCTGAGCTTTGATAAATAAGCAAAAAATACCAAATGGAGAAAAAGAAAGCATATTTAACAAATGGTTCTAGCATAACTGGATATCAACCTGTAGAAGAATGAAAATAGACCCATATCTGTCACCATGCACAAAACGCAAGTCCAAATGGATCAAAGACCTCAACATAAATTCAGCCAAACTGAAACTTATAGAAGAGAAAGCGGGCAGTACACTCGAATGCATTGGCACAGGGAACCAATTCCTAAATAGAACCCCAGCAGCACAGACACTGAGAGAAATAATGAATAAATGAGACCTCCTAAAACTGAAAAGCTTCTGTAAAGCAAAGGATCCAGTCAACTAGACAAAATGACAGCCTACAGAATGGGAAACGTTCTTCACTAATCCCACATAAGACAGAGGTCTGATTTCCAATATACAAAGAAATTGGTCATCAAAAGATCACATAATCCAATTAAAAAAAAATGAAGCACAGACCTAAACAGAAAACTCTCAACAGAGGAATCTAAAATGGCTGAAAGACACTTAAGGAAATGTTCAAAATCCTTAGTTATCAGAGAAATGCAAATCAAAACAACTCTGAGTTTCCATCTGTAAGAATGGCCAAGATCAAAAACATTGATGACAACTTATGCTGGAGAGGTTGTGGGGAAAAGGGAACACTTCTGCATTGCTGGTGGGAATACAAACTGGTGCAGCCCCTTTGGATGTCAGTGTGGTGATTACTCAGAAAATTAAGAAACAACCTTCCTCAAGACCCAGTAATATCACTTTTGGATCCTTATCCAATGGATGCTCAATCGTCCCACAAGGACATGTGCTCAACTATGTTCATAGCAGCTTTGTTTGTCATAGCCAGAACTTGGAAACAATGTAAATGTCCCTAGACAAAAAATGGATAAGGAAAATGTGGTACATTTACAAAATGGAGTACTATACAGCAGAAAAAAGTAACAACATCTTGAATTTAGCAGGAAAATGGATGGAGCTAGGAAACATTATTTTGAGTGAATTACCCAGACACAGAAAGACAATTATCACATGTACTCACTACTAGGTGGTTTTTAAACATAAATCAAAGAAACCCATCCTACAAATTACAGTTCCAGAGATCCTAGACAACAATGAGAACACTAAGAGAGACTTATATAGATCTAACCTACATGGGAAGTAGAAAAAGTCAAGATCTCTTGAGTAAATTGGGAGCATGGGGACCTTGGAGGAGGGTTGAAGGGGGCAGAGGATAGGCAGGGAGTGGAGCAGAGAATAATGTAGGAGTCAATAAAAATCAATAAAAAAAGGAAAGATTTTGTTCTTAACCAAAAAGTAGTTTTTATTATTTGATGTTCTAATATGTCCTCAATATTTATCAATTTATATCATTATTATTTACAACTCATCACTTTAAATAGTTTTTTATGTAAAAGATTGAACTATCTTTGATACCTTTCTTCTTGAGCTTATAGTTGATGAATTAAACAAAATAAAATGGCTTTATTTTTGAAAATTAAATTTGAAAATGCACATCATATTTAACATGGTGGTGATAAGATGGAGATTCATGCAGATTGAAGCGAATTCTTCTATTTCTTTAGGTGTTGCCAAAAATGATGGCGTTCTGTTATCAAATACAAACAGGCCTGAACTTTGACCCTAAGAAGAAAGATGGATCCCTGCATGTGATTGGTTCCCTGGCTGAGATTTTGTTGAAGATTAAGACTATTAGTTTCTTTTCCATATGTTGGAAGGTATTTGTGTAGTGTTTGTGTGATAGTGTGTGTTCATGTGTATAGACATGTGGTTTGGAGGACGGAGTGAGGTGCCTTCCTCTATGACTCCCCTTATTTTTGTTATTTTACTTTTATGTGTATGGTGTCTGCATATGCGTGCCTGGTGCCTGAAGAGCTAGAAGAAGGTGTCAGACTCACTGAAACAGGAGTTACGGATGGTTATGAGGTGCCATGTGAGTACTGAACTGACCCGGGTTCCTCTGGAAAAGGCAACAGTACTCTCCACTGCTGAGCCCTCTCTCACCTGCTGTTTATTTATTTTAGACAGTTCTCTCATTATCTTGGAACTTACAGTTGCTAGACTGGCTACTGTGGCTGGTCTCCGCAGGACTGGACAAGCCCTGGAGAGTCAGGTCTGGGATGCTGCAACCCACTCTAACACAGCGGGTCTCTGCAGGGCTGGACAGCCCATGAAAAGCTAGACCTGTGAAGAAGAGCTATCTCCTCCAAGGGTGGCCTCACCTGGGCCAGACAGGCCCTGGGGAGCAAGGCCAGGGATGTCATGCCTCGATTTCCACACCTAGTCTCTATAGTTCTGCAAAGTTCTTGTGGAGCCAGGCCTGGGGAACCGAAGTCCCCTGTTTCACAGCTGGACACCACAGTCCTGGCGAGTCCCTGGGGATTCTTCCCCATGGAGCAGCATCTTCCCCTTGCCTGTTTGCTCTCCTCAGGAGAGGAAAGGCCCTTGGGCTCCAGTCCAGCTGTTTTCCCTCTTCCATGCCTGGCCTGTCACTCTTCTTCCACATCTAGACTCCCCAGGGCCTGCCAGGGCAGAGAAGTTGCACGCTCTTCTATGGCTTGACTCCCAATGGCAGGACAAGCCCTGCTGAGCCAGGAGGGGGAAGATGTTACCCCTCTTCCATAGTTGGCCAGCACATGGCCAGAGAGTGCCAGGGGATCTGTGTCAGGTAACTGCCCACCTCTCTTCCACATATTTCCTCACCAGAGGTAGCCATGCCCTGGGAAGCCAGGTCATATAAGTTACAAAACCTCGTCCACAGCTGACCACCCCTGGGCCGGCCATACCCTGGAGTCCAGGTTGTGGAAATTGTGCCACCTCTTCCATGGCTCTCCTGAGCATCCTCTTCCATGGCTCTCCTGAGCATCCTCTTCCATGGCTCTCCTGAGCACCCTCTTCCATGGCTCTCCTGAGCACCCTCTTCCATGGCTCTCCTGAGCACCCTCTTCCATGGCTGGCCTCTCAGGGCCTGCAAACCTGTGGAATCTGCATCCCCTCTTCCACCTCTAGCCTTTCCATAGCCTGAAAGACTAGGGACACTATGCCCTTCCTTCCACAGATAGCACAACCAGCGCCTTCCAGGGCAGGAAATCTGTGCGTTATTTTCAATGACTGAACTCACCTGGACAGGACAGTCCTGGGGAGCCAGACCAGGGATGCTGCACCCTGCTAATCCACGGCTAGCTTCTACAGGACATCAGGCCTCAGTCTCTTCCAAGGATAGCCTGTGCTAGTCCAGAGAGGCCCTGAGGAACCCTTTGGGGGAATCTTCACTTTCCATGACTGGTCTTCACAAGGCCAGACAAATTTTAGGGAGCAAGGCATGGATACTGCACCCCTTCTTCTAATGCTTGTCTCCACAGGGCCTGCCAAGCTTGGGAAGGTGCATGGCCTCTTCTATATTGGGCCTCCCCAAGACAGGACATGCCTTGGAGAGTGAGACAGGGGAAACTGTGCCCACCTCTTTCACAACTGACTTTACAGGGCTTGACCAAACCCTGGGATACCATGCCATATAAGCTGAGCCACACTTTTATAGCTTCCCCAGGACCAGACAGTCCCTAGTGAGTCAGGCTGGAAAATCTATGACTTGTCTTCCATAGCTGAGCTCCACAGGGCCACGCAGACTCTGGGGATTTAGGCCTGTGAAGATGCATCCCCTCTTGCTCAGCTCACCTCCGCAGGGTTGGACAAGCACCCAGGAGCTAGGCCATGGCAGCTGTGCCCCTCTTCCATTACTGGCATCACCAGGAACTTTAAAATTGGGGAAGCTGTGACTTTTCATCCATAGCTAGCCTCCTGGCAAGCCCGAGAAGCTGTGCCCCCTCTTTGATGGCTGACATCCCGGGATAAGCCAGTTAGTTACTAGGGAGCCAAGCAGGAGAAGCTGCACCCCACTCTTCTATGGCTGTCCTCTGTGGGGCAGGACAGGCTCTGGGGAACCAGGCCAGGGAAGCTGTGGACTCCTCTTTCATGGCTTGACTCACCAGGGCCAGCTGTGCCCTGGGATTCCAGGCCAGTTAAACACTGACCCCTCTTCCTCTGCTGGCTTCCCCAGGGCAAGCCATGTACGAGGGGACCAGGTTGGGGAAGCTGTGCCTCCCACGTCCACATCTGTCCTTACCAGGGCCTACAAGCCTGTGGAAGTTGTGCCTCCTCCTCCACATCTAGCGTCCTCAGCGTCTTGCCGACTGGGGAAGCTGAGCCTGCTCTTCTCCATCTGGAGTCATCAGGGCCACCACGACCTGGGGACCAACCCATGTATTATGCACCTGACTATTCCTTGTCTTGCCTCCTCAGTGGCAGTCATGTCCTGTGGAGTCAGGCCAGAGCAGCTATATCCCCTCATCCACAGCTGGCCAATGGTGGGCCAGGCATTCCCTGGAGAACCTGAATGTGGATGCTGCACTGCCATCTTCCATGACTGGCCTCTGCAGAACCAAACGGGCCCTGGGGAGCCATGTGGGGAAAGGTCCACCCAGTTCTTTCACAGATGGCCACTGCAGGGCTGGAAAGACCCTTTGGAACCAAGTGGGGGAGCTGTGTTTCGCTCTTCCACAGCTGACCTTCACAGGGACACACAAACATGGGAGCCAAGCTTGGTCAGCTGTTCCCACCTTTTCCATGGCTGGCATCACTTATGCTGGCAATGCCCTGTGTTGTACGGGGCTGCGGCGGGGCTGTGTCCTGCCACCCAGCTATCTTTACCCAAAATAATTACATGGAAACTATTCTTTAAATATTGCTTGCCCCATTAGTTCCAGCCTCTTATTGGCTAGCTCTTTCATATTGATCTAACCCATTTCTAATATTCTGTGTAGCACCACGATCTGGTTGCATACCAGGGAGGATCTTATCCTGCGTCTGTGCCCAGCAGGAGAATCATGGCGACTCACTGAATCTGCTTCTTTCTCCCAGCATTCTGTTCTGTCTACTCCGCCTACCTAATTTTTTGTCCTATCAGGGCCAAGCAGTTTTCTTTATTAATTAACCAATGAAAGCAACAGATAAATACAAGACCCACCTCCTTCATTTCCCCTTTTTCTGTTTAAACAAAAAAGAAAGGCTTTTACTTTAACATAGTAAGATTACATATAACAAAACAGTTATCAAGCAAGAATTACAGTTTTAATATTTATATCTATTTTATCCTTTATCATAACTAAGGAAAACTATAACTATGTATCCATTCTTCAACTCCATCAAAGACTCCAGAAGGATATAATATTACGTAAGCAAACAAGAAATCCAAAACTCTAGAAATGACAGAGACATCTCGCTGCCTGTACAGTCACCCAAAGTTCCTGTGTACCGTTGGGGCATCCATCTTCGGCCTTCAGGTCCATAGTATCCAGCAGACATTTTCATGAAGCAGGAAATTCCAAAGACAGTTCAGTCACTTTCTGCTGTGTCCTGCAGAATGTCTCCCAGACTCTTTCATGAGTCAGGAACCCCAAAAGAACATCTCACATTTTGGCAAGTTCAGCAGTCCTCTCTCTGCGGGTTCTTTGTGTCCAGTTTATGCATCAGTCCAAGCAAGCGCAGTTTCTTGCCCAAATGGCTAACCAACTCCATAAGGAGCCTCTTCGATGCCCATCTTCTTCTTGAAGTAGATTGGTGCTGCCAGGAGCAGACGTGTCTCATTGCCATGAAAAACCCTAAGTTATTAAAACATTTTAAATGCCATATTCTGCAGTCTTTGAAAGATATGAAGAATGCCTATCTAAAATATATCTATACACATCTTGAAAATCTAACATGACTACAAGTTTGACTATTATTGATGATTATCCATTAACAACCTATATACGTTACATTTTTAAATGATCTACACAATCACAATACCTTAATCAATATCAGAAATACATATAACAAAATTGACCTTAAAATCCACACCAATGCAAATTATTCATATCTATATCATATCCCTCTTTAAATGTAAAATAACATTTATAAACCATATTTGGGAACAGGGGCGCAGTTTTTTCTCTCCAAACTGCTTCCTGCTGTATAGGGGCGTTGTTAATCAGATATTTTATGGTATAACCTGTGTGCCAGGGTCATCTCAGTTGGCAGTTGAGTGAAGTGATTTTTAGAGTGTTCACAGCAACCTTTTAGGAGGGCGTGGTCTATCATACCATATTGAAATAGAAACAATCCACAGGGTCTCATCCTCTGTGAAAACAAAAAAAGAATCTCCTTTCCAAAGCATCATATCCTTAGACCCAAATTCTAAAGTCATAATACCCTTATGATATCCATTCTTGGCAGCCCATATAATGAAATGTCTCTCTGTACTTAGCTCTTTTACAGTCAAAAAAATTAAAGAAAACACAATGTTCATAATCCAGACTCTCTGTGAATTTTCCATTGTTACGTGGCTTATTTTTCTTTCTTTCTTTTAATCTATAACTATCTGTATTCTTTATATTCTTTTTCTTCTCTCTCCCAAGCCTACGTACATTCATCCAACACTGTGAATCATTTAGTGGTCTTTTATGTCTGAATCTGTTTTATTGTGAAGCTGTAATTTTTTTACTATCCAGGAGTAAAAAATGTTAAGCATTTTTAAAAACTTAAGTTGCACCATGTACAAGTAATATGGTACCACCTGTGTCCAGCTCAGTTTAAACCTTAACTGTGCTGTTATTATGGTGATTACGGTAGTTCCTGCCTGATACCAGCACAGTTCAGCATGGTGGAGCTGAGCCACTCCTGTCTCAGAGCCATTTGGTGCCCCTGAGCCACACACATTTCCAGGCAAACTGCAGTCCACATTGCCATCAAACAGGCAGTAGCACTTTACTTCAAATGCTCCATTCAAAAGCTCTGTCTTTCGCAGGTGCCAGACAGAGTTTGCAATGGCAGCACAGCCCAGAAAGCTGGCATTTTAAAACAGCCAGTTTTTTCCTGCTGCTGAGTCAGGACAATTTCTTTGCGTCACACCACCCACAAACAGCATAAAGCTGCCTTAAATTCTCTTCCTCTCCTTTTTAAGCCCTCTCGGGTCTTACGTAGCATTAGCTAATCACATTGAGCGCCACTCTGTTGTGATGAGGAATGGCAGGGCTGTGTCACCAGCACCCAGCCACCTGCCCGGCTTACAAGACCCACCTCCATCAGCCCTGGACTGCAATGCCATGGAATCTGCATCTGCTCTTCCGTGAATGGCCTGAGCCCCCTCTTCCACTACTACCCTCCCCACAGCCTGCAGGCTCATGGAAGCTGCACCCTCTCCACAGCTAGCCTCCTCAGGGAAGGTGTGTCCTATCTTCTGCAGCTTGCTTCCCTGAGACAGAACAGGCCCTGGGGAGCCAGGCAAGGGAAGCTGCACCCCCTTCCATGACTGGCCTCACAAGGGCTGTCCAAGACCTTGAGTTCAAGGTATTGTAAGTTGTAACCTCCTTTTCCACAGCTGGCCTACCCAGGACTGTGCAAATTCTTGTGGGCTTTGCTGGAGCAACTTGAGCCCCCTCTTCCATATCTGGCTTCTGACATGCTGCACAGCCCTGTGGAGCCAGGCCTGCAATGTTGGGACCTTCTTCCATGGCTGGCCTATACCACATCTTCTATGGCTAGCCTCCCCAGAGCTTGCTAGAAGAGGGAAGCTATGCTACCACTTCCATGGCTTTTCTCCTGGGACAGACAGACCCTGAGGAGACAGTCTGCGGATTCTGTGCCCCCTTCTATGACTGAATTCCTTAGTATAGGATAGGCCCTGGGGAACCAGGCCATGCATGCTGAGTCCCCCGCTTTCACGTCTGGCTGCATCAGGCCTGGCAATGCTGTGTGAGGTTCCCTGGCCATTTAAGCCACAACCATACTACCATGGCTGGCCTCCCAAGTGCCTAAACAGAAGAGCCAGACCATGTGAGCTGTGCCCCATCTTCCATGGTTAGCATCCCCTGGGCCAGCCATGTCCTGGGGTCAAGGCCATGTAAGTTGGTCCCCTTCTCCCATGATTTCTCTGAAACCTTTTATCCATTACTATGAACCTGGGGCCGGCAAGCCACTTGAAACTCTCCTCTCTTCTACAGCAAGCCTCCACAGGGCCCACAAAACTGGGGAAGGCGTGCTTCCTCTTCTGCAGCTGACATCCCCAAGACAGGACAGGCCCTGGGAAGCCAGGTGGGGTAAACCGCACACCTCCTCTATGGCTGGCACTCCCTGGACCAGCCATGCCCTTGGGTGTAAGGTCGTGAATGCTGCATCCCCTCTTCCACAGCTGGTCTCTGTAGGGCATGCAAGCCCCTGGAAGCCGTGCCCTCTGTTACACAGCTGGCCTCACCAGGACAGGCCAAGCCAGGTAAGATATACCCCCTTTCCACGACAGGACTCACCAGGGCTGGACAGTTCCTGGGGAGTCATGACAGGGTAGTCACCTCCCTCTTTCAAGGCTGGCCTCCACAGGACTGCATAAGTCCCAAGGATTCAGGCCGTTGAAGATGCACCCCTCCTTCTTCCATGACTGGCATCCTGAAGACTATAACACTAAGGAAGCTGCAACTATGAATAAATGGGACCTCCTGAAACTAAGAAGCTTTTGTAAACAAAGGACACAGTAAATAGGACAGAAATGCAGCCTACTTAATGGGAGAAGATCATCACCAACCCACATCAGACAAAGGACTGATATCCAAAATAATTAACTCAAGAAACCACACATTAAAATTCTAAATAACCAAATTTTAAAAAAAAATTGGGTACTAAATTAGACAGAGAATTCAAATGGCCAAAAGATACTTAAGGACATGTTCAACTTCCTTAACTACCATGGAATGCAAATCAAAACAATTTTGAGATACCATCTTACACCTGTCAGAATGGCTAAAATCAAAAACATTAATGATAGCTTCTGCTGGAGAGGTTGTGGAGTAAGAAAAACACTCATCCATTGCTGGTGAGAATGCAAACTTGTGCAACTACTTTGGAAATCAGTGTGTTGGTTTCTCAGGAAACTGGGAGTCAGCCTACCTCAGGATCTAGCAATACCACTCTTGGAAATATACCCAAGAGATGCCCAATCATAATACAAAAGCATTTGTTCAACTATGTTCATAGCAATATTATTTGTAATAGCCAGAACCTGGAAACAACCTAGATGCCCCTGAATGGAAGAATGGATAATTCTTTCTAGTGTGGCACATTTACACATTAGAGTACTACTCAGTTGTAAAAAAAAAAATGACTTCTTAAATTTTTCATGCACATAGATGGAAGTAGAAAACACTATCCTGAGTGATATAACCCAGACCCAAAAATATGAATATGGTATGTACTCACTCATTAGTGAATTCTAGCCATAAACAAAGGACATTGAGCCTATAGTTCATGATCCTGTAGAAGCTAAGTAATAAGGTGAACCCCCCAAAACATATATAGATCCACCTGGAAATTGGAAGCAGACAAGATCACCAGGCAAAAGTTGGGAACATGGGGCAGGGTAAAGGTAAGGGGATAAGGGGAGGGTTGGGGAGAGCTTGGGGGAGTAGGATGATTTAGATGGAGGAAGGATAGATATGGAAGCAGGGAAGTAGATATCTTGATTGAGGGAGCCATTTTGGGTTTGGCAAAAGGCTTGGCTCTGGAGGGGTTCCCAGGTTTCCACGGGGATGACCCCAGCTAGGACCCTGGGCAGTGGAGGAGAGGGTGCCTGAACTGGCCTTGTTCTGTAGTTAGACTGATGACTCTCTTGAACTTTCATCTGGTGACAGATGGAGACAGAGGCAGAGACCCACATTGGAGCACTGGACTGACCTCCCAAGGTCCAGTTGAAGAGCAGAAGGAGAGAGAATATGAGCAAGGATGTCAGGACCATGAGGAGTTCACCCACTGAGACAGTGTGCCTTAGCTAATGGGAGCTCACCAACTCCAGCTGGACTGGTCCTCAACGAGTATGGGATCAAACTGGTCATTCTGAATGTGGTTCACAGTTGGGGCAGACTTGGGGGCCAATGATAATGGCACTGAAATTTGTCCCTACTGCATGTACTGTTTTTTTGGGATCCTATTCTATTTGGATGCATACCCTCCTAAGCCTGGGTGTAGGGGGGTAGGACTTTGGACTTCCCCCAGGCAGGGTACCCTGCCCTCTCCTAGGAGGGTGGGGGAGAATATAGGGGGGGAGCAGAAGGGTAGTGGGAGGAGGATGTGGCAAGTTTTATTGGTATTATTGATAAAGTAATAAAAAAGTTAAACTGTATGTAAAACACCATTTTAAAAATAAATAAATAAGAGTACCAGTAGAGACAGCATTGGGGTGAGTTTGTGACGCGGCAGCAGCCCCGGACAGGGAACTCAGAAGTTCCTCACACCCCACCCCCACCCCTCCTGGGCTCGCTGCAGAGACTCTACTCCCTGCAGACTGCCTCTCTGTTCCTATCCCACCCACCTAGCATCCAGGACCCTTCTTCCTTCTGCCCCCTTCCTTCTTTGGGCACATAACACCACCTAGCTCAGCCTGTCTGGGCGCTGGGGGTGATCCTTAGGGCAAACAGGCTGGCGGGAGTTCCTTTGTTTCACTGGCCTGCCTGCACCAAGCAAGGTAGGCGCTTTGTTTACTAACTACCCAACCAGCAAGGAGAGCGGATCTTGGCACCAGGAGAGCCATCATTGGGCACGGAGATCTGATATTGTCACCAGGAGAGACATCACTGGAGCACCAGGAGAACCATCACTGGGGAGTACCATCACTGGGAAGGTACAACAGTAGGCAAGGAGACCTGATCCTGTAAAAGAAGATCCATAGGAGAGCATTCAGAGGAAGAGATGGGCAGGCGCCAATGCAAGAATTCACCCAACAACCTCCTGAAACTGAGTAGCTTCTGTAAAGCAAAGGACACTGTCACTAAGACAAAAAGGCAACCCACTGACTGGGAGAAGATCTTCACCAACCCTGCAACAGACAAAGGTCTGATCACCAAAATATATAAAGAACTCAAGAAACTAAACTTTAAAATGCTAATGAACCCAATAAAAAAATGGGGCACTGATATGAACAGAGAATTCTCAACAGAAGAAATTCAAATGGCCAAAAGACACCTAAGGTCATGCTCAACCTCCTTAGCGATAAGGGAAATGCAAATTAAAACAACTTTGAGATACCATCTTACACCTGTCAGAATGGCTAAAATCAAGAACACCAATGATAGCCTTTGCTGGAGAGGTTGTGGAGAAAGAGGCACACTCATTCATTGCTGGTGGGAATGCAAACTTGTGCAACCACTTTGGAAATCAGTGTGGCGATTTCTCAGGAAATTTGGGATCAACCTACCCCAAGATCCAGTAATACCACTATTGGGAATATACCCAAGAGATGCCACATCAAATGACAAAAGTATCTGTTCAACTATGTTCATAACAGCATTGTTTGTAATAGCCAAAACCTGGAAACAACCTAGATGCCCTTCAATGGAGGAATGGATGAAGAAAGTGTGGAATATATACATATTAGAGTACTACTCAGCAGTAAAAAACAATGACTTCTCGAATTTTGCGTGCAAATGGATGGAAATAGAAAACACTATCCTGAGTGAGGTATCCCAGACTCAAAAAGAGGAACATGGGATGTACTCACTCATAATCGGTTTCTAGCCATAAAATAAAAGACATTAAGCATATAATGTGTGATCCTATAGAAGCTAAATAAGAAAGTGAACCCAAAGAAAATCATATAGTCATCCGCATGGAGAGGGGGAAGTAGACAAGATTGCAGGGCAAAAACTGGGAACTTGCGGGTGAGGTGGCATGGGGCAAAGGGGAAATGGGATGAGAAATATGAGAAGGGGAGGATGGGAGGAGCTCGGAGGATTGGGATGGTTGGGATATAGGAAGGATGGATACGGGAGCAGCGAAGTATATATCCTGTCTAAGGGAGCCATCTTAGGGTTGGCAAGAGACTTGACTCTTGAGGGGTTCGCAGGTGTCCAGGAATATGTCCCCAGCTGGTACCTTGGGCAACTAAGGAGAGGGAACCTGAAATGACCCTATCCTATACTGATGAATATCTTGCATATCACCTTAGAACCTTCATCTGGCGATGGATCGAGGTAGAGACAGAGTCTCAATTTGGAGCAACGGTCTGAGCTCTTAAGGTCCAAATGAGGAGCAGAAGGAGGGAGAACATGAGCAAAAAATCAGGACCACGAGGGATGCACCCACCCACTGTGACAGTGGAACTGATTTATTGGGAGCCCACCAAGGCCAGCTGGTCTGGGACTGAATAAGCATGGGTTGATTCCGGACTCTCTGAGCATGGCGGTCAATGAAGACTGATGAGAAGCCAAGGACAATGGCACTAGGTTTCGATCCTAATACATGAACTGGCTTTGTGGGAGCTTAGCCTGTTTGGACGCTCACCTTTCTGGACGTAGATAGAAGGACCTTGGTCTTCCCGCAGGGCAGGGAATTTGGACTGCTCTTCAGTATCGAGAGGGAGGGGGAATGGAGTGGGGGGAGGAGAAGAGGAGTGGGGATAGGGGGAGGGAAGTGGGGGGAGGGCAATATTTGGGAGGAGGGGAGGGAAATGGGAAATGGGGAGCAGGTGGAAATTTTAATTAAAAAATAATAAAAATAAATAAATAAGTAAAAAAAAAAAAAAAAAAAGAATTCACCCAACAATCTGAAAAATAATATGAAACCACCAGAACCCAGCGACCTCACAACAGGAGGACATGAACACCTTAATCATGAAGAAGTAGATAAAATTGACTTTATGAAAGTGATTGACGCCCTTAAACAACATGTAAAAAATGCCCTTATAGAAATGGATGAGAAGTATAACAGAAAGTTTGAAGAATTGAGTAAATCAGTGAATGATACCCTAGGAAACCAAGGAAAAACAATCAAACAGATAATGGAAACAGTTCAAGTCTTGAAAACTGAAATGGAGGCAAAGAAGAAAACACAAACAGAAGGCTGGCTGGACATGGAAAATCTAGGTAAACGAATAGAGTCTACAGAAACAAGCATAACCAACAGAATACAAGAGATAGAAGAAAGAATCTCAGATTCTGAAGATACCATAGAGAAAATAAACACACTGATCAAAGAAAACAGCAAGGCCAACAAACTCTCATCACAAAACATTCAGGAAATATGGGACACAATAAAAAGACCAAACCTAAGAATAATAGGAGTAGAAGAAGGGGAAGAAGCGCATCTCAACAGTCCAGAAAATATATTTAATAAAATTATAGAAGAAAACTTTGCCAACCTAAAGAAAGATATACCTACGAAGGTACAAGAAGCATAAAGAACACCAAATAGGCTGGATCAAAAAAAAAACATCCCCTCGCCATATAATAATCAAAACACAAAGCATACAGAACAAAGAAAAAATATTAAGAGCTGCAAAGGAAAAAGGCCAAGTTACTTATAAAGGTAAACCTTTCAGACTTACACCTGACTTCTCTATGGAAACCATGAAAGCCAGAAGGTCCTGGATAGATGTACTGCAGAAACTAAGAGACCATGGATGCAAACCCAGACTACTATACCCAGCAAAGCTTTCATTCACCATTGATGATGAAAACAAGATATTCCAGGACAAAAACATTTTAAGCAATACATAGCCTCAAACCCAGCCTTACAGAAAGTACTAGAAGGAAAACCACAAACCAAGGAAACCAACAACACCCATAAAAACACAGGCATCTGACAACTCTCCATCAACAAAACTCAAAGAAGGGAAACACACAAACACTACCACAAAAAAAAAAAATAACCGGAGGTAACAACCACTGGTCATTAATATCACTTAATATCAATGGACTCAATTCACATATAAAAAGGCACAGGTTAAGAGAATGGATACAAAATCAGGATCCAACATTCTGCTGCATATAAGAAACACACATCAAACTCAAAGACAGACACTACCTCAGAGTAAAGGCTTGGGAAAAGGTTTTCCAATCAAATGGCCAAAGAAACAAGCAGGTGTGGCTATACTAATATCTACCAAAATTGATTTCAAACTAAAATCAATCAGAAGAGATGGAGAAGGACATTTTATACTCATAACAGGAACAATTCATCAGGAGGAAGTCTCAATCCTGAATATCTATGCCCTTAATATAAAAGCATCCACTTATGTAAAAGAAACATTACTAGAACTCCAAGCATACATCAAATCCCACACTCTAATAGTAGGAGATTTCAATATTCTTCTCTCACCAATGGACAGGTCAATCAGGCAGAAACTTAACAAAGAAATAAGAGAACTATCAGATGTAATGAACCAAATGTACTTAACAGACATCTATAGAACATTTCACCCAAATAGGAAAGAATTTACCTTCTTCTCAGCATCTCATGGAACCTTCTCAAAAATTGATCACATAATCGGTAACAAAGCAAACATCCACAGATACAAAAAAATATAGTAACCACCTGTATACTATCAGATGACCATGGAATAAAGTTAGAATTCAACAACAGTTCTACCCCCAAAAAGCCTACAAACTCATGGAAACTGAACAGTCAACTACTGAACCAAAAAGACAACTTCTTTCTTTTCAAGGAAGAAATAAAGAAAGAAATTAAAGTCTTTCTTGAATTCAACAAAAATAAAGACACACATACACAAATCTATGGGCCACTATGAAATCAGTGCTAAGAGGAAAGTTCATAGCAGCAAGTGCCCAAATAAAGAAAACAGAGAAAGCTCACATTAGAGACTTAACAGCACATTTGAAAGCTATAGAAAAAAGAAGAAGAAGACTCACCCAGGAGGAATAGAAGACTGAAAATAATCAAACTGAGGGCTGAAATCAACAAAATAGAAACACAAAAACAGTCCAAAGAATCAATGAAACAAAAAGTTGGTTCTTTGAGAAAGTCAACAAGATTGACAAACCCCTATCCAAACTCATCAAAAGACTTAGAGAGAACACACAAATTAATAAGATCAGAAATGAAAAGGGGGACATAACCACAGATACAGAGAAAATTTGGAGAATCAATAGATCTTGCTACAAAAGCCTGTATGCCGCAAAACTGGAAAATGTGAAAGAAATGGACACTTTTTAAAAGATAAGTACCATATACCAAAATTAAACCAAGACCAGGTGAACAATTTAAATAGACCTGTAAGTCACGAGGAATTACAAGCTGCCATCAAAAACCTCCCTACTAAAAAAAAGCCCAGGACCAGATGGTTTCAATGTAGAATTTTACCAGAACTTCCAAGAAGAGCTAATACCTATACTTAATGTGTTTCACAAAATAGAAACAGAAGAGTCATTGCCAAACTCCTTTTATGAAGCTACAGTTACCCTGATACCAAAACCACACAAAGACTCAACTAAGGAAGAGAATTACAGACCAATCTCACTCATGAACATTGATGCAAAAATTCTCAATAAAATCTTACACCTGTCAGAATGGCTAAAATCAAAAACACCAATGAAAGCCTATGCTAGAGAGGATGTGGAGTAAGGAGAACACTCATCCATTGTTGGTGGGAATGCAAACTTGTACAACCACTTTGGAAATCAAGTGGCAGATTCTCAGGAAACTGGGAGTCAACCTAACTTAGGATCCAGCAATTCCACTCTTGAGGATATATCCAAGAGATGCCCAATCATACTACAAAAACATTTATTCAACTATGTTCACAGCAGCACTATTTGTAATAGCCAGAACCTGGAAACAACCTAGATGCCCCTCAATGGAAGAATGGATAAAGAAGGTGTGGAATATGTACACATTAGAGTTCTACTCAACGGTAAAAAACAATGACATCTTGAATTTTTCATGCAAATGGATGGAAATAGAAAACACTTTACTAAGTTAGCTAACCCAAACCAAAAAGATAAATATGGTATGTATTCACTCATTAGTGGATTCTAGCCATAAACAAAGGACATTGAGCTTAGAGTTCATGATCATAGAGAAGCTAAATAATAAGGTGAACACAAAGAAAAACGTATATTTATCCTCCTGGATATTGGAAGTAGATAAGATCACCGGGCAACACCAAGGCCAGCTGGTCTGGGACTGAATAAGCATGGGTTGATTCCGGACTCTCTGAGCATGGCGGTCAATGAAGACTGATGAGAAGCCAAGGACAATGGCACTAGGTTTCGATCCTAATACATGAACTGGCTTTGTGGGAGCTTAGCCTGTTTGGACGCTCACCTTTCTGGACGTAGATAGAAGGACCTTGGTCTTCCCGCAGGGCAGGGAATTTGGACTGCTCTTCAGTATCGAGAGGGAGGGGGAATGGAGTGGGGGGAGGAGAAGAGGAGTGGGGATAGGGGGAGGGAAGTGGGGGGAGGGCAATATTTAGGAGGAGGGGAGGGAAATGGGAAATGGGGAGCAGGTGGAAATTTTAATTAAAAAAGAATAAAAATAAATAAATAAGTAAAAAAAAAAAAAAAAAGAAAAAAAAAAAAAAAAAAAAAAAAAAAAAAAAAAAAGATCACCGGGCAAAAGTTGGGAGCATGGGTGTTGGGGTGGGATGGGTGGAAGGGGAGATGGGGAGAGAGAAGGGAGAAGGGGAGGATTGGGGAGAGCATGGGGAATGGGATGGTTGAGATGGAGAAATGGTGGATATGGAAGCAGGGAAGACGGTATCTTAATTAAGGGAGCCATTTTAAGGTGGGCAAGAGACTTGGCTCTAGAGGGGTTCTCAGGTGTCCAAGGAGATGTCCCCAGCTAGGTCCTTGGTCAGCAGAGGAGAGGGTGCCTGAACTGGCCTTGTCCTATATTCACACTGATGAATATCTTGAATATCACCATAGAACCTTCGTCCAATAATGGATGGAGATAGAGACAGAAACCCCCATTGGGGCACTGGACTGAGCTCCCAAGGTCCAGATGAAGAGCAAAAGGAGGGAGAACATGAGTAAGGAAGGGAGGACCGCGAGTGGTGCGTCCACCCACTGAGACGGTGGGACTGATCTAATGGGAGCTCACCAAGGCCAGCTGGACTGGGACTGAACGAGCATGTGATCAGACTGGACTCTCTGCATGTGGCTGACATTGGGGGCTGACTGAGAAGCCAATGATAATGGCACTGGGTTTTGATTCTACTGCATGTACTGGCTTTTTGGGAGCCTAGCCTGTTTGGATGCTCACCTTCCTAGACCTGGATGGAAGGGGGCATTGAATTTTCCACAGGGCAGGGCACCCTCACTTCTCTTAGGACTGGAGAGGGAGGGGGAGAGGGATGGGGGAGTGGGAAGGAAATGGGAGGAGGGGAGGAGGTGGAAATTTTTAATAAATAAGTAAATTAAAAAAATTGTGACTTTCTTACAGAATTCAAGAACTGATCAGGGCAATCAAATCTCATTGATCAAGCTGCCTTCATTCCAGGCTGCAGAGAAGGCTCTACATACATAAAGGAATAAATGTAATTCCTCACTCAAACATCTGTGTCAGAGACAGACATTACACAGTTGTCAAGAACTGAATACAAGTGCTTTTTTCTTTTCTTTTTCCTATCCCTCCCTCCCTCCCCCTTTCTTTCTTTCTTTCTCTCTCTCTCTCTCTCTCTCTCTCTCTCTCTCTCTCTCTCTCTCTCTCTCTTTCTTTCTTTCGAGCTTGTGATCCCCTTGCCTCCATCTTGGTACTAATGTAACTGTGACAAAACACCCAACTATGCGGAACTCTTGCTCCATTTTAAATTGTTTATTATCATTTTAATTCCTAGATATTTTTAAATCATTTTTACTGTTGTAAATTATCTTTTCCACGTGATCACGGTAGGATAAGTACTAATTTTTTCCCATTAAAAAAACCAAAATAAACAGGCTAAGCACCCACAAAGCCAGTTCATGTATTAGGATCGAAACCTAGTGCCATTGTCCTTGGCTTCTCATCAGCCTTCATTGTCCGCCATGCTCAGAGAGTCCAGTTTCAACCCATGCTTATTCAGACCCAGACCAGCTGGCCTTGGTGGGCTCCCAATAAATCAGTTCCACTGTCATAGTGGGTGAGTGCATCCCTCGTGGTCCTGGTTTCCTTGCTCATGTTCTCCCTCCTTCTGCTCCTCATTTGGACCTTAAGAGCTCAGACCGTTGCTCCAAATTGAGACTCTGTCTCTACCTCAATCCATCGCCAGATGAAGGTTCTAAGGTGATATGCAAGATATTCATCAGTATAGGATAGGGTCATTTCCGGTTCCCTCTCCTTAGTTGCTCAAGGTACCAGCTGGGGACATCTCCCTGGACACCTGCTAACCCCTCTAGAGTCAAGTTTCTTGCCAACCCTAAGATGGCTCTCTTAGTTAGGATATATACTTCGCTGCTCCCGTATCCTCCCTTCCTATATCCCAACCATCCTAATCCCCCGAGCTCCTCCCATCCTCCCCTTCTCATGTGGGTGCTTAGCCTGTTTAGATGCTCACCTTCCTGGACATAGATAGAAGACCTTCGTCTTCCTGCAGGGCAGAGAATTTGGACTGCTCTTCAGTATCGAGAGGGAGGGGGAATGGTGTGGGGGGAGGAGAAGAAGAGTGGGGATAGGGGGAGGGGACTGGGTGGAGGGGGCAATATTTGGGAGGAGGGGAGGGAAATGGCAAACGGGGAGAAGGTGGAAATTTTAATTAAAAAAGAATAAAAAAAAAAACAAAAAACAAAACCATAGGCCAGGTGGTGGTGGCGCACACCTTTAATCCCAGCACTAAGGAAGCAGAGGCAGGCGGATCTCTGTAAGTTTGAGGCCAGCCTGGTCTACAAGTGCTAGCTCCAGGGCAGGCGCCAAAGCTACAGAGAAACCCTGTCGCTAAAACAAAACAAAGCAAAATAAAATATCGTGGCTTTTCTGTTCAAAAAAAATAATAATAAACACTTTCTTTTCTTTTCTTTTCTTCTCTCTCTTTTTTTTCAAAAGACTTACTTATTATGTACACAGTGTTCTGCACGCATGCATTCCTGCAGGCCAGAAGATGGCATCAGGTCTCATTATAGATGGTTGTGATGCACCATGTGGTTGCCAAGAATTGAACTCAGGTCTTCTGGAAGAGCAATTGGTGCTCTTAACCTCTGGGCCACCTCTCCAGCCTCCAACAGACAATTTCTTAAACCAAATTATATCTAATAATGGTTTGGAGTTCATTTTTCACCGTCTTCCGAGGCATCATCAACTTGCAAATAACACCAATTTTCTTGTTTGTTACCTCATATACTAACTAGAAGTTCCAAAATGGCCTGAGTGATATTTGGATAAAGGAAAAACTCCAGCTTTGTATGTCAACATAACTTCCTTTAAAAATTATTCTTACTTTATGTGCATAAGTGTTCTGCCTATATGCATATCTGTGTGCCATTTGCATGCCTGGTGCCCCTGGAGGTCAGAAGAGGGTGATGGAGGCCTTGGATCTGGAGTTACAGAGGATTGTGAACTGTCATGTTGGTGCTGGGATTCAAACCCTGATGCTCTGGAAGAGCAGACAGTACCATCTCTCCAGCCTCAGCACAACCTTCCCTCACAGGAAAATTTCAATCATGACATTATAACAAATTAATGCGACCCAGGGAAGGGGCGGGGGGAGGATGACAAACATTCCAAACACTGCAGTTAAACGTGTGCTAGAAAGTGCTGGAAAAGAACACAAATGGAAAGGGTGAGACGGAGAAACTAGACAACTCAGATGTGGACCGGACAATCCAGAAGTAAACAAGGACCTTACATTACAGAGCTCACACAGAGGAAACACACAGCTCGTACTTCAACCCAGGAGACTTACCCTCTCCGATGGCGCTTTGCTGGGTCCATTAGCAGCCATTCTTCCAGGCGCTTCCGGGCCTGCAGTCCGACCTGCTCCTCACTTTCCAAGGGCAATGCAGAAGCAGTGGAGCCTGCAAGGGAAATGACCATTGAGAAGTTGATAGTGGGCGAGGTACAGAAAACAAGTTGGCAATCACAGATTGGTTGTATTAAATTTAATCACCAGTATATTTTAGCTTATAAACCACAAATAGCTACCTATATTTCATGACAGTTTCCAAACAGAAAAAACTGAGAGCCACAGTCACTGCATATAGTTAAGATCTGCCTTACAAGTGACATAATGCCATGACGGGCCTCTTCTCACGACAAAAGATAGATTTTCTTAAGAAGTTACATTCACAATTGTGAAACTACATTCTCAATTGCTGTAATAACAAGCCACAACACTATAAAAATCAAGACCATATTTAATCATATTTATTCAAACACTGTCTGTTTAATAAAACAAAATGATTAGTTTCGTGGAAGCACTTAATGCAGAGTGAAGACCTAGAAGGCTCTGCATTTGAGGGCTAAGGGCAGCTGCATTGGTTTCCTGACAAAGTAGCTCAAATCCAGAACTCATGCTCAAGGATAGTAAGCATGAATGGAAACTTTTAAATGATTTAAAATATTTTAAAACCAAACTTTTGGGAGGGGAGTGACCTAGAGTTACTGCAGCTGCAAACCCAGACAGCCACTCTCACCAGGGCTGGGTCTGCAGTTCGATCCTAATAACCAGCAGATGTGTCTGTGAAACATCAGCAGAATACTAGGAGGTCAATAATTCAACTATTTTATATACATCACCCTCTTCAGATATGGATTCTAAGCAATCAATATTTTTAAAAAGATATTTTCAAAAAGAATCTGTGAAATATGGACGGCTACCAGGTTCACTAGGAACTTACCACCATGATAAGCAATCTGTGCACTGACTTTTCAGAGCTACTGTAGTTCAAGTGGTTTGGCCATATGCATGACAAATTCAGGAGTTCTAGCCATTGCAAAGATGCCACAAATCAGCAAACTGACCCAGGTTTAAACAGCGCTAAAGCTCCATGACAGGCTATGTGAGATAGAGATTTTTTTAAATTAATTAATTAATTAAAGATTTCTGCCTCCTCCCTGCCACCACCTCCCTTTTCCCTCCCCCTCCCCCGATTAAGTCCCCCTCCCTCATCAGCCCAAAGAGCAATCAGGGTTCCCTGCCCTGTGCAAAGACCAAGGACCACGCACCTCCATCCAGGTCAAGTAAGGTGCGCATCCAAACTGCCTAGGCTCCCACAAAGCCAGTACGTGCAGTAGGATCAAAACCCATTGCCATTGTTCTTGAGTTCTCAGTAGTCCTCATTGTCCGCTATGTTCTGCGAGTCTGGTTTTATCCCATGCTTTTTCATACCCGGGCCAGCTGGCCTTGGTGAGTTCCCGATAGATCATCCCCATTTTCCCCATGTGTGGGTGCACCACTCGCAGTCCTGACTTCCTTGCTCGTGCTCTCTCTCCTTCTGCTCCTGATCTGGACCTTGAGGTTTCAGTCCAGTGCTCCAATGTGGGTCTCTGTCTCCTTTCATCGCCTGATGAAGGTTAATATTGAGGAGGATGCTTATATGTTTTTCTTTGGCTTCACCTTTTTATTTAGCTTCTCTAGGATCATGAATTATAGGCTCAATGTCCTTTATTTATGGCTAGAAAACAAATATGAGTGAGTACATCCCATGTTCCTCTTTCTCTTTTTGGGTCTGGCTTTCCTCACTCAGGATAGTGTTTTCTATTTCCATCCATTTGTATGCAATTTTCAAGAAGTCATTGTTTTTTACTGCTGAGTAGTACTCTAATATGTGTATATTCCATACTTTCTTCATCCATTCTTCCATTGAAGGGCATCTAGGTTGTTTCCAGGTTGTGGCTATTACAACAATGCTGCTATGAACATAGTTGAGCATATACTTTTGTTGTATGATAGGGCATCTCTTGGGTATATTCCCAAGAGTAGTATTGCTGGGTCCAGGGGTAGGTTGATCCAGAATTTCCTGAGAAACCGCTATAATGCTTTCCAAAGTGGTTGCACAAGTTGGTATTCCCACCAGCAACCTCTCCAGCAAAGGCTATCAATGGTGTTTTTTATTTTAGCCATTCTGACAGGTGTAAGATGGTATCTTAAAGTTGTCTTGATTTGCATTTCCCTGATCGCTAAGGAAGTTAAGCATGATCTTAAGTGTCTTTTGGCTATTTGAACTATTTCTGTTGACAATTTTCAGATCAGCTCAGTGCCCTTGTCTTGATTTGCATTTCCCTGATCGCTAAGGAAATTGAGCTTGATCTTAAGTGTCTTTTGGCCATTTGAACTTTTTCTGTTGAGAATTTTCTGTTCAGCTCAGTGCCCCATTTTATAATTGGGTTGATTAGCCTTTTACGGTCTAGTTTCTTGAGTTCTTTATATATTTTGGAGATCAGACCTTTGTCAGTTGTGGGGTTGGCGAAGATCTTCTCCTAGTCAGTGAGTTGCCATTTTGTCTTAGTGACAGTGTTCTTTGATTTACAGAAGCTTCTCAGTCTCAGAAGGTCTCATTTATTCAAAGAGGCCCTTAATGTCTATGCTGCTGGGGTTATACTTAGGAAGTGGTCTCCTGTGCCCATGTGTTGTAGAGTACTTCACATTTTCTCTTCAATCAAGTTCAGTGTGTTCAGACTGATATTGAGGTCTTTAATCCATTTGGACTTGATTTTTGTGCATGGTGATAGATATGGATCTATTTTCTTTCTTCTACAGATTGACATTCAGTTTTGCCAGCACAATCTGTTGAAGATGCTCTCTTTTTTTCCATTGTATACTTTTAGCTCCTGTATCGAAAATCAGATGTTTAAAGGTTTGTGGGGTAAAATCAGGGTCTTCTATTTGATTCCATTGGTCGACTTCTCTGTTTTTATGCCATTACCAAGCTGTTTACAATACTGAAGCTATGTAATAGAGTTTGAAGTCAGGGATGGTAATGCCTCCAGACAGTCCTTTATTGTAAAAGATTGTTTTGGTTATCCTGGGTTTTTTGTTTTTCCATATAAAGTTGATTGTTGTCTTCTCCAGATATGTGAAGAATTTTGATGGGATACTGATGGGGATTGTATTGAATCTATAGATTGCTTTTGGTAGAATTGCCATTTTTACTATGTTGATCCTCCCAATCCAAGAGCAAGGGAGATCCTTCCATTTTCTGGTGTCCTCTTCAATTTCTTTCTTCAAAGACTTAAAGTTCTTGTCAAATAGATCTTTTACTTCCTTGGTCAGAGTTACCCCAAGATATTTTATGCTATTTGTGGCTATCGTGAAAGGTGATGCTTCTCTGATTTCCCTCTCTGCTTCCTTATCCTTAGTGTATAGGAAGGCAACTGATTTTTTGGAGTTGATCTTATATCCTGCCACATTCCCAAAGGTGTTTATCAGCTGTAGGACTTCTTTGGTAGAGTTTTTGGGGTCGCTGAAGTATACTATCATATCATCTGCAAATAACGAAAGATTAACTTTTTCATTTCCAATACAAATCACTTGATCCCCTTATGTTGTCTTATTGCTATTGCTAGAACTTCAAGCACAATATTGAAGAGGTATGGAGAGAGTGGACAGCCTTGGCGTGTTCCTGATTTTAGTGGGATGGCTTTGAGTTTTTCTCCATTTAATTTAATGTTGGCTGTCAGCTTGCTGTAAATTGCTTTTATTATATTTAGGTATGACCCTTGTATCCCCAAACTTGCCAAGACCTTTATCATAAAGGGATGTTGAATTTTGTCGAATGCTTTTTCAGCATCTAATGAAATGATCATATGGTTTTTTTCTTTCAGTTTATTTATATGGTGGATTACATTGATAGATTTGCGTATGTTGAACCAGGCCTGCATCTCTGGGATGAAGCCTACTTGATCATAATGGATAATTTTTCTAATGTGTTCTTGGATTCAGTTTGCCAGTATTTTATTGAGAATTTTTGAGTCGATGTTCATGAGTGATACAGGCCTGTAATTCTCTTTCTTGGTTGGGTCTTTTTTTTTATTTTATTTTATTTATTTATTTATTTATTTATTTATTTATTTTTTTTCAAGCAAGAATTACAGTTATATTTATTTTATCTTTTTTTTTATTCTTTTTTACTTAAAATTTCCAACTGCTCCCCGTTTCCCATTTCCCTCCCCCTCCTCCCACATATTGCCCCCTCCCCCTGTTCCCCTCCCCCTATCCCCACTCCACTTCTCCTCCCCCTAGTCCACTCCCCCTCCCTCTCGATACTGAAGAGCAGTCCAAATTCCCTGCTTTACATGAAGACCAAGGTCCTCCCACTTCTATCTAGGTCCAGGAAGGTGAGCATCCAAACAGGCTACGCTCCCACAAAGCCAGTTCATGTATTAGGATCGAAACCTAGTGCCATTGTCCTTGGCTTCTCATCAGCCTTCATTGTCCGCCTTGTTCAGAGAGTCCAGTTTCAACCCATGCTTATTCAGTCCCAGACCAGCTGGCCTTGAAGAGCTCCCAATAGATCAGTTCCACTGTCACAGTGGGTGGGTGCACGCCTCGTGGTCCTGATTTCCTTGCTCATGTCCTCCCTCCTTCTGCTCCTCATTTGGACCTTAAGAGCTCAGACCATTGCTCCAATTTGGGTCTCTGTCTCTCTCTCGATCTATCGCCAGTTGAAAGTTCCTGTGCCATTCTCCTTGGCCTCTCGTCAGCTCTCATTGTCCGCCACATTCCGAGAGTCCGGTTTTATCCCATGTTTTTTCAGTAGCAGTCCAGCTGACCTTGGTGAGCTCCCAATAGATCGGCCCCACTGTCTCAGAGGTTGGGTGCACCCCTCATGGTCCTGACTTCCTTGTTCATGTTCTCGTTCCTTCTGCTCCTCATTATAACCTTGGGAGCTCAGTCCGGTGCTCCAGTGTGGGTCTCTGTCTCTATCTCCATCCATCGCTAGATGAAGGTTCTATGGCGATATGCAAGATATTCATCAGTATGATTATAGGATAGGTTCATTTCAGGTTCCCTATCCTCAGGTGCCCCAATGAACTAACTGGGGACATTGCCCTGGGCATCTGGTAGCCATTCCAAGTTCAAGTCTCTTGCCACCCCTTAGGTGGCTCCCTTACCTAAGGTATGAGTTTCCCTGCTCCCCTATCCAACCTTCCTGTATCCCCAATCACCCTGATTCCCCCAGTTCCCCTCATCCTCTCCTTCACACTTTTCTCTCCCCATCACCCCTCATCCCCATCCCACCCCACCCCCAAGATTCCAATTTTTTGCCCATCAGTCATGTCTATTTCCCATAGCTGGGAGGATATCTATATGTTTTTCCTTGGGTTTACCCTCTTGTTTAGCTTCTTTAGGATCACAAATTATAGACTCAGTGGCCCCTATCCATGGCTAGAAACCAATTATGAGTGAGTACATCCCATGATCTTCTTTTTGGGTCTGGGTTACCTCACTAAGGATCGTATTTTCTATTTCCATCCATTTGCATGCAAAATTCGAGAAGTCATTGTTTTTTACCGCAGAGTAGTACTCTAATGTGTATATATTCCACACTTTCTTCATCCATTCTTCCATTGAAGGGCATCTAGGTTGCTTCCAGGTTCTGGCTATTACAAATAATGCTGCTATGAACATAGTTGGACAAATGCTTTTGTCATATGATAGGGCATCTCTTGGGTATATTCCCAAGAGTGGTATTGCTGGGTCCAGGGGTAGGTTGATCCCAGTTTTTCTGAGAAACCGCCACACTGATTTCCAAAGTGGTTGCACAAGTTTGCAGTCCCACCAGCAATGGATGAGGGTACCCCTTTCTCCACAACCTCTCCAGCAAAGGCTATCCTTGGTGTTTTTGATTTTATCCATTCTGACAGGTGTAAGATGATATCTCAAAGTTGTTTTGATTTGCATTTCTCTGATCGCTAAGGAGGTTGAGCATGACCTTAAGTATCTTTTGGCCATTTTAACTTCTTCTGTTGAGAATTCTCTGTTCAGTTCAGTGTTGGGTCTTTGTGTGGTTTTGTTATCAGGGTAATTGTAGCTTCATAAAAGGAATTTTGTAATGACTCTTCTGTTTCTATATTGTGAAATACATTAAGGAGTATAGGTATTAGCTCTTCTTGGAAGTTCTGGTAGAATTCTGCATTGAAACCATCTCGTCCTGGGCTTTTTTTGGAAGGGAGATTTTTGATAACAGTTTCTAATTCTTCGCAACTAACAGGTCTATTTAGATTGTTCACCTGGTCTTGGTTTAGCTTTGGTATGGTACTTATCTAAAAAAATGTCCATTTCTTTTGCATTTTCCAGTTTTGTGGCATACAGGCTTTTGTAGTAAGATCTAATGATTCTCTGAATTTCCTCTGTGTCTGTGGTTATGTCCCCCTTTTCATTTCTGATCTTATTTATTTGTGTGTTCTCTCTCTGTCGTTTAATTAGTTTGGATAGGGGTTTGTCGATCTTGTTGATTTTCTCCAAGAACCAACTTTTTGTTTCATTTATTCTTTGGACTGTTTCTGAGTTTCTATTTTGTTGATTTCAGCCCTCAGTTTGATTATTTCCAGTCTTCTACTCCTCCTGGGTACATCTGCTTCTTTTTTTTTCTAGATCTCTCAAGTGTGCTGTTAAGTCCCCAATGTATGCTTTCTCCATTCTCTTTAAGTGGGCACTTGGTGTTATCAACATTCCTCTTAGCACTGCTTTCATTGTGTCCCATAGGTTTGAGTATGTTGTCTCTTTGTTTTCATTAAATTCAAGGAAGACTTTAATTTCTTTCTTAATTTCTTCCTTGAACCAGGTGTAGTTCAGTAGTTGACTGTTCAGTTTCCATGAGTTTGTCAGCTTTCTGCGGGTAGCATTGTTGTTGCCTTCTAACTTTAATCCGTGGTGATCTGATAAGACACAGGTGGACACTGATATTTTTTTGTATCTGTGGAGGTTTCCTTTGTTTCCCAGTATGTGGTCAATTTTCGAGAAGGTTCCCTGAGCTGCAGAGAAGAATGTGTATTCTTTCCTATTTGGGTGGAGTGTTCTATAGACGTCTGTTAAGTCCATTTGCTTCATTACCTCCAACAATTCTCTTAATTATCTACTAGGTTTCTGTCTGATTGACCTGTCCATTGGTGAGATTGGTGTGTTGAAGTCTCCTACTACTAGTGTGTGTGGTTTGATGTCTGTCTTGAGTTTTAGTAATATTTCTTTTACATAAGTGGGTGCTTTTTTAAAAATATTTATTTTTTATTATGTATACAATATTCTGTCTGTGTGTATGCCTGCAGGCCAGAAGAGGGAACCAGACCTCCTTACAGATGGTTGTGAGCCACCATGTGGATGCTGGGAATTGAACTCAGGACCTTTGGAAGAGCAGGCAATGCTCTTAACCTCTGAGCCACCTCTCCAGCCCCAAGTGGGTGGTTTTTATATTAGCGGCATAGATATTCAGAATTGAGAGTTCATCCTGCTGAATTGTTCCTGTTTGAAGTTAGTTTTGTCAGAAATTAGTATGGCCACACCTGCTTGTTTCTTAGGACAATTTGCTTGAAAAACCTTTTCCCAACCCTTTACTCTGAGTATATGCCTGTCTTTGTGGTTGAGATGTGTTTCGTGCAAACAGCAGAATGTTGGATCCTGTTTTCTTATCCAATCTCTTAGCCTGTGCCTCTTATAGGTGTATTGAGACCATTAATAATAAGTGATATTAATGACCAGTGGTTGTTTACTCTGGTTATTCTTATTGCTTTTGGTAGTAGAGTTTGTGTGTCTCCCTTCTTTGAGTTGTGCTATTGAAGGGTCGCTAGATGCCTGACTTATTGTAGGCAGTGTTGGCAATGTTGGATTCCTTGGGTTGTGATTTTCCTTCTATTACTTTCTGTAGGGCTGGATTTGTGGCTATGTATTGTTTAAATTTGTTCTTATCCTGGAATTTCTTGTTTTCTTCATTGATAGTGAACGATAGCTTGGCTGAGTATAGTCATTTGGGTTTGCATCCATAGTCTCTTAGTTTCTGCAGTACCTCTATCCAGGACCTTCTGGTTTTCATGGTTTCCATAGAGAAGTCAGGTGTAAGTCTGATAGGTTTACTTTTATATGTTACTTGCCCTTTTTCCTTTGCAGCTCTTAATATTCTTTCTTTAATCTGTATATTTTGTGTTTTGATTATTATATGACGAGGGGATTTTTTTTTTGATCCAGTCTATTTGTGTTCTGTATGCTTCTTGAACCTTCAAAGGAATATCTTTCTTTAGGTTGGGAAAGTTTTCTTCTATAATTTTATTAAATATATTTTCTGGACTATTGAGCTGTACTTCTCCTTCTTCTTCCCCTATTATTCTTAGATTTGGTCTTTTTATTGTGTCCCATATTTCCTGAATGTTTTGTGATGAGAATTTGTTGGTTTTGCTGTTTTCTTTGATCAGTGTGTTTATTTTCTCTATGGTATCTTCAGTGTCTGAGATTCTTTCTTCTATCTCTTGTAATCTATTGGTAGTACTTGTCTCTGTAGTTTCTGATAGTTTACCCATATTTTCTATCTCCAGCCTTCCCTCGGTTTGTGTTTTCTTCATTACTTCCATTTCATTCTTCAAGTCTTGAACCGTTTCCCATACCTGTTTGATTGCTTTTTCTTGTTTCTCTTGGTTTTCTTGGGTATCTTTGAGAGATTTATTCATTTCCTCTACCTTTTTTTTTGTAATCTCTATTTTATATGGCAGTTTTTCACCTCCTACTTAAGGTCCTCTATTATTTTCATATAATTCAGTTTAGAGTCAATTTCTTCTATTTCTTCTGGAGTAGGGTGCACAATTCTTCTTATTTCAGGATCCCTGTATTCTGGTAATGTCATGTTGCCTTTCAGGTTGTTGGAGGAATTCTTGCATTGGTGCCTGCCCATCTCTTCCTTCAAATGGAGCCAGGAGAGGCCTGGTGTCTTGGTCCAGTCTTTGCTGTGACTGACTCTCTGGGTGTATCTCCTCAGTGTAGAAGCAGGAACCGTTCCCTTCTAGATGGAACTCCTCAGCACCGAAACATGGATTCCTGGTAGTCCAATGACCAGTGGGCAAAAGGGAGAACTTCGGGGGCAGGGCGGGGTCGAGTAGAACACCAGAGATCATGCAGCACAAGCTGAAGGTGCTCGTGCTCCTTTTCAGGGGACCTTGAGGCCTGCCCGATAGACAGGCACTCACCGCTCTGGGTGGGTAGCCTTGGTGGAGGAGCAGGAAACTGTTCTTGAGCAAAGGACCTAGCAGACAGCAGGGCAGGCTTGGGGGGAGGCTGCGAGGCTGGGTCGTGTGTAAGAAAGACAGCCCTGCAGCAGGAGCTGGGGGATGTGTGGTTGTGCTCTCTTCTGGGACAGTCTGCCCCTGGATAGCACACACTCCCCCGTCCAAATGGAACTCCTCAGCACCGACTCAGCATGCTATTTCCATGTATGATGACTTCAGTGTTACCCATATATGTCACAACAAAGAACAACTTTGTTTTGTGGGTCCTGGGGATTGAACTAGGTCATGAACTTCAGAAGCATGTACCTGGCCTAATTGTCGATATTCTTTTTAGTGGGTCATGACATCTTTTGTGGCTTTGGTATCAGGGACTAGGTCTGCTTATTTAAACCTGACTAGTCAGTAGCCCTGGGCAAACACTAGGTTAAATTTGCTTCCATCATGCTGCATCTGCACCTGAGTCCTTGTATTACACCTGTGCACCATCACATACAGCTAGTTTTATTTTGGGAGGACTTTGTGTCATGTAGTCTAGGTTGGCCTTCAGGTCAGTAAGTAGCCTGGGTTCACCTTGCACTTTTCCCTAACATAAGCTACATTCTCCAGTTTGTGATATTTAAATAGGAAACACTGAGGCTGTGCCCAATCACATACAATTTTAACATTAGCACTGGGAAGTCAGAGGCAAACCTCCTTTATACAGTAAGATCAAGAGATAGTTACAGAAAGAAAAAAAGCACTAATAATTTTTAGGCTTGTTTATCAAACACTTCATGACATTTATTTATTGTGCATGTGCATGTGTGTTTTCATGATTATTCAGTATCATAATGAGCCATGCTTGCTAGTTAAAAGTAATGTGTAGGAGGTAGGCTGACTACCAGGACATGCCTGCATTTTATCCTACATTTCCTCCTTCTATATCATTTTACTTTCCTTATTGCAGAGCCTCATGAACAGTGAGCAGAATATGGCAACCAATATTATTACAACTTAAAAGATAATAGCATACTTAAAGTAAAAACAGGACAACTGACAATTTAGCTGATGACAGTTTGTCACTCATGTTGAGGACCAAGTAGTTGTTACTATCGTTACCTTGGTGCACCCCAAAACAAAAGACCACAATGCCTCTGGGTAAGAAAGGTGTAGGGAGAAGAACCACTCCAGTAATGGTTTTAGGTAACAGCATCTGCTTTACTGCCTGTGAGCAACTCATTATACAGTGGAAACCTATTGTCTATAATTGGTTAGCCCATTATTTATTAGCACCGTCTTTTTTTTTTTTATTTACAAAGTGAGGTTTACTTAGCTTTGGTGGGGGAGACATTTTTAATGACTATCAAATTATGTTTATCTACAAACATCAGTTTTATGTTCAGTACAGCAAGGTTAGTAGTGTCATAACAATGATAGTTTTATTTTTTTTACAATTTTATTTTCCCATTTGAATAAACTGAATTTATGATCTTAAACATCTACAAATTTTCAAGTTACATAAAATTTCAAACTATGCATAGTAAAAAGAAAAATATCAGATGCAAAATCACCTGCCTGTAATGTAACTTGAGCAATTATCAACTCAGTGAACTTATTTCTCCGTCTGCTGGAAATCACTGTTGTGTGATAACTAGAGATTAATAATTGTCCTGTAGCTGTGTCAGAACTATCACAGGCTTTGGCTTATCAAGTTCAATTCATTTTTATCTTATGGAAATGAACACTGACTCATTTCACATGCCCCCATTTAAAATCCCATTTTCTATTCCTGGTCAGCATTTGTGAGTTTGAAAGTTGAAGTGAGAGGAAGTCTGCAGCAGTGTCTGTGGCGGTGTCGTCTTCATTTCCCCTTCCTTTTAAGGAGAGATCAGTGCAAAGATCAAGGTCTGACACCACAGGTCAGCCCCACTTAATCTAAACGAGGAACATATGCTGGAACCACAAGTATTTCACCTGGGTTTTCATGGTCCCTCCCAAGATGCTTTTCCCATCTTTGTCCTGAGTATTCATCAGGATTTCCAACTTCCCGTATCAATCAGACTTCTTCATACCTTTGCTTTAGAAGTCACTCAGCCCTGTCTTCCCTTCTCCTCTCCAGGGTGCCAATATGTTGTTGTACATTTGATTTCTTTTTTTTTTTACTTATTTATTTATTTTTATTCTTTTTTAATTAAAATTTCCACCTGCTCCCCATTTCCCATTTCCCTCCCCTCCTCCCAAATATTGCCCTCCCCCCACTTCCCTCCCCCTATCCCCACTCCTCTTCTCCTCCCCCCACTCCATTCCCCCTCCCTCTCGATACTGAAGAGCAGTCCAAATTCCCTGCCCTGCGGGAAGACCAAGGTCCTTCTATCTACGTCCAGAAAGGTGAGCGTCCAAACAGGCTAAGCTCCCACAAAGCCAGTTCATGTATTAGGATCGAAACCTAGTGCCATTGTCCTTGGCTTCTCATCAGTCTTCATTGACCGCCATGCTCAGAGAGTCCGGAATCAACCCATGCTTATTCAGTCCCAGACCAGCTGGCCTTGGTGGGCTCCCAATAAATCAGTTCCACTGTCACAGTGGGTGGGTGCATCCCTCGTGGTCCTGATTTTTTGCTCATGTTCTCCCTCCTTCTGCTCCTCATTTGGACCTTAAGAGCTCAGACCGTTGCTCCAAATTGAGACTCTGTCTCTACCTCGATCCATCGCCAGATGAAGGTTCTAAGGTGATATGCAAGATATTCATCAGTATAGGATAGGGTCATTTCAGGTTCCCTCTCCTTAGTTGCCCAAGGTACCAGCTGGGGACATATTCCTGGACACCTGCGAACCCCTCAAGAGTCAAGTCTCTTGCCAACCCTAAGATGGCTCCCTTAGACAGGATATATACTTCGCTGCTCCCGTATCCATCCTTCCTATATCCCAACCATCCCAATCCTCCGAGCTCCTCCCATCCTCCCCTTCTCATATTTCTTTTTTTTTTTTTTTTTTTTTTTTTTTTTATTTTTTATTCTTTTTTAATTAAAATTTCCACCTGCTCCCCGTTTCCCATTTCCCTCCCCTCCTCCCAAATATTGCCCCCTCCCCCCACTCCCCTCCCCCTATCCCCACTCCTCTTCTCCTCCCCCCACACCATTCCCCCTCCCTCTCGATACTGAAGAGCAGTCCAAATTCTCTGCCCTGCGGGAAGACGAAGGTCTTCTATCTACGTCCAGGAAGGTGAGCTTCTAAACAGGCTAAGCTCCCACAAAGCCAGTTCATGTATTAGGATTGAAACCTAGTGCCATTGTCCTTGGCTTCTCATCAGTCTTCGTTGACCGCCATGCTCAGAGAGTCCGGAATCAACCCATGCTTATTCAGTCCCAGACCAGCTGGCCTTGGTGGGCTCCTAATAAATCAGTTCCACTGTCACAGTGGGTGGGTGCATCCCTCGTGGTCCTGATTTTTTGCTCTTGTTCTCCCTCCTTCTGCTCCTCATTTGGACCTTAAGAGCTCAGACCGTTGCTCCAAATTGAGACTCTGTCTCTACCTTGATCCATCGCCAGATGAAGGTTCTAAGGTGATATGCAAGATATTCATCAGTATAGGATAGGGTCATTTCAGGTTCCCTCTCCTTAGTTGCCCAAGGTACCAGCTGGGGACATATTCCTGGACACCTGCGAACCCCTCTAGAGTCAAGTCTCTTGCCAACCCTAAGATGGCTCCCTTAGATAGGATATATACTTCGCTGCTCCCGTATCCATCCTTCCTATATCCCAACCATCCCAATCCCCCGAGCTCCTCCCATCCTCCCCTTCTCATATTTCTCATCCCATTTCCCCTTTGCCCCATGCCACCTCACCCGCAAGTTCCCATTTTTTGCCCTGCAATCTTGTCTACTTCCCCCTCTCCATGCGGATGACTATATGATTTTCTTTGGGTTCACTTTCTTATTTAACTTCTATAGGATCGCACATTATATGCTTAATGTCTTTTACTTATGGCTAGAAACCGATTATGAGTGAGTACATCCCATGTTCCTCTTTTTGGGTCTGGGATACCTCACTCAGGATAGTGTTTTCTATTTCCATCCATTTGCACGCAAAATTCGAGAAGTCATTGTTTTTTACTGCTGAGTAGTACTCTAATATGTATATATTCCACACTTTCTTCATCCATTCCTCCATTGAAGGGCATCTAGGTTGTTTCCAGGTTTTGGCTATTACAAACAATGCTGCTATGAACATAGTTGAACAGATACTTTTGTCATTTGATGTGGCATCTCTTGGGTATATTCCCAATAGTGGTATTACTGGATCTTGGGGTAGGTTGATCCCTAATTTCCTGAGAAATCGCCACACTGATTTCCAAAGTGGTTGCACAAGTTTGCATTCCCACCAGCAATGAATGAGTGTGCCTCTTTCTCCACAACCTCTCCAGCAAAGGCTATCATTGGTGTTTTTGATTTTAGCCATTCTGACAGGTGTAAGATGGTATCTCAAAGTTGTTTTAATTTGCATTTCCCTTATCGCTAAGGAGGTTGAGCATGACCTTAGGTGTCTTTTGGCCATTTGAATTTCTTCTGTTGAGAATTCTCTGTTCAGATCAGTGCCCCATTTTTTTATTGGGTTCATTAGCATTTTAAAGTTTAGTTTCTTGAGTTCTTTATATATTTTGGTGATCAGACCTTTGTCTGTTGCAGGGTTGGTGAAGATCTTCTCCCAGTCAGTGGGTTGCCTTTTTGTCTTAGTGACAGTGTCCTTTGCTTTACAGAAGCTACTCAGTTTCAGGAGGTCCCATTTATTCAATGTTGCCCTTAATGTCTGTGCTGCTGGGGATAAACGTAGGAAGTGATCTCCTGTACCCATATGTTGTAGAGTACTTCCAACTTTTTCTTCTATCAGGTTCAGTGTGTTCAGACTAATATTGAGGTCTTTAATCCATTTGGACTTGAGTTTTGTGCATGGTGATAGATATGGATCTATTTTCATTCTTCTACACGTTGACAACCAGTTCTGCCAGCACCATTTGTTGAAGATGCTCTCTTTTTTCCATTGAATACTTTTAGCTCCTTTATCAAAAATTAGGTGTTCATAAGTTTGTGGGTTAAAATCAGGGTCTTCTACTCGGTTCCATTGATCGACTTCTCTGTTTTTATGCCAATACCAAGCTGTTTTCAATACTGAGGCTCTGTAATAGAGTTTGAGGTCAGGGATGGTAATGCCTCCAGACGATCCTTTATTATATAAGATTGTTTTGGCTATCCTGGGTTTTTTGTTTCTCCATATAAAGTTGATTATTGTCCTCTCAAGATCTGTGAAGAATTTTGATGGGATTTTAATGGGGATTGCATTGAATCTATAAATTGCCCTTGGTAGAATTGCCATTTTTACTATGTTGATCCTCCCTATCCAAGAGCAAGGGAGATCCTTCCATTTTCTGGTATCCTCCTCAATTTCTTTCTTCATTGACTTAAAGTTCTTGTCAAATAGATCCTTTACTTCTTTGGTTAGGGTTACCCCAAGATATTTTATGCTGTTTGTGGCTATCGTGAAGGGTGATGCTTCTCTGATTTCCATCTCTGCTTCCTTATCCTTTGTGTATAGGAGGGCAACTGATTTTTTGGAATTGATCTTGTATCCTGCAACGCTACTAAAGGTGTTTATCAGCTGAAGGAGTTCTTTGCTGGAGTTTTTGGGGTCGCTTATGTACACTATCATATCGTCTGCAAATAATGAAAGTTTAACTTCTTCCTTTCCGATTTGAATCCCTTTGATCCCCTTATGTTGTCTTATTGCTATTGCTAGAATTTCAAGCACTATATTAAAGAGGTATGGAGAGAGTGGACAACCTTGTCGTGTTCCTGATTTTAGTGGAATAGCTTTGAGTTTCTCTCCATTTAATTTGATGTTAGCTGACGGCTTGCTATAAATAGCTTTTATTATATTTAGGAACGACCCTTGTATTCCTAATCTCTCTAAGACCTTTATCATAAAGGGATGTTGAATTTTGTCAAATGCTTTTTCCGCATCTAATGAAATGATCATATGGTTTTTTTCTTTCAGATTATTTATATGATGGATTACATTGATAGATTTTCGTATGTTGAACCAGCCCTGCATCTCTGGGATGAAGCCTACTTGATCATAATGGATAATTTTTCTAATGTGTTCTTGGATTCGGTTTGCCAGTATTTTATTGAGTATTTTTGCGTCGATGTTCATGAGTGAGATTGGCCTGTAGTTCTCTTTCTTGGTTGTGTCTTTGTGTGGTTTTGGTATCAGAGTAACTTCAGCTTCATAAAAGGAATTTGGCAATGACTTCTCTGTTTCAATATTGTGAAATACATTAAGGAGTATAGGTATTAGGTCTTCTTGGAAGTTCTGGTAGAATTCTGCATTAAAGCCGTCTGGACCTGGGCTTTTTTTGGTGGGAAGGTTTTTTATAACAACTTCTAATTCTTCGCGACTAACGGGTCTATTTAGATTGTTCACCTGGTCCTGGTTTAACTTTGGTATATGGTACTTATCTAAAAAAGTGTCCATTTCTTTTACATTTTCCAATTTTGTGGCATACAGGTTTTTGTAGTAAGATCTAATGATTCTCTGAATTTCGTCTGTGTCTGTGGTTATGTCTCCCTTTTCGTTTCTGATTTTGTTAATTTGCGTATTCTCTCTCCGCCGTTTGATTAGTTTGGATAGGGGTTTATCAATCTTATTGATTTTCTCCAAGAACCAGCTTTTTGTTTCATTGATTCTTTGGATTGTTTTCTGTGTTTCTATTTTGTTGATTTCAGCCCTCAATTTGATTATTTCCAGTCTTCTACTTCTCCTAGGTGAGTCTGCTTCTTTTCTTTCTAAAGCTTTAAGGTGGGCTATTAGGTCTCCAATGTGTGCTTTCTCCGTTTTCTTTATGTGGGCACTTAATGCTATGAACTTTCCTCTTAGCACTGCTTTCATAGTGTCCCATAGGTTTGAGTATGATGAGTCTTCGTTTTCATTGAATTCAAGAAAGACTTTAATTTCTTTCTTTATTTCTTCCTTGATCCAGGTGTGGTTCAGTAGTTGACTGTCCAATTTCCATGAGTTCATAGGCTTTCTGGGGATAGCATTGTTGTTGAATTCTAACTTTAATCCATGGTGATCTGATAAGACACAGGTGGTTACCGATATTTTTTTGTAACTGTGTAAGTTTGCTTTGTTACCGAGTATGTGGTCTATTTTCGAGAAGGTTCCATGAGCTGCAGAGAAGAAGGTATATTCTTTCTTATTTGAGTGGAATGTTCTATAGATGTCTGTTAAGTCCATTTGATTCATTACCTCCCTTAATCCTCTTATTTCTCTGTTAGGTTTCTGTCTGATTGACCTGTCCATTGGTGAGAGAGGAGTGTTGAAATCTCCTACTATTAGTGTGTGTGGTTTGATGACTGCCTTGAGTTTTAGTAACGTTTCTTTTACATAAGTGGGTGCTTTTATATTAGGGGCATAGATATTCAGGATTGAGACTTCATCCTGGTGAATTGTTCCTGTTATGAGTAAAAAATGTCCATCTCCATCTCTTTTGATTGATTTTAGTTTGAAGTCAACTTTCTTAGAAATTAGTATGGCCACACCTGCTTGTTTCTTAGGTCCGTTTGCTTGATAAACCTTTTCCCAGCCCTTTACTCTGAGTAGATGTCTGTCTTTGTGGTTGAGGTGTGTTTCTTGTAAGCAGCAGAATGTTGGATCCTGTTTTCGTATCCAATCTCTTAGCCTGTGCCTCTTTATAGGTGAGTTGAGTCCATTGATATTAAGTGATATTAATGACCAGTGGTTGTTAACTCCGGTCATTTTTCCTTTCTTTCCTTCTTTCCTTTGGTAGTAGAGTTTGTGTGTTTCCCTTCTTCAAGTTGTGCTGGTGAAGGGTCATTAGATGTCTGAGTTATTGTGGGCATTGTTGGACTCCTTGGTTTGTGATTTTCCTTCAATTACTTTCTGAAGGGCTGGATTTGTGGCTACGTATTGTTTAAATTTGTTTTTATCCTGGAAAATTTTGTTTTCTCCATTTATAGTGAACGAAAGCTTGGCTGGGTATAGTAGTCTGGGCTTGCATCCATGGTCTCGTAGTTTCTGCAGTATATCTATCCAGGACCTTCTGGCTTTCATGGTTTCCATAGAGAAATCAGGTGTAAGTCTGATAGGTTTACCTTTATAGGTAACTTGACCTTTTTCCTTTGCAGCTCTTAATATTCTTTCTTTATTCTGTATGTTTTGTGTTTTGATTATTATATGACGAGGAGATGTTTTTTTTTGATCCAGTCGATTTGGTGTTCTGTATGCTTCTTGGACCTTCAAAGGAATATCTTTCTTAAGGTTGGGAAAGTTTTCTTCTATAATTTTATTAAATATATTTTCTGGACCATTGAGCTGTAGATCTTCTCCTTCTTCTATCCCTATTATTCTTAGGTTTGGTCTTTTTATTGTGTCCCAGATTTCCCGAATGTTTTGTGATGAGAATTTGTTGGTTATGCTGTTTTCTTTGATGAGAGTGTTTATTTTCTCTATGGTATCTTCAGTGTCTGAGATTCTTTCTTCTATCTCTTGTAATCTGTTGGTGGTACTTGTCTCTGTAGTTCCTGTTCGTTTATTCAAATTTTCCATCTCCATCCTTCCCTCGGTTTGTGTTTTCTTTATTACTTCCACTTCATTCTTCAAGTCTTGAACCGTTTCCCTTACCTGTTTGATTACTTTTTCTTGTTTCTCTTGGTTTTCTTGGGTATCTTTGAGAGATTTATTCATTTCCTCTACCTTTTTGTTTGTAATCTCTAATTGGTTGTGGCAGTTTTTCACCTCCTGTTTAAGGTCCTCTATTATTTTCATAAAATTCACTTTTGAGTCGAATTCTTCTAATTCTTCTGGATTAGGGTGTACACTTCTCATTTCGGGATTCCTGGATCCTGGTGATGTCACGTTGCCTTTCAAGTTGTTGGGGGAATTCTTGCATTGGCGCCTGCCCATCTTTTCCTTCAAATGGAGCCAGGAGAGGCCTGATGTCTTGGACCAGTCTTTGCTGTGACTAACTCTCTAGGTGTATCTCCTCAGTGTAGGGGCAGGAACCGTTCTCTTCCAGGTGAACTCCTCAACACCAAAACATGGATGCGTGGTATTCCAATGACCCGCGTAAAGAAGGCCGAATGCAAGGGGTCGGGCGGGGTCCAGTAGAACACAGGCGACACTGCAGTACAAGCTGGAGGTGCCTGCGCTCCCTTTCGGGGGTTGCTGAGGCCTGCCCGCTAGGCAGGCACTCACTGCTCTGGTTGGGTATCCTTAGTGTAGGGGCGTTTGTGCTCTCTACCGGGACCGTCCGCCCCAGGATAGTACACACTCACCCGTCCCGATGAAACTTCTGGCACCTACACAGGAACTCCTGGATGCCCCAATGAGCCAGGGACTAAGGGAAGTAGGGCGCAGGCAGAGCAGGTCCAGGAGATCACAGCAGAGACTGCAGCCCCAGCAGCAGGGGCCCGCTTTCCCTGGCGGGGACCTTGAGGCCTGCCCTCTAGTCAGGCACTCACTGGTCTGGGCTGGTAGCCTTAGTGAAAGGGCAGGAAACTGTTCCACAGCTAAGGACTTTGCAGACAAGGCAGGCTTGGGGGTGGTGGTGGGGGCGGGTGTGTAGGAGAGAAAGCCTTGCAGCAGGAGCTGGGGGAGGGGTGTTTGTGCTCTCTACCGGGACCGTCTGCCCCAGGATAGCACACACTCACCCGTCCCGATGAAACTTCTCGGCACCTACACAGGAACTCCTGGATGCCCCAATGAGCCAGGGACAAAGGGAAGTAGGGCGCAGGCAGAGCAGGTCCAGGAGATCACAGCAGAGACTGCAGCCCCAGCAGCGGGGGCCCGCTTTCCCTGGCGGGGACCTTGAGGCCTGCCCTCTAGTCAGGCCCTCACTACTCTGGGTTGGTAGCCTCAGTGAAAGGGCAGGAAACTGTTCCACAGTAAAGGACCTTGCAGACAAGGCAGGCTTGGGGGTGGGGGTGGGGGGCGGGTGTGTAGGAAAGAAAGCCTTGCAGCAGGAGCTGGGGGGGGGGGGGCGTTTGTGCTCTCTACCGGGACAGTGCGCCCCAGGATAGCACACACTCACCCATCCAGATGGGACTTCTCAGCACCTATGCAGGGATTCCTGGTGGCCCCAATGAGCCAGGGACCAAGGGAAATAGGGGGCAGGGAGAGCAGGTCCAGGAGATCACAAGCAGAGACTGCAACCCCAGCAGCAGGGGCCTGCTTCCCCTGGCGGGGACCTTGAGGCCTGCCCTCTAGTCAGGCACTCACTGGTCTGGGCTGGTAGCCTTAGTGAAAGGGCAGGAAACTGTTCCACAGCTAAGGACCTTGCAGACAAGGCAGGCTTGGGGGTGGGGGTGGGGGCGGGTGTGTAGGAGAGAAAGCTTTGCAGCAGGAGCTGGGGGAGGGGCGTTTGTGCTCTCTACCGGGACCGTCTGCCCCAGGATAGCACACACTCACCCGTCCCGATGAAACTTCTCGGCACCTACACAGGAACTCCTGGATGCCCCAATGAGCCAGGGACAAAGGGAAGTAGGGCGCAGGCAGAGCAGGTCCAGGAGATCACAGCAGAGACTGCAGCCCCAGCAGCAGGGGCCCGCTTTCCCTGGCGGGGACCTTGAGGCCTGCCCTCTAGTCAGGCCCTCACTACTCTGGGTTGGTAGCCTCAGTGAAAGGGCAGGAAACTGTTCCACAGTAAAGGACCTTGCAGACAAGGCAGGCTTGGGGGTGGGGGTGGGGGCGGGTGTGTAGGAGAGAAAGCTTTGCAGCAGGAGCTGGGGGAGGGGCGTTTGTGCTCTCTACCTGGACCGTCTGCCCCAGGATAGCACACACTCACCCGCCCGATGAAACTTCTCGGCACCTACACAGGAACTCCTGGATGCCCCAATGAGCCAGGGACAAAGGGAAGTAGGGCGCAGGCAGAGCAGGTCCAGGAGATCACAGCAGAGACTGCAGCCCCAGCAGCGGGGGCCCGCTTTCCCTGGCGGGGACCTTGAGGCCTGCCCTCTAGTCAGGCCCTCACTACTCTGGGTTGGTAGCCTCAGTGAAAGGGCAGGAAACTGTTCCACAGTAAAGGACCTTGACCCTTCTCATATTTCTCATCCCATTTCCCCTTTGCCCCATGCCACCTCACCCGCAAGTTCCCATTTTTTGCCCTGCAATCTTGTCTACTTCCCCCTCTCCATGCGGATGACTATATGATTTTCTTTGGGTTCACTTTCTTATTTAACTTCTATAGGATCGCACATTATATGCTTAATGTCTTTTACTTATGGCTAGAAACCGATTATGAGTGAGTACATCCCATGTTCCTCTTTTTGGGTCTGGGATACCTCACTCAGGATAGTGTTTTCTATTTCCATCCATTTGCACGCAAAATTCGAGAAGTCATTGTTTTTTACTGCTGAGTAGTACTCTAATATGTATATATTCCACACTTTCTTCATCCATTCCTCCATTGAAGGGCATCTAGGTTGTTTCCAGGTTTTGGCTATTACAAACAATGCTGCTATGAACATAGTTGAACAGATACTTTTGTCATTTGATGTGGCATCTCTTGGGTATATTCCCAATAGTGGTATTACTGGATCTTGGGGTAGGTTGATCCCTAATTTCCTGAGAAATCGCCACACTGATTTCCAAAGTGGTTGCACAAGTTTGCATTCCCACCAGCAATGAATGAGTGTGCCTCTTTCTCCACAACCTCTCCAGCAAAGGCTATCATTGGTGTTCTTGATTTTAGCCATTCTGACAGGTGTAAGATGGTATCTCAAAGTTGTTTTAATTTGCATTTCCCTTATCGCTAAGGAGGTTGAGCATGACCTTAGGTGTCTTTTGGCCATTTGAATTTCTTCTGTTGAGAATTCTCTGTTCAGATCAGTGCCCCATTTTTTTATTGGGTTCATTAGCATTTTAAAGTTTAGTTTCTTGAGTTCTTTATATATTTTGGTGATCAGACCTTTGTCTGTTGCAGGGTTGGTGAAGATCTTCTCCCAGTCAGTGGGTTGCCTTTTTGTCTTAGTGACAGTGTCCTTTGCTTTACAGAAGCTACTCAGTTTCAGGAGGTCCCATTTATTCAATGTTGCCCTTAATGTCTGTGCTGCTGGGGATAAACGTAGGAAGTGATCTCCTGTACCCATATGTTGTAGAGTACTTCCAACTTTTTCTTCTATCAGGTTCAGTGTGTTCAGACTAATATTGAGGTCTTTAATCCATTTGGACTTGAGTTTTGTGCATGGTGATAGATATGGATCTATTTTCATTCTTCTACACGTTGACAACCAGTTCTGCCAGCACCATTTGTTGAAGATGCTCTCTTTTTTCCATTGAATACTTTTAGCTCCTTTATCAAAAATTAGGTGTTCATAAGTTTGTGGGTTAAAATCAGGGTCTTCTACTCGGTTCCATTGATCGACTTCTCTGTTTTTATGCCAATACCAAGCTGTTTTCAATACTGAGGCTCTGTAATAGAGTTTGAGGTCAGGGATGGTAATGCCTCCAGACGATCCTTTATTATATAAGATTGTTTTGGCTATCCTGGGTTTTTTGTTTCTCCATATAAAGTTGATTATTGTCCTCTCAAGATCTGTGAAGAATTTTGATGGGATTTTAATGGGGATTGCATTGAATCTATAAATTGCCCTTGGTAGAATTGCCATTTTTACTATGTTGATCCTCCCTATCCAAGAGCAAGGGAGATCCTTCCATTTTCTGGTATCCTCCTCAATTTCTTTCTTCATTGACTTAAAGTTCTTGTCAAATAGATCCTTTACTTCTTTGGTTAGGGTTACCCCAAGATATTTTATGCTGTTTGTGGCTATCGTGAAGGGTGATGCTTCTCTGATTTCCATCTCTGCTTCCTTATCCTTTGTGTATAGGAGGGCAACTGATTTTTTGGAATTGATCTTGTATCCTGCAACGCTACTAAAGGTGTTTATCAGCTGAAGGAGTTCTTTGCTGGAGTTTTTGGGGTCGCTTATGTACACTATCATATCGTCTGCAAATAATGAAAGTTTAACTTCTTCCTTTCCGATTTGAATCCCTTTGATCCCCTTATGTTGTCTTATTGCTATTGCTAGAATTTCAAGCACTATATTAAAGAGGTATGGAGAGAGTGGACAACCTTGTCGTGTTCCTGATTTTAGTGGAATAGCTTTGAGTTTCTCTCCATTTAATTTGATGTTAGCTGACGGCTTGCTATAAATAGCTTTTATTATATTTAGGAACGACCCTTGTATTCCTAATCTCTCTAAGACCTTTATCATAAAGGGATGTTGAATTTTGTCAAATGCTTTTTCCGCATCTAATGAAATGATCATATGGTTTTTTTCTTTCAGATTATTTATATGATGGATTACATTGATAGATTTTCGTATGTTGAACCAGCCCTGCATCTCTGGGATGAAGCCTACTTGATCATAATGGATAATTTTTCTAATGTGTTCTTGGATTCGGTTTGCCAGTATTTTATTGAGTATTTTTGCGTCGATGTTCATGAGTGAGATTGGCCTGTAGTTCTCTTTCTTGGTTGTGTCTTTGTGTGGTTTTGGTATCAGAGTAACTTCAGCTTCATAAAAGGAATTTGGCAATGACTTCTCTGTTTCAATATTGTGAAATACATTAAGGAGTATAGGTATTAGGTCTTCTTGGAAGTTCTGGTAGAATTCTGCATTAAAGCCGTCTGGACCTGGGCTTTTTTTGGTGGGAAGGTTTTTTATAACAACTTCTAATTCTTCGCGACTAACGGGTCTATTTAGATTGTTCACCTGGTCCTGGTTTAACTTTGGTATATGGTACTTATCTAAAAAAGTGTCCATTTCTTTTACATTTTCCAATTTTGTGGCATACAGGTTTTTGTAGTAAGATCTAATGATTCTCTGAATTTCGTCTGTGTCTGTGGTTATGTCTCCCTTTTCGTTTCTGATTTTGTTAATTTGCGTATTCTCTCTCCGCCGTTTGATTAGTTTGGATAGGGGTTTATCAATCTTATTGATTTTCTCCAAGAACCAGCTTTTTGTTTCATTGATTCTTTGGATTGTTTTCTGTGTTTCTATTTTGTTGATTTCAGCCCTCAATTTGATTATTTCCAGTCTTCTACTTCTCCTAGGTGAGTCTGCTTCTTTTCTTTCTAAAGCTTTAAGGTGGGCTATTAGGTCTCCAATGTGTGCTTTCTCCGTTTTCTTTATGTGGGCACTTAATGCTATGAACTTTCCTCTTAGCACTGCTTTCATAGTGTCCCATAGGTTTGAGTATGATGAGTCTTCGTTTTCATTGAATTCAAGAAAGACTTTAATTTCTTTCTTTATTTCTTCCTTGATCCAGGTGTGGTTCAGTAGTTGACTGTCCAATTTCCATGAGTTCATAGGCTTTCTGGGGATAGCATTGTTGTTGAATTCTAACTTTAATCCATGGTGATCTGATAAGACACAGGTGGTTACCGATATTTTTTTGTAACTGTGTAAGTTTGCTTTGTTACCGAGTATGTGGTCTATTTTCGAGAAGGTTCCATGAGCTGCAGAGAAGAAGGTATATTCTTTCTTATTTGAGTGGAATGTTCTATAGATGTCTGTTAAGTCCATTTGATTCATTACCTCCCTTAATCCTCTTATTTCTCTGTTAGGTTTCTGTCTGATTGACCTGTCCATTGGTGAGAGAGGAGTGTTGAAATCTCCTACTATTAGTGTGTGTGGTTTGATGACTGCCTTGAGTTTTAGTAACGTTTCTTTTACATAAGTGGGTGCTTTTATATTAGGGGCATAGATATTCAGGATTGAGACTTCATCCTGGTGAATTGTTCCTGTTATGAGTAAAAAATGTCCATCTCCATCTCTTTTGATTGATTTTAGTTTGAAGTCAACTTTCTTAGAAATTAGTATGGCCACACCTGCTTGTTTCTTAGGTCCGTTTGCTTGATAAACCTTTTCCCAGCCCTTTACTCTGAGTAGATGTCTGTCTTTGTGGTTGAGGTGTGTTTCTTGTAAGCAGCAGAATGTTGGATCCTGTTTTCGTATCCAATCTCTTAGCCTGTGCCTCTTTATAGGTGAGTTGAGTCCATTGATATTAAGTGATATTAATGACCAGTGGTTGTTAACTCCGGTCATTTTTCCTTTCTTTCCTTCTTTCCTTTGGTAGTAGAGTTTGTGTGTTTCCCTTCTTCAAGTTGTGCTGGTGAAGGGTCATTAGATGTCTGAGTTATTGTGGGCATTGTTGGACTCCTTGGTTTGTGATTTTCCTTCAATTACTTTCTGAAGGGCTGGATTTGTGGCTACGTATTGTTTAAATTTGTTTTTATCCTGGAAAATTTTGTTTTCTCCATTTATAGTGAACGAAAGCTTGGCTGGGTATAGTAGTCTGGGCTTGCATCCATGGTCTCGTAGTTTCTGCAGTATATCTATCCAGGACCTTCTGGCTTTCATGGTTTCCATAGAGAAATCAGGTGTAAGTCTGATAGGTTTACCTTTATAGGTAACTTGACCTTTTTCCTTTGCAGCTCTTAATATTCTTTCTTTATTCTGTATGTTTTGTGTTTTGATTATTATATGACGAGGAGATGTTTTTTTTTGATCCAGTCGATTTGGTGTTCTGTATGCTTCTTGGACCTTCAAAGGAATATCTTTCTTAAGGTTGGGAAAGTTTTCTTCTATAATTTTATTAAATATATTTTCTGGACCATTGAGCTGTAGATCTTCTCCTTCTTCTATCCCTATTATTCTTAGGTTTGGTCTTTTTATTGTGTCCCAGATTTCCCGAATGTTTTGTGATGAGAATTTGTTGGTTATGCTGTTTTCTTTGATGAGAGTGTTTATTTTCTCTATGGTATCTTCAGTGTCTGAGATTCTTTCTTCTATCTCTTGTAATCTGTTGGTGGTACTTGTCTCTGTAGTTCCTGTTCGTTTATTCAAATTTTCCATCTCCATCCTTCCCTCGGTTTGTGTTTTCTTTATTACTTCCACTTCATTCTTCAAGTCTTGAACCGTTTCCCTTACCTGTTTGATTACTTTTTCTTGTTTCTCTTGGTTTTCTTGGGTATCTTTGAGAGATTTATTCATTTCCTCTACCTTTTTGTTTGTAATCTCTAATTGGTTGTGGCAGTTTTTCACCTCCTGTTTAAGGTCCTCTATTATTTTCATAAAATTCACTTTTGAGTCGAATTCTTCTAATTCTTCTGGATTAGGGTGTACACTTCTCATTTCGGGATTCCTGGATCCTGGTGATGTCACGTTGCCTTTCAAGTTGTTGGGGGAATTCTTGCATTGGCGCCTGCCCATCTTTTCCTTCAAATGGAGCCAGGAGAGGCCTGATGTCTTGGACCAGTCTTTGCTGTGACTAACTCTCTAGGTGTATCTCCTCAGTGTAGGGGCAGGAACCGTTCTCTTCCAGGTGAACTCCTCAACACCAAAACATGGATGCGTGGTATTCCAATGACCCGCGTAAAGAAGGCCGAATGCAAGGGGTCGGGCGGGGTCCAGTAGAACACAGGCGACACTGCAGTACAAGCTGGAGGTGCCTGCGCTCCCTTTCGGGGGTTGCTGAGGCCTGCCCGCTAGGCAGGCACTCACTGCTCTGGTTGGGTATCCTTAGTGTAGGGGCGTTTGTGCTCTCTACCGGGACCGTCCGCCCCAGGATAGTACACACTCACCCGTCCCGATGAAACTTCTGGCACCTACACAGGAACTCCTGGATGCCCCAATGAGCCAGGGACTAAGGGAAGTAGGGCGCAGGCAGAGCAGGTCCAGGAGATCACAGCAGAGACTGCAGCCCCAGCAGCAGGGGCCCGCTTTCCCTGGCGGGGACCTTGAGGCCTGCCCTCTAGTCAGGCACTCACTGGTCTGGGCTGGTAGCCTTAGTGAAAGGGCAGGAAACTGTTCCACAGCTAAGGACTTTGCAGACAAGGCAGGCTTGGGGGTGGGGGTGGGGGCGGGTGTGTAGGAGAGAAAGCCTTGCAGCAGGAGCTGGGGGAGGGGTGTTTGTGCTCTCTACCGGGACCGTCTGCCCCAGGATAGCACACACTCACCCGTCCCGATGAAACTTCTCGGCACCTACACAGGAACTCCTGGATGCCCCAATGAGCCAGGGACAAAGGGAAGTAGGGCGCAGGCAGAGCAGGTCCAGGAGATCACAGCAGAGACTGCAGCCCCAGCAGCGGGGGCCCGCTTTCCCTGGCGGGGACCTTGAGGCCTGCCCTCTAGTCAGGCCCTCACTACTCTGGGTTGGTAGCCTCAGTGAAAGGGCAGGAAACTGTTCCACAGTAAAGGACCTTGCAGACAAGGCAGGCTTGGGGGTGGGGGTGGGGGGCGGGTGTGTAGGAAAGAAAGCCTTGCAGCAGGAGCTGGGGGGGGGGGGGCGTTTGTGCTCTCTACCGGGACAGTGCGCCCCAGGATAGCACACACTCACCCATCCAGATGGGACTTCTCAGCACCTATGCAGGGATTCCTGGTGGCCCCAATGAGCCAGGGACCAAGGGAAATAGGGGGCAGGGAGAGCAGGTCCAGGAGATCACAAGCAGAGACTGCAACCCCAGCAGCAGGGGCCTGCTTCCCCTGGCGGGGACCTTGAGGCCTGCCCTCTAGTCAGGCACTCACTGGTCTGGGCTGGTAGCCTTAGTGAAAGGGCAGGAAACTGTTCCACAGCTAAGGACCTTGCAGACAAGGCAGGCTTGGGGGTGGGGGTGGGGGCGGGTGTGTAGGAGAGAAAGCTTTGCAGCAGGAGCTGGGGGAGGGGCGTTTGTGCTCTCTACCGGGACCGTCTGCCCCAGGATAGCACACACTCACCCGTCCCGATGAAACTTCTCGGCACCTACACAGGAACTCCTGGATGCCCCAATGAGCCAGGGACAAAGGGAAGTAGGGCGCAGGCAGAGCAGGTCCAGGAGATCACAGCAGAGACTGCAGCCCCAGCAGCAGGGGCCCGCTTTCCCTGGCGGGGACCTTGAGGCCTGCCCTCTAGTCAGGCCCTCACTACTCTGGGTTGGTAGCCTCAGTGAAAGGGCAGGAAACTGTTCCACAGTAAAGGACCTTGCAGACAAGGCAGGCTTGGGGGTGGGGGTGGGGGCGGGTGTGTAGGAGAGAAAGCTTTGCAGCAGGAGCTGGGGGAGGGGCGTTTGTGCTCTCTACCTGGACCGTCTGCCCCAGGATAGCACACACTCACCCGCCCGATGAAACTTCTCGGCACCTACACAGGAACTCCTGGATGCCCCAATGAGCCAGGGACAAAGGGAAGTAGGGCGCAGGCAGAGCAGGTCCAGGAGATCACAGCAGAGACTGCAGCCCCAGCAGCGGGGGCCCGCTTTCCCTGGCGGGGACCTTGAGGCCTGCCCTCTAGTCAGGCCCTCACTACTCTGGGTTGGTAGCCTCAGTGAAAGGGCAGGAAACTGTTCCACAGTAAAGGACCTTGACCCTTCTCATATTTCTCATCCCATTTCCCCTTTGCCCCATGCCACCTCACCCGCAAGTTCCCAGTTTTTGCCCTGCAATCTTGTCTACTTCCCCCTCTCCATGCGGATGACTATATGATTTTCTTTGGGTTCACTTTCTTATTTAGCTTCTATAGGATCACACATTATATGCTTAATGTCTTTTATTTTATGGCTAGAAACCGATTATGAGTGAGTACATCCCATGTTCCTCTTTTTGAGTCTGGGATACCTCACTCAGGATAGTGTTTTCTATTTCCATCCATTTGCACGCAAAATTCGAGAAGTCATTGTTTTTTACTGCTGAGTAGTACTCTAATATGTATATATTCCACACTTTCTTCATCCATTCCTCCATTGAAGGGCATCTAGGTTGTTTCCAGGTTTTGGCTATTACAAACAATGCTGCTATGAACATAGTTGAACAGATACTTTTGTCATTTGATGTGGCATCTCTTGGGTATATTCCCAATAGTGGTATTACTGGATCTTGGGGTAGGTTGATCCCAAATTTCCTGAGAAATCGCCACACTGATTTCCAAAGTGGTTGCACAAGTTTGCATTCCCACCAGCAATGAATGAGTGTGCCTCTTTCTCCACAACCTCTCCAGCAAAGGCTATCATTGGTGTTCTTGATTTTAGCCATTCTGACAGGTGTAAGATGGTATCTCAAAGTTGTTTTAATTTGCATTTCCCTTATCGCTAAGGAGGTTGAGCATGACCTTAGGTGTCTTTTGGCCATTTGAATTTCTTCTGTTGAGAATTCTCTGTTCATATCAGTGCCCCATTTTTTTATTGGGTTCATTAGCATTTTAAAGTTTAGTTTCTTGAGTTCTTTATATATTTTGGTGATCAGACCTTTGTCTGTTGCAGGGTTGGTGAAGATCTTCTCCCAGTCAGTGGGTTGCCTTTTTGTCTTAGTGACAGAAGCTACTCAGTTTCAGGAGGTCCCATTTATTCAATGTTGCCCTTAATGTCTGTGCTGCTGGGGATAAACGTAGGAAGTGATCTCCTGTACCCATATGTTGTAGAGTACTTCCAACTTTTTCTTCTATCAGGTTCAGTGTGTTCAGACTAATATTGAGGTCTTTAATCCATTTGGACTTGAGTTTTGTGCATGGTGATAGATATGGATCTATTTTCATTCTTCTACACGTTGACAACCAGTTCTGCCAGCACCATTTGTTGAAGATGCTCTCTTTTTTCCATTGAATACTTTTAGCTCCTTTATCAAAAATTAGGTGTTCATAAGTTTGTGGGTTAAAATCAGGGTCTTCTACTCGGTTCCATTGGTCGACTTCTCTGTTTTTATGCCAATACCAAACTGTTTTCAATACTGAGGCTCTGTAATAGAGTTTGAGGTCAGGGATGGTAATGCCTCCAGACGATCCTTTATTATATAAGATTGTTTTGGCTATCCTGGGTTTTTTGTTTCTCCATATAAAGTTGATTATTGTCCTCTCAAGATCTGTGAAGAATTTTGATGGGATTTTGATGGGGATTGCATTGAATCTATAAATTGCCCTTGGTAGAATTGCCATTTTTACTATGTTGATCCTCCCTATCCAAGAGCAAGGGAGATCCTTCCATTTTCTGGTATCCTCCTCAATTTCTTTCTTCATTGACTTAAAGTTCTTGTCAAATAGATCCTTTACTTCCTTGGTTAGGGTTACCCCAAGATATTTTATGCTATTTGTGGCTATCGTGAAGGGTGATGCTTCTCTGATTTCCATCTCTGCTTCCTTATCCTTTGTGTATAGGAGGGCAACTGATTTTTTGGAATTGATCTTGTATCCTGCAACGCTACTAAAGGTGTTTATCAGCTGAAGGAGTTCTTTGCTGGAGTTTTTGGGGTCGCTTATGTACACTATCATATCGTCTGCAAATAATGAAAGTTTAACTTCTTCCTTTCCGATTTGAATCCCTTTGATCCCCTTATGTTGTCTTATTGCTATTGCTAGAATTTCAAGCACTATATTAAAGAGGTATGGAGAGAGTGGACAACCTTGTCGTGTTCCTGATTTTAGTGGAATAGCTTTGAGTTTCTCTCCATTTAATTTGATGTTAGCTGACGGCTTGCTATAAATAGCTTTTATTATAGTTAGGAACGACCCTTGTATTCCTAATCTCTCTAAGACCTTTATCATAAAGGGATGTTGAATTTTGTCAAATGCTTTTTCAGCATCTAATGAAATGATCATATGGTTTTTTTCTTTCAGTTTATTTATATGATGGATTACATTGATAGATTTTCGTATGTTGAACCAGCCCTGCATCTCTGGGATGAAGCCTACTTGATCATAATGGATAATTTTTCTGATGTGTTCTTGGATTCGGTTTGCCAGTATTTTATTGAGTATTTTTGCGTCGATGTTCATGAGTGAGATTGGCCTGTAGTTCTCTTTCTTGGTTGTGTCTTTGTGTGGTTTGGTATCAGAGTAACTTCAGCTTCATAAAAGGAATTTGGCAATGACTTCTCTGTTTCAATATTGTGAAATACATTAAGGAGTATAGGTATTAGGTCTTCTTGGAAGTTCTGGTAGAATTCTGCATTGAAGCCATCTGGACCTGGGCTTTTTTTCGTGGGGAGGTTTTTTATAACAACTTCTAATTCTTCGCGACTAACAGGTCTATTTAGATTGCTCACCTGGTCCTGGTTTAACTTTGGTATATGGTACTTATCTAAAAAAGTGTCCATTTCTATAACATTTTCCAATTTTGTGGCATACAGATTTTTGTAGTAAGATCTAATGATTCTCTGAATTTCCTCTGAGTCTGTGGTTATGTCTCCCTTTTCGTTTCTGATTTTGTTAATTTGCGTATTCTCTCTCCGCCGTTTGATTAGTTTGGATAGGGGTTTATCAATCTTATTGCTTTTCTCCATGAACCAGCTTTTTGTTTCATTGATTCTTTGGATTGTTTTCTGTGTTTCTATTTTGTTGATTTCAGCCCTCAATTTGATTATTTCCAGTCTTCTACTTCTCCTAGGTGAGTCTGCTTCTTTTTTTTCTAAAGCTTTCAGGTGGGCTATTAAGTCTCCAATGTGTGCTTTCTCTGTTTTCTTTAAGTGGGCAGTTAGTGCTATGAACTTTCCTCTCAGGACTGCTTTCATAGTGTCCCATAGGTTTGAGTATGTTGAGTCTTCGTTTTCATTGAATTCAAGAAAGACTTTAATTTCTTTCTTTATTTCTTCCTTGATCCAGGTGAGGTTCAGTAGTTGACTGTCCAGTTTCCATGAGTTCATAGGCTTTCTGGGGATAGCATTGTTGTTGAATTCTAACTTTAATCCATGGTGATCTGATAAGACACAGGTGGTTACCGATATTTTTTTTGTAACTGTGTAAGTTTGCTTTGTTACTGAGTATGTGGTCTATTTTCGAGAAGGTTCCATGAGCTGCAGAGAAGAAGGTATATTCTTTCTTATTTGGGTGGAATGTTCTATAGATGTCTGTTAAGTCCATTTGATTCATTACCTCCCTTAATCCTCTTATTTCTCTGTTAGGTTTCTGTTTGATTGACCTGTCCATTGGTGAGAGAGGAGTGTTGAAATCTCCTACTATTAGTGTGTGTGGTTTGATGACTGCCTTGAGTTTTAGTAACGTTTCTTTTACATAAGTGGGTGCTTTTATATTAGGGGCATATATATTCAGGATTGAGATTTCATCCTGGTGAATTGTTCCTGTTATGAGTAAAAAATGTCCATCTCCATCTCTTTTGATTGATTTTAGTTTGAAGTCAACTTTCTTAGAAATTAGTATGGCCACACCTGCTTGTTTCTTAGGTCCGTTTGCTTGATAAACCTTTTCCCAGCCCTTTACTCTGAGTAGATGTCTGTCTTTGTGGTTGAGGTGTGTTTCTTGTAAGCAGCAGAATGTTGGATCCTGTTTTCGTATCCAATCTCTTAGCCTGTGCCTCTTTATAGGTGAGTTGAGTCCATTGATATTAAGTGATATTAATGACCAGTGGTTGTTAACTCCGGTCATTTTTCCTTTCTTTCTTTCTTTCCTTTGGTAGTAGAGTTTGTGTGTTTCCCTTCTTCAAGTTGTGCTGGTGAAGGGTCTTTAGATGTCTGAGTTATTGTGGGCATTGTTGGACTCCTTGGTTTGTGATTTTCCTTCAATTACTTTCTGAAGGGCTGGATTTGTGGCTACGTATTGTTTAAATTTGTTTTTATCCTGGAAAACTTTGTTTTCTCCATTTATAGTGAACGAAAGCTTGGCTGGGTATAGTAGTCTGGGCTTGCATCCATGGTCTCGTAGTTTCTGCAGTATATCTATCCAGGACCTTCTGGCTTTCATGGTTTCCATAGAGAAATCAGGTGTAAGTCTGATAGGTTTACCTTTATAGGTAACTTGACCTTTTTCCTTTGCAGCTCTTAATATTCTTTCTTTATTCTGTATGTTTTGTGTTTTGATTATTATATGACGAGGAGATGTTTTTTTTTGATCCAGTCGATTTGGTGTTCTGTATGCTTCTTGGACCTTCAAAGGAATATCTTTCTTAAGGTTGGGAAAGTTTTCTTCTATAATTTTATTAAATATATTTTCTGGACCATTGAGCTGTACTTCTTCTCCTTCTTCTATCCCTATTATTCTTAGGTTTGGTCTTTTTATTGTGTCCCAGATTTCCTGAATGTTTTGTGATGAGAATTTGTTGGTTATGCTGTTTTCTTTGATGAGAGTGTTTATTTTCTCTATGGTATCTTCAGTGTCTGAGATTCTTTCTTCTATCTCTTGTAATCTGTTGGTGGTACTTGTCTCTGTAGTTCCTGTTCGTTTATTCAAATTTTCCATCTCCATCCTTCCCTCGGTTTGTGTTTTCTTTATTACTTCCACTTCGTTCTTCAAGTCTTGAACCGTTTCCCTTACCTGTTTGATTACTTTTTCTTGTTTCTCTTGGTTTTCTTGGGTATCTTTGAGATATTTATTCATTTCCTCTACCTTTTTGTTTGTAATCTCTAATTGGTTGTGGCAGTTTTTCACCTCCTGTTTAAGGTCCTCTATTATTTTCATAAAATTCACTTTTGAGTCGAATTCTTCTAATTCTTCTGTATTAGGGTTTAGACTTCTCATTTCGGGATTCCTGGATCCTGGTGATGTCACGTTGCCTTTCAAGTTGTTGGGGGAATTCTTGCATTGGCGCCTGCCCATCTTTTCCTTCAAATGGAGCCAGGAGAGGCCTGATGTCTTGGACCAGTCTTTGCTGTGACTAACTCTCTAGGTGTAGCTCCTCAGTGTAGGGGCAGGAACCGTTCCCTTCCAGGTGAACTCCTCAACACCAAAACATGGATGCGTGGTATTCCAATGACCCGCGTAAAGAAGGCCGAATGCAAGGGGTCGGGCGGGGTCCAGTAGAACACAGGCGACACTGCAGTACAAGCTGGAGGTGCCTGCGCTCCCTATTGGGGGTTGCTGAGGCCTGCCGGCTGCTCTGGTTGGGTAGCCTTAGTGTAGGGGTGTTTGTGCTCTCTACCGGGACCGTCTGCCCCAGGATAGTACACACTCACCCGTCCCGATGAAACTTCTCGGCACCTACACAGGAACTCCTGGATGCCCCAATGAGCCAGGGACTAAGGGAAGTAGGGCGCAGGCAGAGCAGGTCCAGCAGATCACAGCAGAGACTGCAGCCCCAGCAGCAGGGGCCCGCTTTCCCTGGCGGGGACCTTGAGGCCTGCCCTCTGGTCAGGGACTCACTGCTCTGGGTTGGTAGCCTTAGTGAAATGGCAGGAAACTGTTCCACAGCTAAGGACCTTGCAGACAAGGCAGGTTTGGGGGTGGGGGTGGGGGCGGGTGTGTAGGAGAGCAAGCCCTGCAGCAGGAGCTGGGGGAGGGGTGTTTGTGCTCTCTACCGGGACAGTCTGCCCCAGGATAGCACACACTCACCCGTCCCGATGAAACTTCTCGGCACCTACACAGGAACTCCTGGATGCCCCAATGAGCCAGGAACTAATGGAAGTAGCTATTAGCACCGTCTTATACATGAGCATGAATGTAGATATGTGACCACTATGACCTAGAATTCTACAATGACTCTAGCTCTTTTTGAAGATATCAGATAGCACTGATTGAGTGCTATTTGACTGTCAAAACATGGGATAAAACCGGACTCTCTTAATGTGGTGGACAATGAGAGCTGACGAGAGGCCAAGGAGAATGGCACAGGAACTTTCATCTGGCGATGGATCGAGAGAGACAGAGACCCAATTTGGATCAACCGTCTGAGCTCTTAAGGTCCAAATGAGGAGCAGAAGGAGGGAGAACATGAGCAAGGAAGTCAGGACCACGAGGCGTGCACCCACCCACTGTGACAGTGGAACTGATCTATTGGGAGCTCTCCAAGGCCAGCTGGACTGGGACTGAATAAGCATGGGTTGAAACTGGACTCTCTGAACAAGGCGGACAATGAAGGCTGATGAGAAGCCAAGGACAATGGCACTAGGTTTCGATCCTAATACATGAACTGGCTTTGTGGGAGCGTAGCCTGTTTGGATGCTCACCTTCCTGGACCTAGATAGAAGTGGGAGGACCTTGGTCTTCATGTAGAGCAGGGAATTTGGACTGCTCTTCAGTATCGAGAGGGAGGGGGAGTGGACTAGGGGGAGGAGAAGTGGAGTGGGGATAGGGGGAGGGGAACAGGGGGAGGGGACAATATGTGGGAGGAGGGGGAGGGAAATGGGAAACGGGGAGCAGTTGGAAATTTTAAGTAAAAAAGAAAAAAAAAAAGAAAAAAAAAAAAAGAAAAATACCCTGTAAGGTAAGAGAAAAATAAATGTATGTAACACACACACACACACACACACAAAAAAAAAAAAGTAAAATAATTTCATCTTCCAGAGGTACTGGCTTATCTACTTCAGAAACCTATAGTACCTGCATAGAAGGCTCAGTTGTCAACAATGTGTGCTGTTCTTGCAGAGTACCTGAGCCTGGTTCCTAAATCCCAGGACTGTTGGCTCATAAGCCTATGATTCCAATGGCTCTATCCCTTCTTTTGGCATCTGAGAGAAGTAGACAAGCATATACTTTCATGCACCAATAAAAACAAAATAAACAAATAAGGATTAACATATATTGAAATAGGATCTATGGGAGAAGTTCCAGGCCCTGTTAGAAAGAAGCAGACAATGTGCATTATATGTTTACTTGATATCAAGAGGCATTTTTTCTTATTAATAAATCATCTTAAGATATTTCATGTAAATATTACATATTGATTATAAATATAGCCACATTGGTAATTCAGGACTTTAATCCTAGATCTCAGTAGGTAGAGGCAGATGAATCTGTGAGTTTGAGGCCAGCTCGCAGTACATAGTAAGGACCTGGTTTCAAATATAAATATGGATACTCCATGTATATACGGTATAGAGTTGACAAAGTCTTTGTTCTAGGGAGACGTCTCTCTTGATTGTAATTTTTGAAGATAACTTGTGTATCATGTGAATTTATTATTCTCATATGATCCTCATGTTTAAGTAAATTAATATTGATAAAAGAATCAATATTTAAATGTTTGAGAAAGTAATCCTGTTGTTTTAAGATTACAGAGATTTAATATTTGAATTTCTGACTGCTGAGAAAGCTCAGCTTTTAAGAGCACACACTCCATTGGTGTGGGAGCAGGGTGCCAATCCAGTCCCAAGACACTGGTAGACCAGGATTGAGCCAGAGACCGGGTCCAGAGCACACAGGAAACAGCAAATTCCACTCGAACCGATACCAGGGAGTAACCACTGAGTGAGTGAGCCAGAGCCAGAGACCACTGAGGGTCCAGACATGAATCTCAGACCTTCAAGGGAGTAGACCTAAGCCAGGACCCCTGTAAGTCTGAGCGTGAGTCTAGGGCCTCCGTGGAACTAGAACTGAGCCAGGACCTCTGCCAGTCTGGGCATGAATCTAGGACCTCCGAGGGCGTAGGCAGAAACAAGAGATCTCTGTGGGGCCAGGCATGAGTCTGGGACCTCCGAGAGAGTAGGCCTGAGCCAGGACCTCTGTCGGTCTGGGCATTGGTCTAGGTCATCAAGAAAATAGGAAGGAACCAGAAACCTCTGTGTGTCTGAGCATGAGTTTGAGACCTCCAAGGGAGAAAGCCGGAGCCAGGTCCTCTATGGGTCTGGGTGCACCCAAGCCTGGGAACTCCAAAGCAGTAGACCAGAGCCAGAGACCCTTACAGGACCAACTCCAAGCCAAGGACTTCTGCAGGAGGGGTTCCAGACCAGGATTTGCAGAAATAGGTCAAAGCCAGTAACCTAGGCCGAAGTAAGCCTGAGACAGCAAAGTCCAGGAGAGTGGAGCAAAGCCCAGGAGTGCTGAGCTATCTCTAAGAATACAGAGTAACCAATGGGGTAACTGGAATTGCAGCACTGACTTTACCACGACGATCAACCATCTGAGATTTGGATTCACTGGCAACTAAAAGATTAATCAACAGAATCTCAGACAGTCCCAACCATGCCTATTAAAGGAAAAGATGAGTAGAAAAGAAAAGAACACACACAACACCACAAAGATCAACACAACACCAGTAAAACCTAAAGACCCTACAATAGCAAGACTTGAACAACCAAATATAGATGAAGCAGAAAAAAATGACCGAAAACATAATTTCAGAAGAATGTTTGAAACTCTTAAAGAGGAAATGAGAAATTCCCTCAAAGAAATGGAGGAAAAGACAAGCAAAAATGGAAGAAAATGGCAAATTCCTTAAAGAAAATCAAGAGCAATCAAACATATGAAGGAAACTATTCAAGACTTGAAAACTAAAATAGAGACAATAAATAAAATACAAGCCAAGGGAATTATAGAAACAAATCATAGAAAACAATCAGGAACCACAAATGCAAACATAAACAGCAGAATACAAGAGAGGGAAGAAAAAAAATTCTCAAGCACTAAAGATAAAATCGAGGAAATAGACTCATCAGTTAAAGAAAATATTAAATCTAATGAAAGCTTAACACAAAATATCCAGGAAATATGGGACATGATGAAAAGGTCAAATCTAAGAATAATAGGTATAGAAGAAGTAGAAAAGTTCAACTCAAAAGTACATAAAATGTATTTAACAAAATCATAGAGGAAAACTTTCCAAACCTAAAGAAAGATATGCCTATAAAGATACAAAAAGCTTACAGAACACCAAATAGACTGTATCCAAAAAAGTCCCTTCGCCACATAATAATCAAAACACTAAACATACTGAGCAAAGAAAAAATAATAAGAGATGCAAAGGAAAAAGGCCAAGTAACATATAAAAGCAGACCTATCAGAATCACACCTGACTTCTCATTGGAGACAATGAAAGCCAGAAAGTCAAGGTTTAGCATTATGCAGACATTAAGAGACCACAGATGCCAGCCCAGACTACTGTACCCAGCAAAACTTTCAATCACCATAGAAGGACAAAACAAAATATTCCATGACAAAACCATATTTAACCAATACCTACCCACAAACCCAGCACTACACAATGCTAGAAGGAAAACTTCAATCCAAGGGATTTGATTACACAAACAAAACACAGACAATTGATGGTATCATCATAGCAAATCCCACAGAAGGGAAAAACACACAAATTAACATCACCAACAATGAAAACTAAATTAACAGGAGATAGCAATCACTGGTCATTAATATCCCTTAATATAAATGGACTCAACTCATTTATAAATAGGCACAGGCTAACAGAATGGATACAGAAACAGAATCCATCCTTCTTCTGCATACAATAAACACATCTTCAAAGGCAGACATCATCTCAAAATAAAAGTTTGGGAAAATATCCCAATCAAATGAACCTAAGAAACAAGCGGGTGTAGCTATCCTAATATCTAACAAAATAGTATTCAAGCTAAAATCAATCAAAAGAGACAAAGAAGGTCATTTCATATTAGTCACTGGAAAAAATCCATCAAGAAAAAAATCTCAATATTGAACATCTATACCCCAAACAGAAGAGCACACTCATATGTAAAAGAAACACATCTAAAGCTTAAATCATACATTAAACCCCACACACTAATAGTGGGAGACTTCAACACTCCACTTTCATGACTGGACAGGTCAAGCAGACAAAAATTTAAGAGAGAAATAAGGGAACTAATAGATGTTATGATTCAAATAGGCATAACAGACATCTATATAATATTCCATCCAAACAGAAAAGAATATACCTGCTTCTCAGCACCTCATAAAACCTTCTCAAAAAATGACCACATACTCAATAACAAAACAAACATCAACAAATGCAAAAAATTAGAATAACCCAATGTACCAGATCACCATGGTTTAAAACTCAAGGTCAACAGTAACACTAATTCCAAAGTCCACAAACACATGGAAATTAAACAATGCTCACTTGAATCATTAATGGGTCAAAGAAGAAATAAAGGGAGAAATTAAAGACTTCCTAAAGTTCAATGAAAATGACCACACAACATACCCAAATTTATGGAACACAATGGAAGCAATGTTAAGAGGAAAGTTTATAGCACAAATAACCTACATTAAGAAGCTGGAATAATCCCACACTAGTGAATTAACAAAACATTTGAAAACTTTGGAACAAAAAGAAGCAAACTCACCTAAGAGAAGTAGATGGCAGGGAATAATAATATTGAGAGATGATATAAACACAATAGAAACAAAGAAAACAATACAACGAATCAATGAGACAGAGTTGGTTTTTTGAGAAAAATCAACAAAACAGACAAACCTTTATCCAAATTAACCAAAAAGTAGAGAGAGAATATTCAAATTTACAAAATCAGGGATGAAAATGGGGACATAACAACAAGCACAGAAGAAATGCAGATAATCATCATGTCATATTTTGAAAACCTAGACTCCACAAAATTGGAAAACTTAAAAGAAATGGACAACTTTCTGGATAAATATCACTTACCAAAATTAAATCAAGATCAGATAGGCAAATTAAACAGACCTATAACTGCTGAAGAAATAGAAACAGTCGTCAAAATTCACCCAACCAAAACAAAGCCCCAAACTAGATAGTTTCAGCTCAGAATTCTACAAGACTTTCAAAGAAGAACTAATACCAATACTCCTCAAATTTTTCCACACAATAGAAGCAGAGGCTACAATTACCATGATACCCAAACCACAGAAAGACATTACTAAGAAAGACAATTACAGACCAATCTCACTCATGAAATTGGATGCAAAAATATTAAATAAAATCAAATCCAAGAACACATCAGAACCATCACCATCTGATCAGCTTCATGAAGTCAGCTTCATCCCAGAGATGCAGGGATGGTTCAACATATGAAAATCTGTTAATGTAATCCACCATATAAACAAACTGAAAAATAAAAACTACATGATCATCTTTTTAGATTTTGAAAAAGCTTCTGACAAAATACAACATCCCTTCATGATAAAGGTCTTGGAGGGAGCAGGGATACTAGGAACATACCTAAACATAATAAAGGCAATATACAACAAGCCAACAGCCAACATCAAACTAAATGGAGAGAAACTTCCAGTGATTCCACTGAAATCAGGAACAAGACAAGGTTGTCCACTCTCTCCATATTTATTCAATATAGTGTTTGAGGCCCTAGCTAGAGCAATAAGACAACAAAAGGAGATCAAGATGATACAAATCAGAAAAAAAAGAAGTCAAACTCTCACTGTTTGATGATAATATGATAGCTTATGTAAGCAATCTAAAAATTCTACCAAGGAACTTCTACAATTCATAAACACTTTCTATTGTAATGTAGCAGGATACAAGATTAACACAAAAAATCAGTATTCCTCCTGTACACAGATGATAAAAGGGCTGGGAAAAAATCAGAAAAACAACACCATTCACTATAGCCACAGATAGCATAAAATATCTTGGAGTAACTCTAACCAAACAAGTGGAAGACTTGTATGACAATAACTTTAAATCTTTGAAGAAAGAAATTGAAGAAGACACTAGAAAGTGGAAAGATATCCCATGATCTTGGATAGGCAGCATTAACAAAGTAAAAATGGCAATCTTACCAAGAGCAATCTACAGATTCAATGAAAGGCCCATAAAAATCTCAGCAAAATTATTCACAGACCTCAAAAGAATGGTACTCAACTTCATATGGAAAAGCATAAAACCCAGGATAGCCAAATCAATCCTGTACAATAAAAGAACTTCTGGAGGCATCAAAATCCCTGACTTCAAACTCTATTACAGAGCTACAGTACTGAAAACAGCCTGGTATTCATATAAGAACAGACAGGAGGATGAACAGAACTGAATAGAATACACAGATATTAATCCACAATCCTTAGAACACCTTATTTTTGACAAAGAAGCAAAACATATCAAATGGAGAAAAGAAAGCATATTTAACAAATAGTGCTGGCATAACTGGATTTCAACATGTTGAAGAATGAAAATAGATCCATATCTATAACCATGCAGAAAATTCAAATCCAAATGGATCAAAGACCTCAGCAAAAAGCCAGCTATGGGGAGAAAGTCAATAAGCATCTCCACTCCATGCCCTCTGCATCAGCTCCTAGGTCTCTCCAATCCTTCCCTGTTTGGATTTTTGTCCAGATGTCCTTCAGGGATGAACAGCAATGCAGAAATGTAAGTCAAATCAACCTCTTCCACCCCAATTTGCTTTGGGTCATGGTGTTTCATTGCAGCAATAAGACACTACACAACATAATGATGAAGAACGCTTAAAAGAAATCCTACACTAGCTCAGAATTGAGAAAAAGAGACAATTATTTATTTAGAGGTAGACTCACAAATTAGAATAGCCTGCTGAAATGGAGAACAGAAACTGAATCCCACAGCTGGAAAAGAGACTGAATGCATGTTCTACATAGTCATAAATAGTATAAGAGGCCACACCCCAGTGGGTGTGTATCCACTGGCTGTAAGACTTCCTACAACACCTCCCCCTTTTGTTTAAATAAGAGAGTTCTAAGTCTAATACAAAATTATATATAATAAGAACAAAGATATTCAATAAGTATCCTATCCTAGCTAGTTTAAGTCTTTTATAATAAATAACTTGGCCAAGTCATGAGAAGAATATAACTGCGACTGTCTGGTCTTCAACCCCATCGAAGACCCAAGAAGGGAAATAATATATTGAATAAGCAGTGAGTGCCATCAAGCAACTTTCAAAATGTGCAACAAATGTCAGAGACAACTGGCTACCTGGGCAATCATCCAAAATTCATTTGCAACGTTGAAGCAATCATCTTGGGCTAAGGTCTAGAATAACTGACAGACCATTTTCAGAGGCATGAAATTTTTCAAGACCGTCTTACCCTGTCTTGGCAAGATTTGACAGTCCTGTTTATCCATTTCCAGATACCATGTACCTTGTCATTGTTTTAGGCATGGGCATTTTTTTTTTTTTTGGCCCAAAGGCCACTCTTGCCAAGAAGAAAACAAACTCCAAATGGAGTGTCTCGGTGCTCAACATTCTCTCAGAAATAGGTAAGGGCTGCCAGGAGCAATCATGTCTCACTTCAACAGAACCTTAGAAGTTATTTAAATGCCATGTTCTACATCTCTTTGAAGTGGTTAAAGCTTTCTTATCTTTGCAGAATATAATCTCTGTGTATCTAAAGACCCTGATTAGTCTAACAATAAGTATAACAAATGTAGATGACTACTGATCTATAATTCTTAATACATATATAACTTAAAGACTAAGAGTTCATATTAGAATGTTATACAATTCACAACTGTGCAACAAATGAGGACAATGACCTCAAAATGTAAACAATGTATTAGTGATCAGAGGTAGAAATGTACCTTGAAATATGATATATATATATCAATATATATATAAATGTTTTAAGCAAAGGTAAAAGCATGCATAAAACACTCAATGTAACTTAATTTGTATCAATATACAAGAATCTATACCAATGTAATTGCCTATAAATAATAACTCACAAGTATTCACTCTATTACTCACTATTATTATTAGTGTAAGCTCACACTAATCTATATCCCATCTGAATTTTCCTTTTTTTCAAAGAGATCCCTGAGCATTTAAAATTTCCCCCAACCCCCAACCCTTACCAATTATAATCAACCCCTAAATAATGTCCCTAACCCTGAGGACAAACTTTGTTGGAAGAGGGACTGTTGTCTTGTAGAATTACTTCCAGCTGTCATGGAGGCAATGTTCTTTCTATGAGATCCTGTGAAGGTAAAAATGATGGTTAAGTTCCAAGGTTACTGTCTGGTATAATTGCAAATAGTCTCTGAGTATTTAGTAGGGTTTTTCTGAGCTTCCTATTTCGAGGTCTGGTCAGAATGTTGTAAAAAAAAAAGTGTGTACCATTTCAACTAACCAAGTTGAAACCATCTTGAGCAACTGGTACCCAAAACAGGTCTTACAGTAGCAGTATCAGCATCATGACATCATATCAACCAGGTGGAGGAGTTGTTGTCAGACCCCATCTTCTTCCTAGAAACTTCAAAGATTACTACAGGAAAATTCACTGAATCCGAAACACTTTCACCATCCTTGGCTTCTGAGCATCCCCAAATGTTCAGGAATTACAGAATCCCTGGATTTGCAGCATCTCCAACAGCTTCAGATCCCAGGCTTTGCAGTATTTCTGGTTTGCAGCATCCCTGACACCTTCAGCATGCCGGGATTCTCAGCATCCTCATGACCATCAGCTTCCAGAGCTTTGTTGTTTCCCTAAACCCCAAATCTCTAAGCATTTTGGGACTGACAGAATCCCTTATCCCTCTCTCAGTCACTGTCCTGGGCTTTGCAGCATCCCCAATCCACTTTTACGGTTACCTTCCCTGTCTTCAAAGCATCCCTGATACCGTCAATGTCCCAGAATATGTGGCATCCCAGACATCATCCACTTAGTGGGCTTTACAGTATGCCTGCCTTCACAGCATCCCTGACACCATTACCATCTTGGGCTTTGAGGCATCCCAATCCACTTGCACAGTCACCTTCCGGGGATGCAGAGCATCCCTGGCTTCACAGAATTATCAACACCTTCACCATCCTGGGCATCACAGCATTCCCAAAATATCATCGTAAGGGGCAAACAGCATCCCTGGATTCACAGTATCTCTGACAGCTTCAAAGTCCCAGGCTTTGCAGAATCCCTGGCATGGCAGTATCCATGACACCTTTAGTATTCAGGCCTTTGCAGCATCTGTGGATTACCAGCATCTGTGACACCTTCAGAGTCCCTCATTTTGCTGCACTTCTGGCATTTTAGCCTCAGTGACACCATCACAGTGAAGGTCTTGTCAGAATCCTCAATACCATGAGCATCCAGGGCTTCGTTGTATCCCTGAACCCTAAAAATCTCAGTGTCCTGGGATTCAAAGAATCCCTTATTCCCACCTCAGTCACAGTCGTGGGCTTCACAGTACATAGACACCTTCCCTGGCTTCAGAGCATCCCCTATACCATCAATGTCCCAAGCTATGAAGCACCACCAATATCATCCAGGTCTAGGGCATCACATCATCCCTGGTATCACAGCATTACCAACTCCATCCTAGTTCTGGCTGATGCAGAATCTATCATGCATGTCTCAGTCACTGTCCTGAGCTAACAGTTCCACAACATCATCAATGTCCAGGGCTTCCCAACATCCTTGGATTTGCAGCATCTCAGACACCTTCTGAGTACCAGGCCTTGTGACATCCATGGTGTTGCAGCCTATGGGACAACTTAAGCATTCAGGTTTTTTTTTTTTTTTTTGCATCCTCAACTCCATCAGTTCCTATCATCCCTGAACCTCAAAACTATCAGTGTCCTCCAATTCCCAGAATCCCTTATGCTTCACTCTGTCACCTTCCTATCCTTTTCAGCATCTCTGATCTCCTCACACAATCATCTTCCCTGGCTTCGCGGCATCCAACATATTGTCAATGTCTGGGGCTATGTGGCATTTCCAATATCATTCACATATTGGGCTTCACATCTTGCATGATCCCGGCATCCCTAACATCATCAATGTCCTGGGCTTTGCAGCATCCTCAATCATCTCACATAGTCACCTTTCTATGCTGCACAGCATCCCTGACTTTGCAGCATTTCCAAAACATTCACCATCTTGGGCTTCACAGCATCCCCGAAATATCAGGGTCAGGGATCACAGTATCCCTGGATTCTAAGCATCTCTGATACCTTCCAAGTACCTGACTTTGCAGCATCCCAGACACCTTCAGCATGCAGGGCTTTGCCGCTTCCTCACCACCATCAATGCACAGAGCTTCATAACTTCCTTGAACCCCCAAATTCTCAGCATCCTAGGATTCATAGAATCCCTTCTTCCCAACTCAGTGAATGTACTGGGCTTCTCAGTTTCCCTGATCCCCTTACACAGTCATCTTCCCTGACTTCACAACATCCTCCATACCATCAATGTCCCAGGCTCTGAAGCATCCCCGACATCATCCACATCCATGGCCTCACAGCATCCCTGGATTCAGGGAATCCTTGATACACTGCCTGGGCTTTGAAGCATCGCCAACCCCCTTACACAGTCACCTTCCCTGGCTTCCCATCATACCCCACACCATCAATGTTCCTGACTATGAAGCTTCACAGCATCCCTGACACCATCACCATCCTTGCACATTCCCCTTCCTGGGTTTCACAGCATCCCTGGGCTTGCAACATCCCCAACAGCTTCACCATCCTGGGCTTCACAGCATCCTCAAAATATCAGCATCAGGCATCTAGGGCTTTACAGCATCCCTGGATAACACCATAAACATCTTGGGCATCACAGATCCCTTAGCCCTGACTCAGCCACCTTCCCTGGCATTCCATCATCCCCCATACCATCACTGACCTGGGGTATAAAACATCCCTGACATCATTCACATCCAGGACTTCACAGCATTCCCAACACCATCAAGTCCTAGGCTTCGCAGAATCCCTTGCCCCCAACCCAGTCACCATCCTGGGCTTCATAGCATCCCTGACATCATCAGTGTCCTGGGCTTCACAGCATTCCTAAATTTGCAGCATCTCTGGCACTTTTAGAGTTCCAGACTTTGCAGCATCCCTGGCTTTGCAGCAACCCCAACACCGTCAGCAACCAGGGCTTTGCAGCATCCTGAACACCATCAGTGTCCTGGGTTTTACAGCATCCCCACTCCCTGACAATATTTTATTCCAAATCTTTGCAGCATCCCTGAAACCACCAACATCTATGGACCATAGCATCCATGACTTGTCAGCATCCCCAATGCCATCAGTGTCCAGGGCTTGTCAGCATCCCCGGTTTCACAGCATCCCTGTCACCAGCAGCGTCCATGGCTTCCCAGCATCCCCAACACCATCACCATCCTGGGCTATGCAGTGTTCCCTATCCCTGACAAATTCACCATCCTTGGCTTAATAGTATCCCCAACATTGTCAGCATCCAAGGCTTTGGAGCATCCCTGACACAGTCACCTTCCCTGCCTTCACAGCATCCCCAACATCCTCAGCATCCTGGACTTAGCAGCATTTCTGGCTTTGAAGCATCCCAGACACTGTCAGTGTCTAAGGCTTTGCAGCATCCGCGACACTGTCGGCATTCAGGGCTTCACAGCAACCCCAACACCATCAGCATCCCGGTCTTCATAGAATCCCCAACAAGGTCAGTCTCTTTGGCTTAGCAGTGTCCCTGGTCCAGCCACCCTTTGCATCCCCAGCCCAACCCTTTCTCAGCTACAACTCACCTCTGGAACCCTCGCTTACAGCAGTTAGTAGCTCCCTGGACACCAAGACAGGCATGCAGTTTCCAGAAGACAAAGCTGTGGGAAGAGAATAGAGTTAGTTCACCTTGGAGATAGATCCTCACTCCCAAAACAGCAGGAGAGAAATGAACTCAGGTGGGGAAAAGCAAGGGGGGCAGGGGAAGGGCACGGGACCAATGCAGGGAATTGGTGGAAACTCAGAGGTGGGCAGTGACAGTGGGGGAAGAGGGGGCAAGCTCTTGCAGGGGGCAGGTTTGAAACCTGGGTTAGCTGAGGCCGGATGCGGGGGTAGAGGAGGCTACAGCGTGGGCGGAACACTTCCGAAGCTCTCCTGGGGGCCTAGTCCACCCCCACAGGGATCCAGCACAAAGGTCTCCCTTGTTATTGCTGGAAGAGTCCATGAGCGGCTTGGTTTAGCAAAACAAACTCAAGATGAAGAATGTCCTGTGAGGCCTTTGTGATTCTACTTTTGTTCTTTCTGTAGTCTTGAGGTTGTGTGTATGTGTGTGCGCGTGTGTGTATGTATCATATGTACGTATTATACACACACACACACAACTTGATAGAGAAGTTTGGTGTGGTGGTTCTCACTTATAATTCCGGAATTTTGGAGACAAGCAGGATTGCCACAAACTCAAGACTATAGAAACCTCTCCAAAAAGAACAAAAGTAGAATCACAAAGCCCTCACAGGACATTCTTCATCTTGAATTTGTTTGTTAAACCAAGGCCCCCATGGACACTTTTCTATGGATAACAAGGGAGACCTTTGTGCTGGATCCCTGTGGGGGCGGACTAGGTCCCCAGGTGAACTTCTGCAGTGTTCGGCCCACCCTGTGTCCACCCCCGCATCTCTCCTCAGTCAACCCAGGTTTCAGCCATGCCCACTGCACGAGATTCTCCCCCCTCCCCCATTGTCACCGCCCACATCAGAGTTTCCACCAACTGCCGCCTTGGTCCCGCCCCCCGCCCCCGCGTCTTCCTCCACCTGGGTTCATTTCTCTCCTGCTGCTTTAGAAGTGAGGATCTCCAAAGCTAACTAACTCCTGTCTCTTCCCACAACTGCGTCATCTTCTGGGGACTGCGTGCCTGTCTTGGTGTCCAGGGAGCTGCTGACTAGGGAGAGCGAGGGTTCCAGAGGTAAGTGGTGGCAGAGAGAGGTTTGGGCTGGAGATGCAGTCAGGTGGCAGGACAGGGGATGCTGCTAAGTCAAGGACACTGACCTTGTTGGGGATGCTGTGAAGTCCTGGGCACTGACAAACACGAGAATGCTGTATAAGCCCAGAATGCGACCACGTAGTCGATGCTGCGATGCCCTGGATGCTGAGTATATCAGGGATGCTGCGAAACCAGTGACACTGATGGAGTTGGAGATGCAGTGATGGAGCACGCCTGTAATCCCAGTACTCTAGAGGCAGAGGCAGGTGAGTTGGAGGGCAGCCTGGTCTACGAAGAAAGTTCCAGGACAGAGAGAGCTGTTACACAGAGAAACCCTCTCCTCAAACACTAAAACAAACCCATTAGGCTTTAAGAGCCCTCAGAGGCTATTGGATCATTCGTATATTGATGGGGACAGGAGTTTTGACTTAGAAAGGAAAGATTTTTCTGTGTATGAAAGGAATAGCAGCCAAAGGCTTGAGTGTTCAGTGTCCAGTGTTAAAGATCATATGTGCTGGACAGTAGATTTCTTTGGAGTGGGTATGCTGAAAGGTGCAGGAGGGACAAAATTCTCCCAAGGGTATTTTAATTTTTTTCCAGATAGAATGACTTCTTGCAAACAGGTTTGTTGTATAAAAGAAGAGACATGCTCAGTGTGGTTCAGTAATTTGCCCAATCCTGCATAACTTACAACCATTTCTGGTTCTCTCTGTGTGTACTATGTACACAGGCATATGTAGAGGGGTGGCTGTTCTCTCCTTCCATGGAGGTAGTGGGTGGAACTAAGGTCTTCAGGTTTGGCATGCAAGTGCCTGTGCCCATAAAACCCTTTCCTTTGGCCCAATTTTCTGCCTTTTTTTTCTTTTTGGTGTCATGAGACAGTGTTTCCCTGTAGTTCTGTCTGTCCTGGAATTTGTTCTGTAGACCAGGCTGGTCTTGAATAGAGAAATCCACCTGTCTCTGTGTATTAGGCATGTTCTACTACCTCCTGGTATTTCTGATTTTCTTTTTTTTCCTCATTTTTTATTCTTTTTTAATTAAAACTTCCAACTGCTCCCCGTTTCCCATTTCCCTCCCCCTCCTCCCACATATTGCCCCTCCCCCCGCTCCCCTCCCACATCCCCACTCCTCTTCTCCTCCCCCCAGTCCATTCCCCCTCCCTCTCGATACTGAAGAGCAGTCCAAATTCCCTGCCCTACAGGAAGACCAAGGTCCTCCCACTTGTATCTAGGTCCAGGAAGGTGAGCATCCAAACAGGCTAGGCTCCCACAAAGCCAGTTCATGTATTAGGATCGAAACCTAGTGCCATTGTCCTTGGCTTCTCATCAGCCTTCATTGTCCGCCATGTTCAGAGAGTCCAGTTTCTACCCATGCTTATTCAGTCCCAGTCCAGCTGGCCTTGGAGAGCTCCCAATAGATCAGTTCCACTGTCACAGTGGGTGGGTGCATGCCTCGTGGTCCTGATTTCCTTGCTCATGTTCTCCCTCCTTCTGCTCCTCATTTGGACCTTAAGAGCTCAGACCGTTGCTCCAAATTGGATCTCTGTCTCTCTCTCGATCCATCGCCAGATGAAAGTTCCCGTGCCATTCTCCTTGGCCTCTCGTCAGCTCTCATTGTCCGCCACATTCAGAGAGTCCGGTTTTATCCCATGTTTTTTCATTAGCAGTCCAGCTGGCCTTGGTGAGCTCCCAATAGATCGGCCCCACTGTCTCAGAGGTTGGGTGCACCCCTCATGGTCCTGACTTCCCTGTTCATATTCTCTCTCCTTCTGCTCCTCATTAGGACCTTGGGAGCTCAGTCCAGTGCTCCAGTGTGGGTCTCTGTCTCTATCTCCATCCATCGCTAGATGAAGGTTCTATGGCGATATGCAAGATATTCATCAGTATGGCTATAGGATAGGTTCATTTCAGGTTCCCTATCCTCAGGTGCCCCAATGAACTAAGTGGGGACATTGCCCTGGGCATCTGGTAGCCATTCCAAGTTCAAGTCTCTTGCCAACCCTTAGGTGGCTCCCTTAACTAAGGTATGATATTCCCTGCTCCCCTATCCAACCTTCCTTTATCCCCAATCATCCCGATTCCCCCAGTTCCCCTCATCCTCTCCTTCACACTTTTCTCTCCCCATCACCCCTCATCCCCATCCCACCCCACCCCCAAGATTCCAATTTTTTGCCCATCAATCTTGTCTATTTCCCATAGCTGGGAGGATATCTATATGTTTTTCCTTGGGTTTACCCTCTTTTTTTTTTTTTCTCATTTTTTAAATTCTTTTTTAATTAAAATTTCCAACTGCTTCCCGTTTCCCATTTCCCTCCCCCTCCTCCCACATATTGCCCCCTCCCCCCGCTCCCCTCCCCCTATCCCCACTCCTCTTCTCCCCCCAGTCCATTCCCCCTCCCTCTCCATACTGAAGAGCAGTCCAAATTCCCTGCCCTACAGGAAGACCAAGGTCCTCCCACTTGTATCTAGGTCCAGGAAGGTGAGCATCCAAACAGGCTAGGCTCCCACAAAGCCAGTTCATGTATTAGGATCGAAACCTAGTGCCATTGTCCTTGGCTTCTCATCAGCCTTCATTGTCCGCCATGTTCAGAGAGTCCAGTTTCTACCCATGCTTATTCAGTCCCAGTCCAGCTGGCCTTGGAGAGCTCCCAATAGATCAGTTCCACTGTCACAGTGGGTGGGTGCATGCCTCGTGGTCCTGATTTCCTTGCTCATGTTCTCCCTCCTTCTGCTCCTCATTTGGACCTTAAGAGCTCAGACCGTTGCTCCAAATTGGATCTCTGTCTCTCTCTCGATCCATCGCCAGATGAAAGTTCCCGTGCCATTCTCCTTGGCCTCTCGTCAGCTCTCATTGTCCGCCACATTCAGAGAGTCCGGTTTTATCCCATGTTTTTTCATTAGCAGTCCAGCTGGCCTTGGTGAGCTCCCAATAGATCGGCCCCACTGTCTCAGAGGTTGGGTGCACCCCTCATGGTCCTGACTTCCCTGTTCATATTCTCTCTCCTTCTGCTCCTCATTAGGACCTTGGGAGCTCAGTCCAGTGCTCCAGTGTGGGTCTCTGTCTCTATCTCCATCCATCGCTAGATGAAGGTTCTATGGCGATATGCAAGATATTCATCAGTATGGCTATAGGATAGGTTCATTTCAGGTTCCCTATCCTCAGGTGCCCCAATGAACTAACTGGGGACATTGCCCTGGGCATCTGGTAGCCATTCCAAGTTCAAGTCTCTTGCCAACCCTTAGGTGGCTCCCTTAACTAAGGTATGATATTCCCTGCTCCCCTATCCAACCTTCCTTTATCCCCAATCATCCCGATTCCCCCAGTTCCCCTCATCCTCTCCTTCACACTTTTCTCTCCCCATCACCCCTCATCCCCATCCCACCCCACCCCCAAGATTCCAATTTTTTGCCCATCAATCTTGTCTATTTCCCATAGCTGGGAGGATATCTATATGTTTTTCCTTGGGTTTACCCTCTTTTTTTTTTTTTCTCATTTTTTAAATTCTTTTTTAATTAAAATTTCCAACTGCTTCCCGTTTCCCATTTCCCTCCCCCTCCTCCCACATATTGCCCCCTCCCCCCGCTCCCCTCCCCCTATCCCCACTCCTCTTCTCCCCCCAGTCCATTCCCCCTCCCTCTCCATACTGAAGAGCAGTCCAAATTCCCTGCCCTACAGGAAGACCAAGGTCCTCCCACTTGTATCTAGGTCCAGGAAGGTGAGCATCCAAACAGGCTAGGCTCCCACAAAGCCAGTTCATGTATTAGGATCGAAACCTAGTGCCATTGTCCTTGGCTTCTCATCAGCCTTCATTGTCCGCCATGTTCAGAGAGTCCAGTTTCTACCCATGCTTATTCAGTCCCAGTCCAGCTGGCCTTGGAGAGCTCCCAATAGATCAGTTCCACTGTCACAGTGGGTGGGTGCATGCCTCGTGGTCCTGATTTCCTTGCTCATGTTCTCCCTCCTTCTGCTCCTCATTTGGACCTTAAGAGCTCAGACCGTTGCTCCAAATTGGATCTCTGTCTCTCTCTCGATCCATCGCCAGATGAAAGTTCCCGTGCCATTCTCCTTGGCCTCTCGTCAGCTCTCATTGTCCGCCACATTCAGAGAGTCCGGTTTTATCCCATGTTTTTTCATTAGCAGTCCAGCTGGCCTTGGTGAGCTCCCAATAGATCGGCCCCACTGTCTCAGAGGTTGGGTGCACCCCTCATGGTCCTGACTTCCCTGTTCATATTCTCTCTCCTTCTGCTCCTCATTAGGACCTTGGGAGCTCAGTCCAGTGCTCCAGTGTGGGTCTCTGTCTCTATCTCCATCCATCGCTAGATGAAGGTTCTATGGCGATATGCAAGATATTCATCAGTATGGCTATAGGATAGGTTCATTTCAGGTTCCCTATCCTCAGGTGCCCCAATGAACTAAGTGGGGACATTGCCCTGGGCATCTGGTAGCCATTCCAAGTTCAAGTCTCTTGCCAACCCTTAGGTGGCTCCCTTAACTAAGGTATGATATTCCCTGCTCCCCTATCCAACCTTCCTTTATCCCCAATCATCCCGATTCCCCCAGTTCCCCTCATCCTCTCCTTCACACTTTTCTCTCCCCATCACCCCTCATCCCCATCCCACCCCACCCCCAAGATTCCAATTTTTTGCCCATCAATCTTGTCTATTTCCCATAGCTGGGAGGATATCTATATGTTTTTCCTTGGGTTTACCCTCTTTTTTTTTTCTCATTTTTTAAATTCTTTTTTAATTAAAATTTCCAACTGCTTCCCATTTCCCATTTCCCTCCCCCTCCTCCCACATATTGCCCCCTCCCCCCGCTCCCCTCCCCCTATCCCCACTCCTCTTCTCCCCCCAGTCCATTCCCCCTCCCTCTCCATACTGAAGAGCAGTCCAAATTCCCTGCCCTACAGGAAGACCAAGGTCCTCCCACTTGTATCTAGGTCCAGGAAGGTGAGCATCCAAACAGGCTAGGCTCCCACAAAGCCAGTTCATGTATTAGGATCGAAACCTAGTGCCATTGTCCTTGGCTTCTCATCAGCCTTCATTGTCCGCCATGTTCAGAGAGTCCAGTTTCTACCCATGCTTATTCAGTCCCAGTCCAGCTGGCCTTGGAGAGCTCCCAATAGATCAGTTCCACTGTCACAGTGGGTGGGTGCATGCCTCGTGGTCCTGATTTCCTTGCTCATGTTCTCCCTCCTTCTGCTCCTCATTTGGACCTTAAGAGCTCAGACCGTTGCTCCAAATTGGATCTCTGTCTCTCTCTCGATCCATCGCCAGATGAAAGTTCCCGTGCCATTCTCCTTGGCCTCTCGTCAGCTCTCATTGTCCGCCACATTCAGAGAGTCCGGTTTTATCCCATGTTTTTTCATTAGCAGTCCAGCTGGCCTTGGTGAGCTCCCAATAGATCGGCCCCACTGTCTCAGAGGTTGGGTGCACCCCTCATGGTCCTGACTTCCCTGTTCATATTCTCTCTCCTTCTGCTCCTCATTAGGACCTTGGGAGCTCAGTCCAGTGCTCCAGTGTGGGTCTCTGTCTCTATCTCCATCCATCGCTAGATGAAGGTTCTATGGCGATATGCAAGATATTCATCAGTATGGCTATAGGATAGGTTCATTTCAGGTTCCCTATCCTCAGGTGCCCCAATGAACTAACTGGGGACATTGCCCTGGGCATCTGGTAGCCATTCCAAGTTCAAGTCTCTTGCCAACCCTTAGGTGGCTCCCTTAACTAAGGTATGATATTCCCTGCTCCCCTATCCAACCTTCCTTTATCCCCAATCATCCCGATTCCCCCAGTTCCCCTCATCCTCTCCTTCACACTTTTCTCTCCCCATCACCCCTCATCCCCATCCCACCCCACCCCCAAGATTCCAGTTTTTTGCCCATCAATCTTGTCTATTTCCCATAGCTGGGAGGATATCTATATGTTTTTCCTTGGGTTTACCCTCTTTTTTTTTTCTCATTTTTTAAATTCTTTTTTAATTAAAATTTCCAACTGCTTCCCGTTTCCCATTTCCCTCCCCTTCCTCCCACATATTGCCCCCTCCCCCCGCTCCCCTCCCCCTATCCCCACTCCTCTTCTCCCCCCAGTCCATTCCCCCTCCCTCTCCATACTGAAGAGCAGTCCAAATTCCCTGCCCTACAGGAAGACCAAGGTCCTCCCACTTGTATCTAGGTCCAGGAAGGTGAGCATCCAAACAGGCTAGGCTCCCACAAAGCCAGTTCATGTATTAGGATCGAAACCTAGTGCCATTGTCCTTGGCTTCTCATCAGCCTTCATTGTCCGCCATGTTCAGAGAGTCCAGTTTCTACCCATGCTTATTCAGTCCCAGTCCAGCTGGCCTTGGAGAGCTCCCAATAGATCAGTTCCACTGTCACAGTGGGTGGGTGCATGCCTCGTGGTCCTGATTTCCTTGCTCATGTTCTCCCTCCTTCTGCTCCTCATTTGGACCTTAAGAGCTCAGACCGTTGCTCCAAATTGGATCTCTGTCTCTCTCTCGATCCATCGCCAGATGAAAGTTCCCGTGCCATTCTCCTTGGCCTCTCGTCAGCTCTCATTGTCCGCCACATTCAGAGAGTCCGGTTTTATCCCATGTTTTTTCATTAGCAGTCCAGCTGGCCTTGGTGAGCTCCCAATAGATCGGCCCCACTGTCTCAGAGGTTGGGTGCACCCCTCATGGTCCTGACTTCCCTGTTCATATTCTCTCTCCTTCTGCTCCTCATTAGGACCTTGGGAGCTCAGTCCAGTGCTCCAGTGTGGGTCTCTGTCTCTATCTCCATCCATCGCTAGATGAAGGTTCTATGGCGATATGCAAGATATTCATCAGTATGGCTATAGGATAGGTTCATTTCAGGTTCCCTATCCTCAGGTGCCCCAATGAACTAACTGGGGACATTGCCCTGGGCATCTGGTAGCCATTCCAAGTTCAAGTCTCTTGCCAACCCTTAGGTGGCTCCCTTAACTAAGGTATGATATTCCCTGCTCCCCTATCCAACCTTCCTTTATCCCCAATCATCCCGATTCCCCCAGTTCCCCTCATCCTCTCCTTCACACTTTTCTCTCCCCATCACCCCTCATCCCCATCCCACCCCACCCCCAAGATTCCAATTTTTTGCCCATCAATCTTGTCTATTTCCCATAGCTGGGAGGATATCTATATGTTTTTCCTTGGGTTTACCCTCTTTTTTTTTCTCATTTTTTAAATTCTTTTTTAATTAAAATTTCCAACTGCTTCCCGTTTCCCATTTCCCTCCCCCTCCTCCCACATATTGCCCCCTCCCCCCGCTCCTCTCCCCCTATCCCCACTCCTCTCTCCCCCCAGTCCATTCCCCCTCCCTCTCCATACTGAAGAGCAGTCCAAATTCCCTGCCCTACAGGAAGACCAAGGTCCTCCCACTTGTATCTAGGTCCAGGAAGGTGAGCATCCAAACAGGCTAGGCTCCCACAAAGCCAGTTCATGTATTAGGATCGAAACCTAGTGCCATTGTCCTTGGCTTCTCATCAGCCTTCATTGTCCGCCATGTTCAGAGAGTCCAGTTTCTACCCATGCTTATTCAGTCCCAGTCCAGCTGGCCTTGGAGAGCTCCCAATAGATCAGTTCCACTGTCACAGTGGGTGGGTGCATGCCTCGTGGTCCTGATTTCCTTGCTCATGTTCTCCCTCCTTCTGCTCCTCATTTGGACCTTAAGAGCTCAGACCGTTGCTCCAAATTGGATCTCTGTCTCTCTCTCGATCCATCGCCAGATGAAAGTTCCCGTGCCATTCTCCTTGGCCTCTCGTCAGCTCTCATTGTCCGCCACATTCAGAGAGTCCGGTTTTATCCCATGTTTTTTCATTAGCAGTCCAGCTGGCCTTGGTGAGCTCCCAATAGATCGGCCCCACTGTCTCAGAGGTTGGGTGCACCCCTCATGGTCCTGACTTCCCTGTTCATATTCTCTCTCCTTCTGCTCCTCATTAGGACCTTGGGAGCTCAGTCCAGTGCTCCAGTGTGGGTCTCTGTCTCTATCTCCATCCATCGCTAGATGAAGGTTCTATGGCGATATGCAAGATATTCATCAGTATGGCTATAGGATAGGTTCATTTCAGGTTCCCTATCCTCAGGTGCCCCAATGAACTAACTGGGGACATTGCCCTGGGCATCTGGTAGCCATTCCAAGTTCAAGTCTCTTGCCAACCCTTAGGTGGCTCCCTTAACTAAGGTATGATATTCCCTGCTCCCCTATCCAACCTTCCTTTATCCCCAATCACCCCGATTCCCCCAGTTCCCCTCATCCTCTCCTTCACACTTTTCTCTCCCCATCAACCCTCATCCTATTCCCACCCCACCCCCAAGATTCCAATTTTTTTTCCCATCAATGTTGTCTATTTCCCATAGCTGGGAGGATATCTATTTGTTTTTCCTTGGGTTTACCCTCTTGTTTAGCTTCTTTAGGATCACAAATTATAGACTCAGTGGCCCCTATCCATGGCTAGAAAGCAATTATGAGTGAGTACATCCCATGATCTTCTTTTTGGGTCTGGGTTACCTCACTCAGGATCGTATTTTCTATTTCCATCCATTTGCATGCAAAATTCGAGAAGTCATTGTTTTTTACCGCAGAGTAGTACTCTAATGTGTATATATTCCACACAATCTTCATCCATTCTTCCATTGAAGGACACCTAGGATGCTTCCAGGTTCTGCCTATTACAAATAATGCTGCTATGAACATAGTTGGACAAATGCTTTTGTCATATGATAGGACATCTCTTGGGTATATTCCCAAGAGTGCTATTGCTGGGTCCAGGGGTAGGTTGATCCCAATTTTTCTGAGAAACCGCCACACTGATTTCCAAAGTGGTTGCACAAGTTTGCAGTCCCACCAGCAATGGATGAGGGTACCCCTTTCTCCACAACCTCTCCAGCAAAGGCTATCCTTGGTGTTTTTGATTTTATCCATTCTGACAGGTGTAAGATGATATCTCAAAGTTGTTTTGATTTGCATTTCTCTGATCGCTAAGGAGGTTGAGCATGACCTTAAGTATCTTTTGGACATTTGAACTTCTTCTGTTGAGAATTCTCTGTTCAGTTCAGTGCCCCATTTTTAATTGGGTTAATTATCCTTTTAAAGTCTAGTTTCTTGAGTTCTTTATATATTTTGGAGATCAGACCTTTGTCTGTTGCAGGGTTGGTGAAGATCTTCTCCCAGTCAGTAGGCTGCCTTTTTGTCTTAATGACAGTGTCCTTTGCTTTACAGAAGCTTCTCAGTTTCAGGAGGTCCCATTTATTCAATGTTGCCCTTCATGTCTGTGCTCCTGGGGTTATACATAGGAAGCGATCTCCTGTGCCCATATGTTGTAGGGTACTTCCCATTTTCTCTTCTATCAGGTTCAGTGTGTTCAGATTGATATTGAGGTCTTTGATCCATTTGGACTTGAGGTTTGTGCATGGTGATAGATATGGGTCTATTTTCATTCTTCTACAGGTTGACATCCAATTGTGCCAGTACCATTTGTTGAAGAAGATTTCTTTCTTCCATTGTATACTTTTAGCTCCTTTATCGAAAATCAGTTGTTCATAGGTTTGTGGGTTAAATCCGGGTCTTCTATACGATTCCATTGGTCGACTTCTCTGTTTTTATGCCAGTACCAAGCTGTTTTCATTACTGTAGCTCTGTAATAGAGTTTGAAGTCAGGGATGGTAATGCCTCCAGAAGTTCCTTTATTATATAAGATTGTTTTGGCTATCCTGGGTTTTTTGTTTCTCCATATAAAGTTGATTATTGTCCTTTCAAGATCTATGAAGAATTTTGATGGGATTTTAATGGGGATTGCATTGAATCTATAAATTGCCCTTGGTAGAATTGCCATTTTTACTATGTTGATCCTCCCAATCCAAGAGAAAGGGAGATCCTTCCATTTTCTGGTATCCTCTTCAATTTCTTTCTTCAATGCCTTAAAGTTCTTGTCAAATAGATCTTTCACTTCCTTGGTTAGAGTTACCCCAAGATATTTTATGCTTTTTGTGGCTATCGTGAAAGGTGATGATTCTCTTATTTCCCTCTCTGCTTCCATATCCTTTGTGTATAAGAGGGCAACTGATTTTTTGGAGTTGATCTTGTATCCTGCCACATTACTAAAGGCGTTTATCAGCTGTAGGAGTTCTTTGGTGGAGTTTTTGGGATCGCTCATGTACACTATCATATCATCTGCAAATAATGCAAGTTTAACTTCTTCCTTTCCAATTTGAATCCCCTTTATCCCCTTATGTTGTCTTATTGCTATTGCTAAAACTTTGAGAACTATATTGAAGAGGTATGGAGAGAGTGGACAGCCTTGCCGTGTTCCTGATTTTAGTGGGATGACTTTAAGTTTCTCTCCATTTAATTTGATATTAGCTGTCGGCTTGCTGTATATAGCTTTAATTAAATTTAGGTATGACCCTTGTATCCCTAATCTCTCCAAGACTTTTATCATAAAGGGATGTTGAATTTTGTCAAATGCTTTTTCAGCATCTAATGAAACGATCATATGGTTTTTTTCTTTCAGTTTATTTATATGATGGATTACATTGATAGATTTGCGTATGTTAAACCAGCCCTGCAACTCTGGGATGAAGCCTGCTTGATCATTATGGATAATTTTTCTAATGTGTTCTTGGATTCGGTTTGCCAGAATTTTGTTGAGGATGTTTGTGTCGATGTTCATGAGTGAGATTGGCCTGTAATTCTCTTTCTTGGTTGGGTCTTTGTGTGGTTTTGGAATCAGAGTTACTGTAGCTTCATAAAAGGAATTTGGCAATGACTCTTCTGTTTCTATATTGTGAAATACCTTAAGGAGTATAGGTATTAGGTCTTCTTGGAAGTTCTGGTAGAATTCCACATTGAAACCATCTGGTCCTGGACTTTTTTTGGAAGGGAGGTTTTTGATAACTGCTTCTAATTCTTCACGACTAACAGGTCATTTAGGTTGTTCACCTGGTCCTGGTTAAACTTTGGTATATGGTATTTATCTAAAAAAGTGTCCATTTCTTTTACATTTTCCAGTTTTGTGGCATACAGGCTTTTGTAGTAAGATCTAATGATTCTCTGAATTTCCTCTGTGTCTGTGATTATGTCTCCCTTTTCATTTCTGATCTTATTAATTTGCAAATTCTCTCTCTGCCGTTTGATTAGTTTGGATAGGGGTTTATCAATCTTGTTGATTTTCTCCAGGAACCAGCTTTTTGATTCATTGATTCTTTCAATTGTTTTCTGTGTTTCTATTTTGTTGATTTCAGCCCTCTGTTTGATTATTTCCAGTCTTCTACCCCTTCTAGGTGAGTCTGCTTCTTTTTTCTCTAGAGCTTTCAGGTGGGCTGTTAAGTCTCCAATGTGTGCTTTCTCTGTTTTCTTTAAGTGGGCAGTTAGTGCTATGAACTTTCCTCTCAGGACTGCTTTCATAGTGTCCCATAGGTTTGAGTATGTTGTTTCTTTATTTTCATTGTCTTCAAGGAAGACTTTAATTTCTTTCTTTATTTCTTCCTTAATCCAGGTATGGTTCAGTAGTTGACTATTCAGTTTCCATGAGTTTGTAGGCTTTCTGGGGGTAGCATTGTTGCTGAATTCTAGCTTTAATCCATGGTGATCTGATAAGATACAGGTGGTTATTAATATTTTTTTGTAACTGTGGATGTTTGCTTTGTTACCGAGTATGTGGTCGATTTTTGAGAAGGTTCCATGAGCTGCAGAGAAGAAGGTATATTCTTTCCTATTTGGGTGGAATATTCTATAGATGTCTTTTAAGTCCATTTGATTCATTACCTCCATTAATTCTCTTATTTCTCTGTTAGGTTTCTGTCTAATTGACCTGTCCATTGGTGAGAGAGGAGTATTAAAGTCTCCTACTATTAATGTGTGGGGTTTGATGGCTGCCTTGAGTTTTAACAATGTTTCTTTTACATAAGTGGGTGCTTTTATATTAGGGGCATAGATATTCAGGATTGAGACTTCATCCTGCTGAATTGTTCCTGTTATGAGTAGAAAATGTCCCTCTCCATCTCTTCTGATTGATTTAAGTTTGAAGTCAACTTTGTTAGAAATTAGTATGGCCACACCTGCTTGTTTCTTAGGTCCATTTCCTTGATACGCCTTATCCCAACCCTTTACTCTGAGTAGGTGCCTGTCTTTGTGGTTGAGGTGTGTTTCTTGTAAACAGCAGAATGTTGGATCCTGTTTTCGTATCCAATCTCTTAGTCTGTGCCTTTTTATAGGTGAGTTGAGTCCATTGACATTAAGTGATTTTAATGACCAGTGGTTGTTAACTCCGGTCACTTTTTTAGTAGTAGATTTTGTGTGTTTCCCTTCTTTGAGTTGCGCTGGTAAAGGGTCTCTAGATGTCTGAGTTATTGTGGTCATTGTTGGACTCCTTGATTAGTGATTTTCCTTCTATTACTTTCTGTAAGGCTGGATTCGTGGCTACGTATTGTTTAAATTTGTTTTTATCCTGGAAAATTTTGTTTTCTCCATTTATAGTGAACGAAAGCTTGGCTGGGTATAGTAGTCTGGGCTTGCATCCATGGTCTCTTAGTTTCTGCAGTACATCTATCCAGGACCTTCTGGCTTTCATGGTTTCCATAGAGAAGTCAGGTGTAAGTCTGATAGGTTTACCTTTATAAGTAACTTGGCCTTTTTCATTTGCTGCTCTTAGTATTCTTTCTTTATTCTGTATGCTTTGTATTTTGATTATTATATGGCGAGAGGATTTTTTTTTTGATCCAGCCTATTCGGTGTTCTGTATGCTTCTTGAACCTTCATAGGTATATCTTTCTTTAGGTTGGGAAAGTTTTCTTCTATAATTTTATTAAATATATTTTCTGGACCGTTGAGCTGTGCTTCTTCTCATTCTTCTATTCCTATTATTCTTAGGTTGGTCTTTTTATTGTGTCCCATATTTCCTGAATGTTTTGTGATGAGAATTTGTTGGCCTTGCTGTTTTCTTTGATCAGCGTGTTTATTTTCTCTATGGTATCTTCAGAGTCTGAGATTCTTCCTTCTATCTCTTGTATTCTGTTGGTTTTGCTTGCTTCTGTAGTCTCTATTCGTTTACCTAGATTTTCCCTGTCCAGCTGGCCTTCTGTTTGTGTTTTCTTCTTTGCTTCCATTTCAGTTTTTAAGTCTTGAACTGTTTCCATTATCTGTTTGATTGTTTTTCCTTGGTTTCCTAGGGTATCATTCACTGATTTACTCAATTCTTCAAACTTTCTGTCATACTTTTCATCCATTTCTATAAGGGCATTTTTTTACATGCTGTTTAAGGGCGTCAATCACTTTCATAAAGTCAATTTTATCTACTTCTTCATGATTAAGGTGTTCATGTCCTCCTGTTGTGAGGTCGCTGGGTTCTGGTGGTTTCATATAGTTTTTCAGATTGTTGGGTGAATTCTTCCATTGGCGCCTGCCCATCTCTTTCTCCGAATGCTCTTCTATGGATCTTCTTTTACCTGATCAGGTCTCCTTGCCTACTGATGTACCTTCCCAGTGATGGCTACTCTGCAGTGATAGCTCTCCTGGTGCTCCAGTGATGTCTCTCCTGGTACCAATATCAGATCTCCGTGCCCAAAGACGGCTCTCCTGGTACCCAGATTAGCTCTCCCACTGATGGCTCTCCTGGTGCATTTCTGATTTTCTTAACCTACCTAATAAACTTGGTGACGACTATCATTACAGGTCCACATTTTGTTAACTTTTTTTGTCTAAGCTTTTACGTGTATTGTGCATGCCTGATGCCCAAAGACGTCCCAAGGTGTCTGATCCTCTGGAACTGAGGTTGCAGACCAATTGTGAGCTACCATGTGGGTTCCAGGAATCAATCCCTGGTACTCTGCAAGAGTAGCTAGTGCTAAAAAGGTTTCACTGTGTGGTCCTGGCTCTCCTAGAGCGCAGAGACTCACCTGCCTGTCTTCTGAGTGCCAGGATTACAGGTCTGGCCCACTGTGCTACCTTATTATTTATTATTGCTACTATTAATTCAGAAGATGGGATCTGATGTACATTTGTTACAGATGAGTAATGGAGGTGAGTGAGGTGGACTGAACAGTGGGAGATGGATGTACATAAAGAATCACAATGCTGTAGAGAGTGTGTTTGTCCCTTCTCCATCAGGTCCAGATTGAAGACAGCCCCAGTAAATGTTACTGATGGTCCCCTCTCACTCTTCTGAAGTGCTAGGGTTATCCCATCACTGAATTGCACTGGCTCAGCTGTATTTATGGGGTAAATAGTGTGTGTGTTTTCAGGTATCTGGGACCAGTTGCTTATCAGCTCTACGCCTCGTTCCAGGATGACCTCTCCTCTTAGAGTTCAGATGCAAGGAGCCCTTGTAAGTACTGCCTTCCCATTTACGGGGGGTGCTCCCCCACTTTAGGCTAATTAATCCCTTGTTTGATGGGACAGACTGTCTTCATGGCTCATGTCAAACCGTAGAGTCAAATACATCAATCTTAGCCTGTGTAAGACATTGTCTAAGGAGTAGGATTTCTCATAGTAACCCCTGCCTGCAGTTTTTTTTTTAAATGCATTTTTCCTTCTTTTTGAAACCGAAAATAATGTTGCTGCCTGAGTGAGATGGGCTCCACACCGGTGGCTTGTGGGGAAAGTCAGTTCCCAGGGTGACGAGCTGCTTGGTCCCTGTGCTGTTTAGTATCAAAAAGAAAAATTGACGAATCTGGGCGTGTTCTAAATAGAAAGGGTTCAGACCGCAGAAGGGATTGTGCCCTTAAATACTGAAAAGGTAAATACGAAAGAAATGACTCAATTGGTTACATGCAGCCATTTACCCAAGTTGGTGTATTCTGAACAATGTGGCCTGTGACTCAGTGAAGCTCATCCTCACTAAAATCAGGCCATTGGTTACACATAGGTTTTGGTTTGTGCCTGTACCAAGGTGTGTTGCCGTTTGTTCTATAGGAACTGGGTACTAGAGAGCAGCCCAGGATAATTGGGCCCCTGCCATTTAAAGTACCATGGTGGTCATATTTTATTCAAAGAAACCAAGCTCCATTCTAAAGATTTGCAACTGACAGCATTTGACATTCTGTAAGGGGACACTGATTTTTTGCTCTTGCTGTAAAGAGGTTTAGTTTTAATGGATCTCTGTGTGCTTTATCACTCTGTTGCTGTATGTTATGAATTCATGTAAATCTTGTCTTCAAATTGTAATGGTACCAGCAGCTTAAAGAATGACTGGTTCTCCAGTTAGTTTGCTTTCAGTGTGGTGGTGACTTGGGTATCTGCTCTGACTTCGACAGTCTTGATTGTTTTATCAGGGCTAGCAATTGGCAGAGGCATAAAAGAGTACAGCATTTTTTTTTATTCTTTTTTAATTAAAATTTCCAACTGCTCCCCGTTTCCCATTCCCCCCCCTCCTCCCACATATTGCCCCCTCCCCCCACTCCCCTCCCCCATCCCCACTCCTCTTCTCCTCCCCCCAGTCCATTCCCCCTCCCTCTCGATACTGAAGAGCAGTCCAAATTCCCTGCCCTACAGGAAGACCAAGGTCCTCCCACTTCCATCCAGGCCCAGGAAGGTGAGCATCCAAACAGGCTAAGCTCCCACAAAGCCAGTTCATGTATTAGGATCGAAACCTAGTGCCATTGTCCTTGGCTTCTCATCAGCCTTCATTGTCCGCCATGTTCAGAGAGTCCAGTTTCAACCCATGCTTATTCAGTCCCAGTCCAGCTGGCCTTGGAGAGCTCCCAATAGATCAGTTCCACTGTCACAGTGGGTGGGTGCACGCCTCGTGGTCCTGATTTCCTTGCTCATGTTCTCCCTCCTTCTGCTCCTCATTTGGACCTTAAGAGCTCAGACTGTTGCTCCAAATTGGGTCTCTGTCTCTCTCAGAGTACAGCATTTTTATAAGTATGAGGATGAGGCATCCCTCTAGGAGCCTTCCTGAGTGTAGGACCATGCCCCTGCTACCTGCAGGACATGGTAACAGCTTTCCCTTAATCCGGCCGTTTGACATACTGTGTGTTGATGCTTACAACATTGCCTCCTCTGAGTAAGGGTTTCTGGGTGATCCCCATGGCAACTGCTGCTCCACAGTAAACACAGGTTAGAGTACCAGTCCTGGAGCCAGTTTCCCACCCTCCAACTCTCAGTGCCTCCATGCTCCTTCTTCCTCCATCACCCCTGAACCTTAGAAAGGGGTGTCATGATCATTTCCCCCTGAAAACTGAGTACTTGGGCTGCTGTTCTAAAATAAGAGGAGAGATTACAGCCATGGAGGCTTACTCCTAAAGTGATACAGGCTGTCATAAGGGTGTACAATCCTGTGGTAGTGATCTGAGCCAGTGGTCAAAAGTATATTTTATGTCTGTGTAAGTATCACAGTTTCATTGGATTTTCTGGTACCAAGTGATTGCATACAGATCTTGAGTACAGCTGCGCATATACCTAGAGCCAGTCTGTAACCTCTTTTTCAAATTACTTGTGTAAGTCAGTCTGTCTTTCTTTCCCTCCTTCCTTCCTTCTTTCTTTGTTGGTTGTTATTATTGTTGTTATTTATTTATGTTTTTGTTCTTACATCCCAACCAATGTTGCCTCCCTCTCTTCTCCTCCCAGTTCCTATGCCAATATCCTTTCCTTCTCTCTCCACCCCCCAAGAAATCCCATCCAATTCCAATCCTTCCTCCTAATATTTTCTCCCCCCCCCCCGCTTTTTCCCTTCTGTTTCCAAACCCACCAACCCCAGCCGACTAGGGAAATTTATTCTATTTCCCCTCCCAATGGAGGTCGTTGTGTCTACCCCTTAAGCCCTCCTTGCTACTTACTCTCTGTAGGTCTGTGGACCTTATCATGATTATCTTCTCTTTTAATGTTTGTTAACTCATTTACTAGGACAACATCATCAGGACCTCATATTTCAAGCTATTTAGAATTCAGTCTTCTGAACCCAGAAGTTCGGGACATAAACATTTTCTTTCTTTAATAATATTTCTGGAATTAGAATATAATCATGTCATTTCTCCCCTGCCTTCCCTCTAAATGCCCCCATGTCCCTCCTTGAGCACTTTCATTTTCATGGCCTATCTTCCCTTCATTGCTGACGCATGTATGTATTTACACACATAAAATTATACAGCTATAGCCTTCTCAGTCTATAGAATGTTTTTCATCTGTGGATGTTTTCCGGGCTGCCCCTTTGGTTTTGGATGACCACTTAGTGCTTCCCTGGGAAAAGGATTCCTCCCACTCTGGGCATTGTAGCTCAGTGCCGACATATTTTGGAGACACCTTCTTTCAATGGGTGTGGGAGGCACATGAAGCTGTTAGAGAGTTCTGCTTACTACTCATTTTAGCAGGAAACAACTGAAAATTAATGAGTTTTTCTGTTAACACATCTATTAGAAGGTTGAGGTAATTAACCAAAAGAAGTAAAATAAAGTCTATATCAGTTTTCATTTTCTGTTTGTTTTCTTTTGTATTCCTGGAAAGAACACTCCACAATAACATGTGAGCAGAGTTCTTTTCAAAATAACACTGCTTAAGAATGAACAGCCAACACACCAGAAATATAATTCTGACTTAGCCAAGGACAGGAAAACGGAATCTTCAAGACAAGCTTAAATGGTCTGGAAAGAAATTAAGACCAGAAAAACATGTACAAATTATCAATTAAAACTATGCAGGTGCTTTTGGAACCAATAAATTCACCTTATTATTTACATGAAACGTTCCCACTGTCAAACAGGGGCTTGCATTGCATCATAGGATTAGATGTTCACTAACACTCTTTAGGAAGGTGAAAGAAAAATTAAATGTGACTTTATTATTCAGAAGAGAAAAGAGGTTGTGCAACTAAAATAAAACACGTTTTTACAATGCGATTCATTTTGTGGGTGTGTGCTTCATAGGATGACTAAAGTATTGAAGTGAATTTTTATTGTAAAGCTTACTATTTTTCTTGGGACTCATTAAAATGGAAAGGAATCCATCATGAGAAAGGAGATATTAGAATATTCAGAATGGTTTTCCTGGTGATTGAGAACTGTAAACCCGACAACAGCAAAAACAAAATTAAATAGCTGAGAAAATTCCGAGTGACCAGTTTCACATGGCTAAATATTCTCTCCTGAATGTTTGCCTAAAGATGCTGATGTGTGTGCTGGTGTGTGTCTGAAATGGATGGGAGATGGAGAATATGTCAGTTGTGGGTCACACTGGAAGTTCAGTTTTTAACATACAGAAACACTGCTGTTCTGTTTATTCTTGAGTCTCCTTAGAAAAGAATTTGTACTGTTAAGTCTAAAAAAATGAAATAAAAATATATTTATTAATTTATTATTTTTATTTTAATTGAGCTATATATTTTCTCTGCTCCCCTCCCTTTCTCTCCCCTCCAATTATACCCTCTCCCATGGACCTCATGCTCCCAGTTTACCCACGAGATACTGTCTTATTCTACTTCCCATAGATCCATGTATGTCTCTCTTAGGGTCCTCTGTTGTCTGGGATTGTGAATTACTTTTTTTTTTGCTTTATGTCTAAAACCAACATATGCATGAGTACATATATCTGTCTTTATGGATCTGGGTTACCTCACTCAATACGATTTTTTAAAACATTTTTTTTTGATTTTCATACTTATATTTATGCTAAATGTAAACAACAACTTAAAATGTATCCAATTATTTCCTTTATCACTGCTTTTAAGTCTTACCTTTTATCACGCCTTTCTGCCTAAAAGAATCCTGTGACTGCACTAGAATACACAGATGCACTTTTAATATCTTAAAATTCTGATTTTTAAAATTCTTTTTTTATTATGATTCTTTTTTTGTTAATTAATTAATTTATTTAATTATTAAAGATTTCTGCCTCTTCCCCGCCACCACCTCCCATTCCCCCCCACCCCGAATCAAGTCTTCCTCCCTCCTCAGCCCAAGGAGCAAGCAGGTTTCCCTGCCCTGTGGGAGCTCCAAGGACCACCCACCTCCATCTAGGTCTAGTAAGGTGAGCATCCAAACTACCTAGGCTCCCACAAAGCCATTACGTGCAATAGGATCAAGAACCCATTGCCATTGTTCTTCAGTTCTCAGTAGTCCTCATTGTCCATTATGTTCAGCGATACCGGTTTTGTCCCATGCTTTTTCAGACCCCGGGCAGCTGGCCTTGGTGAGTTCCCGATAGAACATCCCCATTGCCTCAGTGTGTGGGTGTACCCCTCGCAGTCCTGAGTTCCTTGCTCGTGCTCTCTCTCCTTCTGCTCCTCCTTTGGATCGTGAGACTTCAGTCCAGTGCTCTAATGTTGGTCTCTGTCTCTGTCTTCTTTCATCGCCTGATGAAGGTTAATATTCAGGAGGATGCTTATATGTTTTTATTGGGGTTCACCTTCTTATTTAGCTTCTCTAGAATCACGAATTATAGTCTCAATGTCCTTTATTTATGTCTAGAAACCAAATATGAGTGAGTACATCCCATGTTCCTCTTTTTGGGTCTGGCTTAACTCACTGAGGATAGTGTTTTCTATTTCAGTCCATTTGTATGCAAAATTCAAGAAGTCATTGTTTTTTACTGCTGAGTAGTACTCTAATATGTATATATTCCATACTTTCTTCATCCATTCTTCCATTGAAGGGCATCTAGGTTGTTTCCAGGTTCTGGCTATTACAAACAATGCTGCTATGAACATAGTTGAGCATATTATACTTTTGTTGTATGTTAGGGCATCTCTTGGGTATATTCCCAATAGTGGTATTGCTGGGTCGAGAGGTAGGTTGAACCCGACTTTCCTGAGAAACTGCCACACTGCTTTAAAAAGTGGTTGCACAAGTTTGCATTCGTACCAGCAATGGATGAGTGTGCCCCTTTCTCCACAACCTCTCCAGCAGAGGCTATCATTGGTGTTTTTGATTTTAGCCATTCTGACAGGTGTAAGATGGTATCTTAATGTTGTCTTGATTTGCATTTCCCTGATTGCTAAGGAAGTTGAGCACGATCTTAAGTGTCTTTTGGCCATTTGAACTTCTTCTGTTGAAAAGTCCCTGTTCAGCTCAGTGCCCCATTTTATAATTGGATTGATTAACCTTTTACGGTCTAATTTCTTGAGTTCTTTATATATTTTGGATATCAGACCTTTGTCAGTTGTGGGGTTGGTGAAGATCTTCTCCCAGTCAGTGGGTTGCCTTTCTGTCTTAGTGACAGTGTCCTTTGCTTTACAGAAGCTTCTCAGTCTCAGGAGGTCCCATTTATTCAATGATGTCCTTAGTGTTTGTGCTGCTGGGGTTATACGTAGGAAGTGGTCTCCTGTGCCCATGTGTTGTAGAGTACTTCCCACTTTCTCTTCTGTCAGGTTCAGTGTGTTTGGACTGATATTGAGGTCTTTAATCCATTTGGACTTGAGTTTTGTGCATGGTGATAGATATGGATCTATTTTCATTCTTCTACAGATTGACATCCAGTTTTGCCAGCACAATTTGTTGAAGATGCTCTCTGTTTTCCATTGTATACTTTTAGCTCCTTTATCAAAAATCAGGTGTTCATAGGTTTGTGGGCTAAATTCAGGGTCTTCTATTCTATTCCATTGGTCGACTTCTCTGTTTTTATGCCAGTACCAAGCTGTTTTCAGTACTGTAGCTCTGTAATAGAGTTTGAAGTCAGGGATGGTAATGCCTCCAGAAGTTCCCTTATTGTATAAGATTGTTTTGGCTATCCTGGGTTTTTTGTTTTTCCATGTAAAGTTGATTATTGTCTTCTCCAGATCTGTGAAGAATTTTGATGGGATTTTGATGGGGATTGCGTTGAATCTATAGATTTCTTTTGGTAGAATTGCCATTTTTACTATGTTGATCCTCCCAATCCAAGAGCAAGGGAGGTCCTTCCATTTTCTGGTGTCCTCTTCAATTTCTTTCTTCAAAGACTTAAAGTTCTTGCCAAATAGATCTTTCACTTCCTTGGTCAGAGTTACCCCAAGATATTTTATGCTATTTGTGGCTATCGTGAAAGGTGATGCTTCTCTGATTTCCCTCTCTGCTTCCTTATCCTTAGTGTATAGGAAGGCAACTGATTTTTTGGAGTTGATTTTGTAACTAGCCACATTACCAAAGGTGTTTATCAGCTGTAGGAGTTCTTTGGTAGAGTTTTTGGGGTCACTTATGTATACTATCATATCATCTGCAAATAAGGAAAGCTTAACTTCTTCCTTTCCAATATGGATCCCCTTGATCCCCTTATGTTGTCTTATTGCTATTGCTAGAACTTCAAGCACTATATTGAAGAGGTATGGAGAGAGTGGACATCCTTGTCGTGTTCCTGATTTTAGTGGGATGGCTTTGAGTTTTTCTCCGTTTAATTTAATGTTAGATGTCGGCTTGCTGTAAATAGCTTTTATTATATTTAGGTATGACCCTTCTATCCCTAATCTCTCCAAGACCTTTATCATAAAGGGGTGTTGAATTTTGTCGAATGCTTTTCAGCATCTAATGAAATAATCATATGGTTTTTTCTTTCAATTTATTTATATGGTTGATTACATTGATAGATTTGTGTATGTTGAACCGGCCCTGCATCTCTGGAATGAAGCCTACTTGATCATAATGGATAATTTTTCTAATGTGTTCTTGGATTCAGTTTGCCAGTATTTTATTGAGAATTTTTGCGTCGATGTTCATGAGTGAGATAGGCCTGTAATTCTCTTTCTTGGTTGAGTCTTTGTGTGGTTTTGGTATCAGGGTAACTGTAGCTTCATAAAAGGAATTTGGCGATGACTCTTCTGTTTCTATATTGTGAAATACATTAAGGAGTATAGGTATTAGGTCTTCTTGGAAGTTCTGGTAGAATTCTGCATTGAAACCATCTCGTCCTGGGCTTTTTTTGGAAGGGAGATTTTTGATAACTGTTTCTAATTCTTCGCGACTAACAGGTCTATTTAGATCATTCACCTGGTCTTGGTTTAGGTTTGGTATATGGTACTTATCTAAAAAAGTGTCCATTTCTTTTGCATTTTCCAGTTTTGTGGCATACAGGCTTTTGTAGTAAGATCTAAAGATTCTCTGAATTTCCTCTGTGTCTGTGGTTATGTCCCCCTTTTCATTTCTGATCTTATTTATTTGCGTGTTCTCTCTCTGTCATTTAATTAGTTTGGATAGGGGTTTGTCAATCTTGTTGATTTTCTCCAAGAACCAGCTTTTTGTTTCATTGATTATTTGGACTGTTTTCTGTGTTTCTATTTTGTTGATTTCTGCCCTCAGTTTGATTATTTCCAGTCTTCTACTCCTACTGGGCGCGTCTGCTTCTTTTTTTTCTAGAGCTTTCAGGTGTGCTGTTAAGTCTCCAATGTATGCTTTCTCCGTTTTCTTTAAGTGGGCACTTAGTGCTATGAACTTTCCTCTTAGCACTGCTTTCATCGTGTCCCATAGGTTTGAGTATGTTGTCTCTTTGTTTTCATTAAATTCAAGGAAGACTTTAATTTCTTTCTTAATTTCTTCCTTGACCCAGGTGTGGTTCAGTAGTTGACTGTTCAGTTTCCATGAGTTTGTCAGCTTTCTGGGGGTAGCATTGTTGATGCCTTCTAACTTTCATCCGTGGTGATCTGATAAGACACAGGTGGACACTGATTTTTTTTGTATCTGTGGAGGTTTCCTTTGTTTCCAAGTATGTGGTCAATTTTCGAGAAGGTTCCATGAGCTGCAGAGAAGAAGGTGTATTCTTTCCTATTTGGGTGGAGTGTTCTATAGATGTCTGTTAAGTCCATTTGATTCATTACCTCCAACAATTCTCTTAATTCTCTATTAGTTTTCTGTCTGATTGACCTGTCCATTGGTGAGAGAGGTGTGTTGAATTCTCCTACTACTAGTGTGTGTGATTTGATGTCTGCCTTGAGTTTTAGCAATATTTCTTTTACATAAGTGGGTGCTTTTATATTAGGGGCATAGATGTTCAGGATTGAGACTTCATCCTGCTGAATTGTTCCTGTTATGAGTATAAAGTGTCCCTCTCGATCTCTTCTGATTGATTTTAGTTTGAAGTCAGTTTTGTTAGAAATTAGTATGGCCACACCTGCTTTTTTCTTAGGACCATTTGCTTGAAAAACCTTTTCCCAACCCTTTACTCTGAGTAGATGCCTGTCTTTGTGGTTGAGATGAGTTTCTTGCAAACAGCAGACTGTTGGATCCTGTTTTCGTATCCTATCTCTTAGCCTGTGCCTTTTTATTGGTGAATTGAGACCATTAATATTAAGTGATATTAATGACCAGTGGTTGTTAACTCCGGTTATTCTTATTGCTTTTCGTAGAAGAGTTTGTGTGTCTCCCTTCTTTGAGTTGTGCTGTTGAAGGGTCGCTAGATGCCTGACTTATTGTAGGCAGTGTTGGCAATGTTGGATTCCTTGGGTTGTGATTTTCCTTCTATTACTTTCTGTAGGGCTGGATTTGTGGCAACGTATTGTTTAAATTTGTTCTTATCCTGGAATGTCTTGTTTTCTCCATTGATAGTGAACGATAGCTTGGCTGGGTATAGTAGTTTGGGTTTGCATCCATGGTCTCTTAGTTTCTGTAGTACCTCTATCCAGGACCTTCTGGCTTTCATGGTTTCCATAGAGAAGTCAGGTGTAAGTCTGATTGGTTTATCTTTATAAGTTACTTGGCCTTTTTCCTTTGCAGCTCTTAATATTTTTTCTTTAATCTGTATATTTTGTGTTTTGATTATTATATGGCGAGGGGATGTTTTTTTTTTTTGGTCCAGTCTGTTTGGTGTTCTGTATGCTTCTTGAATATTCAAAGGAATATCTTTCTTTATGTTGGGAAAGTTTTCTTCCATAATTTTGTTAAAAATATTTTCTGGACCTTTGAGCTGTGCCTCTTCTCCTTCTATCCCTATTATTCTTAGATTTGGTCTTTTTATTGTGTCCCATATTTCCTGAATGTTTTGTGATGAGAATTTGTTGGTTTTGGTATTTTCTTTGATCAGTCCGTTTATTTTCTCTATGGTGCCTTCAGAATCTGAGATTCTTTCTTCTATCTCTTGTATTCTATTGATTATGTTTGTTTCTGTAGTCTGTGCTCATTGACCTATATTTGCCATATCCAACTGGTCCTCAGTTTGTGTTTTCTTCCTTGCTTCCATTTCAGTTTTCAATTCTTGGACTGTTTCCATTACCTGTTTGATCGTTTTTTCTTGGCTTCCCAGGGTATCATTTACGTATTTACTCATTTCTTCAAACTTTTTGTTATACTTCTCATCCATTTCTATGAGGGCGTTTTTTACATGTTGTTTAAGGGACTCTATTGCTTTCAAAAAGTCAGTTTTTTCCTCTTCTCCTGTGTTAGGGTGTTCAAGTCCTTGTGTTGTAAGATCATTGGGTTCTGGTGTTTTCATGTTGTTTTTCAGATTGTTGGGTGAATTCTTGCCTTGGTGTCTGCCCATCTCCTCTTATCGATTCTATCTAATGGGTTTGATTTAATTGTAGCGGGGCAATCTGCTCTCAGTGCGGGCTTCACTGTTTCTTGCCAGCACTATCCCGCATCCAGTGCCTACGCCGCCTGTGCCCACCTGCCCGCCGGTGCCCCTGCCGCCCGGACTTGCCTGCCTGCCGGTGCCTCCGCCGCCCGGGCCTGCCTGCACGCCGGTGCTTCTGCTGCCTAGGCCTGCCCACCAGGCCTCCGCCGCCCGGACTTGCCTGCCTGCCGGTGCCTCCGCCACCCGGGCCTGCCTGCGCGCCGGTGCTTCCGCCGCCTAGGCCTGCCTGCCGGTGCCTCCGCTGCCCGGGCCTGCCTGCGCGCTGGTGCTTCCGCCGCCTAGGCCTTCCTGCCGGTGCCTCCGCCGCCTGGCCCTGCCTGCACGCCGGTGCTTCTGCCGCCTAGGCCTGCCTGCTGGTGCCTCCGCCACCTGGGCCTGCCTGCCGGTGCCTCTGCCGCCTGGGCCCGCCTGCCCGCCGGTGCCTCCGCTGCCCGGACTTGCCTGCCTGCCGGTGCCTCTGCCGCTTAGGCCTGCCTGCCGGTGTCTCCGCCGCCTGGGCCTGCCTGCGTGCCGGTGCTTCCGCCGCCTAGGCCTGCCTGCTGGTGCCTCCGCAGCCCGGGCCTGCCTGCGCACCGGTGCCTCCGCCGCCCGGACTTGCCTGCCTGCCGGTGCCTCCGCCCCCTGGGCCTGCCTGCGCGCCGGTGCTTCCGCCGCCTAGGCCTGCCTGCCGGTGCCTCCGCCACCTTTTTTAAAAATTTTAAAAGAAAAAATCCATCTTTTTTCATTATACATACCAATCCAAGTTCCCATTCCTTCTCGTCCTCCCATTCCCTCTACATATCCTCCATCCCACGTCTATCTACTCCTTAGAGAAGGTAAGGCACATTTACTTTTGGGGAAGGTCCAAGGCCCTCCCTACTATATCTAGGCTGAGCATGGTATTCATCCAAGAAAAATAGGTTCACAAAATGCAAGTATAAGCAGTAAGAATAAATCCTGGTGCCACTGCCAGTGATTCCTTAGTCTTCACCTAGACATGACAGCCACATTCAAAGGGACTAGATTGATCCTATGCTTGTTTCTTCCCAATCCAGATGGTGTTGGTGAGCTCCCATTAGCTCAGATAGACTGTTTCAGTGGATATACCCATCATGGTCTTGACCTCTTTGCTAATATTCTCATTCCTCCCACTCTTCCACTGGACTTCAGGAGCTTATTCCAGTGCTCCAATGTGGATCTCTGCCTCTGTTTTCATCAGTTCCTGGATGAAGGTTCTATGGTGATATTTAAGATATGCATCATTCTGACTACAGGACAAGTCAAGATTGGGCCTCCTCTTCTTTATTACTTAGGGTCTTAGCTGGGGTCATCCTTTTGAATTCTTGGGAATTTTTCTAGAGCCAGGTTTCTTCCTCATCTAATAATAGCTCCCTCAATCAAGAAATATCTTTCCTTGCTCTCATACCTATCTGTCTTCCATCTCTACTGTCCTATTCCCTCAATTTCTCCTTCCCCTTCACCTTCTCCCCTCCTCTTCCCCTTCCACTGTCTCTTCTTCCCCCACATCCATGTTCCCAATTTTGTCTGGCGATCTTCTCTGTATTAACTTTCCAAGTGGATCTATATATGTCTTTCTTAAGGGTCATCATAGTTCCTAACTTCTCTACAATCATAGACTATAGCTCAATATCATTTGTTTATAGCTAATATCCACTTATGAGTGAGTACATACCATATCCATCTTTTTGGGTCTAGATTATCTCATGCAGAATAGTGTTTTCTAGTTACATCCATTTGTATGCAAATTTGAAGACATAATTGTTTTTTTACTGCTGAGTAGTGCTCTAATGAGTAAATGTGCCGTATTTTCTTTATCCATTCTTTGGTTGAGGGCATCTAACTTTGTTCCCAACTTCTAGCTATTACAAACAATGCTGCTATGAACACAGTTGAACACATATCTTTGTAGTATGATTGAACATCTTTTGAATATATGGCCAAGAATGGTATCACTGAATGTGAGGTAGGTTGATTCACAATTTTCTGGTAGGTTGATTTCCAAAGTGGCTGTACAAGTTTGCATTCCAACAAGCAGTGGAGGAGTGCACACCCCTTGATCCTCATCCTCTCCAGCATAAGCTATCATTGGTGTTTTTGATCTCAGCCATTCTGATAGGCGTAAGATAGTATCTCAGATTTGTTTTGATTTGTATTTCCTTGATGACTAAGGATGTTTAACATTTCCTTAAGAATCTTTCAGTCATTTGAAAGTCTTCTGTTGAGAATTCTCTGTTTAGTTCTGTACCCCATTTTTAATTGTGTTATTTAGAATTTTTGATGTCTAGTTTCTTGAGTGCTTTATATATTTGGGAGATCAGTCCTTTGTCTGATGTGGGGTTGGTGAAGATCTTTTCCCATTCGGTAGGCTGCCTTTTAGTCTTATTGACCATGTCCTTTGATTTACAGAGCTTCTCAGTTTCAGGAGGTCCCATTTATTTTTTGTGACTCTCAGTGTCTGTGCTACTGGGGTTATATTTAGGAAATGGTCTCCTATGTCCATGCATTGAAGGGTACTTCCCACTTTCTCTTTTATCACATTCAATGTGGTCAGATTTATATTGAGGCCTTTAACCAATTTGGACTTGAGTTTCGTGCATGGTGCTAGATGTGGATCTATTTTTATTCTTCTACATGTTGACATCCATTTATGCCAGAATCATTTGTTGAAGATGCTTTCTTTTTTCCATTGTATAATTTTAGTTTCTTTGTAACTATGTGCGTGGATTAATATCTGGGTCTTTGATTTGATTGCTAAACTGCCCTGATCTTATACCAATACCATGCTGTTTTCATTACTGTAGCTCTGTAATAAATCTTGATGTCAAGGAGAGTGATCCCTCTGGAAGTTCCTTTAATGTTCATGATTACTTTGGCTATCCTTGGTTTTTTGTTTTTCCATATGAAATTGAGTATTGTTCTTTCAAGTTCTGTGAAGCATTGTTTTGGGATTTTGATGGGGTTGGTATTGAATCTATAGAATGCTTTTTGTAGGACTGGCAATTTTATTATGTTGGTCCTATCTATCAAAGAGCACAGGAGATATTTCCATTTTCTTGTATCTTCTTCATATTCTTTCTTCAAATATTTAAAGTTTTTGTCAAATAGGTCTTTCACTTCTTTGGTTAGTGTAATCCCAAGATATTTTTTGTTATTTCTGGCTATTGTGAAGGGTGATGTTTCTCTGATTTCTTTCTCAGCTTCTTTATCATTTGTGTATAGGAAAACTATTGATTTTTTTAGTTGATTTTGTATCCTGCCCCATTACTGATGTTATTTTTTAAATTTTGGTTTTGTTTTTCAAAACAGGGTTTCTCTGTGTATCTTTGGGGCCTGACCTGGAACTACCTCTTGTAGATCATGCTGACCTAGAACTCACAAAGATCTGCCTGCCTCTACTTCCTGAGTGCTGGGATTAAAGGCGTGTGCCACTACTGCCCAGCATACTGAAGATGTTTATCAGCTGTAGGAGTTCCCTGGTAGAGTTTTTCAGGTCATTTATATATACTACCATGTCATCTGCAAAGAACAAAAGCTTAACTTTTTTTCCACTTTGAATCTTCTTGCTCTCCTTTTTGTTGTTTATTGCTCTAGACAGAACTTCACGAACTATGTGTAAGAAATATGGAGAGAGTGGGCAGCTTGTCTTGCTCCTGATTTTAGTGGAATCTCTTTGAGTTTCTCTCCATTTAATTTGATATTGACTGTTGGCTTATTGCATATTGCTTTTATTATGTTTATATATGTTCTTGTATTCCTGATCTCTCCCAGACCTTTATAATAAAGCAGTGTTGGATTTTGTTGAATGCTTTTTCAGCATCAAATGAGATGCTCATATGGTTTTTACTTTCAGCTTATTTATATAATTGATTACATTGATAGATTTTCATATGTTGAACCATCCCAGCATCTCTGGGATGAAGCTGACTTGATCATGGTGGATGATCTTTTTTATGTGTTATTGGATTTGGTTTACCAGTATTTTATTGAGTATTTTTGAATCTATGTTCATGAGTGAGATTGGTCTGTAATTCTCTTTTTTGTCATTGTGTGTTTTTAGTATCAGGGTTATTGTGGCCTCATAAAAAGTTTGGCAATGTTCCTTCTGTTTCTTATGTGGGGCACTTTGAGGTGTATAGGTATTAGCTCTTCATGAAAGTTTTGGTAGAATTCTGCAATAAAACCATTGGCTTTTTGCTGTTTTTTTTGGTTAGGTTTTTGATGATAGCTTCTATTTCCTTACAGTTTAGAGGTCTATTTAATTTGTTTATATGGTCTTGATTTAACTTTGGTGAGTGATATTTACCAAGAAAATTGTCCATTTCTTTTATATTTTCCATTTCTGTAGAGTATAGGTTTTTTTTTTATTGATTTTTATTGAGATCTACATATTTCTCTGCTCCCCTCCCTGCTTCCACCCCTGCTTCAACCTTCCCCCAAGGTCCCTATGCTTCCAACTTAATCAGGAGATACTGTCTTTTTCTACTTCTTATATAGATTAGATCTATATAAGTCTCTATTAGTGTCCTCATTGTTGCCAGAGTTCTTTGGGGTTATTCTGTAGGCTGGTCTTCTTTGCTTTATGTTTAAAAACCACTTATGAGTGAGTACTTGTAATAATTGTCTTTCTATGTCTGGGTTACCTCACTCAGAATAATGTTTTCTAGCTCCATTCATTTTCCTGCAAAATTCAAGCTGTTGTTATTTTTTTCTGCTGTGTAGTACTCCATTGTGTAAATGTACTACATTTTTTATATCCATTCTTTGGTCAAGGGGCATTTAGATTGTTTCCAGGTTCTGGATATGACAAAAAAAGCTGCTATGAACATAGTTGAGCACATGTCCTTATGGCACGATTGAGCATCCTTTGGATATATACCCAAAATGGTATTACTGGGTCTTGAGGAAGGTTGTTTCCTACTTTTCTGAGAAATCACCACACTGACATCCAAAGGGGCTGCACCATCTTGCATTCCCACCACCAATGCAGACGTGTTCCCTTTTACCCACAACATCTCCAGCATAAGTTATCATCAGTGTTGTTTTTTTTTAAGATTTAATTATTTATTATGTGTACAGTATTCTCAGTATTCTGTCTGCATGTATGCCTTCAGGCCAGAAGAGGGCACCAAATCTCATTACAGATGGTTGTTAGCCACCATGTGGTTTCTGGGAATTGAACTCAGGACCTTCGGAAGAGCAGGCAGTGCTCTTAACTGCTGAGCCATCTCTCCAGCCCCTCATCAGTCATTTTGATCTTGGGCGTTCTTACAAGTGTAGGATGGAATCGAATCTCAGAGTTGTTTTGATTTGCATTTCTCTGATGACTTAAGGATGTTGAGCATTTCCTTAAGTGTCTTCAACCATTTTAAATTCCTCTTTGAGAGTTCTCTGTTTAGTTCTGTGGAGTACAGGTTTTCATAGTATGACCTAATGATTCCTTGAATTTGCTCACTGTCTCTTATTATGTCCACATTTTCATTTCTTATTTTGTTAATTTGGATGTTTTCTCCCCGCCTTTTGATTAGTTTGGATAAGAGTTTGTCTATCTTGTTGATTTTATCTAAGAACCAGCTCTTTGTCTCATCGATTCTTTGTATTGTTTTATTTGTTTCTACTTTATTGATTTCAGCCCTCAATTTGATTATTTTTTTGTCCTCTAATTCTCCTTGGTGTGTCTTCTTTTTATTCTAGAGCTTTCAGGTGTGTTGTTAAGTAACTGGTATTGTGTCTTCATTTTTTTGAATTCTAGGAAGTCTTTAATTTGTTTATTTTTTCCTTGACCAGGAGTGGTTCAATAGTTCACTGTTCAATTTACATGAGATTGTAGGCTTTCTAAGCATAGTGTTGTTAAATTCTAACTTTAAACCATGGTGATCTGATAAGATTCAGGGGGTTACTCCTATTCTTCTTCTTCTTTTAATCTGTGGAGGTTTGCTTTGTTACCGAGTATGTGGTCAGTTTTAGAGATGGTTCCATGATGTGCTGAGAAGACAGTATAGTCTTTGTGTTTAGGTGGAATGTTCTATAGACGTCTGTTAAGTTCATTTTAATCATGACATCTGTTATTTTCACTTATTTATCTGTTAAGGTTCTGTCTGTTTGACCTGTTAAAATGTTCATTTGTTTTGCAATCACAGGTTACTGCATTTTATTGGGAAATTAACAGAGGTAAAATCTTGAGATGGCTGTTTACCTCACATTTACAAGAGAGAGGAGAGAGAGAGAGAAAGAGAGAGAGAGAGAGAGAGGCCCATAATGCCTGTTTACTTAGTACTCTGTGAGTCCTCTGAAATCTTACATGGTTTTATTCTAAACCCAGGCTATGTTCATAGTCTATGAGAGGAAAATAAAATGAAAACAGGAATTGTGTTGGTATCTTGATGGGGATTTTATTGAATATAAATTGCTTTTGGTTAAATGGTCAGTGAAGTCTATAATGAATTCAAGACTAGAAGTCTTGTGACACTTGAGACAGGGTTGAAACATTGCAATGCTTAGAAACATGACATTGTGCAGCTGGCTGAGAAATAAATTTATACTGTTATCTAGACTGTTGTAAAAAGCCTATTCACAGGACTAGCTATGTGGTTTTCAGTTCAATTGTGGAATAGACAGTATTGTGACTTAATAATTGATAGCATTGCAGGATGGTTTTGCACCTCAGTTGCTTGCACTATGAGAAAGGAAATGGTTCATGGCAGAACTCATGGTGTGAATATTCATACCTGTCATCTTTATCCAAGGTACTGTACTTTGAATTTTCTAACCACTGCTTATGGTCTAGAACAGTAAAAGTCACTCAAATAAAAATATTATGGTAATATACTAGAAAATATTAACAAAACATCAGTTACTTTAAAAGTATCTGTTATGCTTGGATGTGCTGGTGCCCACCTGTAATCCTAGCAATTGGGAGGCAGAGGCAGGCAGATCTGTGTGAGTTTGAGGCCAGCCAGTACCACAATGCAAGTTGTGCTTATCAGTGTCAATATTTGAATTTTCTGTTGATTCTTTTATACAAACAATATTATTTTATAAAATCACTAGTATTACTTTAATCATTCCTTACTTGACAGGAAAGTATGGAATCTTTGCCGTGTAAACCTTTGAATAAATATAATAAATGGTGTCATAATCAAACCAATTCCCACATTAAATTACACGTAAGCCTTAAGATAGTTAAGTCTATTACTAAATGATCAATTCTATACAAACAAACATTATAGTTGTAAAATAGATTCAATGAACAGTTTTAATTGTGTCTTTCTTTCTTTCCTTCTTTCTTTTATGGGTTTTTCGAGATGTAGTTTCTCTGGAACTAGCTCTTCTAGACCAGGTTGGCCTCGAACTCACAGAGATGTACCTACTTCTGCCTCTCGATTGCTGGGATTAAGGGTGTGTGCCACCGCCAATCAGGTTAATTGCAGTTTCATTTGCTGTCATTCTAGAACAACACTCACATGTGGACTTAAATGGGATTCTAAAGGCCTTGTTGAACTTTATTGAAACAAGGCATGGATCACTTCCTTAGGAGTACATTTGAATGAAGCGCATTGCCCCATGCTATAGCAGGAAAGCACAAAGTGTAAGTATACACATTAAAATGCTAATTAAGACAAAATTTAAGCACAGAATACTTGTAACTGTTGTATTTTACACCAGATGGGAGTTCATTGTTTAAATCCCTTAGGGATAAAAGTATTTTATTCAACTCCTTTTGTCAAAGAGCAAGCAAAAGGGACATTTCATTGGAAGTAGCAATGGGTGAAGGATAAATGTCTCAGATTTATGGTAATTTTTGGATGAATGCAGGGGACATGAACATATCAGTCCAGAGTTGCCTCCCTTACTTCTCTTCTGAAGGTTCAAAACATTTAACCTTTGGATGAGCCAGTACATTCCATTTCATTCCAAATCAGCCCCAAGTGGGGGGCAGAATTGGTGTCATGTACACATTTTTCTAATTATCCTTTTGGGTCTCAAGTGTACAGTTTCACAAAAACTTAAATCTTAGATATTTGTACAGATTATTTGTATTATTATGTTAGGATGGCCAGTGTTTTGCTCCTATTCTGCTCACTGTGTTTTACTCTACTGAAATATTTTCTAAAGGACTTGCCATCTTATGTATTTCCTCAGTAGTCACAGTATACTGCGTTATACCTATTATTTATGGTGTTTTTTTCTGCCTTTGCACATGTATATACTTATGTATATGAGGCTCTTGAAGCTCAGAAGGACACATTATAGGCACTGGAACTGGAGATATTCATGGTGATGAACCAGTATGGACATGCTGCTAATTTCTGCCCTGGTCTTCTGTGAGACCAAAATGTGCTCTTAACTGCTAAATCACCTTCAGTTTCTGTCACTGTATTTTTCAAACCACTTATTTTGATTTAACATTTATAATGACTGGGTTTCAATAAGTGATTATTAATATCTCCAGATGTCAAATCGTGATTTGTCTCAGCACAACTCGTCTACTTTGTAAGTCTTTGTTTTTCTAAACAAAGCTGATTTTATACTACTTTAATCGTTCTGCATCTTACATAGCTGTGTTCTCTTAGCAAGCCAAATGTCTTATTCAAATATCAAATGTTTTTTCAATAGAAAACTTTTAGAAACAGGGCATTAGAGTAGCAAGTATGCTAATGAGTAGCTATGTATATATAAATTTTTAAAACTCTCCCTTCAGTTTTGATAAAGAATAAGCTTCATAGTATGAATTTAGTTCATTTGTTGGAATCTGTAGTTGAGCATTTTTTCCACTTCAATATTCAAGCTTAGTTTCCGCACATATGATTCTACAAGGATAAGAGTTAGGGTTCGTCTCAAAATCATGGAGTAGGTTATATATGAAATTAATTTTTAATTATTCTCTAATATTTATGCATAATTCAACTCTATTTATAAAACTCAGCACTGTTATTAATATTAGTCCCTATCATTAACTAGCTGGATACTTCTGGGAGCATTCAAGAAATTTTACTTTAATATAACTATAGCATCAAAGCATGCATTTGAAATTATGATAGAAACAAACATGTGGATTTGAAAATGTAATGAAAACAAACAGTAATATGAATGCTTTATTTATAAGACCACTAGATGGATATCTGATTAAACATTATCCCAGCTACACCAGCCATAGAAAATAAAATTTTCTGGTAAACACCTAACAACTAAGACAGAACTGAAGCAGCACTAAGTTAGCTGGAACAACTCTCATCCAACAGTTAAACTGTGGTTGCCAGTGAGACACATTCTCCATTCCCTCTGAAATCCGTAATCTTTCATTATTTTCACAGAAACACAAAAGTCCATTCCCTGTAGCATGTTCATGGCTGACCACATGCCATTGGTTATAACCTACTTGGAAACTCATCCCTTCTAAACACGGCTTCACACTCCCCCGCAGCCATGATTCGCCAAATCTCTTCAGCTAGAGGCTGTGCCCTGTGAGATTTCTGCCATCCAAAGTAAGGTATGTCAACTGATGTTGTCTTTATGCAGATCTTCTTCAGACAACCATATTGTTGACATTTTAAGGGGCTACATTATTGCCTTGCCTAGACGATCCTATATGGCAGCAGGCGTTCTTTCACGCTGGTTCTTGCTGTTTATTTTCCTCACAAGTGCACTTTTTTTCTAAGTCTTCTGTGCAAGGGCTGAAGCTGTTTGTGCTGAGCATGCAGTAGTTACTTATGATTTCATTTTGAACACTGTGGATCTCTGGAAATATATCTGTCTACTGCCAAAAGAAGCTTCTCTCATGATGGATGACAGATGCACTTAGCCGTGTGTATGATTGTGTGTCTAAGATAAGTACTTAGAATACAGTTAGAAATGACATGAGCTTAGACAAAGTACAGTAATAGGATGTGTTCCAGGGTGTAGGACCTCTCCAGTCATGGATATTGGACAGGCTCAGTGTACTAGGCATGATTTTTCTCGTTTTCAATGAGACAGATGTTGGTTACCATCAAGATTAAAACCCAGTCTACTCAATGGGTAAGACTGCAGGAGGCCTGTTGTTTTCTGAAGGGAGATGAAGGATGAGTTGATCTGGTGGTGGGCGATGAGTGGGACTTGGAGGAGTAAAGGGAGGTGAAACTGCTCAGGTTGCCAGGTATGAGAGGAGAAAATATATGTGTGTGTGTTTCATTCAAAATCAGTAAACACTAGTCTGAACACAGGGAAAGCGATAACCATTTACTTTTCACATGCTGGTTTGCATGAAACATTCTGACATGTAGTATGAGGGCAAGCGACCATTTTTACTATGTTAATCGCACTGATCCAATAGCACGGGAGATCTTTCCACCTTCTGATGTGCTCTTCAAGGTTTTTCTTTAGAGAGTTGTGGTTTTTGTCATACAAGTCTTTCACTTGTATTACCCCAAATATTCTATATTGCTGTGGCTAGGGTCAAGGGTGTTATTTTCCTCATTTCCTGCTAAGTCCAGTTGTTATTTGCATATAGAAGGATATTGAGTTTATTTTTAGATAATCTTACATCCATTAGTTTTTCTGAATGCGTTCATCAGCTGTAGTAGTTCTCTGGTAAAATTTCTTGTGTTGCTTATACATTCTGTCCTATCATCTGCAAATAATGATATTTTGACTTCTTCCTTTCCAATTTGTTTCTCCTTTATCTCTTTCAGTTGTCTTGACTCTCCTGCATTACTTTAAGTAATATACTGATGCATATGGAAAGAATGGATAGCATTGTCTTGTTCCTGATTTTTGTGGAATCACTTTGAGTATCTCTCCATTTAATTTTATGTGGTTTATAGTTTTGCTGTAAATTGTTTCTATTATGATGAGCTATGTTCCTTGTATCCCTACTCTCCCCAGGACTTTTCTCATAAAGCAGAGCAGGGATTTATTTATTTATTTATTTATTTTTTTAGAGATTTTTTTTGACCCAAATGAGGTCAAGCGATATTTTTTATAGTTATTTATGTGGTGTATTACATTTATTAATTTTCATACTTTGAGCAACTGTCTCTGTGTCTCTAGGATGAAGCTTTTTTCAGGTCATCATGGATGAGGTTTTTGATGTGTTTTGAATATGTTTTTAGTGTTCTTGTATCTATCATGAGAGGAATTGCTCTGTAATTACTTTGTTCATTTGTGGTATACTTGGCTATCAGGGTGACTGTGACTTCATAAAATAAATTTTGCAGTGTTCCTTCTGTTATTATTTTGTGGAATATTTTAGAGGAGTATTGACATTGCCTTTTCTTTAAAATCGTAAAGAATTCTGCCATGAAACCAGGTAGCCCTGGGCATTTATTATATGTTGAGAAAGACTTAATGACTGCTTCAATTTCCACAGTGATTATATGTCTATTTAAAATGTTTTTCTGATCTTAATTTAAGTTTATCAATTGAACATACTAAGAATAGTATCCATTCATTTTTTTTATTTTCTAATTTTGTGGAGTATTTGTTTTGAAAGTGTGATCTAAGTAATCTTTGAATTTCCTTTGTGTTTGTTATTATGTCCCCTTTTGTGTTTCTGATTTTATTAATTTAGATGACCTCCCTGTATTTTATTTAGTTTGGGTAAATATTTGTCTATCTAGTTGATTTTTCCAAAGAACCTATTATTTGCTTCACTGATTCTTTGTATTGTTGTCTTGGATTATTTGTGATTTGAATCTCCCCTCAGACTGGTTATTCCATCCTGGGTCCCTTTCTCCTGGGTGTGCTTGAAGAAGTTTTAGAGATTTCAGGTCTGCTTTTAAGTTGCTAGGAGATTCCTCCATTTTTTTTATAAGCACTTACTGCGATTAAATTTTCTATTAACACCAATTTCATTGTGGGCTGAAAGCTTGGGTATATTGTATATTCATTTTCATTAAATTCTAAAAGTCCTTAATTTCTTTCTGCTGATCCTTTAAAAACAATAACAGCGAGACCTTTTCTGGGACCACCACAGGGGAAAATGAGGCACCCAGGTGATCTTGCATAGTTCTCTGTCCACTCTGTGCCCTCCCCTCCCCAGCACTTGGCTTCAGCCCTCCCTATGCACTAGGTCCCATTCAGCTCCTTCACTGTTATCTTTCAGCTCCCAGTTTCTGCCATTTGCTGCCTTCGCCCCACTCCCGACCCCTGCAGGTCCCTCAACCAGGGTTCATATTTCCACTACTGTTTTGTAAGTAAGGGGCTCCAAATGTCTGTGAACAGCTTCTTCATCTACTGGGGACTGCTCACTTGTCTAGGTGTCCAGGAAGCTGCTGACTTCGAGGAGCAAGGGTTCCAGAGGTGAGCAGTCGTGGAGAGAGGACTGGGCTGGGGATGCCACAGGGTGGCCAGGCAGGGGATGTTTGAAAGCCCAGGACTCTGAAGGTGTCTGGGATGATGCTAAGCCTGGACGCTGAGAGTGTGGAGGATCCTGAAATATCCTGGATGCTGATGGTGTCTGGGATGCAGCAAAGCCCAGGACTCTGATGATATAGGAAATGCAGTAAACCTGGGAAGATAACTCTGTCAGGGATTGGAGAATGCTGCAAAGCCCAAGACACTCATGGTGTCTGGAATGTTGTGAAGCCCAAGACCATGAAGGTGTCGAAGATTCTGCAAAGCTCAGGATGCTGACTGTATTGTCGGTGCTGCAATACCCTGGACACTGTCAACTGCAGAGATGCTACAAAGATCAGGTCAGTGATTGTGTCAGCGTTTGGGGATGCTACGAAGCCCTGGATTCTGATGGTGTTAGGACTGAGGAGAAGCTGGGATGCTGACAGTGTCAGGGATGCTGTAGAACCATGAATGCTGATGGTGATGCTTCAAAGATGAAAATATTGCAAAGCCCTGGATGCTGATGAAGTCGAGGATGCTGTGAAGCCTCCAACACTGACTGTGTCACAGACAGGATGCTGTGAAGCTCAGGATGCTGACAGTGTCTGGGATGTTGGAAAGCCCAAAATGCTGATGATTTGGGGCATGCTGTGAATCCTGGGATGGTGACTGTTCCTGAGATGCTGTGAAACTGGGGATGCTGATGGCGTCCACAATGCAATGAATCCCATAACCCTGATGGTTTCAAACATACTGCAAAGGACAGGATGGGCATTTTGTCAGGGATGCTGCGATGCCCTGGATGCTGAGGGTTCAAGGATGCTAAGATGCCCTGGATGTTGACAGTGTTGGGAATGCAGAGAAGCCAGAAATGTGTGAAGCCCTGGAAGGTGACTGTGTCGGGGATTGGAGATACTGAGAAGCCAGGATGGTATCATTGTTGGGGATGTTGCAAAGCCCTGGATGCTGAAGGTGTCAAGGATGCTGTGATGCTCTGGATGCTGTGAAAGCCTGCATGCTGATGATGTCAGGGATGCTGTGAAACACAGGACAGTGAATATGTCTGAGATGCCGCAAAACCCTGGACTCTGATGGGATTGGGGATGATGCAAAGACAGGGACGCTATGAATGAAGCTCTGGTTGCTGATGATGTTGGCCATGCTTAGAAGCCTGGGACGGTGATGGTGCTGGAGATGCTGCGAAGCCCAGGGTGCTGATGATGTCAGGAATGCCCCCCAAAGGCTGGTAAGGTGACCGCGTAAGGGGACCAGTGAGGCTGGAAAGTCCAGGATGTTGACCGTGTTGGGGATGCAAATAAGCGCAGTATGGAGATGGTGTTGGTGATGCTGTAAAGTCCAGAATGCTGCAAAGTCAGGGATGCAGACAATGTTGGGGATCAGGGATGCTGTGAAGCCCAAGACACAGATGGTGTCTGGGTGCTGTGAAATCCAGAGAGGTGACTGTGTCAGGGATCTGGGATGCTGGGAAATGTTAGGAGTGTAATGGTGTGGGGATGCTGCAAAGCACTGGACACTAACATTGGTGGGGATGCTATGAAGGCCTGGACACTAACAGTATGATGGATGCTGAAAAGCCAGGGATGCTCCAAAGCCCAGGACAGTGACATTGTCAGGGAATCTGCTGGGCTTGCGATGGAGACAATGTAGAGGATGTTTTAAAGCCCAGGATGCTGCAAAGCCTGGGACACAGATATTGTTGGGGATCACGGATGCTGTGAAGCCCTGGACCCTGACAGTGCTGGTGATGCTACAGAGCCAAGAATGTTATGAAGCCCTGGACTCTGATGGTGACTTGTTCTGTGAAGCCTGCGATTCTAACACTGTTGGGAATGCTGCAAAGCCATCGACACTGATAGTGTCGGGGATGCTATGAAGCCAGGGATGCTGTGAAAGCCTGCATGCTGATGATGCCAGGGATGCTGCGAAGCCCAGGACAGTGAATGTGTCTGAGATGCTGCAAAGCCCAGGACACTGAAGGTGTCGGGCATGCTGCTAAGTCTGGGATGGTGACTGTGTTGGGGATAGGAGATGCTGTGAAACTTTGGACATTGATGTTGTTGGGGATGCTGCCAAGCAGGAAATGCTGATGGTGTTGGGGATGCTGCGAATCCCTGGACACTGACTGTCAGTGATTGTGGCTGTTTTGAAGCCAAGGATGCTGAAGGTGTTGGGGATCAGGGATGCTGTAAAGCCCTGGACGCTGAAGGTGTCAGGAATGCTCTGAAGCTCAGAACAGTGAAGTTGTTGGAGATGCTGCAGAGTCCTGGATGATGGTGGAATCGTTAATCCTGCAAATCCAGGGATGCTGTGAAGGTCTGGACTCTGAAGAAGATGGGGATTGTTTGAAGCCCATGACGGTGATGGCATTAGGAATGCTGCAAAGAAAGAGATGCTGAAAGCCTGGGACACTGATGATGTCACAGATGCCTCAAAGACTGGAATGGTGATGTTGTTGGGGATGGGGATGCTGAAAAGCCAAGGACACTGACTTTTGGGGATCAGGGATGCTGGGAAGCCCTGAATTTAATGATGTCTGTAGTGGTAGGGCCAGTTTGTTTCGCCCAGCTCTCCGGCTAGCTTAGCCCTGAAATTGTATTCATTAAAACACTGCTTGGCCCTTTAGTTCTAACTTCTTATTGGCTAACTCTTATATTACTTTAACTCATTCCTATTAATCTGTATATCACCACGTAGCTGTGGCTCACCGGGTATATTCCCAGCATTTGTCTTCTGTGGCTCCATGGCCTCTTCTTAACTCTGTCTCCTTTCTCCCATAATGCCATTTAGTTTTCCCCACCTACCTAAATTCTGCCCTATCAACAGGCCAAGACAGTTTCTTTATTCATTAATCAATGAAAACAACACATAGAAGGACCTCCCACAGAGGTAGAGATGCTGCAAATCATAGGAGTCTGATGGTGTCAAAGAGGATGTGAATCATGGGACTGTGACAATTTCTGAGATGCTGCAGAGGCTGGGACTGTGCCTATGTTGCTGATCGAGGATTCAGCAAAGCCAAGGACGGTGAAAGTGTTGAAGATGCTAAAAAAAATCCATGGAAGCTGATGGGGTCAGGGATGCTCTGAAGCCAGGGATGCTCTGAAGAAGCCCTGGATACTGATGGTGTCTTTGATGCTGCAGAGGCAGTTTTCTGGGAAGACTAGGACTCTGACAGTGTCAGAGATGCTGCGAATCCTGGGACTGAGATATTTGCTGAGATGCTTCATAGCCTGTGACTGTGACCATTCATGAGGGTGGGGTGTTAAAGTCTGTCGCTATTTGTGTATGGGATTTGATAAGTGATTTAAGATTTTGGAATGTTTCTTTTGCAAATGTGGGTGCTCTTGTATTTGGAGTATAGATGCTCAGAATTGAAAGTTCATCTTGATGTATTTGTCCTGTGATGAATATGGAATGCCCTTCTCCATCTCTTTTGATTAATTTTAGTTTGAAGTCTATTTTGCTAGATATTAGGATAGTTACACCTGCTTGTTTCTTAGGTCCATTTAATTGAAAACTCTTTTCCCAACCCTTTACTTTGAGGTAATGTGTCTATGAAGTTGAGGTGTGTTTTTTGTATACAGCAGAAGGATGGCTCCTATTTTCATATCCATTCTTTAGCCTGTGTCGTTTTTAGATGAGTTGAGTCCATTGATATTAAGGTATGTTAATGACCAGTGATTGTTTTTTACTTTTTATTTTTATTATTACTTAAACAAATAACAAGCCCAATTTCCACTCCCTCCCTTTCTCCCAGTCCCCTCCCTCTCCCTCCACAGACCCTCCCACCCCACCCCTCCAACCCTAAGGGAGTTCCATGCACCCTGCTCTGTGGAAAGTCCAAAGTCTTCCCTACTACATCTTGGTTGAGAAAGGTTTACATCCAAAGAGAATAGGATGGGATAAAACCAGACTCGCTGAACATAGCGGACAATGAGGACTACTGAGAACTCAAGAACAATGGCAATGGGTTTTTGATCCTACTGCACGTACTGGCTTTGTGGGAGCCTAGACAGTTTGGATGCTCACCTTACTAGACCTGGATGGAGGTGGGTGGTCCTTGGACTTCCCACAGGGCAGGGAACCCTGATTGCTCTTAGGGCTGACGAGGGAGGGGGACTTGACCGGGGGAGGGGGAGGGAAATGGGAGGCGGTGGCGGGGAGGAGGCAGAAATCTTTAATAAATATATAAATAAATTTTAAAAAACAAAGAGAATGGGATCCCATGAATCAATCCAGTATCTGCAGTAGAGACACATCCCAGTGTCACTATCAGTGGCCCCTCAGTCTGCCCCAGCTGTCAACCCCCTTCAGAGGGGCTGGGTTGTTCCCATGCTCATTCGCTTCCAGTCCAGTTGGAGTTGGTGAGCTACCATTAGCTCAGGCAAAGTGTCTCAGTGGATGACCCCCTTATGGTCTTGAATTCCTTGCTCATATTCTCTCTCCTTCCACTCTTCAACTGGATCTTGGGAGCTCAGTCCAGTGCTCTGATGTGGGTCATTGCCTAGTTCCCATCTGTTTTTGGACAAAGGTTCTATGGTGATATTTAAGATCATCATCACTCTGAATACAGGATAAGGTTAGTTCAGACACCCTCTTCTCTATTGATGAGGGTCTTAACTGGGGTCACCCCTGTGGGTTCTTGGGCATTTTTCTACAGCCAGGTTTTTTGCTAAATCTATAATGGCTCCCTAAATCAAGATATCACTTTCCCTGCTCTCATATCTGTCCTTCCTTTATCTCGACTATTCCATTTCCTCAAGTTCTCCTCAACACCCCTTCTCCCCTTCCTTCTACCCTTTGCTCCCCTGCTCCCAAATTTTTGTCTGATTCCAATTTACAGGTGCGTCTATATATGACTTTTTTTGGTTAACCTTATTACTTGGTTTCTCTAGGATCCTGAACTATAGGCTTGTTGCCCTTTGTTTGTGACTAGTATCCATTATGAGTGAGTACATACCATATTTGGTATATTTTTGGGTCTGGATTGCCTCACTCAGGATAATGTTTTCTAATTTCTCCATTTGCATGCAAAATTCAAGGTGTCATTATTTTTACTGCTGAGTAGTACTCTAATGTGTAGATGTGCCACACTTTATTTATCCATTCTTCAGTTGAGAGGCATCTAGGTTGTTTCCAGGTTCTGACTATTACAAATAATGCTGCTAAGAACATAGTTGAACAGATGCTCTTATAGTATGATTGAGCATCTTTTGAGTATATTCCAAAGAGTGGTATTGCTGGTTCCTGAGGCAGGTTGATTCCCAGTTTTCTGAGAAACCATCACACTGATTTCCAAAGTTGTTGCACCACTTTGCATTCCCACCAGCAATGGATGAGTGTTCCCCTTGCTCCACAACCTCTCCAGCATAAGTTATCATTACTGTTTTTGATCTTAGTTATTCTGACAGGTGTAAGATGGAATCTAAAAGTTGTTTTGATTAGCATTTCCCTGATATCTAAGGAAGAAGAACATGTCCTCAAGTATCTTTTGGCTATTTGGGATTCTTCTGTTGAGAATTCTCTGTTTAGTTAAGTACACCACTTTTTATTTGGATTATTTAGAATTTTAATGTCTAATTTCTTGAGTTCTTTGTATATTTTTGAAAATAAGTTCTTTGTCTGATGTGGGGTTGGTGAAGATTTTTTTCCCATTCAGTAGACTGCCTTTTTGTCTTAATTGACTGTGTCTTTTGCTTTACAGAAGCGTCTCAGTTTCAGGAAGCCCCATTTATTTATTGATGCTCTTATTGTCTGTGCTACTGGGGTTATATTTAGGAAGTGGTCTCCTGTGCCCATGCATTGAAGGTTACTATCCCACTTTCCCCTCTATCAGGTTCAGTGTGGTCGGATTTATATTGAAGTCTTTAATCCATTTGTACTTGAGTTTTGTGCATGGTGACAGATAATGGATACATTTTCATGCTTCTACAGGTTGACATCCCACTTATGCCAGCACCATTTATTGAATATGCTTTCATTTTTCCACTGTATCTTTTTTGCTTCTTTGTCAAAAATCAGGTGTTCATAGGTGTGTGAATTCATATCCGGGTTTTCAATTCTATTCCATTGGTCAGTGTCTCTGTTTTTATGCCAATACCGATCTGTTTTCATTACTGTAGCTCTGTAATAGAGCTTGATGTCAGGGATGATAATGCCTCCAGCAGTTCCTTTATTGTACAGGATTGTTTTGGTTATCCTGGGTTTCTTGTTTTTTTCATATGAAGTTGAGTATTGTTCTTTCAAGGTCTGTGAAGAACTGTGTTGGGATTTTGATGGGGATTGCATTGAATCTATAGATTGCCTTTGGTAAGATTGCCTTTTTTCTATGTTGATCCTTCCTATCTAAGAGCATGGGAGATCTTTCCATTTTCTGGTACTTTCTTCAATTTCTTTCTTCAGTGACATAAAGTTCTTATCAAATAGGTCTTTCATGTCCTTTGTTAGTGTTAACCCCAAGATATTTTATGTGATTTGTGGCTACTGTGAAAGGTGATGCTTCTCTGATTTCCCTCTCAGCTTCTTTATCCTTTGTGCATAGGAGGGTATTGGTGTTTTTGAGTTTATTTTGTATCCTGCCACTTAAATGAAAGTATTTATCGGCTGTAGGAGTTTTCTGGTAGAATTTCTGGGGTCACTTATAACACTATCATATCATCTGCAAATAATGAAAGTTTAACTTCTTCCTTTCCAATTTGAATCCCATTCATCTTTTTATGTTGTCTTATTGCTATTGTTAAAACTTCAAGAACTATGTTGAAGAGATATGGAGAGAGTGGACTGCCTTGTCTTGTTCCTGATTTTAGTGGAA